>NC_136820.1:27303018-28503018 GCF_951394365.1 Tetrao urogallus | reverse complement strand
TGCTTGAAAGGTGTTCTGAGTTCTTCTGGGGGCTTCTTGTGAAACTGAAGAAACACTCCATTTTGGAGGTGCCCACTGGACATGCTCATGCACACTCATGTGCAGAGCTGCCCCAACCCATGGGGTCACTGTTCTGTGTAACCCCTGTGCGACACGATTTCAGGGTTGTGTCTGTCTGTGATAAATCATAATTTGGGCCTTTGTATGGTTTGTATGGTGCTGCCCTCTGAACTAGGGAAAGGAGTGAGAAATCTTTCCATTTTCTGTTTTGGGAGGGGATTGGGTAGAGTGGAATGACATGCACTAGACTTTCTCCAAAGGTAATTTTCAAGCAGATATCTTTCATGTAATATATATAAATGTACAGAATTCCAGAATCTTCTGGCTCTGATCTTGCTAAAGCTTTAACAGGTTTTAATTGTTAAAGCAAGCAACTTGAAGAAGTCTAAGATTCCAAACTCAAATCAAATGATTATTAAACTTGTAAATTTTTATCACTGCACTGAGCATCACCTAGGTCCATTCCATGCACTACTTGTGTTTTGACACGGCTGATAGTTCTGCATTGACCACTGCCCCTTGCCTGTTACACTATGAGTGTCTACAAGGTGAGATGGAGAAAACCAGAGGTGGAAACTTGCAGTGTCCTGTTCTGTAGGTAAAGCAGTACATGTGGAAGATGGTGGTCTACCTATGGTCATCCCATCTGCTGTCTTTTGAGTGAAAATGCTAATAGTGTTGAAAGGGGACAGTGAGCTGAGATTTAAAATAATTCTCCTTTCAGTATTTTATGGATTCAGTGGATTGTAATGAGCTGTGCTCTGTAAATGTCTCCACATGCTGAATGATCTCATTTTCCATGTGGGAGTACAGAATAAACTTCAGAACACAAAAGATTACATGAAAAACTGGCATTAATTATACAAAATTACCATCAAAAGGCAGATTCTTATATAGAACATTCTTTTTGACATTGTGAAGCAGCTTTTAATTTAATAATAAGTTTAATCTGCCAGTTCTCAAAATTAACCACAAATCTTTGCTGTTCAATTTCTGACAAGGAAATATCCTTAAAGTTAGTTATTGAAGCCTACTAATGTTTTTTGAGGGAAAGAAATCAAAATCTGAGATTTGGTGACTAATTATAAAGAAGTGCTTAATAGAAACCAGTTTAGAGCATCTTTAGAGCCACAGAAAAGGGGTGTGGAGAAGAGCTTACATCCAGCATCTGCTCATACCCTGCCCAGCTTCCCCTCCCCCTCCCTGTCTTTGTCTGTGGTGTTTTTCAGTCAAGTTTTTTTTGTTGGGAGAGTGGTTAATTTTGGTGAGAGGGGGCATGCTTTCAAAACATATTACAGATGTTCTTACTGCTCAGGCATCAGGCTGTGAAATCACTTGGCAGCGCTATCCTTATTTCATTCATTTCTGGCCCTGGGGAATCTGAAGGATACCACAAATGCATCTTTAATGATCGGATGCAATTGCACTCATAAGTAACAAATCACGAGTGATCCAATCATTTAGGGCAAAAAAAAGCTCAATGATAGGAAGTCACTCTGAAGTGCAGGACTTGATGAAAACATCCATGTTTGACATGGGTGATAAAAGCCAAATGAAAGTGCTGGGTTGGGCTGGGTGAGACATGTCACAGCTTGCTGCTCGGGGGACGCAGCCTCCAGTGGTTATTGTTAAGCTTGTTTTGAACAAGATGTGTCAGCATTGTAGGTTGTTCTTGTGGCAGTGCTTTAAACCCTGAGACTGCAGGCTGAGGCTCTCAGATAGCAGCAGAGGGCTTCCCAGCTTCTCACCTGAGCCTTCCTATCTGCTTATGGGCAAATACCACCTTTATATACGTAACCTCGGGCAAGATAAACTTCCCTAGGTGCTGGTAACTGTGCTTTTCCCATTGAATGTTCTATGTAATACATATACTTACATCTTTTAATATTTTTTGAGAGAGGTGAGGCACATGTATTTGCAGTTTCAATTTTTTGAAAACTGCCCTTGTAGTTCCATAAAGGAAGTGCTGTGATAAACATTGTGCTTCCTCTCTGGTGTCTTCCTTAGCACATCTTTGCTTGCAGGTTCCTACCAAGCCTTTAGCTACTCCATGCAGCCTTAAGCCAAGCAACAAGATCAGTTGGACCCCAAGTGTTTAGATGCTGAAGGTCTGCCCTGTCTCCCAAGACAGTAATGCTGATGCTGAGCAGAGCAGGAAAGGACAGGATAGGGTGAATCCTGCTCCCAGGGATTTAATGGCAGCATCCTTGTTGACTTTAACAAGCTCTGGACTGACAGGCAGGAAACACGTCTCATATAGCTGCCTTTTGGACAGGATTTCCCTTGGTATGCTGGCAAGAGATACCACAGTGTAATTCTTTTAGATTTGGAATGCAGAATTTAACTATTGCTCATCGTTGATGCCATAAATTTTTACAGAAAAGATTTTCACCCCTTTTCCACTTTCAGTGGCAGTTTTATCCTCTGTGTTTCAGTGATCACTGTCAAGTTACCCATCTGATTCATTTTTCATGAAATATGCTTCTCACTTTATATTTCTGGGCTACTGTAATACTGCATATATTGATTATTGGGTGAAGAATAATTGTATTACTCTTTGGAGGAATGCTTTTTTTCTACATATTGCACACATTCACACAGTGTTTCAGTATTGCTTTCAGATTGTATGCTATTATTGCTGAATGTACTTTTTCTGTGTTAGTTACACCACAGTGAAGCTTTTCTGACATTTTAGAAAAGGTTTAGCTGCAGTTGTGTTTCCTAAGGAAATCTTTATGAAGATATTTTCAGTAGCAGTGCCTTATACATTATTCATGTATTTATACATATTTTACACTGCCCAGATATATTAAAGAAAACTTAAGGGTAAAGGAGGAGCCCACTGAACCAATTAATGCATTCCAGCAAATGCCCTTAAATCCTTTGAGCAATGGGAGTGGGGCATAGAGAAACCTCCCCTTATACTTATTTCCACTTGTTGCTTCAGTATTTAATTAGCATGGCTTCGTTGCTGTAATTCTCCGTGAGTTTTTAAAAGACTTAATTTGAAACTAATTGGACTAATGCTCTGCCTGCTAATTACCCAGAACTGCAGATGGCTGATGGTGGGAAGCCGCTCTCTGTAGAGACCCAGGGTGCGATGCAGGTTGAGGCTGGAGCTGAGGTGTGGGCTGAGGTCAGGCACAGCTCCCACTTTCCTTTAGGTCCCCTAGTTGTCATCTGCAGAGCAGAGAAAGGTGGGTGGTACAGCAGTGTCCTGCCAGGAGCACCAAGGGAATCTTCAGTGCTGCTGTTCTGTGATGGTGTTTGTAACATGAGTGAGAGAGGCTTAGAGATGGGTAATATGTATAGCATGTTTGGGTGGTTCTGTGTGGAGCCAGGAGTTGGAATCAGCGATCCTTGTGGGTCTCTTCCAAGTCGGGATGTTCTATGATAAAAATATTGTCTTAAGACACACGTACGTATATTGTCCAGGCTTTAACTAAGTACTATTGGACATTTTTGTTTGTGTTTTTTTTTATAATGTGAATTTTAAATGAAAAGGCAATTGCATTGCCTGTTGGGCATCAAATCTTTTTTCTGAGGCCCTTTCCTAGTCAAGTTTCCAGGTGTGAGTGGCCAGTGAGGAAGGCCTATTTGTGACAGGGTTGGGGTGCCTTTTCCTTGGCTGTGAAGGTACTGCTGGTTGGAGAAATGTTTGCAAGAAGTTTATCAGCTTGTGAAACTTCAGTGAAGAATTACACACTCTTAAAGTCTGCATTCTCACTGCTGGGCAGCTGGAAATTACTGTACATTTGCAATAAGTGTGTCATAGTGAAATTTGGGAACTTGCCAGATTGCTTACAGTGAGGAAACTTACTCATGCTCTGTAGTTGTTGCAGTTCTGTGCAAGCTTTTGCTAAGTAATCTCAGAGAGCATTACATTAAGAACATGCACCGGAGACTCTTGGTGTGCTCAGGAGATGATGAGAAGGGGAGGGCTAAGATCTCTCACATTCAGAAGGAAAAGCAAAATACTGATTTTTTTTCCAAAATAATGCTGTGAGTTTTGTTTGTTTGTTTGTTTGTTTCCTGCTGATTGCTTGGTTCCTGCCTGTGGTGTTAGTCTGAAGACTTCTTTATTGATAAGAGGTCATTTGTTGGTGAAGAGACTGCAGGCACAGGAGGTGTTGCTGCAGCATGCTTGAAGGGTTTGTTCTCGCTCCTAACCTCAGAGCTGGAGCTGTTCCACATTTGTCTCTCAACATCAAACTGTAATGCTTTCCCCATGAAGGAAGCAGAACTGTCCCCTGAAACACGTGGGAGACCAAGGGTGGCTGTTGGCATCTTTCTTGGAGGAGCTTTTCCTGGCACACGCTGTGCTTAGTGCAATAAAAGGAACTTAGGTCTGGTTTCATTCATTTAGCTCAGTCTGCTTAATTTCTCATGTTGCTTTCATTTCGCACAAATAAAAAATACCAAAAATACTGACTTTTTATTACACTTTGCTAGAGTTAATTTTTTTTTAAATAGTGAGCTTGATTTCAATTTTTTTTTAGTAAGTCATCTTTTGATCTGCAAAAGTTATATTTTGGAATGCTGCTTTTGTTTGGCTGTCGGAAAGCTTTGCTGCGATGCAGGAGTGCCTCTGCCATTAGAAGATCTCTGAGCTCAGTAACCAGCACCAATCCGCTCTCTGCTGTCAGAAGTCTATCATTGTCCTTTTATGCAAGCAAGAGCAGAATTTCATTCCCTCTTTATTTTCATTTTTCTCTTTGCTACAAGACTGCTGCCTGCAGCTCTGCGCCGCACTTATTGCAAGAGCCATCACCGTGATCGCTAGTGAACGCTTAAAAAAGAGGAAGTCCATTTTTCCTGTGCTTAAGGGAATTTGCATCTACAAAAGAACTCAAGTTCAAAATTAACAGTTTATTTTACTGACGCTGAATGAAATTGGGATAGCACCTCTTGTTTGGGCATGTCTTGGCCTGAAAGTTTCTGGCAAACTATAATGAGTTCAGGGAAGAAATGCAGAAAGATCAAAGAGCTGATTTGTAGGAGCAATTAGAGAGCTCCATTGCTGAGGTGGGGAGTGATTAAAGGCGTGGGTGATTCCTGTGCATGTCAGGCATAGACGAGAGAAGGAGGAACTGCTTATGACAGAGGAAGAAAAACTGCCAGCAGATCGTTTATGCACCCTCCCTGGAGACACTCAGGGCCAGGCTGGATGAGGCTTTGAGCAAGCTGGTCTAGAGGGAAGTGTCCCTGCCTATGGCAAGGGAATTGGAAGTAGATGGTCTTAAAGGTCCCTTCCAACTCAAACCATTCTATGATTCTATGATTCTAGGCAAAACTGTGAGATTTTCACATATTCATTAAAAGCTGGAAAACTTACTGCTAGAGACATACCACTTGTATTAAATGCCAGGAGAATATAAGCTCCTCTAGAGGGATTCTTTAATTCCTTTGACTTTTAATTCAGATTTAATGGCAAGCAGGGAGCTGCTTGAATATGTCATTCACCTTCAGTTTTAATGTAGATAATAAAGTTCCATGCAGAAATCAAATAATCAAATCTGGTACTTGTGGATAAATTAGAGAAGCAAGTTTTGGCCTTTGCCCTTTGGATCTCTATGGGTCATATCCAAGATGCGTGCAAAAAGTTGGTGAAGAATAACAAACTTCTTGGCTATACACTTGGATAGTTACTAGGAAAAAAAAAATCAGTGTGTCAGGATAAAAAAAGCAATGGAAAGCAGTTGCAATGTTGTATATGTCTGTGCTTTAAAAGGTACCACACTGGAAGTAATGTAGGGGAATGGCTGGCATGCTAAGGCATGCAACGTGGCAAGATTATTGTAGTGGTTAGCTGTTACCTAGCCTCCCTGTTGAAAATCTGTGTCATATGTCAAGACCTAGTTTTTCTATTTTCATCTTCTGGCTGCTGGGCTATGTATTATCTACCTTCTTCTGAATCATGACTTCAGTCATGGAGTGAAGGTAATAGGAGGAATGACCAAAAGCCACTGTACTCATATCAAAAAGTACCATACCAATACATATATGTTGAGACGTGTTTGAAGGAGTGCCATCATCAGCAGACTTCGAGCAGCACCATTCACTTTTAGAGCTGGTGCAGAGAGGTAACTTTACAGTGTGGTCTTTCCAAGGTGACAGAAATGTGTTCGGAATCAGCTGCATTTGTGACTTCTTGTCCTTAAGGCTGCAACTGTCAGTGATGCTTTTTATGTTGTGAAACTATCTAATTTGTTATGATTTTTTTCCTATTTTTTTTTGTTCTGATTTTTAAATAATACTTTTTTTTTTCCATGAAACTTAAAAATTACTGTAAAGGTTCTGTCTTTAAAATAACAGTGAAATAGCAATGCAATGAGTCATTTCAAATCAAGCTTTCATAACTTAGTTTAGGAAAGGCAGTAAGGATAAAAGCATATTGTCAACATTACTACTCGAGAACTATATAGCTACAAATTCAAGAAATTAATATTCTTTAATCTACGTGCACTAATTTTGCATTTAACATATCTGTAGAGTTTCTTGGCTTTATTTCTCTTGTTCTCGTCTTCCTGTTTTGTAATCAACAGCAAAAACATTTTCCTTTGTAATTGGATACAGACTCAAATAAAAATCTCTTCTCAGTGGATAGTGTCACTTTTCACAGTGGATAATGAAAAGTGAATGTCAGGTTGTTAATGACAACAGATAATTTGTCTTCGTTATCTCCATACATTTGTTTAGAGAAAGTGTTTATTAAACAATTTCACATGTATGTTTAGGAACTTGTTCTCAATTAGCAGGCATGTAGAATGACAGTCAATTTATGGCTGAATTATTTCCAGTAATTCCTTTATAAATTGAATTATTTGCAATATATTTTAAATAATTTTTAAGTTCTGGAATAAATATTCAGTGAATTCTTTTGTGAATTTCTTTAAAACATTATGGTTGGGTTTTTTGACTTTTTAAAAAATATTATTTTAAAAGAAATCTTTCTTGGGGTGTTATTGAAAGTAGTGGAAGATGTGAAGCCATTTATCACAAGAATAATGAGAAGTAATCTCAAGTGTAAACAGAAAAAAAGATAAGAGATCAGCCTTATGGTCATTCTCTGTGACAGCTCGTTCAGCCGCAATTAAGTTAGACTGTCTATGGGATCAGAAGACAAAGTACACTTTATGGAACAACCACCAACACCCCTAAAAGTGACTTTTCTCTCAGGAAGGCTCAGGTAGCAGTCTAGAAGACTTCTTAGTAGCAGATATTTCCTAGCTTTTGCAGGCACAATGCAGATATTGTGACTCTGTGCTGTGGGAAGGAGAAGTAACAGGTGGTAAATCATAGAATCATAGAATCATTAATGTTGGAAAAGACCATTAAGATCACCCAGTCCAACCACCAAACCATCCCCACCATGCTCACTGACCATGTCCCTCAGTGCCACATATACATGGTTCTTGAACACTTCCAGGGACGGTGACTCCATCACGTCCCTGTGCAGCCTATTCCGGTGCCTCACTGCTCTTTCTGAGAAGTTTTTCCTAATATCCAACCTAAATGATGTTTGAGCAGGAACAGCGGCACTGATGCTGAGAGCAGGATGGAGTGACCATCACCTCTGTGCCAGGAGTAAGAAATTCTTTTCCTGATGACTTCTGCTTTCAGAAGGGGCAGTAGTTCATCTATGCTAAGGGTTTCCTTTACCCAGAGGAATCTCCAGTTACAGCACATACCATATTGCCCAGGAGGATTCGTATTTCCTTCCATTCCTTGATTCTCCTAATTAAGGTTAAAAATAAAATACAACGGCCAGGACACTTCCTTCCTTGTACTTCTCTGTGATGGAGAGCATCACTCCACCCATCTGTCTGCCTTCCTTCCCCATGTACTTCTCTGAAATTACTCCTCCATTGTTTGCCTTAAATAATTACCTTCTTCCCAGATTCAGGTTTGTTGGTTTTTTTTTTTTAGATCTTGTGTCTTTTTCAAGTTTGTGGCAAAACCTTGTCATTCCTCTATTAAGAGACTTACTTATCACACCTCTGTAAGTCTTGCAGCATCTACCATTCTGTAGAGACCGTAACCTACACAGTAATTTAAATGACAGAAGTAATTTTTTTGAATTACCTTCTCCTTCCATGCCATCCACTTCTATGCTGTTTTGTCAGCTTTATGGATTGTGATGTAATCGCTAAAGGTTGTTTTCTAAGTACTAAGATGTTCTAAAAGAAAGTTGATGGTATGCTAGCTTCCACAGAATTGCCTCACTGGCCATTTATTGAAAAGATGTGCAAAAGGCCACTCTGCTTATGCAAGGAGATGAAAAATGAAGGTGGATGATCATGTAAACAAGGGTGAGAGGTAGGGGTGTTTTCTCCCTTTTGTTTAAACACAATTTTGTCATCATAAACCATCTGCTGTTAGGCGCACCCTGCATTTGCAAGGTGAGGGCTCCATACTCAGCATTACCCAGTGCTGGGCCCTCCCTTCCTTCCTTCCTCCCTCCCTTCCTTCCTTCCTTCCTCCCTCCCACCTCCCCTCCCTCCCTCCCTCTTTTCCCTCTTTTACTTTCTTTTTTACTTTCATTTTCTTTCATTTTCTCTTTCATTCTCTTTTTCTCTCTTTCTTCTCTTATTTTGTTTTCTTTGGTGTTTTTTTTCTTTCTTTAAGACAATATTCCTAACACATAAGAAGAAACGTCACAATAAGAAAATGGATCTGATTCTTTTATGTAAACCTTAAAATGCTGAAAATAGTGCCTCAGTTTGTTTGAAAGTGTAATTGATAAGGTTGATGTTTTAGCCTACTCTTTAGGTAAGCTTGTATTTGGTGCATTTTTCATGTCATGCTTTAATTAATTAATTCTCAATTTAGTCTATTCTTTATCAGTATTACTCTAAAATTCAGAAATAAGCATTAGCTACAGTCAGAACGTGAGAAGGTTTCCAAACAAGAAATAAAAGACTCTTCACCAGTATGCAGCATAGTAATAAAAACAGGAAGTCTGTAGTTTTGTTATTACAGTTGGCATTACCATGTTGGCATACTTTAAGCAAAAAATAAATACTTAAAAAGAGCCAGTATTTTATTTTGTTTCTTAATTTTCTGAAATAAGAAAATGTGCTTTAGTTCCTGTTTGATTTGTTTTATGTCTCCTGACCTGAAGTGATCAGACTGTAGCCTAGGAGGTACTGTGATCTTTTTCAGACAGAAAAAAAATTGTCCTACTTTAATTTAAATATACTTTAATTTTCTATTATTTTATTTTATTTTTTTATAATGGAAAGAGAATTTCAGCTTCACATTAGAGGAATAGTTCTTATAACTCTCCTGCTGTTTCAGTGAAGGATAACATAATCTCAAACCTTACTGATAATTTTAAAGCCTTTCAGCCTTCAAAGAACAGTGGTTTTGTTCTGTCCTCAACCACTTGGAATGTACAAGGAGAGCTGAGTGTAAATTAATGGTTTGGGTGTAGAATTTCTCATACTTCATGATTCAGGATAATTACGTAGCTGAGAGAAAGGAGGCACAACCACTGCTTCTCTGCTCACTGTTAGTTTTGAGTAAAAACAAGGTGATGGAAAATACTTTTTAAACTGAAATAGTGTCTAGAAGACCATGGGGATGGAGAAATAAAGGCTGCACAGCAGCCTTAGTGGAGGAGCTGCACGGTGAGCTGTGCAACGACAATGAACTGTACCTGTGTGATGCAGTCCTGCGCTGCTCCCATTGCTGCTGCCCTGCTGTGCTCAGTGAGGGCATGGGCTGCAGCAGCCAGTGGTGTCACAGCTGGCTGGAGGCAGCTGGGAGAGCACAGAAACTCTTCTGTGGCTGTTGGATGTGTTTCCAAAATAATGCCTCTGAAAATGTTGGCGTGGAGAGCTTGTGAGATGGAAAGAGAGATGTAACTCTCAAACACCTGCCAAAAAGCCTTCATGTGCTAATTTTATAATTGTGGGTTCTGTTTCTGGAGATTCCTACACCTACATACCCCCAAGTTGACCCTGTCTTTGTGGTTTCAGATGTTTCATTTACTCAGTTACAGACTGCACACGTGACAGTGCCATAAACCCTTGCTGCCTGCTGGATGGCTGCCAAGCCTGTCGTGTTTTTCAAGTTGTTTTGCAATGAGCTAGAGCTAGTGGGAAGTGCATGGTACAACACAAACTTAAAAGCCAGTAGTTTTAGTATGTAGTTTTTACAAGAGCGTTTTCCATCATGAGCAAGCCCTCCTCCATCATCCCCAGTTTCCATCTACCAGTAGATGTGTGAGAGCGATGTGGGAAGGCTGGTGATGGCTCCAGCCCCACTGGTACTTCTCCTGTGATGTGAAAGGAAGGCGTGTTACCGATGAGATCATGGAGCCATGAAGGTAACTGCTCAGGTATTTGGCAGCACTTCTAAGACAGGTCTTCCAACACCTCCTCCAATGATTTCCTAGTTTTGGGGAATTTCTTCTATACCTACAAGCTCTTTTTGTTGCTTTTATTTTTGAATGTGAATGCTTTAAAGCTTGGTTTCAGAATCATCCCATAAGTAGAGATATATGCAGTGCAACATGTATTTTGATTTAATATGCTTCACTAGAATTATTCAGCATATGCAATAAAATTTAATTTCTTTGCAAATGTACCATGTGACTACATAATCACGGCATTGTTTTCCTGAAGAATACATTTATTGCTGTTACTCCAGTGTGACATTTTAACAATGTGAATTTAAGATAAGATTTATTGTGTAGCTACTTTAAAAAAAAGTAAGATTGAAATTAATAGGTGGTCTCTGATGTTCTTAGAGCTCCTGAGTGGCAGCTGCATGCATGCTGAACATCCCTGCTCAAGTTCCTGTGTTTTACAGAGAGTATTCACAATTAGGACAGGTTTGACTTTAGCTGCAAGCATTTAAACATTCAGAACTGCAGATGCAATTTCCTACAGAGTTAAATTTCCTACAGGCTAAATCAATGTTCTTTTTCCATTGTAAAAAATTACATTTAAACTATGTACTAAAAAGGTACTTATACAAGATAGGCTTTTCTGTGGATGTGGCTTTTTTAAAAACTCATCCCATTTTTCTACAGAAAAGAACAGAGAAGTTCCTTCTGTCACAGAGCATTCGGTATATATGTTACAGACCTCATTGTGTCAGTTGGAACATTATCTCTTAGGTATGTAATAGCTTGACATGTCTTTTCATTAAAAAAACCGTGCTACAGCTTTATCTGCTCTGCAGCTGGTGCTGTCATTCCCACTTGGAATGCCTTGCTTTTCCTGGCTGTAACTGCCTTCAATGCTGATTGTCACTGACTTAAGAACCAATTCAAAAAGAATAGACAGATAATCGGAATATTTTTTTTTTTATTTTGTAGTATAGCACCAAAGATGATGGACTGCTTGTAGAAATTATGTAATATTTTGAGTAGAAAGTTCTTTTGAAGAAAACAGTATTAGATGGAGGATTTGATTTCTGGCATGCTTTGAGCTGTACTGGAAGTCCTTTCACCTGTGGTCAATGTCTCCTATAAGACATGCCCTCCAATTTCAAGGTACATAAAAGAAAATAGTGAGATAATATATTTGAGATAATATATTTCCCATTGGAGATTGCAGTTCAGATTAGAATTCTGTTGTGTTAGCTTTTTTACAAATGGAGAAGGATGATCTATTTTACTATATAACACGGCTAGTATTGTAGGGGAAAGGATGTACACAACATCAGAGGTAGAAATGAGAACAGGTATTTTGAGTTCTAGATTAGTGCTTAAAGTGTTTGTCCACACTCCTTGAGACAAAGTTTTTAATTAATTTTTTTCCATTAAAATTACTGAGCATAGATCAAGTAGGGAAATGTCACTTATCAAAATGTTGATTTTGTTGGCGAAAAGGAAGAAATGCACTGTTGCAATGACAGTGCAAAATCTTCCATTTTCATCCCAGATTTTTTTTTTAAATTATTATTTCTTTTACATTTTACTTCAGAAAAACAAGCAAACAAATGAACTGAAATGGGAATGGAATTTCATGTCATAAAGAATTCGTTCATTTTTCTTGTGTGTTCTTTTTTTTTTTACAGTTCTTTTTACAGTTTTTTTTTACAGTTCATACTCATGATGTTTCCTGGAAAACTGAAAATGTGATCAGAAATAGGGATGCTTTTGTGTTCTTTTGCTTTACCTAATGACAGAGGGACATCAGTTCATAGTTGTCTGTGACTATACTAAGAATGTGTTGATCTACAGTGTGACAGGTGTTCTGGGAAGGCATAGTAGGGTTTGGTATCTGGGCCCAGCTCCTCATGGACTTTGGGAATCAGCCACTGGAATATCACTTGGTCCTGCACACCCTGCACTAATCGAAGTCCTGTGGAAGCCTCCTGTGGTGGGTTTTTGTTTTGAATCCTGTGCTGCTGAAATAAACCTCATTTGCTGGCTTTGCTGGCTCCAGAAGATATCCGAACTTCGTTGTTTTATTCACTACACACATTCCTAAAGCCTTTTTCTGCTGGAGTTTTTTCAAAGCCAGCATTTCTCAAATTTCTCTACACACCCTTTCAGTTTATAATACCTTGTGGAGATTGAAAGTTTTGGAATGTGATCTAGTAAAAATTTATGTCTTCGGATGTGACCTTGCGAACTGACTGGTTAACATTTTCCTTGTCAGACAAATATGAGTTCCCAAAAAGCTACTTATCAGCTTGAATTCAAATAAAAGCTTTTGTAGGAAAGAACATTAAATGCAATTTTGAGCTAGTAAATAGTCAGCCTTCATGTTGAGTCTTGGCATAGAAATGTTAATATGTAGTAAATTTAATAAATGTTTAATCCCTGGCTCACATAATATTGCTTCTCAGTTCAATTATTTATGTAGAACACAGAGCCAGAATGAGCTCTGGATGATTTGAATACTGCCTGTGTGTCCTGCAGCCTTGCAGAAATGGAAATAATTAGCCTACTTTTTGGTCAGAGGGTATGCAACAAAACTGCATGCAATTTATTCTGCTTTCAGATCTTGACACCATTTCAGAAAGCACCCAAAAAGTCCTCACAAATATATGTGCTTGTAACTGGAGTTCTTTGGGCTCTGTCTGCTATCTGCTGTTTAATCGATTCCTGTTTGCTTTGACCTTTTCACTTATAGCATATTGTGTGTCTGTACTTCACTGTACTTTATTGCAGGTTCCTTAAAATATCTATTTATGTTTTCACACTTCTTCAGATCCTCGTGGAGGAAGATGTGCTCCAATGCACAGTAATGCGATAGTGTTATACTTCTTCTTGTGAGAGGAAGAGTCCTGTGTAGCATACCAGCGGTGCATAAAGATGCTGTACCTGCACTACTCTTGTTGAGTGAGATTATTTGTAATGTTAATATTAATCAATTAATGTTCAGTTCAGGATGAATGTAGACATTTGAAAGAAGGTGGCTGAGACCTGTGCAGTTGCTCTCTTGGAAGGGCAAGCACATTGTATGTGGGGTAACAGATTACCCGAAGGCAAACCTTAGGACCTGGGAGAATTCATGGTGCTGTGAGGAGGACAGGGTAGGCACGTGCCCTGCTGAAGAATGCTGGTGTAACATGTGCCTGCTTGACAGGAGGGAGGCAACCTTCAAACTGGAGAAGAGCAAAGGGAATAAAACTCAAATCCATAACTTATCGATCTGCAAACTTAACCTGATGTTTGATCTGATTTTTGGATGGTCTTGTGTGGAGCCAAGAGTTGGACTGGATGATCCTTTTGGATTCTTTCCAACTTGGGATATTCTATGATTCTATGAACTTAAGCTGGGTGCAAATGCAGCAGATTGAAGTAATGTGTGTGCTCAGTGTGTGCAAGGGCTCTGGCAGCTCATGCTGGTGGACTGGCTGCAAGCAGCAGGGAGGCTGCAGAGTTGATATTCTTGAAACCAAGGCTATGCCTTGTTTATGAGCTCGCTCAAATAGAAATCACATGAGAAGTTGCATGACTTTGCCATCAAAGCTCAGGAGATGTGATATTCAGCCAATACACCTCCTGATTTCATTTTTCCATGTGACTGTTTCCTATTTTCTTCATGCTGTGGTATTCAGTTGGACTGACGTATTTAAAGATATAATAACTGGGATCTGTGCTTTTTAACCTCAAAGAAGAAAAAAAAAAAAAAAAAGAAACTGCAGGAGAGTTTAAGTAGGTGTTTGTGAAGTTGATGTTAGGTTGGTTCTGAAGGGGAAAAATAATCATCTTAAAAGTAGGCAAAAAAGACTGAGGGGTCTTTGAGCAGTGATTGCATCAAGTTACTCTGAGTTGGAGCTGATGCATCAGTTGGTGCTTAGGGCAGCACGCAATCTTGGATTTTCATTTGTCTTTTGTGTCTGCTGCATCTTTTCACACAGTTACTATTCCCTGTGCTTCTTTCTTTTATGCTGTCAGTATTATGCAGCTTAGCCTTCCCTTCCCTGTAATGATGTTTACATACAGTTTAGGTTTTCGTTGTGATTTCTAGAGAGCTCTGCTATCTTGAGTTTGAAGATACATGCAGACGGTACACTGCTAGTTAGTTGTATTACATGTTCATGACCATTTAGAAAATAAGGCTGGCTTACAGGTTTGTGAGGGAGTCTTTGGTCCTCAGAGGGTAACTGGTGCAACTGCTATGAGCCACTGGTTTAAAATACATTGCTCAGGCATTCTAAAGCAGTGTCATAGACCCTCTTTAAACATGTCCATGCCTCTAGCAAGGCCCACACCCATGTGGTGCATTTCGCTGCTGTTCCACTTTTTTTTATATAGATTTTCCTATTTTCACATGATGAGAAAAATGTCTACTGTATTTACCAGTGTAGCACATTGTTGACATAAAGGCAGAGAGATTGCTCACCAGTTACCATCATTGTTGAAGCAGATTTGGATTAGGAAAAATAAGTTTAATTAATTGACAATTAAAATAGATTTGTATAGCGAAGGGAAAAAAAAAAAGTAGACAAAACAGACAAAACATCACATTCTTTTCCAAAGTTCAAACTTCACTCCTTTGCCAGCTCCTGTATCTCCTCCCCCAGCTCTAAATAGCACAGGGGCAGTGGATGTGGGGGCTGCAGTCAGTCCATAGCAACCCGTCTACCACTCCTACCCTCCTACATGTCTCCTCAGTTCCAGCGCAGGTCCCTCCCATGGACTGCAGTGTAGAACTTCTGTTTATGTGCATGTTCACGTGTGCTTAGTTTGAGTTTTATAATTCGATTTCCTTGTGTAAGTACCTGAAGTCGAACAATGGACAAGATAGCGTATGAATCTGTTTAACAGCTGGAAGTTGTGCTATTGTCAGCAAAATAGCAACAATTTGAATATAGCAGAGTTGCATTTTTCTACCTGTTTTGAATTATATATATGTTGGTGCATTAGACTTTCTGCCTGATTTTGCTTCACTTCGGTATTTCAATATTTCTTGCAAATTAAAAATGGAAATATAGCCAAACAGTTCTCTCAACATCAATCAGCTCAATTTAAATGAAATATTTACCCTAGAAATGTTTGACGTGGTCATATTTACATATAGTAAAACCAATCAAAGCTGGAATTGGTTTGATTGCTTTAATCATGGATTTTTCACCAAAAATGATATTGGGCACAACATTTGCTTTTCTGAACGAAAATTATATCAACCTAGTAGCATTGCAGCACTGGATAGATAACTGTAGAAAGTATCATTTTGCGTATGGAACTGATGAATATAACCCTCCTGCCCACCAACAGAAAAAATTCTGTTTTCAGAATTAAGCATTTACTTTGCACAACGTTCACTATTATCTCTTCAGGAGGTGGAAATGAGAAGATCTAGCTGTTCTGTTTGGTGTGAGGTGAGTGCTTGTTCTGAAGGAAGCTTTGGGCTGCCATGGCCCACCTCAGCGACGGTGAGTGCGGTGTGGATGTGTGGTGGTGCACCTTGGGTGGTGAGGATGTCTACCTTCCTCCCAAGACACCTTCAAAAGAACTGCTCCCTATAATCAAGCATGTACATTTCTCCATGAGTTGCTTTTGTCCTTGCCTTCTGGAGCAGAATTGATACACTTAGGTGTTACCTTCAACAACATAGGTGTTACCTATGTGCCTGTCTTCTTCTCTGGTTGTCTCCTATGTTATCCATCTCAACAATAAAAGTCTTTGGAGCATCATCATCTAGTGGGTGGCAGCCCTGCCCATGGTTTGTGGTTTGCAACTGGATGATCATTTTGGTCCCTTCCAACCCAAGCCATTCTGTGATTCTTTATTAGGGCTTCCCCCTCAGATTCTCAGCTTCTAAGTCTTTGTGCTGTTTCTTCTGTCAAGAGGGAAATTCATTGAATATCACCACTTTGAGAACTGTTCTTTTGCAGCATTTTATTTTTGAAATGTGCTATTTAATACCTACTCTTAAATGAGGACATTGTAAGTCTGCTATGTGGTAATATATTGTGAGTTAATGTACAAAGAAGGGATGTGTGTAAGGTGCACGTTTGCATAAAACAGTTCTTTTTGGGGTTTGCTGTGTATGTAACATCCCTTTAGTGAACTTGCTCTGTGTTAATCATGGAACAAAGGGTTTGATTTCTGAAAGCACGTTGCAGAAAGGAATATAAATGCTTTCTAGGTGAAACAAAAGACAAAATCAGTAACAACTGTGGTTTGGCAATAAAGTAATGAACTATTTTAGAAAATTAAAAACAAAACAAAATCAAGTGGAAAGTGTTTGTGTAGTGCCAAACACAACTGCAACTCCTATGCTTTTCCTGTTTGCTGAATGTTTCCTTATCAAGAAAGTACTTCTGTAACAGGAAGTTTTCCAGCCAACCCCTCGCTTCCCCATGCTGAGTACTAAATAGTTAAAAGTTCTCCTGTAGTTATAAGAAGGAATTGTATTGGATTATCTACCATGCTCAAGGTGTTCCCATGTTACTGTCTTCTCACTGTACTGCAGAAGCTCCTAGTAGGAATTTAAATTTTGCCTATGTTTTTAAGAAACTTGCTTTATTTTCAGATAAAAATTTTGAAAGGTAACTAACTATTATGTAATGCTGATAATCCAGACTATTCAGACTGAAAATTAAACTTCACATTTAGTCTTTTCCATTTACCATTTTCCTTCTCTCTGTAGAAAAGGATACACAAAGGCACTCTCTGTGAGTTTAGGAAATAGATGATAGCATACAAAGTACTGTTTGTGTTCACTGTGATGTTTTTGATTTTAATTAATGTTTTTTGAAAATGTCTAAGATCAGAAGAGAAGTGAGTTCAGATAGTACTGGGGAGGGAAATTGTATATCTGTTTATTTGACGTTTTCTTATCTGGCCTTCAAATGAGTAAAAAAGATTAAAAAGGAGGAAAACTATGCAACCAGAACTACTCAGTCAACTAATGACGTCCAACAGTCAGCTCTTTCACTCAGTATTTCCTCTGGAATAAAAGCTATTTAGTGCAGATAGAAATTACTTCGTCCGTCATAGAAGCATAGAACTGTTCTGTTGCTCTGTGTGGGGGCTTATCAGTGCTGGGCCGGGGAAGGAGATGAAGAATAATATCCTCTTTAATTGAATTTGCAGAATGGAATGCAGGGAGGAAGAACACCCTGGGCCTTGGGCCATCAACCTTGTATTAATGAAAAATGCTTTAATGACAGCAATGACCAGGTGCCAGGATATGAAGTATGCCGGTTTGGTGTTGTGCTTCTGTTTAACATTGAGTTTTGAGCTACAGAGGCAACTTCACATGTGGACAACCTCTGCACATTGTCTTGCTTTCTGCTAACTTGGTTGCTCAGTGGGAGAAAGATGGTTCCACTGGAGTGCAATGGGGGATGAGAGCAAATATAATATAAGCACATCTTTGTGGAAATTTCTTCATTAGAAAAAGTGATTTTTCCTATTGATGTCATTTTCAGCAGCAATTACTGTTTTCTGCCCTTTCCAGTAAAAGTAATGATTATATGTAACATATCCAGAGGTGACCTGATACAGAATTTTAAGTTCAGGGTTTATAAAGAAAGCTGTGACATCACTTTTCTGAAAGGAAGTCTGATAAAATCAAATACTTACAAAGCAGTAAATTGCAGTTGGCAAGTTTTTGCAGTAGCAGTATTTTTTTTCTTGTCATTTATGCCTATATGGAACATCACTGTGACAGATGTTTTTTTTTTTCCATGGAATATATAACATCAGTGTGATAGATTTAATTTTTTTTTCCCCCCAGAATATGGTGGAATGGGCTTGGACTTCTCCTATAGCATTGCAGTGGCAGAGGAGCTAGGAAGTATCCGGTGTGGAGGTATCCCTATGGCTATTGGGGTGCAAGCTGGTATGGCCACTCCTGCGCTAACAAGGTAATTTTCAAAATGTTTAGTTTAACCTAAAGCTCAAACTGTTGTGTGTTTAAGCTTAAAAAAACATCCGACCACATGTTTTAGAGTAGGAGGAAACATTACTGCCCAAATTATGTTGTAGTTGCTCATTAGTAAGGCTTCAGAAATGGACATCCTTTCTACCTGTCTTTCACACAGGTTAATTTGGGGGAGAGAACGCACATTTTTAATATTACAGTATTATATAATAAAGGTAGGCCTTGTTTAATTAAGTTATCTGTTTCCAAACACATGGTGCTAGAATCAGTCATGATTCCAGAATCCATGTTAACACTTTCTTTTCTTACCTAGATATCCCAGTGCAGTCATACTAAGGTCACATTTAGTAGTAATTATTAGAATGAGTCTAATTGTGTTTTAACATTTATTTGCTTTTTTCCAGTATTTCAAGGTGTTCCTTGCCAGCTCTGACTTTTTGGAAATAATTATCAGGATTGGTGTAAATCCTGCTAAAATGTTAGCACATATTATGCTGCCTGAACACTCCCATTCAAGTCAATTACTCATCACACTTTTTTTCATGAGCTCATGTCAGTGTTCATCTTTTATCACTTTATTTCACTCAAGCTCCTACAGTCTTTTTTTTCCTTCCCTCAGTAAGAAGCAGTTGCCTACTTCTCCATCTTGACT
This sequence comes from Tetrao urogallus, assembly GCF_951394365.1. Lineage (NCBI taxonomy): Eukaryota > Metazoa > Chordata > Aves > Galliformes > Phasianidae > Tetrao > Tetrao urogallus. Next base: position 28,483,998 of record NC_136820.1, on the reverse strand, counting down.
TTCACAGACATTCTGCCTCAAAACAACAGTCTGCAAAACTAGAGGGAAGTGACACATGACAAAATGCTCCAGCAGTTTGCCCCTGGGATATGAGTTATCCCAGAAGCTCTGGAAGGTGGTGGTGGTGGTGGGAATTAACTTCAAATAATGATGATGAAGCCAGATTTTTTTCATTACTAAACAGATATACAAGAGAGTACTTGCACAGAAAAGCTTTTCACTGTTGGTTAGTTTTGTTTGTTCATTCGATTAGAGAAAATATTTCTAAATCCAACTGGAATTTGGACTCTCTTCCCAGTCATCCACCCATCCATCCATCCATCCGTCTATTCTTCTACTAGCTATGTGTGACTTTGGAGATCTTAACCATAGAATATCTTTTTAGAAATTGTGTTCTCCTTTGTGTAATGCACCAAAATCTTGCTGAAAGTGTGGAGGTCATTATGTCTGTTGCAACAGACTTATTTATAGTCCAGTGGAGGAAAAAAAATACAACACTAAACCACTGATATTTTAAAAGATCTTGCCTCCTTGATAGCCTTTTATTCTCGAAGTTTTAGGAAAATCTGTGGGTAAAAGAAGATAGAATTTTCTGCCACTGCAGTTTTTTTGGCTTTATGTTGCTCTGTTCTGGTACAGCAATGAAACTACATACATTTGTGTCAGATCCTAAAGAGGATGTTTGCAGAAAGTGAATTTGGAATTTTTGAATTTGAATTTTTTAGCTAAGTTTTGTTATGCATCGATGATGCACAAAGTAAGCTAATACAGAAATCAAACGTCATACCCTGAAAAATAATTTAAAAGAAGACTGAAAGCCATTTGTTGACTTTCCCAAATTTGGGTTTCATTAAGCAGGTTTTGAAAATGTTACTCATATCTGCTTGCCTGTTCATGCTCTTTCCACCTTTCACTTCTTTGTTTTTTTTTTTTTCCTGACAACCTTCAGAAGACTATATGCATGATCGTACTTGGAAGCAACCCTGCAGATTTTGAATTATGTGCACTTCTATTGTGCAGACAATTACTGAAGAAAATAATTGTGCTTTACTGAAAGAAGCCCAGACTGACTGCTCTGTTATTTTCAGATTCCTCTAAGTGAAACAGTAGCACTTCTGAATTTGAGAACAAAATACATAATGTTCTGTCAACAGTGACCTGGCCTGTGATGTGTCTGGTTCTGAACATAACTCTCTGTCAGATCTTTCAAATTCATTCTGGATAAAGTGCCTCTCTTGCTTTCATGCTTACAAGCAGAGCGGAGGAAGCAGCTTTCAGCTGAAGCAGTGAATGAAATGCTGTTTCCTGGGCTTGTAAAAAAACCTATAATGTGACACATCCATAACCACATCAGCATAAAGCTCTTTTATCTCATCAACAGACACTAAACTTCATAGGAAGACAGTAAGAATAGTGAGGATTTTTCAGTGGGAAGGCTGCTTTTCTATTTCATTGACTTACGCATTGCAGATTCTTTCTCTGTGCTGAACAGTGGCTGAGAATTAGTGTCAAAAGCACGAAGATGTTACTGTCTCTGTTCCTGTTTGCTGTAAGGGAAATAAGTTACAGCTGACAGTAAGAATAGCGGTTCTGGAATGCTGGATTATCTGCTGAATCATCTGGAGAAATGGTGAAAATGGGAAGAGGTGATCTGACAGCTGGGTGGCTTGCCCACAAGCTCAGCATAGGAGAAACTCGGTTTTGTGCTCCTTCAGCAACCCTGTGTAGTCCATGTAATTTGGCACTGAATTTGTTTGCATGCTGGGCTTGTCCTGAGCCATCACAGAGACTGCTGCAGAGTAAGTGAGGAGAAACAGAAAAGTTATCTGAGAAGCCTGACTTCTGAGATCTAAAATATTTCTACCACCAGTGATCATTGTCCTATTTTTCCAAGTCTCCTTTGTGCCCTTCTGGGTGCAGGAGCTGTAAGCCAATTCCTCCCAAGCCTGGAGCTGGCAAAGACCAGAAGCAGTGTGCCCACACTGGGTAGAGCAGCCTGTGCTGGTAACTCCTGTGGAAAGTTAGAGGTTGTCCACATCTGGGTGCAGACATGGTGGAAGAGCTTCCACTACCACAGTGATATGGGTACTCTGGGGCAGTGTGAAGCCAAGCAGCTGCTTCCTAACTATCCTCTCTGGAAGCAGTCACACTGCTGTCCTTATCTCTGAGAGTGCTACAGGCTATGGTGACAGCTGGCCATTCTGCAGCCTATCTGGTTGGGGGGAGCAGCAGGACACCAGTGATGCTAAAAACTGCATTCTCTGAAGAAGGTAATCTTTAATTTGACTCCTCTTTCACAATGTCTGCACTTCAGTGCAAAACTAAATAAGTAGTTCAGTGCATTCCTAAATAAATAGAAGATTCACGTAGTCATTCTTTACCAGAACCCTTGGAATAGTCAGAAGGGGCTCCTGGGTTTCCCATCTGTTTTCTTTTCAGAATGTCTTTGCAGCTCAAGCTGAGCAATTTATTTCATATGGTCTTCAAATAATTCAAGCTTAAAGGCTTGATAAAAACTGGGAGCCAGGGTATATTTTTCTTATTTTTTTTCCTTTTGCTGTCTTTTACGATAAGTAAATAAATTTTCTAAACGTGGGTGTTTTTAAACTTGCATGTCTTCTTATCTCAACTGAAATAAGGACTTACAGAAAGAAAGCTGATTGCAGTATGGATTCTTTTAAAGCCTTTGAAAGCCAAATTGCTGATCCTAAGGAGGCTTTCCCACTACTTGAGGGAGCTTGATGCTGTTCCCCATGCATTTCTTTCCCTGCCTGTAAGGAAAATTTATTGCCTTTTATCTTCTCTTGCTTCTTTCCATGTACATTGAGCACCCAAGGAATACTGCTGAGCTGGGACTAGACTTAGATGGTAGGATGCCTGTGCAGGATACACAGAAATCATGCAAAAGCATGGCATGTGGCAAATGTATTCTTAATAGTTTGAGTATGGGAACAGAATAGAGAGGGAACTGGATGAAATTCACCTGTTGCTATTAAGTGATCATAGGTCAGAGTGACCTTCTTTGGGTGAAGGAAATCTTTCTATTCCTGGAAAGTCCACGAGTGAATTCCTGTGTCATCTTTGACATAATATAGAATAATGCATACATCACCTGAAAGCTTTTTTTGCTTTATTTTGCTTTGATGTTGAATAATTCTTTTGAAGTTGCTGCCCCATTAATGCCTACCTTCAGCCCTGTTGAATATGTGAATGTGCATCAGGATCAATGTTGTCTCTCACAACTGTTCTTGAAATGACTGGTTAGAAAATCTCTTGCATTCAGGGGGAGTATTATATTCCCTTTCAAGAGGTCCAGAGGCCCATGTGAGAATTTGGAGTAGGCTATATTTCTCAAATGTTTAAGCTCCAGCAAGAAAGCTTCAGTTGATCAAATGCTGAGAGCTGTGCTAGAGCTGCCTGCAAGTTGTTCATATTCAAAATTTCAGTTTGCACTTAATCATGAATCAAACAATGTCAGTTCTACTCAAAACCTCCTATGCTTAATTAATTAATTCAATTCAGCTTAGCATTTTTTTCTAGGAAGAATAAGAAACAAAAGTGAATGAGATCTGCAGCTCTAACAAAGTGATTATCGACCCAATTAAGTCAGAACAGTGATGTGCAATAGATATATTTTCATTCAATATAGCAATCAAACCTGTCAGAAACAGTATTTTTTATATATTTGAGATTAACAAAACTGGCTTCCATTTTCTAATTTGCAGAGCACGTAAACAAAACTGGGTGGATCAAGAATACATTCTAACATCTGTATTTCATCATAATTCTTTCACCTTTTACCCACCATTTATAAGGTTGTTTATCACTGTCATTTTTGTGTCTATATTCATGACATTCAACTAATATTACTCACAAAGTGTGGACTATTTTCATGTAGTTCTTAATGTATTAGAATTTCACATGTGGAACTTCTGGATTACCCAACGTCAGTAACGAGCTCTAGTTAATTGCCCATGGACTCTGTGTGTGTATCTATAGGTACACACCTGCATAAAAATGACTTTGAGATGGATGTTAACGCTTCATAGTTAATGATGTGGGACCCTATGCTTGAGGGTATGATCTCAGCCCAGAAAGCAGACATAATCTGGTCTGTCTTGAGTCAGAGCAAGTCTCGTTGCATAGTTTTCTCATGCTGGAGCTGTTAAACTGGAAAGCGAACACTGCATTTATGCAAACCTGATACCTTTCCAGGATGTATTTAAGGTGGGTAGAATTTAACAGAAGCAATATACTTCTATCACAATAGCTGGCCATTTGCTGGGCTGCACATCCTTCCTGCAGAGCATGATCTTCTGAAGGTAACATTGGCAGACTACTTTTTTAATTACAAAATAACTTCTTCTCCAGCCTCATTTTTGGGAAGAGCTGAACTTTTTTCTGGAATTTAAAACAAGCAAACAAAGCTGTCAAATCCCAAACATTTTCTTTCTGAGGAAAGTTCTTGCCATGGAAATCCTCTATTCAAATAACTAAAGGTTGGCAAAGTTTTAAGCATCAGTAAGCATTGCCAGAACACCCTAATAGGCAGTGCTGCCAGTTCGTCTTATAATCTAAATTTTTATGTTGTTTTTGGTTTGGTTTTTGTTTTGTTTAAAGAGTGCTCACAGTTGGCCACACACAATCATGTTCTATGGAAAAAACAACTACACTGCATAACAGACCAGGGGATTGAACACTGCAAGCTTACTTCTTGTATTTATTTGGGACTGCAGCTGTGATTGTTATGGGCCAGGACAGCACTAGGAGCTGAGCTCCTTGCGTGCACAAAGGGAGAGTGTCTGCCAGCTCCCACTCTGGTCTCTGGCTTCTTGTGGTCTCTGACTGCTTTGTGGCAGAAAGCAGAGAGAAAGGGTCAGCCTTGGAAGTATGGTGCCAGTATTGTAGAAGAGCCCAGCTAGCTGCAGCTTGCTTAGGCAGCTGGCAAGCCAAAGATCAGTTGAAACACTGACCTGAGAAGCCTCTTAGCTAGGAGGGCACATTATCACTAATTGTAAAACATCAATTTCCTGGCTGTTACGGATTTCTGCTCACAGAGGAGAGGTCTCACAATCCAAGGACTTCTGTTTTTGGGACAGGAGAGGTTTAAGAACAAGAGTGTGAGCTAACCATTCAGGCTCCAAGGCCAAACTTGAAAGTTGGTTAAGAAAAAAATCAACCATGAAACCACATTTTGAATGGGTAAAAGCAGCTAAATTTAGGAAAAAAAAAAAATCTCTTTCAGTGAAGAAGGAGTCACTGTTTCTTGGAGCCTTAATAAAAAAGGCACTGTTACACAAGAGCCCTCAAGCTCCTTTGCCGACATCCTACAGGGGAAGAGGGACATTTCTGGGGAGAGCTGGCTGACCCTCAGCAGCCTTTCTGCCTTTTGAAGGGGAAAGGACAAAGGAGAGACAGACATTGCTTCACTACTGGATGCAACACAACTGTCTTTCTGCAGACTGTTCATCCTTGTTTTTCCTCCTTCCTGTCCAAGAGTGCTTCTTCATTTCTCTCAGGGACTGGGACTCAGCAGCTCCCTTCTGTGCCCAGGTGTGCCTTTGGTTCTTCTACCATCTTGTTGAAGAAGTAGCAACCCTGCTCTACTAAAGCTCATGGTGTCACAAAAAGAGGTTTGGTCCTCCTCGTGTGGGTGTACAGGGCAGGCAGCTGGTAGCCCAGAGCACTGAGTTTAGGTATTTTGTGAGATTAGGTTCCTAGGAAGCTAAGATTAGGTTCCTGAGGGGAAAGGTTTTATCACATGCACATATTGTTTCTTTTTCATCAGCTGGCAGATTTAGCTGCTGTCTTGGTCACTGTTTTGACAAGAAGCATAACTTTTTAGTCACTACTAAAACCTAGCAAAGAGATGGTACAGAAACCAGAAGGTATGCAGAGAGAGGAGCCAACATTTCTTTATGTTTGATAGCTCCCAATGCAGCAATCATAAAGATAAGATTTGGAGCATTAGAACCACAAATTTCCTTTGAAGTAAGATGTTTGTATAAGCCTTGTTTAAAATGGTTGTGGCTGCACTTCCAGTGAAGATTGATTCATAGCTTTGCACAAAGTCCCTTCTCTTTTTTACTTCAGGATAGATTTTACCTAGTCACAGAAAAATTGATCACTGAGTAAAAGAAAATTTGTGAGTAGCTTGTAAATAAAGTTTACCTTGAAAAGCTTTTAATATCCTGACTTTTTATTATGTTGCAGATTTGGTTCTGATGAGTTGAAAAAACAGTTCCTCACACCAACTATATCTGGAGATCTTGTGGCATGTTTGGGAATCAGTGAACCTGGAGCTGGATCAGATGTTGCAAGTAAGTTAACCTAGCAAACTACCAATTTCAGACCGCTTGGTATTTCAGGGGAAGGAATCTGGCTTCACTGATGCCTGCTCTTATTGTCAGCATTTATAAGAAATACAAAAGAAAGTTTAGAATAGTGAAAAAAGTAAAAAGTAATATTCTAGGAGCAGTAATACATAGAATCAAAGAACTGTAAAATGGTTTGGGTTGGAAGGGACGTTTAAGATCATCTAATTCCAACCCCCTGCTATAGGCAGGGACACCTCCCTCTAGACCAGGTTGCTCAAAGTCCCATCCAGTCTGGCCCTGAATGCTTCTAGGGAGGGGGCATCCACCACCTTACTGGGCAAGCTGATCCAGTGTCTCACCACCCTCACAGTAAAGAATTTCTTCCTCATATCTAGTCTGAATCTACCCTCTTCCAGTTTAAAGCCATTTCCCCTTCTTCTGTTGCTACATGCCCTTATAAAAAGTCCTTCCCCAGCTTTCCTATGGTCCCCCTTCAGGTACTGGGAGGCTGTTGCAAGGTTCCCCTGAAGCCTTCTATTCTCTAGGCTGATGAACCCTAACTCTCAGTTTGTCCTCGTAGGAGAGGTGCTCCAGCCTTCTGTTCATCTTTATGGTCCTCCACTGGACCTGCTCCAACAACTCCACGTCCTTTTTGTGTTGGCATCCCCACAAACATCTGATTCATTCAAAAGCAAATAAATTGAATGTGTTTGTCAGTGAATAAATAGAGGTAGGCTGAGCAGAACAGGTTAATATTCAGCTGTTAGGCTGACCCTGGATTTCTCTAGTGTTTTTGTCCTTCTGCTGTCTGGCCTGTTCTGTCCATGCTCCCGATTGGTGTACTCCAGTTGTACTGTCACCATTAGTTGTGCAAACCTACAGGAGTATGTGATACAGTTTTGCCCTGTTCAAATGGACAAGGCTTGCACTTCCTTAATACAGACCTCCCCACTGAATGTGGACAGATTGCAGAGCTAGTCCCTTCTGAAACTGATGGCATCACACTTTTGCAATAAGTTCCTCTACCTCATTCTTACCTCACCCCGTCCAGTCATTTCTGTCTCTGAATGGGTAATTATTTTATTTAGGAATAATGAAGAATTTGCCATATCAAATGTATGAGCTTTGTGATTTAGTTACTTTGCATGAAACTGTTTTTCTTGTTTGAGTACAAGAATATGTTTAAAAACATCAACAAGTCAGCCTACCATTCTGAAGTGCCTGAGACAGTAGATAATTAAATTACAGCAGATTTTATAGTAGGAGATGTCTCACCTGATTGTGGAATGTGTGCTTAAAGGAAAAGAGAATGACAAGAAACCACTGTATACATCTTGCTATTTTGAATGGCTAAGTTGAACATACTGTGCTCTTACAAATTATAGAGATTACTACTTCTACAAAAATCAACAAATTTAACAGAAGTTTTTGGTCAGCAAAACCAATACCTATGTCTATCTGCTCATTCCAGATCACACTGTTTTTTCAAGACAGATAACTGATTAGTAAGTATTACAGCAAAGAGGTGCAACAAGTGCCTTTTCCAAAGGGAGTTAATGGGGCGTAGCAGAAATGCTAAGAAATGCTAAGTCAGGGCTTGAACCAGTGATTGGTGGGAAGGGGCCAGGGGGGCTCAGGTGCAAGCAATGCTTCTGAGTGACAGAAAGGGGTGCAGCCAGGATCCTCCCCTTCCCAGATCTCATTTAAGAGTTGGCAGTGGAGGCAGGGCTATCTTGTTGGAGATCCTTGTGTACTTGGGGCCTTCTGAGGGTAAATAAATTTCTTTGTTTCTCTGTCTATGACTGTCATATTTGAGCATGTTCTTACTTGCTGCAACCTATGACTTTGCTACTATGGTGTCATTGCTGTGTTTTCTATTGTGTTACAGCATTACATGGAGGAAGTTAAATGAAGGGGCTATGAATCTCCTTGCATGATCCAGAGCCATTTTCCCTTCTCGCTAATTAACATTGTTTATAAGAAAAATCCATAAATTTATAGGCTTGTTTTTTGTAAAATAGTTTGAAATTTATATTTCTCTCTTGTAGGAAACACATCACTTTTTTTAGCTAATGCTTCTGTAGTTAAAGTACCTGATTATCAAGACTTTCCAAATATGGTTGTAATTTCTGGATGTAGTCTTCCAGACAACAAAAAACAAATACTTTTTCAGTTGCGTGTTGCTTATGATTTAAATTGGTACAGTTGGATTAATGAAATTAAAGAAATATTTGAAGTATGCTCAGGCTTATCATATGAAACCAGGTTGTCAGTGTCACAGTTAAAAAGACTGCAGGATGACAAGTGATATTTTTTCACCTGCCACTAAAGATTTTTATCCTTGAAATAAATCTGGAAACTACCCTATGGTGTTCTTAAAGGGTAACTAAATGGTCACTTAGTCATGAGTACCACTAGTAATTTTTCGGCTTGTGATTTGTGTTAACTGTGGTGATCATTATCTTTACTAATTTTCCACTGAAATATTGCAAGATAACAGCAGTAATTCTTATTAGTTGCACCTACTTGCCATGTTGACTTTGGAAAACTCAGAATCATCCTTTTTTTTTTTTTCTTGGGTAACACCTGAGTTATCTGTTAGTGATGTCTCCCAGGTTTGTCTCACCAATACATTTCACAGATGTATTCCTGCTCTTCTTCTAAAGGTCATCACTGGAAACATGCAATCAGTTTCAATCAAAGACTGATGTCCAAAGAGAAGCTCCATAGTATCCTCCCTGCATGTCACACTTTATTAATGCAACCTTATTTATTTCATATTGCCAAGTTCCTTACCCTCATTTCCACTTTAGTCCTGATTTTTTTTTTTACTTAAAAAAAAAAACCAAAACTTTTTCCTGTACTGATGACGAAAATTTTACATATGTGCTCTTAATTTGTTACATAAATGATTATCTGTGATCATAAGATTGACTTTCAGAGTTGAAGACAACCTTGCCTTGACTTGAGTCAAGAGCACCCTGGAAAAGAAAGCTTAAGTCTCTTGCTGTGATTTGAACGGTGAAATAAATTGCCCTGGTTATTTATTTGGCACAAGCTGTTCCACATGTTTAAATGTTGTACTGAGGGACATGGTTTAGTGGGAGCTATTGGTGGTAGGTGGGCAATTGGATTGGATAATCTGGTAGGTCTTTTCCAACCTTGATGATTCTATCATTCTATAGGCTGTTGAAATATAAACACCATAGGGTCAGTGATGTAGACATGCCAAAACTTAGTGACTGAAGTAGCCTTTTCCCGTAGCCATGCTTTATTGGGGAGAATAATTACAGTGAAAAATGCCAAAGGATCTTACAGCCATATCTCTCAGATCCTCTTAACTCTAGTAAATTGTGAAGCAGGTTTTCAAATTGTGCTGTAGATTAAGTGTTAAATCTACTTATTGGCTTGATAATATTGTAATGAAAATCTACATTCTTCATAAGTTGATTTTAAACAGTCACTTTTCAAGTACTTGAGACAAGCTGTTGGCTGTCACACTTGAGACTACTTGTATGTTCCTATTAGTCAGGCATTTCTTTTTTAATCTGTATTTGGAAAGTTAGTCTTGCAAATACTGTTTATATCTGTGATAGCATTACAGTGCTCAGTGTTCCTTTGCAGACCTTCCAGGCAACTTCAATCTAATCTTCTTAGTAGCTGTTCCATAACAAAGGGTTGTGTGATGTAAATCACTGTGTATTTTCCCATCCTTTTTACGCTACTTGTACCATGTCTCGTCACAGCTCTTTTGCATCCTTCACATGTTGTTCAGTCTCCTTTTATGATTGTCGAATGTCTGTCCACATATTACTGTGATCAGTGGATTCCTTCACTTTGTTGGCCTTCGTTATTATTCAGAATCTACCATATGTCCTTTGGACAGATTTGGCATAGATTGCTGCTGTTTTTATCCACAGTAGTGCTATCTCTTGCTGTTCAGTGTTACACTTCAGCTAGTTTATTTATCCACAGCTATATCCACAAGTTCCTTGTCTTACGTCATTACACAATCTTCAGCTGCTTTTTTTTCCCCCTATTTTTACATTAACAAATCTTTTCAGTCATGCAGACTATAGCTCCAGGTAGTCATTAGTTTGATCCTGTAAATGAAGAGTTCACGAGAAGTTCAGAAGAAGGTTCACGTGCAGATCAGGGAGGGTGTGCATCAAAGTCACCAACTGACTTAAATGTGGCTGCTCATTATGCTTTTTGCCTGACTCTTACACTCCACATTTACTGCCTACCTCACTATATAGCCTCTTATGCACTTTATAGTCTCATAATACAAGTGCTATTAGAAAAGTACTTGGGTTCTTTTTTTTACAATCAGCAACTTGCAGCTGGATATCTGTTGCAGAGCCTTCTTTGGTTGGGGTTTCAGTGGAAGAAATTCGAGTTCAGGGAAGATAGCTCTTTGGAAATTCTGCTGGAGCTTAACCAGTAACTAATGATTCACTCTTGCTGTTGCATTTGGGGCTGCTTGCAGTGATGTGAGTGCTCATAAGTGAAAATGATGTGTTTTCTACATCATGGGGTAGCAGGTGTTTAGAACTCCTTGTTGTACAGACAGTCTTAACGTTTCAACTTCACCTTTTAAAGACCTGCTAACTTTGAATTTATTACGCCATTCTGACCTAGAACACACAGGAAGTGCGTGTGTGTGTATATATCCTTAGGCATACACAGATATTGGAGCTTATGTTTGTTTAAGTTGGGACTCTGAAATTAATGGCCTTCTCAGTGACTAATGTACACAGTGACAGACGTGTAATAGATCATCCCAGCCTAAAATATTTCTGGCCTGAGTTTTCTGTAACTGAATTTAGTTATGGAAAGCTTTCTGCTTTTATCCCCTGGGATAATTCCAACTAACAGAGGGTGAGAGAAGTGGTCTGCTTTCCCTGGGACACCTTCAAGGAGACTCATCCACGTGGGCCTGCCTTTTGCAGCCTAGATGGCAGTGAAGTCAGGAGTGAATATTGGTTGTCTGAGAGCAAGAGAATCACTTGGCCAGTCACACAGAAACCAGCTTATTCTTCTTTCACAAGATTAACTCTTCATTTCCTTTGCTTTGAATAGGTATCAAGACAACAGCCGTGAGAAAAGGTGATGAATATGTCATAAATGGTGGTAAAATGTGGACTACATCTGGGTGCCAAGCAGACTGGATGTGTCTGCTGGCAAATACAAGTGAAGGGCATCCTCATCGAAATAAATCTCTCATATGTCTGCCGATGAATCTGCCTGGTAATGACATGCAAATCTTTTCCTTCTGAGCTGATTTTATTGGTGCTTTTGTTTGTGCATGTTACAAGAAGGAAAGGTGTTTCAGATAAGAGGCAACACCCATTAATGCTCTTTTAAATTAAGTGTTTCATTGTCATACAAAGACAACTCTGAAATGCGTTTGTACTCCCACAGTAAAGTTCGTGCTCCCACAGAAAAGGAAGAGAGTGAACAAATGAGAAGGAAATTGAATATTTTGCAGACTTCAGCTTGGGACTCCCAAACCAAATTATGTGGAAAATTCTTTTTTGACCAAAATAAATCTAGAAAAGCTTTTCAGATGCATTAGCAGGGGAGTATTTCATAACATTTTCTGAGAATGGATAGATTAAGTTACTGCCAAGGAGAAAATTAATGCTTTAAAGAAATCATTAAAAATAGAGCCAATCTTTTTTTTTGTTTGTTTTTTTGAATAACAACATCCACAGAACTTTTATCTTGGTTTTCTGTTCAGAAAAGACTTGGAGATGCAGCCCTTGGAGAAACAGTCCTCAAAATAACGTATTTTCAATTTTCTATCCATTGAAATTTAATTTTGAGCAGTTATTACCTTTCAAAGGTTTCAAATAATTTTTGTTCCTACACATTCCTAAAGAATCCAGAACAAAACTTTCTTTGAATTAAACAAATTCTCTCTCTTTTAAAAAAAGACCTGGTGATTTTTAGGAAGTTCAAATCTTTAAACTGGCATTGCAGGTATGATGATGGTGGTAAGAAAACATTCAAATGTGTGGCATTTTTGTTCATTCAATTTGCAGTATTTTATTGTGAAATGTATCATTATCAGCTTTTAATGTGTAGAAAAAGCACAATGGCAGTGAAGCAAATATCCATATGTTTATTTCTGGGTTCAGACTGAGAACGAAATTCTAGGTCTCCAGTGTTACAAAAGACAGTGGTGAGGACATCTTAAGATAACTTCTTATAAGTGAATTTAAATATGGAGTAAGTCAGAGTAAGCAAATTGCTATAGGACCGAAGCTAGTGGGTTGTGACTTTCTAAACCACTTTTCATGCAAAGCTGGCTTGGAATGAGAACAGGAGGTTGACCTGAGCTGATTCACTTGTTGGCTTTTTGCCTTATCAATAAGTGATTAATGAATGTAGTAACTCACAGCCAGAATCTCCCTGAATTTCCAGATGACCTTACTTATCAGCCATCTGCATAAAGTCCTCATGATTTTTCATGAAAGAGTCAGAGTACATACGTGATACTGCTTCTCTAAATTCAATACCAACGTACTGTTACAAGTGGATCAAATATTCAGAAATTGTCTTGGTTTTCAGGTGCATTACTTATTCCAGAAAGACGTGAGTTATTGTAGCTTTATGAGGTTGTTTTTAGACACACTACCTATACACAGAGTTGCTTTACCTTGGGTAAACAGATTTTGAGGAGAGAAATTGAAAGTCAGCTGAAAGTGGTGTTCAGAGATATAGAAATCATCAGAAATGAAATCTGGGTGGGATACAAAGAAGAAAAGTATGAACAAGGCTGCCAGTTGACACAGATGTGAGGAGGAAGCTCCAGCTGCTTTGATACATCCTAAGGATGTGTATCTGCCAAAGATCATTATCTTTAGAGGGCAACAGACCAAGACTGTACAGGAAGTGTCTGGATGACATCAGAAAGATGCACTATCATGCTTCTGTAGACATATGTATGACAACACTCAAGAGTGACCACAGTGGAGGACAAGCGTATTATGTCTGACTAACTGCTGCAGTCACCAGGATGTGTGGCAGGGGAAAGACAAGGTTCAAGGCACAGAAGTAACTTGTTCCGTGCTTGCTGTTGGTAGGAGATAGGAGTCCCGTGTTTTTCATAAAAAACATAGTTGTTTCATACATACCGTGATGTAAGGGAAAAAAAAAAATCTGAAATGAATCATTAGCTTCAACAACTGGAAGTTACAGGAGATACAAAATGGGGTTAACTTCTAGTTGTAGGTTTGTGCAGTGTCTGTTGTGCGTTGAAGAAAATCATGGCCTAAATTTGACAAACATTGCTGAAAACTTCTCATAAAGGGAATTTGGGTAACTGGTGTGGATTCACAGTAGGTACTTGCATTAGGCAGGTAAATACTCCTCATACTAGCAAGTATGAACTCTTTTTCATGTGATGGAAAAGAGACTCTACCAAAGTATAAATTGTCCATGTTAGGTATATAGACAAATGGCTAGCAGCCCTCATCTGGGATGTAGTTCTGCACTGGTTTCTCCTGTGGGTCATCAGATAGCACTTAGTAGATTGCACAGAGGATAAGAAAGACGAGAACATCCAGGAAAGGGGGGAAGAGCATGTTTCTCAAGTTGCAATTTAAAATGTCTCTTTCTATTTGTAACAGCACTAAATGTTGGCAGGAGAGAATGACTACTTTCTGTTAAGATAAACTAAAAGAAATAAAAAAAAGATTGTCAGAAGGCTGGAGAAGTGAGAGGAAATGAAAAATCAAAGACATTTAGAAAGAACTGTCCCAGGAAGAGAGAGAGAGCAATCCATCTCAGTCATACTGGTACAAGAAGCACAAATAGGTTTGTTAGAGTGATTTTTGGGAAGGCAAGCACTTGGCCTTGAAATGTGTGTTTTCAGATAGCCTGTGATTTATTTAATACAGACATGTTCTGGGGATTATTTGGGCAGATGATTGCTGCTGGTGGTGGTAATTTTTATTATATAGTACTTTTGAAGAGAATGAAAATAATTAAATGAAGGAACAAAGTGTCCATTTCATAGGTAGAGAGATGATTATATGTTGGTGTCTTTGAGGAGAAAATGTAAAGCATATGCTAGCAACAGAGAGGGTGCTACATGGGTTTGATGAAGCTTGGCTTCCATCTGAAGGAGATTCATGAAATAATCTAAGAGCAAGTGAAACTGGGAAGGCACAACAAACAAGAAATGCTGCTGGATTCAGGAAGGATGAACACACAATCCAATCGGTAAGAAGTGTGAGTGGAAGTTGTTAATACATCTAACTCCTCTAACCAAACCTGAGTTTCCTTCATGTATGAGTTTCCTTCAATAGCTGTTATCTTATGTGGGCATTGGGCAGCACTGAGTTGGATTCATTTAGCAATACAGAGAACTGCCAGCAGTTGCATTTTTTTCCAGCAGAGTCTTTAATAAACATCCCAGTAACAAGAGCACTAAGTGCATCTTCATAGGGGAGGGAGCATATGGCTGGAAGTGGACCAAAACATCTGAGACTCTCAAAGAAAGCAAGCAGTAATGTTCCAGCAGGAAAAGATGTTCCAGAAATCATTTTGGCCTGTAGATGGTTTCAGAGTGTGTTTGTGTAGCTCTGATTTTAATACAGGAACAAAGCTGCTTTGAAAACAGATGCTTTTCTGGCATGAGTAGATGTAAATTGCTGGGTAGTTTTCAGTGTGAGAGTCAAGGAGTTTTATAGAGCTGCCCTGATTTTCTTCCTCCATTGAACACCTATCGAAGCAAATATTCCTGACACATAATCTGTTTTTAGATTGGCCAATGGAGTCACCTTGGGCAGAAGGTGTGAAGTATATCTGGACATTCTTCTGAGAGCAGGCTTGGCACTTTGAAATAGTGTCAGTATCTCATCTCTGCTTTGCTGAGAGATTAAACTTCCCATAATCTTATTCAGTGCTCCTGGAGAGAATGAATTTGAAATAAATGACTGCCAATTTCTTCTGCCTGGAAGGCTAAAGGTCTCCTGTCAGTAGGAGCTGAGAGATCTGTTCTATTTCAGAAAGAGATGCTCAGTAGAAGTCATAGAATCATAGAATGGCTTGGGTTGGAAAGGACTCAAGGATCATCAAGCTCCAAACCCCCTGTGGCTCCACGGCTGCCAACCTCCGCGTTTAATTCTAGACCAGGCTGCCCAGGGCTCCATCCAACCTGTCCTTGAACACTTGGAGGGACAGGGCATCCACGACCTGTCTGGGCAGCCTGTTCCAGCACCTCTCTACTCTCATAGTAAAGACCTTTCCCCTGATATCCAACCTAAATCTTACCTCCCTCAACTTAAAACCATTTCCCCTTGTCCTGCTGTTATCTGCCCTTTCAAAGAATTGATTCACCTTCTGTTTATAGGCTCCCTTTAGGTACTGAAATGCTGCAGTGAGGTTGCCCTGCAGCCTCCTTTTCTCCGGGCTGAACAAGCCCAGCTCTCTCAGCCTGTCTTTGTAGGGGAGGTGCTCCAGCCCTCTGATCATCTTTGCGACCCTTCTCTGGACCCTCTCCAACAGCTCTCTGTCATTCTTGTATTGGGGGCCCCAGACCTGGGCACCGAGGTGGGGCTCACGAGGACAGAGTAGAGAGGGACAATTACCTCCCTGTGAATCTCCCTCCACCAGAAGATGGCCACCCCTCTTCTGATGGAGCCCAGGATACCATTTGCTTTCCGAGCTAAATGAACGCACTGAAGTCATCGTCACTGAAGGGTACGAATATGTACAGAAGGAGACCACAGCAATTTGTGTGGTGAATAATTCCTACTAAGCCACTTCGGAGACCAGGAGAGGATTATAAAAAATAATAGAAAAAAAAAAACGACCAGAATTTCACCCCTCTACAAAACTGGTTAGAATACCATGTCTGTGGATAGTTAAATGTTTGCTTTCTTGCAGAAGGCACATATGTTGAAAGAATGTTTTTTTCTACATACATTGACCTGGCAAATGTAGTTGACGCTCCCTGCAGAAATCCTTATATCTGATTGTTGGCTTCAGTTTACCATGAAGCATTGTTGATCTCTATGCAGAATTTTTGCATGTTAACTCCAGGAACACAAGGAGGTAAAGGGGGAAGATTTCAAGGGCTATAACATAAAAATCCGTGGATGACTGTCTAACTGTCATGGTACAGTGGTGAGCCATGCTTGCATCTGAGCAAAAGCAAGGAAGAACCTGTGGGGGAAAGAAAAATCTTGATGGGAGAAAAAAGACAACCGGGGAGGAGAACCTCTTGGTGGGAGTACATAGCTGAAGTCTTATGTGGCCAAACCTGAAGCAATTTTGAGATCTGAATGGAGATAACAACAAATTTTCCTACAGGAGTCACATTCATCTTCAGTAGGCAGCTGTACATTGGGTCAGAGTCTGTGCCGTACAGGGAGGTCATTGGAGAAGCAAGCCCTCTTCACAAAGGATGTCCATGTGGAAACTCAAACAAGTGAATCACGATCTTTGTAAACCTTCTTTGACTATTTAAATGGACTAGAGAGTAATTACAGGCCATCATAAAATATATAGCCTTAACAAAACTTGTAGTTGATACAGAACTGTTGGATGTTTGTGTTTATAAATTGGAGTCTAACCTTTTTATTACTAGGCACAAGTGAGATCATGTGATTATAAACTCTTCCGTAGGTACAAGGGAAGGTCAAAATAGGCTTGAAAGCGAAGGATAAATGTGGTGGAAAGAGAAAGAGGAGTATAGAAATTCTCTAGTAACAGTTCAACACAATTCTGCTGTCGTTATTAAATTTTTTTTTGCTGTTTCACTGTAGTACAGGGACTCAGAAAATACTACTACACTGAATTTGAACACTTTATTGCAGTGCACAAAAAGTCAAACATAACAGATAAATAAAGCACTTCATGCACGATTTGAAGATGTGCCTGAAGTGAGATTATTACTACTGGTAAATGATTATTATTTGGGGCTATAATTAAAAGATCCTTAAGGTTGCGATTTCTGATTTTCTAGTCAAATAAAATCGAGAAAACTCTTAGAAATGGGACGTGATCTATTTTATTTTTGCCTCCCAGAATACTATAATGTTTTCCCAGAGATAGGTTTTGCTATATCCTTGCTGAACTTCACTTTTTAAAAACACTATTTTTGTACATCTGGCTTTATCTTTCTTGTAGCCTTTCTAATACTCTTTTATTTTTTTTCTTCAGGCATTCACATTACTAAGAAAATAGACAAACTGGGCATGAGGTCATCGGACACAGCTCAGATCTTTTTTGAAGATGTAAGAGTCCCTAGCAAAAACCTAATTGGTGAGGAAGGAATGGGTTTTACATATCAGATGTTGCAATTCCAAGAAGAGCGGCTGTGGGGAGTAGCCACTGGTAAGTCATCGGTTGTGCTGCAGGGGTCTGGCAGGGACACATGGGTCACCTTACTGCATGACTAATAGCACTTTCCTTTATTCTAAATTATGACCTCTGTTTCTGAAATGTCACAGCGTAGCTACAGACAATCTTCCCTTTCTACAGGAAAACTTGAAACACAAAGAAAATATTTTCTGAGGCAGAGGCTAGCAGAGGTTTTCTTCCTTTTCTCAGTGCATTCTGCTGATAAGAAAAAACAGCATCACGTTATGTCAGCTATAAATATAGTACAAAGGCTATCAAGATACAAACATGAAATAAGATTGTGACTTTTCTTCTAGTACAGTAAACTAGGATGTTTACCTTTACCCTAGATTGTAGAAAATGAATGTAGTGCTGTGTAAAGACAGTATTACAACTTTGTTTATGCATGTTTTACCTCAGTATACACTGAATGTAACAGTGTAAAACCAAATGCTTTTCCCCAAAGTTCTGCTATCACAGAATTTCTGTTATTCTAATTATTGTTATGTTATTGGCCATACTCAAATCCATATGTTTGAGATTCAAAGATTTTGGATATTTTAGATAACCGTATCCAAACTTTCCCCCTTGTCCCATGCATCTGCACATTTGACTTAACATAAATACTGTTTCATTTTAAAAAGATTGAAGATGTAAGAAGGTTATGTAAGTAACCTCTGTACCCTGTTAGTGCCTGTGTGTGGCTGAGGAATTGGCAACTGTACAAAGTGATATTTTGATTCAGTGACCAGATTAAAAAAAATGACTCCCTGTTGTGGACTGATCCCAGACCAAATAATTTGGAGCTCAGATGCTTAAAACATCTTTGGTTTGGGCAAAACCTCTTAGTTCAGCCTGAGACAGATAGTAAATATGAGGGTAGTTCTAGCAAAGAGCAGGAGGTCAGACCTGGACATGATGATGCTGCAGACGCTAGCAAGGAGTCCTGTAGTGGCCCTGCTTTTGCACACTGTTCAGGACATTTATGGGATGGGAGTGAAGCTGTGTTCCAATCCATGCAATAGGAACTCTTTATGCGTATTATTAAAAGCATAAATTGGGGTTTGCTGTAACAAGTACTGTGCTATAACCAAGGGCTCCATGGTGTTTTGAAAGCAGTCAGGCTCTCTTCTTCTACTTGGTTGTAAAAGGTGAATATTCCCTGTTTCACCACTTCTCGATGTTGTTTTTCTGTTGCTATTGTCGTTTTTCCTCCCCGTGTTTAATTTGGGCTGATTCCAGATCTTTAGGCATCACCTGCGAACAGCCACCGCAGGCGCACAGATCAGCTCTCTGGTACCGCTGCAATGGCCTCTGCAGGCCGGGCCATCTCAGGTCTGCACCACTGTGCTGAACGCCTGGCACCTGTGCCAAGGCCACTTGCTCAGAACAGCTGTGGTTTTAGCTTGGATGCTGTATGTCCAGGTGTGTGCTCAGATAGTGATCATGGAGATCTACAGGATTCCAGCTGGAAGGGGCTTCTGGGGGGTTGGACTCGATGATCTTTGGAGGTCCCTTCCAACCCCTACAATTCTGTGATTCTGTGATTCTGGAGGTCCTCTCATCGACAAGGCACTTCAAAGCCACATGAGTTTCTTCAGGGCCTTGAACAGGCAAGTTTTGGTAGTCCCTAGTAAGAGTATTCCTGCTGAGGCAGAGATGTGACAGGTCTGGTACAGAGAGCGGCTTAAGTCAGTTTTCTATCCTTGTAAGCAGATGGTACCGTAATAGCCTTGGTTTAGAGCTGTGCTTATGCCTTATAGGTGGCTATTCTTCATTTCTGGTGGCCGCCATCAAAGTATCTCAATTATCTGACTTCATGTTTCTTTGCTTATCACAGATATGTGTTCTACAAAGTTCGGAATGAATCTGAAAGAATCAGAAGATCAGGCAAAATCAAGCCCTTTGGCAGGAGGCAGTTTTTCTGCAGATGTATTTTCTGTCTCATTTGTCTATAAGTGTCATCCTAAAAAGAAATCTTTCACTATTTAATAACAGTGCTATTAAACAGCAGTTACTGTGCCACCTTAGGAGAACTTAGAACAGTTTTGCACACTGAAATCTTGTCAAGATTTGTTTTGATTTATACAGTTCTGCACCTTGTGCTCTTCTTACCTTTGGTAACTGCATTTGACCACTCCCCATTTGCATGATTGGTCAGCATAAGCACTGCCTCACTAAAGGAATAAGAAAGAGTTCTCCTCCAAGCAAAAAGAACACTGCCTGAAAGATTGCCTTCTGAAATGTAGCCAAGATATATGTGGACTGTATGGACTTAATTATGCACTTTTATGCTCAGTTTGGAGGTTAAGCTAAAACAATGAGAAGCTCTAGGCTGCAGAGATACTCCCCAGGCAGCAGAGCGGCCAGCAGCATTAGTCATGTTCCAGGCAGAGTGACGAGTAGTGACAGCATCAAAACACAAAGTCCAGCAGGTGAGATCACTCATGTCTGAAACCACCAGCAGCTTGGTACTGTCCAGCTTTGCACAACAGCCTGGCAACCAGCACAGTCTTTCAGGAAGTGGGACAGCAGGTCTCAATTCTCCTTTTTTCCAGAATGATGATGAACAATCTGGGAAGGGAATCTTTGGTCCCTGCTGTGACCAAGAGAGATGGAGCTCCATCCCACAGTGTCTTTGCTAGGAGGGAACCAGGACTTACTGTGCCCCAAGTTGATTTTGCATTTATCCACAGACAATCTGATGTAAAATGGGTGAAGAGCTCTGGGAGTGAGGACAAAGCCCACCTCTTGTGTCAAATTGCAAATTTCAGAGATAATAAGTTGTGGTAAATGAGAGAAAAAGTGTTCATCAGAGCCGGTTGCCTGATGAATGTGGTTTGTTACACCACAACTTTACAGGCATTGCAAGTTTTCAGTCCTGCAGATAGTTTTACAACCACAAGCATTTTGCTGAAGGCTCCAATATTTCCAGACTATGTGCATGCCTTCAGTAATTTTGTATTTAGGTCGGCACATGTTCATTCTTTTCTGGCCCTCAGATGGACGTTTCTTCTCATACTCTATTCATGGCTATTCATACGACAATAAAAAGCATTGGTTGCGTTTAAGCACTTGAGGGACTGATCCTGGCATGCTTGCTTTGACTGCTCCCTAAAATTTGGCAGAGGCAGTTTGCTGCAATTCTTTTTTTTCTTTCTTTGTTGTTGTCACTTTGGAGAGTTGTTTTTCTTTTTATAAAATATTTTAGTATAAAATATAGCATGAAATATAATGTGCTTCAATCTTATTAGTTATTTTCCTCATGGCCAAATATTAGAATGTGTGTGGGGTGTTTCTTTCCTTCTCTTTTTTTTTTAACCTTTTAAAATAAATTTTCAGGGAAACAAATTTAAAACATAAACGGAAAATGAATTACCTGTAAGGCTTTCTATTTTTATCAAGTTTTTCAAGAATGTTACTTTGCAAAACTGGGTCACAAGTGCGATCTTTTCTTCCAAGTGGCACATTGTCAGAGGCGTTGGTAAAAGTCACGGTGTTTCCTGCTTCATTGAGGAGGACGAGCTGCCACGTATCTGCCCCATGTTGTGACACTCAGCAAACACCGTCACTTTGAGGACCTGTCACACCGACCACAGGAAGGGAATGTCACTATGGTGAAAAAGCAAACAGTTTTCTTGTGAATTGCTTAACTTGGAGGAAAAGAGGGAGTTCAGTGAGTGTATGAGAGAGCAGAATGGCACTTCTCTAATGAATTCTCTCTGCTCCTATAGCCTCAGTTTTATGAGCACCATTGAGTCATGGCCAGTAAGCAGCATGACAGATCCTTTTGCATGGGCAACCAGCGTCCGTAAGAGACAGATGTTCGGCTTGGAGCTTGCTCTACACCAGAGAGGGATCAGCAGTTGCCTGAGAAAAATGTATTCATTTTGTTCTGCATTGGGTGGAGACATAACAAATTGAAGTGTGTTTCTAGTGACCGAAAGTTTCAAGTAGGGTAACAGAAATTGAATGGAAGTAGGAGGAAAAGATTGGCAGCTGCAGAACAACTGTGAGTGCTTTCACAATGCTCCACTGCCTGCTAGACCACACAGTCCCTGTGCTGTCCTGGGGTGATGTTCCTTGCATGTGCTGTCAGCACAAACCCTTGGGACCAAGTTTGCCCGAGGATGTGAAGAATACTGTATGACAAAAGAGAAAACAAATGTATGCGAACAGATGAAAGTTCAGAGAGAAAACAGGTTCCACTGTTGACAGTGGCATTTCTTTGTACTTACTGGTAAAGTATTGTGAGCTGTTACATTGTAGGAGTTGCTGTCAGTCCTGATTATTCATTACAGGCTGTGTTGCTTTAGTGTTTGCTTCACAGTCGATCTTTGCCATTTTAGAGCTATGCTGATAGCTCTAAATACCTGTCCTGAGGAAATCTCCTCTCTTTAATTTGTTTGCAGTTTGGTTTACCTCCCAGCAGCTCAGGCTCAGCTGTATGCTGCCCAGCTTGGGGTAAGGAACAAGAGGTGCTAAGACACTTCTTGCTCTTTCTGTAGCATCTCTGCAGCTGAAGACCACAGCAAGCAAAAAAGCTATTAGTGTCTTACATTTTACAGTATTGTTTTATCATCCTTTAAGAAAACAGGGGTGTTCCTTCATACAAGAAACATACCTGAAAAGAGCAATTAGTTCCTGTCCAGAAAACAAATGTTAAAGCAGCAGCGTAGAATTAGCACAGAAGAAATCAAGATATTTTTAAAAGTATGTTTTGGCAAAATAAGTATTCAGGCTAGCTTTTTTTAAGGAGGGGAAAATATTAAAGGAATAAGAAAAGCTAATCACCCTATGCAACATGGTGGGGACAGGATGCAAAAAGCAATGCTCTGTGGAGGAGCTGATGAATGATGGCGGTGAGGGGCTGATGGTGGGAGCCAAGGCTGCATATAAGAACAGTGTAGGGATAATGTGTGAGAGCAGTATAGGGATGAAGTTTTAGGTAGAAGTGTTTTTGAAATTCATGCAGAATGGAGTACTGAAGCACACCATGCTCCTGTGAGGAAGTTGCGTGTAGAGCCATGGCAGGTGGGGAAAGGGATTTTATAGTACTACAAGTCTTGGTTAAATTTTATATTGCATTTTGTATTCAGATTTTTGTGTCTCAGGTTCTAAATGAGGGTGAATGTAGATTGACTATTTTCAAAAGAGACAATGCAACACTTTTCATAACAATGTATTTGTGAACTCATTCCACTCTTACCCTCCCTACTGTTAGTCACAATTACATGGGCCCACATTTTCCAAACCAAATTCCCCACAAATTCAGCAGCTGTTGCTATCCAAGCTAAGCTGCAAGAGGCTGAGCCTATCCCTTCACTGACTGCTGGTTTGCCTTGTAAAATGTCTCTCTTTTCTTGTTGAAAACAGGCTTGCACTAAGGTAACTAAAAAAAAATTGCAGCAAACTAATTCTCTTCAGAGTAGTTTCTCCCATTCTGTCTTCAGGCAGTGTACTCTCTTGATTCTGTTTTCATTAGAAGCGCAGCTCAGGATTCACTCAAAGTTGCTATGAAGATTCATACTTTTCCCTGTCATTCTTTGTTGAGATTAGATCACAGAATGCAATCGTATTCTGTTCATGTTCCGTGATCTCTGAATACGTTTCTGCCTACTCCCTGAAAGCTTTCTTGAAATTTCCATTTCTACCATTGCTCAGTGTGCACACTGTCTGCCTTCAGATTTTCTTTTGGGATTGTATCTGCTCTTCAGGACACAGGAGCATGGAAAGCAGGAGTTGTCAGAAGGTTGTGATAAAAGCTCCAAATGACGTATGAAGAATAAGGATTACATACGTCACACTGTGCTCTCTCTGACTTTGCTGCACTCCTCACACCTCCTTTCACTTTCTTCTGAGTTTGGGGCTCAGGTATAATGAGGATAAGAAATCTGTCATCAAGGTACAAGGGAATGCCAGTTTTAAGAATTGAAACTACACCCCAGATTGAACATATGGAGTGATTTACTTTAGAAAAAATAACATTTTGAAAAATGTTTGTATTGAAAGAAAACTAATGTCATTTTCAACAAGAAGAAAATGAAAATGGGTTGCATTAAGAGAAGCATGACCAGCAGGTCCAGGGAGGTGATTCTGCTGCACTACTTTGCTCTTGTGAGACCTCCACCTGGAGTGCTGCATCCAGTCCTGGGGCTCCCAACACAAGAAGGACGTGGAGTTGTTGGAGCAGGTCCAGTGGAGGACCATAAAGATGAACAGAAGGCTGGAGCACCTCCCCTGTAGGGACAGACTGGGAGAGCTGGGGCTTTTCAGCCTAGAGAAGGGAAGGCTCCAGGGGAACTTATAGCTGCTTTCCAGTACCTGAAGGAGGCCTACAGGAAAGCTGGGGAGAGACTTTTTATAAGGGTATGTAACAACAGAACAAGGGGAAACGGCTTTAAACTGGAAGAGATTTAGATTAGATACTAGGAAGGAATTCTTTACTGTGAGGGTGGTGAGACATTGGAACAGGTTGCCCAGTAAGGTTGTGGATGTCCCCTCCCTGGAAGCATTCAAGGTCAGGCTGGATGGGGCTTTGAGCAACCTGGTCTAGAGGGAGGTGTCCCTGGCTATAGGGGAATGGAATTAGATGATCTTAAAGGTCCTTTCCAACCCAAACCATTTTGTGATCTGAAGAAAACAATGTCTTTTTCTGTGTTTTGATTCTTAAAGTCTTGACACCTCTGGAAACTATAATACAAGAAACCATTGACTACACTCGCCAGCGGAAAGTGTTTGGTCAGTCCGTGCTGCAGAACCAGGCCGTACATTTCCGCCTGGCAGAGCTGGCAACCGAAGTGGAGCTGCTTCGCTCGCTGCTGTACCGTACCATTGGTGAGTTCCCATGTCTGCCTCCACAGATGTGCTTTTTGCAATGCCAAGAACAGTGTCAGGCTGAAGGAATATGGGGAGATGGTTGCCAGACTGTGGTCAGTGACCGTGTGTATGTAATCTTTTTTCCTTTTTAGCTCTCTACGTGGAAGGCAATGATGTGACCAAATTTGCTTCCATGGCTAAGCTAAAGGCAGGTCGCCTGGCCCGTGAAGTCACTGACAGCTGCCTCCAGTTTTGGGGAGGAATGGGATTCACCAGTGAGGTTCTGGTGAGCAGATTTTACAGGTAAGCAAGTAAATGGTGGAACCAGGATGTTTCTTTACTCAGATTTGTCCTCTTAGGTATTCTGCTAAAAGATCACTCAATCAAAGGGTCAGCAGTCCCTGGTTTACATGAATAGTATTGTTCCACAAAACAGCGTGTCACTGACTTATGTTAGGGCTCAGACTGCAATCGTTGACCACACCATGCAAGTGCTGACTGTTCTTTTGCCAAATGTTGGCCATATTATAACAATGTGTTTGAACTACCCACAGGTTAGCTTGAATTTCAGGTAAAGGAAATAAAGTCTGTGTTTTCCCTAGTGAATCTCTGGCATCTGCCACGCAATTGGACTAGGAAAAAAAGGCAAAGCCTATGAATGAGATTTTTTTTTTCTTTTGCTCTTTTCTTGTAATCTTGATTACAGGAAGAGAGCTAAAATAAAACAGCAGTAGTTTTCCTAACTGTGAGGGACCACTGAAAATCAGTTTCATTTTTTTCTTCACACCTCCACTCTGAATATGTGTTTGAAAGTGGAGTTCAGCATTGGGCTCCTGCAGTAAGCTTCACTCCACGAAGAGACGCAACTGGCCCTGCCTACAGGCCTGTGGTAGTCATTCCTGATAGCAGTCTCCATGTAATTAGTCATACCAGGTACCATGTGAGACATCTGAGAGCTGTGACTGCTTCCAGCAAGTCATTAGATCATTAAAACAGTCTTTTTGCAAAGGCCCACGCTAGGCCTTTGAAATTTTGCAGTGTATCTACTTCTATGGCAAAATTCCCTCAAAGCAAACTATTTTTCTGGTTGCTGTTAGCAAAATTCTGGCCCCATCCAATATTGCGCCAGGGGACCAAGATGGAACTTAATTTTTCTTCCAAAAGTAGATTTCAGTTCAGCCGTTGTAACACAGTACCTCATTAATGGTTGGCAAAGTAGTGGTTCTGTTGGTAAATGCTGTATTTGTGTAAAGTGAGAAAAGATCATGTTAAATAAACCAGTAAAAACTTAATTCTTTATAATAGATTGTTTTTTTAATATATGTATATATATATATATGCATATGTATGTATATGTATATATGTATATTAATATATGTATATATATATACATATATATATATATATTTTTTTTTTTTTGAGTAATGAGGGCTATTTGAAAGAAGTAGAAACAGCATGTGAAAGAGTGATGTAAACTTAACAGTGACTTCATGTCAAATCTCTTCTGTTGAAACCAGTACAGAAGAGAGAAGAGGCATACCTTCTGCTGTTTAGCTCCTGTCCTTGGTTGAGGAGATAGAGGTGGGAGAGCACTACACCAAACACCCAAGTCATGCTTTGATGCCAAACATATACTACATAGGTAACAGGGTCTAACAGCATAGGTAATACAGACGCTTTCTCTTCCAGCAAATGGAGCAGCTAAACTCTCTGTTCTTGAGTGTGCCTTTCTGCAGTGACCAGCCTGCCATCAATGGCAGAGTAGCAGAACAGAGTAGGAGTTACTCTTTCTGCCTTTAAGTGCATTTTATGAACATGGAATGCCTTTGTGGTAAATCAGAGACTTTTTCAACTCGTGGATTCCTGAAAGGTACAGTCTGCTGTATGGTGGTGATTTCAAGCCAGTTGTCAGTAGGAAGTTTTTTCTTATTTGCCTTTGTCATCACCTCTTTATTAGTAGCAAGTGGTCCTCAGTGAAGCAGATGCTGAAAGCTACTGTGGTAGGCACTTTGATTATAATGAATGCTTGTCTCAAAGCACTTGCCACCAATGTAGTCATGTATAGACACTAAGTCATATACATCTGTATGGCTTTGACTTGTCTTTAGATTTCCTACCCCAGGCAGGTTTTTCCATGTGAATTGCAGAACAGTTTCTAAGCACCTCAGTACAGTCACATTTTCCCTGAGAAGAAATCCAGACTATTTCCTATTAGTATCAACCGTGTCTGCTGGCTAAAGAAATGTATCTTTCTGCTTCTAAAAAAAACCAAAAACACTTATAAATAAGGCCAAAAGTAGCGTGACACTTACACCCTAACATTGTCTGTGAATCAGTAAAATTCCCTCATTGAGTAACCATAAGCACCAGGGAGAAGTAGATTATTACCTAAATAAACAATTACAGGTTCAAGTTAGAATCCTGTTAATCTGTAACGATAAGCAAAGCAGCAACTTTCCTAAAGCCGTTGTGTTTTTTGTACAGCAGTCTGAGTAACCATTCACGTCACTGTGATATTTGTAAAGTAGCACGCAGGGCTTACAATAACTGCACAGCATGACAGCCTGTCATAATGTACAAGGATTTTTGCTGCACAATACTAACTAAAGTTCCAAGGAAATGTTAGTCTCTAACACATCAGGCTGTTAATCCTCAAACAGTGCACAGCATAATGCAGGGTTAGTGCATTAAGTCTTTGAATTTTGGTCATTGGTGTTACTGGGGAGATACTAAGCAGACCCAGCACAACAGCCTGTCTAAAGGCTTTATTCACAGCAGTCAATTTTAGTAGCTAATAGTTTGCAGATCAAGTGTCTTTTCTAAAGTATTGTATTCTCTAAAAGGCATAGCCGAAGGTACCTGTTTAACCATGTAGGAGCCTATACTGGGCTGATTTAATATACTTAAATGTTTCATTTTCAGTTGTAGGGATTCTGAGAAGGAGAATGAGTTGGAAAAGATGGAACTGAGCCCAAAGACCAAAAGTTTAATAGAAACACATAAATTAGAAAATGAAGCCTAGGAACTCCACTCTTCAGCTTACTAGTATGATTCTGGAGAAGAGAGACAGACTGGAGTTGTTTTTGTCTGCTTTTCTCTCTCTGACATGAAATGCCTCAAAGATCCCATGACTTAGGAAAAATCAGTTATTGAACAAAGTTCCCATCTATATGAAAGCCCAGGCTGAGATAGATCAGAGAGAGGGAAAAATTCAGAAGCAAGTCTGTTGCAAGTTTTCAGATTTCATAACTTCTTATAAAAAAATTCAGTTAGTGAATATTTCAGTAGTAATTGAATCGTAGAATTGTAGAATGGCCTGAGTTGAAAGGGGCCTTAATGATCATCAAGTTTCCACCCCCCTGCTACATGCATGGTCATCAACCACTAGACCAGGTTGTCCAGAGCCACATCCAGCCTGGCCTTGAATGCCTTGAATGGGGCATCCACAGCCTCCTTGGGCAACCTGTTCCAGTGCATCAGCACCCAGTGTAACTTCAAACACTTCTGTTGAAGTGGGAAAAGCTTGTTGACTTAAAAAAAGTGGGGATGTTTGTTTGTTCGTTTGTTTTTTCCCCAACCTTAATGAGTCTGTGATTCTATTATAATTTTAAAGTATTAAACAATGTCTACAGTGGCTGTCAGTTCTTACAGGTTTTACTCTTGTGGGGACGAGGGGGAGAATATTGATTTTTTTCCTTGGTGCACTGTGAAAGACTCGAGAAAGCAATACTAAAAATTCTTGATGGATTGTTCAAGTGGAATAGATAAAGCATACATAACTGCAGAAGAAATGATTTCTTTCTCCATCTGCCATCTAGGTGTTGCAAGTCTTATTTGTAATTAAGGATAGCTAAAAATCTAACTGTAGAGTATCTCTGAATAAGGAATGAATGCATTTCCTTCTAAATTATTTTTATATTTATATCTTCCCCAAATTAAAAAAAAAAAAACATTTGCAATATTTTAATTAGTTTCATTCATTATTTTATCTTTATCTATTTTTTCATTCTTTATAAAACATGTCTAAACAAGAATGAGCCCAGTTCATTGGTTTATTCTTTAGTCAATCTGTGTAATTATAACCATTTGTTTGTGTGAAACAAAACAAAGCCCATCCATGTGTGCTGACAAAAAAATCTACTTTGCAGTCAGCAGCTAACTGTTGGGGCAAGAATAATAACTACTGCTCAGTGATCTGTGAAAACAAATACGTGTTTTCAACCTTTTCCTACACAGCTCTTGTAAGAGTCTGAAGATGGAAGAGATCACACGATATTAAACTTGGGGATACATCTGTAAATTTTGTGGAGAAAAATCTTACCAGTAGTGCTATTTTAACATAATGGTGAGGGGAAAAAAAAAAAAGCTCTTGACCCTTTGAATCAAGTGCAATTTGTGCTGGCAGGAAGCACCATTAAAATAGCCTTCTTGGAATCAGTGATGCTCTGAATCACATAGATCTTAAGGATTTGGCAAGGTGCAGTACCAGTGCTTTCCTAGCAAAGCAGGGAGCAGCATCCCTGAGGGAATCACTGCTATGAAGTCAGGCTGACAGGGAAAACAGAACGAAAGTAACCAAAACCCCTGCTCTCAAGAGTGCTCACTTTTTCACGTCAAAACGGCACTGATAACTCCCACAGTCTCAGCTAAAAAAGGGAAAGAGAAAGACATTTTATTTTCTCAGAGCTTCAAGTTATGTGAAGACATCTGCACTGACGATCCTGCAGGTTTGTTCAGGAGTTTTGAACAGTAAGAACTTCTTAGATCCTGTTGTTATATGGCTTTCAAGAGGAAAATGTAATTCAGAGGCCCCCCTCAGTGGGCAAAGCCTCTTAGCTGCAGGCAGTAAATGGTGGTAGGACGTACAACTACAACACACTCTACAGTTTTATTGGCTTGGTGCTAGACATAGATTTTGTGTGCAGTGGTAGTTGCAGCCTTAGTGCCTGTGAAGCATGTTACAAGTGCAAAAGCTGCCCTTTTGTTCACTGTGAGATCAATTGGTACCTGTCCTTCATTTTCCCAGCCTGAAAAACAGCCCTGGTGATGAGCACAGCTTGGTTTGTGCAAACACCAGCCAAAAATGAAAATTAAAACTGAACAACTGCACCGAGACTTAGTAAGACACTCAGGCTGTAAATTAGAGGGTCCCTCACATTTCTGCAGGAGGTTCTATGTTAGCTAACTATGAAAATAGAAAACATCATTTGGTGATGTGGAGGGTCCTTTCTGTCCTGTTTGCCTACTAACTACAAAGTATTAGTAATGTGGATTGAGGTTGGTAGGTGGCAAGGGCTCCTCTCCCTCCCTCATAAGTTTTTTAAGTCAGCATTGAAGAAATGGTTATTTATTTTTTTCATCCATCAAAAAATTGATTTTTTTTTCAGATGCGTGGGATGCCTTGATATGAGAGGAAACTCCCTGTGCAGAGCATTGCAGTTTGGGTTTGTTTGGGTTTTTTTGAGTTGAGGGGCAGTGAATGCAATGGTTATCTTTTCCCCAGGCACATTGCTTTGACCTTCTGATCCTTCCAGTCTCCAAGGAAAACAGCATTCAACATTATCTCTTAAAATTACACCTCTTGTACCTGTTGAGTGCATTTGGGACTGGTTCCTTACTGTCCTTGATAAGAGTGATGCCACTGCATATCAGTGCTCATCTTCCCAGAGTTCCAGGTAGTTGAGGGGCTGCAGTTCTGCACTGGAGGCCACAGAATGGCAATGTGGGAATCAGAAAGCAAGGTGTTGCTGTTCAAAAGCATTCCAGGGCGAGCCTGCCTAACACCTAATAATAACCTAATAACAGTCTAATATTTATATATATTAAAATATTTATATACTGTGTTAATATATCACTGATATTAACAATCAAACTTTTTACTTATAATGGCTTATAAGCAAGTTTACTGTATAATCTTCCACAGCATTCTCACAATGTTCTTGGAAGGACAGTCTGTCCCATGGTTTTGTTTTCTTATATTAAAAGCAAGTCTTATTTTTAGAAGGAGGGCTAGTAGATTAACAGCATTTGAATCCTTTGTCACCTCGGTCCTTCTAAACCAGGTAATATCTTCTGTCCTATCTCACAGGAGAGAGATCAACATTAGTTGATGCCTACAGTTTGTTTCTGGAGGAAATATTCCTCAAAACAGAGACAAAAATACAATCACCAGCAATTCTGAAGGACAGACTGATAGACACACACACACACACACACTCAGGTGAAATACTCCTCTTTTTAAAAGCATTTGCATAGTGGCTATCTAATAATTTGAAATATCTGCTATAACTTTATATAAACAAGCCACAAGTCTGAGATTTCTGCTGCAAATGGAAGATTTTTATCTGCACCACAGAGTAGTTTTGTGGAGGCATTGTCAGAGGCTCTCTGGCTTCAAAAAGCAGCACCAAAGCACAAAGAAGAAGTAACCTACCGTTGTTCCAATTCCATTGCCTTCAACAAAACCTGTATGAAGGTGTGAAATTTTCATGCCATCGAATTAAGAAGAGGCAGTTTAGCAGAACTGTTTTTCATTCATTTTTTCCTCTTCCCCAAAGAGGAACAGAAACTTGCTCAGAAAATTGCTTGAAGTGCAGTAGTTAGCATTCTAGCTAGCCAAGGGAATTGAAGCAATACTGTGAAGGATGATTTAGCAATATAAATGGTGGGTTTTAAATAAGTCGAGTTAGAAAGATCATATCAAAAGTAAATAAGCTTGGAGCAGCTGTTCATTTTTAAATCAGAGAAACTAATGCATGTTTAAACTACAGTTGTGCTAGATATTCATATAGCCATTAGGGAGACCAGGGTGCTTTTTTTGGTTGAAGAACACACTGTATAAAAAAAGTACCTTCTCCATGCAGTTCTGCAGTACCTATGTATTGATTGACTAATACTTCTTTTACCAGAGACAAGCAAAGTTAAATGCTTCAGCATGTTTTGCTGTTGCCCCCTAAAATCTTCTTTATCTCCTACAATTCATAGAATCATAGAATTGCTCAGGCTGGAAAAGACCTTAAAGATAATCGAGTCCAACCACAACCTAACCATAGCACCCTAACTCTAACAGCCCACTGCTAAATCATGTCCCTGAGCACCACATCCAAACAGTTTTTAAACGCATCCGGGGATGGCGACTCAGCCACCTCCCTGGGGAGCCTATTCCAGTGCTTTACAACCCTTTCTGTGAAAAAGTTTCTCCTGAAAATTGTTGAATGATAGCAACATACAGGAGCAGTGGCAACATTGCAGGACCTATCACAGACTGACTCACGAGGAGGAGGCAGTGGATGTGGCATTCTGCAGCCAGCTGGCAGATATTCTGTGCACAGGTAACTAGGAAGAGCCAGTTGACACTTCTACATGGCAGGCCAGGGATGGGACCTATCCAGCAGTCTCCACAGAAGCTGCAGGAGCTCTGGCCAGGCTTACATGGGCATTTGTATACTAGGAGAAATTGTAGCTTACTTGAAGAGTAAAAATACAGTGTTCTGCCAAGTTAAGGTTACTTTTGAAAGAATGTAACCACTGGTCACGCTAAATTGTATCTCCTCACCTTCAACTATCAACACCCTTGTCAACAGAAGGGTATTCATGGTACTGACGCACAGCTGTCCGCACCGTGCACACACCAATAAACTAGGGATTTAAATGCAATAAAAACAGCTCCATAATGAATGCATAGAGGAATAAATGAGCATGTGAACGGTTCTACCTGTACAGCATGCAAATATTTATATCTGCTCTTTGTATTTCTACAGGGATTTGAGACTGGTGTCAATAGGTGGTGGTACAGATGAAACCATGCTTTCTATTATATGCAAACACATGGAAACACTTCCAAGGAAATAACACATCTGCACTCTTCCTCAGAAACTTAAGCAAGCAAAAGCATGGTTATTACTGCATCCTGAAGGTAACAGGCAACATGACTCAAGCGTGGAAGAAATAGGAATGGTATTTATAAAATATCAGTAAATTGTCCAGGAAAACACTTGTCAGAGTGTTTCACCAATATCATGATGCATATTCTCCAATATCAAATTAATGTTATTGCCTGCAAGATTTTTTTCCATTTTTAGTGATTTACAGCTTTGAGGGCTCTGGTGATCCCAGCTAAAGAAATCTTGTCTTCTTCAATCAAGGTACAGCTGCATTTTAGCTCATCTACGCAACCAAATAAGAAACATAACTTCCACATGGGTCCAGGATAATTTCAGTAGTAACATAATCTAATTTCACTTAACTTCGCTTTCAAGTCACAAAATATTTATTCCATATCCACTTGATATTCAAGACCCAGCAGTGGTTTTGTTCTCAGTTCCCAGTATCTTCCATATCTCTCACTTTTAGCAAGTAAACATCAAAATTAGTTACTTCAGCAAAACCAAGTCAAAAATCACAAGCCCCCCAGTCCAGTCACCATCATTACCTTCTCATTCTTGTGCTGCACTGTGACACAGATGTTTGCTGGTAGAACTGGAGGCAGATTTTTAATTTTAGAATACTGCAAACAATACCTTACTTGTACTTTTTTGGAGTACTTGAAATTTTTGGAGGCCTGAATTTCAGCAGTAAGGTTTCACATTTTATGTGCAATTATGAATGAAAAATATTAAAGTGCAAACGTGAACATTGTAATCAGTTAAATGAGACCATAAAATGTGCATGCCACAATCAAGTTGAAACAGAAGTGTACTAAATATTAAAGTAAATAAAACTAAATATTTCCAATATTTTATTGCGATCTGTTCAATAAAGTCTCACTGAAATACACATCTACTATGAAGCATCAGTTCTCCCTTTGCACTTCCTAAAATCTCATTCTTTACACTTCACTGCTTATCAGCCATACCTTCAGAAACACTGGCAATTCTCCTTATAAGGCAGAAGAGACAGCATGTCTTATTGAAAAAGAAAAAAGCTTCATTGGAATTCTCCTTGAAAAACAAAGAAAGAAGACACAAGCTCATTTTTTTTCCTCCTATTCCTTCTCCCTCAATCTCATCACATCACTGAAGAAAAGAAAGAAAAGGAGGGAGAGGGATCCTAATCTGTACGATTTACCTTTGATCTGGTCTAACTTTTAAAACAAAATTCCTGTTGGTTTTACACATGAACTGAAGGACAAATAAGAGGTTTTTTACCCACATGCTGTGGCAAGGGAAAGCACAGCATATTGTCCAGAACAAATATGGGAAATGTCTCAGCTGTGTAACTAGTTGCACCTACCTATTTTCTACTCTATATTATGCTGATAAATACTTACCAATAAATGGAAGTAGTAAGAAAGAAATACCTAGAAATTGCTCAGACACCACGTGAGACAAAGATTGTTTTCTAAACGATGACCAAATATCAAGGGAGTGTGGATGTCAAAGTTACATCAATCATTATTGCCCTGAATGCTAGGCACCCTTACATTCTGTCAGTTGGGATGGCAAACCATAGCCTATTGAATTTCTCTGAGAATACTGTGTTTGTTTAGCAAGCCTAGCAATTCTCATATAAATATTAATATCGGGATAATAAATCTTATATGTTCTGATATTTGTAGACCTTTTAACAGTCCAGAATTTAATGGGCTAGAAACAATTGCATTTCAGTTACTTTTATAAAAGACATCCTACAGAATGTGTGATTTAGACATAATATTCCTGTTATATATGAAAATGAACATGAAAAGTGTAAAAGGTATACGGCTCCATGTATTTGAACAGAGTTCACCATCACACAAGTCTAGTTGCTTAAGTGCAGCACCATTTCAAAAAAACAGTGGTATTCTACAGCAGGAAAGTATGCATACAAACAACAAGAATACTCCAGGACATTTTATTTGTCAGCTCATAATTAACTTATTAATGGCAGTATGCTATACAGTATTTCAAAAAAAATTATTTTAAAAATGTAGATACAATTTCAAGGTCTAGAAAACAGTATTTTTCTGTTGAACCAAGTGATGTGATACTTTCAACTATTAGAAACTACTTTGTGAGTTAAAGCTAAGTGTTAGAAGTAACAACCTTAATATGCTACCACCTCCAATAGGTGCTTCATAATATTTACATTTATCAATATAAAATCTAAAATATTCAACCTTATATTCAAACATCATGCAGGGTAGATTCAGGGTTCTCACAGAATGAAACATAAATGAGCTAATGGTACAAGTTCCAGTGATTCAATGGAATCATTAAGTTTTGAGTACTTTAAATGTAAAGGAAACATTTGCATTGTGTCCAAATTTATTGAACCAAATGATCAAAGGCATTTGCTTAACAGAACAGACACGCAAGCATCATTTGTCACATTTAAAAGGAAGATCCAGTTTTAAGTAACTTCTCCCCCAAACAAAATGTTTAAGCTACTTAAACATGCAGACCGTTAGACCCATCAATCTAGGCATCACAAAAATCACTTTTGGGGGGTACCACCATTACATTTGTTACTCTCAAGCCAGCCTTTCAAAAATCTACAGATAAAACCAATTTTGAAAGACCCAACTGTTGGTCATGCTTCTGAAACCCAGAAGTTCTGAAACCTAGGGAGCTCTAATTTAGAGCATGGCTCAGATTGAAAAGCAAAATGAAAGCGAAGGCCTCGTAGTTCTGCAATTATTTCATATCTGAACAACCTTTGGTTTTGGGGGAGTTCTTTGATTCCTCTTGTATTTTTTTTAACCAGTTCTGTGAACTCTTTTATTCTAAAAAAAGCAACTTAAGAGTGCCAGCAGTTTCTGTGTACTTATAAATAATCCCCCCAAAACAGGGGACAGTGGGAGAAATTTCAATACATCAAGAAAACTGTATATAACACTGCATTAAGTACTAATGCAATTTACAATACTTTCATTGTGTTTTATCAACAGAATATGGCAGTTTAAATCAACGTTGTCATTAATTAAGACTGATGGTTGAAATTACACAATTTAAACTTAAGACAACATGCATCACCTGAGTTTAATAATCCAGTATGTTACAAAAAAAACAAATAATGCAAAGAGCATCATGTAGCATAATAGTTTTGTCTGGCTCCCTCTGGACAGCCTTCTTAGTCTGCCCATAGTCGCACCTAGAAGTCCAGTTGCAGAGTCAAAATCATTATCCTGTGTTTCAGTGAAACAGAACAGGAGAGAAGAGAGGGGAAAACAAATAAAAACATTACATATATAGTCAGCAATAAGCTGTCAACATATTTATACAAATGTTCAAACTACACAGAAGAATGTTCTACATTACTAACTTCACCATCCTGCCCCACATTTAAAGAAAATTAGTGAAAAAGCACTTACCATTTCTGATAACAATTTGTTTTGATTTTTAACTTCTGTTCCAATCTCAATAGAAAGCTATTGAAAGAAAAAAAAAAAAAAAAAAAAAAAAAAAGAGGTTTAAATATGAGTCATCAGTTATACATAAATTAGAAAAGTTGCTCTAAAATATATGATATCACTAGTGCTTTCTTGGGTAAAATGTGAAAGAAATATCTGGCATCTTTGAAAAACAGAAACTTAACTTATAAAAACAAGTGCAGCATTCTGTCAGCAATCCTCAGGGAAGGAAATAAATACTTATTTCAAAAACTGAAGATCCAGTCAAGTCTGAGTAGCAACTACTCATTTCCTTGAACTGTTAGAACTCCTGAGTGTGAAGCAAGGACAAGGCCTCCACAGCCACAGTGCTTTCCATTAGCCACAACCTCTATGTTTTTGTGGCACAACCTCAACCCCACGACTTCTTACTGCTGCTGCTTTTCACCACCATCTATAAACAAATCACAAGTCCACCTATTTTAATTAAATGTGGCTATAATTAAGTACTTACTGATTTTATTGCACTGACTTTGGTACGCAGACTTTCTGTTAACCTTTCATTTTCTTCTTCATATACACTGTACCCACTGTTAGTATAGCCATAGTTACCAGCTGGTGCCCCATCACCTGTAAGCAAAAAAGCCAGGAGTTACAGACAGAAAATATAATTGGAGTAAGTGTTCTTCACTCGTGGGAAAACACTCTGCATTTAAAAATGCATTTCCTTAACAGAAATCAGGCATCTGGGAAAAGGTGTTGCATGTTGCAAGAGACATAGATTCAACCTTTTTCAAGCACTGAAGTAGTCTTGCAAATCAAAGTAGGTAAAGATTGAGGCATGTTGGCAATTAAATGCTATATTTTTCCTGAGAGGGTGTTTTCAGATGGTTTTTATGGAAATCAATCTAAATATTGTATGAAGTTGTGAAAGCAGCGCTGAGGTTGCTACACAGAGCAGTAAGCCTGATTCAAATAAGAAAGAAGAGCAACAAGTAATATTTGGCTACACCTGCCTTTGAAGGAGAGAGCATACTCATCCTTACACGTCTCTTTACAAACAGGACCTTAGACCAGAGGCCAAGCCTGTAAGCAGAAGA
Source organism: Tetrao urogallus (assembly GCF_951394365.1). NCBI lineage: Eukaryota > Metazoa > Chordata > Aves > Galliformes > Phasianidae > Tetrao > Tetrao urogallus. The sequence continues at coordinate 28,447,096 of NC_136820.1, read as the reverse complement.
GCACACTGCTCTTTCTGTCAGCATCCTGCAGTTCTACTCTCCTGCCTTTGCCTTTTGGGTGATGGGCTGCAGGACTGCTTTCCAGAGAACTGATCCTGCAAAGAGAGTAAGCAGAGCAGAAGAGAACTGGAGCTGGTTTCCTCAGCTCCAAATACACACTGTCCCCAGCACCTACTGGATCCCCTACTGACAGCAACTGGGCAGCAGCACTGGGGTAGGAGAAAGAAGGCTGAGTACAGCCTAGACAGAAATCAGCCTAAGACCCCAAATGTAACATCTGAAACCAAAGAAGCAAATCCAAAACAAGAAAAGCAAACAGAAAATATCCTACTAGATTGATTCTACTAACAATCCAGTTGTAACACTAATGAGTATTTACATGGCAAGTTGGAATGCCACACTAGTGTCTCAATGCCACGCTTTACACGCTTTACAAAGTGCTGTGTTTGGGTATTTTCCTTTTTGAGGAAAAAGTGAGAGAATAGACACAATGACATTCATAGATAAATCCATATCTCAGTTTCACTGTGTGCTTTGCATACATACTTGTAAAAGAACTATAGTGCTACTTCGATAATAGATGTCATTTTATCTCAAGCCATAAAGCCATTGCTAAGTGTACATAATGATAATTTTTCAAGGATTCAAAATTTACAAGTTTGCACTTGTAAAATGGTTTTTAAATTTTATTCTGTAAGTTAAACTAATGACAAATACACACAGTAAGACAGGGTGAAAAGCATCTTTTCACTTCATCAGAGGGAGAGCTGAGGGTTTTTTCCTCTTGAAATCAAAACTACTGATGCCAATGTTAACTAAAAAATTATGCTATTTAATGGAGTCAGGATTGTTCTTATTGTTTTTCTTTGCAAATACATCTAACTACAGTACCTCCTACTAAGTAACAAGCAATTTTGAATGCTTGTAAGTTAATACTCATAGCAGGAGAGTTGTAACTAAATGGTCTTCAAGGTCCCTCCCAACCCAAGCCATTCTGGGATTCTATGGTTCCAGAGAGGAAATGGGAGGCTCTGTGTAGAGCCTGGCTACTGCTACTTAAAGGAAGGCTACAAACTCCTACATGGCACGTCTACAGGCTGCCTTGCAACACCACTAATTGCCAGGACATGCCCATAGACATAACCATGATATCATCTCAGGCTAAACAGGAGGTACCAGGTAGCTGGAAACAAAAGCAGACATACTGGTGTGCAGCTTGTACTTCCAGCCCATGGAATAAAAAGGTTGGACTAACAGCTGACATATGAAGATAAACCAGCAAGTTTCACTGCAGCTGATAACGGTCCTAAGAGACATCTAAATCATCTGTTCAACTTCTCAGCAGGTGTTTCAAGAAGTACCTTCTGGATGCCCCTTATAGTACTAATTGTAAGAGCCTTGCCAAGAAAAGGCCAGCTCCAGCTTGTTCCTTCCATAGCCACCCATCCCCTCACTCCTTTAAAAGCATCAAAAGAGGGGTAGCCAGCAGGACAAGGGAGATTACTGTTCCTCTCTACTTTGCCCTCATAGGCCTCATCTGGAGGACTGCATCTGGGCCTAGGCCCTCACCTCAGAGAAGATGTGGAATGTTTTGAGGAGTCTAGAGAAGGGCCACAAGGATTATCAGAGTGCTGGGAGCACCTCTCCTGTGAAGACAGGCTGAGGGAGCTGGACTTGTTGAGCCTAGAGAAGAGAAGGCTGTGGGGAGACTTGATAGCGACCTTCCAGTTCTTAAAGGGAGCTTATAAACAGGAGGGAAATCAACTTTTTACATGAGTAGATAGTGACAGGACAAGAAGGAATGGTTTTATACAAAAAGAGGAGAAGGTTATATGTCAGGAAGAAATTATTTACTCAAAGATTGATAAGGCACTGGCACTGCTGCCCAGAGAAGCTGTGGGTGCCCTATCCCTTGAGGTATTCAAAGCCAGGTTGGATGGGGCCTTGGGCAGACTGATCTGGCAGCTGGCAACTCTGCCCATAGCAGGGCATTAGAACTAGATAAGCTTCGAGAACCCTTCCAACCCAAGCCCCCAACGATCCACTGGAGATGCCTGCTCTCAGGAATACACACTCAGCCATCCCCTCACCACACCACCTGTGTGTATGGGGATGTGACAGCACTTCGAGGTCCCAGAAAACAATACGCGAGGTCAAAGTTTCCTTCCAGTCATCAACATGGCTGCTGGGTGAAGGGGCAGACCCGGGACTCCAAGCACACCCCGCAGAGACCCCGGCCTTTCCCCCAGACTCTACCAGCGCTAAACCGAAAGTAGATCCGTCTTCTTTTTAACCCAAACGTAACAGGAAAGCATACAGAACGACTAAAATTAAATAAAACACGAACAAAACTGGCAGGACGCCCTTCCCACCCACGCCCCGACCCACGGTCGTGCCGTGCCCATCGCATCGCATCTATCTTACGGCACCGAGCGGCGCGACGGCCCGCAAGCCCCTCGGGCCCCCACGCAGGACGGCTCTTACCCAGCCCCGCGCGCCTCATGGCTGTGCCCGGAGCCGCCGAAGAGGGTCGGGAGGAGGAGGGTGAGGAGCGGGACGGCCGCGCCAAAAGAAGCGGGAACGGAGCTCGGCCTGGCCGCCACTGCGCCGCCCGCCTCGTTCACCGGCAGCGCCACGACAGCGCCGCGCCGCACGGCCCGCTGGGAGCCGCGGTGCGCGGGGACCGATGGGAAGTGTAGTCCCGAGCCGCGGGAGGGCGGGAGGCGCTGCGCTGCCGAGAGGAGGGCCGGCCGGTCAGAGAGCACCGCTGCGGTGCCTCGCCGTGCTGAGTCCGTGTGCCGCTCGTAAACAGCAATTCAGCGCTTCGCAGCAAAGCGTGGAAATGGTACTGGCGCGATTAATGTTTCCAATACATTTTTATTATATTGAATTTCTGCTGGTTTTTTTCTTTTATGCACTGGATCACAGTCACAAGTGGTCACAAGTGCTTTTGCGATGCCCGATCAACATATTTTTTGAATCAAAGGCAACATGTAGGAAGAAAAAGCAAATAAGAAAATTAAGCCTTAAGCAGTCTGCAAACTGATCTGTCCTAACTGTGTTTTTGTGAGCAGCCTGTATAGGTGTATCATAGAATCACAGAATCACCTAGGTTGCAAAAGATCTCTAAGATCATCCAGTCCAACCATCCAGCTATCAACAAATTTCCCACTAAACCACATCCCTCAGTACAACATCTAAACGTTTCTTGAACACCTCCAGGGATGGTGACTCCACCACCTCCCTGGGCAGCCCATACCAGCACATGACCAATCTCTCTCCTTTCCCCAAAATATTGATCAACAATTGCTCTCTTTCCATTTTTTCTTTATAAAAGGGATGTTCTACATATCTTTCCAACAGGAGCCATTTCTTATTGCTCTTATCTGTTGGTTATATTTACTGGCTCCAGTTCGACTAGAAGTATAAATTTACATAGCAAACAGTTTATTAGTAGATTACTCCAGGACTCTATTGCAAAAACAATAGTGAGGGGAAAAAAAAAAAAAAAAAAAAGGGAACAACAACAAAAAGAAGCTGTGTGAACAGATACCATATAATCAAACTTCCAGTACACAAAGTACAGCAAAGGAGTCTTATTAATGCGATAGTGATAATGGCAGTATTATCATTGAATTATTTAATGACCAACCAGACTGACATTATTCTTACATGTTTGATAAACAGGTTTTCACAGTCAGCATGATTAACACTACTTTGAGCACTGACAGGCTGTGAAAACAACCTGGCAAGTTACAGTCATCATTTGAGAGCTGAAAAGCTCATAGGGCATTATGTTAGTACCAAATACTTCAACTGCTGTTTTCTGAAGTAATAAGCTGCAATTTTTCAAAATAATAATAAAACAAAGGTAGTTCAAGTTTGATCCATTGCATAATTAAATAAAAGCTGATGAGACATTTCCGAATAAAATCATTGCACTTACCATGTAGAATCTGGACTAGATCACAAAATAATTAAGATTTGGTGCCTTCAAAAAGGAATAAAGAACATCTTTCAGCATCCTTCATCAGTATCCTTTTTACTTATTATCCTAATTTACTGTAATGCCATTTAGCAATTAAGAATCCTCAAAATGCTTCTGTTAAAAGAAGTCAGTCCAGTCGACCAGGTGCCTCCTCCCATAACACTGACAGTGAACTTAGTATATCATCAATGTTATTCTTCCTGGTTGTACTCTCCAAGTACTGCAGTCAAGAAGACAAGGTGATGCTATGTAAAACCATGCCTTCTTAAGACAATGAATGTTTGAAGGAGGCTCATCATGGCTGCTGTTGTTAATATCTAGACTGCCAAGCAAGGAATTAATCATGTAGAATCAAGCAGAATAGTTTGTACATTCATTATTGATATTCTTTAATTATGCGAACATAAGTAAATCACTGCAAGTACAGACAAACCTCTCAGTTTCACCCATCACAGTGATTCAACATTTTATTAAATACTGTCAAAAAGAACCGAGACTGTTTCAGGTCTTAATGTGTTTCCATCAAAGATTACAATTTCTTTCTGGTATAAGCCTCCAGTTTTGTGTGTATTATCTACATTCAAAGCTGTAATCCATATCACAATGTTTTCTTGTTACTGAATTCAGTATTTCTCTTTTTTTTCCCAATCCTAGCAGAAGATTATCCTCAGGGAGTCCTCAAGAAGATGGCAATTTGGACACTTCAGCAGTGACACAGCTGAGGGAAGGAGAAGCAAGAGGTTAGGCAGCATCAGCAGAAAGCAGCTGTAATTGAAGATTTTTGAAGAAAGAAAATGCAGACTTTCCACTTTCACGACCCATTTCTTTACTCACAATGAAGGCTTCTTTCTCCTCATTTTGAGCTATGTTTGGGAAGTACTGAGCTTTATCTTCCCTTGTGGATAATAACATTTAAATATGTTTATTATTTACTTACTTGTTTCTGCTAAACACTGTGATTCTTCTTATTCTTTCCTTTCATTACTTTTTGGTAGTATAAACTGCTCCATCTCTTGTTTGATTCTGTGGGGAATGCTCCCACACACCTCTGCTGCATTTTTATAGATTTTTTGTCAGTACTGTTAAATTGCATCAGAGTAGAGGAGGAAGGCTGTGGGCCCGACTAATAGTCTCCCTCCTAAATTTCATTACAGAGTGTTAGAATCAAAATTTACTGAAGTCGTGGAGAATTTTTGTATTGAGTTTGGATCGAGTTATAAATTTTTATTAAAAAAAAACACTGCTCCACTGATTCTCTATCTCCTAAGCGGTGTGTGCTGTGCAATCTATGAATAATTCCAGTCATGACTTCTTTCTCTCATGTTAAGGTACCATTTCTGATGTCAGCATTGACAGGGCAATAATATCAGCTGAATGAGTGATAAGAATTCAAAGCCATTGCAGTAGCTTGAACATTAATAACTGTAATGTCTAAAGAGGAGCACTAATACATTTAAAATAAGAAGTGGAAGTGGAAGTAATATTTTTCATTTCAGTAAAACAAATGTATGGGATGACTGGAGCACACAGTTCCAATGCTTCATAAGATGCAATTAAGCAATAATTTGATTATTTGAGTTCTGTTTGTTTTGACCTTTCAGACACGTAGGAAAGGATTTTACCAGTCAAAGCAGAGAATTCATTAAAAGCAGAGACTTTAAGCACAGTGAATTTCAGGGAGGGAGAGCTGCTTTGCAGACATGTATCTGGGCAGAGCATTTTCCTGCAGCACACTTCTGAAGACAAATGAGTCGGCATCCTCGTTGCTTTGTTGTCCAGAAAGGAAAAAGTGAGAATGCAAATCAAGATTCCTGATTCTGAGCTAGTTTTGTGCTAGCTTTGTGTTAAGCCACTGCAGAGTCACTTGAAAAATAAAAACATCATGTACTTCCTTAATTCTCATTAGTTTTCTGACAGGTCAACAAATCATGCACAAAACAATTAGTTTGATGACTAATTAGAGAGACTAATGCCTGAACATAAATCTGCAAAAGATCTTGCAAGTCCCTTGTTCTCCAGAAAGACCGTGTCAATTAAATTATCCATTCAAAGCACCTTTATAAGGTTTGTTTTCTTGGAATGTTGCAAGGAGCACAGCAGCAGAGCTGATTGCCCGTAGTGGAGCATGGTGTAAATGGACGCTAAGCCTTCCTGCACCATGGTGGCTCTTTTGGAGTTTAGCTGTGGATTTCTGCATAGCTTTATGTTAAGCCACAAGAACTAGTACTGGATAATTTCTACAATTGTATTATTTGACAGATGGGAAGAGAATATAACATTGTAATCCATAAAGATGAATCAATGCGTTTCTAAGGAAAAAAAAAACTTAATTTTATTGAAAATTTCAGAACATTATGTGGCTTTTAATGAAGCCAGTGGCAATTTTTTAGAAGTTTTTATGGCATGGAATCAAAACTGAAGTAACTACAGTGCAAAAAGGAACATTAATTACTGTGTAGAAAGGATTGTTTTATTTCAGAATTGAAAGCTGTAGGTTCTTTTCATGACTTTCTGTAAATCTAGTTAAAAGCAAACATAGATCATGCTTTGTGGTACACCATGAAGAACTATTTCTGCCTCCACAGCATTTTCACTAACAGAAGTAATTCTATTCACTTGAAAATAACAATAAAATCATTAGCATAGTTGTACAGGCAAATAAATGCATGATCAGTGAGTTAAAATACAATAACAATCTACAAATGTGTCCCACCACATACAAACACTCACTGTATAGTTGTTACAAGCTAGACACCTAAAATTTTTAATTGGACAATAACAAGAATTTTTTTTTCCCCTTAGGAATCATGTTAGGCAAAAGGTCTGCAAGGCTGCCTACAGGATAAAAAGGTTCACACAGTTCCCTTTACTCACGGTTCAAGCACCATGCCTGCATCTTTTTGTGGATGTCTCGAGGTCCAGCAGTTCATGCCCAAGGGCAAGCTGCTCCCTGGTTCAAGGCCCACCAGCACTGCTGTCATGGACTGTGTCCTGGCTAACGGCTCAAAGCCCAGCAGGCTGCCCATACATTTTTCCTCTCTGTCAGTTGGCCTGCTGTATCCTGCTGTTTGACTTGTGGCAAATTAAGCAGTGATCTTATCCAGCCCATTTTCTTTACCTTTTATGTGCTGCTGAGGAGGTTTTTCCCAGCTTTTCCACCCTAGCAGTTACCATTTTGTTCCCTGCTACTCCGATAATCGCCATCTCCTTATACAATTGCTGTCTTTGTTTCTGCAAAGATGATTTGGTATTTTTGAGACCCTTTCCCGAGGAAATCTAATGATTCAACTGAACCCTCTGACCCAAATCTCTTTCCTGAGATGCCAGAAGAGGGGAGAATATCAGGTTGATGGTTCACACAGAGCAACTTTCCTCTGAATTATTTGGAAGTCTGGAGATAACGTTATACACAGACTAGTTCTTCTCACAGTGATGCTCTTGAGTTGAATCCATATGGTACATGATAATTCTTTCAATTGTACCTTTGTTGGAAACTCATAAACTTAAAATGCAAATGTTCATTTACTACAGGGACACTCAGTTCATATACCCCACTGATGGAAAAGAAAATGTACATGTGCATGTCTGAATTTCATGAATCTTCGTTTATAAAGAACATTTTCCTTTAAATAAGATTATTAGGATAATCTCATCTATTAAAAATAAATGCTGTCATTTAAGTGATGCATTGAGTGCATATTTAACGACTATGCCTTAGTAATCATGTTATCTATCTTCATGATCCTCTGCTGACATTTATGGTATTTCCCTAAAGCACTCTGTTTTAGCATCTCTAATATAACATAATTTCACACCAAAATTTAACCAGTATATTCTAGCATAGATAAATTTTGTTAGTGCTTAGCCTGACTACCTTAATGTCTTCTTATAGTAAAATATGCTTTGGGGTGGCTGGCATTACCTAGAATGAAATCTTCTAAGATCAGGATATCCTGGCATTTGTCTATGGGAACTTGTCTGTAATCTCAGAAGTTGTACATACACTTTCATTTTGGGGTGCTCCAGAGACTTTCTCAATGGGACGCTGCAGCCTGAAGGACTTCATATGCATTTACACAGCAGGTTCTTTAAATAGCCTAACCCAGTAACAACCTCTAGCTCTCGTTCTGCATCGTGCCATCTCCATGACTCACCTCACTGCCCACATGAGAGCATCGTTCGCTTTTGACCTCTTGGCTTCTGCAGTCACATGCATATTCACTGAGAAGATTACCTACATATTCCCAGCCATTTCCAACCATTGTATGGGAGCAGACTGGAAGGTGGAATAGAGGGATCTTGTGCTTGTGCTGGGTCTTCCCAGCATCTCTGTTCAGGATTGTAGGGGTGAATCAGGCTCAGGTGTGTTGCTGGTATACACCTCAGTATGATCCCACTAGCTTTACAGAACAACTTGAAGAAGCAGACCTGCTGCAAGTTTTTTGGCTGTGCATGTGGGACCTGAGCAGTGCCACAGGTAAGATGACAGGGAGTTCTCTTTTCCTTAAGGCACTTCTTTGGAAGAGGCACAAAAGCTGTGGCACAAAGCTAACATTAAGGGGAAACATTACAGGCTTGGTGGTATTCAGAAGGGACATCTCAGAATACAGGTCAGTATGCCCATGACCAGGCATTCTCCCATCTTCTCCCTTCTGTATAAACAAAGTATTCTCCTAGGGCTCCAGAGCGTACTCGTTTTTTGCAGGATTTGTGGTCATGGATCTGGTTTCAGGAGTTCCTCTGAAGGCTCCTTGCTGAGAAGTCTAGACCACTGTCTGCTGTGCAGACCACTCAGTGCTATAAACTGCAGACCACATTCCTCCTTCATGGATCATCGTTGACCACAGTAAGGGTGCAGATGATTCTGGATGGTTCTGCTTTAGGAGATGAAATTTTCTGTGTCTGGACAAATCGTGACCAACTGCAATGTGAGTGACTCCACATTGCTTCAGGCTCTTTCTACAGATTCCAGTTCTTAACTAATTAATGCTAGAAGGAAGTCTAGAAAGGACAGCAAAAGCAGAGAGCAATGACAGCAGGTCTGAAGCACTTGGTTGTAGTGCCTGCAATGTGCTCAGCACTTGTAGATTAGCTCTTCCAGTGCCAAAGGTTGGAGCACAGAGCACTGGAGCTGCTGTGGGTATGCAGTCCTGATGCAAGTCTGATGTGTCCTGCCTGTGCTGTACATGTTCATGTACAACACACTTGTGTACATGGCACACTGAATCTACCACTGTCAGATCTGAGTCATGCTTTATGAATCAAAGGAAACCTGAAAGACAGGAAGGATATCCTGAGCCAAATTTCAGAGAGAAATCTTAGTGACCTGCTAAGTGGGCAGGGCTGGATCTAGTTCTGCCTCTGTGCTCCAGACATGGTCCCAGGGAGCTAGGCATACGGCCTGCTACCTAGGCAGTGTTTTCTTATATCACTTGCAGCGCGCAGTGCAGATGTCAGTGCAGAAAGTGTGGCTGTGAAGTGAAGTTCAGGATGGAGAGTGGACTTTAAATGTGCAAAACAAATTAATGAAATGGAGCCAAATCTCTAACATCTCTGTTCCTCTCTTTTCCCAAATCCACTAAAATGTGGATTTCTTGCCAAAGCCATAAAGAGGCTTATTTAATCATTTTTACTAACATGCTCTAAGATTGTGAAATGCAGAGTGCCTTGGGAAAGTATTATTAAAATTCCATGGAATAACATCTGCTATCTGCATTACAATAGAATCAAATGACCTGATCCATCATGTAAATTATACACTAAGATATGATACCTCCCCCAAAGTCAGTGGAGAGGACTTTGTTTTTTGCATTACAATTCAGTCATATGATATGGTCTACCTTGAAAATCGCATATAAAGGCAATGATACCTCTCCCTGACATCTTATAACCCTTTTGAGTCCTGTAGCATAAATCATTTTGAGCATTATATTTTCTGCCAAACATTAGCAGTGAATTACAAATGTTAAAGAAAAAAAAAAAGCAAAAACAATAAAAAATATATTAATATTTTAAAATGAATCAATTTATTCATTTTTTTAGAATAAAATGGAAAAACTTTTCCATTAAAAACATTTTGCATCTCGGTAAAAGAAGCCATATGTTATGGTGGACCTGCCTTGGATTTTCTGATTTTATGACTAAGCTTCAGGACGTGGAGACAAGTTTGCAAGTTCACTCATGTCACTGGGCAGCTATATAAAAAGAGCTTTCCTCTCAGTCTCTTCAAGGTTTTGACTTTCTGTGGGCTAAATAAACGTATGATCATCTATCCTAGTCTTATGGAGCAAAGTTCCCTATCAAATAATTCAGACATATTCAATACCCACCAGGCTTTCACATATTCAGAATATATATATATATATTTTAATATAAAAAGAAAGACATTTTTCTTTGGAGGAAGTCTGACTGGGATATAGATATCCTCCCCATACAGTGAGGCAAGTCTCATCTGCTGAGGAAATGAGATAGGAAAGGGAAAGGAAGACCTACTTAGGCAGGAAGAAAATATGTGGAGAGGCTGAGATAGCTTAAAGCCTTGTATATGACCCATACCGTTACAAGAGGAAGGATTTGATGCTGTATGAGATTGCAAAGAGAGCTGTGATGCTCAGGTGTTCTGCCTACTGGAATTCTCAAAAAGAATCTGGCAGAACTGTCAGAAGACATTGCATCTTTGCTGGATACTCACAGAGTACAATGGATGTGAATATCATAGACAATTTAAAATGAGAATAAGATCCACTCTGATGCACTTTTGCCAACTATAAACTGAGGTGTTCATTATGACTTGGTACAGCTTGACTCTGAGTTTCTTCAAAGTTTTTGTATAGAAAGGCACCAACTTTCAAAAGTATCACATGTGAACTGTGATAGCAGAAAGTTTTAGCCAGGTTTCTAAAAAGAGTATGACTGTTCATCTTCAGTCTTTTAACAGCTTAAACTCTGGGGAGCACAAACTTAGAGTTAAATCAAATTGTGTATACTGTGAACAAACAGCAAAAGAGTTGAAACTCTGACAGAGAGACCATAACACACTGATGGATAGGGCTGTATTTCATGGAATACTAATGGGGATTTTAAATGACATTTAAGAAGGGAACATGAAACGATTGCTTTCTTCCCAGAGCTGAATTATTAGTAGATCTGTACAGAATTGCAGGATACTATTATTACTTTTACATCAGTAATACTTTTCTAACCTCAATTAGCAGGAGACCAAAAGCCATGCTATGAATCTCTCACTGAAATGCAGTTGTCAGTTATGTAAATGAATTCATAAATGTGTCCTGAAAATGGAATTGATTTATGCAAATTAACCTGAACCACAATTTGCAGGATAAGGAGTGTAAGAAATGATGGAATAATCTCGGTGGTGTTGGGAAGTATCACTGGATTCTAGCTGAAGGGAAGAGCACCACTTGGGGAATGAGCTCCAAGTTCCTCCAGTAGAGGAAAGGAGCCCCAGCCACTGACTTCAGAAGAACAAGAGGAGTGAAGTGTCCAGCTCACTCATTTCATTGATAAAAGCCACTTTTCCTTCTCAGACTGCTTTCTTCCATGTATAAAGAAGTATAATTTAAATAGAAGCTGACCACCTGGAAAAGCTCTAGTGGAAATGAAAATATGTTTAAAATGAAAAGATCATTGTTTAGCACTCCTTATTGCTAGTTGGCTCTTAAAAATGCTTGAGAAGAAATATAGGAATCAATGAAACCATTCATTTTTAATTATTTGAGCACTGGTCACCTGAAAATAAATACATAAATATCATTCTTTCCTTCACAGGTCTCTAATATTTGCTAATACATTTGGCATTTTCTCCATTGTATTAAAGACGCATGTGAGAGGAAGGAACAGGCTTGTTGTTATGCTCTATCAAATATCTCAGTTCCTGCTAGAACCTGTTCTTCCTTTCCAAAATAACTCTTTCTTTCCACTAGAAATCAGGCTGTCTCCGAACTATTGAGTTTTAGTTCGAAAAGTCTGGAATAACTTGTCTGAACAGTGCACTGGAATATTAATGATTTTTTGCTTTAGTGTACAAAATCCTATGTTAAATTTCTGAAGAGCGTCCTATTTTATCTTCTAGCGATACACAAAATCAGAGAGCTTTTCTGAGTGGACACAGAGGTTTTGCCAAAGATTAATAAGTCCATGAGCAGATTGAGCCAAAAGAAAGCGTAACATTTTAATCCATCTTTCATACTTCATAGCAATGTCTATCCTTTTCCACATTGCTGAAGGGCAGAAACAATTAGTTTGCCAACACAGAACTGGGGTGAAATCATTGCAATGTAGTAAGAGAAGCATCAGTCACGTTTGAGGTTGCATTGGCATGGTCCACTTAGATCTTACGTTTAATATTTGCCTCCTACCGTGTTTCATTTGTGTCACTGGGAGAAATCCATTGGGGACAGTTTCACAGGGAATTACAGCTTTTTTATGAGATTTCAAATTATATTTCCTGTCTGGACACTTTATCAAACATGTAACAGTTTGCTGACAGCGTTCATGGCTTCAGTTCAAACACTCCACTTGTCACCTGGTTTCTGCTAGTGGCTTTCTCTGTCTATTTCAAAAAGTTTGATCTGAGATACCCAGCAGCTTTCTTAGTAACGATTATTTATAAGTCATTGTGCTGATAAATAATAAGCATCCACACTTCATTACATCAGGTAAATTCACAGATGAAAAATTAATTCAGCAGCCAATATTTCTAACATCATGAAGCAACACTGGCTTTAAGACAGCAGATTTCCTCACAGAGAATAAATAAATAATCCATAACACATGACTCTACTGTCAATTCTGGTATATGACATTACTGAACTATATCTGTTGGGTTTATCACTGAATGGTGGCTCACTGGTGAGTGGGGCAAATCAGACTGCTAAGCTTTTTGTTTGTTATGTAGCACCAAATTAGACCACCTTTACTTTCAATACGCTCGCTATGGGCTACATTCGCAGTTGTATGCAGATCTTCAAATTTGCACTAGTGTAGTGCTGTTCTCCCTTGTGTTTCTGTCACCCACAACTGAAAATTATTAGCTAGGTGCTACAGTCTGCCTTACAGGGAGTGGAACGCAGAAGAGGGAGTGCAGCAGCAATGTCTCTGTATGGCAAAGGAGGCTCTGGGAGTAAATCCTGAGCACAGCATATTGCATAATAGGACTGCATATATACATGTACCTTGACCTACATGTTCAGCAGTATTGTCGGGAATAACCCACTTGGCCAGGGAAAACCTGCTGATAAACCTGGGGAAGCACACCAACTCAATATGAGTGAACAGCTTCGTTTATTGGTAACCACAGCAGACCTTATATAGATACAGAACCCGAAACCATGGTTATAAACAACTCTATAAATCACATACCTAGGGTATAGTGTTTAGACAGGCATATCGAAGGAACAAAAGCGAGCATTCCTGAAACCTATTCACCATGCATCGTTGCTTAGGTACAATCTAGCTACATAGTACAATCTATGCTACATTCCAAACACAAACTGTCCCTGGCTCCTAAGCCACGCAAGCTGGTTCGAGCATCTTCTAGAAACCCAGATTCAGATACACAATAAAATCCACTGCACTTCCCCCCCTTTTATTTTATGGACGCATCTCAAGATATTCCAAGGAGCTATGACCTCCTTGCTCCTTAAGCCAATCGTGAATAAAATCATTCGTCGAAAATGTTGTATTAAACACTGGCATGGCTCGAGGGGGATCGATTGCCCTTTGAAGACAGCCATATACAATTCGTCCACATATAATTATCAATAGCAAGATCACTAACCATCGCAAACCTTCTTTTATCAGGCCGTATGCCCATGAGGAAAGGCCTGGAAAAGTAGAACGAAGCCAATCATCTATGGGATTATGATCTTTACTCACAGATTGCGTGTGATTTAGGAGCCAGCGAATCTGCTTATGTATGGAATCACTATGATCAGACAAATTAAAACAACACATTCCCTCAAAATCAGTACACCCGCGTCCCTGCGCTAACAGTAAAAAGTCTATAGCTGCTCTATTTTGCAACACCGCGTGCCGTAAACTGTCCATGTCCTCCAGCATTTCTTCAAGGATCTGGGACGTAATATTGCTTTGTTTGACTGTCCAACATGCCAATCGCTCAATCTGCTTCAAGGCTTGTGCAGCCGCCAGACCTGGTGCTAGGATAGACGCAAAGATGTTCGCAGTGACCGTCCATAGCTGTACCTCGTCACGACAATCCTCAGTCAGAATCACTGCCGAGCGTTGATCCCTCAGGCGGTCATCTCCAGATAGCATCCTATTGATGTTCATCCATTCCGCTCGCCGTGGTGCAAACAAGGTTAGCTTTCCTAAATAGCAGGGTCCTCCTACTATATTCTTAGGTACCCCAGCCCATGCCCTATCCCCACAAATTAGAAATATACCGGGGGGAAGGGCTTTTGCTGTATTCATATTGACTAGGGTCTCCAGCTGTATCTTCTCTTGTGCTATCTGCAAGCCGTTTTTCTGTAATTGCTCCTGTAGGAAAACTTCTTGTTGCATAGTAAAAGGTTCAGATTGAGCAAACAAAATATCATCCATGTAATGATAAATGATAGCATGAGACCAAGCTTTTCTGACCGGTGCTAACGCGTAATCAACAAACAACTGGCATAAGGTAGGGCTATTTTTCATCCCCTGCGGAAGCACGACCCATTGATAGCGCGCTGCTGGCATGCTCTTATTGATTGCTGGCAATGTAAAAGCAAAGCGTTCTGAATCATCGGGGTGAATTTTGATTGTAAAAAAGCAATCCTTCAGATCAATTATTAACAGATGCCATGACTCCGGGACCATTGATGGGTTTGGCAATCCCGGTTGCAATGCCCCCATTGCTTGCATTTGATTATTAATAGCACGCAGATCATGTAGCAGCCGATATTTCCCCGATTTTTTCTTAATCACAAAAATAGGAGTATTCCAAGGGCTGGTAGAAGGCACGATATGCCCTTGCTGCAATTGCTCTTGTACCAACTGACTGGTATGCTGCAGGCTTTCCTGTTTCAACGGCCACTGATCAATCCAAATGGGATGATCAGAAATCCATCGCAATCGGATCGGGAAAGCCCATGCAGTGGCCGTTAGGGAAAACCCGAAGACTACAAGACTAGCTAGAACGAAGCTAGCAAAAGTTTCCTCTCTGCCCTGCTTAATTGATAAATATGATGGTGTTGGCTTTGACGTCTTTACCATGTTATATGCATCCCGCGCCAAGTTCATACTCTCCATACAAACCTCAGGTCCCATCTGGACCTGAATGTCAGGGCAAGAAAACATATTGCTGCCTGTCAGCTGATCAACCGTAACCTGAAACAACGGGTGGTGCATATCCTGCGGGGTCTGTGCAGACAGCTCACACAGCCGCCACCAATGTGCTTGCCACAACATCTGCTCAGAGGGCTTCATAATCATGCGCATTATAGTTTTTATGTCCTCCGGAACCAAAATGCTACTAGCCCACATATACGTCAACAGCTGTCGAGCCGGTTCACTATGTAACCCATGCTCGGCCACTGTAGCCCGCAACTGAAATAACATTTTCCAACCGATTGGCACATGTACCCCATGAACCTCACCATCCGGTCCTGCATCATAACGAATTGGAAAAGCTTGACTCACAACCTCCACTATATCCATTTTCCCCTGATGTGCGGCTTGTTCCGCAATCTTAGCCCAATTAAGTCTTGTAATCCGTCTATTTTTCCCTATTTGAGTAACATTGTCACAGCCCTTTTGTTCATTTCTCCGTGGCAAAACCCCCGCCGGCACAGGTGCAGAGGCGAGTGGAGGGGGGGGGGTGGCAAGTCCCCATTACCTTCCTCCTCAGGGAATAAGTCGGGCTCAGAGTCCGACTCTTCCTTTCGTGGAGCGCTGGGCAAAACATAATTATCCAACTTAACGGGGACAGGGATGCCCATAGATGGATGAGGGGGATCCTGGATTCTCCCCGTAGCCGTCCCAACCCCCAATTGCTGAGCTGCCTGACCGGCCATATCCTGCTCCACCTTATGTCTCTTAATAGAGTTAATAATCTCTCTCCAAGGCTTCATCAATTTCTTAGCCTCCTTTTTATCATCAATCACCTGATCCCAAAGTATATCACCACACGTATGCCACTCATCAACATTAAATAAGGTTCCTGCATGCAAGAACACCCCCGCCGATCGCCCGAAATCTAAAACGCTCGGTACCGACTTTAAAACTCCCGTATCCACCCCGCGTTTTTCTAAAAAACATAAAAGCAATTGTTGGGCTACCTCCCGCTCCATTCCGTCTGATGGAGATCCGCAATCCGCCTTCCGCGGTCGCGCTCAGCTGGCCAGCTATTCACACAGGTTTGCCCTCCGAGTCTGCCCCGGTTGTTAACCGCATAAGCCTCGCTACGCCAGGCACATCAGTCAGGTCCCTGTTCGGGCGCCAAATGTCGGGAATAACCCACTTGGCCAGGGAAAACCTGCTGATAAACCTGGGGAAGCACACCAACTCAATATGAGTGAACAGCTTCGTTTATTGGTAACCACAGCAGACCTTATATAGATACAGAACCCGAAACCATGGTTATAAACAACTCTATAAATCACATACCTAGGGTATAGTGTTTAGACAGGCATATCGAAGGAACAAAAGCGAGCATTCCTGAAACCTATTCACCATGCATCGTTGCTTAGGTACAATCTAGCTACATAGTACAATCTATGCTACATTCCAAACACAAACTGTCCCTGGCTCCTAAGCCACGCAAGCTGGTTCGAGCATCTTCTAGAAACCCAGATTCAGATACACAATAAAATCCACTGCACAGTATGTAGGCTGGCATGTGCACAGCTGTCTGTCCAGCAATTCAAAAGTACTTCTGATATTATTGTTCGTGACTCAAAACAAATTTAGTTTTGCAATTTAATTTTAAAAGAGTGCAAAAATTGAGCTTGCAGTTGCATAAGTGATTAGATTCCATTATTAGTTTTTTGCTATGCTTTCGTAAATGGTTAAGAGAGAATTAAAAGTAACTATAAAATTTTTTTTATTTTAGTACTGTGGAAGAGCAAGACAAGAATAATTGTGTTTATGAAGATGAGCACCTCAAGAAAGTACATGTGCTTATGGAAACAAATCCAAACAGTCAAGAGAATGTGGAACTACCAAAGTACTAAGTGCTGTGAAACTACAGGCAGAGGAAGCAAGTGGAAACTTAAATGAAAGAAGTGAGGAACAAGGATTAGTGAGAATGGTGCAGATAGGCTGATGGTTAGACTAGATGATCCCAGAGCTCTTTTTCAATCTTAATGCTTCTATGAGTAGCTAATCTCCCAATCTCTGGTGAATAAAGAGGTTTTTTACCACTACTTGCTGCAAAAGCAATTATTTTGTCTGTGAACATTTAGTACATTGTACATATTGGAGGTATGAACAGATGCATTATTTGAATCATCTAAATATTGGATTTCTGTGATCATTTCCTTTGTCTGGCTTTAAATGGCCATGCAGTGATTGTCCAATAGATTCAAGACTCGTGGCTGGTTTATTGCTTGTTTCTGTTTACAGCCATGGTTGCAAACCTCTCTCCTGTCATTGACAGAACCATTGCACTGTGCTTCTTACATTCAGTCTTCCATGCATAAGGACAATGTTGTCCTTAGATGATCTAGAAAAGAATATGTATTTCATATATACCTGAATGCCTAAATAAGTGTTCAGGAATTATTTTGTCAGACTGGCCACTACATTTCTTCAACAGAAAAGAATACCTCCCAGAGCTGGAAGAAGGTGGTGGAGATAAGGGCAGAATTGCCTTCTCCAGCACCATTCCATTTGACTGCAGCCAGCTCGCTAGCAGAAGCATCAATGGCACAATTACTTACAAATATCCACCTTGTCATAAGATTTATAATCAGGTATGAAAATAAGATAGAAAATTCCACCCTTATATATAGACCTCATTTCAATTTGACGTATGTACCAATAACTTCCAGTTCTGGTAGCTACACAGAAGAGTATGACAAAGACTGGGTTTTCTGACTTGAATGCCTAAAGACTTCAGAGCCCAGGTTTTATTCAAATACGTGCTATGTGGTGTATATATAACAATACCAATAAAGTTATATAGAATTGCTAGTCATATGATCAAATCCCAGAGTTTTAATGGGAAAAAAAAAAAGGTGTTCATAATTAGGATCGATGTATCTTCACACAAAGTCAGAAATATTATATTCAGCAGAATTAATACATATTTTTGTCAGTCACTGGAGGATAGTAACTTTTCAATAATTTGGCAGAATTTGCCCATTTTGCTGCTCTTCCCACTTCCTACTAATAAAAAAATATTTCAAATTTGTCAGCTTTCTCTATTACAATCTTGTGGCTGTTGATAAATTTGAAGTCAAGTTTGACTTAGACATTTTTTCTACAATAAGAGTATCTCTGGGTAAGAAAAGCTCTAAACGTATGACGTTTACAAAGAACAAATAGGGGAAACAAATCCTAAAAAATCATTCATCATGGCCATTTACAGCAGCTATGCATTCAAAATATCTGCTGTCTAGGCTACCATATGGATAACATTCATACTCAGAGCAAGTGTTAAGTTTCAGCAACAGAGAATAAAAGGTATTGGAAAACCATTTAGCTAGTGCTTTTGTTTTCTGTCAGCATCTAAATTGATGATAGCAGTGTAGAAACATCTTCCTATAGATCTAAGATGTTGTAGAAACACCATGCGGGAATAAGAGCTGATTTTTAATCTTTGAAGGACAAAAAATATATTCATGTGATTCAAGTGAGAAACCATTTAAAATATATTGTAGCTGTTGGGAGCTTGGGGTGGGTGAGCAACTGTGTTCTATCAGTCTATAGAATAGTCCCTGCTTTTTCTTTGAGCATTATGGCCCACGTTCATGATTACTGAGCTTATTTACTTTCTAATCAATGTGCTAATCACTTCCAGGGTAAGGGCTATTAGCAAGCCATTATAAGCTAACAGCAAGTAAATTAAATAGATGGAAAGAGCCACATGGTTTCTCATTTGCTTGGAACAGGAGCTCTGCAGGGGAAAGGTGCAAGGCTCAAAGCAGCCCTGGTAATAAGCAATTTTGTGTAATGCTGGAGATGCTAAGTTTACTGTGTTGCTAAGCTTCTTTTGGGCTTCCTCAGCAGCTCAGAATAGTGATGTGTCATAGGTAGAAATGTGATTATGTGATGACTGTGCTGTGATTGCATTTCTTTTGCAACAGGACTGTATGCAAAGCTAAGTGGTTTGCCTGATGAATGTTTATGTCTAGGACTGATGCAGCAGTTTGTAGGTAGGGTTATTCAGGGGTTGAGGGAATTGAGAGAAAAACTACTCACAACGTTTTTTGTTTTTTGTTTTTTGTTTTTCCTGGGAGTACTTCCATCAGTACTAGCAGAAGAAATAAATGACGAATTATTGCCAAACTTCGTACTTCAGTCTGGACTATGTTCAGCTGTCTACTAGCTGCTCTCAGCTTTGGCTTTAGAGACAACTGCAAACAAAAATCATACAAAATTAAAATAAGTGTTTTTAGTGCTTACCAAGTTTTGTTTTTGCCTGAATAGGGGGCTTGGCTTATGGCTTTACAACATGATTAAGGTCTACTATATGTCTGAGTAGTGTGTTACCGGAATATCGTTGGCATTATCTGGCAGGTGTTCTGTGGATGCAATAAGCTAAGGCATGTAGGCTAGAATTACTTGTTCTGACCCATTTAGAATGTCACAGGGAAAAATAGAATCAAATTCAGAAATACTACATCCATTTTTATTTTTTTTTTTATCAAATAACCTGAATTGTCTGTGGTTAAGGAAGATAGTTGGAACTCTTGAAACAAATATTTCTTCCAGATTGTTTGAGCAGTGTGTGCACTGTCTTTAAACTACAAGAAGCTAATTGTTTGTGCCTCCATATCTGAAGATTTCAGTTTAAAAAAAAAAAAAAAAAAAAAAAAAGTGAAGTTGTTCAAATGAAAGTTTGCTAATAAGGCATACTTGGAGTATTTTATTACTGCCTTTTCCCAAAGTCTCACTCTGGTTTTTAAAGGATTTAAATGATAATTGTCCTGTAACTTTCTTGACTGTAACATTATTAATAGTAATAATAAGAGTCTTAGAAAAGTACATTTTATTAAAACTCAAGTATGCAGAGGTGGACTTGCTCTTCAGCAAGCAAGTTGAAAAGATCCAATTGTCTCTGATCAGCGCAGTGAACCCACTGCTGGTTGGGGTCTAATTAGGGAACTGTTAATTACCTCATTTGTTGAGGAGAAGCTAGTGATGTGTAAGAGAATCCTCTGTCAGCCATCTCAGTAAAAACTGTGAGTAATTCTTGACATCAGCAGTGTGGCCACAGCTGACTCAGCCCTATGCAATATCTATAAACCCATTAGCAAAGTGATAAGATGATGAAATAGTCAGGAGTGCTCAAGAGAAAAGCGATTATCATTTGTTGAGGCACAACAATAAGCATGGTTTTACAACACTGATTTAGTGATCCTGACTGCAATTTTTCATTGAGTACTATTCTCCTCCTCAACTCTTCTTCTGTGTTCAGCCCATAAGCCAGGTGCGTTATGACAGATCCATAGATGCTGACTGAGCACCAAGAGCTTCTTTACTGTCTTGCCAAAACAGGAACAAATTATCAAGTGGATGGGTCAACTGTGTACAAGAAACCAAATGAAAGGAAACTTATGGCTATGGAGAGCCCAGAATGTGTGGTAAAAGCTCACTTAGACTGGAATCTGGGATGGCACATGGGGTGGGTTAGGGGAGCAGAACTACTACCCCAGGTGGAAAATTGTTCATAAAATGCCCTTGAATGCAGACCAGCATAGGGTAAAATCTCCCACACTGGTATCTGAGAAAGCAGAAACGACTTCATTATCAGGAGGGACAATTTTAATGACAATACCTTTGTCATTTTGGGGATAGGTTTTCCAGAACTGAGAGAGAGGAAATAAATGGGTTCGTCTCAAACAACAATGACACAATGTGATGCTTGACATTTCTAGCATGTTTCTACACAGACATTAAGTTGTAATTGTAGTATGACTTATAACCAAATAACTTTGAAAAGGAGCTGCATTTTTGGTTTTGGAAATGTCAAAATTCATATGTTTGATCTCAAAAACTTCTGTTTGATTGTTACTTTACTGAAGTCAAATATTTTCTTCAAATCAGCTTTAATGGATACGTTTTTCACTAGAAAAATAATACTTAAAATAAGGAATGATTTGGGATATTTTTATTCTCCAGATATGTCAAGATGCATTTGACTTATGAGGGACCATGCTGCTTTTTTCTATAGAAGTTATAGCGAATGCATGTTTTTCATGAATCAAGATGTGGTATACAGATGCTAATGTTCAAGTCATACTACTTCAAGTTATTGTGCATTTAGATCAGCTGACTTGTGTAATCTGCTGAAAATTAACTGCTCTAGCAACCTCACCATAATTTTTGTAGCTGCAAAGCTAATGTATGCACCAGTGTTGGACAATATGGCCTTGGACAGCTGATAATTGGAATGAATTTTTTGACTGAAGGATGGTATGGTGTATATGAGCTCATAAATATGAACAAATGTAATGAGTCTTAATAGTCAGTCTTTACTAGTATTTCTTTCAATTGTAAAAGAAAAATTTTTGTTTCTTCTGTTGTGATTTCTTCACAGTGAGCAGTGAACCAAAAAATTACAATTTCAGACTTCCTCCTGCAAGGTATTAATTTTCATAATATTTTAGGTTCTTTCAGAAACTGTGAAGTCTCATTATGAAGACTTGTAATTTATAATTCCTTCTAGCCAGAATCAGATAAATAATTACATCTTTAGTTATCAATTTCAGAGGCATACAAATGCATATACAACTTGCTTGTTGTAAAGAGATGTTTTTCTTACAGGTAGAATTAATCTGAAGAGTAACATTTGTGTTTTCAAGGCAAAAGTAGTTGTTTGTTTGTTTGTTTGCTGTGATATTCTACTGGAAGCTATATATAATTGCAGGATGGACTATTTATCCATGGCCCTTCTGGGGTGAGCTCTGATATCCACCCACAAGCAAAGCTGTCTCAGCTACTGTACCAGGGACTGTCTTGCTGACCTGGACTGGTGTAGCTTGTGTAGTGTGCTTCAGCAACACACGTGTTAACTCTTTGACATATTTCAACTGGAGCCCACGTTTTAGAAAAGGAACACATGTATGTTTTGTATCTGTAAGTACTGGAGGGTTCTTGCCTGTAAGTCATTTCAGTGTACCTTGAATGCTGCTAGTCACTCTATATTTCCAGTCTAATCTTGCTTGGATTTAGTGTCTGCTCTCTGACTCACTTGTGTTTCCACTGAAGAGACGCATCTACTTCTCCAAATGTGTCCAAGCTACCTTTACTTAAATGAAATTACCTTCTAAGTATAACATATTGCCTTAAACCATCATTACTGTTTGTGTCTCCTCTTTGTTACAGATCAGCCATGGCTGCTACCAGGCTGCTTTTCTTTTTTTCTGTCTTTCTTTCTCTCTTTTCTTTCTGACTTTTTTTCATTAATACATACCTTCATGTTGGCTATGCAATGAACAAAGCAGACAAATAGATTTAAGTTAAAAAGCTCTTCTTTTTGATATTAGCTATTAGCTTTTAACCAGACTGTAACAGTTCTCTCACTAAATACTCATACTTGACTGGGAGAGGGCAGAACTTCCTTCAGATGCAGTAACAGCACAGAGCAGTGGGGAAATAACAGCACTACTCTGCTGCTAGAAGGTATGCTTTTTTTAAGCATGAAGACAGAGCAAGTTTTTCTGAACAAAATTTGAACAGATCAAGGAACAAGAAATCCTAATGCAAGACTTCCCATGAGTTCATGTTAGAGCTGGACTAGCTGCACTTGCCTATTCTTTATTACCTTAAAGGCCGATAACTCCCTTCTTGGGTCAAATAACTTCTTGCTTGAATGGTTATCGTCATGAGTTGTCATGTAATGGTTTTCCTACACTTTTCTTCTATTCTGAGATACGGATTTTTTTTAAGTCATCATCTGTGTTTTCTAGCTTTCTAAAGGTGCACTGATCAAAACAGATCAAGGAAATACTTTTCATTCTGCTTACTGTTTGGTAATGCATGTTATCTTTGACCAAATGTGTTGAGATGATTGTGCACTCAGCAGCTGTCTCATTTGAACTGCACTCTCCCAGAGATTATTCTCGAATTGATTCTAGCATCTGTGGGACACGGAAGAGAGTTCACACAATGAAGCAGTTTGAATGCCAAAACATATTTCTGAAACGCAATTAGACTTGATTATTTCCAGAGTTCAAAATTGTACCACAGCCAGCAGGATGAAAAAGCTACTGAGCTTAATAATTTCCTCCATACTGAGCTGGATAAGCAATTTGAAAGTATCTGGAAAACAGTCCTTTCTGGTTGTCTGCTTTAATGAGCCTTTGAAATAATTACTCAAGTTTCTATTTTATACCTCAGAAAGTCTTCAACTTTATTGCCAAGTGGGGAAAATCCAATAGCAGGGTTAAAGCACCCTTACGATTCTGTGCTGGCTTCTTGTTAGCGTCTGTTTAAGAGTAAACACCTAGGCTGTGGGTTTTTCCCCCCTCAAAATAAATAAATAATGAAAATTGCTAAGCCTTGAAAGTATAACTAAAAGAGCTGGATGCTCAGAATCTTGGAATGCTAAGACCATCAAAAGTGAAATGTTTTTTTCAGTAACCACTGAATAGATGTGTTATACTGTGGTTTATAAAGAGAAGGTCTTGGTAGTCACAAAATTTCATCCTTCAAAAAGTTTTGAAGAACTCTGTGTTTAGTAAGTCAATCAAAAGATTAAAAGATGATGGACAGCAGGAAGGATGAGTACAGTTATTTAGGAATAAGAAACAAGGACCTATACTACAGATCTGTGAGTACAAAAGTGCTCAGTTTCCTCACTGATGTCTCTAATTGTATGTATTCACCCAAGAAAGTCTTACTAAAGTGATAACATTTCTTTCTAAATCTACAAACTGCTTTATGTGAATGTTAGAAGGTAAGCTTGGCTAGCAGAGGTAGCCTAAAAAGAGAAATGTTTTCATGTAGCAACATTAGAAATAAATTCAAACTGATTCCCATCGTCATGTAACCACGAGCAGCATCAGCTGTGGCCCTTATTCAAATGTAGTGAGTTCTTTCCTGGGAATGTTGTCCTTATTAGGGACTAGAATGATATCTGAAGTCACTGCTCTAGTGGCTAGGAGCCACATTTAATTCCCAGCTTGCTTGATTAGATCAATTCTTCCTGGAATCTGAGCAGCTACTTTCTATTTAGATGTACTACAAAACAGCAGATTAGGTGTGATGGAAACTTTGAAGACGAACCAAAGCAGATTGTTTATACTGGAGTATTATCATAGTTGTAAACTCATCAGAACTCATTAAACAGGTGGAGTCCAAGATCCCTTAATATTCTGTTTTGATTACATCCTGGAGAAATTTCTTCTTGACTGATAAGAAAAGTCTTAATTATTCTCATTCTCATCTTCATTCATGTGGTACAGGGGTCAGACAGTGGATTATGGTGAACATCCTTGATAGTTTGTGATGGATACCAACTGAGGCATCTTAGAAATAGTAAGCCAGAAAAGAATATTTTATGTCTTAAGGCAAACCATTCATTTATCTAGAAAATCATGCATCCTGCACATCTGAGTGCCTCTTGTGTAGGAATGTGTTTGCATAATATCTGCCTATGGCCTTTTTCTGTCTTCTCTCAGCACCTGGAAGAAAGTTAATTCAGCTCATTTCTTTAACTGCAGAGTGTACTCTGTAGCTTTTGCCCATTTGACTAAACATGTCTGTTAATAAAAGACTAGATTTTTCAATAGCATTTTATGTATTAGGTAATATAGTTCCAATTTTTAATACTTCCTCTAGCAGTTTTTAAGAGGCTAATTTCCAGTTTCTAATTAAACTTAAAAAAAAAAAAAAAAAAAAAAAAATCACGGATGCAGGTTCTACAACCACTGAGGAGTCCTGGCTCTCTGTGAGGACCTTTTGTCAACACTCAGAACATCAATACCCTCTGCATCTATGCTGCATTAGCACTTTACTATATATACTCCCATCTGGCCTACTGAAGTCTGTTGTTTCTGGGCAATGAAAACATCAGCATACAATTTTCTTGAAGTCCATACAAATGGACTGATGAGTTGATCTGGAAAACAGTAGTCCACATAAAGTATCTCTTCCACAAAATGCAATGCAACTGTCAGTTATGAAGAAGATGAAGTTTTGTACTGCATATGTCTTGCTTCAGGAGAAAACTTTAAGGATGTTGATTATAATGTTTTCCAACATGTGCATTTTCAAATGAAATAAAATCAGGTTTCAAGCCTTCAAAGAGAAGTCCAACTTCATGCACAGACTGGGAAAGTCCTGAGACTGTTCCGTAGTTTGTTTCACTATTTCTTAGCTGTATAGAGTCCATTTGTATTTTTTTTTTCTTCATTTTTAATCTTAGAGGTATTAGCACCTTTTGCAATGTGGTTATTTTCTGGAAATGTCTTTTAAATCCTGTGCTTGTAAGCTTTCTGAGAAATCTCTGAATCAAGGGTCTTCTCGTCATATGTCACTGTGTTCTCAAAAGATTCCCATGGTTCAGCATAATCTCTCAGAAGACATCATTATAACGCACGTATGTGAGGTATTTTAGTTGGAAATGATAGAGATTATTAATGTTTCCGCATCTCCATTAAGCCTCAGTCTCCATAAAACACTGGTTTTATGTAAAGCTGAACTAAAGGAAATGAGTCTACATAAGAGGGACTCTTTCTCACAGAGAAATTCCCTTTAAGTTCACTGTTGACTGAGGCTTCTTGCCAGCGCATTAAGCTGTGTTGCAATGCAGTGGAATACAAAATACATCTGTGGCTGTATGACGTTGTTCTGGCTTGCTTCTTTCCACAGAATTGTTTTAAGGAAAGGGAATGTAAGAGGAAACTAATTAGCACAAAGAAATGCTAGAGATTGGCTTCCCTGGTCTGGTAAGACACAATTTTCCAAGTCGTGGAAAGCTGCTCCCACTACAGGAAGCATTTCCATCCAGCAGCTGTTTGCAGAGAAAGGTAACAGATGTCTATGCACCTGGCTCGGTTGCAGTGTTTTATCTTCACAGGTGCTTTACCATACAGGCAGCAGTGAGAAACTAGCTCCCACAAGAGCCAACTGCTTGCTGTCTGTAGTAATGTGCAAAACAGATTTAATTCAATATCTGAAAAGCCTTGCCGATGTGATTCTTTTTTACAGATCTTAGTTAAGGGTTCCAAATTGCGAACTATGTTGGACATACATGGGAAGGTGGTTTTGGAGGCTCGAGGTGGAGGAATATTTCATGCCACGTTATATGAGGCAGAGAAGCATACAGGAAAGAGCTGCTTATTGCTCTGAAGCAGAATAACTCAAATAACTTGCAGGTACCTGCCTTTCACAGGATAGATTTTTCTTTTCTTTTTTTTTTTTTTTTTTTTTGCCTCTTTTGCCAAATGGTTCAAAAATGCTGGGCTCTCCAAAGTGCAATTTTTGTCCTTTTGTGATGATAGGAAACCTACTATGTGATCTTGGTAGCAGTTATTTACATAAAGACTTAGAACAAGTGAAAGGGCAGGATTTCTGACAGCTTACAGTAAATTCAGAGAACTGGATGCTTATGTTCCCCCAGAGGTCTCATACAATTCATCTTAGGAAGCATAAATTTGTTATTTTGAAATGTATTGCTTCTGTTGTATCCAGCCAGATTTCTGTGTATCACTGGGGAGTACAAAAATGTTGGCATTTTTTTTTATACCAAATAAATTCATTGTAAAACTGACAAATAGGGAAGATGAAATAACATAGACTTAATGGAGAGTAGAACTTATTTTAGACACTGCACTTAATTTGTTACTGGGTCTTATTTTAAACTTGCTTCCTGGATGTTTTTTTTTTATATTGCCAGTGAAATTTATTCTGTCTAGAATTTGGTTTATACCACAAAAAATTCTAAGAATATTTTTTAACCTTCATGTTAATGCTTCATTGCTGTCAGTTTTTGAAAGCCACTTTCCAGTGGAAAACATTTAATTGTAACAATTCAAGATCAAATCCTAAATAATTAAAGCAGGCCTAGGCAGTGTACACCTGGAATGTGAACATCTCTTCCACGTTCTGAAATTCATGGAGGTGGAATGAGAAGCCAGAAAGCTGTTGCCCACTGCTCATCAGCCGCAGCACCCAGTGGGTCTTAGGCTCATTGGGAACCTTGGGTTTGCTGCCTGAATTATCTGTTGGCAAACAGATGGCACTTCTGGCAAAGTAAGTAATTGGAGACTACAACTGCTCTTCCTACCAGATTTGTACTACTTAAATACTGGAGACTAGTAGTTTTCTTCTGTGCCCTAGTAAAACAAAGTGTTCCTGTGCTTGATTTGGGTATTTCAATTTCTTGCCTTCTCTACCACTGAACAACACAATAAAAAGTTAACAATGCTTACCACATAAGGGGGAAAATGGCTTTTGTGTGTGGAGACAAGTCTTGACACTAGACACTGTTGCCATTTTTTTAAGTGGGAATCAATAAAACATTTTGACACACCAGTTAAACATTTTTCAGAAAATTAAGTTTTCTAGTTCAAGAAAAAATTCTGAATACTGATTTAAAATAAATTTGTTACAATAATAGTAAAATTTATCTTGAATATTACCATCCTACTTCACTTTGCTGCTTTTTGGTGGAGTGGAACCATCCCAAATAAACAACTACTAATAAAAGGGACTGAAATGTGACCCAAACTACTCCACAGAGCACTACCGGCTTTGCCCTGCTGGGAGAGCACCTTTCATCCATCCACGTATCATGGAGATGAGTCCTACGCCTTCCTGAGTAGCTGGGCCTCACATAGCCTATTAAGATAATGTGTACATATTTCAGGCAGATTATAACATTGTGCCTCTAGAGCTGCTGACTTCAGCCAGTGATAAAACTGTAACTTGAACACAGTTGAAGTTATACATTTGTCTACACTGGATTTAAATTACTTGTTTTCCTTGGCACCTGTACTTGAACTACATGCTAAAATGAAGAGGAAATAATTGTGTTGGCTTTTGTTTTTTCAGTTCTCTGAACTTTGTTAAATGAAACAAATTACGTCGCAAAAATCTTTCTGCAATGAAAGCTATCATAGCAGCTAGCATTTCAACTATTATCTAATTACTATTAAATGTCAACATGCCATTGTGACACCTGAGCAGGACTCCATGTTGATATATTACAATGTTGTACCCACTCCATATTTATTCTTTTCAGCAGCTAGAGTCCAGGCTTGGAATGGAAGTTTTTCTTTTGGTATTCCAGCAAAACAGTCCACATCCCACCATCAACCTGACTTACTCTCATCTTCTCACAAGTGCTTGAGTAGATGAAGATTTGCCTGCTATTTTCAGTCTGAGTCAGAAAACGCAATTCCTTATTATAATTGCTGACCCAGGAGATTATGACACAAAAATGAAAAAATAGCTAGATCTGATTCAGTCAGCCTTGAACCTGGTCATGCAAAATCAATTCAGATTGTCTTTTATATAGCTTAGAAAATGAATGTTTTCAGACTAGCTGCTGAGGTATCCTTGCCAATATTATATTTGTGGTTAATTAAACCTTAATTAAATCCCTACTCCTGTCTGATAAGCCCTACAACAAGTAGGATGGAGGGAAAAACTGCAATCCACCACAAAGGTCTCACAGGGAATCTAGTCCAACTCCAAAACAACAGCACTCCTGAAACAGAACAGTTGTAAATCAGCTGCAATTTAAAATCAAGGACAGAAACATGAACTGATTTTGTTCAGTGTGAAGCCCATCAGCAGGATATGTCCATTCCAACTAAAAGTAGTCAAATAAAGAATCTCAACAACAAACCATTGTGAGTGGGGTAAAATTTTCAAGGCTGTAGGCAGAGAAGCCTTTGAGTCCAGAGCAGATGTAGCCCATGCTAATAGACGGTGGGAGAAGATCTCCCTGCTCCATTTCATCTTTCTCTTATTGAAAAATGGTTATGTACACTTCCTCCATGTATTCAGACTCCCTGCAAACACTACCCGTTGGATCTTGACCTATTTTGTCAAAAATTGCCTTGTGATAATATCAAAGATAAGCCTCCTGTGTATGGAGTTTACAAAGACAACCATTTGTAACATAGCCTCTCAGGTGGTAGTTTTAGATGTAACGTGGCAAGATGGTGCCTTGAAGCTTGTTCTTCGTTGGTACTACATTCTCTTCCCCAAGGCACAGTTTTCTCTTTCAAGTTTAAAATGCAATAATCAGATTATGAGTATTGTTTCCATCCTTAATTAATTTAATTTAACCAGTTTATCAAAGGTCTGGATCAGGAGCTGCAGTACTTTCTCTGCTGTGCTTCATTTAGCTATATCTAGTGCAATCTCTGTATTTCCTTGGATGCTAAATAAGCCTGCAGCCAAGAAAATCAAAATCAGTGCAGAGAGTTACTCTCAAGCTCTGTGTTTTCAGATAGTTTGAAACATGCTTTACACCTGCTATTTTCTTCCCCATTTCTCCATCACACTGCATGACCCCCTAACCTGGCAGCAGGAAAGCAATGCAATTTAATATTCAGAAAAGTTTCTTATTCTCTGCACAGCTAATATGCTGGCCTGGTACCTGGTTTTGCTATCTTACCTTTCTATTCACCACTTCTTCCTGTCTAGACTTTCTACATCATTCCAATGTTTATTTTAATTGAAGTCTTTAGTGTTATTTGAGATATCTTTGGAGGCATACACGTAACTGAGCACCTCTGCAGATATCTCCAAACGGTAGTCTCCAAACAATTCTTTCTAGAATGTTCAGCTCATCAGTTTTCTTTCAATTCTGCAGGGTAAGTGGAATTCTACTATTGGCAATAAGTTGCTTTATCTATTAACGCTGCTACGACTCAATTTCCCGTGCAAAGAAAGGTAGTTTCCATATGCTGGATGCTATTATACTATTTCCTAGGATGCTTTTAACAGAAATCCAAAGGTCTTTCAGCAAAAGAAGTCCTGCTGATTGCCTACAGGTAGGGACGAAGGGGCAGATAGCTACAAATTTCAGCTGAAAACAGTGACAGGAACAAAACTGATGTAGAAATTTGCACCCATTTCTTATTCCATATCTGTTGTTTGCTCTTATTTGCTTTTTTTTTTTTACTGAATCTCAAGAGACATAGAAGATATGGGTTGATGCCATGCCCTGATACTCTCCTACATGATGCACAGCAGAGCTGGAGATGGTCGGCTTTTTGATGCTTCGTGGTTAAGTGGTAATCCAGAGTGAGCAAGCCCTGAAAGAAATAAGTAAAGGACGATGTTCCTAAAACTTCTTTACTTCACTGGAACAGTAATTCTGCATTAAACTTAATATTGCGAAACCTCTTCTTTCCTGATGTACAGGAGAATTGGCCAGTGAGTGAAGGAAAATTATGCTGACAGACAGCGTCACCTCATAAACCTCACTGAAGGACTTCTTTGCCTTAACTTCATCAGTAAAGTTGAGATAAATAATGTTGTTGAGAGGAGCTAAGAAACAAGTGCCTACATTCCTCCTAGTCTTTCCACAAAACCCCCACAAAGAGATTACCTCCCCATACCACACCCCTGTGACAGAAGTGTCTGAAATGACCAAGAATTACATCAGGGTTCATTGTTGTACACACTGCAGGGAAAGAGGATCACTGTGAATGAGATGTCTCAGAAGCAAAGAAATTACTGGATGAACAAATCAACATTTCTTCAAAAATATGGAAGTTCATGAGCATGAGTGAGGTCTGAAGGCTAATAGGGAGAGTAACTGGAGGTGAAGAGAGAATATAGATCTTGCTGTGACATACACTTGGAGACCTAAATTCCATTTGTTTTGGGGAAAAGCTGTATTCCTAATATGTCTCATGTGTAACTGTCGTCTGCTTTTACAGGTAGGTTTGAGTCAGGAGAGGAAGTCATCAAGGGATTAAGTAAGAATCTTGTCAAAACCATGTTCCTCTCAATGTTTGTGTAGCAGTACAAGGACATTTTGTCCAAGTTTCAATTAGAGTAACTCTGTAATAGAACATTTCACCCAAGGATGTCAAAAGAGTTCATAAGATTATCCTTACAGTCTTTCTATGATGTGATCTAGGGAATTAAAGCCAATTAAAAATGTTCCAATGATATTAATTTCTATTGGATTACGTACACTTTGCAGCATTAGGAAGTTTCCTCTTATTTTGTCTCAGGAGCTCAAATTGCTTTCAGAGAGAAAGCTGCCATGTGGTGTGGAGCCAACCTTCAGCATTCACGACATAACCCTTCTGCAAAGCAGGAAGTCTAAAATGGCAGCCAAAGGGGAACTGAACAAGACTGCCAAGTCTGAAAGAGTTCTTGGTTGCACAGAAGGAAACCTAGTGACAGAGTCCCCGGGAAAGAGAGTTCACTGTCATTCTGAAAGGCTGAAACAAATCTGCAATTCTCGTTCTGTGATGATAGAGTACAACAGTGTTTCTGATGAAAAGCTTTTCTCTGTTCATTCCAGGTTAGCCTCCTCCTTTCTTCTCACAATGGGCAAAAGAAAGCATCACCAACATCTTTAACTTTTCCAAAACCTCATGAGAAATACGGGATATAGCTAGCAATAAAAACTTAATATAAAAAAATAATATCAGCTGAAATTATTTTTTTGATGACGAGAGTACAACCCATGGCACCTTCATTTTTAAAAGGCCACCTTTCTTTTACAATGTGCTAAAAAAAAATTCTTTTAGTAAGTAAATAAAATTCATCATTAATGATTCTTGAATTAAATTGCCCTTGGACTAAAAAATGACAATCTTTTCCACTGGGCTTTATTGTAGGAATGGAGACTTTTGGTTTACTAATAGGTGATTAAAAAAAAAACCGACAGGTTCTTAGAACTCCAGTTTCCAGGAGTCATGTTCATCATAATGTGCTCAGGTATAAAGAACCTTCTCCAAAGAGACGTTGTATAATTCTATCTTCTTCAGCCTTGATAAATTTGCTCATGTCCTTACATCAACTCCAATTTTATTTTTTTTCTTTTTGCCTCAATGTATGCTTTACTACTCTGCTGTAATTAATAGTATTAACACTAATTACAACACATAAATCTGATAATTTCTACTAGAAGCAAGGAACAGTCACATATTTGACAGCCACTGTGCTTTGACATATATTAATTATGCTTTATATTCATATTTAACAGCATTAAAATCTCACTAATATGTAATTTTAAAATGCTAATCATCTTACTTTTGTGTAAGACAGATCAAGGCAAAGTTATAGCTGACTATTTGCAGGTGGCTGGAATCTCTAATAATTATAAGGAACCAGAGTGACAAGTCCTGCTTATAGAAATCAAGTCAAAATAAATGCAAAATAAGAAAAAAATATGACTTTGAGAATTGTTGCTTGTAATACTAGTTCTGGAAGCATAATTTGCTGCTAAAGTGATAAGGTAGACTCATGGATATACTGCATGACATATGGCCGTGCTGAAGTAAATATTTGGAAATTATCATTTTTTTCTAGTGTTTCTTTTGGGAAGAGAAGTTTCCCAAATAATCTTTTAAACTGACAAAATATTTTGTTGAATCTTTTTTAGTTTAGGAACCAAAGCATTGTGACTGAATACTCTTTCTCACTCTTTAAAGGCTTTTACGCTCTCAAAAGAAAACTTTTTCTGCCTTGTATCTGAGAAAAGATTTAAAAAAAAAAACAAAACCTGAAAAGAGTTTACAAGTGTCGGAACTATATCACAGAAGTACAGAGGCAATAGTCAGCACACTGGTGCAATCATTCTTAAATATATGCAGTTAAATTAATCGGATCAGAATCAAATGTGGTGCATAGAGTGAACTTGGAATGAGTAAAGGAATTCCTCACCTTTTTGTACTGTTTTTACTGTAAAAGAAGTCCAATTCTCCAAAAACCAGGCTCAGAAAAGGAAATGCTCTGAGCATTATCTGGCACACAACAATGGATGTGATCCAGCAGTAGGGTTATGGAACATGCATTTGTTTCAGATTTCTACAAAGCTCTGAAAACTGCTCAAGAAGTTGCAATGGAAACTAAGAGCATTTAACAAAAGAAATCAAAAAGGCAAAAAATGCTTAATAGTATAAATAATTTTTAAATACAACAGAGTACTTCATCACTCAATCATCTGACCCCAGACTCACAAAGTAGCCTAATGACCTTTTACAAAGAATGTACAGTGAACATTGTTATTAAAACATATAGTAATGACCTCAGCATTGTCATGGGAATATATTAGCATTAGACTGATGATTTAAAGGTGAAATGAACTTCAAAAAATACATTTGGATGTTAAAGAACAAGATAAGGGGAACGTGTAGTAAATTGCCAGAATGATAATCTGAACCATATTAAATTTAGGCTTATGCAGACACACAATCTAAGAAGGTAAATTGCAGTTCATTCACTGACAAATGTTCAGATGAGCAATTTTTTGGAAAGAAGGGCATCCAGCTTAGATGTTTGGAAGAGATCACTTTATCAGGCTCTAGAGTCTTTAATCATTTATTTTATATGAGCAGTGTGTAGAATTGCAAACTCATGTTTGTTTTTATACTGAAAATACTCCCTTATCTGTTCTGTTCTTAACACACTTCTCAGCTGTTAGATCCATTTGAGTTTTTGTAATTTTTCTGTTCTTTTCGAGCTGCTAAGAGGAGAATTTCCTCTCTGTATTTGCTTTGATTGATTTTTTTATTAAGAAATGTAATCAGAGTGGTTTGGATGCATACCAGAAAGTTAGTTTATAAGAACTCAAGAACTGATGAGGACCTGCTTTCAATAAATAATGATAACAACCAATGGTCATGATCCAATCCTTGTGCTCTGAAACTAGCATTGGCATTTGTCTCTTCCAGATACAATATTTGAGCATTTAGCTATTTGCTTTAAGATTGATTTTTATTCAAGGAGCAGAGGCATAACTGGACCACATTGCAGCAGAACTCATCTGGCACATACTGTGTAATGAGAGAAGTTGGGCCTTCCACTCCTCTAGTGAGGAGCTTGTACTCTGTATTCTGCTTCCTGGTGTCTGTTAGCTATTCAGTTCATTTCCACATAGACAGATGAGTCATTTTCATTTATGTCACCAAGTAGCAGTAGACTTGTCCCCATGTCCAAATTTAAGCTCTAATGAATGAGTCAGTAAGATAGTTGTCTCTGTCTGATGCCCTCCATAATCCTGCAGTATCATATGTGAATATCTGCATAGCTTGAGGACAGGGTTGAAGAAAAGAGCCCACTTTCTGACAGAAGGGTGGCAGGAAGAGAGATAGTCTGGATCTCCCTGGTATTTGCTGTGAGACTAAAGAGCTACACACAAACAGCACTATGTCATCTTTCTGAGGCATGCCTGGACTGTAGTCTGAGCATATCAATAGGACGTCAGGAGGATCATTGGACCAAAGATGAAGGCTCTGACAACAGTCAAATGTATCCTAGATGCGTCCTTCTGTGCCCTTGACAGAAATGTTTAAACTGAGCTGCTCTCATTTCCTGTGAGACATTCTAGGCAGCTTTGACACGTGTTGATTATTGTTTAATTCAGTTTTATTTTACTGTGCTGTCTACCAAAGTGTATTTTTGTGGCTCTTTTGTCATTATCTTTTTGTTATAAGGAATTCTATATCTACTTTTTCTTTAGCTGGACAGTTTTTTTCTGGTTTTAAAGATGCACTGTGTTTGGCATTCACACAGTCAATGAAGAAAACCTGGAACATAACATAAGCTGCATAGTGGGTTTTATTTGTTTGGCATTCTAAGTATGCCACTTTGAAAGTTTGCTCTATAAGATCACAGCAGAACACAGCAACCTTCTGTATAACTTCATTTGTAAGACTTATTCTTCTCTATACCAGCACATCTGGAAAAATGATAGAATTGATGTGGTTTAAGATTGAATGATGTTCTCACACATGTTGGGTCCATTATAGACATAAATTCCCTTCTCTATCAAACTAAGAAGACATGAATAATTAGTTGAGAAGAAAAAGAAAAATGGCTGCTTGTTTTTTTAGAAGAGAGATTGCAAAAGCAAATACTCAATATAGGTTAAGTATACCAGAATGTCAATACTTGCAGTACTTCAGTACTGATGTGAGTGCAGCAAAAGAATATATATGGAGAGTAGAAGTAGCAATAGTTTTGATTACCATGCAGCTAAATATCATGGATTGTAAGAGAAAATCTCTGTAAGGTTTATGGAAGTATGGGAAGATAATACCACCTCTGACTACTCTACATAAAAAAAAAAAACAAAAAAAAAAAAAAACAAACACACACACACACACACCACCAAAAACTTAGAGAATGCAACTTTAACAGACTCATAAATAGAGCAACCAAAGAAAAGCCATACTTGATTACCAGATTAGTAATGTAACTCAGCAATTTTAAAGAAAATGGTTTCTGGGTTACTGATAGCAGTGAGTTTGAAGTATTCTGTAATCAAACACAGAACATATTTTAAGAATTTGTTGTCAGTGCCTGCTGGGCAGAAAAACTCCTCTTCAGAAAAACTGTATGCAGACTTATTGCAAAGATTAGAATTGAAAGACAAAGTAAACGCCAAGCAAGTGTTTTGTCTACTCAAGTCCTCAACCACTCCATCTCTAGTTGCTGGAGCACACTTTTAGTTCTGCAGACTCTACTTTGAAGGAAAAAGTCATAAATGATAACTCTTAAGTTTAACTGAAGATTTTACAGTCATGAAGGACCTTAATAACAAATGCTTCATGATTCCTATTGTGTCATACCTACAGCTGAAAGTAGTTTGATTTCTCACTTTAATTCCCACAGCACATCATTTGCACCAACTCATCACCCTAAATACATGGGCTGATTATATTGCTAATCAAATCAAACCTATTTCCCATCTTGGAGATCTGATTCTTCTTGTGTACAGTTCTGAGTTTCTTTGGGAAGAACTCTTCCATTTCTTTATATCATTGCTAGCACTGATGTTATTCTCTTCCTCCTGCTATTTCTCTAGAGAAACAGATCAGTAAAAGCACATTTCTCTCAACTAAACCCACATCCATTGCTTGTATTTGCAATTTCCCATTCACCAATGTGTTGACGACACTTTTTCCTGGTGTTTTCCTTCTTGTTGGTTTCATTTTCCACACGGAATTTCTAAATAGCTTGTAACTATTCTGTTGATTGCCTGAGGCTTGGACTTGTATCCTGAGTGACTCAAAAGTAGCCTTATACAAGAATTCTAAGCAGGGATTTTCCCAGTCATAGCAGGTTTGTTTCTTCTTGAGTGCTGCTCCACCTGTTCACTTTTTATTACGGGGAAAAAAAAAATTGTCCTTTTAAATGTCTTGCACTTTGTTAGTAATTAAACCTTACCATAACATTGATGCCATTTCTCCAACAGGCTGTTGGCTTTATGTTAGCACTCAAGAGGTGAGAAACAGTGACATAACACATTATGCTTCATGCTGATTGCATCTCTTGAACGTGTGAAGTGCCTCTTGCAGGCAGTTCAACTCTAACCGTTCTGCAGTGAAGACATTAATGCCAGACTAGACTTTTTCCTTCAGCTTTTCTAGGAAGTCTTTCCATTCTGCAGTTGTGCCTCTTTACTTTTTAAGCTGATTTGGCTGTGGCTGCAACTCTATGGCTGTCTGCTTCTTATTCCCTTCCTTCTCCAGGTTTAACTTCAGGCACAGTATTTGAATCTTGCAAGTAGCTTTACTTCTTGCTCCAGGAATCCTGAATGTCACTTTGCTCCTAGAATAATAAATAACATTCTCTAGCGTCTGCTTCTGGGTAGCTAATTTTGTGCTTCCCAGTCCTTGTCTATCTGAGCCAAGAGGCTCTGCTCAGAGCTAGCTAAAAAAGCCTTTCCAGTGAGATTTTGAGAATCCGCCTTCATCTGTTAATATGCTGCTCCTTTCAGTGGCAGAATCCAGAAAGTATATTACTGATGTGAGGATGTTCTGGTGTTCTATGCATCCCATTCTTTTGACTTTTTAATGGCAAATTACTGATGGAATGAGAATGCACATCTCATGCCTGTGTTATACACTATGCCAGTGTTATACATACCTACAATTAGCTGTTACAGATAATTTACATGCATTGTAGGTAATATAATCACTCTTAATACCTGGGGCAGCACTGATATCCAGTACCTGTTACTGAAAGTTCTCCTTAGCAGAGACCCTTTCCTGTTACACATCCAAGGTCATGCAAGTCCTTGCTGACCTCACAACCTCTCTAACAAAAACACTATGGAACAGAGATAAGAATCTTCACTGCTTGCTGAACACAGTTTGGCATTGATTTAATAGCTTATCCTTGCTACCTTCATATTAGGAACAAACCAACTCATCTATTTTTTCTATTATGTTATCATTCAGCAGCTTCTCATATTTGTGCTATTTGCACAGGTTCTCATCATTAATCTTTGCTTCTCTGTGATGACTCATTGCCAGCTTTTGTTTGTTTTGCCACTAAATAAACTTTAATACACTCGATAAATATATGAAATATTCTGAAATGAATTTTAAAAAAGACCAGTCATACAAAGATTCCCTGAAAGTATATAGAATGCTGATGTGAAGCAACTTATTGAATCCTCACATTATCTTGTAAAGACTTTTTTGTCCTTAGGAAAGTCCTTTATGCCACCTTTACAGAAGGCTTGATTCCCTTCACCTGGAGAAATGTTATTTTTTCATGTTTCTTGAGCCCACTGATCTGCTGTTGTTCTCTAGAGGTCAGATAGAAATTTTCCAATAGTTCTGCACTAAGCTCAGTCTGTTTCCATAGTATCCATAAGAACAAAAGATATGTAAATGTGTCATAATTTTAAAAAGAAAAATGATCCTAGATATTGGATGAACTTTATATTTTCATCTGATAAGTCACAACAGACCGTAGAAAATCCTTCTTATTATTATCTAGGCGGTAGCCATTCTCCAGTTTAAAAAGGTTTATAGTTCCGAGGAAATACTTTGCCTTGCTCATAGAAATAATAGGTGGTTGAGGTTCAGGAGCCACCCAGTGGCTTAAGTTACCTACATGTACATTTCAGAGATCTGTTAGGGGTTGAGAAATATATCATTTATTCATCGCCGAGAAAAGGACCAAAATGAATTCATAGTGTCCATTGTCTATAATTAATTAGATCCTTCACTTCATACCTTGAGATAAGCTGCCTTGATTCTCAGTCAGAAAGCCTGAAGCAAGTCTATTTTTCATACACAGACGACTCATATATTAAAGTGTTTGTAGGCAGGACCTTGGCAAGACAGGTTTTCTTTGTTTTGTGTCTTATGTGTAGGTGGCTGATTACAGCAATCTCATACAGGAGTTCTATCATTTTTGTATCTACATGCAGCAAGTGGCAGGAAGGCACATTCATCCCTGAGCTCCCAGTAGGGAATTCTTTGTATGCATAAGTAGTATTAGCAAAGTGCCACTTCTCTGCAACAAGACTTGTAGGAGAGCCTGAGCTAAACATACTGATGCTCTTTCTGTCATGAAGTTTCTATTAAACCTGTTGGCTGCAACACTGTTATGTGACTTGAAGTACCTCCAAAACTCCTTCATTTGAGAGTCCGCATTCTTTGAAAAACTTGAAACAAATACGTATTTCTAGAGTTGCATTTCTGTCCATTTCACTTTAATTAGCAAATACATATGAATCTAACATGCATGAGTGAAATATTAATCTGTTTATTAAAAACACGCAACAAAGTATTAGGAGTATTTCTTTCAGCTAGCTACTGTACAATAAAACAGAAGTCAATAACATCTATGCTCTCTCCTGAGCTCCCTCAGACCTGACCACAATAGACAGCCCTTCCAGTGTGTTTGCTGTCTATTTATCAGTCACATTTCCCTGGAACCTGAAGGCAATCTCACTTTTGCATTGTAACAGATTGTATAACTTCAATATTCACTGGGCATGCCAAAACATATTTCTCCTTTTCAGAAATAAATACTTCATTTCTTCCGCAACAATGAGTGCAAATGTGATTATAGAAATGCTGATACAGTTCGATACAGTTCTGAGAATGCCCAGAGTAACAGCCTCTCGTAATAAGAGCAGCTCCTTGCTGAACTACCAAGCAGATGCTGGGGTTTAGGCAGATAGATTGCTATACATTAATCAATATAGGTGTGTATATCTCTGGGAACTAGAATTTAGTGCTCACTTGGAATTAATTTCCTGCAATACCTTGAGTGAAAGAACTCAATTTTTTTCTTTCTACATCACTGATTGCTCTTGGAGATGGTGTACATTCATTTCTAAGGTGAAAATAAATATCACTTCCACACATGCCTTGCCCAGTATGCTGGCAATAGTAGGCTGCATGGCTATAAGTACAGTGTCAGCACAGCAGAGGGAAAGCAACACCCATCCATTTGTATGATAACTGAGAACAGCAAAGGTTTCCATATAAATAACACCAAAACCAGCATTAAAAATGCTGCGTTGCCTCTGCCATACTTGCATAAGAGAAACAAAAGACAAGAGGGAGTCTCCAAAAGCGGTCTCTGTCATGATGCAAGGCTCTTTCAGCTGCTGATGGGCCTCTGAGCTGACTATTTTCTGTCTCCAATTGTTACTACCACCCGTTTTGCTCCTGCAAATATTGGTGCAACTCTTAATCCCTTATAGTTGGAAAAAGAAAAATCTCAACATGTCAATGTAATAAGAAAGTGCCCATGTGAGAGAAGCATACCTGCTTCTCTAATACCTCTTTTAATAATGTGATAGCAAGTCTAATTATTAGACTTGCTATCTGCCATTTTTGATTAACAGATCTTAATCTATCTGAGGGTTTTTGGTTTTCTTTTGGAAATAGGCAGCAGAAAGTCAGCATAATGGTATAATGTGATGGAAGTACAGCCGTAATAGCAGGGTGGTAAAGTCTTTGGCTGCAACAGATAAGGACCAGACCAAATACAGCAGCTATAGATGCAGAAACAAAGGCGAAAAACAAACAAACAAGCAAGCAAACCCAAAAAAACCCCTTACCTTTGAAAGGCATCAGATACACAGGAATCTCAAGCAAAATACCCTTGCCTTCACTGCCAATTCTTAAATGAGGTCTGGGAAGGGAAGGATCCTGGCTGCACCCCTTCCAGTCACTCAGAAGCATTGCTTGCACCTGAGCTCCTTTGGGTTGGCCCTGCCTTCCCACCAGGTGTTCAATCACTGGTTCAAGCCCTGACTTAGCATTTCTGTTGCAGTCAGGTATTCGGATGAATGGAAGGGGTGAAGGGGGGAGATTTACCTTGAGAAAACTTCTTGGGAATGTTTTTGTTGAAAATAAGAATAATCTTAGTCAAAAGTTAAAACCAAGGGAGCTGATCTGCAATGAACCTAAGATCATGGAAGCACTTTCTGGTGATTGCACAATCATACACAATTGTGAGCCTTTGATGGTAGAAGAACCTCAGAGAATCTTTTAAAATATGTAATATTTAAAGTCATATATTTTCTGGATAAGAAATTCCTTTTAATGAAACACGTCATCAGACCCTCCTCACATTAGATTTCAAGTAGAATCTTTCAGAAATTGCAAGCTGTGGGATGAGCCTGTCCATCTGAGTGGTGGTCAGTGTGCCCTTTTGGAAGAGGCCTCCATTCAAATTGTTCCCTCTGACTTGTGTCTTCCCAGTGTTCTGCCTGTTTTGAGCTGTATGTATCAGCTGAGACCACTATCCTAGAACTGAGAAACCCTTTTAAGGGAAATGTCAGTGAACTCTGTTCTTATAACCAAATATTTAATTATGAAGAATTGCTATTTGCTGCCCAAATTCTCACAGCTTTAATCAGTTTCACTCTCAGAATAGCTGAATGCAGCTCCCATTTACATTATCAATTGGTATTTCTCCAGGAAAACCCAGGCATATGGCAAAGCTCCTGTAAGGTGGCAGGAGCCACCATGACTACTTCTCAGCTGCTTCCTGCCCTCATGCCTCAGTGCATGGCTGTGGCTACAGCTCAGACCTCGCTTTCTCTGGTCAAACTACACACCAAGGTGCTGCTGGCTTTGCCTTTCAGAAATTAACTTTTCAATCCACCAGCAAGTTGCAGAGCTGAGTCATGAGGAATGTACTTTCCTAAGGGTGATGCTATGCAGGCAGATTGCTCTTGGTGGAATACTGAAATACTCAGCTGGTTTAGAAATGTAGCTTCTGACAAGAGTTTCATATTCTTTCTCTAAGGTTTGCAGCACTTTACAGCTGGCACTCATTTCTCACTTCCAGCTAAACACAAACCTGGGCAGGCTTCTGTGCCATGCTCTGCTGGAGAGGGACCTGAGTTTTAGAATGCTCTGTACGTCTGCACAGCCTAGAACCAAAACACAGACCTGTTCACATTTGAGATCCGAATATTATTTTACACAAAGTAAAACCAGCCTTTGTGGCTTTCCATACTGCAAAGATAACTGATTTCTCTTGTTCAAATGAGAGAGCAAGAAGAGAAACTGTAGGAAAGCAGACAGAGATTAGGTTTTGGTCATTCATTGAAGGATTTTAAACACATTAAGCGAGAAAGTAAGGAGAAAATTTACACTAAACATTACCAAAAAGAAAAAAAAAAAGGGTGCATGTGCAATAAGCTATCAGACATAGACTTGTAGAACCACAGAAGGACTCAAGTTGGTAGGGATCTTAAGGTCCACCCAGCTTCCACCCCCTGCCATGATCAGGCTGTACAGTCAACCTGGCTTTGAATGCCTCCAGGAA
This sequence comes from Tetrao urogallus, assembly GCF_951394365.1. Lineage (NCBI taxonomy): Eukaryota > Metazoa > Chordata > Aves > Galliformes > Phasianidae > Tetrao > Tetrao urogallus. Next base: position 28,405,239 of record NC_136820.1, on the reverse strand, counting down.
TGGGGTATTCACAGCCTTCTCTGGGCAGCCTGTGCCAGTGTCACACCACCCTTTCTGTGTAAAGTACTTCTTCCTAACATCCAATGTAAATCTCTATTCTTTTAGTTTAAAGCATTCTTCTTTGTCCAACCACTATCAGACCATGTAAAAGTCATTCTCATCTACCATAGCTCTCTCTTCTACCTTCCTTCCATCACCTACCACTCTCTGGCTGAGCTGAGAGGCTGGGCCAGCTCTGAGCAGAGCAGACAAGTACTACACAGGCCAGGGTTTATCAGCAGGTGAAAAGGTGCTGCTGAGAGCATCTCGGCTGGCTGGGGCTGTAAGATGTGTAGGAGGACAGCTCTTCCCAGGAGCTCATCAGCATGATGCATCCTGAAGTTCCCACAGCTGGAACAGGGGACCAGCTCCAAGACCCTAAGCAAATGAAGCTTCATTGAGACCTAGCTTTCTCCCAGTGCAGTCTGCCAAGATTGTGCTGTTAAGATATGGAGTATCACTGCTCTTGTGGAACTCTTTCCCTTCATTCAGCTGCAGGAGGTTTTTTGCAGAATTTTCTGGGAAAAATGCCAAAATGCAATGTTTGTACCTTTCCTTATTGCCTTTCGGTGTGACATCTGCAAGGAAGAGCATTTTTCCAAGGCATTCATGCCTGTTTGCTAAACTATAATCCTGGCTTTAATTCTTTCTTCTTTTCCTCAGTCATTAGTTCAAGTCTGAAAGCGCATCTGTCCTTGTTCACATTAGTCATCCTCCACTCACAGTCCAAACTTTGGGTTGTGTGTGTGGAGATGAGGACACAAAGTGGCATTGTCTATATACTTGCTAATGAATAGTCCAAACGACAGATCCCCTGTCATGCTCATCTGCCCAGTCTGCACCCTCTGCCCCACTACAGCAACAGTAAAAATCAAGCCCTTCAGCTTTGCTGTCCGAAGATATTCATGTCAGAGCAACAGCAACGCAGATTAAATTGAAAGTCCTTAATCTCACGAACAAGTGAAAAGAAGTTTCATTTAGGTAACATGTTAATCTAGTTATTCATATGTACTTCTATAAAAAAGGGAACTGGGGACACAATGAATATCTCTACAATGCAATGTGTGTCATTTTTATTTCACACAAAACTCACGCCTGAGTTTGTCACTAGTTACTCTATCTACGTACACAACACAGAAGGAACCTTTTAGACTTAAAACATAGGTAAAGGCCAGTCCTGGACTTAGATACTTAGGACGTAGTTCTGGACACCTACTTGTCAACCTGGTGTAGGGAACCTGCTTTGGCAGGGGGGTTGGACTTGATAATCTCTGGAGGTCCCTTCCAACCCCTACGATTCTGTGATTCTGTGATTCTGTGATATCCATTATCTAAGATAAGGCTCTTCATCTGCTTTCACAACTTGCCTCAGACTAAGTTGATGTGCTGAAAATTTCTGAGGGATGGTAGTACTGGTACAAAGAATACTACGAAAAGCATCCTATTAGGACAGACAAATCAGTGTGTAGAAAAAAACTTGACTAATATATCCATTATAATGTGAAAGCCATTTTGAGAAGTAAAATTAATCGTAAACATTTGGCTTTAATGACAATGTGCATTAACATTTTGAACACTAAGTTAGTTTAAAGTAAGGTCTTAAGTTTTAAGAAATAGCTTTGAGGGTTCCCTTGATTATATGTGAACGTGAGCTGGTAATTTTATCACACAAAAGAATTTCTGGCTTTTTTTATTGCACAAATAAGGGCATGATGTATGGGAACTGCTGAATCACGGCCTGAACCTCTGATTGATCACATGAGAATAAATTAGAGAAAAGGGGAAAGAGTAAAGGAGGGTAGAAGGAAGGAACCAAGGAAGGAAGCAAGCCTTAAGTTTCTAAACCTCTGAATGATGTATGGTTTGGCCACTGATTAGAGCGCAAGAAGCTGGTGGGAAGGTGTGTGTACATTCTTGTACTCTGATCACTTGCAGGCATTCCCTCTGGCCATTTGTACTGGTGTCACTTGCTGTCTGCAGTGTTGCTTAGGGATTCTTCTGGCAAAGTCTAGCTGGGGCACATAATAGGGAAATGATCTTCAAACCAATAAACATTCGTAGTGGAAATCTAACATTTATCCAGAAATAAAATAAAAGCTTGAATGGATTGTAGCTTGGAAACAAACCAGGGCTTTGGATATCTGACAGAGGCCTAGAAATTACACATTCATATGAGCTACTGCGTGACTATTTCTGAAAATGAATGCTTCAGAACATTGCAGCCTACAACACATACCTAGAGATTAAACTCCACAGTAAATGACTTATTGTGCATTATTCACCCAGAATTTCAAAGCAGCAGTTTAGAACTGTTTATAAAAGAAAATTCATACACAAACACTTATATAATCTCTTTAAATCCCATGAGAGCAGAGAAAGTTGCAGCTATATTAATATTGTATATTCATCAAATGGGAAGACAGGACTGACAGCCCTAGAGACAAATACTTGAAATGAATAATTCTGGAAGAAGTAAATGTGCAAATTAGATCAATTAAACTATGAGCCACTCAGAAATATTTCAAGGCTAAAAGTTAATGCCCTGTGGGAATAAGAACTGATTGTTTTACTGAGGGTGCAAAAAGTTTTACTTCTGTTTCAGTTTGTGCACCGCATAGACTACAGCCTAAAGCTGCTGTACATGACATTATCTCCCTTCCATAAGTCTATGCGTTCCAATGAGATGCAATCCAGAGCCTTGAGGAAACTGACTGATGTAGATGCCAAGCCATTCTCAGTGATAATAGAAAAGTCCCAGCAGTCAAGTGAAGTCCCTGGTGACTGGAAAAAAAGGCAATATTGCACCCATTTTTAATAAGGGTAGAAAGGATGACCTAGGGAACTACTGACCTGTCAGTCTCACCTCTGTGCTGGGAAAGATCATGAAGCAGATCCTCCTGGAAGCTATGCTAGGATACGGAAGAAAAGGAGGTAATGTGGGAGAACCAGCATGGCTTCACCAAAGGCAGGTCCTGCCTGACTAAGCTAACAGCTTTCTATGATGGTGTGACTGCATCAATGGGCAAGAGAAGAGCCACTGATGTCATCTATCTGGGCTTCAGTAAGGCCTTTGGCACAGTACCCCACAGTATTCTTCTCTCCAAACTGGAAGACATAGATTTGATAGGTAGACTATTCTAAGATTTGTTTCCTGGATGTTCATCTTGTCAATTGTCAGTCTTTGCCTTGCTTAAATTTTTTTCTTGTCTACTTTTGACAGTCAGCTCTTACAGTCTCCAGATTCCTTTTCCCCTTATTATCTATGCAGCCAAAGCCATAAAATAAAGCAGTTAAGTGGGTGCTGTGTCACAGTATGGTTGAAGCACACAGGTTCCTCACCGCAGTGAAGAGCTAGATCTGCTGTGGAAGAAGCTGGAAATAAAAGGGCTGTACCACCTGATTCATTTTTTCATAAGCAAATACAAACAGCTTAAAATTGATGAAAAGTGCACACAAAAATACAAAAAAGTGGACAATGAACTTATGAAGATGCAGCTAGCACAAGCTGCCCAGGGAATTTATGAGTGCCCAGTATCTGGGGGCTCTCAAGGCCAGGTTGTGTGGAGCTGTGAGAGCCTGTTGTGGTGGGTGGCAGCTTTACTCATGGTGGGGGGGGGGGAATCTGATGGGCTTTAATGTCTCATCCCATCCAAGCCATTCTGTGATTCTGTGATTTCATGATTCTGTAATTCAAAGATTCTATGAGATGCTCACACTGAAACTTTGTTAAATGAAGCCACATCTAGCATTACTGGCTAAAATATATATTGAAGCCAAGCTATTTAGGTAAAAGCCATGGTGACCTCAGTGACATAGGATTAATTAAAAACTTTAGCAGTACTAGCAACAAGTAATTAGTATGAGTGTATTATAATATTGTGCTTTCTGCCTTTCTGATTTTTCTGATTTCTGTCCTCATTATTTGTATCTTTGTGGAAAGAAAATAGGGTGTAACAGATGGAATAATAATTTCAGATTTTTTATACCTTTTTTGGATGCTCCATTATATTTTGCTTGGAAAGAACGTACCATGCTCTGCTTTGGCTCAGAGAAATAGGACTGCCAGTAATTTCATATTTCATTGTTGCAGCGGTTTACCTGACCAGTAGAGCAATAGGTAGCAAAATGAAAACCATACAAGAGCAAAAGTTTTAGATTCACAGATGGAAAATCGCTAGGCAGTTAAAGAACTGAGAAGTTCTAGAAGTTCAACTAGAAGATGACGTCTTCAGAATCACAATTTTTAGAAGTGTTCTCTTAAAAATCAGGTTTTCCTGCCTATTTTTATTACACACACTTCACTGCTGATATAAACAACACAAGAAGCTGTAAAGGTCAATCGTTACACTAGGAAGCATCAGTGATCTTTTGCTTTACAATTTTTCCAGTGGCTTTACAATATACGGGTGCTAAAACAAAGAACAGGAGCATTATAAATACTGTGCAATCCAGGACATCATAGGTATTTTGAATCTGATCAGTGGAAAGACTAAGCCGGCAGCCTGTATGTCCTGTCAGAACACGGTGATTTCAGCGGCCTTTGGATTAAAACCATGCAAACAGGTTGTTTTGGCTAAAACACAAGACTGCTTTCTTCCTAGTCCACATCTGAGTGCAGAGACCATCCTCATCCCATTTATGTCGCGTGTTTTGACTGCATATTCCTTGCAGACCCAATTCCATCATTATTAGCTTCTAATTTTCAACATCCACTTCTTTTCTACCTTTTTTTTCCAACCAGCCTTCTGTTTTTAAAGCACACATCATCACTTCTCTGGCTCTGCTAGAAACTCCTCTCTTGATACTTCCTGATACCATATTTGATTTGTTCATTCTGTGCACATTTATGACTGCTGGTCATCTTTTGATAAATTCCTGCATCTTCTGCTATATTTACTGTTTCCGACTAACAAGCTTTCCTGCTTTCAGCAAAAATCTTACTAATTCTTAAATTCATGGTCACATGTAGCATTGCTACATTTAATTTCATTTAATTTTTTTGTCCTCTGGGTCATGTAGTTCTTGCAGGAGGGCACTCTGATCTTCTATGTTCCCCATATCCCCACTTTGTGCTGTCAGCTCATCTTATCCCCTCACTGACAGCACCAGGGTCATTATTGAAAACAGTAGATGTACAAGTTTCTATAGGTTTCTGTATCACAGAGATGTTGTAGATGAGCTCTTCTTCTACCAGTCTTGATACTTTTTCTCCTGCTATGCTTAATTCCTTTAGGAACACCGATAATGACTTCCCCCATTTCACTGTACTTTCAATGTACTTCCCCCAGTTCAACGTACTTTCTTTCTGTGAGTGGAACTGGCTGAGGGTGTCATAGCTGTGGCTGGAGTACTCTACCAGATCTGGATAGCACTGGCACAAAATAGATGGTTTGATCTGGTTCTCATAAGCTCTACATTTTTAATTTAAGCCAAAGAAAATTTGTTCCTAGCATACCTGCTTATTTGCTATTCCTTGCTTCTGATACTAAATGATACCAGTCCTTTTTCTTTCTGACAATCACAAGCACTGCTTCATACAGAGATTGACCTTTACTTCATTACCGATGATGAACAAGATCTGAGTGCGTATTTGCTGAGCTCACAGATGCCCATGGGGACCTTACACAGAAATAGATTGTGGCTCTGCATATTGCACAGGAAGAAATGAAAAGCCTTACTCAAGGTGTTTTAATTTCACTTGCTAATCTCCAGGGGGAGGAACCCCTCTCATCTCTTCTGAATGGAGAATTAAAGACAGTTCTTCATTTCATATGCGAGAAGGTCATAAGAGCTGATTAACCCTGTGAAAAAGCTCTAAAATATTCAGGAAAAAAAATATATTAAGGCTGAGTTGGGCTTAACAAAGCACTTCAAAATGAAAAATACATTTATATTTTGAAACATGTCAGTTTTGACAAAATTAATTTGACTGAAAACAAAAGAAGATACTTCCCAATTGCTCTAGGTTTTACCATTCCAGAAGCTTTTAATTTTTTTATTTTATTTTTAATATATATCATAATATTTCAACTACCTATTTTTAATTGGTTTTGCAGTTTATTTCAATTCGGGAAGAATTGATTTTTATTTATTTATTTTTTTTTTAAAGAAGCCAGCTTCCACTGGCCAACTTTTCAGATCTGCCACTATATTCATAAGCAGTCCCTAACCAGGCACCACAAGAAGCTGCATTAGCGCACACCTCTCCTGAACTGCCTTCCAGCTGTGCTGTTGAACACCAGTTGATACATCTGCTCCTTAGGGTGAAGCTTCAGAGTTCTCTGTGCAAAGCAGAAAGTTGCTGCCTGATGATACTGTGAACAGTAGAAAGTGTGTACAGCCACAGCTGGAGGAATTCAATTACAAATTGACTTGCAGCAACCTTCTATGCAGGGGTAGAAAAGAGGCTGTTAGCAGAAGGGACAGGATGGAGGTGATAAAGTCAAGCAAAAGGGAAGTGGTTTAGATGGAATCGAAATGTATGGGCATTGCAGCACCGGAATTCATAAGAGGCAAACGCTTCTTTCTGAGACTACTGTAAGGAGGCACCTTGCAATGAACAACGGCCATGCTGAATTCCGTGCTGCTCTGTCTTATCTTGCTCAAAACATGCATCCTTCTGCTTATTCTCAGTTTAAACAGGAATTTCATCTCAGATATGCTTAACTGGTCAGAATTATTTGATGAGGAGATCAAGATCTGGGATCCTAACATTTTAACCTTTATCAGAAAGGGAAATACAGTTCTTGTGGTATTACATGTTTGTTTTAATTTTTTTTTTTAATTTTAATTTTAATTTTAAAGCATAGTTTTGGAATGTGGCAAAGTCCTTGTTGGATTTATGTAGCTTGCACTGTGCAGGAATCATAGAATCATAGACTTTCAGAATGGCCTGGGTTGAAAAGGACCACAGTGATCACCTATTTTTACCCCCCTTCTATATGTGCAGGGTCGCCAGCCGCTAGACCAGGCTGCCCAGAGCCACATCCAGCCTGGCCTTGAAATGCCTCCGGGGGTGGAAGTCAGGTTAGGCGATCAAAACGGTCCCTTTGGAACTGCGGGACGCCTCACAACTGCGATTGAGAGTTACTCTACAGTGCCATCTAATGACGAGACTGGATCATACGGGATCCTCTGTCAACGATTGTCAGAGTAGGTGAAGATCTGCAATACCTAAAATTACTTCACAGTTTTTACAGATTTATGCACTTTTTTTTTTTTTTTTTTTTTTTTTTTTTTTAGAGAAGAAGCACTTCTAAATGTGCTTCTTCTCTAAAGCTAATGAAATTGTGACCTTTGCATCAGATAATGTTTGAAAATACAACCAAAACATACGTGAAAAATGAAACATTGTGTATTGATGCATGCATGCTAAATGTAAGCTATTAGCACTGCACTTTTCAGTTGCATCCTGCAAAGATATGCAAATTCTTCGGCAACAAGGAAAACAGAAAATTGCATCAAAATACAAATCACATATTAGTATGTGGAAAACAAGTGTTATAATTAAAAAATGGTGAGAATTCTCTGTCTGCAGGGAAAAGAGGCAAGTGTTTTGTAACCATTCTCTGGGATGCAGAGTCAGCTGTGTTCTGAGCCTTTCTGCTAAAACTCCATAAGCCTTGGGCATGCTTAAGTTAACCCTACTGGGGAATGCGTCAGAGCACTCAGATACTATTTTGGGGCTGTAGTGTCTAACCACTCTTATGTTTCAGATATTTGTGTTTGGTTCAGTACAGCATCAACTCTCAGCATCACACAAGGAATCTGATGTGAAAATGGGTAGCTGCGTACTAGGGTTCTTCCAGAGCAGCTTGTTCAGTGCAAGTTAGTTCAGTTATAGCATGACCTGAAGAGCCCCTGTGCTGCACTCCATGCAGATAGTGAGGTGCTTACGATAGCATTCTGCTGGCATAATTAAATACCACCTTGAAAACTCCAGAGAGCGAGGTATTCTCTGCCAGCTAGTCATCTGATTTAACTGGAATTGTTAAACAATCAGGTTATGAGCACTTAGAATATCATGAGGTGATATATCAAGAGCTTAAATGAGTTTCTCAAAAGCAAGCTCCATTAAACCAGTTTCCTTTTCATGAGTCAAATAGCTTTGCAGGAAAGCTGGAAATATCAGACCTTATGCATTTGGACCCAAATGGAGGTGCTGACAATGCAGTAAAATGGTCTGAATTGAGCAGTCACAAAACAGGTGCACAGAGAGCAGTGAGTAGCTGAGATGGATGTCAGATCAGAAGTGTCTCAGGTGGGGTTCCACAAAGGTCCACCTGGGACTGGTCACAATCAGTTGATATTTTCATCAGCAAACTGGATAAGAGAATGCAGAGTGCGGCTTTATAAGTGAAAGGCTTGGAGAACAGACTCAAAAGCCATGCAACGAGACGCAGCTCAAAAGCAGAGATGAAATCTAGTAAAGATGCACCTAAGGTATTGCACTGAAAAACATACTGCAAATGAAAATCAGATGTATGGATGAATGCATAGTTATCTGAAATCAGGATAATTCTACCCTTTTCAATTAGAAAACATTTCCAGCTCTTCATTAATAAAATGGCGACTACTGGAGCTGGTTCCTGACAGTGTCAGATGCGTTTACACATACTAAAAGCCTGTTAGTTTGAAAATGAAGTAAGTTGAAATCTAGCCTGCTCAGCTGGCAATGCAGACTGGCTAAGGACTGGGCAGGGTTGAAAGAAGATAGTGCTTGAGTTCTTGGACAGACACGCATGAGCAGTATTTCATATTCCTTCAGATGTAGAAGACAACAGTAAAACACTTGTTCTCTGTGAAGAATGAGGCACATAGCCTGTGTTGAAATACCCTTCAAGTATTTTGTTCGGTCACTTTTGACTGAATCTATGTGAGACTCCAAGTCAAACATCTCAGCTGCGCTAATTTCTTTTTGCTATAGTTGCTGGAACGATAAATGTTATTCAATTTATCAGTCTGATAATTGCTATAAAGGAAAATAAAGAAGAATTAAAGCAAATGGATCTGTAGTCCTTTTTCCTGTGTTTAATTTCCTTCTTTCTTTCTTTTTTTAATTGCTGTTCCATCAGTCCAAAATCTCACTGAAAGTGATTATATAAGGGCCATAATTTGTTGTTCAACAGTTTGGTCATTAATGATCTTAAAGTTAGCTCTTTCTTTGTTTGTTTTGTTTCTTTGTTACTTCAGGTTTGTCAGCAGCAGTGTGTCCCACGTGCCAATCATTTCCATAGGCTCAGTACTTACTGGAAGCATAAACATTACAGTTTCAATAACATCTAAGCAAAATCAAAGGTTTTGAAGACTGAATTAATTTCACAATTTTTAGGTGCTCACCATGCATGTGCCTTTGGCTGAACTGGAAAAGAGAAAATGAGAAAATTCATCCTAGATTGGACATGCTGCCTAGGATAAGGAGCACTGCACATTTGACTCCAGTGAGACTGGTTTAATCCATGCTGGCTGTAAAGGGATTCCAGGATCTTTAGATCAGATGTAGGGGCTTGATGCTGAAGCCAGGCAGACCTGGATTGTACATTAAAATGTCAGACTCTATTTGAATTTTCAGGATCAAGCAGCAGAATATTGAGGCATAAATGAATCCAGTTTTTAATGAAAATAATTCAGAAACATTAAAGATCATTCCTATATATAAACTTACATGCCAGCACAAACACAGCATTACAAAGATGCTGTCATGAGTAGCATAGCATCATTTCAAGTAAGTCATATATTAGCTGACATTTTCATACATAGTTTACTGGCTAAAATTGCCAGGAAACTCCAGCATACAGTAACAGGTACTATGTAACTATAGTGCTGCTTCAGAATTTTAACACATGCTACAGTTCTCCCACAGAGACAGGTGAAATGGTAGTGCTATGAGGGAGTGATTAAGTTCAGCATAGAAAATCATTACACATGAAAGAGCTGTTGTCAAGTATTCCCTTTTCAAATAGAAACAGCTCTTTTCCAGCTCTCCATTAAGAGAATGGAACTCTACTGGAACTGTTTCCTGATAGTCTCAGGATCAGACATGTTGGAATTCAGTTAAATGAAAGGAATAAGTGGCTGAGAAGGGGACCTCGAAGGGAAGGTTCAACCTTCAAAGGAAGTTTAAACACCTGCTGCTATACCAACATCCATCTCTGATATCATAGGCCAACGTAATGAAATAGCAGCCCCCATCTTTATTGTTGTGCTTGGCTCTCTCTTGGAAAACAATAAGATGCAATATGAGGTTATTGAAATCTTTTTTTTGGTACATTAGAGGACCTAAACTCAAAGAGAGAGGAGTCTAGCGGAGCTGTATCATTCAGTACATAAACAAGGTCAGGGCCAAATTCTTTTAAGATCTTTTCTGAAAAGATATCATTCTGAAAGGACTCAGAAAGTCTCATCATCCACCTAGCTAAACTTTTGTTTTAACTCAGTCATCCAACACTATTAATATAAATACTATGCCACAGAGTGACAATAATTAAAATAAGCAATCACAATTTTTGATTGTTGCAGTTGGAATTTTGGAACTCTGGAAATTGTATTGCTGCAGCACAACTTCCTAATTCAATTGAAATTACTATGATTTATGGATTTCATTTTGGAATTATTCAAAGTGAGTGCTGAGATTTATGCCTTTTTACTTAATGAACTCAGGTAGCTTAAAACTCACTGAGTTCAAACCCGAGTTATTTGTAATTGCATGCTCTCCAGGATATGGAAATGCTCATAGTGATTTCATTGGGCTCACAAGAGAACAGAGGATAAGACGAAGCTACTTTTGCCTGGGAAATGGGACTGAATTCTCAGTAGGCAGAAGCTGTATTCTTGTCTGTAAGCTTTTGGTGTAGGACCTACGTTATCCCATTCCCTTCCGGAGTCAGATCAACATCATTACCAGCACCACAGAATAAATGATCTGAAACAAATTGCAAAGAGACATTTTTAATGGGAAAGCAAGAGGTCTAAAAAAATTTCAGTAAGTTCACCACCATTATGAATCACACTCCACAAAGCAAAAATAATTAAAGTGATGTTCTTAAAGTCCTACCATTTATTTGTATTTCCTTCCAGTAAAGGATGAAATACCAGGGCACAGATATTTCTGCAATACTTTTGTCTTCACCCAAAAGGTATAGAAAGTTCAGTATAAGTTCAGAAATACAGGAAATGGATTACCTAAAAAATCTGTGCATATCACATATAATAGAGGGGTCCAGACATTGAAAAGTTTAAAAAGTAGAAGTTCTCTAGCTAGAAAAGGACTGCGAGTGTAGACATCATTAAATGATTTTGTCCACACAGCTTCAGGCTGGGAGGAAGCCACCAGAAAGGTTATTTCTATTGCTGTTCTGACACAGCCAGAAACAGGGAAGATCTCCCAAGAAGTGTTTATCTTGGAGACTTTCCCTCAGAATAGGGAAAGAATGCAGTCTGATAAATCAGTTGTTTTTAGACTGTCCACTTTAGGCTTTTTTTTTCAACTTCATAAATCTGTTTCATGCCCTGCTTCGTTTCTAATTTAGGATTGGTGAACATGTTGTTGATTTGCATTTTTAAGATTTATTTTCCACATAACAACATGCAAAAGTACAAACACACAGAATGGTACCTGACCACAGCAACACAGTGGTCATGACTGTCTTTCCAGAAATTTAGCTCTTCTTGAAAGCCACTTTCATGACATAGTTTAACATACAGCAGATAAGCAAATTTCCTGGCTTTCCTGTGATGGATAGTGGCTGCTTTGCTTATAGGGCAGTCAGATTGTTTTGCACATTCAGGAACTGTTTGCCTTGTTCTTGCCCTCAGAACAGAAGGCTGTGATCATCAATTGAACGTAGAACTGCATCTCACCAGAAAGAACCTCATAAACAACAGGCAGGAGAAACAGGCAAAGGCCTCAATTATGGAGATCTCACTCAGACAGCAGATCACAAAGGCAAAACAATGGAAAATAGGCACTGGTAGAATTTGAAGCCATTTGTGTAACTTACATCACTCTAAAGCTTATTGCCAAAAATGAAAATACTGCCTGTCAGTACTCCGTTGCATTTTGCTGCCCTGTGACAGATGACAGCAGAGGGGCAGTCTGACAGAATGACGTCTGACATGGGAGTGCATATGGAACAAAAATGTGGAATTGAATTCTTCTGTGCAAAAAAAATGGCACGTATTGATATTCATTGGTATTTGCTGAATGATTATGGAGACCAAACTGTGGATGTGAGCACAGTGAAACATTTTCCTAGCAAAAATGCTGTCATAGCAGCTGTGAAACAGTGGGTCACCTCTGCTGGTTTTATGAGTGTGACATGTAGGCTCTTATTTGTTTCTGGAAAAAATGCATAACCAGTGGTGGTAACTATGTTAATATGAAGCATTTTATAGCTGAGAATTTTCTCAATTAAGTAGTGTTATTGTTCTTTTTGTATCCATTGTAGTTTCCATGGAAATAAATAGGAGGCATTACTTTCAGAGTAACCAACATAACTTCTTATGCCTACACAATCCCTTGGCACTAAATGGAGGACAGCTTCCACAAAAGATATAAGAGCTGTTTCCTGTAGCTGCAGAAGATTCCGGTGCCACAGAATGATATTTTGACGTAAGGCTTATGGAGTTTGCAACACTGCCTATGGCAGAAGTCAGGGGAAGAAGCCAGCCCTTCTAGAATATATCCAATTGAAATATTTGAACAAGCCTTCAGCAAGGTGAGGCAATTGATCTGTAGGCAAGTTGGTTTTAAACAATAGTCAACTTTAACTGTCAGCTGTCATCCATATTAATTACAGCAGCATTTCAAATGAAGAAGCTGAAGATATCAGCTGTCATGGAAGAACTATAAATAAGAGCAACTTCAGCAGCCATATTGCTAAGAAACAAAGGACCACTTTTGAGTACATAAGCACAGGAAGCAAAAATGCCCTTCTGGACTTCCCGGCGATACGACTGCCTGTATACAAAATAAGCGCTGTGCTGAAAGCAGAGGTGATCACCACGTGACTGGTTACCAGGAATGCCAAAGAAAATTACACAGCAGATCAATAATACTAACAGAAAATAATTCTTTTTGTTTTCTTCTTGTTTTTTAACCTCTGTACATCTTAACATGTGCATGACTGTTCAGATCCTTATTTTGGTTGTAATTGATGTACATGAAATTAAAGTAATAGCATGGTAAATGAGACAAATAGGTATCAGAAGACAAAGCTCCATGCCAGTTCTTACTTGCCAGTCTATAGCTGATCAGCAAGAGATCAATATTATGCAGCTTGGCTGCCTGCTTCATTTTCCATTTTAATGACAAGTTGGATTATCAATAATTTATTAAATAGAACCATACTACATGTTAACATTTACTGTCCTTAAAACCATAATACTGCAGTAAATAATGTCTTGCTTAAATCTATTTTAAAATACACCTTTTGTGACTCTTTATTACAAAAATAAGCCACTCTGGATTATTAAAAAAATGTGCTTTTTGAAACTGTTTCAGTTTGCAACAGAGATCTTGGGAAGGATTAATAATATTAAACCAGCCCGGTTCTCTCCAGGTGGCACTGAAATATAAAATTAAGCTGACAAAGGCTAAAGGAATTCTTTTGAAATCTTTCTGGACCTCAGGAAATAATATTAGAAAGAAAACTGGCTATACTTACTGTATTTTTGAAAATAGAGTGTCTGGAAAATTACGTTTAACTAACTTCCCAAGCACCATCTCTTCCTATGCATGTAAGGTCATTTTAATGAAGGGTCAATAATTAATGATTAGGCACTAAAGGTTTTAATAATGTAAAAATCCAAGAAGAATCACTGCATTATTAATTCAAAGTAAAAAAATTAACTGTGAATCATAGAAAGATGGTTCTGGAATCATAGAAATGGGTTCTGGCAATTCAGTGCCTGTTTGATGTTTTTATAATTCCCCTTTCTTTCCTGTCCTTGTTTCTATTTCTCATACATTCTCCTTCAGCACTTCATATAAAACTTCATATTTAACTTAGAAGGCTTCTATCAAAATTAGCATTCTTTTAGCATGACCTTGTGGTCCATTTCTGAGCTATCAGAAAGTTTTCTCTCCATTTCTTTCCAAGTAACAATCTTTATTACAGCATCTTAGTTTACTTACCTATGCACTAAATCGCTTGGAACTAGATCCTGGTAACTTCAAGTTGGTATAATTCACGTGAATGGATTTAATTATTTTGCAAATGATACAGTTATAATGTTAGTAAGCTTCTAACATAAAATGATACTTTAATAGCCCTGTAACTTTTCAAATTTTTTTTTAGTTTCCCACAGCAGCTTAATACTTACCACCAAGCAAATAATTCATTATGTCAGTGGTCTACAATGGGAAAATAAAGCAATAAAAATATTTCTAGTACTGCCTTTCTATACTTATAATTAGAAATTTCGTGCTGTTCTCTTACTTTCTGGACTGCAACCCAGCAGAAAATGTAATCAGACAGATACTAGATCAGATAAAAATCCGTAAGATATAACCAGCATGAAATGGACAGAAATGGAAATTGTCCATTTGGTCAAGTACCTCAAACATGCACAGCTCTTACTGACGAAGCAAATCTGCTCCAATACTAAGGTAAACACACATGAAGATAATCTCCTCTCATTAATTGTCTTCTATCTTCCATCAGTGTATGTCCAGAGTAACTACATTATAAAACTGATGCCATTAAGTGTAGAAATATTCAGAGTATATTTAAAAGATGGTGGGTTTTGTTTCTTCGTGGGTTTTTTTCTGTTGTTGTTGTTTTCTAATGCCAGTACTTACTTTCGCCAATTTAGAATATTGTGCATCAAAACTACAAAGTTTTAGCCTCAATAAAACAGATATAATCCATTGTATAACAATTTTAAAGTCTATACATCATACTCTTGACTTTCTTAAGGCTATGCACACTCTTAACACTAAGCATAGCATGAATTCTACAAGGATTCTGGCTTAGATAAGTCAGAACCAGGAGACAGGATCTTCTTGTCAAGAAATACGCAACAGTCTATAGGTATGTGGCAGTGACATTACATCAGAAAACTCTTTCAGATATTCATATGCGATGCGGTGTACAACTACTGTAGTAAGATTAATTTATTATGTCTGAGGAGTGCATAACAGCTTGTGCTGTAGGGAAATAAGATTCCTGAGCTTTCTTCCTGTACCCTAAAATGATTTTTTTTTTTTTTAAGAGGGGCTTTAATTCAGTCCAAGTTTTGCTTTTCATCTGAGCAACAGCATTTGTTGTATATTACCTTCAGTTGCAGATTATATCTGGTCATGGAGAAGCCTATGAATACGTTGAAATTTTCATCTCAAGAAAATCAAAATAAGGCTCTGATGTGACAAACTTGTTTGGTATCTATAGAACTCACATTCTTATGGCTTTCTGAAGCTAGAAATACTAGCTTGATTTTTCAAAATTATATCAGTTCTGCAGCATAGACCTGTGTTTTTATATCCTGGCATCCTTTATCAAGACAAGAGCTCTTGCCTCACCCACTTCTGTTTGAAAATTTACAGGCATAGACATATTTCATAGAATCATAGAATCAGATTTCTTCCAGAATATAACATCTTAACTTCCCTTCTGCCACATGTGGCTTAGCCTCTATTTAAAGCCAGGGTTTGCTTCAGCATTAATTTAAAGGATGTGCAGTCACAGTATGCTGACTGAATTATACTCAATTCTGCCTTTGCTATGTGAGACATTGCTAATAGGGAACTGCAGCTTTCCTAACTGCAGTGAGTTCATTCTTGTGTACTCCAAATAAAAACCACCTTGAACAAATCATTAAGGTGTTTTTTTTTTTCATTTGTATCCAGTGCTGAGATGTATAGTATTTATTTGTTAGAAAACAAAATAGATAAGATTGCTAAAATGTGAAGGAGTGAAATGCTGTGCAGCAAAACCACGAGATCGAGCATGTGCTAGGTATGAAACAGAGAAGAGCAGGCTTCACAAAGCATGTGATAAACCTTCTACAAGACTGAGGCAAAGTTTTTCATGTAAGTGAATCAGAAGAAACAAATAAAATCCTATTCACCGTTCTAAGGAAAACAGATAATTCTCATACTTGTCCAGTGGTAATACTCTCCACAATGGTCCACATTTCTGTTGACATTTATTAGGTAGTAAATGCCAAGTGTTGCTTAAGTTGTCAGATTTTCTAAAATGTGACACATCTCCACAGTAATTTTATCCTCCTCTGTCAAATTAATAAGATTTCCAAGAAAGACTAGGCTCTAGAGTGGTATTTACAGCAGGAGAGTCAAAAGTTAAATGTTAACAATTAGTCATGAATATTTAATACAAGTGCTTGTAAAATAATTTTTAATGATTGAATTCATTAAGGCATGAGGCTAAGAGACATTTTAATGATTGAAGGCCATAATGTAACTATTGCTTTTTTTGGATAGTAAAAGGGGAGCCAACTGGGACAAATCTTTTCTGTATTCTACATCTGCCAGAGGGAAAAAACTTATGATAGTCCATGTGCCTGCTGCTTCCCAAAGATTGGAACCCCCACTCCAAAGTTAAAACACCAAGTAGTTAGTAATGCTATTTCCAGCTGTGCCTTAGAGGTTCTGTTCTCTTCTGAATGCTGTCAATTCTGCCAGTCTGAATATTCTTACGGTGGAAGAACTAAGGAAGATGTATGCAAATGACGTGTAAGCTTTAATTAAAGCAGAATAAAAAAAGTAAAACTAAGACTTTAACGTGTTCTTACAGAACTGTAGCAAATTATGAAACATAAAGCAGTTTTTAAATATTTCTTAATATTCAAAATGCTTCCACAAGTCTTTTTCAGTAAGGAAGAAAATGAATGTGTTTTGACCTGGCTGCAGTTTTTAAATAGCTATTCTTCCTTTTTCAGTTGCCCAAAGTGTGAAAAAGCAAAACATGAAAAACTAGAGAAAATAAAAAAAGATTTTTTGCCCATTTTTACTGAAAGTGACTTTTCTATTTAAGGAAACATATGAAGATTTGATCAGATAAAGTAATGTTTCTTTCAAGCCCACAGATTTTGTAAACTTTCTGAAAATAAAAGACATTACGGGTCCATTTTTTGCACATATTTCATGGTGTTTTTCTTATCTTTTCTTATACAGAGGTATATAGAAGGCATATCTCTGCTTTGCAAAATACATGGTGCATTTTAAAGCACACCTTTTATACCTGCAGTAACCAATGATGATTTAAAGAGTAGATCAAAGGAGGCACTGAAGATTAACTCTGTACTGCATGCATGGAGTATGTCCAATGGAAGCCACCAAGGTAATTAGTTGGAGCATGTGACATATGAGAAGAGACTGAGATAAATAGTTTCAGGCTTAAAAGAAGACTAAAAGAAAATCTTTCTTATGTCCTTAATGCTTACTGTGCGGTGACAAAGAAGCTGAAACCAGGCTCCCCTGAGAAGTGCCCAGCAGGAGGACAAGAGGCCTGAGACTTCAAGTTACGTGTGTCACTGACACTGGGCTTTCCACTGGCACTTGGTTATAAAGAGTCTTGAAAATCTATTGACTTTCCATTAAGGCTTCTTACAAACTGCACAGTTCATGTGGAAGGTGCAGATAGGAAACTGCATGGTCTAACTGTATAGTCAGTCTCTTTGGGTCTCAGGAATGGCAAAGAGGTCACTAGTTTTTCTGTAAATACTCAAAGTTTCTCCTTTTCCCAGTGTCTACGATCCTACTAGCAAACTATGAATCTGAATATGCAAATATCTGTCTACAGTGTGCTTAGAGATAGTGCTATTCTTAGCCCTGCTTTGTCAAAATTGATTGAATACTGAGAAAAAAATACCCACATATATTTATTCAAACCAAAATGCAAATTTGATTTCACACTTAGAAAACTCTTTGTTCTTGTTTTCATTCATGCCAGTTAATAGCTGTTTGCATAAATGTTTCCAAAGGGGTGGTGAATATTCATTTCTCTATAAGGCACTTGAAAGTTCTTGGGAGGTTGGGAGAGGAGAATGAATATCAAACCTTGAAAATACAATCATGTGACTCTTGACAATAAGTCATAGCCTTATACCACCTTATAAAATGGTGGTAGGTGTTTGGGAAGGTGAGCACTTCAATATGTCACCCATTAGTATAAAAAATATGAAGTTTCTGTAGTCATAAACAAAGATATTGTCTAAGTTAAATCAATAAGCTCCCAGTAACAAAAAGTTTTCTTGCTATTTTCTCAGTTAATTGGAATCACAGAATCATACAATCACAGAACAATTTGGTTGGAAAGGATATCAAAGATCATCTATTTCCAACCCTGCTGCCATGGGCAGGGTTACCACTCACCTGTTGTTAACCACTCTAATTCCATTCATTAATTTAATATAACCTAACATTTGGAAGCTGTTACCATATTCTGATATTTCTGCAGTTATTTATTATCTCCGTCGCTTGACAGAACAGTCTACAACATCACTGAACATTAACGCAGATGAAAACTGTTGAACATGCAATCTCCTGACTGTAATGTCCAGGATATATCTTGAACTTAGAATTATTAGCACTACTTTTTTCTCTATGTCTGAAAGTTTAGAGCTTCCTGTTGAAAAATACTTTCCAGTGGCAATTATCTTTCTATAAGCGTTATAGCTGGATCTAATCATATTTGAGAAAAGATACCTCATATATCCTTTGGAAATCTTCCTTAATAATCCTTCCTTAAGTTGATTTCAACACACAAACACACAAAATATTTATCTACATAATAACTTTTTCTAATAACTATATAATAATTCACGCATATTAAAGTGCATGTCTGTCTATTTTTCTAAGGCATACCTGTTACGATCCATCATGGTAAGTTTGAATATTAAAGATTTATTTGAAATATATATACTGCAAAACAGCCTTAACCGGTGCAGTGGTCACAGTTTAAAAAGGAAAAAGAAAAAAAGAAAAAAAAAAGTCAAAATGTCTCAGAAGGCATCTTCCAAATGTGTCTTCAGAGCAATATTCATACTCCTATTGCAGAGATTTATTTTATATTTTCCTTTCAAAGAGGCCAGTTTAATTTTGTAGCAGGGGAAAAAAAAAAAAATAATAATAGGATTGTATGCTGTTAACTTTTTCTGTGAAGTGTTGATGGGTGTATAATCAAGATGCTATAATCGCAATATAGTTGTTTAATCAACAGATATCAAGATGTTGTAATCACAACATAATCGAGAGAATCAAGCAAGGTAGACAATGATCACAAAGAGAATAAGCGGAAGAGCTTAGCCTTCGGCTGAGCTCACCAGAAGACACCAAGAGAGGGGATCTCCAGAAGAGATCCTTCCCCTCTGGTAGCCAGCTCTTAAATAGGTCTAGGAGGGGTGCAGCCAGGCTCCACCCCTTCCAGCAGCACAGGTGAATTGCCTTCACCTGTGCTCCTCTGGCTGACTCATGGCTTGCCTCAGGTGATTAATCAGAGGTTCAGGCCGTGACTCAGCAGTTCCCATACAATGGGTTTCAACCAGTTCAATTTTCTTCACAAATTTATTTTCTGCTAGATTAGTGAAAATGCTAGAAAACTAAAGCTATAAATATAAAAAGAGATTTTACACCAACCAAAAACTCCAGTATTCTAATGTTTTCCTAGTGAACATATTTGAATTGGAAATAAACAGCTTCTGAAATAGACTACTTACTTTTTACTGTGAATTAAAAAGAGAGAGAGAGAAAGAGATTTACATACGAGCATTTTTTTATTTTGGGAAAAAGATGAAGTTAAATGTCATTATATGAATTTTCCTTAAATTCTCATTGGGAAAATTTAAAACCTACTTCTATGTAAAACTTTTCTCTAGGGAGGATTTTTAACACTTTGAAGTTTATTGATCAGACATATCATGGCAGGGAGGACAAAAAGGGATACAAGAACTCCTTCTGTTCTTGTTGTGCGTGACTTTCAACTGCTCACAAATTGAGCCCGCGCTGAAAAAAGAGAAAAGCTGGATATGTAACTTTTTCACTTCCCATACAAACAGATCTAAAAGGAAGAGGTCAATAAACAAAACCCATGAGTTGGTTTGTTGCTGAACATGTATGGACTGTAAGATATAGCCTGCTATCAGTGTTTATCCTTTGGATATAGAAGCCATCACATTCAAGAATAGTCTCTGTACTTTAGGTATTTTTTTCTTAATTTTCTCCATGATTGACTTGGACTAACACATTAGAAAATTCATCTTAATTTGTCCTAAATTATTATTCTCTCCCTAATGAAATTATTATTCTCAACCTAATGAAAGAGATGATGCTTTTTCTTTCTGAGCACATTTTCCTTGGTTGATAGCAAGGAATTCTGCTATCTAACTGAAGTCCTGTGGAATACAGGGAAGCACTAACATGATCAAGGACTATGAGCAATGTTGGCATATTACCTTTTAGTTTATGAATAAAATTGGTAACAGCAACTTTGTCTCCTTTCGCTTTTTCTTTCTTGTTTTTTGTTTGTTTTCTTCCATGTGTGTGAGAGAGCTAATGTAGAAGGTAGAAAAGTCCTTTTCTTAATCCATATGTCATGGAGTGTAAAGAAGATTTCTCAGTATTTCCAGAATCCAGGCATCAGGAAATACCTGAGTTGGAGACAGCAGGACTGTGTAGGGCTTGGCTGGCTTGGAATACGCTCTGGAACTGCAAGTATAAAGTGTGTGTGGCTTTCTAGTAGGCTAGATCCAGATGCGGATCTAGCTGTTAGGATTTTGGGATGTGGGCTGAAGGAAGTAGAACTAAGCACAAGTTTATTCTATCCCATGAGATTTAGAGCAGAGCAGCATGAAGCTTCAATGCTGATTCTAACTCTCACATAGTAGTTTGCTTATGCACTGTCTAATGCACTTCATAAATGAGATTTGTAGAAGGATCCTATTGTTGTATGGCAGAACAGAAATGCTGAGGTAGCAGGTCTGCAACAGCACACAAATTTCCTGGCTCCTAGCATTTTTATCCCAGGTTTTGATTAAGAGCTAACATGACATGACACTAAAAACAAACTGCTAAATTCTAAGTTTGGATGTCTTGCCCTAGGCCATTCTGAAATTATAATAGTGGCCTGATGCAAACTTGAGTGCAGTGACAGTAAAATCCTGAAGGGTGATTAAAATGAGAAAAACAGTTGGTTAAATATCTGCAATATATCATAGCCCTGCAATGTGGGACAGTACAAAAGATGGCATCAATTTGTGTGAATTTTCACTGAACACAGTGAAAAGTAAACAAATTACCCGTCTTACTGATTACTGTGCCTTAGGGAGAGCATAGCCAGTTGTACCACACGAAGTGGGGCTTTCTGTGCTTGATGGAAGGCTGACATTTACATTTCCAGCAGCTTGAAAGCATTGCACTCATGGGTACAGCTTATGAAGCTGTAGAATCCAACTGAACTTGTTACTGCAGCAGTACAGGTTAATAGCCAGGGCCCATCAGTGCCTGGAGGGAGAAAGCTCATGTGGTGAGAATGCAATTATTCATCTTCCTTGCACAAGCTCCAAACTGAAGTTTTTCCAGGATTCCACAAACCTTCTGATGCTGTTAACGTCAGAAGGGACAGAATTTATCCTCACCTACACAGAGAGGAAGCAGCAATCTGTTTTTTCCATATCCTGTGTTCCTGGTAAGCTAAAAAAGACAAAGAAAGACCAGTTCTCTGGCTCTGAGGGGTTGTCATCTCTTTGTTCCATGATGTCTTGAGTTTTCTTCAGTTTTGTTATTCCTGATGATCTTCCTCAGCTATCAATTTGACATAACCTGAAGATGAGCCCTTTACTACTCTACTACTTGCTCTCACAAATATTTTGGGACTTAGTTCAGTTAAATACTTCTTATCTTATGCAGTCTACTTACATATCACTGTTTTTAAACTGTAATTAATCATCAGGTGATATCTTATGAGTACATGAAAATGAAGGGAAAAAATTTTGAGTCTGATACAATGGTTTTGAATAGTCTGTCCTTCAATTTTCCAGTCTTAAATTAGTAAAATGTTTCTTTCCCCACAAGGACATAATTTAGAAAAAAAGTTGAGGTATCTCAGTCATTATGTTGCATTCAGACATTATGATTTGATAATGCTGTGTTCTATCAAAGGTGTCTTTTAATTAAAAAAAAAAAATCAGTCTATACTGGTTTTTGGTGGGATAGCTGGGTAGCTAGCAAATATTGTAAGACAATAAAACAATCAAGGGAAAACAGACTGAACTTTCTACAGAAATGAAATGATTTTAAATTTCAGTAATACAGGATGGGTTTTACAGTTTAAAGGACATCCATGGATGCAATCAATAAAGATGTTAGCATTTTTTATATAAACATCACTGTAATAATGAATGAAAGCTGAACAGATCATATTGTTCAGTAATTAAAAAAAAAAAAAGGAAAAATATTGTTTCAACTGCAACTTAGAAAGACACTGACAGTACAACTGTGGAAATAGCGCTGCAAGTTCTTGGCTGTAGGAGAGCAGAGAGCAAATCAGTAAAAAGAAGAGCTTAGCATGGAGCTACTGATTTGGTGAAATCTCCGTTCAGTACAAACAGCAGGTTAATGCAATTGTCTGCAGATGCAGGTAACAATATTATGAAGAACTACTGAAGATTTCAGATGGACCGATTTAATATCCATTTCAAATCATCAGATCAACCAATTAGTCTTGGTCCTGCAATTAAAGTATCGAATGTTGTTGAATCATTAAGTAGTCATTAGAATAATCAACTGATACATTCTAATAATATCACCATCTATTTCATTATAAATTTCAACTTCATCAATGTCAACTGCATCCTAAGTTGGAAGAAAATGATGTAGCTTAGCTCTTAGAACTCTATCACTGTTTAGACTCAAAGCTATTTCTGCAGACTTCTTCTTGAAACCAAATTCCAAAATAAACATTTTTAAAATGACTTCCAATCAAAGTATGTGTTTACATGCCTGGTTGGAGCTGTGTGCACAGTGAGAGGCTGCAGCAGAGATACGTCCCACTGTAAGGAGCTTCTCTGAATAAGGATGCCATGTGAGGCCATGTAGCTGCCTCTCCTCCATGGGTCCCTTCCAAAGCATACATCTCCAGCATAATTCTGCTTATAGGCACTTGTCTCTCATGCCCTAATAACTCTCATTTGGCAATCAACAAAGCAATTAAATTGTGGGTAGGAACAGAATGCAACTTCAAAATAACTGTTTCTCAGCATTTATGAACCAGAAGATACAGGAGAAACTCTAAGGATTCTCAATATTCCAATATAAAATACAGAACAAGATATCTTCCTGGGTCAAAAGTAACACAAGATCACACATATTTTAAAGTACTCTGACCACATATTATAAAAAAAAAGGTTTTAAAATAAGCTTTGTAAGTATATAAGCTTAATAAAGTATTAGTTTGTGCGTTTTGAGTACTGCAGAGGTTGTGTTGTATCAGTTCCAGATATTACATACATTCAATCTGAGAAGTCTGAAAGACCTAAATTGACTCTGTACGTGCAGATATGAAAAGCTCGAAATAAGAACATGGTAGTTATTTGGGGAAGAAAAAAAAAAGAACATCAGTCACTTGGTATTTTTCACTGTTAATGGTAAATATTAGATTTATTGTCTTTTTCAGCACCTTCAGACATCTAGCCTTCTGGGAAGTGAGGCAAGTACTATGACCTTTCTCCTTTGGAGTCATATCAGATAACTTATCTTTCAAAGTGTTCATGTTGATAAGAGTCAGGGAGGAACCTTATTTTGACATGCCCTAACCAAAATGTTCAGCTGTGAATCCAGCTGGGGGTCTGATTCATGAGCGTTCCTGGGAACGAAGCACCTGTCGTATGGATGCAGGAGGCTTAGGCCACAGGGATTTGTACTGGTATCAAAGATCTGTGGATGACAAAGATGCCTGAAATGCATGAAAAATGCCAGGAGGTAAAATTGCTTCAAATAATGGATTTGGATATGGAACAGAAGATCTGAGTGGGATTGTTTAGATGGAATAGGAATACACTCTCTGCAAAGGATCTTATTAAAAGTGTAATTTTACTTATATACGGCTTCCAAACTATATCTGAAAGCTTCAGGAGGAAGCACCTTCCATTTTAAAAGACTTTACCAAAGGATAGGTCAGGCTAAACTTCTGGGGGTTCGTGTTCTTCCACAGAAGACTTCAGTCACAGAGCATTTCATTCCAATTAAGGATGATATTTTGCAAACACTCAATGCAAGCCCTGCATTGTTAAGCACAAAAAAGTTGAGAACAAACTCAAATAGTTCAGCAAAACATCTAAGAGTCAATGTAGCATCCACTACATCCACATCTGCATCTATTCTCCTCAGAGGGATAAATAATTTCCAGGAGAGAAAAACAAAATTAAAAATCATTATTTCAAAATAAATTGTTTCCGTTATATTTGTTATGTGTTGCTCATATTCAGTATTTGCCTGTTACTGTGATGTTTACATTTAAGTTCAACTGACATATTTTATGAAGTTGCTAGCACTGATATTTTAAAAGTGTTCAGAAGTATTTGCCAGAGGAAATACAGCTATTTTAATGAACCGATGTGCTTGCTGCAGAAAAGAAGCATCCCAGCACCTCTCCAACATTTCTTCAAAACTAATTAGAGCCATTTCCTGCAGAGTCCTGGGCATGCTTGACTTTCTTGGTAGCCAATTAGACACAGAGGTTTTTCAGATGTGTAAGTGGGAAATCGATGGAAGCTTCTGACCTAATTATCTTCCAAGTTGTAGACCAGAGAGTTTTCTGGTTGGTCCCTGACAGGATGTTCATTCTTTGTTTTCCACGTGCTGGATGCCAGTTAGAGAGACAACACTTCCATTTACAAACTGCAGCTACTTCAGAACGGTGATCTTTCATCCCTCTTTCATTCTTATCAGACTTCCCTTGCCCATCTCCCCCACTGTTTTTCTGACTTTTTTGCTGAGTTATTAAAGTGTTTCCAACTTCAGAAAGCCACAGTCATAAATGACTTTCATCCTTATCACAACAGGTTAGAAAGAAGCTTTATGAAAAAACAATCAAAGTGAAAATATTGAATGATAGTAAAAGTAGCATCTGACACTTATGCTCATTTACGACAAAATTTGTTGTTTTTATTTAAAATATATTTTGGGTATGATACCTAATTCATCTCCTTAGGGCTTGCTGTAACCTTCTCAAAGCTTTTTACAGTCTGCTTGACTTCTATGGCAAGGCAAGCTGAACCCATCACTATGACTCCTACAGAGCAGGAATTGCTATTGGAAAGAGATATTTGCAGGTGTTTGAGGACTGCTGCAGAAAGTCTACACAGATCTCCACACCAGCAGGGTCTGGAACCACAAAGGTATTACCAACGTGATAGCCTGCAGTGACCCTTCACAATCCTTATGTCACTGAATCACTGAACCTCATTGGAAAATACTGCTGAGTTCCTGGATGAAAAGGGAAGAGAAAACTGATCTCTCTTTGTTTCTTTTGCCACCATTCCAGTCCACAAACTGCAACAAAAGTAACAATGTTGAATCAAAAACAAAATAAAGGAGGAAAGAGAAGATAAGATGAGGAAATGGCATGGCATGGCAGTTTTTTGTTGTTGTTGACATTTTTTTTTTTTCCAAATAAAAGACTCTCATATCAAAAGTAAATAGATTTTCATGAAGAAAGATTTGACTTTTCTCCTGTTCAGGTCTGGCTTTGAGTGCTCTGACTTCATGACTATACTTAGATCACTACAGATCCTCATTCCTCAGGCTAATGAAAGAATCTATGAGAAGAAATCTTTAAATGCAACCGAGCCATTACACTGTCTCAAATTAATCCTGTGGTTTATTTCTTCTGGACAGCTTAACCAACTTTCTGCCAAGTGACTCTTGAAACTGCTTTGCCCTAAGAAGCATAGCAGTCTTTGGGTATGCGCTCCTCATCTGTGCCTATGCACAGCACAGGCTGGTATTTGGCCATAAGCTTATAAACATATAACTCCTAAAATTTATTGCATTAAAAGCAGATGACAGCATGTAAACTAATGACAAGCTGTTAGCGATTAGGTTGCCTTCAGAATAAATTTTTGGGGTTTGGAAATATTTTCTATTCATTTGACATTAAATGCATAACTGAAAACTGTGGCATTCAAAATATTTTGGGGGTAAATTATTTCAATAAAAGTGATGGATAGAGGGCAAGGATGATTGCTAAGTTGCCTTGGGCTTCAACTCCATTCAGCTGTGAATGAGAAATGATGTGTGTAGATGTTAAAATCTATTGGATTACAACAGAATCTAAGAACCACCACTGGGGGTGAAAATTCAGCTGATCTCAAAAAGCTGACTTGCTCCACCCTCCATCCTGTTTGCTGCAGTTTTGAACATCTGCGGGGAAGAAGCAAAGTATAAAAGACCATCCAGGTACTCACTGCTTATAAATGTCTCCTTAGCAAATGCATCACTGATGGTAACAAAAAAAAGTGATTTTAAACATCAGTATTTTAATTTCCAATATTAACAGCCAGAGTAGTAATTGCCAAAAGGACACAGAAGCTCTAAAAGATGGCTGGTCTTCTGGTTTAAGTGTAAATGTTCTCGTTTCCATGAGCATGTATTTGAGAAGAAGTACACATTCTGATCTAACACTGTAATTAGTTACCAGAAAGCAGAGGGCAAAATCTTCCCTTTATTGCCTGCGTTCGGTCTTGGTTCAGAGCAGCCTGTTCAGTACCAGTTATTCCTTTGCATGGGCAGAACCTGCCTCCCTTCTCTTTCTCTCTACCATTGAGTCTGAACAAATCTGTTTAAAAAACTAACTAAATAAATAAACCACAGTTGCAAATCCTTTAGCAGAGTTGGTCATTGAAGTACCCTCCTGGAAGATAATGTAATATATCAGGCAACAGATTTGCTGCTCCCTGACCTTTTTTCTTTTTTTTCTTTCCTTTTTTTTTTTTTTTTCTGTTGTTGCTTTTAATCTTATAGTGGTTCCATGAAGACAGGAACTGCACTTCTTGCTTGACTGCTGCTCTAATCTATTAGTTTTTACTGTCAATCTCCAGCCTTCTGTCCAAATTACAGGCAATTTAGGATAAATTTTTTGTTGGATAAGAGCAAGTTCTCCTCAGCCAGGAAGTTAAGGAGTGTCTAAACTAGATAGAGAACAAAGGACTTGTATGCCAATTGTCTAACATTTGTAGAACATGTTTCTACAGTCATACAGCAGTGTGTGGATTCACTCCCTGGTGCAGCTATCAGTTATGGCCCCCGGTTATCCTGACCATGGCCTGAGCAGAACATCAAGAATCGCTTCTCACCATACAGGTTTCCTTCCAGTGGAAGAGTATAGGGAAAGAAAGAGGGAAACTCTACACACCTCTACTCAACACTCTGTGGGGTACAGGGGAGGTTTGGATCATCACTTCAGAAACTCTGAGCAACTTAATGACTTAGAGAGAAATTGCTTTTATGCATTTGATCAGAAAGCTGCAAAGTATATGCTTTTCCTTCAGTTGTTGACAACATTCTGCAAATGTTCTGCAAGTTGCAGGAGTATATGCTGTCAAGAACCTACAAGCTCTTATAATTTAACTGAAGGACAAGGATCATAAAGGAGTATTAATGTGGAAACAATTGCAGTTTGATAACAATTTCCTGGCATATCAGTATCTCAACATTGCAGAAAAAAAACAACTGTATCGATTATCTTTTCTTCTGTTGCAAATAAATTCCTTTGATGGAAGACTGATCTTTTTTAGCATCCTACTCATCTTTCCTATTGGTTTGTACATTTCAAAAGTATCATATTCTTACAGAAAAATAGTTATCACATATTTCCCTCTTTAGTTGCTATGGATATCATTTCTATTCCTTTTTTATTTTATTTTTTTCTCAGTAGGCTCAGCTCTGAAAGGCTTCAATTTTGAAAGACTGAGTCAGAGATGCTGAATCCAGTTTCTCTCTCTCTTAATAAAGACCAACTAAAATGACAAAGCAATATGATTTCTTTCCATAGATATCCTGAATGGAAAGCCAAGCTCCTGCAGTTGGATGATGTATTAATTTTGCAAAAGACTACGGGAACCTACTTTAACATTCTGTCATTAGTTTTATCTATGGGATATTTGGCTCAAATACATGTGAAATATATACAAGATGTGAAAACACTGGAATGCAAACAACCTGTCTGTGTAAGACATAGCAGTCTCCCAGTGGGATAAAGATGAACCAGCTGTTTAAAACTGCATTCTAGTGTATAGGAACTATTGAATCACAACCTGAACTGATTGATCACATGAGGCAAGGACTGAGTCAGACATGGGAGAACAGGTAAATGCAATTCAGCTGTGTGACCGGAAAGGGTGGAGGCTGGCTGCACCTCTCCTAGACCCATTTAAGAGCTGACTGCCACTGAAAAAGGATCTCTTCCTGGAGACTACTCCTCTTGGAGTTTTTTTCTGCAAACCCAGGATATGGGTAAGCTTTCCATTCATTTCTGATTATTCTTCTCTAATGTGATAATTTTTCTAGCCTATCTTCTTTGTATAGTTATTGATTATACATCTGTATACTTGTTGATTATATATCTACCAATCCCTGTGTTCAGGTTTGGTGAGCCTAGACTTCGCATCCAGTTACATTCCTTTTCTGTCCTTCAAATTATTATTTTTTTAGTGGAAAAAAAAAACAGATTCATTTCACAACACAGAGACCATTCTTGGCGAATTTTAATATGCTGAGAAAACAAAACATTCAAACTTGGATTAAGCTAAACCAAAATTATTTTGATTTCAAAAGTTGTGAGCTGAAAAAGCAGCTATTGGCTAGATCTTTTTATAAATGAATAAAATGACTCAAGTAACATGGTAGCAATTCTTGACTTCAAACATCCCCTACTTTTCAAGGAAAACTCCAGTATGTAATTACTTACTAAAAACTCTTGCTATCTTGGTATTGTACGTCTTTTGTCACTGCACATCTATCACATATTGTGAGAAAACAGTTGCAGTGTCGCCAAAATAAAGTGCTAGTACCTCTTTTGAAGGTATCACTTTTCTTTCAAGTATGTTATTCTATGAATAAACAGGCCCAAAGACAACTGCTGAAGAGGGGAATAGAAAGTATTTTAATCAAGAAATATTTGTGTAGATGATGGCAGAAGCATGTCTTCATGTGCTAAGCTCAGGCAAGATACTGTAATTATATCTATGCAGTATAACTCTCTCAGAAGTTACATCTTTTCTGGGGGGGGGGGGGAACCACAAAGGAGAAACCAAATTGAGTTCTGAAGTACTCAAAGTAGTACAGCCATGCTTCTGTATGCTGCCAAACCACCACTGTGGAGAGATTATCTCCTCAGGAGCTCTTTGTGTTTTCACAGAATCTACTTCATTTAATCAGAGAACACAGAAACGCTTCCTCTGAAGGCATCAACTACAGCAACTGGTTATGAGGACAATTACCTCATTAAATAACCACACCCCCAGGAAGCAAATTGCCTATAGGAACAAGGGAATGCTGCTAACTGGTTTGCCTTTCACTTTGTGTCTTCAGGTTAACAGTGGTGATTGTCACACTAAAAAAGACACAGGGAGTGCTCTGGCAGATTGTGAAGGGTTTCCGAGGTGAGCATCAGCAGTTATTGCTGTGTTCTGCAGTTGTATTATGTTAGTCGCACTAGTCTTCATTTCACACTGTTATGTGTGTGATGGGGTATGGGCCATGAAGGCTTGTTTCTTCAGACACTGTTTTCTTATTACTGAACTGCTCTCATTGAGTATGCTTTAAGGAGTTCCTTTGTTTTCCATTCTCTTTTCCTATCTGCAACAACTCTTTCCTCCCTGCAGGCGATTTCTTACCAGTTACTGCTATAAAGATATCACTGTGACCTTGCTGTTGGCCAAAAGCTAATCAGACTTTCTCAGTGACCAGAAAGACACTACAGCATTGTTGCTGGAACGAAACATGATGATATGGGTGGATAGAACAGTAAATAACACTGAATCATTTGGTCAATGGGCCACTGTCAGATGCATTTATTATAGCCAAAGTCATGCTGCTGTAATTATGCATAGCGGCTGTGAAAAGTGGTGTGCAAACATGTTTGGTGTAAGCAGTTGGTTCAATGCTGTGGCTAAGAAAGCTGAGTCACCAGGATGCACAAACAGCTGGAATCTAACTGGTGCTGCTGACAAAGTCTGCAAAATCCTGCCTGAGAAATATGGCATGTCTGGAACACTGTTCTAATCAGTAGCCACCAACAAAGTCTGGTGCACGCACCTGTCTTCTAATTGCTGGAAATGTGCAGAGAACTTTGCTATTCTGTTTGCGGAAGAGTAAAGGTCACTATGGAGCACTATTGACAAGAATATTCAGCCTCTGTAAGGCACAACTTGACAATGTTTCAGAAAAATGCAAGATGCTGAAGAGACAGACCCTTGGGTTGCTGTTTAAAATGGAGGTCAGGGCTATCACATTTAGAAGGTAACAGCCATCCACAAAATGAGTTTCTGGTTTTATTTCACTTTAAAAACAGGGTTTTACTGCTACCTGACTTTTTGATAGTTTGAGCAGAGAGATAGTTTGGCCATG
Organism: Tetrao urogallus; assembly: GCF_951394365.1. Lineage (NCBI taxonomy): Eukaryota > Metazoa > Chordata > Aves > Galliformes > Phasianidae > Tetrao > Tetrao urogallus. The sequence goes on along the minus strand of NC_136820.1, from coordinate 28,374,617 downwards.
GCTGACTTTGAGAAGCAGTTGAAGCATCCTTGTTCACCAGTTCTGGACTAAATTAATTACATAAAATTGAAAAGGGTGACAGAGATTAAAATGAATTGAAAACTGCTCTGTTCCTGGAGTTTTGGCTTCATAAGTGATATTGATTACTTTCAAAGGATCTCATTATAAGTGTTAAACTTCTTACAGAATTTCATAGATGTTGAATACAGCATTTAAAGGGAGAAATAAGCTTATTGACTGCTTTTGCTTAGTGATGGATGAAATGCTTAACTAAAGTCTTCTAGTTTATTGTGATTAAACAAAAAATAATTTTTAAATGTTCCTGAACAGCTGAAAACAAAAACCAGGAACAAATTTTGATGATTAGAGTGAGCTTTTGGTCAGATTGTATGTAGAAATGTCTTTGTATGTAGCCAAAACCTATGATACTTCATTTGGCAAATCTTTTACTGGTATTAGTCAGCATTTACTTGAAGAAAACCTGATGTATTTGTCTACTGGTATTTTGCCATGGAGATACAATCACTAATCAAGCAGAAACCATCTGACTCATCTCAGTGATATGGTTGTCCGGTCTCTGTTCTGGGAGGGAAAGAAGAACAAATCCTTGGCAAATAGTAAACATACTGTATAAAGTAATTTGTCACTGGCTTGGAAAATTACTGCTTTTTCTGGAGGCATATGCATTTTAAACCAGTTCCTCACAGTACACAAAACACAAATATCTATAATTTAGAAAAGGAAGCAAATTCATTTTCTAATAATTGTCCTTAACAAGTTCAATGCAAGGTTGTCCTAAAGGATTTTAAAGAGATTCTGTGCCTGAAACATCAGATTCATTCTATGGAGACAGTTTTGTTGGATGCAGCTTTGTCAGAGCCTTTTTTGTGACAACAGTAGAGGTGAAAGCTGAAGACTGTTTTAGATGGGCAGTTGATGGAAGCTGATTAGTAAGTAGTTTATAGACAGCTGCCCAAGAGAGGAAAAAGTCCATTTCAATGACCTAGCCCTGTAAGAAGCTTGTAGGTTTTTCTTTTCCCTTATAATCAATTTTCACTTCCCTTATTGTGCCTAATTATGGCACAATTCTGCAGAATTAAACAGTGCCAGTGATAGGGGCATCTCTAATAGATGCCTTTTATGGAAGACTTATAACTGCAGTCTTAACAAGCAGATAGCAAAGGAGAAACCTAGAGTAAAAAGATACTGCAGGGAGATTGAAGATATTTATTTTAGATACTGCCAAAGGGTATTTTATTACCCACTCTTTCTAAAATGTAGCTTCGTTCAGTCAAAAGATTTACCTTAAAATGTATTCCAGTGCCTGAAATGTGGTTTTGGCTCATTTAGAAGGCACAGCCCAAAGCTGAATTTTATTCAGTAGAGTGATAACTGTTACTGACAGAGAAATGGAAATGGGGATAGCACAACACTTATTAATGTTATGCTATACATTTGCTGAAGCTATTTCTATTTCCAAAATAGTTACCTACATCGTACAGCAGTACAGTGACTTAAAGGTTAAGTCTACGTTTATTCTTACTTTACCTACAGGGAGCGAGGCTCAAATCACAGAACATATGACTAATGATGCATGTAAGCAGCATGTTTTCGCAATGAAATGGAGTGCATATTGAGCAGAGACCTTGCTGTAGTGTATTTGCATTGTGCAGTGATGTAACCACTATGTTTTGTGTGATACTTCATAGTGAATGCAGCACCAGTGCGGAAGCTGGGAGATGAAAACCCTTGAAGCACAGCAGGCTTCTGAATTTGCTGCAGAAACCCGGTGTAGGTACTGATGGTTCTCCTCAGGGATGGAAATAAATTCATCATCCTTTAATTTAAATGGGAAGGAATATCAGGTCAACATCTGAGACAGGATTCCTACAGTACTTCTTTACTTTTTATAATAGTGTGCTCCTCCAGGGAAAAATATTAGGAAAATAGAATAGGAACTGAATAGAAGAGAGTAGGAAACAATGAGTTGAAATCCCTGATTTTATATAGAATATGTAACAATGTAGTGTTTCCCTGTTGCTGAAAGACAGTACATGGTGGTTGCTACTGGCCAAGTCTATGCTTTTATAGAATCAGAGTTGGAAAAGAGCACTATCATCTACTCCAACCATCAAAACACCCCCACCATGCTTCCTAACCCACGTTCTCCAGTGCTGCATCTATAAGTTTCTTAACACCTCTAGGGTCAGTGACTCGACCATGTCACTGAGTAGCCTGTGCCAGTGCTTCACCTTGAGGCCACTCCCTTTCTTTTTATGAAGGTTTCCAGGGAGAAGAAGCTGACACCCACCTGGCCACTACTTTTTTTTTTTTTTTTTTTGAAGTAACAGTAGAGAGAAATAAGGGCTCCCCTGAGCTTCCTCTTCTCCAGACGGAACAATCCCAGTTCCCTCAGCTGCTTCCCAAAGAGGTGTGTGCTGTTGCCCTTCTTTGGACAACTCTTTAGTAAGCTGTTTCTATAAAAAAGTGAGTTGAGAGAAAAAAAACTTCTCTAACTCAATTTTTCATACATACTATCAAATACTATTTATTCATATCTGATTACTTTCTGTCCCAAAAGTTTTCACTGTAGATGTAGAGTATCTGTGCATTTTTCTGATGAGTGGTGAATAGGACTCCCTAACCAAAACAGGGTTGGTCTTCCTGTGCAGTCATGGTAGGACTCTAAAAGCCTGAAATGGCTGGGCATTCTTGTGGGACAGCCCTGTACTTAAGTATCACAAAGCTGCACAAAGCCATTCCCCACTGACATCCCTTGCCCTTGAAATGGGAACTGAGGGACAGACAAAGTGCTGTCAAGAGCAATAGAGCTGTTAGCAGGTAGGATGTCAGTGAGATCAAAAACAATTTTGTAATCACCATTTATTTTCCTTCCTTTCACTTTGTTGGTATTAAATTAACTTTATAGATTTCTTCAGAGACTGTTCTCATGTATTTCTTCTGATGTGAAAGAAAAAACATAACTAATTTTATCTCTTGAGGGATGAAGTTTAATATCAATATTCAAACCACCACCCGTTTTAGTACTAGTAATTACTTCAGAAGTCAGGAATACTCTGAGCAGCAAAGTAATCTGCTATAAAATTTCCAGTTCAGACCTGAAAGAAAAATTTCCATGCATTTGCACAAAGAAAAAGAAATCCTTCTTCTGAAGTTATTACCAAAGTATCTTAACAATGTGGAATTCCAATTGAATCATCTGAAATAATCAAATATTTATTTAGTCTCTCGACAGCAATGTTTGGCATGAATACTGTCAGCATGACTTATGATTTCTTTGTTTTTTTTTTATAATTTTTACATCTTACAATGCACTGAATATAAACAGAAAGGATATATACAAAGCACAAAGATCAAGTGAATGTGTTATTGCAAAATCCTGTTAAGACTCTGAGTAACTTATTTCCCCCTTTTTCAGAAAAGCTCATTTTCACTTTCTTATGCAATAGCTTAAAATGTTTCAAAACATTTGCAGCAGTTATTAGACAAAGTATTGAAGAACTCAACCTTAGAGAGTGAGACTCTTGAAACAGTGAAAAACGGGGGGGAAAAAAAAGGGGAGGAAGGATGAAACCAGCTAGTAGAAATTGAGATTTTCCAGTTCTGACTGTTAATAAGAAAATGATGGAGTAACTCAGTGATTCTGAGTTCATTAATTTCTCATCCTCTTCTGTCCAGCAAAGACTTCTATTAATGATTGCTTTATAGAACAGATCTTTACTTCATTTATCCAAGTGATTTATGATGAGCTTTCCTTTAGAGTATAAGTTACGCAGACAAATTGTGAAGCATATGAATTTCAGAAAGATGCTAGAACCACACTACCCTTTCTAAATCACTGAGTATTTTATTAATGCCTCCTAGTGGGCCTCTGCACATAAAGATGAAGCAGACAAGCAGGGGGGGGGGGGGGGAAAGGTAACTTCAACATAAAAAAAAAAAAAAAAAAACACAAAAAAAAGAGTCCAGCCTATGGTCAGAGACCTGCCACACATAATGACCTCAGCAGCACAACTGTAAAAGTTGTTAGATTGACTGCTTCTTACAGTTTTTGCGTTCCTCATTCCAAAGTACACCTTAAACAAACAGCTTATTCTCCATGATTCTTTCTTCCTTTTTATTCACACATTAAGTCTCATGGTTACTGGGAAATATACACCACCACCAAGCTATTTAAGCCCAATAGCACTAAATGCAAGATATCATGTTTCCTTTAGAATAGTCCTTTTGGTACTGGATGTTGTTGTTTCAACATTAGGATCTCATGAATAACTTATCTACATGACTGCAACAATGTGGCACAGAGAAGGTAAAATTATGTCAGTGAAAATGTCATAATGAGGATACCAACAAGAAATTTGTGAAGTGAGGATAACAAAAAGACAAACAGTAAGAAACATTAACAAGTGTACAACAGAATATTTATAACAAAATACCCCAGTTCAACAGAATATTTATAACAAAATACCCCAGTTTTTCTCCATCACTAACGTAATCCAGACCTACATGACAATTAACACTCCTAGAGGGAAGTCGTGCTTAGCACAGCACCTCACCAATGTGATAAAAGAGCACGAGTGAAGAACCATCTCACAGAAATTATGAACCTCAATAGTGATTTACTGTAGTTACAGTCTGCATATGTTCTCAACATTTTTCAAGTAAGCTTATGGTAAAACTTCAAAGTGGAATGAATTTTAAAAAAATGGCATGTTATCATAAAGAGAATATGATGTTTAAGCTAGATCTTTGAAAGAAACACCCTGCAGTTCACAAGTGAAATCTTGCTGTTTTATTGCACACTAAACCACCATTCTTCAACTCCATTGCAGGAGAATGACAGAAGGTGAAAGGCTGTTACACTTCATCATTATAATTGAGTAGCCCTACTCATTGTCATCACTTTTCATTTTTCGAATGGAAATAATAAAACAGTTACGCTATGGAGAAATGCAACAAGTATTCTATTAAGGATCAAATTAGCAAGTATTTACTCACATCTCTAAAGAGTAGAAGAACTCCCAAGACATCTGAATTAGTTCAATAGAGTATTATTGAATTGAATCAACAGATAACTGTACTCTTATTATCAAATTCTGAATGACAAAGTCATTCAATAAGAATGGATGCTTGTTGCTGTTAATGCACAATGATTCCAGAATAAAAAATATATATGTATATATATATTTAACAAATCGTGTTTTACTGCATTTTGCTAGAAGTTATTTCTTTCAGAAAATCAATAAATATTACTATGGTTAGTCAGCAGTTAACTATTTGCTGTCACCTTCTCTACAGGCTTCTACTTAGACTTTGGTGTCAAAGAATATTTTGCATACTAGTAGAACTGCTTGTAATTTAATTTGTATCCTTGCCTCCTCATAATACTGAGATAACCTTCACTAATCCCTATAAAGTATTCAAATTAACATCACCTTATCCTGAAAAACAGTCAATGCCTCAAAGCCATCATAAAAAAAAGCTCTGATTACCTACATCAAGAAAAGTAGGGAGATTAAGCAAAAGGTTAAGCTGTATGTAAACTGAGAAATTACACAACACCAATTATAATGAATAATTTGATACTTTGAGCATTTAACGTTTACAATTTCCTTTGCAAAATGGTGCCCATACACAATATTTACTTGTATTGGGCATAAAATATGTTAATAACAAGAATTATCCTATTGGATTTTAATTATATAAATAACAAGTGAATTCAAAAAAGAACTTCCTGTATCCAGACCTGTGCATCATACCTTTGTGCACTAGAGAACCTAAAGCTATTTGTGCTTATAAATCCAATATGATGTGTGTTTACCAAAGAAAGGCCAGAAGAGAACTAACAGCTATACCAACCTTCTGTTGCTCTCTCGCACCCAGAGAAGGCAGAAGATTAACACATAAACAATTTACTTTGAAGATATTGCATTTTACTCCCTCACACAAAGTGCAGTCTCAGTATATTTTTTCTACGTGTGTTATAAGATATAAGCTCTGAAATACTGAGCATTGCTATGACCAGTCTCTCAGAGATTGTTAAGAAAGTTACTTGAAAAGAGACGTTTGTTTTTAAGTCTAACAAATAATATCAAGTTGCTTTATTCTGCTTTTCCATACCATTAAGAAAAAAAATGCTGGCACGTGATTTATTTTCTGTATTGACAGAACTCTTATCATTGTCATTCACTAGGACTTCTTTGTGTACAGTATCTCTGTAAAAATGCCTCCTAGGAACCAAAAATATTTTATACACCATGCTTCAGAAGGCGATTTTACAGTGCAAACCCATGATTATAGCATTGTCATAACCCTAAAGAAAACACATGGGGTTTTTTGTGTCTTTCTTTTCTTCAATCTGTTAGAGAAATGAACACGTAAATTTTATAACCTGTTTCGTGTCGATGTTTACAGGCTAGGGAACAGTGCTGTGCCCTCTGCAGAGCTGGGGAACTCTCTCTGTAGGAGTACATAATGTTCCCACAGCTGATGCAATGGGACCAGAAGAGCCCAGCTTGCCACAGTCTGGTGACAAACACAGTCCTTGTAAAAATGTCAGAGAGAAACCCACGCTGGGAAAGAAAGCCACAGCACATAATGCTTCTACATACTGGTACCACTATGTGTGGGATGCACTTTTCTTACAGCGCAGGAAGAGGTTGCCCAGAACACCTATTAATGCTGAAATTCCATGTGTCTCTAGATAACCATTACTCCAAATGTCCCTAGTGCAGGACTTTGTAAAACCATCCAGCAACATTTCAGAATTAGCTGGGATGCATAGGACATAAAGACTCAACAGATGAATAAATGGGTAAATCTCTTAAAAATATGCACCGCTTGTAACTGGATATATATTAGGAGAAACACTGCTGTTTCTTAACTCGTACTAAGCAAAGCAACTCTTGTTTGTAAGCTACAGAGCTACTAGATGTCCCACACTTACATGTCACCTTATAATAGAAGACTCACTTGGTCTGGAAGCAGCAAAAATTAAAAAGGTTCTTTGTGTGCATGTGTGGGATGAGGACAACAAACCGTGGGAAGCACATCTTCTGTTAGATTGTCTCCTACTCATCATGCATGACATCAGTTTTAATGGCCATTAGGGGAAAGTTACGCCTGGGTCACGCAAGGATAAGTAACAGAAACATCAAATTAGGCCATTCAGAAGTATTGTTACTCTGTCCTTTAAATCAATAGTATACCTTATAACTGTCTTCTGGCAGCTGCATCAACACACCTGGAAGTATTTTGGCTGATTCTTTTCTTCTTTAGCGTGTTTGTTTTGCTTTTTTTTTTTTATTTTTTATTTTTTTATTATTTTTTATTTTTTCATTCCAGGGTTACTCCTCTGATTGTCAGAATTACCCGCTTAACATAAATGTGAGAGTAGATGCCAGTCCTTTAAATCTGAATTTAATTTACTTGAGCTTCAGTGGTGCGCCATTTCACTTGAGGTATGGAAGAATCAGTCAAGCTCCATATATGATATTCCATATATGATATAACTGAAAGAAACAGCTGAATGAAGCGGGAAAGGTTTTGTAGTCAATGATTTTATCTTTTGGAATCTCTCTTTTCAAAGTGCTCTGCGCTACCCCTGAGATCAAAGTGCCATCAGTATCCATCAGTCACAGAAGGTGTAAACATGTATTGCAGCCTTTGTCATGCAACCTTTCCTGCAGAGAGCAATGGGAACACAACCAGCACCTACAACAACAGTATTTTTCCATAAAGAGACAGACCTTTAGTCACTGGCCAGTTTGCGAGCAGTGAGCCACACAGCACAGTACTTATGGCGAGTTCATCAAGCACACTGGAATCTAATGATTTTTCCTGTGGCTGTGACAACTTCCAAGATCTAGGAAGACAACTCTCTAACTCCAGCGTAGTGTTAGAAATCAGCATGCCTTTATTCCTCACAACAGCACCCGGTGACAGGACAAGAAAGTGTACCCTCTCAGAGTTCAGGTTCTACATTTGAACAGTTAAGACATACATATGCAGTACTTTTGCATACATACTCATTCCGGGCATGCTCACTAGTATCTAAGGTGGTCGAGTGCCCACCTATTTCTTCCCCATTTTCTACCATGAGCTTAATCACTGACTTTCACTTGCATTTCTTCAATTTGGAAAATTTCCATTGCTTATCAGGCCATAATGAGCAAATATTAAAACAATCTATGTCAAATCTGAGGAAGATGTCTTTGCACCTGCTGAGGCAAAGAATGAAAGTGCTCTATTATGACCCCTGTGCTTATTGCGAGGCTAAATCACTGAGGCAAAAAGATAAAAGTATTGTATTATGTCACCAGTGCAAAATTAATGAGGAAAACTTGACTACTCACCCACTAAAGTTGAAATGGAAAGTTTTAGAACAATCACTTGTGGATTCTTTTTGCTGAACTAATGCATTGTTTCTTACACTAATGTACTACTGCCTATTTCTAAACAAACCAACATATGTCACTGAGAAACCAAGTGCTAGCTCACCACTGTATTCTGGGAAGCATTCTGATGGCTGAGCTGTGTTGGTGCAAGGTAGTATATAGGGTATATTTATCACCTATTCAAATATGATCAGCTTTCTGCAAAAAACAATCACAGAATCACAGAATTGTAGGGGTTGGAAGGGACCTCTAGAGACCATCAAGTCTAAACCCCCCTGACAAAATGGGCTCCCTACAGCAGATTGAACAGGTAGGCATCCAGGCGTGTCTTGAATATCTCCAGAGAAAGACTCCACAACCTCTCTGAGCAGCCTTGCCAGTGCTCTGTCAACACTTTGTGAAGAAGTTCTTTTGCATATTGATGCGGAACTTCCTATGCTCCAGTTTATGGCCATTTCCCCTTCTCCTGTCCCCACAAACCACTGAAAAGAGGTTGGCTACATCCCCTTGACTCCAACACTTAAGGTATTTATAAACATTAATAAGATCCCCCAGATCCACAATGCCTCAATATGGAACAGCAATGACACTTCTGAAATTTATCTGCCAGTTGGCACTGCAGCCATAAAATTCATGCATTATGGAATGACAAAAAGAGTTCATGGTGAAGGTAAACAGTAAAGGCTAGAAGGCTAACCTCTTCTTCATTAGTTTTTCATACTGGGAAAATAACAGAAAGGATATTTTTAAAGATGACCGCAAGATTTAAAGATGCAGCTTTGCTCAACCAGCAATAGAAACGTTTCTCTCAGAAGGTAGGCTTCAGTGTTGAAAATCTGCTATTACAGTTTTCACATTTCTGTTCTGCATAATAGTATCATTAATGCCTACATTTTGTCTTTTCACAGTTATGCCTTGATAGAGATATAAGGAATCTGTTTTCATTTCTGTTTTAGTGCAGCTAAGGGAAAAAGAATGTCACTGTCTGCTCTGCTTAATGCAAATGAAATGCTCATTCTATGCATAATGTCAACTATAGATCAAGCATTTGCTGGCAGTCATTGCAGGAAAGCCATCAGATTTCATCTATCATATTTAAGAAAGGAAAGAAATATTCAGAAAGGACTCGATGAGTAGATAATGCATAATTCTCCACCCAAACATGCCAGAGACAGACAGATCAAATCTCTAGGTCAGGAGAAAAATTTCACCCTTTGACAGTCGAGGGAAAGGACTGAAAACAGTAGAGCAAAAAGAATCAGACAGTACCCAATTCAACAGAAAATGAGACCAAAACTGAAGATGGATGCAGCAGCTGTGAGAGGCATTTTCTTTGCCTGGGGTCTGAAAGTAGCGATTTCTACAATAAAGTGATATCTACCAACAGGCAGAGATGCAATTGGAAATCGTGGCAGAGATCAGACAGAGGTTTTTGAGTGATGGAAAAGAAAAAACAACCCAAAAGCTGTTGATCCCCAGAATGCTTTCTTTTTTTTCCTGAATAATGAGATGATCTATAGAAACGTCTCATTCTGAAGAGAGATTTAAGTACAGTATAATTATGTGACATTCAGCAAACAAGATACCATACCTTATTGTAGAGCTATAGGAATAGTATTTAAGGAAACATTATTAATGAACAACACATTGCACTTTGTACTTCATTAATAAAAAGATTTGTGTATAGTCTAAGATGGTCAGAAAACTTAGCACCACAAATACATTATTTAAGACAGAAAGACTGAAATTTAGCTGTTTTTGGAGAATTCAGAGCTTTTTGTGGAAGTTTCAGTTCTTTTAGATGGTGCTTTCCAAGCAAGAAATTCCAGCCACTAGTGGACATGCTTACAAACTAAGATTCTGCTAAAGGTGAATAATTGTATGGTTCCATCCAAATTAGTATATTGGCATAATTTCAGAATAAAACTCTCACCCTCCAGAAGAATAATTATTCAGTCTGTTGCCTCAAGATGTTAAAAAAGGCCTTTACTCTGTCTTAAACCAAAGGTAGTAATTGATTATAACATTTGCACTCCTGAATCATTCAATCAAAAGGATGGGTTTTGACCTTTTATTTTGTACAGCGGTACAATGAAAAAGAGGCTAATTTCTGACTTCTGGGACCTGGTTTTAAACTGTGAATAAGAGTCCAAATCATGATTTCATACTGCAAATAATTGGTGATAGGAATTACAGGAAAAAAAAGCTGCTTCATTTATTGCTACATCCTTCAACTAAGCCGACGTATTGCTATTAATGAAAAGATAGATGTACAATTATAATAAACAAACACTCATTCTTTATTATAGGGATTATAAGAATTTTCATTTGGAGTTAATAGTGTTGGTACTTCATTGAACATCATGTTACCATTTTATAGATCTTTGAAAAATAACATTTTGCTAAAAGAAGAACAAACTTCACCTTTGAGATTGACATTTTTTCCCCACTCAGACTTGCATCATATCACAAATGTCTTGTAAAAATCAATAAAGAAAGAAAAGGTAACTGAAGAGCTTATTTGAAGAGCACTCTGCAAGTTTAATTCTTAATAAAAATCATAATGAAAATAAATTCATTGATAATGACTTTAAAACTTACTCTCATAACATTAATACTTTAGCAGTATTTCAGCATGGGAAAGAAAACAGATGTAAGAAATGAAGACTTGGAATTTGAGCAAATTTGATGTCTGGGAAAGACAGTGGAAACAGAGCAGCCATGCTGTGATACTTCACAGAGATAGACTCCTAACATCTACCAGCTCTAAAGTACAGGTGACATCACTGCATTTAATAGTCCTTGGTGGAATTTTATTCTGCTAACACCTATAGTTTTTAACTCAAAATCTGGAATTCACAAAGTGACCTACAGGTTATATATTCTAGTTGCATATTTTCACCCATCTTGAAGGAGGCCAAAACGTGGTGTCTCAGAATGCACTCCTTTATACAGTGAAGTCAAAGTGTTCTCAGAAGAGCGTTCCAATCTCCAGGAGAGATCATGAAAATCTATCAGACTGAAGGAAATAAAACCTGTATCCCACTAATTAAGGCCTCAGGCTCTTATTATCTGCCTGCTGAGATGCACCTGGCTGATGGAGGCATCCTGGGGAAAGGCATCCGATGCGCCAGTTCAGTAAACCTGCACTGTGTCTCCAGCATTCCCTTAAGCATTGCTGCTGCTGCCATCTAATCTAAAGGTCAGCTAGTACCCAAGGTACACCAGATGTAGAACTACTGTTTGCTATACTATCTTCCATATAAATTTAGCAGGATACAGTACAGCAGACATGACAGTTGTTTAGGAATGGACTGAAAATAAATCTAGAGATTGTCAAATTATTTTTTCTTAAGGACCTGAGTACTGCAGTTCTCATTCAACTTCCAGCACTTTTATTTGGAAGAATACTGTGAAGCCTCTATATCTACCATCTGAAGGTCATGACTTCTCCCTGCTAATACTCACAGCAGTTCTGGCACCTTCCTACCAGACTACTTCATTTTTACAATGTAGCTGGAATAATATTATCATGAAATAAACAAAAATACATTTATTTTTACTTTTTCATCAAAATGAATTGGTTGGGTCTGTCAGGAGGAAAAAAAAAAAAAAAACATATAAATACTACAAGCCGTCAAAATTGAATCTCACTGATTACTAAAAATATAAAAAAAAAAAAAAAAAAAAAAAAAAAAAAAAAAAAGATCTTTTGTTGGACCGAAAGAACAAATGTGTAATTCTTAAGAGCTTTACATGAGATTTTGTGTAAATTAATGAAATTGGATGAATTTTGTGGATCCAAGAAGATGTTTAAACAGACACATGATGCAGAAGGTTGCATTCTAGTGTTCGTTAATTATGGCTTCATATGCTTGACATGTTTTGTAAAGAGAAGTGCACTAAGAGCATCCAAAGCTTGAAGTGATAATGCAACAGGGAGATGCATAAGAAAAATAAGCCTTTTTCAGATATGTAGTATGCTTGTAATGGATACATTTCTTAATTATTTACAGTATTTTTCTCTTCATGTCAAATACCTGATTTTAGAAAAACCTAAGGTCTTGCAAATTCATCTGATAGAGCTTTGTATTCTTATATTGCAGTGGAACAGCTGGCAACCACTTCTGGGGCAAATTTGTAGCATTTTCAGTAGCTTTGCAATCAGTCTTGCATAGATCTTATGCCTGCTGGAAGACGTAGGTTTAGTTCATTTCGGTCTAGAATAAAGAAGCTGGGGAGAATAAACAGAGAAACAGGGCAGAGCTTTTCCCTGTAGAAATCAAATGAGCAGAGTGACTCAAAATTTTGCATGGAATTAGCACTTCAGGTGAAAAGAGACCAAATAATGAGAAATAACCTTATATTTCTTAGGATTTACATCTCTTTCAAAGCTCAACAGTAGTTCAGTATTCACTTACTAATGGACAAGTTCGCTAAATCTCACACAGGTTGATACAACCTAGCCAAGAACTTGCTTCTCAGTGGGAGGCTCCTTGTTTTGCCTATCCTCATACAAAAGAGGGCAACCTCTACTTGCAACCTCATAGACTCTTGCAATTTATGATCACATATGATGAGGCTCTATTTTGTTTGTCCCTGTACTCATTTCCAAGACATCCCATCTTGAACCTGACCTTCCAATTGCTGCTGTGAAGTTTCCCAGCCATCACTCTCATGCTGCATTCCAAAAACATATTTCCCAATGATTCGTGTGTGCTTAGTGTTTTATCTACACTCCCTCGTTATGGGTTCTATTTATCCTCCACTCTATTTTCATGTCAGCATGAGAACAGCCTTTGCTTTTATTCACCTTTTCCTATATTCCTGCATTTCTTTTTCCCCTTCCCACCAACACTGTGGCCATTACAAATTTTTGAACTAGTTTCCAAACCTGTATAGAAAAAGGAACTCTACTGCTACTCAGAAATTGACTTCTATTCCAGTGAACCTCTAGTGAAAAAAGTATTTTATACTTTCTCAAGTAGAAACTGCAGTAACAATGAGCTCTTGACTGAACTGATTTTTCCCCTAGGACATCATTTAAAATTTAGAGAGTTGATCTTGACAATTTATGTATTTTTACTTGTTTTACTTGCAGGCTGAGCATAGGAAAGATCTACATGTAAGACACCTTCTTTTATTTGAGTATCTTTTGATCTAAAGAGAGAAAATGGCTCATCAGCTATTTAATATCAGTCATGAACAGCAGCTAACAAGATCTTATTAATATTACTGTTGTTAAGATAGGTTTGTCTTAACGTGTGTTTCACCACAAAACAACTCTAGAGAACAATGACAAACAAAACAGACTTCTACAAATGAGAGCAAATGAAGTTCATCTCATATGAATCCCTTTCCTAACCCACTCAATAGCCATCACTTACATAGATTGAGGCATGTACAAGAAAGATGCTGCTACATCCTTGTCTACATCACTTCAGAACTTCCAAATTAGTCCATAAGAATGGAATGTTTTCACCATCACCTAGTAGGAAACGTGCCAAAATTTAAGGTCTGATTGATTATGGCTCTTTTCCTCTAAGCACATAAAACCGAAACAGTGTGACATGAAAACTCTAGTTTATTATTGAAGGCGGTGTCTTTTCAGTGGCATATTAGCAGTCACTTAAGTAAAAATTAAAAAAAAAATTAAAAACAAAGTAAAAACAAAGGTAGAAGTAAGAATAAAAATAAATTAAGTAAGCAAACAAGCAGAAAGAAAGAAATGAAGATAACAATTGCAAATTGGTAAATATAATTTTTTTCCCCAGTTAGCTTATTAACAGCAGTGTTTAAAGATGTGTTCCCAAGACTGAAAATGAAATGTTTTTCATGAAATTTTAGAGATATCTGATATCTGGATAGGAAGACTGAACTGTGGTTTGATCTTTCCTCCATCACATGATACGATGCGTATGCCATACCAGTGACAGACAGCAGTGGCCTTTTTTAGATATTACACATTACTTTCTCTGATATTTTCCCATAGATATGTGGTAATTATTGATGTTTTCCTCCCCAGAAGCTTAGAATCACAGAATCACCAAGGTTGGAAAAGACCTTAAGATCATCTAGCCAGTTGTCCACACCTTTAACCAGCCAAGACTTTTTGCTGGAGGAAATTTCCAGTTGCAGGTAGCAAAGAAGGAAAATATAATCGATCGTCCATTAGACAGGACTTCATCCTTTGTGCTTCTGGTTTGACACAAACTACACAACAGCATCCACTGGAAAACACCTACTAACAAGCAAATATCAACTGCTGAAAAAGTTTATTTGGAGTGTTTGGAAATTATTGTTCTATTATTCTCTGTTGTGAGATACAATTAAAAAAATATATATATAATCATGAGAATAATTAGGGATAGGAAGAGAATGGCCAGAGAAAAATTGAAATCTCCCTCACAGGAAATACAAAATACTTGGGTTGAGGGGGCACCAGTTAAAATAATGTAAGGGCAACAGCTGTACCTAAGAGGAGCTAATGGAGCAGAGGGCAGAACACCTAGGTGGATGTCTCAGCTGAGGTTGATCAAGGCAACATAAGGCTTATTAGTCTCAGGGTCTTCACAGGTTGTGTGATTCCGCAGCATATGACATTCTTAATAAGAACCCATACTTTCAATTCCACATAATACATCATTAAAAATGCTATTTTTAAAAAGGGTTGCTGCATTTTTCTTTAACCTTGAAAAATAGAAAAAATCATATAGAAATGCATACAATTAATAAGCATACAGAGGTTAGGCTTAGTAAGATAGTCATGATGGAAAGATAATCAAAACAAATGGAAATGCTCACCAGTGTTGTAGGCTAGCAGTAAGCTCCACAAGGAGTAATCTCCAGAGAGAGCCCTTAAATGGGGTCTAGGAGAGGTGGAGCCAGGCTGAATTGCCTTCACCTTTTCTCCCATGGCTGACTCGGTGGGTGGTCAATCAGAGGTTCAAGCCATGATCCAACAGTTCCCATACAAAATGCATGAATGATACTCCTCATTTTGGTGGTGTTTGACTCCCTCAGTTTGGTAGATTCCCTCAGTTGAATTTTGATTATATCCCTCTAGTTAAGCCCTGTGCAGCAAGTTCTAGTGTTTCTTTTGGAGGAAGGGAAAGGACATCTGCAGTCGGTCTTGATGCATCCCTCCCAGCTTTATGTATCTAGGCAGGATACAAAAGTTGTAAATCTAACAACCTCCATAGTTCACAGAAAGGGAAATGCATGTCTAAAGGGTGTTTCAGCCAACCTTAAATCTGAATGACCCAACAGAAACTTGACACACTGAGACATGAGATCTAAGATATATGTTCCATGTGGATTTCTATATTTTTGTTTATGATACTAATTCTTAACATTTAAACAGAGAAAAACAGGTGGTTAGCAAAATTGTTAGTGCGTTATACAATGCACCTGATAAATAAATAGAGAAGGATACCAGCTGTCTTAATTATATCCTTAGCTGCAGCTAAGGAATTCTAACTTGTAAACAATCCCTTCTTGGTATTTCTTAGTATATTCTGCTTTGAATAGCCATAAGGAAACATCTGGCTTCTAAGTTATTTGTACCTGTTTCTACAGTCATTTAACTTCTAAAGTACACTGGTGCTTCAGTAGACTAAGGACTCAGTGTTGCCAATAGCAAAAGTACTTAGCAGAGAATTCAGGAAAGCCGCCAAAAAATGCACAAGGAGCAATCTCCAAACAGAACACAGGTAACCAACTCTTAAATGCAGTCCAATTTATATGAAGTAGCTAAGCACAAGTTGTATTGAATCTATCCTAAAGTCAATCTGTGGGCAAGAAAGGGCCTCAGATTTAAGGTCTGTCAAGTTAAGTGCAAACTGCTTTAGAAGTTTAGAACCAGCTTGTTTCCTCTATGCAGCATACCTTACTAACATAACATTCCTAATGGCAAAAAAAAAAAAAAAAAAAAAAAAAAAGCAGCGCCAGGGTGCTGCTCTTCCTCATTTAAATGGAATTAGTCTGGTCACCCTAAACAATGTCTAGGGCTGATATCTAGGGTTGTTTTTCCAATGACAGTCTGGAGCCTAAAGAACACACATACTGTGGAAAGCATTTTTGATACCTCAAAAGTATCTTCGTGTATCTAAAAGTATTGGTCTTAGTGTGGTATTATAAAATTTATTATTGCCAGTAAGTTTTAAGATATTTAGAAAGGGAAAAGTCAGTCAAGAAGCTCAGATAATATGCAATTCAAATTATTTCTCAAGTCTCTTAGCTTTCTCTCGCATGTTTTGAAAGCCCCGAAGCAAGTTTCTCATATACAGTGAGTGGGTGAGTGCATTGTGTGGGCTGTCACTGTGCTGATTTTTCTTCAGTCAGATGTTGCCTAGAAGCAGTAGACAAGAAAGCATTGGTGGGTAACATTGAAGCTACTTAGCTGGAGAAGACAGCCCACACATTTTAACTTAAGACCAAGAAGATTCCAATACCCAGACAGATAAAAACAAAGCTGAGAAAAAACAGCTTAATGGACAGCAGGTGTTTTTCTCATTTATTGATGATAAAATAACATGAAGTTTCCGTGTATGAGTTTAGAAAGCCCAGAACTTAGGAAACCGTTGCAAATATTTGAGTGGTGCTACAGAAACCACAATAAAGCAGAAAAAATACTTAGCATTCAGTGCAAGGCAGTTCCTATTTCCACCCAGATGCTGTTACACTCTGCATTGAGTTCTGCACTGGCTAAAAAGTGTGGAACATATTCTAACTCCAGCTTTGTCACTGAAGTGGCAATGGCTCTCTAAACTACACACTACATGTGTAACAGCCTCACACACACATAGCAAGGCTTGCTGCTCTATGCAGGGGGCTGCCATGCTTCAAGTAGTCCTGAGGCTGCCACACATGTCTACAGGGATGTTTAGTCACCTTTTTCTCAGCTTTTCTTAGCAAGGCAAATTGTTCTCAGGGTACCTAGCCCCCTGAATTGGAAAAGTGTTAACAGGGAGTAAATGAAGTCCCTATAATATAATGGAAAACTGTCAGCAACATCCTGCATATTTTGAACATTCAAAGTCTATGGAATCAAACAGGTTTCCTCAAAGGATAATGAAGTAGCTGGTGAGAGTGATCACTGAGCCACTTTCAATAATTCACCAGCAGTCCCGGCTAACTGGGGAAGTCACAATATACTGGAGATTTGAGAGTGTGACTAATAAGGCTGCCAAGGTTGAGTCTGTCCCTGGAGGTATTTAAGGAATGTGTGGAGGTGGTACTAATGGGACTTGGTGGGTCAGGTTAAGGGTTGCACTTGGAGATCTTGAAGATCTTTTCCAGTCTAGGTGATTCTATGACAAATCTTAGCATCTTCCTTTGTGTGACTTATAAAAATACAACTTTCCCTTCTCATTTCTGATTTGAAAATTTTGCTGCCCTGAAAACAGGATTTTCTCATTTTTCATATCCTAATATTTTCATTTGTTTGAAATCTCCTTTCAGCCCTATCTTCATCTGAAAAACATTGTGCTTGTGAGCCAGCACACCCTGCTGGTAGACCAAGAGAACATGACCGTTACAGCAAAAATAAATAAATAAACAATCCAAAAATAAATCATGACACACAATTAAAAAACAATCAATTGTATCTCATGAGAAAAGGAAACAAACCCCAGTCTCCTTGCATAGTGGAATTTGTTAATAGTTTTATTCATCTAACTATATTCAAATGGATTTTATTCATTCTATCAAAACTTACGTTTTTCCATTTGTCTCAGAAGAAACAAATTAGACATGAGGTAATTAGACCACAGTGTGCAATGCTCCAATACGTCCAGATTCAGCTGCTATCTTTTTAAGCTTGAAAAATGAGGAAAGAGCTTGACGTAGAACTTCAACCCCACTCCCTGAGTGTACAAAACTGTAGGCAGAGAGAAACCCCTTGAATCCAAGGCTGACTCTGGGGCTCTAGTTCTGATCTCTAAAAAGAAGTTTGAAAGCTGATGACCACCTGTATTTCTTATGTTCTTTGCTTAATTGCTGAGGAAAACAGCTCTGCAGGTTTTAGCACCAGCTGTTGTCCAGCTTCATAAGGAGAAGCTGAGCACCCTCAATTTACCATATAGACAGTTGTTACCTAATGCATTCTCTCTGATATTGCAGATTTCCGAAGTGCTCTTATGAGTTTATAACTAGCTTTGCTGTGTCACCAAAAAGCCCCTAAATCCAATGTATTTTGGGTTTTTTTGTTTTGTTTTTGCTGCTTTTATGTTCATATCAGAGATCACACTTATTTTAGATAACCTCAGTCAGTGACATTAATCTATGTAGAAAAGGGCTTTGGAAGAAACAATAATAGAAAACAAGAGCAATAACTGGGAGAACAAGTTATGTATTTGTTGCAGATATCCATAAATACTTCTTACATATGCTGTTTTATATTTTGAAAATTCTTTGCAATGTTATGTATAGGGCAAAGCAGGTTGTCCCATACACCATGGATCCAACAGAACAAAGTCACTTCTGTATGTGTCTCACATCTCTGCAAAAAACCCTTACCACTACAACATCTTTCCTCCCTACCCACTTTCTCTATGCCCAACATGGCAAGTCATATTTCTCATATTGCTTCACAATTGAACTGACCAAGTGGTGGTTTCTACTGTTGCTGATCCCAAAAGATGCATTGCTGCTTGATGAGGCAGTGACTGGCACGGTGACAGGCCAGCCCTAGGCTAAATGCAGCAAATCTGGTAAGTTTACGGGGTTACTACAGCATAACAAGCAACATTAATATTCACAAAACCTTTAGAAACATGATTATCTTTCATCCTGCTCTCACAGTTAGACGAAATTTACCACCAGGCTCAAAAGGTTTTTAAAAAAAAAAAAAAAAAAAAAAAATTGCAGGGACTCCTGAACACACAAATTAAGGAACACTCAGATCAATTAAGTTAGTAGAAAAGGAATGTTTTGTTTCTTTTCTATAACTGATGTAATCCAATAGACATTGCTTTTCCAATTACTCAGTTATCATATAAGCTAACTTGTAACTATCAGAAGAAACTGTTGTACCTGTTTAGAGAAAGTTACATCTGTATCCTTGATTTTATGTGCAACAACCAGTTCCCTATATAGCAATAATTTTCAATTACATTTGGTGTAAAGTCAGTCATTTTGCCATTAGTGAGGTAGATCTGCCTTGGTTTAGTTTCAATGAACCTGCAGAAGTTCTGTCTCTTGGGAAGATCTCATTTATTCATCACCTGTATCCTAAATTTATTACCCTAGTTTTGGAAGATCCAGCAAATCTGCCAGCCTCTTTGCCCTCTTGCTGCTTTTTCTCACATTAAACTTTGCATTCGTCAAGGGCTTCCCTATTAAAAACTGCTGCATGCAGCATATCTGAAAGTGTAAACCCAGTCTTCTAAATCCCTCAGACTCTTGAGGTCACATATGCTCTATGCATCCTCTAAAACAAGGAACCTTCTGTATCTAATGAATTTTGCCAAATGGTTTCAACAGCCTTCAGCAGCTGGTCCACATAGTCTGTGTGGTGACAGCAAAGATACATTGAAGCTTAATCACCCCTGCTAGGAATAGCTTGTTTTTGAAAGTTACAGCCTCCTGCCTCTTCAACACAGAGGAGTACATGGCATTAAAGCTCAAGAAAAGTGCAGGAAAGAGGTTTTATCTCCACCCCCCTTATGTACATGAAAGATCCTGTAGTGCTAATTGTATTTACATACACCTCAGATACAGCTGTATTCCATGAACCAAAAAACAGATGGTCAAGGAGGTAATTATTGAGAACATACTCCACTTTAAATACACCACTTACAATATCAACTATGATATCTTAGATTAGAAAAATGATTGAATATGAGAGTTTATGAAGGCAGAAAAACAAAAACAGACTTTTACACTTCAACTAATAAAAGCAGGAAGACATTTTCCCAGAACCCTTGCACAGAAGCTTAATTTGGATCTGTAACTTGTTGGAAAGCACAGGAGAATAGCAACGTTCCAGGCTACAGCAAGGAAAGGTTTATTCAAACTTGACAGCCACACGTACAGAAGAAGAAAAAACAAACAAACACACAGAAGCTGCTTACCTTCAGAAGACCTTCAATATGCAGGAATCTCTAGCAAGATATCCTTGCCTCCATTGCCAACCCTTACATGAGGTGAGTGATGGGTGGAGCCAGGATTCATTACTTGCACCTGAGCTCCGCTAGGTTGGCCCTGCCTTTCCACCAGCTGCTCAATCATTGTTTCAAGCTCTGACTTAGCATTTCTGCTATAGAATCCAATCTGTTTAGTAGCAAGACAAAAACAAACAAACACAACAAAAACTAATAGAAAAGACTAAGTCAGACATAAAATTCTCTGAAAATGTAAGAGAAAAGATCTACTTTTATACTTCTACTTCACATTCTTTTTCAGTAAGGAGTGGGAAGATAAGGATACAACAGAAAGAGAAACAAGGGGGAATAGTCTCCTGCTACTCGCACCATGCTGCACTGCACACAAAGAAACAAAAAGTTGTATATCAAACACTGATTTTCAAGATAACTTTGCACCAACTATGTCCCAATAAATGGGATCTTTCTTCTTAGTTTTATCAGAGATGACGGGTACTGAAATCCACAGCAAGTGAATTAAATTGACGGAGTATGTGAATTATATTGCAGATTTGGTTCTTCCAGAATAAAGTAAAGGCAATTGACAGAGGAGAAAGAAGCCCGAGTTAATATAATTCATTTTATTTTATATGTGAACGCCTTCTCTTTCCAATACTCTAAATTCTAATCCTTTCATTTCAGCTATATGTTTATTTAGAAATCATTTAAGTTTTATTGCAAACGCTTACTTCTTTGAAGTCAGTACTCACTTCATTTATGTAGATTCCAGTACAGTAAATTATGGCATGTACACAGCAAAGTGAACTCACATAGCATTTAATCAAATGGAAGTGACTCTTCCTGAGTAGTACCTCTGAAAATGACATCACTGTAGATTATGCAATAGTCAGATGATCATTTTATTGACAGCTTTGCATCCTCACTGTCAGTTCTTGAAATCTCAAACCTGATTCTGTCAGGCTCCAGATTGGTACAAAGATTTGACATTTACATTCATTACCTTCTCTTCTTCCAGTTCACCAGTTCTCTTCACCTGCTAACCCTCTGCACTGCAGCTTAAATTTAATTAGCCATGAAATCTTTTCTAAGATAATGGTAAGTCTTGAATCTGACACGTTGTATAGTCTTGAACAGAAGTCCCTGCTCCCACTCTAATCTAATGTGCAATTAGCATATGCTGCTCTTCATCAACATGCTGGAAAGTGTCCCAGCCTGCATCCTAGTACTAATATTCCTACATTATAATCTGGTACAGTCTATTTGCCTCTGTCTTTTAATTTATTTCATAAAATGATAATGTGTCATATTTTAATATGGTGGTTATGTAATTGTCTCCGGATGTGACTAGCAATTTTTCAACTATGATTTCTTTTCCTAAGAAAATGTACTTTTTCTGGAATCTAAACCATTTGTGAGAATCCTGCAACCTAGAAAAGTGGGGAAAAAGTCAGAATACAATGTACTGACTCTCTTTAAAAGGAAAATGTTCATTTTCCAACTCAGAATGATTTATTTATGCAGCAGAGCAGAATTATAGTAAAAAGTTACAATTTAAAATCCATTACAATTAAAACAAGATGCTTTGATGCGCTTAAATAAATCATTTTACTTGTATCCTCTTTTTGTTCAACGGTTTTTTTTTTTTTTCTCATGACTGAACAATATTCATCGTCAGAATATTCTCTTTGAGAAACGTCTTAGAGATTTTCACTTCTTTATATCAGCTGAGGATGGATGATACATCTGAAATGTTGATGAATGGGGAACTTTTTCTTTCCAGACACTGTATTTCAAGATTTATATTGCAAGTCTTCTTTGGTGTGTTTAACGTCACCCTTTAAGAAAATCTCATTATTTTGCTTTCCACTGTCTGACTGTCTCCTGGTAGCCCACCCCTCACTGTGACTGTCCTTGCTGAACGTCTAGGTTTAACTCTTGGATTTAACTGAAGTGGACATTTGGTTGACATTCTGTTAATGTTTCAGGGTGAGTTGATTAAAAAAAACCCTAATTTCCCAGAGAATCAGAGCCATTCACAAGATCCACGTTCCCTAATGCAATAGCTAATCCTTCCTAAAACTAATAACTGCACTATTAGCTACTGCATGTATTTAATTTAAAATTTCCACTAAGAACTGCCTACAGCATGACCCCTATGTCCCTGCAATAAAAGCTGTAGGCACAATTTGCAGAAACTTCCAAGTCTGAAATTGCTTGCTGTCTCCTGAGGACACATGTGAATGCTAGTTGATCTGAAGAATAAAAGACAAAATGCCATTAGTAGACAGACGACTCCCATTTCATAGTCAAAATCCATTGTTTTACAATGTGCTTATATTTCTAGATAGGTGACTTACTTCAGTAAGGAACTGCTGTTTCAGCAGTTAGGAGAATTTAAAGCTGCTAAATGACCTGCTGCTTTTAATTTCACCATTTGAAATTGCTGCTTACAGAATGTATTTTTCTATTTGTAAACTCACTGCAAACCTCTCACTACAATATCAGTGTGACAGAAGTCTGTCTGATCACATGAGGGGAAAAGTATGCAGGACTGGGCTGCAGATGGAATCCCCTTTCAGTGAGGGAGTCTCACCGGTAGACAAGTCACCTTTGAACATGTGGTGCTGTAGGTTGTTTTCTTCCCAAGCATGAGATGCTATGAGTCTGTAGCTGCAGGGACAGCAGCTCCATCACAATACCAGTGTAATAACAAACATGAGCCTGCACAAAACATATTTGATCTGAGTCACTTGTACAGTGTCAGTGCTCTGCAGTCATCAGAGTAGTTGAGAGACATCCATGCGTCCAGCTAAGTGACCCAAGACAATGGAAGAGCTTTCTGAAACAGCAGCTGGAGGCCAGAGTACCCTAGTGCATTGTAAATGGTACTAGAAATACTGATATTTTTCAAAGTATTGAGCTTTCTATCTCCTACGGATTGACCTTCTTCCTTAGCATACCAAACATGGAAAGTCTGCTGTATTTGATTTTTTGCTCATGTACACAGATTCCAAAAACAGATATTGGCAACCCCAGCGAATCCATGTGGTTAGGGTTTTCATAGGGTGCAATTTCCACCTTTAGAGATGGTTCCCTACAATAGGTTGCACAAGGAAGTGTCCAGGTGTGTTTAAAATATCCCTGGAGAAGGAAACTCCACAATCTCCCTGGGCAGCCTGCTCCACTGCTCATAAAAATTAAAGTTAAAAATGCTTTCTCTCATGTTTGTATGGAACTTATGTTCCAAGTTGTGCCCATTGCCCCTTCTTCTGTAACTGGGCACTGCTGAAAAGAACCTAGCTCAATCCTCTTGACTCCCACCCTTTAGATATTTATAAGTGTTCACAAGTATCCCCCTGTTTTTTTTTCTCCAGGCTGAACAGTCCCAGGTCTCTCAACTTTTCTTCAGAAGGGAGATGCTCCCTCATCATCTTTGCAGCCCTCCACTGGATTCTCTCTAGAATTTCCCTGTCTTTTTTAAACTGGAGAGTCCAGAATTGGACACAGTACTCCAGATATGGCCTCACCAGAGCAAAGAAGAGTGGATGGAAAACCTCCATTGAACTACTGGCCACATACTTTTTAATGCACCCCAGGATACCATTGGCCTCCTTGGACACAAGGGCACACTGCCAGCTCATTGCCAACCTGATGTCTACCAGGATACCTTGGTCAAGAACTCCTCCCCAGCAGATCAGCCCCAAACCTGTACTGATGCATGTTGCTATTTCTCCCTAATATAGAATTCTGCACTTGCCCTTGTAGAACCTCATAATCTTCCTCTCCACCCAGCTCTTGCTTGGTGAACAGAAGCACAGGCTTCCGGTGTGTCAGCCACTCCTCCTGGCTTTATATCATCAGCAAACTTGCTGTGGGTGGACTTTATCCCCTCATCCAGGTCACAGATGAAGATGCTAAACAAGACCAAATCCAGTACCAACCCTTACGGAACACAGCTAGCTACAGGCCTCCAGCTAGACTCTGCGCTGCTGATCATAACACTCTGAGCTCTGTCAGTTAGCCAGTTCTCAATCCACCTCACAGTTCACAATATTGTTGTCCCTCTATATAGCAAATGCATTAAAAAAAGTACAAGAGCTTTTACTCCTCCTGGTTTGAATTGTTCCTATTTTGTTACTTGACAATGACAAACTATTGACTAGAGAAGATAACAATTTAATAACGTCGTGCTGAAGGCCATAGCTTTTTGTACTTCTTCACATTCAGAGTAGTCCTGCAGGCACTTTTCAGTTTTAGAATGAGTATCTGTTATATAAAAAGTGCTCTTTTGTGTGTAAATCATCATTTCAGATGCTCACAGCATACAGTCTGACTTGTTGCTCGCTGCATTACCTGTTTTGTTGCTAGGAAACTTGAACATAAGCCAATTTGCCATTCAGCTTTTTGCTGCATGTGTGGTTGCATAGAAGAGAACCTAAACTGATGATTATCTTAAACGTTGATCTCTAGTTCTTGCATAACACTGCCAGAAGCAGGAGATATGGATGCTATGGTACGGGTGCTACACACTGGTTCTGTGTATGATGGAGACCTTCAAAAGTTCAAGAAGACAGGATCCATATTCAGCTTGGATTCTTTCACAGAGAGTTCATTCATCTGGAAATGAGAATTCACCTGTATTGTGCTTAGCTGGTCCATCTGGGCCGCACTGTACACTTTACATTTTCAGTATTTGTACAATAACACATATGTCTCCAGCCAGAATCCCCACTCCATTGTCAGACTGAGCCCTTGCTTTGAAGAATTTATATTGTGCTGGCTCCATAATTTTAATCAAGAAATTATGACCTGTGACACTTTTTGCAGACCTACTGAACAGGACAAGACAGTTAAATAGGAAAGGCAATAAAACAGGGAGCTAACAGGGAGACTGCAACACTCTGGAGACGGCAGTGTGATTTCCCTATGATGTTGCCACAGTGTTTTCCAAGCTTAGTCAACTCACCAGGAATGGAATCTGATACCCTAGATTCACATTGGAGTGGCAGTCACAAAGACCCCTTTTCCTAACCACAGTCACTGAGAAAACTGATAGTTTTGTGTTTATGCCCACCCACATAAATTCATAGTGATAATTAATGAGTGGTTAATTTTACTCCTTCAGAAAGGAAGAGTTCCCAATGCAGCTAATTTTGAGCAGATGTCTTGTGCTATGAAATAACTTCCTTTCAAAAACAGAGCAATATCTCTCAAAGTTTGCATATGCAGTGATGGCCCAAAAGCTGTAATGGTGATCTGGTAACATAGAATTTCATTCTGAATGCTGCACTTCAGCAAAGGGAAGCATGAGGAGTTAATAAAAGCAGGCTTGTCTGCTCCACAAATGTGTGCAGGTTCCAGCACATACACACACATTTGCACACACACCCCTAAATGAAAAGAGGAAAAGTTTACCATCAAACAAGTCATGAAGACTTTACCTCTGTGAAGTTTATATGAGCTCAATAAGTTCAGTGTCACAGAATGCTGTGACCTTTCAGCCTGAAGATTTGGGTAAAACTTCCTAACACTGCCACAGAGCTCTTCTTTCTAGAACAAGACTTTAAACAGGTCACCAGACTTAGTGAAGCTGAATGAGCTGTGAAGAAATGAATGAGAGCATGGAAAACCCATGGATAATATTGGCTGCAAGAGACTATTCGTCTTAAGGCAAATTTAGATTAATTTTTTCTGTCCACTGACCCTTTTTCCTATCTGTTCTAGGTTTTCAGTTTCATTTATCTGTGTGCTATTTCATCGCATGCCCTTCAAGGTGCAGTTTAGAAAATCCAGGCTTCTCAATATCTGTCCTGAGTTACTCACAAATCCTCATAGATTCTCAAAAAATTTGAGGCTACAACAATTGTTGTCTATTGATGGATTTATTGAATTATTTTCTTTCTTTTTCTCTCTTTCTCATTCTTTCTTTCACATAATCATGATCATGACAACAATGTGCACCAGACATACATTTTGAAATCTACAAGAATACGTTTCTTTCATGTTTACTATCTCATTTTATATAGCTAAAATTCTTCTGAAACAGATGTTTCTGAATATTTTGTGATTTATATTTGTGCTTAAATACGTTGCATCATGCTTTGCATTTGGCAAGATCTGTACATGTCTTTCTCTCAGGGAGTACAGTATTCTATTATTTTAATACATAATAATAATGTATTACCATTATAGCAAACAGCTTCCTAGCAACATAACTTTTTCTCATGCTTTTTAAAGTGGTAGTTTTTACCATAAAAACCTTTCAGGCAATGTAAGATAATGCAAAGGAAAGGGGGAATAAAAGAGAAGCACTAAATAGATAGCAAGTAAAGGCTGAAATCTGGTATTCTAGAGTTACTTCCAAGGCCAGAGGATGAACATTAGCCAAAGGATGTTGATTGCATTTCATACCAACTTTTCAAAAACATCTTTTGTTATGCATTGAATTTAGAACAGGAAAAAAATGGAATTTTGGAGGAAAATATATTTGGAAATATAAAATTAAACATTTTGTGGATGTGAAAATCTGACAGTAAAGAACAGATTGTGAAAGTATATATGTATTGCAAATGTTTTGCATTCACTAATCACCCCAACTAGGCCCAGTAAAGACAGGGCACTAGAAGTAGAAATGCCTACACGTAATCGTAGAAGTATCGAATAGACAAAATCTTACTCAATTCATACATCTACCTGAAGCAGGACTATTGCTAACATAAGATCAGATGTGGCTTAATCTAGACCACCGATGAAACCTTCCAAAGACAGAGATCCCATAACCTCCCTGAGCAACTTCTTCCTATCATGCACCAGTCACCTAGAGTAAATGTTTCACTAATACCCTCATGAACCTCCCAGGCTCAATATATGACTGATATTCCTTGCTGTGGCATGAAGGGACACTACAGGAATGCTGAGGAGGGACTTTTTGTAAGGGTGTATAGCAACAGAACAATGGGAAATGGCTTTAAAATGGAAGAGGGTAGATTTAGACTGGATATTAGGAAGAAATTCCTTACTTTGAGGGTGATGAGACACGGGAACAGGTTGCCCAGCAAGGTCGTGGATACCCCCTCCCTGGAAGCATTCAAGGTCAGGCTAGAGAGGGCTTTGAGCAACCTGGTCTAGAGGGAGGTGTCCCTGCCTACAGCAGGGGGTTGGAATTAGATGATCTTAAAGGTCCCTTCCAACCCAAACCATTCTGTGATTTTATGATCTGGCACGAACTGGAGGAATTTAGCTCCATTATCATTGTGAAGGCTATTTCAGAAGTTGTAGGTATCTGATGACTCACCTGTTTGCTTCTCATCACAAGGCACAGATCTCCCAGCCCTTCCTCACAAGTCTGTGCTCATTTGTTGCAGGCTTCTTCCGCTTCACCACTTTGTTATTGAATTAAGCACCCAAAACCAGACAAAGATGGGGCCCTACCACACTGAGGAGATGGAATGATCACTTTCTTCATTCTGCTGGTCACAATTTTCCTAAGTAATCCATACATGTACACGAGTTCTTCCTAAAGGTTCTTTAACCTCAGTTATCTCTGCTGCAAATGAGCACCTTCAGAGCCCAAACCATTCACCACACCTTTAAGTTCCTCTGTTCTTGGTTTCCTTTTTCTTCAGTTTTCTTCTGAGTAGCAAACAGCATTTGCTATGTTACATTTTGATAATTTGATTATTACAAATGAAGGCAAATTTTCTGTGTTAGGGAAAAACCATAAGGGAAATGATCATAGATGTTCCAGGCAGTTTCATTACAGAAGTCATTGCCTTAAATCACTGTGATTACAGCGATTAATTTATTCTCTCATATATGAAACATTTTATTAAATATAACACCCTTATTTGCTCATTGCTTGTCATAAAGTAGAGCTGATGGTTCCTGCATTGTATCTTTCAGTTTAACAAGCCCTATAATTTTCTCAGTAACAGGTATAGTTAGCGTAGCTTGGTTTATTCTTGTTCTGAAGGATGACCAATTGAATCACACCAGGCACAAAAGAAAAAAAACTTCTTAGAGAATGCTCTGTATACACCTTGCTTTAAATAGAAATAATATGGGGCTTTTGTGATTTTGGGATACCTAAGAGTGCAAGAAACCTAAATCCAGTATAAGCTGGAATTTCAAATATGATACATACAGGAGACTTTTCCATATGTCATTCTAACAGAATAAATCTAAACTTCCAGGCTCCACTCATTTGTAACAGAGAATAAGTGAGTTCCACTGTGAAAAGTCTTAGCACATTACTTTCATGAGTACGTCAGGAAAGAAAAGGACAACCAAAGACTGGCAGGAAAAACTGATGCTTTACAAAGCCACCCCACAAGATTAGGTGAAAACACAGGTGAGGCATGCTCACTGCATAGGGTCAGATTAGGTTGCTGTGCCATATATAGGTAGAATGTCCCTGCTTCTTCAGTGGGCCTTCTTAAGCGTGCCTATTCGTACAGACAAAATGTTTGTCACCTCAGATACTTCAGTAGTTCTCATTGTTAGTGGGAAGATCTGCAGCAGAAAAAGAAGTGAGCTTCAACCACTCATATAAAAGCCTTAAAATTTCTACACAGGCAACTGAAAGCATCGCATGAGAGCAGCCCTCACTACATAACCTCTGAAAAGAAGGTTGCTTAATTAGGGCCTACATGGATGCTACAAGTTGAAGGATGCAATTAACTTGTCTCACTTCCCTCAACCTGAGTAACTTGTTTCTTTCATATTAAAATTTCTTACGCATTTCATCTAATGACAGATAAAAGTAATCTGTTGTTGGTTTGGTGGATTTTTTTCTCCTACTCCAGATTGGTAAGGACTTGCAATTCCTGTTAAAATGAAGTGCTTCACATCTCACAGAATGAAACCAGTAACACTTTGGTGCTTCTCACAGGGCGTGTCTGGGCTGCAAGCAAAATATTTCTGCATGAAAAGCAGAGAAAGCCCAAATCAGTAATCAGTGGCTTTTCCAATGTAAACATGTATGTTAGTGATACTTACATAACAAATCATTTTCAGAAGAAAAAAAACACACTCAAAAAAAAACACCCAGAAAACAAACCAGACACACACACACAAAAAAAGTATTCCAAAGAACAACTATGAATGATCAAGTAGAATAAATAAGTTAGAATATAATGCTACCGTGTAACATAATGAGCTCATTTGATTACATGCTGAATGTCTGCTATGAAATTCCTTAGGATGTATGTCCAAACTTGAAGCTAACTTAGGAAAAATTTAACATTTGAGTTAATAGAATTTATTCCATCACACTTCTGGGATAAGGGCAAGTGATGAGACCCAAAACATACAAGAGCTAAAAACAATACTTCAAAAGAAATTAAAAGTAGGAATGCAGCCTGGACCCTGACAAGGTCCTCATGATGCTGCACTGACAAGACTGAAAAATTAAGTAAAAATTAGGAAATGTTCAAGAGTAACATCTCAATTATAATTTCAAAACATGACGCTTACTTTTGAATGTTGAATGCTTCATATTATTCAGTATCACATATAACAATGACTATGATTTGTCTTTTTTTAATATCTGGCATCCATTGCAGCTTTTGCATACTGGCCTCAATAGTTCTCTTTACAAATACAAAAAGATCGAAGTGAATAATTTGAGAGCTATGCATGCTAAAAGAGGTATGGCACATTAGCCAATCTACTATAAGGTGTTACAAGTCTGAAGTGGTTCCAGAAGTAATATATCCCATATGAAAATTACTTAAGAGAGCATGGAACATGGAACCCTCTAGGAGTTGGATTTAATGCACCAGATCTCAGATGGGCAATTAAGCTGTAGGCAAGTGACAAACAAATGTGCACAGAGAAGGCAGCTCTTCATCCTGAGGGACAAATCATCATCTCAAGGCCAGAACCATTGAACTAGAGTAGCTGAGGAGAAAAAAAGATGGGCCACAGAGCAGCTCTACCCCACCTCAATTCATCACACGGGATCCTGGGGAGCAACAGCATATTCTGCAAAGAAAGAATCAAAATGGACAAAGGACAAACAGCACTGTAGAGGGTGTTTTCTTCCTTCCCTCAGATGATGGAGACCTTTTGCAATAAGAGCACTCTTTCAAAACCTGTAATCACAGATGACAGAAAAACACAGCAGTGATGGCAAAAGATTCAGTTTTCAGACATCCATAACTAGATATGTGATGCTTGAGGATTTGACTGTGCAATAAGGAAGTTGCGGACTTCCTGAGTTAAACTCTAGAGCCTCTTGCGACAAAGATGTTTGTCAGGGCCTATGTGGGTTGCAATGGCAAAGAACTAGAGGGTATGAGGTCCTTGAGCCAAAGCATAAGCCCTGCAGTAGGGACTGAAGACAGCACACCAATGACAACATCCATGAAACACGCCTACAGCCAGATGAAGACAATGGACAGATGAAGTACAATCCCAGTGTATGGTTAAGAAGGCAATCTGGGAAAACAGTTAAGGAACTGAAAAACAGTGTGGGTATGCTTTGCATATGCAGCTAAAGCAAAACTGTCTGAGCACCCAGTTATGACAGGACTGAATGATACCAACCTGCTAACTGGGATTACATTAAATTCTTCCAAATACAGTCATTTTTTAGTTTGGCTTGTCAAGTTTAAACTACTGGACTAGTTCACCTGGATGTTTTTTTAATTGTGACAGTCTTCATTCTGTGACATTTTCTAGACTTCAGTGTCCCTATTTTTAGTTTATTGTGACTCAGACTGAGCACTTTCTGCAAATGGAAGCTCTGAAAAAAAATCGTCTCAGCGTAAGGAAGGCAGTTAAATGTTAAAGGTTTCAAAAAACTACACATAAGGTACACCTAAGTAATGTAGAATTAAATTTCTTGAGTGAGGTGAGTTGGAGCATTGCATCAGGAATAGGAGACTTCCACTACATTGCAGTCCCTTGGATCCTGAGAGATCTGATGCTTATAAGCAAAATGATGCTCTTCAGCCGCACATTTTAAAAATCTGAATTTGTTAAATGCTTCATATCTTCAAATACGTCCAATTTAAAATACAAATGGTTAGCCACTATAGTGGCACCAGTGAGCAATGACTTTGTGATTTTGAAAGTGCTTTACTCCTCAGAGCATTACTTTAAACTTCTGGGAAGGCTGCTGCCACCAGGGTGTGCCCTCTTTCTACTCAAGCCCTGTGAAGGACCCAAGCAAAACTCCCAACACCGTGTTTACAAAAAATACACAGTACAGTATACACTTTAGAATACATAGTGAATACATACTTTAGAAAAAACAGTGATACCATCTAAGCAGAAGTGTCAGAGAAAATTTAATAGAATGAGAAATGAAAATCCCCTGCTATTATTTTGCAACCGTGCTGTTTTAGATAGAACTTCCATTAAATTCAACAGTGCAGAAGCAATATGAGATTATGGAAATGATATTATTCTTAACATAGTGTGAGATATACCAGGCAGAAAATTTTGCAGCAGGTTACTTCAACTCTAAAATGTTTATCTGTGAGATGCTACTGCCACAAAGAAAAGCTAGAGTACATATAATGCATAGAAAAATCAGGACATGTAAGCCATCAGCATATGCTCTTTATAAGCACTGTACTACATTTGTTTTGTTTTGTTTTTCATATCACTGTCATTCTTATATGTTATAAATAGACACATTTTGTATGCTATGCTACTGGAAACAGATCAAGCCAAAAAATTCGAAGCTGGATGATAGATCTGTGATGAATATTGACACTGCAGAAGCCCAGGCCTTTCATTCCATTGCTCAGTACTTCAGGCTCCTCATCCAAACATAGATAGGGCATTTCAGCCTGAAAAGAATGGCCTGCATTTTTTTTAATTTGAAATATTTATGCTCCTTCTCTGAAGCACTTAGATTCAGCGGATCATGCCCCTGGCACTTGTGGCTGTTTGATTTCACAAAAAGTGCCTGATGGTCTTGCTGCACTGCAGGATATGTAACTACTTCAAATAATAGAGCCTGCTGAATAGAGCCTTCAGGTTTCCAGTCTCAGTTCAGATATAAACAAGTATCTGAAAGTATCTTTGAAGTAGTCAGCACCCATTCATTTCCTGCCATAACCATCACAGAAATGTCTGCTCCTTGCTACTGCCAGGGTGACCCAGCAACTGGTACTATTTACATATCAAGTCTGCCAATGGCCCACAGGAATCTGTCGTGGAAAGAGAAGATAACATTTATCACTGAACAATTTTGATGTGTCTTTTGCTTCCCAACAGACACCACTAAGAATAGGACTGTTGTTTTTGCTGAGCAGTTCCCTGCAGGAAAGAGACGGGCACTATAGATCATTTGTTCAGGACAGGCTTGTACAGCATCAGCAGGCTGGTACAACTTTAATGGCTCCTTCTTATTAGTGAAGGATGGATCTGGGACTACTACAGCTTGGAGGAGATTTTCTGGCCTCAGTGGTACTTCATGAATGCGGCTCCCAGTCATGCTGTTATTCTAGATTCCTCAAATCACAAATGCCAGGACTAGCTAGATAGTTTTTTTGTGGTGTGGAGGGAAGGAATGTCTTTAAATCC
This sequence comes from Tetrao urogallus, assembly GCF_951394365.1. Lineage (NCBI taxonomy): Eukaryota > Metazoa > Chordata > Aves > Galliformes > Phasianidae > Tetrao > Tetrao urogallus. The sequence goes on along the minus strand of NC_136820.1, from coordinate 28,341,556 downwards.
ATTTTGATAGTGCTATGCTTCAACATGGGATTTGTCACTACTGCCTTGGGTAAAACTAATAAACTGTATGCTGCAGCATGGGATTTGTCACTACTGCCTTGGGTAAAATTGTAATGAACTGTGCACTTTGAGCTAATCATAAGCAGTGGGATTTAGGGACAGCTTCAAATGTTGTTAGCAATATTTCCATGAACCTTCAGGCAACCACAGTGCTTCTTTAATACCTGCAGAGTTTGGAAGTTGGTTATGGCATACAGCTGTTGTCCCCACCAACCTCTGCAGTCAGACAATGCATTGTTACTTGCTGTAGTGGACATGGTGCTGGGACAAGGGCTTTCTCCTTTGTTTCAACTACTAAAAATAGTTTAAAGAATGAAAGTTTCCTTATAAAGATAATTGGAATATTATAGAGAGAACTTAGAAGCTTGACCGCTGCATTTTTTTTTAGTTGAGCTTTACCTTCAGTGATTTCTACTCCTATTACAGTTCTTCTCATTAATGTCCTCATGCTGCTCCAGAATCAAGCATTCAGCTTGAATAAATAATCCATGTTTACTAGGGTTTTGATAAAGAAATCTTGAGTCTTTTTGTTCTAGGTTCCAGAGGAACCCCCAGAAGACAGAATGGTATCAAGAAGAAAATAAATACCTTAAAAACATCGACAGGAAATTCATTCAACCCCCAGGTCACTAGCAAAAATAATCATTTTATTATTATTCAGTGAGGACAAAAATCCTTCTCCAAATCTGAAGGCCTTCCTCTGCATCACTCAGCACAGATCTGAAAAAAAAGTGTTCTTTACAAAAATTAAGGTTGGCAGGATCAAGTTCCACCTCCCTTTCATCCCATACTTACTTTTCAGATGATCGCATATCTGAGATAGACTCACACAGCTCTTATACGGTGTGCAAACTGTCCATGTAAATAGTTTGTTCATTAAGTGCAAGTGTATTTGGAAATGAAAAATAAATTTCTTCCTGAAAATCAGTTACGTTGACTAACATTTTATACTGGAAATGTGTAAATATGGTTAAAGTACATTCCAGCAATGTACACAGTAGCATCTAATGCCAAACCATAATTTGAAAGAAAGACTGAGTCAAAGTCTTGTAACTGGCATCATCCAGTTTTAGCCACTCCTGCTTGCCTTTCATGCCTTTACGTACCTGTGGCTATGGCTTGACAGAACCACTATAAGAGAGACTTAGTGGAGTAACTTCTGGGAATTAATGCTGCTCTAAAATGGCATAGCTTGTTCAGAAGGGAGAGATATGACAAAAAGGAAGAACAATTTGCCCTTTAAGTCAAGGATACATCTGATTTAGATGGCAGCATGTTTTTCTGAAAAAAAATTCTCGATAATTAAAGAGGAAATGCACTTCATAATACCAATGAACATAAGAGCAAGAGACACATGTATTTTTGCAAGCTCTGACAAAATTTTTCCATAGAGTACATTTTGTCATTACTGGAAATCTGCATTACCCAAATACCAACTGGACAGACTAAAGGTTTGAGTTCAGCCCTCGGTGATGTGGATCAATTGGACAAAGTTCATGGAAGCACAATGAAAGAACAAAGGAAAGGATGATTCTGTAAGTCCACTGAAACGGAAAATACTGAGTTCAGGAAAATTAAAAAAATCAGTGACAAGTCTCAGAAGATGCTGCATTAAAATCTTATTTCTGTGACTTCTTGTCTTATCGCTTATGCATTCTTCCTAAGCACTTCTCAAAAGTGACATGGAGTCAGCTGCAGAGCCAGGTAATCTTTGAAGCCCCTGCTCAGACATGTCTTCCCATAATCCTAAATTCTCATCCCTTGACTGTTTCTTCTAATATACTTATTAGAAAGCAGAAAATGTTTTAATTGCTTTCACTACTTGTAATAATTACGCTTCCTTCCTCTTTCCCACTGTTCAAGTGTAGTCAGATTCCCAGCAAAATAGTATTTTTTAAAAAATGGGTGATATTTCATATGACTTCTTTTCCTTTGCACTACAGACACCATGTGGTGCTCCCGAAAACTACATGGTCTCTGGCTGCACTTCTCTATTAGGAATACTATATAGTAGGATTAAAGATTGTGAAGTTGTGCATGCACATTTTCTGTACATCTCTGCATGTAAGGAAGAGGACTCCTTCCATCCTTTCAGCAACTATGTAAGCCTTGAAAGAGAATTAAAGGTAGGAAGCATTGCATTTGCCAAGAGCATACAATTACAGTACTTTCAAGGTTACTGTAAATTTCACAAGTTATCTGGTCTGTAAAAGGGTTACAAATTCAGACATGCTCAATCAGTCAAGAATGCAGAGTATCACCCAGTGAGTACCTTAAAATCTTTACACAAAGCAGCCAAGTTTATATTTCATACAGCACGGAGAGACCATACCTGTGCAAATCAGTTGGTCTGCTGCACAAAACTCCATGTAGAACTTCTTGGTTTTCAGCAAATTATGCATTAGTTAGCTGTTTTAATAAAGACTTTGTTTTTCTAATATACTAAATAGGAATAGGGTGGTGTTACTACAAGAACAGTGCTTTTGAATCACACATTTCCGTATTTTTACCATTCTCTTGCACGATGTTTATGTGAAGCCTGAACAAAATTTGAAACTGTATAATTTAGTGCACTAGTTAGTTATTAAACAAGTGATTATAACTGTTCATTAATAAAAGACTTAAAGTGCAGTGATATTTTTTGTTCGCCAAGTACTCTCACTTGTCACAGATGAAGGCAATGTATTTTTATAATGAAAGAGTAACATGTATTTTTCATTACTGCAAATCAGTTGTCACTGTTCTAGACACTGGTTTGGCCTAGTTTTATAACTAATGGGGCAGAGGGACCCACAGACCACATGTTTCATTCTTAATGCTGGACAACATCTAGATCTTCATAATATAAGTTAAAATCTGAAATAGCTCCAGTGATTTGCACTATATCATTCATGCCTGGAGATATCATTGTACCTGTGGTTTTCATCATAATGAGATTGCTTATTTAATTCCCTATGATTTTCATGGGTGTATTACCTGTGAGGCTGTTGCTTTGAACTTTACTTTTGTTGGTATCCTGCATATAAAAGGAAAAAACACGCGATGTGTTCTCAATTTTCATAATTTGACATGATGAAAAGAAAAATAGCAAATTTCTGATAAAAAGCAGAAAACCAAACATTAATGCAGGCCATTACACACATTTAATGCATAATGACTCTCCTTGAGGAGAGACAAACAGACTGCTTGCCTTTGAAGATGTATTAAGCTGCAAGCAGTCACAGCTACAAAACACTGCAGGTGTTTCTAAAAGCACAGCTTAGACTGCATACACAGCAGCTTTGCTGGCAGGACAGAAGGGTGTTTTAAAGTACAGTAGTTTGGGCTTCAGTTCCATTGAAATGTGATGACATTCAAAATAAAAATAGACAAGCTGTTTCAGATCTCTGCTAGTAAATGCTTACTAGCCCCATTGCTTCAAACCTGGCCTCTGTGAGTTGGTTGACATGAAAAATACAGGGCCACAGGAAGTTCTGGAGGGCAGATTTCTGTATATTTATTATCCTGCTAATAAAAAGGCCTCCACTTTTCTGTGGTGAGCATTTTCAGAGGCCAAAAGGTGCTGCTACAATTCCCTTCATGAGTACCTCACAACTGAGCACTCCTGGCGTAAAAGGCAATTGCAGCAAAACTATTCATAGGCAGGGGGAGCTGTATGCAAACTCCTCTTGGCAGAGCTTCCTGACTCAGAATGCACATACCCCTTTATTCCTCTTCTTGCAGCCCAGGCTTCAGAGATTTTTTTCTGAAGAAGTGTTAAAATAGTTTGGTATGAATGAGGTCTCTGAACTTAATTGTCAGCCAGTGGCCAAAGCTGTTCCTCGTGCTGTGCTATAAAAAAATCAGACATTTTCTTCTGGCAGAGCAAGCCAGATGTAGGTCAAATCGCTCTTTCGCAGTGAGCAGGCAAATAGAGAGGCTTGAGCAGCTAGCCCAACAGATAATCATCTGTCTTTCAGCTTGCTCAGCCTACAGTGTTGTTCACATGAGTCACTTCAGTGCTGGTGTCAGCAGAGATGAGGAGAATCACAGAATCGCAGAATCATGGAATGGCAGGGGTTGGAAGGGACCTCCAGAGTCCAACTGCCCAGCTAAAGCAGGTGCCCTTCTATACGTCACACAGGTAGGAGTCCAGATGGATCTTGAATATCTCCACAAAAGGAGACTCCAAAACCTTTCCGGACAACTGTACCAGTGCCCCATCACCCTTACCATAAAGAAGTTCCGCATGTTAGTATGGAACTTCCTCTGTACAAGTTTTAGGCCATTACTCCATGTCCTATCATCACACATCACCAAGAAGGTGAGGGAAGATCTCCTTTTTGGGCAAAGACCAAATTTACACCAGACAAAAGCGTTCATGGGATCTAGGCATCAAGTACCTCAACACCTGCAGTGTGCTTATCCTTACTGTATGGTAGCCATATTTTCATTGAATCAAAGACTTGTGCAAATACCTTTCTGTGCATCACAACGTACCTTTCCCTCCCCCAGTTAAATTAAAAACAGATAAATAAGCTCCATCAGATCTGATGGAGCAGCAAATACCTCAGAGAGATGGTTCCTCAAAACACTAAAAAAAGCCTCTGAAGGGAAAAGGGAGACCAGAATGAATTCCTTTTTGGAGGCAGTTGCAGCAGGAGCGTCACTTGGCATATGCTAGCTAATCCTGAATGCACTGAGGACCAGTTTGCTTCTTACCCAACTGACAACATGGAGCCAGACTTAGAGAAATGCTGGAAGTGGGTGGAGATGGGAGTGGTTTGTTGGGTGAGCAGAGCACACTCACAGCTGTCTTAATAGCATGGCTGATCACATCACTGGAAGACCAGCAGCACTTGGCCTCTCTTTGTCAAGAAAATAAAAACTTGAAGCTATAAGTTCAGAAAAAAAGTAACACTAGGAAGAAAGTAATTTGTTGCAAAATAATTCATCAGAGAAATAATTCTGAAGGCTTGAACATTACTCTCCCAATAAATTCACTATTCATTCCAAGGATAAGCATTTTACTGAAGCGCTTTCAGTTTTTTCTTTTTTTTCTTTTCTTTTTTTTTTTTTTTTTTTTTTTTTTTGTTTTTCCTATAGCATGCCTGAAAATAATTGCTAGTTTCCCCTAGTTTATCTTTCACATAGAGAACTCTCAAGTTTTTTCTCTCAGCCCACACGTAACTAATAAGGTCTCAACCATTTTTGCACTGCAATTAAAGAACAAAATCCGTGGCTTGTTAAATGCATGTGGTGGAGAGATTGGCAGTTACCTACAGTAAAACTATATAATATCTTACATACTTTTAAGTTTGCTCCAATACATTATCCTGCTGGAAAGGTGATTATGGAACACAAGCATTTTGACTTGGAATGAAAGCTCTCTCTTGATCTCAATTAATCAAAGTGAGTTTCCCAGCTCAGGATCATGTACTTGCATGATGAATGTTCAAAAATGTTCTATTTCACAAAATCAAAAGGAAAAAAAAAAGTTTTTTTAAACTTTCTTGTCACTTTTTAACCCTTCTGATGCATACTGATTAAAACTATTCCTTGCACTGCTTGTTCCATCCCATACAGCACCAAGGCAATGCCTTGCTGTTCTGGTGGATGGATCAGAGACTCTTTCAGAGTAAATCACAGATTTTTTCCAGCCTTTGTCCCTTCCATGATCTATGTGTCAGAAACTTAAATTCAGTCTTGGAAGCTACGCTATATGTATGGGTATGTAAGATGAAAAGTACTACACAGAATTCCTCTTGATTTGGACAAATGTTTGAAATAACATGAAAAAAAAAACTTTTTTTTTTTTTTTTTCATTTTTAAAATTTTAAATGAGAAAACTATGAGGTAAAGTTTGAAATACATTTCATCTGGATAAACTAAGTGATTTTTTTCCCTCTTTTTCAGAACTTTTACCAGCTTTCTTCCATTTTGTCAGGCTGAACCATTTGGTAAAAACAAAAGTATTTCACAATCTGCAAAAATCTGTTGTGATCATACAAAGGCTTCTTGTTTCAGAGAAAAAAATCATCCAGATGAAACTCTGTGCAGCAGAATGCACATTAATAAGTCTTGTAGGGAGTACAACCTGAAGGGAGTTTTTCCCTCCTTCCTTCCCTCCTCCCCCACTCCCTTTGTTGCTTCTAGATGTTCCTTAGAGGAATCTGTCTGCAAACTAAGATGTACTCAAGCCCAAAGTTTCCTTAAGGCTCTCCTCCTCTTTTATTTTTGTTTTGAAGTGAGATGAAATAGCCCTGGGATTCTGACAAGTTAGCACAATTTAATGAAACCTCCTGTCCCATTTACCTTTTCAATTGTAGATATAATCAGGAATGTCCAAACAGCAAGAAAGCGTCCTGCACTTCTGCCCGGGATCAAACTACAAAGGTTGACTGCATTCTTAGAAGAGCTACTCTCCCCAAACACACGGCCCTCTGCAGAACCTGATCTTCTAAGGAGGCAGATTTCTAACCGCAAAGAAGAGAGCAGGAGGAGAAAGGCAGTGCACTTTGAAGGCACCCTGGCCATGATTCCCCATTACAGATGCGTGGCTGGGGATGAAGTACATGGCAAGCACAGCCTTGACACCCTCAGCCCCGCCTCACAGCTCCACTTTCCCATCCTCATTTTCCCTTTCTTGGGCTTCTGCCACCCAAGCTTTGGCTGGAACACAGCCTGCAGCCCTGCTACACTCCCCTTGACTCCTCCAGCATGCTGTAAACCCCCTCTCACTTCCACCCTCCTCCACTGACGTGAGGGCATCCTAACTGCATCTTCAGCTCCTAAATCCCTTGGTGACCCCACCCCTCCCCTCTCACCCTACAGCTCCTGGTTTTCCAGCTGCTAGCTCCAGGCACTGAAGGTGAGTAGAAGCATGGGCTGCTGCCCACAGAGCGATGGGCACGGGGTGATCTCAGAGAGGCATGAAGAGATCAATAAAAATGGAAACTTTGGGCCCTTTGAAGGTGAAAAGCATACTCTTTGTGAGTATGTTGATAAGCACAGCTTTGGAGCAGGATACTGAAAAAGACAGCTCAAAATACTTTTATTGTTTTGTCAGTCAGAATAGCTGAAAAATGGTTCTGGTGACCCATAGTATTCAGCAGGATTTTCTTTCTTTCTCTGATGTGCATTTTAAGTCCCAAAGGGAAAAAAAAAGAAGAGGAAGGAATGATACTTAACTCAGAAGAGTGCAGAGCAATGTCTAACTGCCGTACTAGACAGAAGGCATGGCTGCTGTGCAGTGTGCAGGCTAGGGACACTAGAGGGTCCCTGTGATCCAGTTTTGCACTCCTTTCGTCGCTGCAGCCAAGTACAATTATGGTACATCCTTGCAGACAGGGGAAAAAAAACAATGTTGGCAATCTAAAGTTACCACCCAGAACCACATTAAGAACTGCACAAGTAACCATGATGGTTTTCTCAGTGTTTAAAACTAGCAAGCGACGTGGCACTCTCAGTCTCATAAACGGAGCAGAGCAGTCCTTTGGAAAGTTCCTTAAAAACAATTGGCCAGAAGCTTTCCTCTGAATTTGGATACACCCTGTAATACAGAGTGGTTGCTATACTGAAAAAGACCAGATGAAAAAGAAAGTTAAAAATAATGTAGTGAGGTTTTGAAAAAAATGGTATATAATTTTTTTCACTCTGAATAAGTTTGAGGGTGTGCTGCACAAATAGAGCATTTATTAAAGAAAGTAGCCATCCCTCATCTTAGTTTGAGAATTAAAAGTCTGGTATTCATGAAATAGTCAATTAAGCCTAATTTATTATACAGTCCTCTAGCCATGTTTTCAAGTCAGATTAATTTGTGGAGGTCTCACTCAACATTTAGAACACTTTTTTTCGCTGATATTAGTGGGCAATATTGGTGGTAAGTGGACAGTTGGACTAGATGATCTTAGAGGTCTCTTCCAACCTGATTCTATGATTCTGTATCATCAGTTTTCACTGTGAGAAGATTGCTATTTTTCAAAGCTACAGTCCTCATAATAATCAGATACATTTTGTTTCAAAGTTATGCTCCAACTCTGTTGCATTACACATTTGAAGCCATATTAAATGGCTTAAAAGGGTTAATGAGGAATAGGTATCCTAATTCAACCCTTGTGGAAGCTTTCTGGATGTGCCAAAGTGGATCCTGTCAAAGCTAAATGGGTCACCACTGAAATTAAAGGAAAAATGTCAAACAGGAGGAGCCTAGAAAAGAGGTGGAAAATCCTGCTGCCTTGCTACTGGAGAAACAAAAGAGCAAGATGCTGTAAATTACACAGGAATCCATCTGATGTTATCAGTAAGCGAAATTTTGCTATAAAAGTAAGCCCACCCTTAGCTTCTGTGGGAGTCAAAAAATAAAGTGAAATACTTTCCATGCATTGAGAGCACCAATACATTGGAGATGAGTGAACATGTAGTGTCCCCCTCCCTTTCTTTCCCGCCTCTCTCTCTGCTTGCTACCAAACCAGCTCCCCACACCAGGGGCACATTTGTTCTACTCCATCTGAACAGAAGAAGGGCTGGGCAACAGCCAGCAAAGCCAGCTCAGACATTTTAGATCTCCTTGGTGCCAGAGGTGGCCAACATGGGTAAGTTTGACCAGAGGCAGAGAAGAGCATCACCTGAAATGGCTGTTGAGAAGGTGCTTTATAAACTGTCTGTTCTTACTCAGTACAGAAATTTCAGGTGGGGCAGGACAATATGCTCCAGCTGAAGATCAGGTGGTGCATAGCCTGTCAGAAGGAACATGGAAGCCAAAGTCAAACCATCATTTTTATTTTTTATATTTTTATAATTGCAGGAATTCACTTATTCGTGTCAAGCCTTTATACTCTGATTACATTTTGTGTGTATGTGCACTGCTATTTGTAGCTTTTTAGGAGACATAAGCATTAGCATGCAAATGCAATTTCACAGAATCATAGAATCATGTAGAAATATTAAGGTTGGAAAAGACAGTAAGGTCATCTAATCCAACCATCAGCCCCACCATGCCAATTGGCCCATCTCACTCAGTGCCACACCTGCACGTTTTATGAACACCTGCAGCGATGGTGACTCCACCACTTCCCTGGGCAGCCTGTGCCAGTGCCTCACCACTCTTTGTGAGAATAAATTTTTCCTAACATTCAACCTTAATCTCCCTGGCACAACTTAATGCTACTTCCTCTCACTCTCTCACTGTTTCCTGTTACCAGACCCCAGGAGACACAAACCTCTGCATCCCTGTGTTGCAGTGCCCTATCCTATTCTGATTTTCTTTGTCAGGTCTCATTATGTATTTGGAAAATGTATGGAATTTTAATAAAAATTTGATGAATATTGAAAGGTATAGTGGTTATAGTACTTGTAACAATTGCAGAGTGCTATCCCACCCTTCAGAGGACCCAGAGCACTATGCCACTGTGCACTATCTAAAGGACTGCCTTATGATATGGTGTCCAAATTATTAAGTGGTATGTCTATTAATGAATTTTGGCCAAATTAGAAATAAGTCAGAAAATGACTGCAAGAATCAATTGCTCTTGTTTCACAGGTAAAGAAAAGTGAGATACAGAGGATTCTGGTGCTTGCCATGATGTTCATACCAGCAGAGAAGCACTGATCTTCAACAGTGTTTGCAGCATGGAACACATGCCTACATGCTCTGCATCTTCCTACCAGTGTGTGTTCTTCAGCTAATCTGCTCATTCACATGATACAGGAATTTCTTCAGGCCTCACAGGTAAAAATCCAGCTGAAGTCAGCAGGATCTTCTAAGGAAGCACAGCAGGGAAGTCTAGAGCTGCAAATGAATCATAGAATCATAGAACAGTTTGAATTGGAAGAGACCTTTAAGGTCATTTACTTCAAAACCCCCTGCAGGAACACCTCTAGACGATGTTCTTCAAAGTCCCATCCAGCCTTGCTTTCAATGCTTTCATGGGGAGAGGATGGGGGGAGGAGGGGGAGGAGGCATTCACAACCTTGCAGGGCAACCCATTCCTGTATCTCACCACTGTCACATTAAAGAATGGCTTCAAATATCTTCCTAATATCTAGTCTAAATCTACCCTCTTCCAGTTTAAAACCATTTCCCCTTGTCCTGTCACTACATTCCTTTATAAAAAGTCCCTCCCCAGCTTTCCTGTAGGCCCCCTTTAGGTACTGGAAATAGACTTACATGATCCCTTGTGCCTCCTAAACCTCTGAAAAAAAATAAAATTTTGGAATTAGGGTTATTCCTAGAAAAGTAAAAAGGAGAGTTTTAGAAAGTAGCTGTTCTCTTCGTGCATTACTGAGGCACAAAGTACAGAATGCTACAAATTATTTGGGGTTAACAAAAGCCATGAGGTTTACAGGGAGGAAGATGGAACTCTCTGAATGTCCATCCAATAACTTCCCTTCTGGCATTGTCTAGGGGAACAGATTTGATGATACCTAATGATATTTGTGTCCCATACAACTGGTAAAGCTCATAAAGTGGATGCCGTGTAAGGCCTTGAGACTGTTTTTCAGTCAGAGAGATGAAGACTCCTACAGAGATACTCTGGCTGACTTCCCAGGAGCAACTCTGCAATGTGGCTGATCTCCCCCAATACTGGCCTCTGCATTTTTCCAGCATTTTCTCTTCCCTTCCTTTCCACCGCCTACTCTCCTCGGTTTGGGTTCTGTTATCTCTATTATGTGCTCTCTCACTTTCTTGCTTTCCTCAAATGTTTACTGAGTACAGTCTGTATTTATCAGCTGCCCAGCCTTCTCTTTCCTTTCTTCATAGCAGCCTCAGGTGAGTGAGGACCTCTACAAGGACTGGGTCCATCTGGCACAGGTCTCCCTTTCCCATTGTGGGAAGGATCAGCCACTCCATATGTGAGTGCTCCCCGAGGTGGTTTACCCCAGGATATGGATGGAGGAGCAGCTGCAGGAGGATTCTGAAGTATACAGCTCTCATAATTCCCCACATCACAAGAGGAATTTTTAAGAAAACCGGGGGTCCTAAGACGATTTTATGAGCCCATGGCTCCACCTGCTAAAGAGATTTATGGCAGCAGATGGGGCATTATGAATCCCATAAGGCTACAGGGGACCTTCAGAAATGGGTCTCAAGGCTCTTGTCATTTTCTTAAATTACTGAAAATCCCTATTTTGTGGCTTAGGGAATAGACGTAATTCAGACGGTCCTACGTGTTCCCTTGACACATCCATTGGCCCGGGCATAGGGAAAGTTTTGGTATTTTTGTTCCTGTTTCAGTGTATTTGATCAATTGATTGTCTAATGATAACCAAACACACTTTGACCTGAGCTGAAAGAGCATTACAGGATGATGAGCAGCTTAGGAAGATGTTACAGAGTAGGTCTATGACTCCCAAAATGCGAACAGAAGATGGAGATTATCAAATGTCAACTCAGGAGCAGAGTGCTCTGTAAAGCAATCATTGGGTCATACACATTCATATTTGTTTTTCAAGTTAATAGAGCTCAAGTAACAAAGAAAAACATTGGTAAACATAACTGAGTGGCCTAAATCTCAAACTCACTTCTGTTTGAGAGGAATATCCTTATAGTAGAACAAAGTGAGACCCTGATGGAGGTGTCCTCTTGGCTTTATCTTCCCAGCTAGAAAAAACAAAACAAAGCTGCTATAGAAGATAACTGACTGCTGTGCACAAGAACTTCTTTATGGTGAGGGTGATGGAGCACTGGAACAGGCTGCCCAGGGAGGTTGTGGAGTCTCCTTCTCTGGAGATGTTCAAGACCTGCCTGGATGCCTACCTGTGCGACCTGGTGTAGGGAACCTGCTTTGGCAGGGGGGTTGGACTCGATCTCTGGAGGTCCCTTCCAACCCCTACAATTCTGTGATTCTGTGATTCTGTGTGATTCTGTGATTCTGATTTCAGTGTTATAGAAATATAGTACAGGGACAGAGAGAATTTTGTTTCGAGACAATTTTCCTGCCTTCTACCTGATTTTGCCCTTTCCCACAATTTCTGAGAAAATTCCACTGTTATTTAGTAACCTTTTCTTTTTTCCAGAGCCTGATCATAATCTCAGAGATGTGCCAGAAGACCCCTGCATCTTATAGCACATTATCAGTTCTCCCTATGATACTCGCCAAATCATTACTCGGTTATTCCTTCTTGGCACCTTCTTAAATCCCTTAAGTGTCCATCAAACCTCCTGAAGGTACTGACCCCATTCTAACAAATCCTCAGCAATTCAGAGGGCTCCATGATGTTTCCACACTACACCAACAATCTCTAGGCATAGTCATGTATCCTTGCCACAGTCATGCCCAGTCCACTCCCACCCTTCCACAGCCCCTCCAAGGTAACCAAGGGGTTACATGCAATTTTCAAGTGCCTTGATCTTCTTGTGTATGTTACACTTCAGCATGCAGCACATATATTTTTGGGTAATGAGCCCAAGTCAAGAGAAGAGACAATAACAACCAAAAGTGTTTGTAGTACAACATAGCCTCTGCAAACAAACAAACAAACAAACAAACAAATAAATAAAATTACAATCATTTAAGTATCTTTATGATTAAGGGCCAGGTTGACTCTCAACGCATCTCAGCCAGGGTAAACTGGAGAGTGTCAAATTGTGTCTATTAATCAACAGGGCTTATCAGCACAGAGTTTCCCACAGATACAAAGGAATTAGAGGTTAAGGCAGAGATACGAAAGTGCTAAGAAAATGTTCCTGCCGCATAGCCAAGCTGAAAATATTTGAGACTGAAGATATGGAAAATCACTGCAGCTCTTCTGCAACAAATGTTCGTTTGAAGCTTTTATTCCTTAAATTCTCTCTCTTCCTCTGGTAAATGCTGAGCTATGAGATGAATTGCCAGAGCTGCTAGGTTTGTGAAAAGGGAGAGAGGTTCTGACGCTGAGGCATTCTTCTCTGCCCCTTGCCCTGGCTCTGCTCCACGCAGTGTCCACGTAGTCAGTGGGCTGTACACACACACAAAAAAAGTTAAAACAGGAGGAGGAGCCTGACTTAGCTGTTACTGAGCTGCAGAACTCACCCCATTCTAAGGACAGTGAAAGAAACGCAGGAAAAGCTGTTTGAAAAAGGACTTATTTCCCTCCGTGGTCCCCACTGATGTCCAGGCAAAGTTTTTTTAGCAGTGGTTCAACGCACAAACACCAGCATGGCAACAGCCTCTGTGTCCCAAGCTCAGGGGAGACATTCATATGGGTAGCTGGGAAAATAGCCCCATCTATATATCTGTCTGTCTGTCTGTCTGTCTATCTATATATCTATCTATTGTGGAGCCTAAATTGTGCCTTCTCCTCAGCCCCTTTCTGCTCTGGAAAAACATGGCAGTAGAGTAGCTCCTGCCTGAGATTCTCATCCACACTTTTCAGCACATCTACCTATGATGAGGAACACAGAGAGAGTGATGTTTTTTTTTCCATTACTAAACAAAAATAATAATAAAAGAGAATGCATGTTGCTACTGTGGCTAACTTCTTCCACAGACTCACAGCCATTGCCACCTATGCTACATGAAATAAAAAAAAATTGAAGAAAATGAGGACAGAGATATAAGTTAATGAGAAGCTGCAAAAGGGAAGATCTAGAGGAATTTCTCTCCCTGCTTCCTTAGCTGTGTGCTCACTTGCAAGGGGTTACAGGCTTGCAGTAGAGAGGTGTTTTCATTGGGCAAATCCCAGCAGGCTGACTGGGCAGGCCGTTGCCCTCTGAATAAATGCTAAATCCAGCAGTCTAGTAAAGAGGAAATTTTTTAAAAGTCTGTCCTGTTACAAGCCTAAAACAACAAAAAGTGGAGTAGACACTGTGAAGAACCAGAACTGGTTGCGTTTAGAAGAGAAGGTAGTTGTAACCAAGACTTCCCTCACATCCTTGTCTGAAAGCTCTTCTTCTCTCTGAAGAAGAAGTCTGTGTCTTTTGCAGTCAGCAAAGCATTCCCCAGTTGAAAATGCAAGAAGCATAGGAAGCACATGTGGTCCCCTGTGCCCCTGTAGCCTTCCAGGCACTGCCATGTGCCTCATGCAGCAATCTGCACCCTGCTTCTTGCTAGGGAGTATGAAAGGAAAGCATGAGTGGCTGAGCAAGCAGCAGCTGGGGAGTCTTGGCAAGAAAAAGACTGACCGTATTTGAAAATGTGGTAAATTGCAATAATAGGACACCAAATTGTATGGAATGTAATGCTTCTGGATTTTCTTACAGCACAGGGCATATTCTGGATGATCAACTGACCCGCTATTGGTGTGTTCATTATTTCAGCCTCCAAAAGCTTATTTAAACTATGTAGCCTTCCCGTTTCTAGCCCAGCCAATTAATTTTAGATGGGCAAGAAACCAGTTCACCGATCTTCCTGTGCAAGTTTAGTGTTTGCTATCAAAGATGATTTCTTTTCCCTCCATCTTTAAACAGTCACCTCTGGAAACGGGACTGCTCCATGTTCTATTCAGTGTGGACCAGAACAAAGCTGACATACACCCACAGAATTATGGGTATGAATACATATGTATTTATATGTCTGGGCAAATACTTAGGAAGTGCTTTCATAAAGAATGCATTTCTCAGTTTTTGTTCTTGGCTCTTCAGAAAAGGATCATCCTGACTGTAAGCATACACTTGTTGGAATAGGTGAAAATAAGATTAGAAAAATAATTGTCACACAGAATCTGCAGGTGAAATTCAAGGATGCCATGTATGTCATATGTCCTCACAGATTGAATCCACGGTGTCAGTGCTTGACTCATGATTGCCTTGAGGTTGACGTTGGTGCAAAGAAATTCATCCTTTGTACCAAAGAAGGTGGTGAATCACCCAGGTCATATGTGGAAGAAGAAAAACTTAGAGCACATTTCTTGGTTCTGATTTTAGTATCGTGGCATCAGATTATAAAAAGCAATAAGTTCTCAGAAGTAGACAGAGCTATGATTCTCTTTTTCACCTTTTGCATTCCCATTAATTTTAGTTTCTTTCTGCTACGGAAGCTGGAAGAGAATACCTTGTTCTTAAAGTTTGCTTCAATTAGAATCAGCAGCTCCTTTCATCTCTTTTACTTTCTTGTTAATGTTCACAAAGCTTGCATGAAATCTTCATTTTTAAGAACATATTTAAATTCTTTGAAATTATCATCCATATAGAGAGAATGGAAGGACAGTCTACTGAGCACCTTTAATTTTAATATTGATAAAAGGAGTGACGATGCCTTCTTTCTTCAGTGACTAGTTACCTGCTTTTAAATCACAAGAGGAAGCCCTGGTTTTGCTGCAGCAGTTGCACAACAGTCTGTATAAACTCTTGATTTGGACTTGGCAAGTTCATGTGAGGTATGCACTGCACTGCCTGAAGAAGAATGGAGAAGTGGGATTTCCTTATGTTTGCTGGTGAGCCAACCATGAGAGACTGAGTTTTCTGTTAGACACAATGCTGCACATGCATGCATCGTCCCAGCTTCTTGTGCGTGTGAAATGTACATGAAGATGGGTTGAGTGAGTGAAGCGGGATCCTTACCCAGACAGGAAAATGAGGAGTTGGAGCAAAAGGGAGCTCCCCACTCCTGCTGTGTTTCTGGTGATCCTAAATGTCGTGCCTTGCACTGTGGTCCAGTGAGCTCTGAGCAGATTGGCCATAGACTATTTGGAATTCCCACTCTATCATTTAGAATAACTTTATTTGGCATGCTGAGGCTTGACCTCCTCTGGTTGATTATAAATAACTGTCGTTACTGACAGCCACGTCGCTCCTCTTACCTCAGCTTGCATTTTTTATTTTCAGATAATTCCCTATCATCTTCATCCCACAGATCACTGCCTTATTTCAGCAAAGCACTAAGGAGAGATTTTCCACACAGCCCAGTTTGCACTGAATGAACGTCACTTCTCTAAATTAGATGTTAGTTTGATTTTGTGTTGGCATTGCATTACAGGCACTGCAGTAACTTCTGTACTAAACAGCCCATAGTCTACACCAGGACAGTACTGGGGGCAGCCAGTTCTAGAACTGCTATAGAATCAGAGAATGGTGTGAGTTGGAAGGGACATTTAACAGTCATTCATTCCTGCTTCCTGCAATGAACAGGGACACCTACAGCTACATCAGGTTGCTCAGAGCCCATCCAGCCTGATCTATAGGAAGCACTGATATGCACAGTGAGTGTATATAGGACAGGAAAACAATCTTCTCAGGCTAAAATTAAAGTGCTTTAAAACTGTGTAATATGATGCTATTGTACAGACTTTCAAACCCTGATTCTTTGTGAAAGTCTGAACTCACAGTATAGTGAAGTTCACTATTCTGGCAGCATTACACTTTGTACATTTCTGCCAATAGCTGAATTTGATTACTTTGCTTTTGTGGAAATACTTACCTAACTGGAGGAGCTGCATATGAATTTCATCAGTTTCATATAAAATGAAGCAAATGCAAAGAGAAATACTGGCCTTCAGAGAGAACGCAGAGAAGTTTAAAACAGAGATTTCAAAATCATCTCTAGGTTTCATTTCTTTCCTTCTCTTTTCAAATGAATTTTAGCATGCCTAAAAAATGCAAGATTGTGACTGGGGAAAATAAACTTCTTTCTCTGACTACAGTGAAGTCGGCAGTCCTATGATGTAAGGGATGATGTCACAATGGGAGAAAGGATGGTGATGTTTTCAAAAGCAATGGGGGCAAAATGAATTCTCATTCTCACAATGCTCCCTCAAGCAGTAGTTTTGCGCAAGCAGCATCTAGAGGAGGCATCTTGCTCATTCAGCCTTAATCCAAATACCAACCGCATCATCTCATTTCCTTTCCCTTCAGAAGGTGGAATGGTTTCTGCAGAGCTTCCTAGTATCAGTCCTCCCTCCTAAGAGAGAGACTCCTCACAATTTGTTTCTGTTAATGTCAGGTTTCTGTAGGCTCCATTTTGTTCTCTGTGCATCAGGCATAACTCTACAGTATGAAAGTATGTATATGTGCCTCAGTAGTATCATATTTTGGGGAGACATAGCAACCCTCACCATTTTATAATAGAGTGAATTTTAGTTCTCCATGGAATATCACTGCATAAAAGAGACATTGTGGCTTGAGTGACTGTATTTATCATTATTCTAGGTACTAAGTCAGTAGAAAAAGTGTCCAAACACTGATTTTAGCTGAATTTAAATCACACTTCAAAGCTAGGATAGCAAGTCACTCCCTCTAGCCCCAGTCCAGCAACATGTCAGTATTTATCCTATGGGAAGCCTGGCAAAACAGAAATATTGTTTTTAGTGTAATGCTGCTATGGCATGTTTCTGTGAGCACTTATTTAAAACATGTGAACAGAACTGTAGAAAAAGTTAGTGAGCACTATGACCAATAAACAGCCACACAGGGTTAACAAGATTCAAGATAGGCCTTCATCAACCCTTAGGAAAAGTTGTGGCTGGAAATGAATCTATATGAATGATGTTGCACAAGAAGTGTGTAAGTAGCATGGAAAATAAGATGTTAATCATTTTGTAGTGAGATTGAATAGCAAAATGCATGGGATGGGATTGTAAATGATGATACTGGCATGGAAGCAAAAATGAGAATTTTTGATTGATGAATTAGACACTAATTCACTAATGCGATCTCCAATGTGATTTGCTTAGTAACTTACAATATTTAACACAAAGCATAATTTGCAGCCTGGCAATCACTTTCCTTAGCTTCCAGAGATATGAATTAAAATGTTTCTCACTCCGTAATAGTGAACAGATTCATATCTTGGGTATAACTTTATATATTCATTTCAATATGGTTGAATTTTAATGTGTGAAGCTTTACAAAAACTATCATTAAAGAAAACAGCTTCTTAGATCAGTACAGTCACTTAAGCAGCCTACCAGTGATTATAATTCGCTTTTTTCATTGCCTGTTTCTCTCTAAATCAACCAAAACCAAATTAGTGTCATTTCCATAAGCTAATTTTAGCATAATAACAATGTTGTTGTAACTGAGGATGCAATAAGCATAAGGGTTCTTGACAGAGGAACAAGTCATTGTTAGATTAATTTATGTATCAGATGTAGAGAACAATGTTTTGGGCACATAGAAAAAACATAATTCCAATCACATTGCATTTTATGTGATCAGATAATGAAGATGAGCATCAGAGGGATGGATTTACTATTTAACCCTGTAAACAATTTAAACATGTGAAAAAATAGGTTTAAATTATTTGTTAATAAGTTCGAGGTGGAAATTATCAGGCTTGTAACCATCAGGATAATCAAATTCAACAGAACAAATGGGACAAGAAATGTAAATAATTTAAGAAAGTTTTTACAAAAGTAAATGTAGTCAATGTAATAGCAGCAGACAGCATGCAGTAATCAGGAGTCCATTTAAAGGCACTTCCTTTATGACGCGCAGAAACCCTTTGGTTTCCTTTTGAATTTTGTTTTCTCATGTATGTTTTCATCCAGAGTTTCAAACAGGGATTTCTCTAGTTGGTCTTGTCCCACCGAGTAAATCAAAGGTGAAAAGTATGGTGGCATCTGGGCAGGACCTGGAGGAATAAATCATATATACCTTAGCAGCACTCTAAAAAGGAAATTAAAAATAAAACTGCAAAACCTAATCCAGACTACAGTCCAGTGGACGCCAACATATATGATATGATTTGGTGAGACAGACTTCTGTTTAAACTTATTGTTATCACATGAACTGAAATGCCTTCACTTTTACAGTAGAAAAGAGGTTAAAACAATTTTTCTAAACCCTGGAGAGAAGCTTTGTAAGTCAATGCCTATAGGAGTTTGGGTGGACATGGCATCCCCCCTGCATATATGAAATACCAATTTTACTTTTATGGATTACATGTCTTAGAATTAACTTATTAACTTTGATGTAGTTGAAGCACACAGTGCGTTTGTTGCTGTATGAAAGTAACATCATAATAAGTAACATCGCATTTTACTTAACATTAATGGCATCATGCAGCAGAAAGTCGAGGTAATTTGAGTTTCAAAAAGAGATTTGTTTATTCTTCCTCCAATTTCCTTACATGCAGAACCGGAAGACTAGCCCAAAGCTAAGCAATGAATGGCAAGTCTAAATAGTTGCAGTTTTGCAGATTGAGACACTATGTCTAAAAAACTTAATGCAAAAAACTGACTCTGAAATCAAACTGTCTTCCTTGCGGAATGTTCGGTAGAGCTATTTTAGAGTAGCAGGTACAGCTCTCCATTTTCTAAGCAAACCAGAAGATTTATAACAGAAATATCCCTCATCATCACACAGTAACAACCACTGAAGAAGTTGATAGCAATTACCATGGGATGGGTTACCTTTACACTTAAGGCAAGTTAAGTGATGCTGTAAAAGCTGTTGGACCAAACTCACAAGAAATGTGTGCTAAGAAAGAATCATTTATAAGAGCAATCAATGCTCTTCATTAGCCCTAGTTGCTAACAGCTAGAGAAATTATTCACTTTCATGGACAGACATCTAAGATAACCTCTCCTAAAAGGTGCCAATTTAAGAAGTAAGTTTAGATGTGCATATTTGAATTCCTTGATTTGTTTATCTGGTATTTTTGATCCCAGTACTAAAAAGTACTGATACTTGCACCCCATCAAAGAACTATATTTGTAGCATGATGCTATGTATCCTGTATACCCTCAGTCAGGACGATGCATCTGTTTCAGTTTTACGTGAATGTCAGCAATGAAACACCGATTCACAGCAAAGCAGACATCTTTCATGAATTTGTTACTAGTACTCAAAATGCAGAGGAGGAGATGAACTCACACCTGCAGTCCTTGCTGCAACACTGCTATCACTGCTTTTCAGTGATGTATAAGCACAAGTCTGATGTTTCTTCTGAAACTCATGTACCTGTTTCCAGAGCTTTTAGATGCATACTTAAGGATCCAATGTTCTTTCCTTGCAGATTGCATCCCAGCTTGCTAACATGCCTTCTTCATCATTGCTCCTCTTAAGGAGATAAAATGTTTATTGAACAATGCATGTTCAGCATCAGAAAACCAGATCATATTCCTTTTAATTTTTTGCAACCAGGAAAATATTCCCAGCTTTAAATACCAGGGCTTGAGTGACACGTCAGCATTCTCAGGAGACTTCACTAAAGATGTATTTTCAGCACTGCTTTTTAAAGTGAGAGAGAGAAAGAGTGAGTTTAGGGCGGAAAGGTCTGAGACAGCTGCTGGACTAGTTTCAGACTGGTAGTACAGAAACAGAAAAAAAACAACCAGAAGTCACAGAATCTAGGGAAGGAAGAATGTAAAAGAGAAAAGAAAACAAGCAGGGAAGACTTTATATTTGTTACCAAGGTGCTTTTTTTCATAACGCTCTCAGTAGCACTGAAATCACAGTGTAAGTACAGGAAAAATATATTTACCTTAGAGTTTTGTTTTCTTAGGAGTGGCAGGGAGTTTTGCAGACATCACACCTATTACCGTTCTGGTTCCCAACTGATTACTGAGGCACTAAAGTGTAAAAGGTTTCTCAAAGAAGTGAGCACTACTGACTGCATCATCATTTTGACAGAATTTTTCTTATGCAGAAGGGACTTAATGCCCTTTCACCAGGAAGGAATCAGGTTGCCATGAGTCCAGCTGTACAAGATAGACAAGCACACAGAAGTATTACAATGGAAAAGTAAAGCCTACCTTTCCAAGGTCACAGAAAACCGACTTGTATCTCACAACAGAATGTAATGAAGGCCATGAGGTTGCCTGGAGCCATCTGAACACATCCAGTGCCTACAGTGCATAACCTCATTGCAATAAATCTTGTGCTAATCAGCTGCAATGGAGGAAACTCAGGATAATTTTGATGTTTCTATTTTTTCAGTGTTTTTACTACTCTAAATTTTAAATGAGGGGTGACATTTCCATTCTAATTCTTTAAGAATTGGAGGCTTGCTATGCAGCCATTTACAAACAAAACTTTATGGAGGACCTAATAAACAAAACATAGCATAAATTATGGTGTAACAGACATTTATTTCGGGAACATTTGAAGAACACCCACTCCACATGACCCTGATACAGAAAGCAAGTCTTGCACTGAGTTGTCAGGTTGGTTTTTTTTGTTTTGTTTTCTGTCCTTGTTTTTCTTTTTTTTTCTTTTTTTTTTTTTTTTTTTTTTTTTTCATTATCTCTGATAAAAAAGAATAGACTTTCTTTCAGTGATAGTACTGACAAGGATATATGCATTAAGAGAAAAAAACAATTCTGATTGTATTCAGGTTATTTTTCAGCACTAAAATGTGAAATTTGTTCAAATGGCAGTTCCAGTGGGAGTTCAAATGGCAGTTCCACTTGAACTGTGATTCTATGACACAAATTATGGTACTGAAAGAAGACAGTAGTTTTTTGAGACTTCTTTATTGTAACCTTGTCAGATCCATTTTCAGCAGTTTCTTCAGTTATGTTGCATGGAGTTTCACAGATGCTACAGATCTACACAAGTCTCACTGTAATAACATGTTCCAGGTAATTGTTGGTTTCTTGGAATGCATTTGCCCCTACTTCATGCCATAATTAAAGGAATCACATAAACTTTGGAACAATCTTTGGAATTCTGAAAATAGGAGTTTAATTTACAAATGCTAGGGTGGAATAGGAAATGAGCGAGCCAAAATCAGCACACAGCCATGCTCATTTGCAGTGCACTGAACAAGGCATCCCTTTTGTTTTGGCCACCAAGACTTACCCAAGGCATCTTTTATATATATTGTATAGTGAGAACAACACCAGGTCCTCTCCAAAAGAGCAAAGTATATTTATTATCAAGACAGGAAGGTATTACTTGAAACTAAATGAAAGGCTTCCTTCAAAGTTCAAGTGGGAACATAGCCATAGGGAAAACAATTTATTAGAAATGAGGCCTTCTCTTATAGCTGTTGAACACTACTGCTCAGAGTAGGTGCTGAAGTCCACAGTAAAAGCCAGGCTCAGGTGGTGTTTTGTTTCAAACAAACAGATGCCCCTAGGGGTGTGAAAGGATTATGCTGCAGTAAGAGTTCACAGAAAAAAATCTGAATGATGCACATGTACAGGGGCCCAAAGGGGAGTGAGAGAGATTTGTCAGGAATATAGTTCCATTGGACTGTTGAACTTGACATGTGATTGAAATCCAGAGGTCTGCAAGCCCTAAGCTGCTAACTCTTTATAGCAGGAGAAGGACTAGTATGCACATCTGTTCTCACATTCCTGTTGAGGCATCTCTGTCAGTTGTATCTGACTTTCAGATGTTCCTTCGGTCCAACACAGTGCAGGTGTATGCTCCTCTGATGACTCCATCAAGTCAACTGCGGGGTGCTCACATAATGTTTCTGTTGTGTTTTCCATTTGTACACTTCCTTTGCATTAAGAGACTGATTTTTGGACAAAAAAAAAAAAAAAAAAAACTCTCAAAATTTCATTGTAGAACCCATGGTTAAACCCAGGTTGCAGCTTATCAAATATATCATTTTTAAAAAACATTTTTATAGCTTTCCCAACAGTGGCAACTCTGATAAGTTAGTCTCAGCAAAGACTTTCTGAAGGTTCCTGTTATTTCCATTGAAACACAGAAAATAATACCATTTTCTATAACCCTTTGAGCCCAACTTGTCAGCCAGTTGTTCACCCATCGCATTATGCTTTTGTCAATCTGTGCTGGACATTTTGTGCAGAAGGATACCATGAGAGCTTTGCTGAAATTGAAAAAGATTACATCAAGTAGCTTCCTTTTGGGTAACTGTCATAAAAGGAAATTATATTCATTAAACTGGACATTTTGCTCAAGAAAGTCCCTTCTTTATTTCTTGTTCCCTGTGACAGAGTGGAAGATGAATGGCTGAACACCAGCTTGCAGTTTACATACCTCTCCCTGAGGAACTGGATGACTCTGTTCAAATGTAAGGTATCCATATAATCATTTGTTTATCAGATTACCAATATCTGATTATGAGGGTTGGGATGATATCAGGAAGGGAATTCACATGAAACAAGATGGTTTTTTATTTACTTAGAATGTATTCCATTTCCTCTGGGAAAAGTCAAAGCACTAAGAATTAGGGAATAAATGGTGTTACATTAATAATCTTTCTAGGCCTGTCATTTATATTTATTGTTTGCTCTGCCTCCTTTGGGTATGCTGACAAAAATACATGAATTTCACAGAGAATTCCACCTGTATGGGTAATAAAAGAGATGTCAGATGAGAAGGAGTGAAAGAGAAATTTGTAATAAGGCAATCCTCAAGTGCATTCAGTGTGCATCAGCAACAAACTGGGAAAGGCTTACAGTTTTCTCCTAAAACTCAGAAGCTCACATCCACCTCAGGCTGAAAATTCTCCTGTTTCAATATCTGGAAAACCTATCAGTTCTGTCCACTGTAATCCAGGGCTGATGCTCGCTGCTGCTCTGAGAGATTTTGCCAAAGAATTGAAACAAGGTATTCCTAATCATTCTTTGGATAACTTAATCTGATCAGAATAATGACAGTTAATGTCCGCTTGCACACGATGATCTTTGTCATGGGAGAGGCACCTCTGACAATGATTTCCAGCTGCAGTCCCAAGTTCGTTTTATGTGTCTCATGGGTGAACAAAAGTAGGCAGCAGTGACAGAAAACATAAATCTTGCACTGCACAGAATGCATTAATGAGCTGACAACAAGCCTGACTTCTTGACTATATTGTGATTACTGTATTATAATGCTCCAGGATTTTGTGTGGAATAAATTTCTCCTGTTCCCAATTCCTCAGTGTTTTCTATAGAACAGAGTATCACAGCATGCTGATGTTCATCTTGCCTTGCACATTTCATGAAGCCTCTGTGTTCCACCATTCCAGATCCACACTTCTAGCAACACAAAGATTTTTTCTTGCATCCATAATTTGCTGCAGATCTAACTACCATTAATTTACCTGTAATAGAGACTGAGCACCCACATTGCTGCCCGTACTGACAGATCAACCTCATCTCTGCCTGAGAGCTTAACATTTCGTGTTTTACTTATGTGAGTATCTTTACTGATTACAATTGTGTTACTCATGGAAGAGAGAAGTCAATTATTATGCATATGGAAGAGCATCTGGAGTCAGTCCTATGTGGTCAAAGTTTCTTCCCACCTTTTTAGGACTGTCATATTGCTTTACCTTTCACTCCTCTTCCAGTTTGACTTCTTTCACTTGTTTGTGCCCTTTGTGAGGGGAACACAACAGAAAAAGACTCTTGTAAGCTTTTTTCCCAGTGCTATTGTAGGCTGCATTTATTCTTCCATTACATCTGCACCTGGCCTCACAGAAATTCAGCTTAGCCCCAGATGATCCATTTTTAATGATGCTTGTAGCAGGAAGCAATAGTTTGACAGCTGATCCACTGGCCCCACTGCAGTTTCCGAACAAAACTGAGAGTTGCCAAAGCAAAAGAAAATATTAGGGAAGGATAATGAGACTATACTATAAGCATCTCCAAAGTTCAAATAAGAAAACAAGTTGGGGGCTATTAAATAAATGAGGTTATTGAGGCACACATCTTAGGCTAAAAAAAGAAATCTTGAGATCTCAAGGCCAAAATAATGCATAGTATAATTCCTTTTAGCAACACTTCTGTGTGCTAAGGCAGTGGGAAGCAAAAAACACACCTGTTTCTGTAACATGAAATGCTACACAAAGTCGACATATCCAGTTTTCCCATAAGCTTTGGGGAGATGCAGGTGCAAGGAGCCAGAGGAAACAGTCATCTGTGCTGAGGCAACCCTCATGGTTCACCTCTGTGCGCTCACATGGGCTGTAGTGGCCATGGAGTAAGGCACATGCTGCTGTCTGCACTGATGACCAAAGCTTCATACCCTTCTTCACTTTCTAGGACTCCTGCCAGGTGAAATGGCAGAAATGGAACACGAACACATGATCTCCTTAACTTTATTTTTCCAGTACATGACTTTATGATGCTAGAGGGCACAGGAAAATGAATTTTAGCATAAAAAACTATGAAACTATGCTGGATACAAAAAGGTGAGTTTCAGCTGCACAGCTAAACCTGTACCTATTTGTTCATGATTAAAGGTCTGCAAACATTTCTGTGTGTGTCCAAGGAAAGGGTCAAATCTACAGTGCAATCCAGCAGCAGAATGCAGTCACTATCGACACCCATCAATATAATGGTTCTTCCACGTTAGCACTGTTTTTCATTTCTTAGGTGCAAGAACACTAAGAATAGCACACAAATAATATCTCTCATTTTACAGAGAAAGAAAACAGAGCATCACAAACTTGCAAGCACAGCACACTAGCAGTGGAATGCTGTACAAATGCAGTATAAGCAGGCATGAAAATGTAAAGTGAGAAGTTTCAACATCTTCATGGTCTTTGCATGTATCAGGAACAGTGTTCATTAATTCAGAAAACGACATTATGTTTATGGTGAAGATGAAATGCTACCAGTGGTTGCTTTTGTATGATGCTTTTCATCTTTTATTTCAGTTGAGAAAAAATCATTCTCAGATTTTTGACTGCAGCTGATTCTGACTTTATAACAGAATAGATTTCATACTACAGAGTTAAAAATGGAATGAGAAAAAAAATCAGACTTCAGCAGAATGATAAAGGATTGATTTTTCAGACTTTTGCATTACCAGACGTATGAAAAAGGATGTCCTATGAATCAGAGAATCATACAATGGCTAAGATTGGAAGGCACCTGAAGGATCATCAAGTTCCAACCCTCCCTCCCTCCCCCTTCCAACAGGAAAGGTTGCCAGCCGCTAGATCAAGTACTAGATCAGATTGCCCAGGGCCCCATCTAACACTGCATAGGTTGGAGGTATTTAGAAAAGGAGGACCTGGCATCACTGAGGTGGCAGTAATTACTGCACTCAAAGCATAAATTGGCAGGAGCTATTGGGAGGAGAGTGGCAGCCTAAACTATAGCACTGATAGCTGCAGCAGGAAAATGGCTACCCACAGACAATTAGATTTGTCAGTGGAAGAGGCTGCAGAAAGATAGACATGCATCTCTTATCCAATTTTTTGAATACTCCACAGCTTTAATATCAAATTATAACACTGTATCTTTCCATTGATTACTATGGAAAAAAAAAGAAAAAAAAAAAGAAGAAAAAGCAAAGCAAAAGTAAAACCGTGCAAACTCTCCCAAATAACGCAGGGAAATATATAAGGATGTGTGACAGAGGAGATTATTGAAGTTGCCTTCAGGAGGGGAATGAGGTGGCAAGAATTTTTTCTTGAATATTCATAAGAGTCCAGAGTTTTGTTTGATTGGTTTAAAGTTGTGTTTGATGGGCTTAGAAACTGTGAAAGAAAAAAAAAAGAAGCAGAAATTCCATCCTGCTTTAATCACTGCCCACTCCAAACTTCCCTAATGACTTCCAGATGCCTTCTTTTTATGCTATTGTTTTGGCACAGTTTCCAGACAACTTTTGGGTCTGTTAACACACACACACAGCCTCACTGCCCTCCTCTTTCTTCTAACAGAAAACATACTTCGCTCTGGTTATATAAACGCGTAATGAGATGGAGAAATAAAAAGCCTGTTGCTGTCTCCCTTCAATCTTCAGGAATCTTTCTGACAGAAAATGGAGGAAATATATTCACATAAATTCCTTGACAGGAAAGAAGTGAAGGCATATTTCCTAAAATCTATTGGTGTTTAAAAAATGAAGCATAATGCTGAATATTAAAAAAACACAACAGATTACAAATGTATGACTACCCATAACAAAATGATTTTCACAGTGCTGTCTGTGCCATTGTTCTCCTGAGCCATCTAAAGCAAATCATCTTGCCCTGTAATGCTTCTGTTAACCCCTGCGAGATGGAGACAGGAATACTCATCCACGCTATAAAAAGCTTTGAAGACCTTCAGATGTAAAGCAATCCTGTCTTCATAAAGGGCTGAAAGAGGAACCTAGGGAATTAGAGTCCTGACAGCATCACATCCCTGGGAAGCTGATGGAGCAGCTTAACCCAGAAATCATTCCCAGGCAAGTGAAGAAGAAAATCATCAGCAGTAGTCAGCATGGGTTCACCAAGGGAAAGTCATGACTGACCAATACGATAATTTGCTCAGTAGAAGAAAGAGTAGTAGATACTGCCTTCCTGGACTTCAGTAAAGATGTTTGACACTGTCTCCTGTAAGATCCTTATAGGCAAGCTGTTGATGTTGTCAGCAAGTCTGAATGGCTGAGCCCAGACAGTCATGATCAGTGAGCGATGCAAAGTCCAATTAGAGGCCAGCAACTAGCAGTGTAACCCATCAGTCACTAGTGGGTCTAGTCCTGTATAGCATCTGCATTAATTAGCCAGATGATGGGATAGAGTGTACCCTCAACAAGTTTGCAGACAACACAAAACTTGAAGGAGCTAAAGGGTCATGCTGTCATCATCGAAAGGCTGAAGAAATGAGCTGACATGAATGACATGGAGTTTGGCAATAAGGAGTGTGAGGTCCTGCTCCTGGGGAAGAACAACCCCAGCACTGGAACATGTTGGTCCCAAAGACTTGTAATGGAATAATTTGTTTACACTGGTATGAGGTACCAAGACACCTGTCTTTCCTATGTATTTATCTCCCTTACCATTCAGCACACTGACAATACAAGAAAGTACAAGTGCAAGAAACCCTCAGCAGGATGCTAACATGTTTTATAAGGAAAGCAATTTTAATTTATTTTTTCTGCTTTGTCATTTAGTAAGTTTAGATAGATGAGCTCTATAAAAGGCCTTCATTAAACAAAACAATGAAATCACCTGGATTTCACTGCTCTGAGAGTATTTAACTTTATACAAAGAACCTTACATATTCTTATATCTATATACATAAAGTTTCAGATGGCTTTGGGGCCTAAGTCAGATGTTTCATATCAGATAATACATACCATATCCCTTGATGTATAAAAGCAACAACTGCTTGAACAGGTGGTTCTGAGACTCACTGGTCTTTGACAGGTTTTTAAGTTCTTGCTCACCAACATTTACATTGTCAGGAAAAGTTCCCAGCTTCTGCCAAGGTTTTGTCAAGTGGAGCTCTTAGGTAGACACTGGAATTAACCTTTGAACAGAAAGTCCATTAAAAATCTAAGACCCTGAGTCTATTAAATCTGATAGAAATACAGAGCTGACAAGTAATATACGACCCAACTCATTGTATATTTATGCAATTGTTTCTTTTTCTTCCTGAAGCTATTTTACTTGTATTCGCTTTCATTGAGCTTTACTTCGCTATTTTCTTCTTTTTCTCCAATCTGATAAGATCATAATGAGCCCTGAGAATATTGGATGGAAAAGAACTCTGCTATGGATTTCTTTTTTTCTTTTTTTTTTTCTTTTTAATACAACAATGAAATGCCCTGAATCAAACATTTGTAATGAAAGATTTTTGATGGGCCACCTGAGTGACAACATTCTCTAGGCTGTTCCACTACAGGACTTCTTATCTTTATCTAACTTCTAAAACTCATCTCCAACCACCATTCTTATTCCTTCATGAAAATTTTAAGGTGATTTTCATGAACAAGTCTTTCTCCCTTCACAAAACTATAGGAATTAAGTGCAGTGACCTGCAATCTGTAATGTAGGATAAAGCTTCTGGTGACATAGCAGGAAACAAGGAATGCCCTTCCCGTATGGACTTGTCATGAAGGAGACTACTTTATTTCATCCCATATTTTTGCAGAATTTCCTGCAAAGTTCTTTATGTGCAAGCTCCCTATTCATTTGTCCCACACCTGACCCTTTGAAAGACTCTGATGAGAAATCTCAACACAGAAGGAAACAAAAATAACAGTGGCAGGAGATGAATTACCTCTTCATTCTACCTCACAACACATGAGCATGCCACAGCTGATGTGACACAGCATTTGCACCAATGTTGTTTCATGCATAAAGCTGAATTAACTGACTTCCAAACACCCTGACCAGAAGATATTTATGTGACTCTGTGCTTGCTATTGATGGGGAGAGGTTTTCAAGTTCTTTTCATGCAAACTTTATTTAAAATAAAAAAAAAAAAACTTCTTTCAAATCAGAAAATTTCCCTGAAGATTACTCTGCTTTATCGTAACTTTGGGCTCTTGTAAACTTTTTAAGTGAAAGATTAAATAAAAATACTGTTTATCAGTCCCCATGTATCTTACTAACGACAGAAGTTTTTCTTAAAAAAAAAAAAAAAAAAAAAAAAAGTTATGGCAAAAAAAGAAAAAGTTTCATAGAAAAGCAGATTTGGTAAAAATGTTGATCACTTGAACTAGCAGGAATTAAAAGGGAGAATGTAAAACTTTTCAGGCAATGTTAAATGCACATTTACAAAACCTTAAAAAAAAAACATAGAAAAAGCCCTCAAAAGTCTTGAATCTTATTTTGCAGAACAATTTTCTCCTTCGTACTTGGTGTCTCCTGTTCCTGAAATCTCAGTAACGTAAAACTCTCCTTCATAAACATTGAGGATTCCTCTTTTGCATGACCATGAGCTGTGATATATTTACTCATGGAGATCCAGGGGGCAGTTTAGCAAAGGCTATTTTGTGCTTTGCCCAGGCCTTGTGCTCAGCCCGAGTATGGTCTGTCATTTGCATCCTCCTGACACGTCACGAAGTGAAACAAGCCAGCTTCCCCTTGCAGAGCTGCTCCATGAGATTCTTTTAATCTGACCGTGCACAGATGGTTTGAAGCCCTACTTCTATCCTGCATGTGTTTTCCAGATGACTTTTGCACTCTTTTGTTGCACAGCTATGTGAAACAGCTCAGATTAGGCTAAAAAAAAAAAAATAATGCCACATACAGTGTTTATGTTGTGGCAAGGAGCAGGGAAACTTTTTCATGAGGGTGGGGAGCAGCAGGGAAGTTGAGACATTTGCTATTCATTAAAACTGCTCTTTCTAACACAGCTGAAGAGACTATTGCTCCTTCTCTGTGTGTTTTTCTAAAATAAAAACAAGTACCTTTCTGCTTAGCTGTAAATTCCTAGTTATTCACTTAGCTTGGTAACAAAATTATAATATTGAAGGTACAGCACAGAGAAGAGTCCTCTAGCTTTATCATGCTTCTTTGTGCTATTTAGAAACACCATAAAGCCACTGTCGTTTTGGATCTTACTTCCAAGTACTCTTATATTGAGGAATTTTATATTGAGGAATTTTATACTGAGGAATGGGAAGTCTCAGAAGTGGCAGAAATTTTCACTCAAGCATGTTAAGCACAGGCACAAAAAGAGAGGGGCAAAATGTCTTTTTCCAAGGTGAAAAGGAAAATGCTAACTACCTTAGTTTTCCAAACAAACTCCCAGGATATAGAAATGCGTGGGGAAACGAATGGGAAGTAGACATGCACTTGGAAGGAATGTTAGCAAAATGTATGCTTATGGGTTAAAGGCACAAGTGCTTGAATAGAGTGCAAGAAAACTTGCAGTTCAAAAAGCAGAGGATTCCCTTCCCCCCTGCTCTGCCTGCATATTTCTTCCAGGGATTTGAGAGCTGCAGGATGACGTGGAAGGGGGTCATAAAACCCTGAAAGGCTCCGGGTGTTCCACAGCCTGGCCCCGCTAACAGCAGCTCCAAACTCTTAAAATTAAAAGTCCCAGGGATGGGTGAGTCATCCTGCCTCCAGCTTCTCCCCTTTCAGAGAGATCAGGCAAGAGAGGTTGAAAGATTTCCCCTATAGATTTCTCGATTTGCAAGCTTTAGTCAAACTCTAACAGTCATTTCTTTAACATTACTGAGAAACTGTAACAAAGGCAATAAAAATCTGGCATCCTGAGATCTAACTGTTCGCAGTCTCTGAGCATTGGGTTGTGCCACTACCAAATTTTTCCTATGGAAAGAAAAAAATAAAGATTATCTTTTTTTTCCTTTTTTTTTCCTTTTTTTTTCCTTTTTTTTTTTTTTTTTTTTTTTTTCCCCAGACTCTTCAATCCTCCTCCATGCTTCTTTTTTTTTTTTTTTTTTTTTTTTTTTTTTTTTTTTTTCCAATTGTATGTATGTATGCTGCATGGCTCTTAACTTGGAATTACTGACTCTCCCCTTGCCCTGACCATCACCAGGGGCATACAGCATGCGTACTGTACCATTGGGAAGCCGCGCTGGGAGCTGCCACGTCTCTAGCGCTGCAGCACACAAAAGGAGGCGGAGGTAGAAGCAGTACCTTCTAGCTGACAAATTTGGAAATTCTAGTGCCACATCAGCAGAAGCCTATCCCAACACAGAGCTGTTCAGTTTGTAGAGAAGTGAAAACCTACAGTAAAAGAATTTCAAGACAGAAAACTCTTGCTAAATGCCTACTTATTTCTGCTCTTCTTTCCCTTGTATCTCAGTCAGGCTTGAAAGGTAACATCACACAATTAAATCTGCACCATTTAAAACAAAATACATGATTTCATTTAGGAAACTAGGAGCATACTACCTATACATCTAGAAGACTCACAATCCAGAAGGTTTTCTGTAGACTGGAAAATAACTGAGGTATGGGGATACTGAGGGTATATCTACACCATATTGTACAATCCCATGTGCAAATACCTGAGCTAATTTGGGAATCAAAGCATGACAGATACAGCCACCCAATGCTGCTCCTACACTCATGCAAATAGCCACAAGTCCCCACTGCTCCTAGTACAAGAACTGATTCAGTTATGTCACTGCAACTCCCATGTGCATATAAATTTCATTTTTAGCTAGCTTAGGTAGCACTAAGTTCACATTCTGAGTACCCACCATGAATGAAATATTCATATTTATCTAGATGCTAGAAAAGGCATTTTGAACCACATGCATGATGCATTACCTGGGTTTGGGCAATAAGGAGAGGTAAATGCAGAAAATGAAAGAGATAAGTAAGTTCTTCCCAAAAGTCATGTTTCATATACATAGAAGCAAGCTGATATGGACATGTAAAAGCAGATATTGAAGTATCCATTTACTTCAAGCATTTTAGAAAAGTTCAAAGAAAACATAAACATAATCATTCAAATGATTGTTGGATCACCTAGAAAATAAATGCAAGTATAGAATTGCCTCAATTAATGACCAGTGTTAAGTCATCTCTCTTGTCTGTCCCTGTGCGCCCTTCTAAATCACCTGAACCTGAACTCCTGATGCGGGGAACAGAGGCAGAATGGAAAAATCTGATTAGTTCACATGTTATTTACTGTATACATTCTGTGATTGAGTGAAATATTAAATAAAATGTGTTCACAAGACTCTTTGATGTCAAACCATCTTCCTCAAGTATCCTTGTGAAAGTGCTGAACGCTAATACAAATTTAACACCTGTAACTCTAATGCCTATTTTAATGTAAAAAATTGAAGAGAGATGAAGTGACTGAAGTGGCATGGAAGGACTGTTTGCCATTCAACCCTTTAATGCCAGGCTGGGGTAAGTATTTATTTTTCTGAAACAACATCTGGCTCCTTAATGAACTTGAAAGGTAGCTACGTTGGTGGTTTCTCATCTCTCATGTGGTTAGAGCTGTGTGTGGACAGCTTAAGAAGCCCATCATGTCAATGACTGATTCATTCAGTCTGAAGTATTTTTGTTGGACTTGGTGAGACTGTGGGATCTGTATAACCTCACTCAGGCCTCTCCTGAAGTAGGTGCTTAAAAGCATCTATGGTTCAGACCGGAAAACAGGACGGTATGTTTGTGTACATAAAGCTTAGCACAGCCAACCTGCTACCTAAACAGTCTTTCTGAAACAGTTTATCCAATTTATAATATAAATAGGAGTTAAAATACATGAAGGCCTAAATTAAAAGAACATTTTAGAGTCAAGCAACCAAATATAAAACAATTAAAGAATTAAAGATTTCTGTGTGGAAAGGAAGTGTTCAGAATCAAGAAAAGGAGTAACAGGTATAGCTTATTCTTTTCTTATCAAAACTATTTTGGACACCTAACACATCACTCAGCAAGAATGTTTATTATGGCTGTAATTTTCTATTGAAAGTTAATATTTTGATTCATCAATGTGGTATGTCCTCAAACTATTGTTAGTGCATAATAAACCATTCTTAGCAATGCATCTGTTCACGCTCTGCAAATCCTGGTGTTTTTCTGTTTTCCAGTATTTTACCTGTTCAGTGTGGAAGATAATGGGTATTAATAATTACATCAAGATAGCAGAGGTCAGAGGATGAGGTTTGGGCTCCACCTTTGTCCAGTTTGGCCCAGGCAAAATGGTCAAAAAGGCTTTCACAGAGACAGCAACTAGCAGATCTTGTGCAGATGGAAAATTCCTATGAAGTAGGAGGTAGGAGATGGATCAAATCTAAGCCAGATCCTGGCCTCCTGGGAAGAAGAGACTTAGCTTCCAGCTCAGTTACAAAAAATAAACAAACAAACAAACCAGAAGTGAGAAAAAAAAGCAAGCCATTAAATGTGTAGCAAAAAAAAGTCTGATTTCCTCCGCCTCTGCTCAGTTACCTGGTGTCCACTAACGTGGCTGTACTGTTATTGTCACTCTCCCAGAGCAGGATGTAGTTTTAATTCATAAGCATCCTGTTTACATCAAACTTTTAAGAGCTTAATACTTCTGAGATCTCTAACCCTCTCTCAAATGTAGTTACAAATGACCATGAAATTAAAACATTATTAGAATAGGAACAGAAAGAAAATGCCACTATTTAAGACTTCTTACTTTAAAAAATTGGTCAAAAAATAAAAAGCATTGAAGAATCACTGCATCACATCTAGCTTTTACCTGATATGTTAGTGTGGGGAAAACTTTTAAATAAGCAGGAGAACATTTTTCTCTCCCTTCTGCTGACTCTCAGGTAAGTTATTCTCCAGTCCCATAAAGTGATAAGAGACAGGGGTCAGACTAGAATAACCTATATTCAGCATATGGGGCAAACAAGTTCTGGAAATCTGGAGCATGCACAGACTGCTTCAGAAAGAAAGGTAAAGTGGGGTCATATGTGCCTTGCCTACATGGACACACCTGTAAGACAGACTGCTCCATGACCCCTTACAAACAGAACATGGATTCCACCTGTACTTATCCCTAGCAAGCCCTCAAGGCCCTCCAAAGGAGACAATGGAGGAATGCAGCCAAGGATCCCACTCAATACAGACTATGTAGCCTGTCCTAACAAGGATTTAGCGGCAGCCATGACCCTACAGCACACTTCCAGCAGGTACATTGATTCCAGACTCCACCCTTTGAAGACCCATTTTTCCTGTAACGAGCCTATGACCACTGAATGAAACCACTGGACTTGAAAATCAAAACCCTCATTGCTACTGGTGAGTCAGTTTCTATTACAAGATCTGCTACTGAATATTTTACTTAATGGGGATGATAAATTCCTGGGACTCTCTCCTGACAAAAGTTCAAAATCTCTCCAGAGATTTGAGTCTGTACAAAGTGGGATACTTCTTACCCTGATGACCATAGATTTTGTTTGGTAAGGTATGATACGGTTCTAGGACAATTCATATTGTTTTTTGGATAAAGGCTCATATGGTGGATTTATCACCTGATGACTTCAGGATATGAATGCTAAAACAAACACCACTGGAGCAGACAATGCAGGGCTGGGAATCTGTGGTCTTCACACTTGCCAAAAAAGCAAGCCCTAGACTGGAGATAAAAAGGAACTCGGTCCTTGGAGAGTGGCATAGTGGCCACATTTGCTCTGCTTTCCTGCAGACAGTTTGCCTGAGGAGGCCTGAACCTGTCTGCAGCCAATACTGTAGCTGCCCCTTCAGTTAGTGGGCAAAAGGTTTCTCTTAAAAGTTTACAATGAGGTTGTTTTCCCTTTACTGCAAACTGATAACAACAACCATAAAAGCAGTTGAAATATTTTTGTTTCTCTCTCTCACTCTCAGGTAAAGAAAATAATGGCAGCATAATGAATTGCAAAAGGGAAATAAATCTTCCTGTTTAAAAAAAAAAATAAAAAATGAAAAGCTTCAAGAAGGGAAGTTAAGCAGAGAGAGAGTATCACAGTCATTCTTTCCATAGCATTTTGTTTATACATTGAAATATTTCTTTCTGGCTGTGGCATTCAGTTGGCTACAATTTCTAGGTTAATGAGAAAGGCTTCGCACGAATTCCATCTCTGATGTGTGACTGCTGCTTCTATGGCAACAAAATGGACATGAAGGGGGTCCCACGTTTATATTAACTCAACCGCAAGTTGCACAATATCATTCATATATAAGGTGAAGCCGCTTGTGACTAGCGAGCCAGTGTACTACAAAGCAACATGAAGTTTTATTTCTATAAGGATGGAGCTTTGCCTTGAGTGAGCCCTTACAAATGCAGAGGACTTATCATTACAGATTCTGTAGTTTTGCTCTGAAGACAGACTCACTCTGAGACTCAGAGGCATCAATTGATAGATATGTACCCATCTGACAGCACCTGTGGGCCTGTCACCTCAATTCTAGTGACACATGCTTAACAACTGTCCATTCATGCTTCCTTTTGTCATCCAGACATGCTGATCTCTTTGGAAATAAGCTACAGGTTGGCAGGAAAATTGACTCACCCAGACACTGGCTTGAATAGATATAAATAAATAGATCTAGATGTTGATATAGATCTTAAACAAATAGATCTAGTGACATTGTTCTGAATTACTTGGATTCTGTAGGACTTCCTGTACTTCTCACTGAAGCATAATATTGAAGTTGACTTCACAGAACACAGAGATATATGTCATGGAATGACAGAGGTTCCATAACAAGCAGAAATACAGTGCAGTTTATTTCATGAGAATATAGTTGCACAGTGATTAATTTCACCAGAACACAAAGGATAATTTCTTTCCAGTTCTGGGTGCCATGGGAGTCTTCAGTATGTGTGTTCACTTCTGTAGCCCATCCGAGATGTGATATCTAAGCAAATGAAGTTTTAACTCCTTACATATGACCACTTTGCTTGTTTATAGAAGCCTCCTCACTTTCTTATTCAACTGAAATAAAATATTTTGAGACGTAACACTGCTGTGTTCAAGCCTGGAACCTGCCACTCTGGTTTTATTCATTTTTATTTTTCTTCTTCTAAATGAAGAAATCAGAAATGATGTAGAGAGAGTCTAATAAATGTCTCCAGGATGGTAGGACTGCAGCACAGCAGGTAGAGCCAGGTGCAGGTAGGGGGTTCCACTGACAGTCAGAGACACAGCAAGGGACAAGCCAGAGCCCAGTAGTGGGTTCAAACAAAGTTGCACTGTGAGACCATGATGTCTACTACAAAAGTGGGGAAAAGACTGGTGGCCCCAGGCTGTCCTGAAATGTCCTGCAGATGGTGGTGAAGGTGCTGGAGTGAGACTGATCACCAGTAAGGCTCATTGCTGGTTTCAGTGTCCTGTCCCTTCTTTAAGGGCGGTATCTTCTAAACTAGGGAAGATGACATGGATAATGCCACTACCTTTAATATACTTTGTCACTTTGTCCATTGGAAAGGACATCATTTGTCCTTTCTTTGTCCGTCATCCTGACCTCTCCAGGTGTATAACTATGAAGAGTGCTTCTCATTTTTACATGCATCATTAACTTTTAGAATTGGAGAGGAAATCTGGAGAAGGCTTTGAGGATACCTCATTGCAGCTTCCCAGTATTTAAAGGGAACTTATAAACAGGAAGGAGCCCTACTTTTTATGAGGGCATATAGTGATATGACAAAGGAAAATGGTTTTAAACTACAAGATGAGACATTTTGATTAGATATTAGGAGGGTATTTTTTATTCAGAGAATGGTGAGGCGCTGGCATATGCTGCCCAGAGAGCTGGGGTGCCCCATCCCTGAAGAAGCTCAAGCCCAGGTTGCATGGTAGCAGCCCTGCCCTGGAACAGGATGGTCTTTAAGGTCCCTTCCAACTCAAGCCATTCTATGGTTCTACGACTTCCATGATTCCGTGGTACCAGTCACCCTATCTTATTTGAAAATTAGCTTTGAAAAAACCAGCAAGAATCAGGATAATTATTTTAGCCTTCCCACAGCATATGCTATACACATCATCTCTGCAGAATGCTACATTCTTCAGGTAACTTTTCTGAAACTGAGCATTCTTCTTTTATTTTGCATAAGATATTTTGAGTGAATGAATTTGAATGAATTTTTCTGATGCAAAAGCAGTTTGCAAGCCACCAATGAAACTCCTACACTCCCACAAGCACAGGGAGCCAACACAGTTTCTTCACATTCCTATGACCGTCACGGAGATTGGACATACGTGGCAGATGGGCCCTGTGCTGGTACTCTGCCCAGGAAATAAATTTCAGCTTCAAATGTCAGTTGCTAACTTCAGAGGCTGAAAATCTGACTCACAAGCTTAGTCCATTTGGTGTCCTCTGCAGAACTGTTCTTCAGTGGTGAGGAGAGGTGGAATAATGTAGAAGTTGACAGACATGCAGCTCAAGGTTTTAATATTAAAGCTGGGATGCAAAGCTCACTGTAAACTGTGAGGGCTTACTCAGCAGGAAAGGAGCTATGGAAATTCTTGCAATGGGAAAACTGAACTTTCTTTCTCCAACTTCATTTCAGGCTGCACAAACATCACAGGAAGAAAAAAAGAAACAAAAAGAAAATGAAAGAGCACTTCTGAATCTTCTTTAAATATTTGTCCTCTCACTCCTGCAATCTAAAGGGTAAATGTGACTGTCATTAAAAGAGAAATGTCCTTTCTTTTAGAAAAAAATTATATATAAAAAAAAAGGAAAATTTATAGTAGCCCTTGAATAAACATCTAATAGGATTTCAGAGATAAGGCAAGACTATACAGTGACTTAGTCTTGATTTGCATGTTCATAAGGAACGAACCTTCCATTAAAAAGAGAATGAAACCATATCCAAAGGCAGCCATTTTTTTAGCTTTGGAATATCTTTTTTTTTTCTTTTTTTTTTTTTAACCAATGTACCTCCACCAATCTGTTGATTCCTATTGTTTTTTGTTTGATGTCAAGACAAAGTTCCTGGGGTAGGAGGCTGGAAAAGAAAATACAGTCTCTTCCTACAAACTGTTAGCAGACTCTTGCTTTGCTTTGCTCACTTTAAGTATTTTGCTTAGTTTGGCTCAATGCTCTGTTTTTTCTGGAAACCTCTCATTTTTCTTTCAGTCTGCCTTCCAAAACCACAGAGCACTGAAAAAGAATTTCTACTATGGCTCATCTCTACTTCAAGGAATGTTAACTTTATACACTCCTATGTACCTGTACCCTATATTTTCAAGACTACATTCTCACAAACAAATAATATTTATCACCCCGTGTTTTTATTTATTGAAAAGCAAAGGTTAGAAGTTTCAGCTAGCTAACAGGGGACGATCCAGCTGGCATCTCTAATGGAAATGATTACCACAAAAACATTTGTGATCACTTAAGCGTGGGCTCCCATGATGCTTAGCAGAAAAGGCTGAAAACAGTTCAAAATAGTTGTAGTGCAATCTAAACAGGAAAGGCAGAAATGAATGACAATTTGCAGCAAACAGAAAAAAAGTCTTTCTCAAAGTCCGCTAGCTAGAAGATTTTAAAAGTTATTTCAGCAACTCTGTTACAGATACATGGAAAATTAACACGTCTGGAACCTACATATATTCTGCAGCTCAGCTGCAGTCCAGCACATCTGTTTCTGGTTTAAGTTATACCTCGCTCTGGCATGGATCCAAAGAGCAGTAGTGGAAGTGAGTCTGGGTCTAACTTGGTGGAGTAAATGGATGCAGCTCTGCTGAGAGGTCTGAAGTGAAATCAGATCATAATGTGGTGCTACATTTCTAGCGAAATATATTTCTAGAGTTTTCCCTCCCTTTTACTCACTTTGTGATCAATCAACTCTTCTGCACAGCAAAAGTAGACTCCATAGCTCAGATACAGGCTTGAGTGCTGTAACTTTATTTAAACTTCTTTGTAATGGTCTGCTGAAAAATATAGTTTGAACGCTATTATATTCAGGAAGAAGTTTGTGTTCCTATCAGGACGCTCTCTTTTTTTTTTTTTTTTTTTTTTTCATTTAAGAGGGTTAGTCACATATTTAAAACATTATTTATAAAATTAAGATCTGAGACATATACATGTGTGTGCATTTGCACATATGTTTTGGTCACTCGTGAAGATTTTCTGTAGCCTATTTTTTATTATCTCAGAATCGTGCAGTGGTGTGGAAGTAATTAAGCACAAAGCAAACACAGAGCTACTGGTCATGAATGAGTTAAATTTTAAACGTTCATTAGAATTACAGGAATAATAGAGGGTTTTTTTGTGTGTTTCTTTAGTATATATTTTTAAAATTCAGTCCTGGCAATCACAGTGATTTGCAGATAAAGATTTCTTTTCCTCCCTTTTGAAAGAAAAATACTGGGAAGATATGACTGCTGTATAAGCATGTCAATGCTGAGTGACCAGTCCACTCCTGTATATTCCTGACACAACCAGAGCCACTTCAGAATGTGTTCATTAAAGGTTTTTATCAAGCTGTAGCATACAGAGAAACGAAGCACTGCTTTACTGTTTATGTTCAGTTTGTCTTGCCTATGCACAGGTTAAGGCACTGCCTCACTTACAGCTGTGTGACATAGTCCAGGACAAAGCACAGGCTGGCTCATCTCAGGCATCACTGCAGCCCTAGGAATGAGCAGGAATGGCTGGGATCAACCTGCACATCCATAGCACCTGCTGTGTCAGAAAAGGACAAGTCAGACATTCTCCTAGGGAGATAGCACAGAGGGACTTGTTCAGAATATTATTTCAGTCCATGAATCCTAACAGTATTTAAGAGAAAAAAAAATTACATGAGCTTTCCCTGTCAGCCAGCATAGGAATCTCCCTTTCATCATCATGCAGAGTGCCACGAGCTCTCCCCGGGAGCCAGCTCTCCCAGATCCCAAGGAACTCTGTCCCCCAGCCCAGACAGGCAGTGAAGCAGGACTTGTGCCTCCCAGGTGCTGCAGCAGCATGGCGGGGCTCACCGCCTGTAGCAGCTCAGCCAGAGGCTGCTGCTTGCTGAGCTTAACCAACAGTCTTTGCCTGCTTGGGGGAGTGTGCGAACACTGCCACATAGTATTTCATATTTCATGTTCAGGCTGCTGGGGGAGGGCAGAAGGAGGCTCTTCTCATTTTTTTCTAAGAGCTGAACAGGCCATGCAGCCTCAGAAAAGAAACGTAATGATGAAAGAATCCTATTGCAGCAACAGCAGCAGTGCCACATGGATAGCGCTGGAACAGAGTGCTCTGCCTGAGACAGAAGCAAACGTGGCTCAGCAGTCAGTTCTCCAACCAAGACTCTGGCTCTCAGATAGAGCAATTTCAGGGAAACTTTGCCACAGTCCTGTCAGGATCAGTAGCCTTTATTATGAAAGCATATCCTATTCATTTCTCCCCTTCCTTCATGCCTCTGAATCCCTTTGCTGAGGCACTGCCTGCCAAAGCTCTTCAGGGTCATGCTGACAGAAATTAGAAGAAACTTTTCAGACATCTGTACCACCGGGTCCATGGGCTACAAACAGCTGCTTCTGACCACTCTCCTCTTTAGAAATTGATGTCTTAATAAAGTTTATCAGCCTGTTTCGCTACTGAAAACTGTAATTGACTCCAGAGAAATAAAAAATGAAAAGGAAACTGCTTCCGATATACAATACAGTAAGAAGAGGAGGCCCATTCCAGTAGATGTTCCAAGCAACTTCCAATATCCCATCAGTGACTCCTCAGTCGCATTAAAAATCAATCTTCATGAGATAAAGTTATTTCCAGCCTTAGACAAGTGCTGAAGCCAATTTTCCAGTTAATTTCTGGGTTGGTTTTTTTTTTTTTTTCCTGTTTTTCTTTTCTTTTCTTTTCTTTTCTTTTCTTTTCTTTTCTTTTCTTTTCTTTTCTTTTCTTTTCTTTTCTTTTTTTTTTTTTTTTGTGGAATTTTCTCATTTTTGATATTTCTATCAAAAAGATTTCCAGAGAAAGCTCATCACTTTTCTGATATTTTGCTAGAAAAAAATACATGTTTTATTTTCACATGCACCAGAGGGTTTGAGTCGTCAAAAATAGGATCTTTTTTAAGAAATGTCTGTAGCCAGCTGAGGTCACTTGGGCTGAGCCCAGCTTGAGCACAGAGGTCATTCTGGGAGCAGCAAGGCAGGGAGGTTAAAAGGGTTAAAGTCCTGAAACACAATCCCTCTAGCAGTGACCCTACCCCAAGCTGTAGGAACAGAAGTAATCTGAACTGCCACTGAATCTTGGTCAGAATGATTGTTTATACTCCGCATGTGCAGAGGCACTTTACACTTTCATAATTTAATCCCAGTTCTAAAAATATTTTGTATTTTCCTTTAGCTGCATGTCCTGGAGTCAGGTGACTAAATACATATGTAAGATTTACATTTGAACAAAATCAAGTTCATCTGTAACATGTATGTTCAAAAAAACAGGGAATGAACAGAGGAGGCCAAGTGTGCACCTCACATTTCACATGTCACGATTTTTAAATCAGTCTCGTGATGAGAGGAGGGGATACAAGACACTGAGCCAAGGATCGCTTGTATTATCAGAAATGAGATCCCAAATCATCCCTTCATGGTGCCATTCACAGCATCTCACCCTGAACCAGGAGCCCTGGTAATCTTTTATTATAAGAACCTGTGGAGTGACTTTAAAATATATTCTAAAATAATAAAAAACAACTTGGGACAGAAAATGTATCTGTTCTGGACCTCTGGAACACATGTAGAGTAATGGCCATATATTTGTCTATCAATAGGAAGTTACACTAAGCTGAGAGATGATACTGCCCAAAAAGCACAGTGCACACGATGCAGTTAAGATGGCTGAATTGCCACTGGAGTCTAAAATGAAAATTTCACTCGATATTGTGTTTAAATAAGAGGAAGGTTGCTAGATGCCACAGACAGTTTAAAACTACAGTGCAAGCCTTCCTTCCCAACTGCCTTTCCTAGGTATCTTAGCATTGTGGATATATTTAGTTCTTTAATGTGTCTGGTTAAAAAAGCCCTGAGCTGTGTGGATTTCATTGAAAGGTAAGTGGTCATTATGCTGACCAAAGGGTGTGCCCTTCTCTGAGCTTTCAATTTTGGGGTCCTTTCTTATATGCCACAAGCTAGCTGCCTGTGAAATGCTGCACAGCACTGATGAGAAATGGAGAAACAGGAAAACAGGAAGGTTTTGGTATCCAAAGGTGTTTCAAACAAACCAGTTAACTCAGCCCTGTATTATTCAGACCACTGTACTCTTCAGGTGAGCTAAAGCATACAGCTGTCCACTTCTGCTCAGGCTTCCATCTGAGACTAATGTCTCTTCTCTTCTGAAGGGATGCACAAAAGAGTGGCTTAAATATAATTATTCGCAGTCAACAACAATTGCCTCTCCCATTTCTGTAACAGCCAGAGTTTCACTTCCATCTCCCTGCCCTCTGACTGCACTCCAGAATAAGGAGCATGCTCAGGATGGATTTGTTCTGCCTGGATACTGAAACTAAGGAGCTGCAAGCAGCTTTAGTGAGAGGAAGGAGGGGAGACGGTTGCAGCCATACAGAGCTTTCAGAGGGCTGGACAGATACTGTACTTCCCAACAGCTGCACTGCATCAAGGCAAACCACAAAATAGTTTTGCAGCTACTCCCCAGAGCACAGTGGAAACAAAAGTCAGACAAGGCTGTTAGGGGTGTTTCTTTTTAATGGTGGAAGGCAGGACACAGAAAGAAAGGAAAGAACAAAACACTGTGACAACACACCACTGTGTATAGGCTGCTGTAAACATATAGGTAGCTGGCAGGAACTTGTAATATCAGGTATTACCCATCTGCTGTGATTCATATGCTGAATTTACAGGATGGAATTAACGGAGCAGTCAGATACAGTACCAAGTTACCAATATGGGTGTCAGCAAATGTAAAGGAATATCTGAAGATGTAAACAATGTTGATTATTCAAATTGGTGGCACTCTGGAAAAAAAAATAATCATTGAATTTACTGGTTACTCCAGATTAAAACTAGTGTGCATGAGGGAGCCTTTTCTGTTACTTTTCAGAAAACTGATGTCAGTTATTTGGTATTTATTCTCTTTCACTTACAGTTTGTGAAAATACAGCTCCTGTAGTAAGAAAAATATGCCTTTCTGTGCTTTTAGCTATTCAGATGCTCAAGTACTAATGAGAGAGTTAAAAAAAATAACTCCTCCCAAGACCTAAAA
The DNA here is from genome assembly GCF_951394365.1 of Tetrao urogallus. Classification (NCBI taxonomy): domain Eukaryota; kingdom Metazoa; phylum Chordata; class Aves; order Galliformes; family Phasianidae; genus Tetrao; species Tetrao urogallus. The sequence goes on along the minus strand of NC_136820.1, from coordinate 28,298,429 downwards.
AACTGCAGCTGAAATGGTAAGAATGTCTGAACTGGTCTTGTCTCCCTCCCTGCCCCCATTCTTCAGACTGTACTTAACTTACATAAACTATTTGGGTTGGAAAACATTCGTTAGGTCTATTCTGACTCATGATTTCTCTGCTGCTTTAAGATCCTTAAAGCACCAAGCAAATCATCATGAGTTTCAATCTACCTAATCTGACAGAGAAAAAAAAAAGTCAAAGAGGCAGCTCCTCAGTTCCTCGAGCACAGAGAGCTCAGTCTGAAGCCACTGCATTGGGTGATGGCTGCTGCTGCATTACGCAGGGGCCCATTCCTAGATTTCCAAGTTGCAAAGCTGGATGCAGAACATGGAACGCCCACTTCTCATTCCAACATTTTTTCTACTTAAAAAAAAAAAAAAAAAAAAAGTTGGAATCAGTACATCAAAATGTAGCCTTTGACCAGTGCAGAATAAAAAGACTGGTAGTTCCACATAAAAACCAAAAGGAAATTGATGGTGTAACAGAGAGCACTGCTCTGGTATTGACACTACAACAAAACTCTCATCTCTTTAGGATTAACACGTTTACTTACCAAACAGTTCCACAAAGAATAGATGTAGGTTCTCCTCTCAAAGATAGCACAATGAACTTCGACAGTCATATGGATTTAGACAGAAACAGGTATAAACCCATGCATACAAATCAAATCAGTAGTTTAAGATATGGTTACACAGAAACTATTTATGGCATTGTCAATATGCACATGTTCAGTTCACATAAAATGCAAACTAATACAATTTACCTTATCCTTTAAAGGAATGGGAATCAAGTAATCTCTTTTTCTTATGTTTGTCACAGATTTCTTAATCTCATTCAGAGATTGCAGCTCATGCCAGTGCCAGATCCCCTGTTAAACCACTCTGTTTGATCAGTGTTAAACCACTGGTATGCATTACTTGTGATCTTGTTGTATGCAAAGACCAGAGAAGACTGATAGGGCTCCACATTTCATTTGTTGATTAGTGTGACCACTTCCCATCCTGGGCCAGCAGCTCTCAGTTATTCCATCTGCATGGGTATCTACACAGAACAATCCAAACATCATGTGGGAAGTGATGTCCATTTCATGCCACATCTGTGTCCATGCACACAGAGCCAGCTGTCTGTTCGCACAGCCCCTGACACCTTGCTGCAGCATCTCCCACACAGCACACTGCTCCTGCTTTCTCTCACAGCTGGCACGCAGCTGCAGGTCCAGGCCCATCAGGAGAGAGGCAGATGTTCAGTGCAGGATGAACAGCAGCCATCTCACAAAGCTCACCTGGGTGAGCATATCCAGCATCAAGCTCACTACACACTGCTGCACAGTCCAGAAAGGATACAGGAATCCAAATCAGCTAGAACGCTATGGATTATGGAACAAGACATGGAACACTTATAAATTATGGGACAAGTCCAGTAACAATGAACTCTGCTCCTGTGCTGCTTTCTTGAAAGGTGGTGATCTGTAGAGCAGATGATGACTAAAGGATGGTTCTTGGAGTATTGAATACTTGGTGAGAAGTAATTACCACATGTAGTTAGAGCTGAGTGAATAAACTCAACACTGAAGGCTCTAACTGGTTTCAGAGCTCAGTGATAGCTTCTGCTTGTGCCAAAATATTAACATTTCTGTGTCAGTTGAAGGTAAGGTAGGGCTGTCTAGAGGAAGAATATTTAGCTCTATTGTTGAACTTCCTATCTTCAAAGTCCTTTGCCAGCATGAAGCTATTAGCCTCACACATCTGTCAGTCATGTAAATGAAGGCTTTTACAGGCATCCTGGAAGGGAAGAAGCAGAGATCCAGGAGGTAAATTACCAGAGGTTTTCTGGTAAATTGGTGGCTTCACATGAAGCTAAATGCTTAAGTATTGGTTTTATGGCCAGTGCCATCGTGCTGCCTTTTTGTATTACTTGTTTGCAAATACTTCATTTGTTGCGTGAATTTAAGAAATTATCTGAAAGCTTAATGAACCTTTGAAATTAGAAGATTTGAGCTCTGTTATGGCAAATAGGGTCTGTACCTAACTAATCTGAGTCCCTTGGCAATATTAATGACCTGAAATCTGAATACTGGGGCATGTGATAGGTTTATTTTGCAAATTATTAAACAAAATTCTGACCAAAATTTGATTAGCTGCTAAGCAAAGCTGTGGAAAGTGAAATAACAACATGCGTTGAAAGCCAAGAGCAGAAAACTATGAAACTAATACCCCAGAGAGTGAATGTAAAGGTGCTCATTGCTTCATTCAGTCTAATTTTGGCAAAGATGTTGAAAATGAGACCCAAATTCCTGTCATTTTTAGTAGTGTGATCCTTGCACCAATGAAACTCTCTGGTGTGCTGTGATAGATTTCCTCACCTGTAAATGCGATTGTTGTTTAGTTCTGAGTCTCTGACAGGTGAGCCTCTGCTCCTGTTCAGGCCTTAGTTTAGGAGCAATTGTTACTTTTGTGAAATAAGAACTGAGAAGCTACTGAATCTCACCTTCTGAGGCTATCCAGACTATCCAGTTTGTAGCCCCAAATTATTCTAAGGAGGCATTGTGCTATGGAGAGCTTGAGGAGGGAATCCATGCAGCTCATGCACTTGAGCACTGCACCATAGCATTTCCTTATAATGCATGATCTTCTTTGCATAACCTGTGATCACCTCAGAGCAGTGCAACCTGCTTGTTAGTGCCATAGCCCAGCTCTTCACCACCACCTGTACTACAGGACAGCATGGCATCAGCTCCACTATGCTAGGTTCCCTACACTGTGTCAAACACAAAACCTGATAGCTTCCTGACGTGAATCCACTGAGATTTACACTGTTTCAGGACTGGGGTCTGCATGCACACCAAGACACCTTACTTCTTAATCATTCTTTCTGTAATACGTAACACTATAAAAATGGACTAACTATATGTTAGCATACACAAGACAGCAGAAATATGAAAATGCATCTTGAGGTGTTCTGTGCAAATCTTATCCATACCCCCTAATGAGCATCTCATTTCATGTCATAAAACAAAAAGCACTTTAAAACGAAATAAGACATCGAAAAGTAATCAGCCCTCAGTTGATTTCCCCTCCGTCCCTATGTCAGGATGAGTTCTAACCACACAAAAAGCACAACAGACGTCTGTCCATAGCTGCTGTAGGACATGAAGGCATTTCAGACACATGCAGAATTATTTTTTTCCTGTGAGATGACAAGAGGTGAAAAGTTTTGAATTCAGGGAAAAGCCTGGACTGACAGGGCTATGCAGTTTCTGAGTCTTGCTAAAACTGGTTGCCGCCTCAACTTTCAAAGCAGGATTCAGATGTATCTGAAAACTACACCCAGTGCCTGTGGGAATTCAGCTGTCTCCAAAGTCAGCTTTAATGATGCGCACTGTCTGAAACAAGCCTTCACTTGCACTGCTTATGTTAGACTGTCAGCGTGCATACCAAGCCTTGTCCACACAGTGAAGGATCAGGGGAGGCATTTCCTCCACCAAGACAGATATTTTTCCATTAAAGTTGCATACTCTTTTTTGTAGCTGGAAATTGACATGGGAAACAACTATCTATTCATGCTTACTGAAACTCAGAACCTGAGGATAAAAAGACTGATTATTTTTCCATCAGCTATAAACAGTCTGATTGTGTTTTTTAAATTATTATTATTTATTTATCTAACTGTGCAGCAAACCTTTTCAATAGTGAATTTCAAGGCAAGGTGCCAATGTCTCCTGTAATGTTGCCTGTGCGATTTTGATTGCCATAATAAGTGTATCAAAGTGATAACTAGAGCTTTATCTGACACTCTCCAGAAACTTTTGTACAAAAACATTTTACACCAAATACAGCCCATGATCCTACTGCTTATTTTCAGCTACTCCACTGATCTCTCTCTTATATTTTCCAGCGCTTCTTTTATTCATGTACTTCTGAGTTCTAAACCTTATCACTTCCAAACCTGTCAAAAATATGAAGGAATGGACCTGTACACATCTGCTACAAATTGTTTATTACATTTTCTTTTTCCTTTTTTCTGTCTACAATAGAAATTCTGAAAGTCCTCAGAATTTGAATCCTTTGTTGCTGTCACTTCACAGCACTATGCCATAATGATGCAGTAGAACTTTTAAAATGCTATTATTTTACCTCCATTTAAGCAATGTGCTGTTTAACAACAGGACAAGCTTGACACCACATGAAAGACTTGCCAGCTTCTTTGGAACCTCATTAATATTTGTGTTTGTATAGGGAAAGTATTCTCACCAGCATCACTTCAGATTGATTTTACTGGAATTCACTGCAACTGATCATCCTTTTTAAAGTACTGTCAGCCTCGATATTATTTTTTCTTCTGTTTTTTGATGAGAATCCTGTGTCCATACACCAAAATTCCTATAATGGAAAATGGAATCAGCCAACAAAAGATGGTTACAGCAAACAAACAAACAAAAAAAAAGTTTATGATGCATCTTAAATGCTTGTGACATTTTTCTGAGGCTTGCAGCTATAGTGATCAGTGGCCTTGCTCTGCTACTTCTGAAGTCAATGGGAGTTTGTATTATATCATCCGATTGAAAACGGAATCAGAGCCAGTGTGGAGGGCCTTTTATAACAGCTGTGTAGACTTACCCTTGACTAAATGGAATGGAGGTGAAGACCAAATGGTCTTAAAATTGTTTTAAAATTAATTCTCAGTTGTAAATTAATCTAGTATTTAATTATCATATAACTTTACAGGATAATAGTTAGCGTTATAAACAAGTAGACTGAGCTGACAATGATCTTAAAAGTAGTCTATGTGTCCTGAATTCTCATAAGCCATAAATTGGTTTGGCTGTAGCAAAGATAAACTCAGTCTTCTATAAATATGTGGACTAAGCCTTTGTTTTGACCTCCTCACTTCCTAATTATGTAATCTTTGAGAAACAATAGAGGAAAACAAAAAAAAGATTAAAGAAAGAAAAACAGTGTACATTTTTAATGAGCAAACAGAACTTAGGAAGCTCAATGACAGTGACTGCAGAAGTCATCCATTAGAGGCGGACAACAAGATATCCCAGTTTCAGTGAAGCAGCTTTGAGTAATACTCTTTTTTGTCTCGACTTAAATATAATTGAAAAAAAATGTCAATTAAATTTGTCCAGTGATCTCTTTAATAGCACTCCTGCATGGGCTGCTGAGGTGCAACTCTTTTCTGTCTGCCTACAAGCAGCTCCTTCCTGAGAATACAGGAGCATTGCTCCTACTGAGAGCAATGAATGATGATTTAAGTGTTCACATCACCCAGGGATCAGGAACTAAAGGCAGCAGTTGCTATAGCTATTCATGTAGAACCTATTTATTTCTCATTAAAAGTCAATTTGATGGACTATTCTCCAAAGCCATTTTAGATGTTTCTGAAAGAACTCTCCTAGAATATCGAGGAAGTCAATGGCTATGGGCTATTTGTACAAAGAACAGCACTCCTGCCTTCATACCTTCAGGTGGCACTGTACAGGCTCCTTCTAAATGCTCGTCCATGTACAGGGCCAAATAATGACTGTGCCATGCTCTTAGATTTCTGTATACCCTCAGCTGCACAAGAGGATGGTGTCCTGCTTTGTTACTCATCTTTTGTTGCCATGTAGTTGGGCTGTATCCATTATCTAAATGAATGTGTGAAGCTTTGTGTTGGAATAGATGCAAAGAAACCAAAAACTAATTGCACCACCCACAAACGCTCTGGCTGTCCATTCACCTCAGTCTGAGGAGAAGTGGGTTCTGAGACCATGCCAGACCCATCTACTCAGCCTGAAGTATGAGGTTTGGGGAAAGCCTAAAAAGATGCAGATTCTTTCTCTGAGCTCTGGCAGTGCTCTACGTGTTCTTGTAATATAGTACTAGCCAAAGAGTATTAAACTGGATGGATGGATGGATGGATGGATGGATGGATGGATGGATGGATGGATGGATGGATGGATAATAAATTTGGAAAGAGCACTAAGGGCAAAAGCTTCCCAGTGTATGTACTGAAAACAGTTATAGCTTTCAGAATTTTAGGTCTGCATTCTCATAAATTGTTCTAAATAATAAGAAACAAACCTGCTTTGACATTACCTGGAGAGTCATTTATTTCAAAGCTTGACTTCACAGAAAATTTTCCAAAGATAATTTTTTATTATAATTGATCTCAGCTTAAATTATGCCACAGGCATTACTGGCTTCACTGTGAAATAGTTCCTTTAACTAAATATGATGCAAAGGGAAAAGGAGTTCTTAGATATTTCTTTGGTAAATTGGCTGATCAAATCACTTTCTGTTACGCTAATGGCTCCAAAAGCAGTAATATTACTTTTATTAATTCAGGAGTAGAGATAAAATGAGTTTCCTCTTTTCCCTTACTATTTCTTTCTTCAAAAATAAGGAAAAAAAATTATGGATATGTGTTAGATAAGAAAATGTCCAAATGGTCCATACCTTGTGAACAGCACCACTGTTATCAAAGCTGCCAGTCCTATAGAACTTCAGTTATGGTTTTTTCAGCATAGGAGACCTACAGTCATAGGGAAAGAGCCATACCACTGAATTATTCTTCTGTATCTCCAACTCCTTTTTTCTTTCTTCTAGGCAAGGGCATCCTTAGCTACGTGCTCCAATCCTGAAATGGTTGTAGCACACCAAAAATGTATCTTTTGAAGTCTGGGAAGCTGTAATGCACAATGTGCATTGCTGAGCTTTTGGTTATATCCCTCTCTCAGCCTTTTGCATTGTGGTAGGAGAATAATTGAAATTCCATGTCTTTGAGGGTTTTTTTTTTTTCTGAGGTAGAGAGAGGGAGACATCTTTTCCATGTGAAATTTGAGGATGGAGGGAAATGGTAGTTTACTTTGGTTTGATCAGGATACGTGTCCACGTTCCTGTAGCTCCAGAGAATTCCATTAGCAGAGAAGGGCTATTGTTTCTTGAAAATATGCATTTAAGTAGGCAAGCAGTAGTTACCTGACATTATATATACACCATTAGAACAGATTTCATCACAAAATGCTCTGAATCTCATTATAAGCAGGCAATGAGTGTCCTGCTGATGCAACAGCAAGAATTCGTTGGACCAAATGAAGAAAAACTGTGGCTATAGGGTTAGATGATTGATTTCAAGGGACAAGACTGAAAAAACCTGCTATTCACTGGAAATGGAGAAGTCAGGAAATAGTCATTCTTGGACTCAAGCTGCAGCACTTTGAGTCTAATTTCAATCATTATTTCAAGTTATCTGAAGCCTACTGAGTAACTTTAGATTTACGCGAGCTTTCAAGCAGCTCACTTTGCTGCCCAGCTTAGTTTTACATCCTATTTGATTTAAATTGTTACAATTCACACCGAGGAAACAGTCTGAAAGAGTTCTGTTCAAGCGGTACACATTTATTACAGCTTTTGTATCCCCATCCACGCTGTGCGCCCACTTTGCGGTCAGACATTCTTTGTTGGATTCCCTTTCGCTAGTGCTGCGTTTCAGCCTCCCCGTAGGGCTGCATTCAGCCGGGCAGCTCCCGGACGGGCTGCGGGACCCGCCCGTCCCCCCACAAGCACCGCGGCCGTTCGCGGCTCGCTGAAGCATCTGAGCGAGATCCGCCCGCGCGGCGACCCGCACCCGCGAGGTGGGTCCACCCGGGGGGAGGGAAGCGGGCCGCCACGCCCTCCTCTCCCCCTCCGCCACGGAGAGGGGCCCGCGCCGATCCGGGACTCCCCTCAGCGCGCGGAGGGGCCGGCTGACCGCTTTGGCACCGGCGGGCACGGCACCACGTCAGCTCGCATGGGCTGCGAGGCCGGGATGGGCGACCCCAAGTGATGCAGCCCGCTGGCGACGGAGGAATGGGAGAGTCTGAGCGCAGTTCTTCCCGGCCTCCCTGAGAGCCGACGGGCGGCCTGTGCGGCTCCCCACCCCGGAAGGCAGAATCAGACGTGGCGAGATCCCCTCGGGCTGACTGCCGGGCTCGCAGGGGGGCTGCGGGGTGCCTTCCCTCCTCCGACACCACAGTCACCACACGGCTCCCGGCTCGTGGGCAGGGTGCGCTGGGGACGGGGGACACCCGAGGCGGCCCCGTGCCGCACGCTCCGAGGCCGGGAGGGGGAATGCGCGTCTCCGTGCCCGCAGGGACCTCCGTGAGGAGGGCGGACAGCCGCGACGGGAAGGGCTGAGCTGCGGCCCCGCGTCCGCCGTAGGGAGCGCGTGGCGCTGCCTTCGGTAGGGCGGTACGAGGGCTCGGGCAGGGGGCGCAGCCCTCCCCCGGCCGCTGCCCCAGGCCCTGGACAGCTCCCGCTCCGAGACCCCTCGGAGCGCGCTCCCGGCGCTGCCCATCGCCCGGCGAGGCCAACAAAGCAAGGCGAGGGGCGGGGAACGTCTGAAAAAAAAAAAAAATCAGACGGCGAGTCAGATTTTCCTCCCGAAAGCCTCAAAGTGTCCACGTCCTCAAAGCATGGAACCAATTTAGCGCCGCCGCCTTCCTCTTCCCTCCCTCCCTCGCCCCCCGCCCCCCCCCGACCCCGCAGCCGAGCAGCGCGGGGATGGGGCCGGTGAGCACGTGACAGCGCTGGGAGCCGCGCGGGCCCCGCGGTCGCCGCGCGCCCATTGGCTGCAGCGCTGCCGGTGCCTCGCAGCCGCGGGACCCTCCTGCGGTATAAGTAGGGCGGAGCGGGGCTTGATTAATTTAGCATCCCGGGCAGCAGGTTTCTGCTAAGTTTGGAGTTACTCCTCGCGACTGTATGCCCGCGTCCTGCACGTAATAGCCAACCACGTCCGGGGGCTCTGCAACACAAGGAGTCTGCATGTCTAGCAAGTAGACATGCTCAGCTTTGTGGATACGCGGATTTTGTTGCTGCTCGCAGTAACTTCATACCTAGCAACAAGCCAACGTAAGTTCTTTCCGCTTGTTCGTGGCATGGGTGGCGGCAGGGGGTGGCTGTCCCGCTCTGCGCGCTCCGGAGACCCTCTCTAAAGCTGCCACCTCCGTCTCAGAGCGGCGCCTCTAGTTCAGAACTACCAACGGATGGCAAAAGGCCAACGAGATAACACTCCCCCTCCAAAAAAAAAAAAAAAAAAAAAAAGAAAGAAAGAAAGAAACAGAAGACGCGCTCGCATCCCAAGGAGCACGCAGAGCTCTCTTCCAGGTGCAGAGGCACAAAGTCCTGGAGCAGAGTGCTGGCCGGGATGCACCCGCTCCGCGCTCCCCGGACCGGGCGCGGCTCTTCCCGTCCCTCCGCCGCTTTGTGCCGCGTCGCCGTGCGCCATGGCGCCGCCTGCCGGCCGAGCGTGGAGCGGCCGCGCAGCCAGTTCCCAAGAACGGGGGTCCTCGCTGTCCTCGGGGGTCTGCTGAGAGGGAAAGGCGTTACGAGGCAGGAGAGGAGAGGACGAGCAGGGATATCAGCTCCTGTTGGAGATTTTAAAGGGTTCTGCTCCCTGGCATGAGGATTTGGTTCTCCCGCGCTTTGCTGTGGGAGCAGCGCAGTCCCTCTGCACGTACATCGATAGGGAGTCTCCCCCACACGCGTGCCCAGGGGAGAAGCGCACTTTTCCCTTGCCTTTCGCCGTGCAGCACTCAGGGAAACGCTGCCCCAGCCTCCCCGCTTCTAAGAAACTGCTTTGCGGGGGGAGGGGGAGGCTGGCTGCGTTACCCGACAAGGACCCGGCCGAGCTGCCCGTGGCCGACGCCCAAGAGCTGCGGCGAGATCGTGCCCGGCGGGGGGCCCCGGTTGAGGCCCAGAGCGCTGCGGGCCGCCCTCGGCCCCTCGCCTCCCCCTGATGACGGGCGGCGGTCGGAGCGCCTCAGCCGGAGCTCTTTGGGTGGCTGAGGGGGCTCGGCTGGGAGTCCCACATACCCCCTGTGCCACCATCACCTGAAACCAGCCACTTTTTGCTATAGGCAATCTGTAATCCACTGTACTTTAGCTTAGTGTTGTTCTGCGCTTCAGTATTGCCTTCTTTTGCTGCATGAACAGCTTACATTTATTGTAATAATTCATTGCTCAAGTGGCACTTTATAAGGGGGAGGAATGTCCAAAAGCCAGAGAGTAACGCGTCAGGTTACTGGCACTGAACTGTGGTGTGAAGTGTTTCAGCCAAAATAGATAATTTGCTGCTTTAAATTTGGAAAACAGGCTTTGAAAATCATTTTCTCCAACGAATTAGCAAAAGCATTCTTCGTAGTAAATAGCATGCAAAGAAAATTGCCTTCCATTTGGTGGGTGACAGCTTCAGATAGTTCTCTGCTCTACACAAAGATGTTTTACAGGGAATACTGGAAATAGATGTTCTTTAACATTCTCCATAAGAGTACAAGGGGCCGCTTATATTAAAATTTGAAGTTACCCCTTCTAATTAATATCTTCATGTATGTCATGTCTAGGTTTATTGAGCTGTTGCATGTACGTGTGAAAATGTATATGTGGTTGTTTTGTTTTGTTTTTTTTTAGATATGTATTTCTAAGCACATTTAAGGGAGGATTGTAGAAAATGTTGCTTTAATTTCATTTAAAGATCTGTTTTGATTTGGGAAAATATAACAGTCATGGCTGTGGGTTCACACAGCTTGAGATAATGGCATTAAGAGAAAGCAATTGCATTAAGAAGGTTGACAAAAATCACATTTTTATTCAAAAACATTGAAGTATAAACCTTTTAAAAGAACGGGATCCACATTCTAATTATCTCTTTTTTTTTTCTTCTTTCCCTTCCTTCGGCAGATGTGAGTGAGGTCAGTATGATTCTTTTTTAATCTAATATCTAATCTTCAACTTCCGTTAAGAAGCCAGACTACCTCGTCAGGGCAGTATTACGTAGTAACCTTAGTTCCCAAGGTGGCCCTGGAAAGATACCAGTCCTGAAGGGCTTGCCTGGAAATGTACCCACCCCAATTTCTGCAGTGGGCTGGCCTTTTTGAGGGACTGCCTTCATAGGTGTAAAGACCATGAGGAGAAGTAACAGAGCATTGGTGTTCGGGCATCATACCTGGCAGTTTGGGGTGGAGAAGGCGAGTCTTCAGGCTAAATTTCATTGCACGGAAGGATTATGAGAGAACTCAGGTGTGATTTTCATTTATGTTATATTTGTAGGCTATAATAAGTATAAAATTGCCATCCTTCAACAGAAGTTTCTAATGTAGGTACATATATCTTTACTATATAATAAACTCTTAACCTTGCTAGTAATTTAAAAAGCATAGGGTATACTTAAATATAGGGTGCTGACAGAAATTGTAGGGTTGAAAGGAGATAAAATAGAGTACAAACTTAAATTCTTTTTTTTTTTTTTGAAAGGGATAATTTGTACCTTTTGTTTCTAATTCTCTGCCTTGTCTCTTCCAGGCATCTGCAGGGCGGAAGGTAAGCAGCTTCATTTTTCTTGTGTGGACCTGTAGATGACATCAAATATTCCTGAGCAAAGCAATATTTTGTGGAATGTTGGATGACAAAATTGACTAAAGTCATTATTTCCCAGTGCTCACTGAGATGAGCAAGATGTAAAAAGGAGAACAGTGGGTGCAGTAACTTAGCAAAATGGTAAATGCAGGTTTTGGATTTAAACTGCTGTATCCAAGAGAAGAACTAAGCATACTAAGAATCCAACTGCATCAAGAAAGGATTCTTGTTCAGCAAGAGTTCTTTTGGAAGGGTTTCATGAATTGAACAGTACAGCACTATCTGTACAGATCTGAAAGGCTAAGTAGATAACCATTTCATTTTGAAAAGTCTTGTTATTAAATAACAGACAGTTACTCAGTAGAGAACAAAACAAACTGTGTCTGTACTTCTGTGCAGTGATACTTCAACTGATGTAGTGATGATAGTAACTAATCTGTTTCTAGTAGCATCTTGAGGTCAAAGATATACTATGGAAAATAAGCGTAGGACCTATCTGTGCAGTTTTCTTTCCCTGTTTTCATGTACATCAATGATTCTTCATGTGTCTCTTTCCCGGTATTATCCTGGAAAATTTCCGTGGTAACTGATAAAATTCTATTTTCTTCCAACAGGGCCCTAGAGGAGACAAAGGGCCACAGGGAGAAAGGGTAAGGAAGTAGACTGAGATTCAGTTATTTGTGGTCTTTGAATAGTTATTGGAAGATCAGTAGGAAAAAGCTAAGTTTAGCTATTAGTGAGTTTAATGTTACTTTAGAAGCTTACAAGCTCAATTTAATTAAAGAGAAATCAAATTATCTATGTACCAATGCTAACCCTGGCAATATCTCACCAACCTTACTTACTAGTCATAACTTATAACACAATAACTTATAGTTATTGTGCCTGATCAGATGTGATTCAGTTTGGAGAGCAACCTAGCGTTCCAAGTGATGGTTTGAAAAGCTTTTTTCCAACTGCACCAGTGGAAATAGTGCGTGAAAATGCAGAAGAGAAAGTTGTTGCATACAGATGCTGTCTTTGAACAGGATAGGATAAAGAGAAGCTCTTTACATAAAACCCAAATAGACAAAGACCATTCTTCGAAGATCATTCAATTCCTGTATCTCCAAAGGTAGCTTGGAAAAGCTCTTCTGTTGATAACTATTAATGAAAACAGATGTTGTACCATTGAAGATTTTTGTAAATGTAGCCATAGATGGAAGTGGTTGGATACTTTAATTGTGATGTCCATTCATATTGCTAATACCTGCTTTTCTAATTTGCTTCTGCATCACTGCTACTTTTTGTGAAGTTGTATTCTGAAATTCATGTCCTTATCTGAGTAGTGTGTGGTTATGTATTTTTTGGTATCATCTTCTGAAAATGAAAATGCCTGTTACTGATAGGAAGCTATTGAAAGTTTCTTAGGTCTTAGTATGCAGACAAACATAATGAGAGCTGCTAGGAAGAGTTTATCTATGTGGTCAGCTGGATATTTGCTTTGGACTACCACTGACTAAATCTGTTTAATGTGATGAGGTACATACTTTGTTCTGAAGATAGCAAGTCTAATTCTGTTTCTTTTGAAATCTGTAAGATTTTGAATATGGGTTTTAGCTAGCTCAACTCAGATGCTTCATCTCAAATACTGTGATAGCGAACCTTGACCAGCTTTGTGCATTGAGAGTGATAGAGTGTAAAGGCAAATATTCAGGACCAAATATATGTCATTTCAAGTTGTAGGAGTGGTCATTACAATGATGGCAGAGTGGTATTGTCAAATCCAGTAGAAAGGCAGTATTTTGTTGTGGTCGGATTTGCAGTTTTAGCAGCAAGTAATCTGAACCAGCATTTGACTTGTTCTGGATCTTTGTTAGTTCATGCTTTTAGGGCTGACCTGCCAGTGCTCAGTTTGTCAGGGAAATTTTTTAGCTCCCACTAACAGTGTCTGACAGGCTGTATGGGTCCATATGGGTAACCTGGTCTTCATGGCTCCAGGCTTTTGTTGCCTCTCAGTTTGGAGGTTATTAGTACAGATCCAATATTACCTTTATAAACCTTCTGAAAAATGGCACTATGGTGTATATCTGAAATGAGGAGTGGCAAGGCAGTGTGAACTCAGGATATGCTCATTTTCAGATGTTAGCCATATATTGAGATTGTGCATATAGCTACAGTGTGTGCCGTAGGTACCTGGTTGTCTTATCACTGCAGAGGCTTCATGAGCTACTTCTAATGCTCACTTTATAATCCTCGTTTTGTCTCCAGGGTCCACCAGGTCCACCAGGCAGAGATGGTGAAGATGGTCCACCAGGTCCTCCAGGCCCCCCTGGTCCTCCAGGTCTTGGCGGAGTAAGACATCCAAACTTTTTATTACTGAAATTGATAATCTCTGCTTTGTGACAATTAAATGAATACTTACTGGGAAACACTGACATTGAACTGGGGAGTAGAGGAAGCAATCTTGTGTGATTAGCATGAGATTAGTGGTCTGAGTTCCAGTGGAACTCTTCTTAGGATCTGTATCTTCCTCAGCAGCTTTGGATTCTAGATTCAACAGTCTTATGCATAGAAGCAAATCAATCTTGTTTACCAGCATTTAATTTGCTCCACCATAATGTGTTATGAGTTAGGAGTCAACTCAAAGCCTCTGCTGTTACATGGAAGGGCTGTTATGTTCAAGAGAAAACAACTGTACGGGAATAAGCTGGAGAAAAGTACCCTTAAGCTATGAGTCCATCCTTAGAAGTCAGCACCTCTCTTCCTTTAGAATTCTTTGTATCTATCTGTATTAATACTGCAAACATTAAGTGGACAGGTGTATATACACCTTCTGCAAAAGCGTCTGTTGTGTATGCTCTGAAGAACGCTGGCTTTAACTCTTTGCTTGACATTAGGCAGAGAGCACGAAGACAATGGTTTTTTTGAATGTTACAAATCCTCCTGCATAGAAGAATACACTTCCCTTCAGAGCGAATAGCTAAAATTTATTTTTGTATTAGCAGACCCCAACTGTTTTTATTAGTTTTTCTTATTTTAATATGCTAATAAAACAAGCAAGAAAAAGATTTTCAATCGTGTTGCATGTGACTTTTTTCCATTTTAGTGAAGAAGGCTAGATGTGTGTTTGTCTATAAGATTAAAAAGTGAAAAATCCAGTGCAGTGTTTCTAAGCCTGCATGCTCCACAGATTTTATTGAAGCTGATGGGCCCTCTTCGTCCAACACTCTGTCAGGGGTGGGCTGTAAATTTTACTTAAATAATGTGGGAAAAAAATACACATAACTTTTGTCATTGGAAATTACACAGAATTATTTAAGAGATTCAAGAATATTTTCAATTTTTTAATGGACATTGTACCTACATACTTTATTTTTCAGTTCACACTATTTCAGGGCCTGTATGTCACTACTTGGTAGATAGTTGAGGCCAGTGTGTGAAAGGGCCTTCCTAATGAAATCAAGTCTTTCTGGAAACAGATGAATAGAAATGTATTTGTAATAGGGTCGTGTTTACTGAGTTTTAAATGTGTTGCTTCAACATACTGTCTAGCAAATGAGATGATGGATACATGTAGAATGGGGGTTATCAATGCTTTCGAAAGTAGAAATTGTAATTATTATTTCAAATTTCTGTCATCTACAGAATTTTGCTGCTCAATATGATCCATCTAAAGCGGCTGACTTTGGCCCCGGACCAATGGCAAGTATATGATTTAACACTTGGTAACTTGTGTAAACACGTATTTAAGTCTACTCCAGCTGTGTTAACTCAAAGCATGGTTTTAAAACTAGTGTTTTGATCCCATATGTAGTCAGGTTGTAAACTTATCCCTAGATAGAGCACAACATGAAGTGTCTGATAACAGTCTTAGGACTGTGTCCTCAACTTGAATATAGCACTACTATATTCTCATTGCAATTTCATGAATCAGTGAATATCAATCTGACGTCAGATAGCAATGCAACAGCTTGATACAGTGTACTTCATCTGTGCTGAGACAGGAGAATTCTGTTTTAGGAATGAGATCAATTGTGAAGACACTGACTACAGGAGACGTTTCTCTAGAAAGTAACTCAATATCTCAGATCCAGTTGGTGACCATTTTTTCTCCCAGAGGCAGGGAGACAGAGACAGGGGAGGTTTAGGTCAGATATTAGGAGGAAGTTTTTCACACAGAGGGAGGTGACACACTGGAACTGGTTGCCCAAGGAGGCTGTGGATGCCCCATCCCTGGAGGCATTCAAGGCCAGGCTGGATGTGGCTCTGGGCAGCCTGGTCTGGTGGTTGGCGACCCTGCACACAGCAGGGGGTTGGAATTAGATGATCTTTGAGGTTCTTTTCAACCCAGGCCATTCTGTGGTTCTGTGATGGTTCTATGATGATTCTATGAGTCTGTGATGATTCTATGACTCTGAGCCATTGAAAGCTAGCACTTGCTATCTAGAATCTATGATTCTATAGTTGTATGACTTGCTACTACAAGGCTATTCTGAGGAGCAATCTTTGCCAATTACTGTATATGATGTTGACATCTAATGTGTGTACTACCTCCTTACACAGATTTCTAACCCTTGATGATGTTAGCAAGAATTTTTCAGTGCATATAGACAGCAAAGCTATGGGTTAAGTTTGCCTATCTCAATAACATTACAGACAGTGAGTCTGATGGGTGGGTGAATAGCATGATGAAAGCTGCCCAGGATTATTCTGGTCAAGTATCTATTACTATTCCCCAAAATATTATAATTAATTGTTGAAATTATGTTGACCTGCATTTAGATAATAACTGTAGGAATACAGGATAATTTTTAATCAAGCTTGGCTTTTGATGTCTGACAGTAATATAGGTGGCTATTTGGGGTGTAACAACTCTAAGCTCTAATTTTTTACTCAGTGAGGGTTCACCAACAGAAAAAGCAGTAAATTCTACCTCCTTGAGGGATTTTTTAACTTCCTGAAATCAAGTGAAAAATGTGAGAGAGGGAAAGCAGAAAAGAAAGGGAAGCAATTATGGAATGTACCCTGTGAACAGACTCAAAGGGCTTACGCAGGATAGATGATTCAAACTGTCCAGAAACAAGTTTGGATTAGTTTCTTGACTAGAATTAGTGTATACAACTATAGCTATAGCCCTTTACTGCATTAGCTTTCCAAAATGATGTGCAAGTCTACCAGTTCCTAGTAACACTGACATTTATGCACATTTCTTTTCCTTTTTTTCTTCTCTACTTTTTTAATTATCCTTATTTCAGTATCTCTTCTTGAAAGTTGTGACAAAATTGACAGGCCCCAAAATACAGCCGTTCATAATATGTCATTATGACCTTTAAAGTCTGGAAGCTCATTCCTGAGAAAGCAATGAATATACAGGAATGAGCCAGTGTGTGAAAGCATTTGTTAATGAGCTACAATAGAATGAGATGCCTGACCACAAGGTTCTCGGCCATAATGGCACATTCTGAATCATCTCACAGGATTCACTGGCATCAGATCTATTTGTATTTGGACTGCCTTTGCAAATTCATGCAGATCTTTTAACTTCCTCAAATTTGATTTGAATGTTCCACACTGGAAATTACCATTTTTACCAGAATTTTAGGAACATCAGAACAGGTATTATAGATGAGTTTGTGTAGTAGTGTTTGGGTTTTTTTTTTAATTATTTATCTTTCCTCCCTAGGGTTTAATGGGACCTAGAGGCCCACCTGGAGCATCTGGACCTCCTGTAAGTACAGTCAATATTAATCAGTATAAGGATTTTTTTCATACCTATCAAATCACAAAGTAGCTTGTTCAAACGCTAACAAATCTCCCTTCCTGTCTAGGGTCCTCCTGGGTTTCAAGGTGTTCCTGGTGAGCCTGGTGAACCTGGTCAAACAGTAAGTACAGATTTCACACAGACACTATTAGCATTAGAAATAATCAAAGATAGGTTTGTAATGCTTAGACCTGCTACTCCCATCCACTTACTTGTTCTTGAATGTTCAAATTGGATATTTCTGTTACAGAAGCAGAGATGAACATTCATATTCACTCCTTACAAAGTGCAAAGGCAGTTAGTGTCTAAGGACCTTGAGTTGGTTCAGTCTGCTATGTCTATACTAAAGTCAGAAACCAGGGAAGAAACTCATCTTGCTTGACATAATGCTCAATCTATTTTTAACAGGGTCCCCAAGGTCCTCGTGGTCCCCCTGGTCCTCCAGGAAAGGCTGGTGAAGATGTAAGTCATTAAGTTTTTCATCTCTTTCAGGGCTGTGATTCAGTTCTAGCATTAAGTTGTTAAGCTAAGCATTCTATTGGCTATCACTTTTACATTGTTCTGTAATATTTGATAGAATAAATAAGCCCCTGAAATGATTATTTATTAGTACAGAAGATGCTGTCTGTTGGGAAAAATGGATAAATTTAAAATCTCTCCAAATACATTGGTTCCTGAACATAGGGAAAGAGAAGCTCCCAAGTTCTCTGCTTATTGAAAGAAATCTTTCCTAATGTATTTTCTTTTTTAAAAAAGCTTTATGTTATTCTTTTATGAAATGAACTTTCCCTCTCAGTGTATTTTTACTCTACTTTTTAGGGTCACCCTGGCAAACCTGGAAGACCTGGTGAGAGGGGTGTTGCTGGTCCTCAAGTAAGTAGTGATCTACTGTCTGTTACATGAAATAGTACTCATATCAATTAAACTCTAATGGTATTTCTGAATTGCTCTCCATAAACAATCCATTAATATCCTTTACATGGATTAATCTCAGCATCTCTGTTTCATTTCTTATTTTCAAGGATATTGTGTAGTTATGTTTTTGTTTTGTTTCCTGCCCCCTCGCCCCTCTTTACTAGTAACAGAGGTAAAATAGCATGCTAACATAGCTGTGATGTCACAGGTTAATTAATAAAATTTCTGGGATTCAGAACTGGGAAATGAAGCTGATTATTGTTAGAGCGGAACAAGGCTGATCATGGGATTGCCCTTTCTCTCACTTGAGTGAGCAAGACCCCAATCTACTCGCTAACATTAATGAAAGACACATGGTTTTTCTTTTTCTTTATTCTTTAACTGTGTATAACATGAGAGACAATCCTTCGTGTTCTGTGTCTTTTTAGGGTGCTCGTGGCTTCCCTGGAACTCCTGGTCTGCCTGGCTTTAAGGGAATTAGGGTGAGTATGTGTGTACTTCTTCCCTGAATAGTTAACTGACAGCACTTCAAGATACTGAAAACCCTGGAAGATCCCCTTGTAGTTAAAAGTATGTATTCTAAATGCATTAATATCTTTGAAGTTTTGAATATTTCCTATCAAAAGAGAATGACAGTTTGTGTATAGCATTTAGTCAGAAAGTATATACTTAACATTTAATTTTCTACTCAATATAGGGACACAATGGTCTGGATGGTCAAAAAGGACAACCTGGTACTCCTGGCACCAAGGTAAACTTAAGATCTGAAAATGCAGGATGCATTTGTAGCTCTTTCTGAAGAAATATGTATGAAATCTTCTCCAATTGATCTTCAGTGTTGTCACTGAATATTGCCCAGCTGCAATAATCTGGAAGTCAGCAGGTCATGTAGGACAAATAGATGCAACTCAAGATGAGAAATCATGTTAGGGCCTTTTTCTTGAGTCCTCAGTCAAGTAATAACTGTTAATGAGTGTGGGTTCCTAATAATTGCCTTTATATAGACTGTAGTTGGAGTTCAGGTGTTTTCTCTAAAGCACGTTAAAATGAGAATCTAATTTGTCTAGAAAGCTCTGCTGTGTGATACATGCTTTAGTGTAAGGCTTTCTGCTAAAACTTTGGATAAATGCAGTGCTCTCATGAGTTAATGCTACTCGATTTTCAGACTTCTTCCTTTTTGTCTTCCTCAGCTTAGTACATGTTAGAACACTGTGCTTAAGAAAGCTTTCCTTAAACGTGATCTAGAAACATTTAGTAAGCTCTTCCTCTCAATTTCTTTATCACTCCCACTTCAGTGCCTGTTAGCTGTGTTCTTAAAAAAACACTACTGCTTTTTTGGGTTGTAGGAAATTTTAATGTTGGTGATTCATTCACAGTAGGTCTGCATTCAAAAACTTTTAATGTAACAATGTAGGGGTCAAATTCTAATCCTCATTGTTGCTTGTTTACAAGAGCTTAGCACTACTTGCTTATAGTTATTAACTGTACCCTGGTATTTTCCAATATCACTGCAACTTGTTAAGCTCCAGAAAAAGTTTGGTAATGAGACAGATACCAAGCACTCTGTCCAATCTTGGGAGACTAAAAGCAGATGAAGTAAATAATTAAGTGAAGGAACAGTTATTAGGAATGCTAGTTTAAGTGAAAACACAAGTATGATGTTTGATTTAATTGTGATTAAGGCAAAAACTTCTACAGTTTGCAGCATTTAAGGCTTGGAGCTTTCAAATATGCTCAGGATTCTGGTGCCCTGGAACAGACTTTGTCACTATAGGCCAGTCTAGACAAACTGTGAGCTTACTGAGAACTCCTAATATTAAGGGAGATAAGTCATGTTCTAGTAGTTTCACTCATATCAGTATGATTGGTCATAAGAATTTGACTCAGATACTGCTGTCTTATTTTTAGTCATTTGACAGCACAGATTAGGAATTTTGTCACCTTAACCTAAAGCAAAAGAAATTATTTTCTTTCTCTAGCTAAAAAAAAAAAAAAAGTTGCAGTTTGATCAGAATTGGTAGTTGACAGTTCTCTAGTCCTATCTCTTAGGTGTGTGCTACAGATATACAGATATAACAGAATGAAGAAAGGGAGTAAAGACAGCTGAGATTGGCAAGTGAATCAATTTGCTCCAAGCCTTCTCTTTTAGGAGGATTTCAGCTGGCTTTGCTCCAGTGTATAATGGGACAGTCACAGCCTCTGCACCATTAGGAGCCCATGTTCCATTATTCTATGCAGTGCTACAGCAGACAAGAACAGTAGAATACAGCAACTGAATATTTCCTCTTTAGCTGGCTTTGTGCTGTCAGTCCAAGGAATTCTTTGAGTAACTTAAGCATGGTAATTTTTTCTTTCATAGGGAGAACCTGGTGCCCCTGGTGAAAATGGTACCCCAGGACAACCTGTAAGTATTTAGTGCTGCTGTGGAAAATCTGATAGGTGTGGCTTAGCCAGCATTTTGGCCAATTATTTTCATCAGTGGCAGTCCAGCTGGCTAGATGCTCTAATGTAATGATACATTAATATTTCAAACAGAATTGTTTGATTGCAATCCACTTTGCATAGGAGGACTTAGCAAGTGAAATAACTCTGTATGTTTGTTTAGTAGACAGATCTAAATGAACTAATTTCTCTTTCAGGGCGCTCGCGGTCTCCCTGGTGAGAGAGGAAGAGTAGGCGCCCCTGGTCCAGCTGTAAGTGGCTTCCCAGCTGTCCACTGGTACCAAAGATCAGCCCCTTACTGTGGCTTTCTCTGATCGTTGGCTGTTGCCTGTCTCTACTCACTGTGTTCTCTGCTTACAGGGTGCTCGTGGGAGTGATGGCAGCGCTGGGCCCACTGGACCTGCAGTAAGTTCCAGACTTGATCTTTAACAGCTTAGCTCTGTTAGGCCTTATGCCCATCTTTCCATTCATAGAGAACTTTTCAGGCCTCAAAGAAGTTGATTGTGTGGGTATTTTGTTGCTTTATAGGTTGCCACAAAAAGCATTCAAAAACTGTAAGTTCTTTGCAGACAACGTGCTGTGATCCTTGGGATTTATTGTAAACCCATCTATATCTATAGCACAAAATATTCTCTCATTTACACTGATGAATTCATCATAGTAAAAGAGCTGGTGAATAAAATCCTTATTTGCACCAGTCTAACAGAAGAATTCTCCTCCCAAAATTAAAGATTATACCTTTTAAAAGGCAGCTTTAATGCATATGTTGCAAATGGCTAATACTGCATATATTCTAAAGCATTACATTCATTCTATGACATGAGTTTGCACCTGCAGTACAGATTTACCCTTTTTACAGGAGTTAGTGTTGCTGTTGCACACCACTGATTTTAGTAAACCTCATTTATTTCAGTGGCATAAATGTGTGTACATATAGTTTCAAAGCTGTAAAAAATTAAAAAAAAAAAAAAAAATTAAAAAATCAGAAATAGGCCAGAATAGCTTTTCCTTCTAGCCTTCAAAATGTACATCAGTGATGCAGCCATACACGATCCTGTCAACTTTACCAAGAGTTGATTCTAATGCTCCTCATCACAGCAAACATCTGCCATCCTTCAGCAGAGTAGGAACGTTAGCAGAATTATGAATTTCAGTCCAGTCCTGCTATATAGGGCATTCTAAAATATACATGATTGAGCATTTAAAATGCAGTCACATAGATACCTTAGCCCAGATCGGATGTTATACTCTGTAGAAGATCCAAACTGCTTTAGCTATGTTGAAGGTAAATGAAGTACCCTAGGAAAAATAATCTGATGCTGCTCTGATTGGACAGCAATAGAAATTTGTATTGGGTTTTGGTGTCCATACCATAAAGTTATTTTGCTTAGGTCTTCATGTTGCAAGCATTCTGTAAAGGATTTTTTTCTTTTAAGCAAGAACAAAAATACTGTTATTCTCCTTTGCCTCTGGGAATTTAAGAAGAAGAGTCACCATAATAGAAATTCAGAACATTTATATTTTCATAGGTATTTTACAGAGCATTTAATCTTTTTTCTTTGCTTCTGCAAAACCAGTGAGAATGCCACGTACCCAGTTATCGAACACCAGGAGCCAATTCCTCTTCATTTTGTAGGCTGACCTATTTTATTCCCTTGGATCCATGTAGCAGTTCTACAATAGGTATTAGCTCACAAAAGCAGATATCAATCCCCAGTAGCTATGAATGAGTTTCATGTTTTATTAAACATCAAAGAAAAACTATCCCTTTGTAGTACTATGCATTAAAGGCTAACAGGCAATGAATCCCCTAATGTCTTTTCTCTGTTGGTGTCTGAGTACTGTATGCTAAGAAGCTTGTCCTATCATAAACATAAATCTCATAGCAATCACTAGATACAGTAGCCTTGGCAAGCTGAAATGCTGCTGCTTTTGCCGTAAGAGAGGTTTAAGCACACTAACTGCCTCAAACTGTATATTTCTGGGTATGAATCAAGATTTCTAATTCATTCATATTTTATAAGCAACTCCTATCTTCATTAGCTGTTAATTGATCCAATTTCTTGAATCCATGGACATTCTTAATGACCTTAATATAAGTTGGGTCAAGCACTATCTTGCAAAGAGATGCAGAGATCTTACTAGTTCTCTTGTCTTGTGTGAAGAAGGAAAAACGCTATCTGCAAGAATGGACTCTTGCAATAGATCAGACCAGTTACTGGTGTGAAAGTGCACACAGTCATCCCTATACTGTAAATGTGTTAGAAATGGCCACTCTAAAACCAGTGTTTGCAGGGTGCAGCACTCCTCCTCATTTGTTTAGGGACAGTACAGCAAGGCATCTTGTCTTGCAGATACCTGTCTGTCTATGATGCCTATCCTCTGTTTATTCTTTCTCAGGTGTTTGGCTTCATTGCTTAATTCGTTTTTACAGATACACTGCAAATGTTTCTTCTGCATTGACTTTACTCTCAACTGTTTGTAGTGAACCAAACCTGTCAGTTTAGAGTTGCAAAAGGCAAATAATGTGTCATTGTGCAGAAATGTCTAAGTAAATGTGCTTTTTTAAAATTTGTTTATTTCAGCAAAATTCTTGTCATTTATTGAAAGCCTTTGCTCAAATGCTTCCCTTTGGTTTCATAGGGCCCCATTGGTGCTGCTGGTCCTCCAGGCTTCCCGGGTGCTCCTGGTGCTAAGGTATGAATGTCTGCTTATGCAGCTGCATTTGACAGTTAATACAAAATGTGGTAACTAGTACTGTTAGGCAGCAGAAATCACCTGATGTGGTAGTACCATCTTGTCAGCTACAGGTCAGAATGAGGAAGAATTCCAACAGTATTTGGAGGAATATTTATATGAATGCTGATATAGTTATTAGTTATTCCACAGCTGATACACACACACACATTGAAAAGTTCACGTTATTTAAAACCGTATAATATCAGTGGAAGAAGTAACCTGCTTTGGGATCCAGGGCGTGATCTATTCCAGAAGTTGGCTGTATTGTCTTGTATTTTGGATGTACATCTTCATCTGTCACACATATAGAAAAGATCAGGAGGCCAGCATAGCCAGCAAATCATGTCTGGAAGCTGTAGCTATGATTGAGTTAGGAGGGAGCTGATTCAAATAATAGATGCTGTGCAGGTGTAACCTAATTTTTCACATCTTACATGCTGTGGTTGTATACACCTTTGAAAGGTGATGTAGATCATGACAAATAAACGAAGTAGCAGTTTACATCACTTGACATCAGAAGAGGAGGGTAAAGAAGCTTTAGTTGTGTATCAGGCTCCTTCCAACCTGAGTTCTTGAAATTGATGGAGAAATTAGATGCAGTGGTGAAACAGTATTTAAACTTTTCAGGTTTTGGGCAGTATCATTTCCTTCTTGTCTGATTCTTGGTTGATCTTCATGATTCAGTTCCATAATAGATTTGGTGAATGCAAGTTTCTGAGATTGGTATCAAGAATCTTTTTCCCTGCTATTTACACCACTGAGCACTAGCCTGTAGTTCTCTGACCAGGTGCAATTTGCATCCATGCAAACAACAGCTTATGTACAAGGTAACTGTCAATTAGGGCTCCTACACATTGAGACATCTTATGCCACTGCTGGAGACTCATCATTGTAGAGAAGACTGGAATCTTAATTCTAATTTTGTAGGTTAGCTTTCTGTAATAATGCAGATATGCTGATCATCTGTTGTTCCATGTTGTCCATCAGCTTTGATGGGATCTACCTATTTTTACCAGCTTCAGTGCCTTTAAATTCCAGTAAAGGCTTTCAGCCTCTTGTTCCCCTAGACTCTGAAACAGGAACCTATATTGGATTGTCTTACAATGTCAGGCTAATTAAATTACTTTGCAATTGCCCTAACACTCTGGATACTGATACAGAGCTTTACCCTTTTCTCAAACAGGGTGAAATTGGACCTGCTGGTAATGTTGGCCCTACTGGTCCTGCTGGTCCAAGAGGAGAGATTGGACTTCCTGGTTCCAGTGGTCCTGTTGGCCCTCCTGTGAGTATCTTGCCAGTCTTTATCTATTGTCAGATGGATGCATTTGAGACTTTGAATTAACCAGTATAATTTTTTTCTGCCTCAATAGGGCAACCCTGGTGCTAATGGTCTTCCTGGGGCTAAAGGTGCAGCTGTAAGTATAGCCATGTGCATACTTATTTGCTTTAGGAAAAAAAAAAAACACACAACATTTCAGTTAATGCATCAGAAAAGATAATGAGCTTACGGTAAGTTTTCTCTGTGTTGAACAGGGTCTTCCTGGTGTTGCTGGTGCTCCTGGTCTGCCCGGTCCCCGTGGTATTCCTGGTCCTCCTGGCCCTGCTGGTCCAAGTGGTGCTAGGGGGCTTGTTGTAAGTGACTGTCTCCTGCATGTCTTCATTTGAAAACTGGATACAGCATCCATCACTGTGAAGTATTTCTTCCAGATTTGAGACATCTAATGCAGACACTTCTCTTGCTTCAGTATAATTAAGCATCTTAGCTTGTTTCTGTCTCTCACTGAGACTGAAGAGGTTTACTTTGTACTCACTTTGGCTGCAAGAACTGTTAAGCTCTGACCCTCTTGATGGTATCAACAGAGATGTAATAACAGTCTCACAATCAGACCCTCAAGAGGTATCCTTAGTACAGGAACCAGCCCAAAGTGTTTCTTAGTTCAAGTACTGTAATTTCTAAATATCTTCAATGTATTTGTTTTCACGCCCATTAAGCCTAAAGTACAGCTACATTAACTGACTATGTCAGAGTAGAGTCAGGCATGACACTGGGTGATTAAAGATATTTTTGATTCATGAAAATGTACAGGTAAGATTTATAGATAAAGAACTTCAGAATGGTGCTTAATCCTAGGATCTCTTTTTATGTTGGACTCTAGGGTGAACCAGGCCCTGCTGGTGCCAAGGGAGAAAGTGGTAACAAGGGTGAGCCTGTAAGTATGGCAATTTGTGAGTGTTGTTTCAGTGAATAGATTTCACAGTACCTATAGCTCAGCATCTGATTTATTCTTTTCGTCTTTTGGCTGAAATAGGGTGCTGCTGGCCCCCCTGGCCCTCCTGGTCCAAGTGGTGAGGAAGGCAAGAGAGGCAGCAACGGTGAACCTGGCTCTGCTGGTCCCCCTGGCCCTGCCGGTCTAAGAGTAAGTTTTCTTTTCGTGTTCCAGAAGTAAAAGCAAAAAGGAAAGAAGAAATACAGCTGTATTCACAAAGGCAAATTGAATAATTATAAATGACTAAATTTGTGTTATTGCAACTAGACAAAGGCCATTTTGCTATTCTGAGCCTTTTGATTTGTTGGGACCAACCCTATTTTTGCTTGCATTAATGCTGTTTATTATCTTATCCCTGAATTAATTATAGGTTGCTTAATGGTGTTATCCATTGATTAGTATTTAGAAAATTAACATTGATTTTGCTATAAAGCTTCATAATGAGATATAAGTGCTTGAAAGAAATAGTCAGCTGACTTGTAATGTGAGAGAAGTTTAAACCCAGTATCTTCAAGGGTGTCTGTAGTATGCTTATCACTGGGCCAGGAAACAACATAATGGCTTTCAGGAGGCACATAGCTTTGTGCAGGTCCCTTTTTCACTGGAAGAGGCTAGGAAAAAAGGCTATGCTTTCATCAGTTTTTTTTATGGTGGAATTAAGAATTCATTATTGCACCTTGCATAGGTTGTACAGAGTCCAAGAGAAGCTAGTAACACTGCAGAGATGTGCAGTTGAAACACCTGCCAGGTTGGTGATCCCAGCTGTTGGCCAGACAAGCTGTTAAGATTGTGCTAAACACTGAAAATGCTCTCATAGAAGCAGATTAGAGTATAGAGAGATGGAAGGGAAATGAGAGGGATTTCTTTCACAATATGCATTTGCGCTTATATCGTATTTAGCAGACTTTCTTGAAAAGCTGAAAGTTAGCTGGCACTCCACCTCATAGGAACATATTTTTCTTTCCCTTTTTAAATTTGATTTGTATTCACTTGTAGGGTGTGCCTGGATCTCGTGGTCTCCCTGGAGCTGATGGCAGAGCTGGTGTCATGGTAAGGCTTATCTGAGTCATTTCTAAACCATCTTCTTTCACATACAAATGTGTGATACTTTTTGCTACCTTTCTACTTTTATTTACTTCTTCTGTTATTAGGGACCTGCTGGTAACCGTGGTGCTAGTGGTCCTGTTGGTGCTAAGGGTCCTAATGGTGATGCTGGCCGTCCTGGTGAGCCTGGTCTTATGGGTCCAAGAGTAAGTTTGAACTGTGCAAAAAGAAAACTACTTGCATTTTGTGGACAAAATTATTCAGAAATCCAATTGCAGGAAGTCTAGTCATGCCACAATTAAACTATTTCTATCAGCCCACTGAAAAAACATCTGTGAAGAAATGATTAAGCAGCATCAAAATGTTTATTGAAATTCATTTCTTTAGTATGTGGTAGCATCTAATAGCCTTGGTCGTGGAGCAGCATTCTCTTGTACTGGATATTCCACTGACTTGTTCTGCTTGTTATTATTTACAGAATGGAACCATTAAGATCACAGTTGAGGTGTATATCTCCTCAGTGATATGAGATGACTGATCTCAATTATTTCAATTTATTTTGCTAATGATTTCACTGAAAACAGCCATCCACTTTAGTGGTTCTGGATCCACCTGGATTATGCACATGTCAATGACTTTTGTCCTTTTAATCTTTTTACCCTTTGTACCCACCTTTCATGAAGAGAGTGTTTTCACTGAATTTGTGAACTACTGAGGGTCTGCAAACTTTCTGCTAACGTAGAGCCCAAATGAGCTTATCTAAGCAAAACACACTAACCTCATTTTTTGTGTGCCTGGAAGCACACACCACCAAATTAAACTTCAGTTTAGATGAGATGTAAACTTGATAGAACATACAGTCCCATTTATGTGCATGCAAACACATGCATGAATTTGTAAAAAAAAAAAAAAAAAAAAAAAAAAAAAAAAAAGTGGCTTAAATGTTGGCTGGTTTGATTGCCTTCTAAAAACATGAAACCTTTCCTTTCTCAGGGTCTCCCAGGTCAACCTGGAAGCCCAGGTCCTGCTGGCAAAGAAGGTCCTGTTGTAAGTACTCTGGTTTTAATTGTTTCCCCAGTGCATACAAAGCATCAATGAAGATTTAAGAAGCAGAAATCTGTACTCTAATACAGCTACTTAAAACCAGTGAGATTCTACTACTCAATTACTCAGATGTGTAAAAAGACTTTCCATTCATTTCTGTGGGTCTTAGACGGGGTCTTTGTCCTGGAAGGGGAAGAAAAAATACAGAGCTCTGTAAAAAGAAGAAAAAGGGAGGAATGCAGGTGCATGTGATATATGATCAGTGCTTAAAAGTTAAATGACAGTGACTTTCTGTGAGTACACTTTTCTCCACTAGTCATTTCATAGGTGTGTTTTCTTTTTCTAGGGTTTCCCTGGAGCAGATGGTAGGGTTGGGCCAATCGGTCCAGCTGGTAATAGAGGTGAACCTGGCAACATTGGATTCCCTGGACCAAAAGGTCCCACTGTAAGTATAATAGAGAAAGTTTCTTTTTCTATTTCCAGACTAAGTTGTAGGTCCCCAACTCTTAACAGCCAAATGCATCTGCATATTCCTGTACTATATTGAATGGCATTTGCTCACTTTCAAGAGTTCTTTCTTAAATTGCTTCCCAATTATCTAAAATACAGATAAACAGTAATATACTTAATTGGGAATGCTTGGACACTGAAGTGACAAGATTAATAATGTCTGTATTATCATTTCTTTGTGTCCATTTTTTCATTTCTGTATATACAATTCAGTAAAAGTTCTGTGGAAGTTGGACATGAAATCTTTGTCTTTGGAGCACAATCCAAATCTCATTCACTTTAGAAGAAAAGCTACCATCAAGTTTCACTGAGGCTCTTGATATGACCCACAGATGAAACAGATAATAGTTTTCCCCAGATGTGTGGTGCTGCTGTGCACACGTGCACACATAGGTATTAGTGTATTACATACGAAACTGCACAGCATATCAGGAGCTTGCATTACTTTCTCAAAAATAATCAAACGGAGTTTGGAAAAGACAAAGTACTTATTTGCATTATTGCTCTTCTCTGATTCAACAAGCCAGATGCAGTTTGTGGCTTTTTAAATTAATGTTACAATGAATCCTTCATCAGGGAAGTATCACCTTCTATCCAGTAGTATAATCTGATTAACTTCCTTTTTTTCTTTTTTTTCTCTTTGACCTTCAGGGTGAACCTGGCAAACCTGGTGAAAAAGGCAATGTTGGTCTTGCTGGCCCACGGGTATGTGAATATGTCTTCTTTATCAACCTCCAGAGAGAAAAATGTAGATTTTCAAGGCCTCTTTTATAAGATAGCATTGTCTTGTAAAAGCATGAAGGGGTGACGAAACAGGAGAGTACTTTGGAATGCATTCACATAGCTTCGTGTCAGTGGAGACTGTTACTTGAAGACTAATATTAGTGCAAATGAAAATTACTCTTGTTAGATATGGATTAGGTAATTAATTATTGGGTATTAGCTTCCTATAAAAAAAGGAATAAATAGCAATTCCTTTGTAAATTTTTGTGGAGAGTGTATAGTTTCTATCTTACTTTGTAATTTTTCAGCGCTTTCCTACTGATAAATGGAAGATTTTGTAAATCTCAACTAAGGAATCAAATAATTGATCTGTTCTGGGGAAAAAAATGCCACCTATTTGCCGGATTTCTGTATCTGTAATTCCAAAGGATTTTTTGTAAGGATAAATGCACTGCAATAACATAAAATTACCTATTGTAATTTAGTTTTGTAAGCATCTGTATTACCTTCTGATAGTGAAGCTCTTATGAGCAAATGGGTAGGTTGAAGAAGCATAGGGCTTCAACTTAAATGTAGCAGTATGAGTTCAAAATAAGCAACCAGAGACCTTTGGTTTTGGCACAGAAGCACTTTAGACAGATACTACTCATAACAAATAAAAACTTTGATAACCGCTTTCTGCTTGAACATATTTAGGGTGCTCCTGGTCCTGAGGGAAACAACGGTGCTCAAGGTCCTCCTGGTGTCACCGTAAGTAACAGCCTCCACACAAATCCAATTTGTGATTTATTTTTCATCACTATGACTTCTGATTTTCAAATTCATTTTCTTCTATCCAGGGCAACCAAGGTGCAAAGGGTGAAACAGGTCCTGCTGGCCCTCCAGGCTTCCAGGTAAGAAGCTATGTGCTCTGCCCTACTTTACCTATTTTTTTTTTTTTTTACAAAGCATAAAGTTCTTCTGCCTTAACTTTATTTGCATCCTTGTTTCTTTACACTTAGGGTCTGCCAGGTCCCTCTGGTCCAGCTGGTGAAGCTGGCAAACCAGGAGAAAGGGTGAGTAGCAGATACAGTACTGCTCAAGTAAAGGCATGTATTGCATAAGCCTTTTGTTAACAACTGTGGTGAAGCAAGAGTCCATTGAATCCATTTGCCAAAATGGATCTGTGTTATATGCAGAGTTTAATAATCCCTTTTGTTAAAATTAGCCACAAATGGAGAAGGTCCTTTGGCACTTGGAGCATACTTCCTTTCTTAAAAGTTCCTTTATGAAAAGGAAAAAAAGCAGTCCTTTGCTTTTGAGGCCATAAACAACAATAAAACATCCCCCATAAAAGACAAGCCAGCACATGAAGAACGTTGTATTCCAGATTTCCTTTGAAACAGGCAAGGTTCAATCTAACCAGCATTACTCCAGTTGCATGCCTTTGCTCATCTGCTGAAGTTCAGTGGGTTTACATGGCATACAATGGAGATAACTTGGCGATAATTCAGGCACCAGATTCTGCACAGCTAGTGTGTGATGGAACCTGCAAATTGTGCATCCTGTGCATCGTATCAGTCGTTCAAGTTGGTAGTTAATCATTCTGTGATTCAGTGTGAAAGTTTGTGCTGCATATGCCTGACCAAAGAGCTTGAAATTTAGTAACTAACTCCCTTCAGATGAGAAGTGCATCTCTTAGCGTGTGTGCTCTGAGATTTTGTGCAGTTATATGAAAACAGTTTATGTATCTAAAAAACTGGTTTTAGTCTGAAGATTTTTCAACATACTGCTGAAATTTGAGAAGCATTTCTATTTACTGCTAATTAACAAAGTTCAAAAGTTCAATGTGAGCTAATAAGTCTGCTCTTGAAATAAACTTTATCAATCCATCTCTTCTCTTCTAGGGTCTCCATGGTGAATTTGGTGTCCCTGGTCCTGCTGGCCCACGGGTGAGTGACTCATCTGAAATCTAGTAGACACTTGTCTTCGTGCAGTGTTTAGAATTAGTATGAACTGTATGCACTTACAAGTTTCTCAAGACAAGCTACTTTTCTCAAGTATAGAATATCATGTATTGCAGTGGACTGCCTGGAAGCAGAATTTTTAATGCTCTTTCTGCTTGTCAGGATATACCTGATCACACCATACAATAGTTGCCACTGTTAATATCCTTCTGGATAAGGAATACAAGTACTACCCAAGTAATGATGTCCTGATGATCTGGTTAAATACGTTTTTTATGTTAACTTAGCAGCGGGAATATGAGTGACAAAAAAACAGTCCTACAGTGTTGCAGTGAGGCTTAGTGCATATGAGAATTTTAACTCCATTGTCATCTACCCAAAGGGGTAGATTTATGAGCCTCACCAATTTTGTTATACCACCCTTGCTAGCCAGCTTCTGCCTCCCATGTGGTGGTGTTGTGAATGAAAGGTAGGCTGAGTCCAGAGCCTGGAATAGTCATTATAAAATACTGCCCTCAGCTCTCTTCACTCCTGAACTGTGAAAAAAGGGTTGTGGAGAGCCTCCACAGAGCAATAGGGAGTCAGCTCTCACATTCCAGTTTATAGAATGCTCAATTATTTATTTGCTTTCTGAATCTTTATAAAAAGTTGATATTTAAACTATTCTTCCTCTTTTCTCTCACTATAAGCATTCTGCCTTCCTGACTGAATGTACTTGTGAGTGACAAATACTCCCATTCATTCTTACGTCAGTCAGCTGTGAGGCTGTTAGTAACCATGTCTTCTTTAAAATTTCATTTTGCTAATCTATCCAGCCCAAGCTCCCTTCATCATTGTAGCAGCAGTTAACTGTCTTTGCTCTAGCTTGATGTTAAGCATCGTGTACTCATCTGATTGTATTTCATTCAGTATTCCAAATTAGGTCTTAGCAATGTTCAGTATAACAGAATTAACACTTCCTAAAAATTCCACAGTGCTTGCATGAGGTCTCACTGGTGCTTTTCAGAGTGTGCCATCTCTCCTTGAGTCAGTTATTTGATCGCATTACAGTTCTTGCTCTAACCCCCACATTCTCTCATGTAACTGAAAATTTCCATTATGCCCTATCAGATTACTCACTGCTTTTCAGCTTGATTACGCTGGGATAATCCAAGATTTCTTTGTTAGTGAAAATCATATAACTACATTTGATAATCTACTGAATCTGAGCCCAGTTTCTGGCTATTTCCAGTTAATATCTTCTTTGAAATGTATCCTTATTCCTGTTATAACGTTCAGGTCACATTAGTAGTTTTTAGCTGTCACCTTTATTTCCTGGTGGCACTTGCCACTGTAAAACCAATTATTTGCCAATTTCTGTGGCCCTCATTTCTCTAGGATCCATTGTCTGACCTGATTGGTACTTTGCTTTATTTGTGTCAAAAGCTAAAGCCAGTTTTTCCCACCAATTTAATGTGCATAATTCTGATATTAACAATGGTTTGTTCAGCTAAAAATGCATCATAGTGTCACTGCTACCAGTTGGTGCTTTTAAACCTTCAACCTACAGAACAATTAAAGGAAAAACTCAAATCAAACTGTCTCTCACAGGGTGAGCGTGGTCTTCCTGGTGAAAGTGGTGCTGTTGGTCCTGCTGGTCCTATTGGAAGCCGTGGTCCATCTGGCCCACCAGGCCCTGATGGTAACAAGGTATGTCTTCTCCAGCTACCACTGCCTCACTACTGAATTGCAGATGAGGGCAGTCAGAAACGTTCTTTACTCAGTATAAATGGTTGCTGCTAACAGGTAATCCACACACATCATAGGTACTGGGCCCTTTCTTCAAGTAGTAAATCCCTGTAACAGCTAGTCCACACTAATATGGATTTTTTTTTGTTTTATCACTGATGAGAGGGAATATGTTACTCTGAGATTTTGGCTAAAATTCATACTAGCCTGTTTATACCCTCCTGGGGAATGACATTCTTGTGTCTGGTAAGCAGTATTTTCCCAAAAACATTAGCATGATCTTCTGCATGGTCTTCTGCCAAATTAAGTGTGGGGCTCAATTTACAAGATCTTCATATGCAGTCTTGCCATGAAGGTTTAGTTTGGAATATGGGACCACAAATCAGAGAGTTCATGTCCAGCGTCTTCACTGAAAAGTTACAGATGCACAATAGCTAGAGACCAAGTGCTACTACTCAGTATATTTACAAGCCAATAGAATATGAACTTATAAGTAACGGAAAAATTGTGTTCCATATTGCAGTATTGTTCCATATTTCACCATTCTTACACAATAACCTGTTGCTGCTAGGGTGAGCCTGGTAACGTCGGTCCTGCTGGTGCTCCTGGTCCTGCTGGGCCTGGTGGAATCCCAGGAGAGAGAGGTGTTGCAGGTATTCCAGGAGGCAAGGGTGAGAAGGTAAGGCTGATGCTCTCTGTGTTATATATACACAGGTCTGGGAGATGCTTGAATTTCACTAACTGAAAAAAATGCAGGTTACCCAAATACAATTTCTGTTTGCTGTGAAATTGTATTTCATGGTGTCTCATTAGTTCTCAGTAAGTAAAGGTTTTGTTGGTCCAACAGAGTGGCAATATTTTGAGGTACAAAGACTGCATTTGATCTTTGCTCAGCATTTGGAATTGGTTTAAGTGGCAGGTAGGGCTTCACAGGGTTGAGTAACAGTGAGCTTACCTTTATGAAAGCAGTGTTAAATCTGAATACAGGCTTTACAGCAGGAATGAGCTTATGGATCATGAAGAACTGAGTGTCATCTGCTTAAATCCGTAATAGCTCTACTCTGATCTCTGATGCAGTAGGTAAGATATATAAATAAATGGCTTAGTGAGAAGTGTTGGTGGTAGGTGGGCAGTTGGACTGGATGATGCTGTAGTTCTTTTCCAACCTTGGCGATTCTATGAAATTACAAAAAATTTTTGATTGTATCGGATGCATGTAATAAAAGCAGGAAACTTCAGCCAGTGCAAGCACTCGCACGGAACCAGACTTCACAGTTTTGTGTAAATCCTGCTGCAAACTCTGATTTATTCATATAATTATCTGTAAAATGGATTTTTACCTTGTTAGGTACACTTTGTTCCAAGTTCTCCTCAGTTCATTATTTAAACTCTAAACTGAGATTTCCATACCTTTAATTGTTTAGACTAAAAAATCTACAACTGCATTTATGCTACATGACTATAAAGAAATTAAGATGAAAATTGCTTGCAACTTTTAATAAAAACTATGTACAGGCATGCAGATTAATGCAGAAGAGTAGGATTTCTTCAAAAAGAAAGAGAACAGAGTGCTAGTCTGAATTATTGACACTACCAATGACCTAGATACTATTTTTGTTATATAAAACATGGCCTTTTACATGACCACTCACGACCTCATTTTTTTTATCAGTTCTTTTCTTGCTTCAAATAGAAGACATAACATAAATCCCTAGGAAGATTTTTACATTTGGTTCTTTTTGTGACCAAAAGAAAAGGGGTTTTGAGGTAGTATTTACGTTCACCAGTTGGAACAGACATCTTAATTTTGAATTTTTAATTCTTGTTACCTGGAAGAAAATTAATAGGTTTATACATAGAATAAAGTAACAATTCTGTCAAGTCACACCAGTCCTTTTTGTCTACACGTTTTATCTTTGTGAGTAGGTACGTATTCAGCAAATAAGAATTAGATAAGTCAAAGTCCATTCCCAAAACAAAACCAGCATAGGTATCTCTGTAGAATGTGTGCATTCAGAAAATAGCTCAGGCCTTCTTTCTGAGAAACTGTTTTGTACATTACTGAGATAATGCTTGCTTCCTCTATGTATTCACTTTAGGGTGCCCCAGGTCTGAGAGGTGATGCTGGTGCAACAGGAAGAGATGGTGCCCGTGTAAGTATCTTTTGCTTCTACTTGAGTTTACTTGGATGCACCTGACTACATAAGTGATTAAAAATGATATTTATGGCTTTTATTTTCCAGCGTATTCCATTTCCTCTAACAACTGCTTGCTTTTGATGCAAGTCAGTATGACTCTGTAGTCCCTTGTTCAGGGGTGTTTGAATTTGAGGAGTGAGAGAGAAGCAATCACTCGTCATGCATGAAAGCAGAGAGATGACATTGGCAGAGATCACTATTTCATAGACAGTTGTCAGTGTGATGTCCTCTGGAACTTTATGGGCCCAGCCCATAGAGCTAATTGTAAAGGCAGCCTACAAAGCCACACAACATTAATTTGGCATTTTGGCTGTTTGTGCTAGATTTCATACTTTGGGAGGAAAGTAACAACATAGAATTTCAAGGACACCAGGTTATGTAAAATATATTAAGAGTAACTGAGATAAAGTCACATACCTATCTCCTGGAAAAAAAAGCAAAAAAATGTAATTGGTGACTCTTGCTTATATTTTGTTAGAAATGATGTCCTTCTCTTAACCTGTAGGGTCTCCCTGGTGCAATTGGTGCTCCTGGCCCTGCTGGTGGTGCTGGTGATCGGGTAAGTTTGCTCTTTGAATGAAAATGTATCTTTTTTTATAGTTTGCCCACAGTATGAATATTTAAGAGGAAGATTCTAGTCTACTAGAAAACAGTTGCATCTTGTTAGGGTGCACAAGTTTTGCAAGTTCTCACATTATGTGAAGCAAGTGTTATTGGGAGTTTTCCATTGTGCCCCATACCTTTTCTTTAAAGGGCAGGGAATGGATGTACATCTACATGGCAGTGGTTTTTACAGAAAATCTTCAGATTCGAGCTTTGTCTGAATTCTTTCTGATTGAGGCTATGATCCTCCTCACACTGGGAAGAGGTTCTGATATGGTGTCAAACAACAACACATTAGCTCCTAATGACTCGTCATCCTATCCAAGTATCATTGGAAATTATTCTTAACATGGGGTAGATTAAAACAGAGACATGGGGAGATAGAGTGTATGCATCAATACCACAAGATCTGTTTTGACATGTGTGGCCTTCCCCCATGTAATGTAATGTCTCCTGTCTGTTTCAGGGTGAAGGAGGTCCTGCTGGTCCCGCTGGTCCTGCTGGTGCCCGTGGTATTCCTGTAAGAAGCAATTCCTTCAATTATTTCATCATGTCAAAGACATGATATTCACAAAAATGCCCTTGTAAAGCCAATTCCAACTAGTCCTCATTGTCTTCTCTTTAGGGTGAACGTGGTGAGCCTGGTCCTGTAGGTCCTAGTGGATTTGCTGGACCTCCTGTGAGTACTGTTTTCACTTTCCTCTTATTGATGCCACACCATTCCTTTACTTTCTTAGCTTACTTTTTCAACTCCTTGTTCTTTGCGTTTCTTTTCTGCCTATAGGGTGCAGCTGGTCAGCCTGGTGCTAAAGGCGAGCGTGGCCCTAAGGGACCAAAGGGTGAAACTGGACCAACAGGTGCTATTGGGCCAATTGGTGCTTCTGGACCACCAGTAAGTGAACTGTATCTTGGTAAAATGGTTTTTAACTGTGCTATGCAAGCAATATGCTAACCTGAAGGCCTTGAATTTTGAAAAGGTAATTAAAAGAAAACAAACAAACGAACAAAAAAAACCCAGAAATTCAAATTAGACTGTGAGGAAAGTCAACATCCTGATTTTCACACATTATATAAACCTAATCAGTTTATTTGTGTGGGCTGAGATCATGAGCCTGGAACTGAAATGAAGAGAAAAAAATAAATAATTTTCAACTTTTGCTGAAGATCAGCAAAATCTGTCTTGAACCATTCAAGGGATGTTTGTGGGTAAGTTCCTGAGCTGAGGGCCTTAGAGATAGAATGTTCTATTGCAGCCTGACTTTTAGATCCAGTTGTGCAGCTGTGTGTGTGCAAATTGGTGCACACTCTTGCAAATGAGCGTATAATACAGTCCAAAGGTTTCACATGCACACAGCCCATTACTGGGGAATTGATGCAGAAAGAAAGGTCTTGGTATCTAAAATACTCTGAAATATTGCAAGGTAACATAGGCAGAGGGTCTTACCATACGCTTCTGTAAGACCAATACCAGATCTTGGAACTACATGGCTGTAGCAGGCATACTATACAAACAGGACTCCTGCTGTTCTTTGCCTTACTACACCTTTCACATTTTACTTCCAGATTTGCATAGATGCATGTAACATTGGCAAGGCAGATTCATTTGAATCGTGCATGCATTATGCAACACTTCAATCCTTACCATATTGATTTAAAAAGTCAATGAGACCCCTAATATCATCACATTCTGTTTTGGGGCCCCAAAATTCTTCAGTTAAAGTAAATAACAAAACTGTTTCTTTTTTGTAAGAGTGAGACTGGTCCCCTTTATAACAGGTCTTTGCTTGACTCATCTCTCTTTTTCTACCCTTCACACATAGGGTCCCATTGGTGCTGCTGGTCCTGCTGGCCCTCGTGGTGATGCTGGTCCTCCTGTAAGTCCTCAGGCTTTTACCATTCGCCCTGTTGCTTTCCATGAAGTCATTGTTTCCTTTAAACTAAATTTTCCTTTTGACTTTTATTTTTAGGGCATGACTGGTTTCCCTGGTGCTGCTGGAAGAGTCGGTCCTCCAGGCCCTGCTGTAAGTGACTGATGGAGAAGTTTTAGTGGGAGACAAGTCTGAAATTGTACTAGTTAGGGATAATCCTCATTTTTGTTACATGACTCAAATTCTGACTACCCTGGAATCGCTTCAGATCTTTACAGGACTGGATAGGAAAGAAAATTCACTGACTGGGAATTATGTATTTAGGTTTTGGTGTTTTTTTTTTTCACAGGCTAAAAGGCATCTTTCTGCACCATGAAGTGCTTTGCCTGTTGTAAAAATCTGGCTTTTTTGTTTTTATTCACAGAGAGTAACTGCATAGATACTGGTTTTGAGTGAAATAAGGTCATATCCTACCTCAAAAAGAATGTAGAGATTATCTCGTGTCAACACTTTCCAAAGTATCTGCAGTTCCAACTGCTGTCTGAAGCAGGGGAGTCTCTGATTATGTCTATGAATGTGACTTACTACTTTCTTTTTCAGCCCAAACTTGTTATTTCCAATTGACTTTCATAAAACTTCCTTCTAACAACAGTGTTCCAAGCCTTAGGAAGAGGTATTCCTTTCCTATATTTTAAATCCCGCCATCCAAAGCTAAACAATCCTGTTTGTTTTTCTTTTCCCTGTAGGCTTTATAGTTGCAATTGATGTCTCTAGTATCAAATCTACGTGCAAAATTTTGCCACATTCCCTAATTCAATAATTCTGCTGATTCCAGCTATGCACTGCTTAACAGAAGTAGTAACTGTTGCTGCTCTGTAGCAGCTGATAACCTGTTTATTGCAAAGCACCATTTTTGTAAATGGCATGATACTTCTCCCTAGTTCTGGTCTGTGTTGTAATGATGACACTTTCATGCTTGATCCTCTAGGGCATCACTGGTCCCCCTGGTCCTCCTGGCCCAGCTGGCAAAGATGGTCCTAGAGGTCTGCGTGGTGATGTTGGTCCAGTCGGCCGTACTGGTGAACAGGGTATTGCTGGCCCACCTGGTTTTGCTGGTGAGAAAGGTCCATCTGGAGAGGCTGGTGCTGCTGTAAGTAACTGAGTATCACATCTCATCACAAGTGTCTCTCTGTGTAAATGTTACAGCTTCTAAGATACTTTTGGTACTTTCGAAGGGCATTTCTTCTTTACCAAATTTAGCAAAGTTTTTTAAGCAGTAGCTCCACTGAGATTAAGGAAACTTTTTATGCATGTTTGACCAACAGACCCTAAAAGTGAGCACTACCTCTGTGCTAGGTGTCTTATAGAAGTAACTATTTGTGTGAATTACCTCTCTCTACCTTCTCAATGTAAATATATAGAAGTTTCTTCCATAATCTGTAGAAGTTACAGCTAAGAATACAATGGTCACTGTCACTGTTGGACATGTATGCTAAAAATTTGTAAGTGACTGTTGAATATTTGCCCTGTAAGGTCTGGTATAAAACTAGATTTACTGCTTTATATTGTAGTTGAACTAGAGGGTGTGACTGCAATTAGGAATAACAAAGTAATATTTCAGCATGACCATTTACGCCAAGTTTAGTAGCACATGCTCAAATTTTAAAGAAATTGAAAAGTCTCTTAACTAAAGATACTTTGACTTTTCAAAGGATCAGTAATGAGCTCTAAGGCTTGTGGGGAGATAGAAAGTACCTAGATGGTACATGATAAGACTGTCACACAATCAGATGGCTGGTTTTTCACTATGCAATTCCCTCAGCACAGTCATCTTCTCCATTCTGAATACCCCAGTTTTCATGTACCACCCACTGTTAGAGAATGGGAAAAACGCAATAGGAGATCTTGTCCAGAAAGGAAAAGCAAATGTACTTACTGGGGTCAGAATATAATCAGCATTACTTTCTTAGAGACCTTTAGGTTCAGTCTTCCACCTTGGTTACAATTTTTTCCATTTGGAAACTGGCAATGACCCACATTGAGATCTTTGGAAGAGTTACAGAGCAAAATAAATGAGAAATACGGAGGGACTTTTTTACCCCCCCTGTTAATAGAATCTTTCTTCTCACAGGGCCCTCCTGGTACCCCAGGTCCTCAGGGTATTCTTGGTGCTCCTGGTATCCTTGGTCTGCCTGGCTCTCGGGGAGAACGTGGTCTTCCAGGCATTGCTGGAGCAACAGTGAGTATATGACTCGTTGACTGCACTAAACTACAAAGAAAAATGCTGAGGTCTCCTCTTAAGGAATAGTGGTGGACAGGAGGTATAGATTCTGTTTTCATTTCTGCTGCAAATGGATCTTGGTTAAATGGAGCCTACAGGCTTGAGCAGTGGAAGAAATTATTGCTTGTTGCAGACAAACAAAACTTGTATCTGCAGGTGAACATACTTTTGAATGGCATCAGAAGCATCTGTTCTTAGCAAGACACAGAAAAGCTAGAAACTTAAATATTGTGCTCTAGTTAGATATGTTTCTCATTGTCTCCTGTTTCTGTTTCACTTCCAGAACTGACTGCAGAGAAATGTTTCTCTTAGATATAGGCTGACAGTTCTGTAAGACTATTTTTTGATGTATTATATGTCACATTCTGTTTCCACTGTTCCTATATTAGGGTGAACCTGGTCCCCTGGGTGTTTCTGGTCCTCCTGGTGCTCGTGGTCCCTCTGGTCCTGTGGGTTCTCCCGGTCCTAATGGTGCTCCTGGTGAAGCTGGTCGTGATGTAAGCTATGACTTCTTTCCTTTCCAAGATTGCTTTGCTTTTGTTCTGAGCCAAAGACTAACACACAGAGAAACTGAATGCAATTGGATGCTATTCTGCTAGCAAACTTGTACCTTCCAGTGTCTTCAGGGAAAATAGTAGCAGGATCCCAATACACAAATCCCTTATTGGCAAGGTCTAAAACAGAGCAGTGGTACCAGGGAATCTCCTCATCGTGGAATGAATTTCAGTCCTTTTCCCCAACAGCTCTGACTAGGTGACAAATTCTTCAAGGCATAAATTGTATCTGAAGGATATCCTGGAGTCACAATCAGAATCTTTTGACTTTTGCTTAATTGCCAAAAAAGATTGAGTGAGAAGAAGCCTTCATTGCAGGAGCTGGTGAAAGCATTACATCCCATGCAACAAGCTTTTGGCTGTAGAGAGGGAAGCTACATCAGGGAAGCTGATTATCTGTGATAATTTCTTTTAATGTCAGGTATATACACAATGTTTCCTGACACGCATTCCTTCACCATGAGATGTAAAGGAGGCTAAAAACATGACAAAACAAACTCTGGCCTGTGTGGCAGGTACTGCTGAGCTCCACAGATAAATATAGGCAGTGGAGTACTTGTATCCTATCTGGAAAGGGGTAGTGGAAGCACTGCAAAGTAATAAATTGCCCCCTTCAATGCCCTACCTCATGGATGATTATTTGGTGGACTGGGCCCTGCAACCAGCTTTTCATAGAGCAGTGAATAAACTTATCCATTCAATGCAGCCATCCAGGTTAGTAGTTTACCTTGAAGGGTATCCATACAGTTTCTAGGTATTACTTATACTCTAAGAAAAGTAAAATATTCACACGTTATAGTTCTCCTTAAGGATTTAAGATATAAATTTTTCTCTGGGCATTATCAGGGAAGTTTATGTGATAATCTGAGGCACTGTTAGTACAGAACTCTTGTACTAACTTTTCATTTACAGAAATAGAACCAAAAGTCATGAATTTTCCTTATATTGGTATTGTAAAATCTAAAATATTCAAAGGCCACCCTATTTTTCAGAGAATGTTAATCTGTGTAAGGGACTTGAAGTGGGACTTATAAAAAAGTTTGCCTTCGAGATTTATGCTATTCTATCTCAATGTCTTCTAGATTTCATAAGGAGCAATTAGGCTGGGTCAAAGTTCTATGTGAGATATTGATAGACTTTAATGTTTTTAAATGGTACTTTAACAGGGCAATCCTGGAAATGATGGTCCTCCAGGCCGTGATGGTGCTCCTGGTTTCAAGGTGACTACTTCTTTCCTTTTATTTCATATTTGTGAAAGAAATCTTCCAGTATGTATAAGTCAGTAGTAACACAGCATCACTCTTGCATTCCCTTATGCTCAGGGTGAACGTGGTGCTCCTGGTAACCCTGGTCCCAGTGGTGCTTTGGGTGCTCCTGGTCCTCATGGCCAAGTTGGTCCTTCTGGAAAGCCTGGAAACCGTGGTGATCCTGTAAGTTGATGAGATTTTACATTTCTTTTGATTGATACAGGACTAACATTTGTCCATCGTACATGCACATGTGCATTTTATATACATATATGTATCAAAACCCTATCATATGTGAATAATTACTTTGCTTTCTGTAGAGACATGCTTAGCATGGATCCTTTATTAGGTATGATATGCATCAATGACATGCATTTTCTTTTCCTGTTCCAGGGTCCTGCTGGTGCTGTTGGGCCTGCTGGTGCTTTTGGCCCAAGAGGTCTCGCTGTAAGTCTTAATTTCTGTATACATTACTACATTGATACAAGAATTGAAAACGTATGCTTAACATTAAGGGCGTACAACTGCATTCAAGCACAAAAAGTAGTGCTTAAGGAGCTGCAAATATTTATATATCTAGGATCTTGATCATCTTCTCTCATGGGATTGAACCTGAAGCTTTTGGGATTAGCACTTTTCCTGGGCATCTTAACAGGATATGCATAAATATATCAGGGGCAACCTGTGGCATAATGTAGAATGCTTATACTGAATTCATTCTGTTGGTAATATCTAATTCAGGCCTTCTTTAGCATGTATATCCTTTCCTAGGGCCCACAAGGTCCACGTGGTGAGAAAGGTGAACCTGGTGATAAGGGACATAGAGGTCTGCCTGGCCTGAAGGGACACAATGGATTGCAGGGTCTTCCTGGTCTTGCTGTAAGTAAATGATTTTCAATATTTTGACTTAGTTCACTCTGCATCATCTTTCTAAAGCCATATGATCCAAACACTCAGTGCTTTCCACATAATAGGATGAATTTTAATAATGCTGCTGATAGCTGATTTTAGAACTGTACGATTTTTTTGCTCTGAAAACTACAAACTACATTTGGCTAGCACAGAATTCAAAAAGCTCTGCCTCTGTTTAATTAGTATTCTTCTTTTCTGGTCAGAAATTGTAAAGTTTCTGTGTCAGAGAGAAGCGAGTCATTTACAGATTATCTTCCCTTTAAATTCTGGTATCGTCTTTGGGAATTCTGTCTCTTATTTTAAAGAGAAAAACCTAAGAAACAATATAGAGACTCCTGTAGGTTATCCTTTTAAACAACTATTTTCACTCTCTTTCCTTTTATACATTTTAAATCCCAACTGCAGTTGGGATACTAATGCCAGTTGCCCTAGATTTCCATTCTCTGAACCCAAATACATCTGCTGATTCCCCTTTTGAATCATGTTAATACAATGTGTGGCATTGCACTTTTTAATGAATATGTATTTGTTTTTCCCAATAGGGTCAACACGGTGATCAAGGTCCTCCTGGTAACAACGGTCCTGCTGGCCCAAGGGTATGTGAATTTAAGAGTATATGCAAATAATTCTCTCATTCTTTTTATGGAATATATTTCTGTGCTCTAATTTGTATGAATCCCTATTTGTAGCATTCCCTACTGTCATTAAACTGTTCAAGTTTCCTTCCAGGGTCCTCCTGGTCCTTCTGGTCCTCCTGGTAAGGATGGTCGCAATGGTCTCCCTGGACCCATTGGCCCTGCTGGTGTACGTGGCTCTCACGGTAGCCAAGGCCCTGCTGTGAGTATAACTTATGTCTTGTTGATTTAACACATGTAGGTAACAGTTAAATGAAAAACACTTTAAAATCTTAGTTTATGGAGAGATTTATTTCTACTTTAATAAGGGATTTTGAAACGTTGTTGTTTAACATCCAACATTTCCCTAATAGATTTAAACCTGACGTCTTTCTTCATTCTTTATGGCCAGCCAGTATAAGCACAAAGGTGTGGTTGTCCTACACACTGTATCTTCTGCTTTAGTTCACAGGAGTTACCACAGAGCAGGTCCATAGGTCCTTCCTCAGATTACTGCTGAGGGTGCTAAGTCTTCAGTAGGACAATGGATGTGTGAAAATAGTCGTCTGAAATAATCATATTTGTAATAGAATACTTCTTGACTTTTGCTTTTGAAAAACTTTAGGGTCCTCCTGGTCCTCCTGGTCCCCCTGGTCCTCCTGGTCCCAATGGTGGTGGATACGAAGTTGGCTTTGATGCAGAATACTATCGGGCTGATCAGCCTTCTCTTAGACCCAAGGATTATGAAGTTGATGCCACTCTGAAAACATTGAACAACCAAATTGAGACCCTGCTGACCCCAGAAGGCTCCAAAAAGAACCCAGCTCGCACCTGCCGTGACCTCAGACTTAGCCACCCAGAATGGAGCAGCGGTACGTTAGTGCCAGATATTTGCCTCTTCTGGCTCAGCAAGTTATTTTCAACTTATTAGCTTTCTATGAATGGTAACCCTGGTCAACCAGTGAGAATACTAAATGGCTAGTGAAGATGTTCTGTGCCTCCAGTGAAAATGCATATCTGTGAGGATATTCAGAGACATTCAAACATTTACTGTTGTGGAATTATTGCAGTCTTCTTTAAAAATAATGCAAAAATGTTTAATCCTAGTTTTTGAATACAGTTAATTTCTTACACATTGACAGTTTAAAAGGTGTATTTCTCCCAATTATCACTTCAGTACTGTACTTAGCTGTGACAGTTATGACCTCTCTGAATTTCTGTATCAAACCAATGAATATAAACTGAACGCAAGTGTTTCTTTCCTCAAAGGTTTCTACTGGATTGATCCTAACCAAGGCTGCACTGCAGATGCTATTAGAGCATACTGTGACTTTGCCACTGGTGAGACTTGCATCCATGCTAGCATTGAAGATATTCCAACTAAGACCTGGTATGTCAGCAAGAATCCCAAGGACAAAAAGCACATATGGTTCGGTGAAACTATCAATGGTGGTACTCAGGTATGTGATGCACTGGAGGATGATTGTTTCCTGCAGTGCTTTCTGAATAATTCCCTACCCGCTGACACTCAGTGAGCAAAACTCATTAATTAAACTCTTAGAGGAGAAATATGAAAAGGGGAACAGCTACGTTTTATCTCAAGGGAGCAGGGTTCCAGTTCTGGCTTCAAACACAGTTTGCTAAAGAGATTTTTTTAGTATTGTTCTAATTTTTCTTAGTGTCTGCCAGTGATCAATTCAGCATGATTAGTGGCCAGACCTAAGGGAATCCTGGCCTGGAATGTGCTACTGTAGTACAAAGACAGTCTGGAAACTGAGAAAGGAATAATAATAATTTTTGCTATTTTTTAAGTTGGGATTTATTTTTGACATATTGTGCTATTCTTGAAAAAATATTTGTATTACACATG
This sequence comes from Tetrao urogallus, assembly GCF_951394365.1. Classification (NCBI taxonomy): domain Eukaryota; kingdom Metazoa; phylum Chordata; class Aves; order Galliformes; family Phasianidae; genus Tetrao; species Tetrao urogallus. Next base: position 28,253,781 of record NC_136820.1, on the reverse strand, counting down.
ACAGATCCTAAGTATATGCCATTGTAGCACTCAGAATTGCCATTAAGTAAAATCAAGAAATATATCTACCTGCATATCAGACATTGTACCAGCCTGCTGGAAAGTCCTTTTTGTACAATTAAGAATTAATTTCATAATTTTTAAATGAAATTGAATCAGTCTTATGATGAAATCCCAGTTTCCAAGTTCTTTAATACAAAATCAAAAAAGTTTATCACTGGGTCAGAACAAGGACCCAGGGTACTCTAGAGTCCTATTTCTCACATTGGCTGAAAGCAGTTGTTGTCAAAGAATATGAGGAAGCAAACATTCATAACATCCACAGACGCTACTCTATAAAACTAAAATAAGAAATAAAAACTCAGGGCTTTCTTGAGCCAGGCATTGTCTGTGTATTTGTGGAAACAATGGATTTCTCCTCTTTTGAATATGTCTGATCTCATCTTTAAATCCACATAAATTGCTAACAACCACCATATCTTGCATCAGAGTTTTACAGCTTAACTCCATCCACTACTTGTGCTCAGCTTTCACCTTACTTCCTGCTAGTTGTGTGGTGCTGTCTAGCTCTGCAGTTGAAATAGCCAACTGATCTCAGACATTTGTGCTCTTTAATTTTTTTTTCTATTCCTACAGAAAATATGTAAACACTCACTTTTCCCCAGAAATTCAATTGAGTGGGTTTCTTTGTCTTTTTCAGTTTGAATACAATGGTGAAGGTGTGACCACAAAGGACATGGCCACCCAACTTGCCTTCATGCGTCTGCTGGCCAACCATGCCTCCCAGAACATCACCTACCACTGCAAGAACAGCATTGCCTACATGGATGAGGAGACTGGAAATCTTAAAAAGGCTGTTATACTCCAGGGATCCAATGATGTTGAACTACGAGCTGAAGGCAACAGCAGATTCACTTTCAGTGTTCTTGTGGATGGCTGCTCTGTAAGTAACACAGAAAGCATGGGCAGTATGATTGTATTAATGAATTGTGCTTTGATTCAGAACTAGATTATCAGTCAGACCAGAAAAAATTTATCCAGTGAGGATAAATAGCTATAGAACCACCTGTGCCAGGTCTTTAGTAAATGACAAAGACTGGGGTGCTTCCTGTACTGTGCAATGTGACAAAAAAAGCTTTTCTGAGGAACCAGACCCAAATTCTGTGGAAACTGAAGCATGCTGAGAAAGGTACAGGAGGGGCAGGGTTAAGTCTTCAAAAGATCAGGCAAGGGTCACTGAGTGTTTAATCAGCATGAATAATATGGAAAGGTTAAAATAAATGTTTTCTCTGTATTAGAGTTCTAAATAATTGGATATGGCTATCTTATTTGCAAACAGTGGCAGTAAAATTTAAGTAAAATTATTTCAGAATTTCACCAGTTAGGTGAAACAATTCTCAATTCTATGAACAGTGCAATAACAATTCTAATACATCTTCTCTTGCAGAGAAAGAACAACAAATGGGGCAAAACAATCATTGAGTACAGAACAAATAAGCCATCTCGCTTGCCCATCCTTGACATTGCACCTTTGGACATTGGTGGCGCTGACCAAGAATTCGGTTTGCACATTGGCCCAGTCTGTTTCAAATGAATGAACTAAAATTAACTTAACGCCCCCCCCCCCCAGAATTATTCTTTGTCATTTCTTTTTGTAATGAGAGCTGACTCCTTCCATTTTTTCTGTTCATCTACTTGCTTAAACTCTGGGCGAAAGAGAAGGAGAAGAATTGATTGGAGCATTGTGCAATGAAACTTAATACAGCCCCAAAAGGACTTGGAAGTCTTTCAAGATTTAACACCTTGCTTTGGGAAATGTCAACCTTTGTAAAGAAAAAAAAACCAAAAAAAAAAAAACCAAAAAAAATAAAATAAAAAATCATGAAAGTTTGCACCACTTGTGGCCTTTGACTATCTTCCACAGAGGAAGTTTAAAACCACAACTTCCAAAGGTTTAAACTACCTCATACACTAAACCAAGTGTGATCCACATCCTTTGTAGGTACTTCTCCTCCATATCATATGAGTTACTTTCAGTTCCACTCAGAATATAGTGGTGCTAATTTCATTATTCCAGAGTATGTTCCAATACTTGAATTTTGATGGTGCTAGCAGCAGTTAAAGTATTACTTCTCTGTTTCTTTGAAATCTATCTCATCCCCAGCTTAAGCACGTGGATCATTTTTCCTCATCTTTGTCCTCTTCCTCCAAAATCAGGTATTTCTGCTTACAAATCTCATCTTCATCTCTCCAATGGATAAAAAAGAATCATCATTTCTCAAAAGAAAAAAAAAGAAAATGTATTTTGTATATGTGAGATGTTTAAATAAATTGTGAAAAGAAAAAAAAATAAAGCATGTCCAGTGTTCCAAAAGAAGGTATCGAATGAGTAAAGTTACTTGCTTAGGTGCATCAGCAGAAATTCACTTAGAGTGAAGAAATATTTTACAGCATTAATTTAAGAAATAATGCAGCATTCAGAGACTGCCTACTGCTGTCTTCTGACTGTAATTGTCTACTTGACCCTTCAATTCAACATGCCCTTTTGAGGAAGTCTGAGAGGAAAAGAAAAAAAAGAAAAAAAAAAACCCGGAAAAAAAAAAAAACCATGCCTCATGGTAGGCAAACTTCAAAAGTTGAAGAGATTCTTCATTTTATCTGAATTCTAAACAAAATTAATGACTAAAAGGATAACCATCTCACATAAAATAGACAGAAAATGAGGGCTCTGTCTTGTGAAAACTTACTGTGGGGAGAAGTCTGTTGGCTGATGCTCTGCTGCAATCTGTAGGCGTGTGTACTTCTGAAATAATGTGGAGGAAGAGTCAGAAGATCAGACTTCATTAGGCCTTTATACTTCATTCAGTTGTGTATGAAACAGATCTAGCTGCTGTTAACTTAAATAATTTACTGTCACAATGAACATGCTGAAAACCAAAGACATTTCTTGGCTGAGACCTTTTAAGATGATGCTATCATACAGTGCTTTTCTAAAAGCCTGAAATGAACAGCAGTTTCAACAGCTGTGTTTCGGCATTGGGAGGGTCTTGAGATGTGCTGGAGAGATATGCAAGAACATGAGGACAGCAGCTGGAGCAGGTAAGGGAAGAGATGAGATGAGCTTAATCAGCAGGAATCCACAAAGAAAAGCCTGGAGAAAATAACTGGAAGAAGATCCTGTAACATGAACACAGCACCATCCCAATGCTGGTGGGTGAGTAGAGTCCAAAAGCTGCTCTGGACAATGAAAAGAGAAATAAGCACTATTTCTAAAGGAAGTTTTTCATTCTTGCATGCAATTAATTGCTTAATGGAGAAAGGGCAAATAGGAAAACACAGCCTGGTGTGCAGCTGCTGTGTGCTCACAGCTAGTTGTGTGCTGCACACATAAAAGGGGTAATGTTTGCAGCACTGTGCTAGATTAACAATAGGGAAATTGCCGTGATAAAATATAGCCTTTTTTCACTTAAATGAGTAAAATACAGTTTAATGTAACTACCCACTGTTATTCATTGGACCGTGATGATTTGTGAAGTGTTAGCATTTCACTGTCTTAGCATTTAAAAATATATACTGCTGTTGTAAAGAAAAAGAAATATTGAAATATTAAGAGTTTTCTCACCTAGATTATCCAGAAGCCAGGAATTTTCTACTGGACTGCAAAGGTAGAATTACTTTCCTGAGTCCATGTAACTCACTAGGAAGTATGCAAGCATTATTGCCAGGGCTGATAGGTGAGCTATTGCTGCCCATACCTTTGTGAGAAGGGAAAAAAAAGTGCAATACTTGTGATTTTGAAAGGAAAGGGCAAATATTCTCTCTTTGGTCATCTTCTGATTTCTCCTGTGCTCTGCCTGATCTATTTTATGGCACTTCCTTCCAGATGAAGAATGCTCCCATTCTACTTCCACCAGCCCTTTAGTTGTACCCAAGGTCTGTGTCTTTTTTGCACCTTTGCCACTGAAGTGGGCTTAGTCAGAAATCAAACCAGAAGAGAAAAAACAGCCCCCACCTCACATTGGGTGTTAGCACCTGGGCAATACTGTTTGGCTTTTGGGTTTTGAACTCATCAGAAATTACTGCACAATCAAGCATTATTCTCATGCTATGCACACTGTTGCAGAGCTTCTTTCTTCTCCAAGGACCATAGCTGACAATAAGTAAGGTGAGCTGCACACAGTGCAGGGAGTCTTCATACTGTCTCATTTCAGAAATATAATGTGTTGAATAAATTTTTGGTGAAGTTTGCTTACTTGTTTCTGGGAGTCATCTGCCTCCCTATGCAAATTATCTCTGCAGAACTTAATAACAAGCAGGTATGCATCAGCAGTAACATAAGTAGACCATCAGCACAGAGAAGCTTAAACAGTAGGGTTAAAACCACTGCCAAATCCAGGGCTCAGCTGTGGTACAGCTGTAAACGGCAGTACTGGAGCATTTGGCCCAATCTGTGCTGCAGGTCCAAACACCCACCTGTGCGGTCAGTGGAAGTGTTCTACCCATCTGCTCCTCTCACACAGCCTTCCTAGGAGACAACAGAGGCTGAGATGCTCCTGTCAGTAAGTTGGCTGGAGCCTGATGTCTCCAGTGCAAATATACTTTACGGCATCCATGATGGTTACTCAGAACCTAGCAGAAGCAGGACTTTCTGCAGCACGTGCCTTTGTAGGAACATGGCATAAGTAGGTGAAAAACAGAGGTGGGGAAAGGGAACGTGGTGAATTCAACCAATGCAGAGAGAGAAAAGAAATGTTAAAACTGGAAAGAAGTTATGGAAGGGAAAATTGTAACTGTCCAGGTTTCTTCACTGGGGAGAAAAATCATGACCCACTGAGAATCATCTCAAAGATCTGCATAGACCATTTTGAAACATGAATACTGTGCTCAGGGCTATGAAAAGGCAAGTTATCTTCTGTTTCCATGATGCAGCTTTAAACTGCACCTTTTGATGTGATTTTTGGTTTGTTCCGCTGTAGTGCTTGGAGGTTTCAGACAGGCTCTCCTAGAAGCTGTTATTCTGGAACCCACTTGATCTGGTTTTACAGTTTTAGAATCGTGTATACTGATGCCAAACAATGCAAGAATAGCACATTCTAATAAAGCAGTTCTCAGACACAATATCAGAAGTGGCTTATAATTCATCTCCTTACATACAGTCTTTGTTATTGGCTTATTAAAAAAGCATTATTTTTCCATATTGTTTCCATATACATATCAGAATCAGCCTGAATGTGCTCTGCAAAGCATATGCAAATATATTCCACAGCTATGACTATTTCTATGCTCCTGGGCTGGAACACATTAGTCCGTTTTTGGACATTGAGTGGTTGGGTGCAGGTATTGCATGAAAAAAATTTTCTAGCCACAATTCCAGGCTTACGTGTATTCTCTAGCTAATCATGAATTGATGGCTCTCATTAACCCAAACATAAGCATCCGAAGAAATACATTTGCCCTAAATACATTTTGATAGCAAGATTTTGAAATCTATGTAATTCATTACAATAATTATTTCAATGTAAAAATCATATTATAAATATATATATGTGTATATATATATATATATATATATATATATATATATATAAAATTTTCTCACGTTGCTTTTCAAGCTGCAGAAGTTGGTTCTTTGAGTGAAATCAAAGAAGTTTTCCTGAACGCCAGTTCTTAAGACCATGAGTGAAATAGCAGAGTGATTCCACAAGTGCAGTGCACCACCTATTGACTCAGGCAGTCATTACTGGCCATTGAAGAATTCTAGTGCAGCTGCTACCTGCCGTGGCTACTATCAAAATCTTTTGAGCTGTGTGGCCAGGAATATCCCAAGGGATATGTCAGCAAAATATCAGCTCCACAATTCTACAAATAAACTGGCTTGCCAGAAGAACACCCATCCAACCCAGGAAAGACCCTGGCAGCAAAATGCAGCCCTATGTGGGGAATAGAAAAAAAAAAAGTCAAGATGAGAATACTTATAATCTAGTTTTCAGTGACTATGAAACCAAAGCAGGAGAGGCAAACTCATCTGACTGATAGCCCCTCTGTCAATTCAGTGCTCATTCAGCTCCCATGCATGGGCCTCAGTCTTTGAGCATACTCTTTGCTTTCGGAGAAGAAGACCAAGTGGAGAAACTGAAGTTTCATTTCCATTTTGAAGCTGTTTTACATTTCTCTGAACTTTGAGGATGCAGAGAAGTCTTCTACAAAACAGGAGGTGTTTGTAAGGTTTGTGTCCTCTACATAAAGTGGAAGCACTGTCAAAGGCAACATGCCAGACCAAAGATCTCTGCTCTTTTTATTTGCTGCTCTTTTGCACCTAGATCAAGGCCTGCATTTTTCCTTAGCTGTTGGTTCACCTCTTCAGCAGAAAAATATCTTCTTCCTTCTCCTGTATTTGAGAGTTTTTGCCTTCAGCTTTGAAATAGTTTTTAGATCCTTCTGCTTCAGCACTATACAAAGGATGACATCTCAAGAACATTAAATTCTGCCGTGTACCATGAAAATATGCAGATGAGCAATGCAGAGAGCCCTATCAATTTCTGCTGAGATAGGCTGATTTAAGGCGTTGCTGAGGATACAGGCTTCAGTAGATTCACTTCATAAGAATTTGTTCAGGTTTTAGGCTTTAGGGAAAGTCATATTTTGTTACTGAAAGATTTCAATACAAGTGTTTTTATAGCATAAGCAACGATATGGAATGAAAAAAATTAGATCCATATACTCCATAAACTCTCACTTGAGTGATTATTGAAGTGTGTCATCCAAGGACATGTGAAGCTACAAGCAAACAATAACAGCTGCCTTGCAGGTTCCAGCTCACCAGGCTTTTATGAATATTTTATAGGAATGGCATAGCTACTCAGCTATCTCTTAATTCCCAGGCGATAAATCTTTGCTAAGTCTGAGGTGTGCAGATGATCCTTCTGCATGCATGTTTACATTTCAGCATCACAAAATTGCTTAGACCCATGAGAGTTCACAGCAACCCAGCGGAGCACCACACAGACAAACAGATACAGCAGAGCAGTGTGAACCCGAAGGACCACTGTAATCTTCTGCTTAAATTAAATTCTTTCTTTGCAATTTCATCTTTCAATAATGACTCATGGGAATATTCTATTCTGTTAATCTATTGCAAATACTTGAACAGTGTTTTACTGAGCCTGAAGCTAAAATAGAGATATTTTTTCCAATGTTATGATTATCATCCATATAAGAAGTTATTTTCCTTCCTAAAACATAATTACCTTCCTAAAAACATTGGCTCCAAGTAGTACAGATCCCCTGCATTAGGTTCTATGAAGTTACAGACTGTTGCAAGATGAAAATAACTTCACAATATGATGATTCATTCTGGTAGATTATTTTATATAGCATTATAGTATTTATACAGTATATCTCAGTCATTTCAGATTTCAATGTAAAAGCTACTCAAAAGAACACTGTGTATTCCAACAAAGAATTAGAATACAGAAGAATTAAGATAATTCTTACTAGAGAGGTCAGATTGGCTGGCAGGATCTTCCTCTTAGTGGTGAGGAAAGAGTTCTCCTCCAAAGCCTTGATCCCTCGACCAAAATCAAAAGATGTTACGCATATTCCCACATGACCTCAGGCAAACACGCTCAGTTCCACCCAATTTTACTCATTTAAAGAAACCTGGGATAGTAGCCGTTACTCTATAGATGCATAGTTTCATCAAGTTCAGTGAGAAATGAATTTCTGGAGACATCCTTATAAAATTGACCTCTTCCATTTCTAAACAAGAGAATACATACCAGTTTTCTGGAAAAGGTAGAGCTGACAAGACACGAAATAATTTCAAGGAAGTGTTTTTGCAGTCCAAAACAGCCCATGACAATTTTTCGTCCATGGTAAAGCTTCCTGTACTTGGAGTTTTCCATTTCAGCTTTTTCCCATAAGTAGTCAGACCTTCTCACTTTCACTTTTGTTTTTAAATTGTAAATTCACGGCAGGATCCACAGTGAAAGTATGCCAGTTTCACAGCCACAGTTTCACTGTCTGAACTACTGCCAGATAACCACATCCACCGAGAACATGGAGGGCACACTGTTGGAAGAAGACAGCTTAAACGTTGCCCAGTGGATCTGCTCATTCTCCATGGCCAGCTGAAGGAATGCTGTGAAGCCTCTCTCCAGCAGCGTTAAATGATCTGGTCAAGTATTTGCTGAGCAATGTAGGTATATTTAGTATTTCATTTTCTGTTTCAGAGAGGTTCTGAAACACTGAACTACACAGAAATAGTCTCAGTCATACATCAGCAGAAAAGCTTGGTTATCTTTGGCACCTTCTGAAGTTCTTCATTCTTCCAAGCTTCTCACAGGCAGTAGGAGTTGTCGCGTCGTTCATCATTAACACTTACATTGTTTTTAATTTTTCTTTAACCAAACATCTTCTTTGAAGTCTGCCTCTGTTTGTTCTCAGGGATCACAGTTTTTTTTTTTTTTTATTGGCTATCTCAGCATCTCCGGCTTTACTGAAAGCAGAAACAGCTGCTGCATTGCTTCTCTTTTTCTCTCAAAGAAAAGCTTTGCATTCTTGTTGCAGCTTTTCACCTACATTCAAAATGTCCTGCATTCACCTGCATTCAAAATGTCATTCCTTCTCTACACTGTTTTTATGCTGGTGAACATTGTTTCACATGGGAAATTCAGCTAACATCATTATATGAGCCTCTTAATGATGTTCTTTTGATCACATTCTAGGTTTTGTCTATTTTCCTGTTAATCATACCCTTTTCTTTGATGCCCTATATCGATTACTGACTGCATTACAGACTCCAGGCTTCTAAAACTAAAGTGATTCTTTAATAATTAAGAGAATTAGGAGAACTGTTTTACAGAGTTTTATCTTCAACTGTTTTATCTTCAACTACCTTTCATATCATGTGCAGGAAAATTTATTTCTTCCCAGATAACTTTTCTTCACTTTGTGCTATTTCTCAATTTACTTCTTCCATACCATCTTTTACTGCATTACCATATTTTATTATATTATTTTACGTCATTGCTGTATTCCCTAGTTAATACATTCTGTATAGTTCTTCCTAGAATTGTCCAGCTTCTCAGCTTCATGTCAAGGATATCAGCACATGAAAATCTCCACTCCGGCCCACAGGCACCTGTCCCTTTATCAGAGTACAGTGATCTAACATCTGTGACAGCAGTGCCTGCTGTAGCTGGATACACTATGGCTGCACACCATGAGCTAACAGAGACTGTGATGAAGAACTCCTGGAACTCAAAGCTAAGCATTTCTTCTAATGGGCCAATATCACACAGACTACTAATGTATTGTACAGAATGTTAATGGCAATCAGTATGAATGATTTTTATTATAGATTATTACAGACTGATAGAGGTGGAAATTATGTATTATGTTCTAAAGAGAATGTAATTACAGAATGATACTTGCATTGTTAGCAGCCAAAAGAAAATGCTCTAATGCTCCTCAAGCATGACACAGCTTGGACAGCAGCTGCATTGGCTTCCAAAGACTGCCTCATGTGTATACAGAACTTTCAGTTTTAAAGGGGCAAATCTGGGACCATAAGGGGCGACCAGCAAAAGAAAACAATGAGAAAATGAAACTGACAAAAAGAGAACAGTTTGGCTTGGCAGGGAGCTATCATTTTCTCTTACCTAAGAGTCAAAAAAAAAAAAAAAAAAAAAAAAAAAAGAGAGAGAAAACAGAAAAAAAAAGGCACCTACTAGTTAACAACCTACTGATAAAAGCTGAACATTCTGAACCCCTTATATTGTCGTATACAAGGCTTTGAGGGCAAGAATCTAAGCAGCTGAAAGAAAAATCGATTTGCATTGATGAGCTGTGCAGAGTCCCCATCTGACCTCAAGCCTACGTGGCTGCATGGTGATGACATCCCATGGTGCAGAAAGGTGCATTCTCTTAATGGAAGAGGAGAGAACACTTAAACATTTGGATTTTGTCTATTTCCCATCCCTCCAACCCTTCCAACTCACTTATATTCCAGATCCATGGATACGTGAAATTAAAACAGTAATGTTCATGTTACAGAATTGCAGATACACTTATCTATTAGTGATAAAGCCAAATACATTCCTTGTGCACATGATTTCAAAACTACTTTTCTTAATATCAGCTTCCTTTTAGTGCAGACAATTGAGGAATACTACAACTCTTATAAAGTTAGAAATCTGTAAATGCAATAGTCTGATAGAATTTCCAAGATCTCAGGAGCCTGCCTGAGACGGTAATCTGTTTGACTGAACAAATCTTGTTGTTCTTTGTACTCTCCTTTCATTAACATAATTAAATATTTGCAATGGATGGTTACCACACACGCCTGCCACATGAAGACGTGATGCTTACAGAAAGACTGGTTGCTTTTCCGAGGCTGAACACTCAACAACCAAAATGTTTGATGTTGTTGTTTGGTGATTATACAAAGCTCCTGAAGGAAAACCTGCACTACCGACAGGATAGTTCTCTCCAGGAATCTGCTGGAAATACAGCTTTGTTTCTGGAATTACAGTATCTGGGTAGCAAACTGATAATGATGCACAAATTAAATTAAGATCTGATATGGTTTGGGGTATGGCAGATCCTACTTACTGATCATTCAACAAACTTAATCTATCACATAACACGGAGACTCATCCAGTCAGGAAATCACAAACAGTATGTTCCCAAAATAACACAAGAAATGTACATTTTAAACACACGTTGCAGTTTTTCTTTCAGCTTTGGTGTCCATATTCCTCATTATATAAATGTATGCAAAATTAATTCCACTCCTATAAGCATGCAAAAACTCCGAGGGGAAAACAGCACATGGGAAGGCCCTGACTGAGAACACATGTATACATAACCTCTCAGTAATAGATAATCATTGTCCCTGTTTTTCAGGCTTCAGGTCTTGGGACTGCCCTGTGACTTTGACTGAGGACAGTAGCTCTCTCTAGAAGCCACACTTGGCTGCAATGCTGAAATCAGCAGAACCAAGAGAATGAGGTCTCCTGGGAACTGAGCTTATCAGCAGACTCATAAGTGCATACCCATTACAACCTGCAGCACAGCGTTCTCCTCCCATTAACACTGAGCCTGCCAAGCAAAACAGGAAGCAGTAAAATAAGCATTATCTTACTTTAATTACATCTGTATAAATGCCATCTGTCCAGTTTAATTATCTAAATTCAACACAGGATTGCCATACCTAACAGTGAGTCTATCAGCTGCATTCTTATCTATGAGTAAGAAACTGGTGCCTCTCTTCCACCAGTCCTACAGAGGAGTTCAGATAATGAATTTAAAATAAATAGACTTACAAGTGGCTGGAGCTAGGTGCAGTGAACCCCATCTCTCCTGACCATTTTATTATTCTGACACTTTGGGGAAACAGCATGGTTGAAAACCACAGTAACATTTTCAGCTGTTTTATTTTCAGTAACCACACATAACACCACAGCGTCTTATCAAAATAATGAATTCAGTTAAGCCAGGGCTTTCCTTGTAGAGAACAGAAATGGGAAATCTCTCCTGTGGCTGTTCACTCTTCACAGCCATTACCCAATTTGCGAAGCACTCTCACACTTCCTCCTGCCTCAGATGAATTACTTGTCGCTGTGCTGAGCCTTTCTCCATGACTGCTCCAGACCTTCCCCTCCCACCTACTGCGCTGGATGCTTCCACCAGAACAAGCTGAAAGCCAGTGCCAAGCTCGAGCATTTGGAAAACAAAAACTGAGGTGTAATTGCAGGAGAGCTAACGTACTTCTGGTTTACTTCCAGCACATTAAATTCATCAGCAGACAGGAACATAAAGTAGATATTTAATGGGAATTCCAAAGCTTCTTCTAGCTAATTCATGTTTGGAGTCTATTTCATGGGTAATCTCTAATTACCCTCTTGTATCAGGCCTTTCCCGTATAATGTTTGTGGTGTAAATTATTCAGGTGTAGGCAATGATGTCAAATTCCATTAGCTTGTAAGAAGCAAGGAGGTACCCATATGAAAAGAATCTGCATGCGTGCAAAGCACTGCCGAGCTCATGGCACTGCAGCCACAACTTCCAAACGCAATGAAGGAGACCTCTTGTCAAGCACCTGCACAACCTCTCCAAAGGAGCAATGAAGCAAAAGCAGACATTCTGCTTACATCCACTTCAATATTTAGTATACAAAAGTTGCTAAACTTAATTAAGGTACTTAACTTTTAATAGTATCAGTATTCATCAGTAGAGATGTAAAATCCGAGACGTAATGCACAAGTAGGGTTCTGGGGCATCACTTAAGAGTAAGCTCAGTGTTTCAGGGCAAGTGAGGAGTGCCACTGGACATCCATGGACCAATCTGAAACAGCACTCAGAAGGCTGCGGGACAGAATGGCTACCCCTGCATGTTGTAATCCTCTGACATATCTATAAACAAATGTACATTTGTTTTTTTACCTTTCGGAGTTCTGCTCTCAGCTTCTCAAATGCTCTTCCAGTATAGCCAGTAAACTTAACACAGTTATACTGCTTAGGACACAGGCTGAAATCCATGTGTTCTGGTTGGATCAAAATCTGTTTATCAATAAATATTATGAAAACAAGTAAAGAAGAGTATCTGAGATCCTAAATGACTGCAGAAAAGATGCCCAAAGAACACTTATAACTCCAATCCTGTACATTTGCCTGAAGTTCTTCAGGTAAAACCTGAAAATAGAATTTGCAGCGTGTAGGTTTCCTGGCTTTGTTTTGACAATTTAATTTCAGTTTTAATCACGCTCTCTTTTCCATTTTTAACGCATTGTCAGATATAAACAGCAGCAGATCTTCCGGAAGATGACTTTTTTGGCTCACAGACAGACAGGAGGGTGGTGAAACAACAACCAGATGTTTCGGTGCTCCACATTCCGGTGTTCCACGAAGAGCCCAGCGCTACCGCGGCCGGCAACCCTGGAAAGAGGGGAGCGAGGAGGAGGAGGAAGGAGGCAGCTCCGCCCCGGCAGCGGGGGGCCGGGCTGCTTTTCGCCGCGCCGGTGGGGACGGTGGCAGCCGGCGGCGGGGGCTGCTTCGGCAGCCTGCGGGGACCCAGTGCTGCCCCGCTGCGCCCGCCCGCTCCGCCGCGCACTGTTGTCATGGAGGAGCCAAGATGGCGGGCCTGGCCTACACCCTGGGCAAGCGGGAGATCAACTACTACTTCAGCGTGAGGACCGCCAAGGCGCTGGCGCTGGGCGCCGTCCTGCTGCTCGCCGCCTGCCACGCCGCCTCCCGCCGCTACCGAGGTGAGCGGGGCCGCGGGAGGCGGAGCTGAGGGAGCGCGGGCGGCCGACGGCCCTCCGGCCGGGAAGCCGTGTGGGCCGGGCCGGGGCCGCCCAGGGCTCCCGGAGGCAGCTTAGGCAGGGGCTCAGCGGGAAGGCCGTGTTCGTTGTCCGAGCAGGCGGAAGCGCGGGGCCCTGTCCGCCTGTGTGCGAGCCGCCGCGCGGGTCGCGCGAGGGTTGGCAGCCGGCATCTGGCGGGCAGCGCCATTGCTGTCTGAATTGGTGGAAGGTTTTGGTATACTTTTCTTATTTCATTTTGTTTTTTTACCCTCTGTTCAACTGTTGGCTCAAAATTCAGTCCCTTGGGTTGATGCAGCAAAATGAGCAGCTGCTTGTTTTTGTGTGTGGTTGGTGGACGAGCACGGTGTTGCCCTATAAACAGCAGTGAGAGCCACTGAAGGAAAGCCTTCTGCTCTACTCTTGAACATGGAGCGTGTTTTTGTGTGTAAACCGTGAAGTTGATCCAAAGGCTGCGTGCTGCTGGACAAGGGGTGCCGTTGTGCACTGAGGCTCGTGACCTGCGCTCCAGGACGATGGGGATGAAGCACTCTATTGTGGAAGTGCGGAAGGGAATAGGGAGCCTTTACAGATTCACCCTCCAGCTGACATGTCGGTAAATCTAACAGACTGAAGAGCAGTAAGTTGCGAGGCATTGAGGTGTTTACTGCCTGCTAGAGGAGCTTGGATATGAAGTGACTGAGCTTGTTGTGCTGTGTAACCAGAGGCTGGAATCCATCTCAAAAGTAGATGGAAGGAAGCTAGAAAATGTGATGCTTTTTTTAAGAGAATGATTGCAAGGCTGGCCTGAGAAAGCAGGGACTTCCACATACAGCAAATGAGCAAGAAGGCACTCTGTGCATAAATAGGATGCACAATCAGAGAGCTGTTGGGGCTCTCTGTTGAGTCACAAATCACATTAAGGTAGGAGTCTATAGGCCTTTGTAGAAGTTGGTTGAGTCAATATAGATTCTCATGAAGTTCTTTCACCTAAAGCTTTTAGTTTCTTTGAGCCACTTTAGGTTGAGTGAGGATTTCTCAGAAAATAGAAGCTCTATCCAGCTTGGTCTTCTTTGAGCAGGTAGCATTCAAAATACACAAATGGTTTGGAAAAGGAAGATGGAGCGTTTATAGCAGATAGAAAGGTTTTGGGGATAGGCAAAAGCAGACGTTGCTGTGAGATCATTTTGCAGCTGTTCAGTGATCTTAAACATCTGGCATTAAGCAAACTAAGGAAAAACATAAGATTTTACTGTGATACTGCGAAGTGAAGCTGAGTTATGTCTTGCTTATTGTCAGTGATGCTGATGAGTCCCTCTTGGCCATAAAATCCTCACACAGGGGTTGTAGAGGGAAGGGCATGGATCAGGTGTGGTCTGCAAACCTGCTGTCATTGGTAGAAGTGAGGTTCTCAAGGCCCAAAGCAGCAGGGTGGTGGGCATTGGGCTGTGCCAGAGGAGGGAGCGCTCTGTTGTGCTTTTTCACACTGTTTTCAGGCATCTGTCATCGGCCACTGCAAGGAAGAGGAGAGCAGAAAAGGCAAGCTGTCATGGGAACAGCAAAGTACCCATTCGTGTGGATACTGTCTTTCTTTTGTAGATACATGGGAATGTGGAGGAAAAGGGGAGCTGCATATAAATAAAAAGTACATAAATAAAACCACTGTGGAAGGTTGTTTCTTATCCAATAAATTGGCTCTTTCCATAATGAGATTCTTCAGATACTAAAGCATGCATTAGTTTATACTATTATGCAAAAATGCTGGGCTGCAGTTGGGGTAGGTTAAATTCATATTCAGGGAGACTGTCATATTTAGAGATTGCCTAATTTTCTTGCAAAACTTTCAGTGAATGAAGTTAAGCTGTCTTTAGCTTTAGTAAAGTTTCTTCATAGGCTTAATGGTACTATATATCTTTATAATATCCAGTAAAAATCAGTAAAAAGTTATCAGCGTGTTTCAGTTATTAGCATATTTCAAAGACTCAGTCTTACAGCTGGTTGGAAATAAGTTTCTATTTAATTTGTTTTTGTTTTTTGTTTTGTTTTGTTTTTTCATTCTTAGAGTCTCCATCATTGAATGATCACATTCAGATCTAGATTTTAATCTTGAATAGTAGTGACTGCTTGGATTTCCATTTCTTTGAAATTCTTAGCGTTGATCTCATTAATGGTTAAGAAGGTGCATTTCCAGAGGTACCATCTTGTATGTAACTTCCAGTTTACTGTCTTAGCTGCTGTTTCCATCTTTATTGTTGTTGTTTCTTCCTCACTGTCCACTGTTGCATTGCCTTCTACAGTCCACCCCCTCTCCAAGCTTCTACTACTTTCTTTAAAAAAAAAAAAACAAAAAGCCTCAGGTGTAAGTAATGCTCCTAATGGATTTTAGGAGCTTTCTGTGTTGCTTATGGAAGTATTCAGAAAATCAATATCTGGAGCTGGGATAGAAAACGTATCTCTGTTCCCTAAAATATTATCTGTGTAGTTAAAATTAATGCAATTAATGTTTGGGATGCAATTTCAATAAATGCCCATAGGTTGGAGGATTTTTTTCATTTGTAAGCAGTTCTGATGGAGTGCCATGCAATGCACAACTTCAAAGCTTTGGTTGTGAGCTCAAGGCATGAAACGTGCTCTACTCTGAAAAGGTGGTAAACAAAGATCATGAATTTCTTCAGTCTTGAAAAGAAATGATTTATGAAGGATTGATAGTGGTCTACAGGTTGTGATAAATACAGGAGGGATCTGTACAAGGCTTAGGGAGTGCAAGTAAAGCTGGTAGGAGCCGTATGTGAAGTAAAGGCAGGCAGCAGCTATGGATATGGAGAACTCCTGCAGAAAGATGCTGTGAAAGATAATAAAAAAACTGAGGAAAAGATTACATGATTTGGTGAGAAAGAAATTTGTTGGAGGTTCTGTAATATATGAAGAAACCATGTCCAGCTCAGGAAGTCCTTGGACTTGGGATAATATTGGATGGGAATTGTACCAGGCTGATGTTACCACCAGTAACCATCTGTCTTCTGCATCTTTCTCAGCAAATTAATGGGTTTCAGAAGGAGCATAGTGGTGAGTTTTCCTTTATATACTTTGCTCTTCTGTCACTTTGATGCATCATCATGTTTTCATCACCTGCAGAGCTGGGGTTTTTGTTTCCATAACAATAACTGTAAGTCACCTATTACAAGCAGCGTGAGTTTGTTTTGTTTTGGTTTTCTTTTAGCAGTTTCATTTTTAAGCAACTTACTAGAAGTGATGTGGTTTAAGTAGGTGCATACATTGAGAATTAAAGAAATTACGTTACTTGAAAGCCAGTACACAGAAACATATGACATGATTAAGGAAAACTGAAACTATGGTTGTCTTGAGTTTCTGGTTTCTATTAAAGGTATCTGAGCAGCAAATCTGAGCTGTGCCAAGACAGTTAAAAAGTAGGCAAGGATCTGTCTTTGTATGTCACTTGCTGTGTTCTGAGCTACTGCTGCAGCAATTCTGGCAGCAGGATCAGCGCTGCTGTGTTAAGTGGGAACGGCTGGAAGAGAAGAAGAAAGGTGCTGATAAACTGCTTTGGGAAGACCTGTTCACAAAAAGCACTGTGCTGACTACTGAAACAAGCACCAGCTGCAAGAAAAAGCTTGTACTGCTGAGCTGTACTTGTTGAAGAACAGGGGAGTGACAGAGCCTGGCTTTGTGGAAATCCCTGAGGGCAGCCCGCACCTCAGTTTGGCACAGATGGTGCGTGTGCGCTGCGGTTAGATGGAGTGTCGGTGAGAGCTGTGGGAGCTCAAGGGTTTGCTTGGGAGGTTAGTGGTGAATTCGAGGGAATTCCTGAGCTGCCATGACTAGTAAACACGGCAGAAGTTTTTTATGGCGGAAGTAGGAGTTCATCACTGTCTGTGTATGTTTTATTTAAATTTTAAATGCATCTTTTTTTCATGCATCAAAAGCTGCTTGACCCAGAGCTTATCATGCACGCTAGAAGCATTGTGTGTGTTGCTCCTGTAGAAGCAACCTCAGTTCGGAGCTATGACTCAGAGATGTTTATCAGGACTCTCTTTTCAGGACTGTTATAATTCCTCAGGTTGTTTCAGCTTTTATTTTAGTAGTCTGATGCAATTCATTTTATTTTAATAGTCTGATGCAAAAAGTCATTTTAGTAGTATGATGCAATAGCAGCGCTAAGTGGTTGAAGTTCCAGGAAAGTAAAAGGAGCTTGGTTATTACAATTACTTTTTGAAATGAAGGAATGGGGAGCCTAAGTTGCAAATTATAATAATTGATTCTGTTCCCATTGCTGGATTTGGTTGAATAAATGAGCTGAGGGGTAACAGGTGGGATACAGTCTGTTCTACATTCCCATTTCTGATTTTCATGGAAATAAGTAGGAGGAGTTTCCAGGAAGAAGGGAAGGACAGATAATGTCTTCAACTGCCAGTTCTTTCTTCTCCAAGCTAATTTTATGTCCTGCTCCAAGAAACACAAGTTGCATTGTTTGTACTTCTGTATCTGACATGTTCTTGGTGAATCCTAAGTAAGAGTGTGCTGGAGTTCTGGGGTAAGAGTTAATTCAGAGCTTTGTCTGTCAGCTGTGCTTTAAACATGCATTTTATTTTTATTTTATTAACAATGTTTTCCTAGTTTCATGGATAAGTCCCTTTTTATTTTCTGGGTGGACTCTGAAGTATCAGGCAGCTTAGGATTAGCTCACAAGTGATTGTCACCAGTGTTAATGGAAGAGTTATCTGGAAAGATCACTGCAGTCCCAGTTCTATGTTGTAGGAAGTACAGATATATTTCCATCATCCCTGCGTTCATTAATGCTGATTTGCCCTGTGTGGTGACAGATTTATGTTGGCTGGCTATGAAGTCCCTTACAGGACACTTCGAAAGGGAGTGCCTTCTACCTGCAGTAACTGAGATAAAGAACAATAACACTGCTGAGGGAAGAAGAGGTCATTTGGTGACAGGATGCTGAGAAGCCAAGGCTGCAGCACTGCCTCCTTCATGTTGCAGTTACTCCTGCAGGAGCAGTGAAAATGTCAGCGTTGCCATCTCCCACGTTTCCATGCTCCTCAGCAGCCCTGTGGGAACAGCTCACATATCCATAGGAGCTTAATCTTAATATATTTTTACTGGACTATTTTCATCGGGAAGCCTGGGTGGATTCGTGCCTTGTGCAGCACTTTTTGCATGCTGTAGAAAATAATCCAGTTCAAAACTTCAGGGACCAAGGTACTGGGCTGTCACTCTGAGGACTGTGAGCTGGAGCAGGGTCAGCAGCACTGTGCCAGTTCCCATTCTGACCAGCCTCAGACATCACCACGCCGAGCACTCTCTGTTGTCCTGCCCGATCCACAGATTGAGATAAAGCTTTAGATTGCCTCTTAATAATTGAAATATAACGCCTGCCTGTCTCGTCGTGTGTGGCTTCCAGCAGCTTAGAAAGGAAGCTGATAGAAAATACACCTTCTCTAAAATTAGTGCAGGTTTCTCTGTAGGAAAAGAGCAGATCGTAGCTGATTTACTGAACTCCAAGTTCCATAGCAGGCACTAGCTAGGGTTTGTGGCACACGGTTTCTGCACATGCCAGCACAGGTACTCACCGTTTCATTCACCACCATTTTCTTGTTTGTTTGCCAGCTGTGACAAAAATGTTGGCAGGCAGCTCTTTGCCAGCACAGTATGGAGCTGCACTTAGTTTCTGGCAGCAGAAGCAGATGTGTTTGCTGGAAGATCAGTCACTGATTCCATATCAGGTATTTTATTTATATGAATTGAAAAAGTGACCTGAAACATCACAACTTGCAAAGTGATTAATTTTAATTAATGTAAAACTAATGGACTGGAAAATGGTAGGTGCAATTCAGAATCATCAGTAAAATCTCAAATAAACATTTGTTGTTCTGCCCATTAACCCGGCGTGTAATATCAGCTGTTCCAAGGTGACAGCTGCATCTTAAACAGGGAAATGGAAAAAGATTTTTTTTTAAATCCCATTTTGAGCTTCATATTCTGTACAAGAAGAAGTGCCTGGTAATTCCATGTACATTATTTAACTCTTTTAGTTTGTTCTTGGATAGTAAATAGCACAGCAGATCAATATCTTCTAGTGGAAACACCATTCTAGGTCACAACTTTCCAGCAGCAGAAACGAGATCTCTAATGTTTTGTGAACATGTTGCTGAAAAGAACAGTATAGAAAGTGACAATTTGTAAACACCTGTGCAAAATGTTTTTACAGTTAAGTTAAACTTGGTTAATGCTATTGTTTGCTTTGATTCTTTTATGTCACAAATGCTCTGTGGAGAAAGATCTGTGGGTCCTGATGGATGACATGTTGGCCGTGAGCCAGCAGCGTGCTCTGTTGGCCGATAATGTCAAATGGGATCCTGGGGTGCATTAAGGAGTGTGGTCAGCAGGTCAGGGGAGGTGATCCTCCCCCTCTACTCTGCCCTGGTCAGGCCTCATCTGGAGTACTGTGTCCAGTTCTGGGCTCCCCGGTACAAAAAAGACAGGGATCTCCTGGAGAGAGTCCAGCAAAGGGCCACAAAATGATAAAGGGCCTGGAGCATCTCCCCTGTGAGGAAAGGCTGAGTGAACTGGGTCTGTTCAGCCTTGAGAAAAGAAGACGGAGAGGAAATCTTATTAATGTTTATAAATATCTTAAGTGTGGGAGTCAAAGAGACGTGGCCATCATCTTTTCAAGGGTCTCTGGGGGCAGGACAAGGGGAAACAGCCATGAACTGGAGCATAGGGAGTTCTGCACTGTAATGCAGAGGAACTTCTTATCAGTGAGGGAGACAGAGCACTGGAACAGGCCGTTCAAGGGAACTTGTGGAGTCTCCTTCTCTGGAGATATTCAAGACCCATCTGGACACCGACTTGTACAGCCTGTTATAAGGAACCTGCTTTGCAGGGGGGTTGGACTCACTGATCTCTAGAGGTCCCTTCCAACCCTACAATGCTGTGAAATATTATCAGAGTTATTTATTTTTTTAACAGCAGTGAGGCTTTGAAAATAATTTTCATGTGTCTGATTTCTAATCATAATTTTACTGTTTTAAAGGTGATGATACGTGTGAGTATCTTTTGTCCAGCGGGAGATTTCTTGGAGAAAAAGTATGGCAGCCTCATAGTTGTATGATGCACAAGTATAAAAACAGGTATGCAAATCCTTCTGTTGTTCTTCTTCTGGGAAAGAAGATTAATTGTTGTCTGCTGCTGAAATTGCAGTCTCATCCATGTAACCGTTTCTGCCTCTGTATTAAAATACAAATAAATGCTGGTAGCAGTACTGGTGCTTGTCACGAGGAGCTACCAGGTAGTTTGGAAACTGCTTTCTTTGTAGCACTGTGGAATAGGAAAGCCTACTTTATCATTCCAGTAATCATATTAGCTGAAGAGTTGACTTTCATTTATAGGCAAATTATGCTAAACTCCTAATTATTTCAACACTGAAAAGATGTACTGTTACTTTGCACTGGATGTAATACATACAATTACCTATATTGATCTACAGATTTCACTAAATACTTTTCTCTGATCTATTATAAACTTCCTGTAACACGAGTATTGCTGTTTTGTTTTTCAGTGAAGCAAAAAATTGCCTCATAGACAAACATATTGTGTTTTTAGGAGATTCTAGAATTCGACAGCTGTTCTATTCATTTATAAAAATCATAAATCCTCAAGTCAAGGAAGAAGGAAATAAGGTGAGATGGTGTATTTTGATGATTTCTGTTTCCTTCTTTTCCAATTTACTTCATAACTCTTCTCTGAACCCATTTTGCACTGCTTGCTGGGCCAGGAAAAAGAAGCACAAAAAGGAATAGCAAGATTAGACCAAGTTAATGAGAGTTTGAGAAATGAAGTAGGAAGCTTGAGAGCAAGCTCCCAGCAGTCTAAATAAACAAATGCAGCTGACTTCCCCCATAGCTTCTTAGGTTTCATACTTTCTTCTTGTTGAGAGAATGATTGTTCCATTCATGCTCTGCAGTTTGGTATCTTATATGTCAGTTAGATTGCTGACCTAACCTGTCCTAAAAATCCTTGGGCAATGACAGGTTTCCAGGTTTAACTTGAGTCTGAAGCTGTAACTAAAACCGGCTTCTGATCTCAGTGTGCTTTTGATTGTTGCTGAAAGGTAGGTTTTTATAAGGTGAAGAACGTGAACTGCAGCTTACTGGGTGGAAGCAGAAAGAAAGGATTTAGCTGTAGACTATCAGTTTACTTTATTATGTGGCACTTCTTAGGTCTGATTCTTCATGGGTGCATATGTGTATGTGAGGGAAAAGACACACTTCACTTCCAACTGCAAATGAGATCCGTCATAAGTACTTATGTGGTTTTAAAGGGCAAGATAGCAGCTTATCTGATAGAAAGGATGCCGTCACTTAGGCTTGTCAAAACAAAGCATTTAATTGATGGAGTAACTTTCTTTTTTTTTCCTAGTTATATCATATTTGCTGCCTAAAGGCGAGAGTACATTGAACAGCTGTGAGATGACAGGGTGCTATAACTAATTTTAAGCTAAGAGGTATCTTCTGTCAAGTATTTATGAAATCCAGATCTGTTCATCGAAGATAAATATACTTTTTATGAGGATCAAAACTAACGTTGTCTTAGTACTTAAAGGATTGTAAAGGATTGGCTGCTTTCTTTCTAGTTTCTCACAATCTCACTCAGAAATGTAATGATACCTTCCAGGCTTTGTTTCTTTCTGAAATTAATTTATTCAGATCTTTAATTAAAGCTGTTTCATTTGTTCTGTGCAAAGAAGATAGATGGATGAACAGGAAGGCTAGGGGAAAGGAAGTCAAAGAAAGAGGGAAAAAAAAATCTACAGGTTTCTCATTTGGGGAGGGAAAGCTTAGGAAATTATTTAATGAGACCTTTCTGAGAGAGTGAACAGAAAGCATTTCAGATGTAATTCTACCATGAAAAATAACCCTCTGTGAGAGTAGTTTGTTTTATCAAGAAAACAATACAAACACTTTGCATTGAAATACTGACTTGTTTATACAAGAAAATTCTGAAGGTAAACCTTTGGGTAAGAGTGAGTTAGCATAGCAGTTTTTTCTTCTGAAGGTTATCTTACTTTGCTTTGATTGGTTTGTTTGTTTTGGCAGCATGGAAATATCCCTTTTGAAGATAAATCTGCTTCAATTAAAGTGGTAAGTTTTTATCTGGCATTAAATTGTATGCCATAATACTTTGTATCTTATTTCGCACAGTGTAATCCAAGCTGCAGTCAGTTTGATTTTTTTCAGACTTCTGCAAGTGCTGAAAAGTGAAACGTAGTTTCAGAGCATTGACATTCTTTATAAATCTTGAACAAATTACATAAGAGTGTATCTTCAATGCATTATATTATATATCAGATACTTTGAGAGACTTCAGCTTTGAGTACCCTCACAGATTCTACCGTTCCATGTACTTACATTATTCAAGAGAACTGCAAAATCTTTAGATCTGCGGTAGTGAAAGAGATCTCCTTTCTGCTGGGAGTATTTCTGCATTATGAAGTGTCCTTACAGTAATTTTTGCATATGTAGTCCTTGCAACTTCACTTGAATGTGTGTTTGCAGTCCTTCTAATACTTCTGCAGAGTAACTGGCTAGTCTGAGCTTAACTGGGAGATATAGTAGCATTAGCCAACATGTGGATTGTTTTTTAGCTGAATGTTGGGCACTGCTCTTGACATCTAAAATAAAAAATGTAGTAGATGGTGGGTTTAACATCCATGACGCTGTTAAGCAGGTAGCAATTTACAAAGTGGTAATGTAAAATGTTGGGATTTCTTTTTGTTTGAAAACTATAATTCCAAGCTTTCAGTCATATTAGTCTCTAAAGTTTCAGATTTAAAAAAACCCATTGTTAAAAATTGGGAACTGAGGAAAAAATCAAGTCAGTATGTACAGGTTATAAGATGTGAGTTTGGTTTTAGCCATGATAGCATGGAAGGGAAACCTGAGGACATCCTATTTGGCAGAGTCTAAAAAGTTAGTTTCTTGATGAAATCTTGACTCTTGAACTGCATGTTATTATTATTGTTATTTTAATGGAGAGAACTTGTGGTTTTTGTTTGATTTGGTCTTCCTACCAGACTGCAATGTCAGACTTACCAGACTTGCTGTAAAGGAACTCTCACTTGGGCTTATGTGGTTTTCTTTTACACTTGAGCTAATGCTAATTAGTTTGTGTTTCTGTTTTGTTGGGTTTTTTTGTTAGTCTACTGCTTGTCTTAGTGCTTACAGATTAAATCTGCATTTCTTTTAAAGGATTTCCTGTGGTATCCAGAAGTTAATGGCTCTATGAGGCAGCGTATCAAATCTTGGACTGAGGTTAGTGTTATACTGTTTATTTTAGGAAAATGTTCTGACTTCTTCCTTTCATAAAGATGGCTATAAATACAAAAAGGTTAACAACTGCAGCATATCGCACTATCTGCAGTCAGTTATGTAGCAGAGGTCTGAAATCTGGCATCAGAATAATGAAAGGGAGCATGTGTGTGAATATGTGCTTATTAGCATCTACTGTCTGCCAAGGATGCCTTTACTTGGGCCAAAAAAGGCCTCACTAGGAAAAAAAAAAAAAAAAAAAAAAAAACCAAACACCTGCTTTCTAGGAGCAGGTTGATTCATCACAGTAGGAACTGAAAGAATTTTTCATCTGATTTGGCAACGTTAAGTTCTCTTTAAAAGCTAAATCAACAGTGATTGTAAGTGCTTATCTGCTTTCATTCTTGCAGATTCTACGACATGAAAATTAGTATTTGTGATATATCTGCAGTCTGTTGTTATGTAACCACTAAATGGACAATTTTGAGCAACTGTTATTTCAAATGGAAGTCTTAGTTAACTTGATCAGTACATTAAATGATAACTATGATTTCTGAATATTTTAAAACTAATTTCTTTCTACTTTGTCTCATAGGGGTCTGTGGCAAAACCTCATATAATTGTAGCAGGAGCTGCCACGGTAAGTTACGCATGTATGTGGCATCTAAGTAAAGGAGGAAGATTTAGTAGGGTAATTTTTATTCTTTCAAGTTAGTTATGAGATAAAGCTGTTAATCCCAGTTTATGATGAAAGTCCCAGTTATATATAAAAGTATACTCTCTGTGAAATTCCTGCTTATAGCAAGTAGTTAATTCTTAAGCATTAGGTTACAGCTACGTGATACGCATTACTTGGTTTAAAAGCAGTTTAGTTCAGAGACAGTTCAGGTGTTCTACCATTGTAGGAGATCCACATAAATCCATTGAGCTTTAGGAATCTGTTTGAGGCTAGAATGTCTCTGCTCAGTCTTTCTACTGAATGAAACATGCTTCTTAAAATGTATGTAAAATACTGCAGGTATTTTAGCTGTGTAGATTTAGCTACAGGGAGTCATACAGGTTCTGAATCTTTTTATTTCATTCTCCAGTGGTCCATCAAGATTCACAATGGCAGCAATGAAGCCCTCACACAATATAAAATCAATATCACTTCAATTGCACCTCTTTTGGAAAAATTAGCAAAAAGTAGTGATGTTTACTGGATCTTACAAGGTAAAGTAATGAACAATAAGTAACAAGAATTCATACTGTCAATGTCAGTTGAACCAGTCTCATTGGTTATGAAGAACTTAGTCTGTACTGCTGATTTACTGAGTACATATGTTGGCTGAATTGCAGTGCAGCTTTTTGAGCAGTTGTAACTAGCTGGCTCCTAACTAGCTGTTAGTAGTGATGGAGATTTTCAAGTCTCTCTCAGTCTCTCTCAGACTCAGGATGCTAGGACTATTTTCTGTTTTCCTGTGTTTGTGTTCCACTAAGTTCTCAGATTACATGAATTGTGGAAGAGGTTCTATAAATGCAGCTTGTGCATGTCTAGAATTAACTCTGGAGAATATTGAGAATTTAGTTCTCTGAAGGCAAACTTGCATCTGTACGCTAAGCATTGGTGAGTTCAGATCAGGAGCCAGAAATCATGGCTCAAAATGAGTCTGCGAGGTTTCTATCATGGCACCAACCTTCTTTAGCTTTTCTTCAACAAAACTCAGGTATGACTTTGATGCTGAACAGTGAGCTGATAGGTAGAATTGTGTTTTCTGAGGTGGTTTCAGGTGGTTGTCATCTCCGTGAGAAAGATAAGGAGGTTTTGAGCCCTGATAGCAATATGTTCAGCTGTATCCTTAAAGTCGTATGTAAGTTCCTGTCAAAGATGGTTCTAGAGATTAAGCTGGATCAACAGATCCATCTTTTCACATTACTTTCAAGACTAAATTTGTCTATTACAAAAGCAGTTAACTGTCAGACATGCTCCAACATTCTGCTGATAAAGATCCAGTCCATTTAAGTAATCTCTGAGCTCTTTATAGTTGTAATGGAACAAATAAGAGCAGAAACTGTACACAGAGCATAGTGTAAGTATGGTTTGTACGGACTTGGATTATCCAAAATAGTCAAGAGGCAGCTTGAGTAGAAAGCTTAAAGCTTTTAGTGTGTTTTACCAGTTAAGAACATCAGCAGCTTTTCATAGCGACTTGGTGATTTTTTGATCTGCAATCCTGTGTAGCTTAGTGTTAAGTTCCAAGTAATCCATGTAGCCTGCAGGCAGCTAAGTACTGCTCCAACCTGCTGAAAAAACTAAGATTCTAACATCAGTTAAATTGGGATCAGCAGGAACCAGAGGAAAATGCTTATGGAATGTGGCTTAGTGAAGTGAGAAACTGGTTTCATCTGCAGCAGCTAGAGTTTTGAGATTCTTTTTCCCAGTGTATCTGCTCTGCCTGTCTTCTACCATCTTGTGTTTGGAACCTTTACTTGGAGCATTCCATTTCTGAGAGAAGGCATAAGCAGCTCTACTCCAGCACTGTGCTCCACATGGAGCACAAAAGCATTCATGTCTGGCCAAAGCTTTTTTTGATCTATTAGTACACGTGCATAACTGGGGAATAACGTTAAGAGTATTCCAGTATAAGCTACTCTGGTTGCAGTAATGGTCACTGATTCCTCACTGGTTTTGCTATGTCATTAAACGACTTTAAATACCAAAATGAAAGGAACCTCTGCAATCTGAGCTAACCAAATGTGTTTGTGATGTAGACTCTTCATGTACCCATTTTTTATCCTTTCAAATTCAGATCCTGTTAATGAAGATATGCTGAGTGAGAGTCGGAAAATGATCACTAATGAGAAAATAAATGCTTATAATGAAGCAGCTGTCCGTATTTTGAACAGCAGCTCCCGAAATTCAAAAGCTAAGGTTAAATTGTTCAGTGTATCAAAACTAATAGCACAAGAAACGATTATGAAGTCTTCAGATGGCTTGCATCTGCCTGAATCAAGCAGGGATACGGTAAGTATTTTTAGCACTGGTCGATGTTAAAAAGTAATAATAGTAAAACGGGATTGAAGGGAATGTTTTGAAACAGCAGACAACATGAATGTAGTGAAAACCTTCCCATCCTTCAGGAGATTTTGTTCAGAAGATCCCAGTAGGTGGAATGTCAGGCAGTTTTGCTTATTTTTGTTTATCAAAGAGTGTGAAACGGATGAGAAAACACACAGTATAGATTTTCTCCACTGTGTGGAGTGCCAGTGGCTTTAATTCTTTATTATCTTTAAGCTATGAATGCCTATGCATGTCATGAGCCTCTCTGAGTGTGGTCAGAGTGCTCTCTCTGTGACTGAACTCTCCTGCTGTATCAGCATTAGTTCCACTCCTTTGCAGGTTTCAGTTGCTTTTGAATATTGGATGAGCTAAGTATCATCTCACCAAGGTTTTAGTCTCATTGTCATGTTGTAGACATTTTCATTACCCTGCCCCTTGAGGACGCTAAATTTGTGAGCTATATTTTATGTATAGTCTATATATTTAGTTACAGCTCCTTTTAGAGCCAATAGAGAGAACCCTTCTGTTGTAAGAATTAGGCTTAAGTCATTCTGCTTACCTCAGGAAGCTAAAGATTGTAGTGTTTGGAAGAGGTGTTTTGATTCCCATGCTGAATGCAACGAGGATTATGGGGGTTCCTATGAAATTTTTCCTATATGATAAGGGGGAAGTGCATAGTTTTTCTGTCAATGCATGATCTAGTTGAAGAAAATTTTATGTGATGACAATATTTAGAGATTAATTGGAGAACTGTCTATTTCTTTGACAGAATGCAATGATTCTTATGAATGTCTACTGCAATAAGATAATGAAGCCCATTGACGGCTCCTGCTGCCAGCCTCAGCCTCCTCTCACTCTGATACAGAAATTAGCTTTCTGTTTCTTTACTTTGTCCATTGTTGGATATTTTGTTATCAGTTTAATTCATCGGAATAATTATCGAAAGAACAAATCATGCACTGATTTGGAAATTGGAGAGGAGAAGAAACCTACCAGCAATACTCCTAATGTTTCTACTTTAGAGATGCTGTTACACTGTTTCTGCAAACTTGGTCTAATCATGACCTATTTTTATCTATGTGACAGAGCAAATCTTTTCATGAAGGAAAATAAATTTTATACACACTCATCTTTCTTCATACCGATCGTCTATATCTTGGTTTTGGGGGTATTTTATACCGAAAATACAAAAGAGGTAATGATCAAGTTGACATCTTACTTCTGATGTAGTTTGACAGTTGGGGTGTAAATTTCAGATTGCTGATTATTGGAAGTAAACTTTTTAATATCAGTATAACTCATCTGCAGAAAATACATTTGCAAGCAATGCAGTGTTTGCATGGAATTAGATGTAGAATTTTCTTAAAAGCATGTGGGCATGAGTGTGTTTGTTCTTTGCTGCTGTCAGTTTTTAAGCAAGTGTAGCTCTGGTATATGAGAGTGTAGATCACATCAACACGTCTGTTTGCAAGAGGGCTTTTACAGTTTAGACCTATTTGCCCATAAAGTGGTTTATTGTTTTGAACTTTTTCTCCTCGTTTTGTAGATGTTCGTTGTACTTTTTGGAATAGCAACACTCTTGTTTTGTTTTGCACTAGACTAAAGTGTTAAACAGAGAACAGACTGATGAATGGAAGGGCTGGATGCAGCTTGTTATTTTGATTTATCATATCTCTGGAGCAAGCACTGTAAGTGAATTTCAAGGTTTCTTTGGGGGAATGCAAATTGGGCACAAAGCACAAATACTTAATAGAATTGAATAGACTGAATAATTCATACTATTGTTCTGATAGTTTTAGAAATGATATTTGCAGAATTAGGGTATTTTTCAGTTTCCCTGATATGAGCATGTTATGCACAATTCACCCATATACGCAATGTACTTGATTTTTTGATGCAGAAGATTGTGTTATTTTCACTTGTCAGCAAAACTTTATGTTCAGAGCTCAAAACTATTGAAGTTAAGCTTTCAGATATCCCTTCTTAACTCAGTCTTAACTGATTAAAGAATATGAAAAGTGCAGAATGATAATAATAAATAGAATCTGAATACAGTTCTTGTAATGATATGGGAGAGATGGGGGCAACAAAAGAGCTTAGTAAGAAACAAGAAATGCAGCATGTTTCTTTTCCTTGCTAAACCTGATTTAGTGAAATGCAGAAAAACCAAAAAAGGAAAACCAGAAGCATCTATGTGGTCATTTATAAAAGGTACATTATTTTTCCCCACAGTTTTTGCCTGTGTACATGCACATTCGAGTTCTGGTGGCTGCATATCTGTTCCAAACAGGTTATGGGCACTTCTCATATTTTTGGATAAAAGGGGACTTCGGTGTGTACAGAGTGTGTCAGGTAAGGATAGATTTACTTACTCTTTATAGAAA
Organism: Tetrao urogallus; assembly: GCF_951394365.1. Taxonomy (NCBI): domain Eukaryota; kingdom Metazoa; phylum Chordata; class Aves; order Galliformes; family Phasianidae; genus Tetrao; species Tetrao urogallus. The sequence continues at coordinate 28,224,719 of NC_136820.1, read as the reverse complement.
GAATTTATTTTTCAGGAAATAGGATATCTACAACACATCCATACTCCCTAAGTAGTGTGATGTTAGTGTACTTAACCAAAGTTTTCAGATCCAAAGTGGATATGGTTTCTGTGCAATCCAACACATTTAGTGTTTATTTGTTATTATTTTGCATATGCAATGTTGTCATCAATGTAAAAAATGCCTTAAAAAAAGAAATCATGTTGTTAAATATTTCGTAATGTATAGCAATGGAATTTCCATTGTGATGTGTGTATGAATATATATGTATGTATATATATAAAATGATCCAAGCTGGTATTTCTTAAAACTTTTTTTTTTATATGAGTTGATAAATATTTGGTGAATTCAAGAGGCATTTGTGCATGGACTTTCTTTATTTGCCTTCCACTGTGAATAAAGGTAATTGCCTATTGAGTTATTCAGCATATGGGTTTGCTTGCTCCCAGCACTGCAAGTCTTTAAGTAGATGGAACAAATGCTGTCTTGTGTCTGATTTAAATTAAAGCCATTTCCAAGTTGTAAAAGCTTTTAATTTTTGCATGCACTTTGAGTCTTTTCCTTATTGCTGGGGAAATGAAAACTCTTTGTTTGGTTTGTTGGGACCTTTAATAGTGTCCCAAAACACTTGCAGTATTTTTCTTTTTCTTTCCTTCAGATGAGTGATGTTTTGGATCTGTTGAAGAAACTTTCCACATTGCTGTTTCATTGAGCATCCAACTGTTTTGTACTGAAGTAGATTACTAAAACATGAACAAGAGGCATCACTGCAGTATTTGCTGCCTCTTTCAGAACTTAGCAAAGAAAGCATCCTCACATGCTCCATATTAATTTTTGCACATTGCAGAATCTATGCTGAATTTTTCTTCAGTCAGGACAGAGTACTGCATGGCAGCAGCTTGTTTAACCATTTGGTGTGTAGAATATCACACTCTCTAACATTTTTGTTTCAAAATAATGAAAATTTCACCAGCTTATCAGGTGTAGCTGCTTCCTTGGGAGAAAAGGGAGGAATCAACTTATCTTTCGTTGTAGAATGTTTTGTTTTCCTGAAACCTTTTCACTTGAGGGTTCAAAAATTTCTAGATCCAATGGCAAAATGGAGAAGAAGCAAACATTCTCCAAATGCTTACATTAATTCTCAGGGGGCTTTTTGGTTTATTTTGTAGGGTTGTTTTTTTGTTGTTGTTTTCCCCTCAAAGACACTATTGTTAGAGACTACAGCAGATGGGATGCTCACTCAGTTCCCAGGCTGGGAGCAGCTCTGTTGTACCCTGTTTTCATTGTTGTTGCTGCTGAAGTAGGCCAGGGTAGACTGGCCCCATATCACATTGAGATGACAACCTTGAGTCTCATGTTGCTCTGCTGTTGTTCCTATGTTTCAACTGAAATACGATCGTCACGTGAGGTGATGTTTTCATGTAATGCTAAAGAAACATTCTCCCCTATCTCTGCCAGCTTTGCCTTCCAGTCTATTTGCTATTTAATGAGAATGCATTCTTTCCTCTGGCTCCCTTCAGGTATTATTTCGCCTCAATTTCTTGGTCGTGGTTCTGTGCATAGTGATGGACCGACCATACCAGTTCTACTACTTTGTGCCACTCGTTACTGTCTGGTTTATGATCATTTATGCCACCTTGGCTATGTGGCCTCAGATAGTCCAGAAGAAAGCAAATGGTAAGATAATGCTCTTTTGCCCTTCTACTCTAAAGCATGTGTGTGTTCCTGCAGATGTTAATCATGCAGAAAGCTGCTGTTTGTAGATCTCAGCCTTTTTGTACAATAGTACAAACATGTTAAATGACTGCTCACAGAAGTAGGTTGTTACAGATGAATGATACGTCAGTTGAAAAAGTAAAATATCTCTGCTTATAGTCGTATAGGATTCTTTTTAATAGCTTTGACCGTCAGAAATGTATTCTATCAAGAGCTGTAGCACTAATAAATGGAAGCTAAAAACATAGATTGCACTGTCTTTGCTGGCTGAAATTACTGCCATCTTGTAAGGATGGTGCAGCGTGAGCAGTGAGCATCTGCACATTGCCATTCTGGATTGCCAACGCACTGATCCATCCAGAGCACTGTTTCTGCCTCATCCTGCCAAATAAGGGCTTGAGGTTTATCTTTAGCCCCTTAGATTAAGGGAACTGTATAAAATATTTCTTGGGATGTGAGAACTAGAAATAAAAATTGAAGCGAAATCCATGTTTTTTCATGGATTATACTTCTGAGAAGAGCTGTCACCTTGTGGTAAATGCCTGTTAATTAATTCACCTAAATTAGAACCTACAAACCAAGAGTCTTAAATCTCCTTTCCCAGTGCAGAGAGTAAAATGCAAGTTTTGCAGTCTGCAGATAGAAAAATGAAATGCATCAAACGCATGCCAGGAATAGGTGTTGGAAGAGACTCGAGGTGTTGGAGTAACTTGAGTAGACTTTAGTATTAATTGACAGCTTCAAGGAACAGTTTCTCTGTCTTGTCTTAAGAAGGCATTTGTCCTTAATGTACTCCAGAGCTGGTACCCCTGAGTTTAATGATATATGCTCTTCTTATTTCACATAACAAAAGCTGATGGATACTGTTTTGTTTATTTTTTGCTCAACTAGAGTAAGAGATGCCTGTGTTGAATATTTGGGAAAGCAGAGGCTTTAGAATATTATTTCTTTTGAAGAAATTCTGTTTGAAGACATTCTGTTTCTTTCTGTGTGGATGCTGACTCTGTTTTTAGGTGTAAGGTTTAGTTTAGGATTATTAGATTGAAAATTACTGCAATTGTTTATTTTAGTTACTTCAAGTAAAACGTAAAATGTAAACATCTAGGCAGTGGTAAAGTATTGTTCATAATATTTGAGTATTTGAGTATATTGATTCTTTCTAGTACTGAGCATAGCCACACTAAATAGTTGGCAATTACAATACAATGTTTCCTTGTATTCAGTAGTGGAAAAATGAATGACCATATATCAATTAATTTCTTTTTTCCTCAGGGAACTGCTTATGGCACTTCGGTTTACTGCTTAAACTGATCTGCTTACTGGCCTGTATATATTTTCTCTCATATTCTCAGGTTTGTAAACTTCTCATATCCTTATTGACTAACAATATTATTAACTGTCTCTGCATTTGACAACATAAGTAACTATTTCTACATTTTAGTGCTTGAGTATTTGCTTCTTTGTCACACATACAGAAGATAAACTGGAACCTTCTGTTTGTTTTGGTTTTGAATTGGTGTGGTTGCTGGAAAATAAAACACAGTTCAGTATCTTATTTCTTTGTAATGCTTGACGTGTTCATTACCCTACTACAGATGTAATAAATATGAAGTTGTATGGATGTTTTCTTTAGTGATGTTTTTTTTGTGCACGTGGTTGGTTTTGGTTTTTGTGTTTTGTTTCTAATGTGTTCAGAGTTAGCAGGTTTTGTATCAGCAGATGGTGTTACAGACACCCGTCTTTCAGGGACCTGCTTTTGGCTTTGATGCTTTATCCTAAGAGTGAATCTCATGCTAAATTACTGTCCTCTTCCTTGCTACGAGTATGGATGACATAAATAAGGACAGCACCTGTCCCTCTAGAATTTGCAGTGGCTTTTGTGTTTTTCAATCCTCTATTGGTTTTAAGCCTACCAAACTGTACTCTTTTGTGGAGCTTGCATTAGTTATCCCAATGTGTAAGTGATCTCTCCCTTTGAGTCTCCAATACAAATTGGAAGGAGTGCCAATACCTTTGTGGGGAGGCAGAAAAAGGTATCTTTCTCATCTGAGCAAGTACTTTTGACTTCATTTGTTAATTAGCTTTGGCAGGAATAGGGAATGCTTCAGAGGAAGCCAATTATTTTGTAACACCACTTAGCTTCGAGTTCAGAGTATCTAAACCAGTGAAGCTGGAATGACATAAATCAGTTAGCTGTCTTTTGATATGCAATGTAGTAAATATAGTTAATGTCAATGTGAATGCTTTTGTGATGTTTGTTTTTTTACAGGGTGCATTTGAGAAGGTATTTTCTTTTTGGCCACTGTCCAAGTGCTTTGAACTGAATGGGAACGTCTATGAATGGTGGTTTAGGTGGAAGTTGGATCGTTATGTATGTGCCACTTACACATCTTTATACTGTACTTTTAAGTGGTGGGTTTTTTTTTTTTTTCAATTTGGAGGGTGTGGGAGGGTTGGTTCCCCTTCCTCTAGAGAAAACAGGAGTTTGTCACGGTGGGTTGTTCACTTTAAGCCTAAGACACATCCACTTTAATTCTGCAAATGTCTGCAAAGACCTTGCTTTAAAGAGGGTTGTTGGCTTGCTTACTGCTACATCCTGCTTACTTGCTTAAAAAATGATCACATTTTTATCTTTCCTCTGAAATGTTATTCTGAAATAAAACAGAGAGACACAGTTCTTTTTTTTACCTTCTTATAAAGGTAAATGGATTGTCTGAGGTGAAAGTGTTTACCTACTAACCTGATTCATAGCTGAATTGCCTGTGTGCTTTTCCCTCTGGCACTCTTAAGTGACTTAAATCTGCAGGGTCCCTGGGGCACTGCCTTGCAGCATTTCAGATGTAGAGCTCTGTTGGTTGTGAGCAGTGCATGTTCTGTGATGTTGCTGACAAGGAAGTTCCAAATTAACACTGAAGACAAGCAACACATGGGACTGAAACAGCATCGTGTTGCTAGCTAATGAGAAACTGGTGTAACTTCATAAAACACTCAGCTGAAGAATTGTGCCTGTGAGAGAGGAAAGCACTTGTAATGCTTCTTGAGTATTTTCACCTGCCAACTTGGGAGAAGGCCAGGGCCTCATGACTTTTCCCCAGAGAAAGCACATTTCAAGTGCTGGCACAGATTGCAGAGAGGATAGTGGGTACTTGAGAGCATCTTGAAACTTCATTGTCCTGAAATTTCATGTCTTTAACATCCTGGGAAGAATTAGTAAGAATGCTTTATCCTTAGTATTTCAGCTAAGTTTAAGAAAAAAAAAGCAGCTTATGACAACCTGGTGTAGGAAGCCTATTTTTGATAGTTTCAGTAAATCCCTGGGCTTTGGTGTTACAAGTGGATTATATGTAGCTTTTCTGTTGTTGAAGTTTGTGGCTGAAGTACATGTAAGCCATGAAATGCTCATTATGTTGTCTTTTGCAGGTGGTTTTTCATGGGATGCTGTTTGCTTTTATTTATCTGGCATTGCAGAAGCATCAGATGATTTCAGAAGGGAAGGGAGATCCACTTTTCTCCAGCAGAGTTTCAAATGTTCTATTATTTATTTCAATTGTATCCTTTTTGGTAGGTACCTCATTTACAGATATACAAGGCTGATTATACTTGTTAAAGAATTCCTTCTGGTTTTGAAGTTCTCCTTTAGAGAATATACTGATTTAAAAATCACTTCTTGATCTGGGGATGCTTCGGCTGTGTATTTTCGCGCAGCCTGAACCGTCTACTCACTCATACAGTTTTCAGTCAACTGGAGGTGAGAACTTCATCAGTTTTTCACATCAATGCAAAAACTGTAAGAAAAACAGATAAATAATATGATAGATAATGGAGCTCTTACCTTCACCCTTGATCGATAGTGTAAATGTGGTTTAAAAAAAATAATTGTCAGCGCTGTGTTTTCATCTCGTGTGTGAGTAATCATGGTATTTGTCAGTTGCAAAAAGGGATTTGGGAGAAACACAAAAGGTGTTCTTCCTATTACTGCCCCACAGCCAAATACTGCTGAAACACTTCAAAATAGTCTGTCGTTTCATTTGTCAGTGTTACACACCACTGTTACTCAGCTGATATTTGTATCTTGCAGACCTATTCCATTTGGGCTAGTAGCTGTAAGAACAAAGCAGAGTGCAATGAACTGCATCCTTCTGTTTCAGTGGTGCAGGTAATGATGTTTCTTTTTCTTACAGTGATAAATCTACACTGGCAAACTGCAGACTGATTTTAATTATGAACTGTTCATAAAAATATATATTAAATGTGATGAATATGTGTATGTGATGCACCTGTGGTTTGGTTAAAGTGAATAAAGTTGTGTGTATGTGTGACCTACTTGTCACCCATAATGACATCTTTAACTTTCTTTTCTTTTTCTTGTTTTCCTTTTTTTTTTCCTTAAGATTTTAGCTTTCATCCTCATCAGGAACATTCCTGGTTATGTCCGTTCCGTATATAGCTCTTTTTTTGCCTGGTTTGGTAAAATTTCTCTAGAGGTAAGTATGATAACAAAGCTGCCTAGAAATGCAGGGTGCTTTTTTTACATAAATTGCAGCAGTATAAGATGAATATTGAAAGCATATTGTTTTATTTAATGCTGTTCTTTGACCTGTTTTATTGTAGCTTCCATCCACACTAAAATATCACAGCTGAAATAGTATCAGAGTAGCAGTCTTATTTCTTATGCTGTTTTGGGGGAGACTTGTAGACTGTGGGAGTTGAGGTGTTGTACTGGGGTAAGTTGTAGTGTGTATGCAGCTGGAAGACAAAATGTGAGTCGTTTAAGGAATCAGCATTAACTGTACTGGCAGAGTAAGCACACTTATAAATCAGGTTGCCCTAAAAAGCTTTGCTGCATTAATAAAGAAATACAGCTTCACAAGCAGAAGCCTTTGTTGTGCACATTTTCTTGTTCCACTGAGAGTATAATTTGAAAGAGTAGGAATTACCTTGCTTTCTATGTTGCTTGCTCTTTATTAATATTAGGTGTATAATTTTATTATTAAATACACCTTTTAAAAGAAAGGAGAGAAAAAACTTATAGGAGAATCTCAGTGTGATACAGTGGAATCCATGATGAAATTTTTCCTTTAGGGATGATGTTTTCAGCATCCTGATCTGTGGTGGATTTTAAGGTGCTGATCAGCTCCAGGGGCTTTTCCACTCACCAGCATTTAAAAGCATTACCTTTTGTTTGCAGGCACATTAGTAAACAGAGGGATGGTTACTGAGTGCAGGTGTATTCCTGATCTGTCCTGATAGAATGTAAATTGTTTGTGTCCAACCTGCTAATTCTATGTTTTTGTTGTCCTCTTTTTTTTTTTTTTTTTTTTTAATGTTTTAATACAAAGTATTTAAAAGATAAGACTTTTGTTACTTACATACTTCAACTATAACTGTATCCCAGTTAACTATATGCAGCCCAAGACAATTCCTCTTCATTCATTGTGTCCTAGGCAAGCCAAAAGGTTGAACACCCATGAAAGGATGCTCCTATATGCCTTGTTGGGTAAAGTCTAAGCAAAGTTAATTTGCTGTGTGCTCTCTCAGTTAAAAATAGTCTTCAAGGTCAGATACTGGGCCTTATCTAAGGGAGCTTATAGCAAAGATGTGTGGAATACATCTTCTCAAAGAATATTATTCAATCCTAGGTGTCTTATTTGAACGTTGCTTTGCTTGATGCAATAGTAGTAATGTGATTTTTATGTGCACAAAAATATTTAAACATTCTTTTCTTCTAGCTTTTCATTTGCCAATACCACATCTGGCTGGCAGCAGACACAAAGGGGATCTTGGTGCTCATTCCTGGCTACCCGATGTTTAACGTTATCGTCAGCACTTTTATCTTTGTGTGTGTGGCACATGAGATTTCTCAGATCACTAACGATCTAGCACAGATTGTGGTTCCTAAAGATAACTCAACTCTGCTGAAAAGGTTACTGTGCATAGCTGGGTTTTTTTCTGGACTTCTCTTCTTCTCAGCAATGCAAGAGCAGTCAAGGCATTAATTTGAAAGAGTTCTTGAAAACTTTCTTCAGGTTTGCTTTGTGTCTGCCTGAATAAAAATTCTCAACTGGAGGTACAAGCAGACATTTACATGAGGTGAGTGGAAGATGTATATAGTGGAAATGTACATATTTCATGTGAAAATAACCTTCTCCAAGAAAGTGAGAAACAAGAATGCACTGTACAGAATTGCATGTGAAAACAGGTCTTTTTTTACTGGATATATGTTTCTGTTTACATATCTGTATAAACGTGGCAAAACAAAGTGAAGTGAAATGGAATAGCAGTGTCATGTGCGAATCATGGAATGGTCTGTTCCTTGGGTCCTCCAGATGGAGGGTGGATGCTACTGCACAGCGCGCAGAGTAACGCACGCTGTAGTCATTCTTATCAAGGAATGAGAGGAGAGCAGACTTGCCCTCCTGTGTTAATGGTCACCTTTAGCTGATGTGAAACATGAAGTTATTTCTCTGGTAAATCAGGGCATTTTTCTAAGCCAAGTGGTAATTTGTTGTTCAGGTGAAAATAGTATCTGTCATGTGAAACCCTTTATACACAGAAATAAAAAGCACCACTTCAGTGACTTAAGATGACATACAAGTTTACAAAACATTTTGTGTGTTTTTAAGACGTTTCCAAGAAGTATGGTGAATTATGAGGTGCAATCTTGTTAAATATATAGAATTGGTTTTTTCTCCCCTAAAGCTGTTTGCCTTGTTGCAAGTTTTCCACTAATTCATGTAACTACATGCAGTTCTTTCTGTTCAGTCCCCATGTTGAAGCTGTTGGAAAGATACTGAGCTGTTTCTTCATTGTGTACGTTATTTCCAATGTTTGGAAAGTTATCCTCCTTAATGAGAACGTGAATCACTGAAAGATGTGGTAAAGGTCAACACTGGTGGACAGGATGCATTGATTGCCATCTGTGCCAGTACTAGCAGTCATGGAGAACTTTGAACTTGAGGGGATGATGTTTGTTTCGTTCTTCACGAGCTGAGTGTTGTAGATATAATTTTATTTATCTGTTGTACAGATTTGGTTAAAAGATTTATTTTTAATGTTTGAAATAATGCACTTGTTTACTGTTACTGTACGTGGGATAAATATATTTTCTTTTCATGTTACATAATATGAAGTAATTTAAACATTAAATAAATGTGCTGTGGATGCTTATTTTTCTAATGGGAACAGCAGCGATGAAGTAGAAGTTTTTTTTTATTGCTTGACTCCAGCTGGGCTGCAGCTCACTACCACACCTGTTGTAAATTGATGATTAGTATTGCAGAATTTCTCTGAAGTGATATTCTGGACACTGTTGCTGCAAATTCAGGGAAGATGTTCACTTGCATAGCTGCATGTCTGCTTGACCCTGAGTGTAGCGCCGGGGCTAAAGAAGCCCTGCCTGGTGGTCCTTGCAGAGCACACAGCTGGAGGTACAGCTCCAGCAGCCAGAATCGCTGCAGTGTGTGGGTGATGCTCCAAGGTACCATTGCTGGGGAGAGAGAGAATGCAGTCCCCTTTGGGCTATAAACCAGAAGCTGTGGCAGATATTTCTGCATGTAATTCGTGATCATCAGTGAGATCAGGAAACCCATCCTTAGTTTGTTTGGTTTAAGGAATTTAGCTTAATGTAGCTGCTCAGGTCCCATACAAAGTAGTTAACATAAGAGGGGCTGCTCAAATAAGGGATTCAGAGCATGCATTCCTCTCCCCGAGTGCGCAGGGAGGTGTGGGGCTGTTCTCTCTCACGTGGGCACCTGAACACAGTGGTGCAAATCCTCTCCCATCTCGTGTTAAACAGAAACCCTGTGCAGTGGGCACCATTTCTTTCTTTAATTCTGAAGCACTGCCATCTGACTGACCGTAACTGTAAAAAAAATTGTTCAGGCATCATTATGTAATAAACAAGCAACGACATTGCTACTTAATAGTTGTCTTATTTATTAGATTTTACACTTCATATATTTACAGAGACACCTGTAGTGCTTTTTACTTGATTGTAGACAATCTGGTTACAATATCAGTTGTACTGTCATTGCACATTGCTAAAAGAGGCTGTAACTTTGCCATTCCATTTATCACCGGTTTTAACTATTATTAATTCTTTAACCATCAAGTGTCTTCAGTCAGCTTTATACATCTGTGCTTCTGTGGTAATTATTTTAATAAGTAAAAAATAAATCATTTCTTATTAAACTTACCTCAGCTGCCTGAAGATTTCAATCATAAAACAGTTCAGGAGTGCTTAACACCCATCAGCTACATCATCAGTTTTGTTCAGAGGACGTGCAGCACCTGCTGCTACCACCTGATTCTTTGTGCATATATGTAACAGAGTAAGAGAGTTCCTTAAATAAATTGGCCCTCCTGTGTTTTAATATAAATAAAATGGGAGCAGCTCAATTGGTATTTCAGTGATTGTCATGTCGTCCTAAGGTTATCAGAAATGATTGCGATCTGAGTTCAATACTATTTACAAAATGTCTTTAGGTGAATAACAAATCATTATTTAAAATCTGTTCCATTCATTTCTGTTTCAGAGCACTGACAGCTCATACATTTGAAATTAGCAGCAGAAACCCAAAGGCTGATTTTATTCAACTTTTTTGCAGTGTGACGAAAAAAAAAAAGGTACATTTTTAATTTAGCATACATCTCAGTGTTCATTATCTGGTCTTTAATTCACTTTTCCCTGATAGCCATCCGTGCTGCTGGGAAAGCGGTGTTCTCATAGGAGACTGAGTGATGAAATCTCCCGTAGGACATTTTGAATGAGGTTGGAATGAGGCACGCCTCTTGGAAAGCAAGTAGGAATGGCTCTTTATTCCCCCTGTTGCACAAATTGACTTGTTTTTTCAGCTTAGACGATAGCTTGGGCCGTCTTTTGTAGTATGGTAACCACTGCCAGTAATCCTGTGGCTAAGTGAGCTTGCTAGTAAAGTGGTCCTGGCATTTAGGGGCAGCTCTAACTATGGGCATTAAGGCTGGACAACACAGGTACAGACAGCACGTTGGTTTGGTCCTGTTCGCAGTGCAGGTGGGATGTGCTCACCCATCCTGTCCTGAGCACCACTTGTAGATACAGCTGCAGCCGTTACACTTGTTGCACAAAATGTGTCTAGAAGCTATCTCAGGACTTCCTTCCTTTAATTAATTATTTGCCAAGGTGTTGCACTGAAGCCTGTGCCTTAAAAAGGAGCGGCCTTTCTCAAACATGTTACTGTTTTCAAGGAACAGTGTCATGAGAAAGGGGAAAAAGCCAGAGACTTCAGTCTTTCTACAATCAGAGTAATGATTTTAAAATGTCTTCTTAGGCTCGGTCTCAAGTCCTTAAAGTGGTCACAGTTTCCCTTGGGAGAGACCTGGAAAACCTCGGCTACAGAAATATAGTCAAAATACAGCAATTTTAAAGCAGATTCTGCTTTCTGCTTAAAATGCCATGTTCCCACGAGCATAAAGCCTCTGAAAGAGGAATACTACAGAAAATAGGACGCAACCAAAGCAAAGTGTCGGCTTCAAACAGTGACGCTTTGAGAGGCAACCACACACAGCTGGATGGAGACCCTTCCATCCTGTGTTCCACTCTGATGCTTTAGAGAAGCAGCAGTAAAAAGTGCCAAAAATGCCACTTGAGATCAACGACCACCATCATCCAAAAAATAGGGAAACTTCCATTCAGATCCCTACTGTTACCAAGTTCCTACTGTTAAGCATCCTGTTGCATAGACAAATGCATCTCAAAAGTACCGACCTCCCAGGACGTGCTGTACACGGTCTGCTCCTTATAAAACAGCTACAATCCCCAGTGTATGGGATGGGATGGCCAATTCTCTCACTTTTCTTTTTGCTCCAGACAACGAGGATGTAAAAGATGGATCGCATTGGGAACGCCACCAAAAGCTTTTAAAGAATGTTTTTAAAGGCTTAAAGGTAAGCGCACACATGCCAAATAAAATGTACCCTCCTTTATTTGGAGACACTAATTTTTGCCTGCAGTGCTTTGTGAGAGTTTCCTCTAAAATAATCCGGTGAATGAATGGACAGATTTTAAATTTTATTGCTTAGAAGTCATCACAAGTTAAAATGTCTGTAAAGTAACAAATCCAATTTTCAGCACGAGTAGTTAAGATTGGGGGTCATTTTGTTGTTTGATTTCCCCTCAAAAATAACTTCCTACATTCCAACCATCTCTACGAAATGAACAGCTAATAAATCTGGATGCTATTTCCGAGCCTCGTATTGCACCAGTTTCCATGCTTACACAGTCTTTTGGTGTGCAGACATAAGGCAAAGGTACCATCCCATAGCACAGAGTCTAAAATCCTCTGAACCTTGTGCTTGTTTTCTGGTTCTGATTTCCCTGTTAAAACTTTCAGGAGAGATCATGAGACAGAAAAAACTTGGATATTTATTAATACATATATTTGAAATATTGTTTTCTTAATGTAACAAATATAAAAAGTTATCAGTGTTTACAAATTGTCAAAAATGTCCAAAGTACAAAAAGATACAGTACATTGTTACGTGGAAGTGATTGTACTCTCTGGCACTGGAATCGGCTTAATACTGTGGGCATGCACAATAGACACCAGGAAAACTCATGCATCAATCGGAACAAATAAGGAAACAGGACATCTACTGCTTTCTCTGATCACAAATTCATTGCTTCTGTTAGTTTTCGTTCCTCAGGAATACCATTTACCTGTAAATAGACAAGAATTCTTAGAATCCATCAATGGCAGACGATGCCTTAACAATAATCAATCAGCAGCACAGCATGGAGGTACTGCTGATTCATCCTGGGAACAGATGGTTTAACTGGGAATACATCTTTCTACTTCAGACCTCACATTGCCCTGGGAGACTGCAAAACTCCACATGGAAAACACCGAGTAGGCAACACGTGCCCTATTCAATCTTTTGTATTATAGGAATATCTTACACCTTTGTTCACCTGGCCTTGGGACAGCCCTCACTGACCTTGCCAATCTACAAGAGAAATAATTATAAAAATAAAAACTTAATTTACCTTTGTGTATTGGAGGTCAGCAGCAGTTTTCAGTAGTGTTGCATAGACATTATATACAATTCCTTCCCAGTTATACCAGCTGTGAAGTCTAGTGGCTGCATTTTACGTATGGTTAAAAAAACTTTGTTTCTTCTGGAGCTCTGAATGGCTCCTGAAGAGGATATTGCTACTATGCACCCCCTGCTCTTCAAATCAAATACTGTAATTGGCTGAAGTTTTAAAAACAGAAATATCCTCTTAGTCATGGTGGTGAGCGTATGATCGCAGTTCTGAGCACAGCACTGGGACTTCTCCACAGGAAAGGAAGAAAAACAAACCACGAGTGTTAAGTTTACTGTTTCTTTGGCCTTAAGCACTGTAGGTCTCTACATTTCCTAGTTGAGCAGACCAACAAAATGGACTGCTATCTTTGTACCAGTGCTACTCAGAATTTTAGGAGAGCCTGAGTTTTCCATTCAGCCTGACATTTTGACCACCTGAAAGTCTTCCTGGGATTCTTCTGTTTCAGGAAGAGCAAACACTGCAACCAAAATTAAGTACTTCAGAAAATACAGACTTTTTTATGGCACTTCTTCAGTGCAGTTTGTAAGTTAACCCACGTTAACTTAACAGTTCAGATCTTTTATAAAATTTCTCTCTGCTATCAACATACAGTGCGCTACCATGAGATTTTGCCTGTTTTCACTGCAAGACTGTTCTTATAGGAAAACTGTCATGATGGAGCAGCTAATATTTGTAATGTTTTTTTTCTGCCCTCTAAGTTCCTGCAGTAGTGAGCATTCAGAACTATGCTAACTTTCAGCCCAAACCAGTGCTGGAAGATACAGGTGGATACTTCCAGGGTCATCCACCATTTCCACTATACATCTAACAAAGCACATAATGGCAAAGCCAATAGCACAGCATTAAGGTTGGGTTTGTTTGGTTTGTGTTTTCTTTGTTTGTTTTTGATTTAAAAAAAACAACAACAACAAAGTGCAGAAGCATCTTCCATATACTTGCCTCAAATCTTTGAAATGTTGTCATACGAAATTCTCCTTCAATCCCCGAAAGCAGTAATGAAGAAGAAGGATTTGAATGAAAACAAAGAGTAGCTTACATAGCCCCTAACTTAACACAAATCTTCCTCTCAGAGCTGTAGTTCACACATTATATTCTGTATACACATATTTACAATTTTGCCTAAATACCTCTTTGAATATTGAAGAACTCTACTCTGGGCTCTACATTTTCCTTATATCATCCTTATGGCCTTTCCCATGTGGAAGACTGCATCCTTCCAGTACCAAGAGGGGGAAAGACTGTTTGTGTGGGTGGATAGTGATAGGACAAGGGAGAATGGTTTTAAACTGAGATGGGGAGGTTTAGGTTAGGTATTAGGAGGAAGTTGTTCACACAGACGGAGGGGAGGCACTGGAACAGGTTGCCCAAGGAGGCTGTGGATGCCCCATCCCTGGAGGCATTCAAGGCCAGGATGGATGTGGCTCTGGGCAGCCTGGTCTGGTGGTTGGCGACCCTGCACATAGCAGGGGGTTGAAACTCGATGATCTTTGAGGTCCTTTTCAACCCAGGCCATTCTGTGATTTTATGATCCTTCTCAGCACTGACACAGTAGCTAAAGTGAGCAGTCAGCCTTAGTCACAGCCTCAGTCAATACACACTGTGAGTTGACTAAAAGGTGTAAGAGTGAAGACTAAGACACTGGAGACCAGCATCTCTCAGCAGATTCACTACTATCAACTGTTCATGCCTGTTAACAGCAATAAAAAGCTTCTTCTTCAGTGCTTAACTAGTATTAGTAGCAATGAGAAATTTTGATTTTGTATAGAGTTTTAGGGAATCTGAAAAATGTTTGGGAATCTGGCCAGAGTTTGCTGTTGTAATAGAAAATGATTTATGTAAGGAGGTTTCTGTCTTAGCAGTACCTAATTCCAGTATTTAAAATTGAGTCTACTTGTTCAACCAGTGCCATCTCAACATTTTCACTGAGGGATCCAAAAATGTCTGGAAATGCTGTAATAATTATATTAAAAAACGTTTTCCACTGACTGTAGGTGTTTCGATTGCCCACTGATCATTTCATAGTCACAGTGCTTTTCTTTAGTACTGACCTGCACTCTGCTGCTGTGGAATCTGAGTCTGATGTGGCAGGTTCCTACAAAACACAATTGAATATCTTTAATGCTTCCGCACCAAGGCTGAAGTGTGTTATGCATAAAACCTCAGTAGGTCAATTTAAAAGTCGTGGGGTTTTGCTTACGAAGCAGTAATTGATTTTTTGCTTCACAAATACAGCTGTGAAGAGGTCACCCACGTCAACAGAAGGAAGAGTGAATGAGTTTTAAGGGGTAGTTCCTATAATTTTACATAGCTTCCGGGCTCATTGGCTCAAATTTGGTGAAAGGCCAAATGTAGCAAGAGGTTTCCGATGTGATGCAAAGTTCAGTTTCCAGAAGTGACGAATATGGAAGAGGTGACAGTCTTTGCCAATTATTGACTGCAGATTGAACAAACATTCACTGCACAGCAGACAAGTTCACTTATTGAGGCAAAGTCAGATTCTGTGCCCTGCTTAAGTGTCTGGGACCAGATATTAAGGTTGCTTTTGCAGAAAGGCATGAGGGGCTGGAATGCAGAAGTGGATAGGAACAGTATGTGCAACTGCAGAAAGCCTTTGGCTCCAGGACTCTACTTATAGGGTTATCCAAACTTATCCATAGGGTTGACTTTCTTTGGAATTAATCAATTGAGTATAGGCAAATATACACAAAGTTTTACCATGCCATCATCTGACGTGTATCAAGTACAGAAGGGAAAAACCATCATGGAAATATAATTTTGGCTCTGTGTGATTTCTTAAACTTGTCTGCATCTATATCTTCTTAGACTTGTTTCTTTTACCTTCTGCTACTGTGCAGTAACAGGATAGAACACTTCACAGTACAAGGGATAAGTTATACGGCTATGCTTTCTGGAGATTTTTTGGGAGTAGAATTTAGTTTAGGAAGAAGGAGAAGAAAATACTTAGTGCATATCTACATTATAAAGGGAACACGTGGCAACCAAGCATGTATTAGGGCCAAGCTGGTCAGGCCCTGGACCAGACCACTGGACTGGAATCATGAAGGTCATGCAGTTCCCATTCACATGCACCCATGAGATGAGCAGCTTCCAACCTGACTTTCTGTCTTCCCAGGCATTGAGTAATAATGCCAGTTGTATCCAAGGCCATTGTCTCAGTTCCACACACCTCAGTCGAACCCTTCCAGCAAATGTCTTTTTCCTGCACTACCTACTTGGCAATTGGTAAATGTGCAGAGCAGTAGATGACTCTGTCTCAATAGTTTAAGTTTTGATAAATTGAGGAATGGAATTGAATATCTTTCAGGTTTGTATCTTGGCAACAATGAAAATGGCTGAGCATTCTGAACATTTTCATTGTTAAGTCTCTATACATTATCTCTGTAAAGGAAAACTCTCTTCTGTTCCATCTTAACACTTCAAACACAAAGCATGAGTGACAGGTACATGACTAAATACTTACAAAGACTGGATCTTACGGGGCTGCTGTTATTTTTAATACCAGAACTCCTAAGAGGCAGGGTTTCTAAAATGGAACAGCCTTAATTGCTTCCTCTGTCAAAAGTAAGTTTCTCCAAAATATGAAGGAATGTGACTGTTCCCCATGAAGCCTCTTGCCATGTTTGCAGCCTGAAAATCCACTCATCTCATTTTATCGCAGGCCTTCATTTCTGCTTGAATGGCAAACATCAGAGCAATCTCGAACTACCGAGCCATGCACCCCCATAATAAACACGTTTCAAATGATGAGCACTGTAACAGTTAATTTATGTAACAGAATAAGTTTGTTTTTTTTTAATGGAAACACTTACTGTTGTGTTTGCATCAGTGGCATGCTAGTATTGTCGTAGCTGTCTGGGTGAAGGGGTGGCACGATCTCACCAGTCACTGGGTGGAACACTGGCAGCGTTGAGAGAGGCCATGCTATCTCTCTGTTTTTAGACATGTCACGGAGCTCTTTGGTTGATTTCTGTATAGCACTATGGTGGACCAACTGGATGCTACGTCAAAAGGAGATATAACAGTGAATGCAGGTTTTAAGTGCTCTGTCTAAATGCATCGATTTTTACAGCTATTACTTTTAAAAAAATTTGAGGACTGATGTGTGCTACAGACTCAATAGTGCACCAATTACAAGAAACCTCTACACAGGTAATTGAATGAACATTGAATATATTTAACCTTGCAGGCAGTAATTACACCACTAGATTTTGCTGTCTGGATGAGTATTTCACGTAGGATCCACAATTGTGCAATTTACCTCTAGTATTCCATTTATTTGCTGCATTTAAAATAAGTTTAGGTAACTCCTGATTCTCACGGTAGGTACATAAAAACTCATAGAGAATTAATTCTCAAACATTCTATGCTGTAGCAATTGGACACCTTCTGGGATACTCCTCCTGCCCCCCGCTTTAAAGATACAGACTGGGAGGTCTGATCATCAGGAGAATATCCTTAAGGTCCCCTCCAACCTAAGCCATTCTATGACTCTATGAATAAATTATATTTTAAGATATTTATTTTAAGAGAGCTAATTTATTTTGAATTCATAGTTATTAATTTCAAACCCTTTTTATGCTGATTCTTCTATCCTCACCAAGGCTCTGATTTAAAAGCAGCTTTCACATTTATGAATTAAACCGTGGGTTAGAGAGAATGACAGAAGATTATGACACACATGTATGAAGCGTGACAAGCTACTGAGAATGAAAATTAAATGACAAAAGAAAAATAACAGGAAAGAAGACACTTACTCTGGTGTTTGCATGTTTCTCTTTTCCCTAAAAACAAAACAAAATTTATGAATTAAATAATAGCATTGATAGTTGGAACATTAAGTCTGTCTGATGATGGAAACAGTACGTGGTACAGAAATGCTGACAACGTTTCTGCTAAACGCAACTTGGCAGCATTTGCAGCTGGGTTTATGATGTGGCCTCGGTGAACGCACGTGTGGGGATGCTCTGATGACAGACACATACAGACACACACACAGAGAAATGGAAATGCAAGTTAAGGAACAAGCTTCTGGCTAAAATAAATTCTGTGACAAAATGAAACTGTAGTTTGAGTAAGAATGGCAGGAGTTTCGCTACTTGCTGCTTTCCGTTTAGGTTCTGCTCTTAGACATCTAAATTCAGTGCACATCCTCTGCCCGTTTATAAAAAATTAGCATTTAGAAATTATTTATTATTTTCCTGAACCAGTGATCCTTTATTAGTATTTTATTTGCTTGGGGGAGATAAATTTCACGTTTATGTGGGGATTTTTAACCCTTTCAACTCGAACCTTTAGAGTCCCTATATGCATGACTGTATGTGTTTAGCCAGCTCGGTATTTCAGAACAGATGTCTTTGGGCCTGTTCTATTTTTTTTTATTTTTAATGAACTGAGTGGAATCCTTCTAATAAATAGTCTCCTATGCATTTTAACCTTAGAAAAACCTGAAACTTCTTACTAGTGCATTAAAGTACTCACACTCCTTCCCGTCGGCAGCACATGATGTAGGCAAGAATCAGAAAAAGCACCAGTGCTACTGCCGAGGGCACCGCCAGTGTAATTAGGAAATCCGAGTAATAGTCTCTGCTTTTCAGTGTGTCAGAAGGCGGCTTGTACTCCCCGCCATCAGGCAGTATCCCCTCTCCACGAATCACTTCCTGAAAGGTGGAAACTTGCTTTGTGTTGTCAACCTGACAGCCAGGGAAAGGAAAGAAAAAAAGAAAAAGACAATTATATCACAAAGGAAAAGAATGTAAAACCAAGCAGTACTTAATCGACAGGCACACAGAATAGAACCTATGTTGTGCAATGTTTATCAAATTTGATAACATTTTGTCCATTTTTTAAACAATATATCCTTTCACTTTGTCAAAAGTTTTTGATAGAGGTGATTTCAAAATATTATTTTATTATAGTATTACTGTACCGATTTCTGTGTGATGAATACATTAATTTCTTACTCATCTTCCTAAATAACAATACTGCCCTCTGTTGTATGAGGGTGGTAGAGATGAAGAGTACCTCTCCTCTTGATGTCCTATTGAGCTTCATATAGAATCACCAAGGTTGGAAAAGATCTTCGGGATCATCCAGGCCAAGTGTCCACCTATCACTAATAGCTCTCACTAAACCGCGCTCCTCAGTGCAACATCTAAACGTTTATTGAACACCTCCAAGGTCCGTGACCACCACCTCGCTGGGCAGCCTGCTCCAGCTGTTTCTGGACATGTAGCACCCAGAAGTGCAAGCAGCAGCAGCTGAGGGCTGAGCAGCTCTATGCCACCCCTCCCAACTGCCGCAGGAAGCGTGGGGTGCTCCTGAGATGAGCATTTTGCTTAACAAACCCAGACTTCCCAGGTTTTCCCACCTCCTCATTCAACTAACTTCCAGAAGGGTGCATTCCTTGCCACGTGCTTTTTTCTTTTAACATCTGTATCTAAACTTCCTGAAAATACAAGCTTTTTGGTTGCCAAATTTCATATTGCATTTAACTGATGGCCTTTCCCATAATCTATTTTTTTACTCTTATTATCTTCATCTACCTAATTGAAAATAAACTGTATTTGCCTACCCGCTTATCCTTCTGCCTGTTTGTGAGAAATCTTGCAGTTGATGGGCATGCCTTTATCATTTGTAATTTAATTCACAAGAGGGCGCATTAAAACTTGTGTGGAGGATGAAAAGGTTTTTGGGTAACACCAGAAGGAAAGTATTTTTAAAGTGCAAGACTCATTGATGTTCTGCAGAATATTTTACACTCAGTACATCAGTTCCACCTGACTGCTTAGTAGAACCTCCAGACCTAGACAGCTGCAGTTTATGCACTTACTGATGTGAGAGGCAGACATCCAAGCAGGGAATGAGAACAAACTATCAGACAGCAGTGGAAGAAAGCAGCAGAGGAAGAAACTATTGTTGTCCATCTTTTCAGAATTTGGGTCCCACTAACTCTTTGATGTAGGTGATAATTGCCCAAGTCAGCTCATACAGTGGGAGGAAGAGGATGCAGTGGTTCTATGTTCACTCACTGGTCAGTGTTATGGTTACAGGAGATGGAGCTCAACTTTTCTAGTCCACAGATCTTGGAGGACTTTCTGCCCCTTGTCTTGCCTCAGGAAAAGCAGACTATGATCAGAGAAAGGCTTGGCTCTTTTTCCTCTTTGAGGCACCATGTTATAGACTGCAGAAATAATGCTATTGGCAACAGCAAACACCCCTAAGACTGTCTAAATTCAGTCATGAGGGTACGCTGCCAGAGCAAGCGCCAAGTGCCAAATTTAAGAAGGTCGTGTAATTAACTGCTGTAGAAAATTATGCTTCTCATAGGGAGTCCATTCATTTTACACATCCAAGGTGACCTCTGCCTTTCTCAAGACAGCAGGACAACGTTGTTTCATGATCAGTTTATGAGCCATCGCTCCTGTCCCACCTTTTTCATGGAGAAGTAGTCCTAAACACTTGCTCTTCATTCTGCACTTGCAGAACTGATTATTTGTGCATTACTGTGCAAATTCCTCTGCTTCTCCTTTTGAAAAGAAATTCGCTATTGTTTCCAAGGCTATTTCTCCACTGCCTCATGGTCTTCCTGAATTCTTCCTGGTCCTTCCATGGCCATGCAGTTCTTTTCAATTTCACGGGGCTTGCCAGCCTAATTTAATAAGCACATTCCATCATCCATCATATTAATGGAGAATGGCAGGGAATTATTAGTAATTCTGCTGCAATAATTCAGGCTATCCAACCCGTTCTCCACTAAGACCATAACAGTTTCATTTAGGTCATGTTTCCTCAGCTCACTTATAGGATGGTATCAAAAAACATTATCAAAAAGAAATGATATCAGCTTTCCTAATTCACAGTATATAGAAGGAAAGTGTTGGAGGGTATCTAATGGACTTTGAGAGTGAATAATTTCTCATCCTCAACAGTTTTTGTTTATATTGTACAAAATCCTCCCACATCTCCTTTTCATTTTCCTCTTGAGTAATATCTGAATGTTGCTCACCAATTATCCATTTTTATTTTATGTACCTTCACCATCTTTGTTCAAACTTATTGCAAAGTCACCTTCGAATACTGGATCACTTCTTGATCTTCCTTACCAAAATTAAGTAAAAATAACAATAAAAACCTTTTTGTGGATTATAATCCTTGAATGGAAAATAAACCTTTTTTCAGTCACCGTTCCTATATTCATCTGCCCATAAGAAGAGAGTTCCTGTTGTTTTGATTTCATTAGTCAAGACTATTCTCTATTTCAAATCTTTTTAACATGAAATAAGTTTAAACAATTTGGAAAGGTATTTTGACAGCACAGAAATACTATTTAACTACTTGGTGCTGTAGACTCAATATTTGGGGGAAAAAAAAAAAGGTAGCAATACATCATTATATACTTTGTAGGAAAGCAAGTGTAACTAGCAGTATTAGCACACTGAATTAATGAACTGTCTAAATAATTCTCATTACTTTTAGCTCTGTAAGTCTATATAGTTCTTCGATCATCTATATAAATCAGTATTAGCAAAAACAAAGATGGTTGTTTCACTATCACTGTATTCTAACAGAATTCTGCCCACAGAGTAAAATCTTTTCACAACATTAAGGGTGGCTGCTAAATGGGAAACAACATCAATCAGTCACAGTTCAGTAGAATTTAGAATGGTGGTCTGGCCAAGCTGGCAAAATTCTTACCTAGATGATGTCTAGAATGAAATACTGTACTTCAACAAATATTCTTATGCAATAATAAAACAACTCACCAGAGAGATTTTACACCAATCAATATGGAATTGAGTACGAAACTTTTTGTCGCACGTTATTGAAGGCTCCATTTCTTGACTGCATCTCAGTTGATTCTGTGGGTTTTCCACTTCCCGTAAGCATGATGAGAATGGAACATCTGCACCAACCATAACATACACACTGCAGAAAGAGATGAGTGACAGACTCACCAAAAAAGGCAAAACAAGGACTCTGAATCCAGAATCTTGTCTGCACATAGCTTGGATTTAGATGTACCAGCCTTTCTTATACATTACTTCACCAAAAATATCTTTCAATAAGTAACAATATATACCAAAAGAAACCTTTGATTTTGCCAGAGAAAAGCACTGCCACAACCAGTACTTTGGAAAGACTGGATTATTTTATAAATGAAATATCATATTTCAGAACAGAATGTATGGTTATGAATCACGTCTGGAAATACTGGGACAGTCTGCCAGAGAGGATTTGGATGCCTCACCTCTGGAGACAATCAAGGTCAGGTTGGATATGGGACCCTGGGCAGACCGATCTAGTGGCTGGCAACCCTGCCCATGGCAGGGGGTTGGAACTAGATGGTCCTTAAGGTCCCCTCCAACCTAAGCCATTCCATGAGCATTTAGTGTTTAACAGTGTCACGTGTAGCTACAGTCTTTCTTGCTGAAATCCATGATCCTTAATTATGTGCTTCGGGAACATTGGACAGATGAAAGGTATAAACTTGAGGTATCTGAGGAGTTTAGATACTTGACTGTAAAGTGCAGGAATGTGCCTCACCAGCTGTAAGTAAAACATTTCTTCCTAACATCTATCCTAAATCCACCCTCTTTCAGTTTAAAGCCACTTCTCTATCAGAAATAGAAGTGACTTTGTATCCTATACTCCATACCATTCTGTTTCAAAAATTTTAATTTTGTAAACTGGAAACTATTGAATACCCAAAAACCATACTACACAATTTCTCAGTATTAATATTATACTTTCAAAATCGTTTACTACTATTTTGTAACTAACGGAATTTGTTGTTGGACAGGTATTTGTTGGACTGTAAAAATCGATGGATAGGAACTGTTATTGTAAGTAGCACAATAAATCCATGGTATAATGGGGGCTTGGAACATTAGTAAACTTTTCATATCTCACACCAACCTGGATTCCCAAAATATAAAACAGCCATTTCAAAGTTTCCAGAGAACCTGAATAAAATACTAAGCCTTTCAGTAAGAAAAGAAGAGTAAAGCAAATCTAGCAGACTGATACGTGTGCTTACCCCTCCTTCATGTCATTAATAGGAAGTGGAACTCTCCCTCCCCTGTCTAGTGCTGAAGTAATGTTTATAGCATTCAAACGTTCTGGCTGCCATACATTTTTCACTGCTCCAAGAAAGTCTCCAAGAACTTCACTTGCTAACATCTCTTCTACATTCATATTCCTTATGAAGAATTCCGCTTGATATGGTAACGGAAAATCTAGTTGCAATGAAGAAGAAAGAGTCTGGCCTTAAACAGTGACTTCATAACAAATCATTTAAAGCAACAGTTAGTGCAATACCCCTTTAAAATGGATAAGCCTTTCCAAAAATCTTGTATTTAAAGCACCCTGCTTTGAGCCTAAAATGGTTACATTTGATTAAATTAGTTATTACTGAAGCTAAAATCACGAGTCATTTATGGAGTTACCCTGAGAGGGAAGACGGAACTGGAGGGACAGATTCTCAGCTCCTGAAACTTCATTAAATGAAGTTACATTCGTGCTAACATTGGAATCAAAACTGTTACCTTGCTACCAGAAAATCTGAATGCACAGTTTCAACTGCAGATTGCTGTAGAAAGTTCTGCTGTGCTGAAATATTTTACATTATGAAATTTGTTCTTTCAAAAAACATGAAGTACTTTAAAGCACCATGACATGGTTTTACCTGACAGAAATAATTTAGATAAAAATAAAAAAATGAAGCAAAAGAGGAAAATCTGTCTTACATCCCCTCTGTACCCCTACATTTGGTTTGAAGCCCAGACAACTATACGTTGTT
The DNA here is from genome assembly GCF_951394365.1 of Tetrao urogallus. Classification (NCBI taxonomy): domain Eukaryota; kingdom Metazoa; phylum Chordata; class Aves; order Galliformes; family Phasianidae; genus Tetrao; species Tetrao urogallus. The sequence continues at coordinate 28,201,098 of NC_136820.1, read as the reverse complement.
CTTTATCTTAAAAGAACCGGGGTCCAAAAGTTTTTTGATTATTCAGTTCAAACCTCAACAAGCTACTTTCTGTACATACCTTCTGCTGACATAATATTAATGATCAAATTATGTCTTGCTGTCTCAAAAGTACGCCTGTTATATGCAGTGATCTAGAATAAAAAAGAAATTATTACAAAATGGTGATGGAAATACCAAGATTAGGTAAAGGAAATACTGAAAATGAGCAACTTAAAAAGACTTATCATCTTCTAAATGCTTTTTTTCCTGTTTGATACAGTTTAAGTCAGGACATCAAAATTCTCTCTATCAGTCTATAGACAAATACAGTTATCTATGGGATATATCCAAATGTAATATATTTTGGTCCAGATAAAAGTTTTCTGCCATACATGTATGTTCTTTCCTGTTACCTTTGATGTAAAAAGAACCACAAGCAAAGATGGGTTTCTTCATGTTCCATTCCAACCCACACCCCCAGTACTGAAATCTACATTCATTGATAGCCCTTAGGGATCTAAACTAACTAGATATATGAATAAAAGATCATTGGGAGCCAAGCAATTGCAGTCTTTGGGAACAGGATTTAGTTTTAGTTCTAGTCCCAGTGAGTTTTTATTCCATGAATGGATTCATAAGCATTCTAACACAAGTAGTTTTGAACAAATACTGAAATTTGTTACTATAGACAAACTGAAAACTAGCAGATAGATGCAACTCTCATGCCTTTTCTTTTTTTTAGAAACTTAAGTACCCATTATCTAATTACACAAGGACACCAATCTTGTATTTTAAATATATGAGGTGCCTGAAATGTCACAAATGTCAAACAGAGTTCTCTGTGGTTACTGCACAAGTACTCAGAAACTGAACTACAATCATGCACTCATTCATAACAAATACAGAATGAGCTTGGATACCACTACTACTATTTTCTCTACTTTTTTATTTCTTGAAAGGTAATAAATCTTTCACAAAATAAATAAAACCCACCTTTCTCTTTAGATTCAAAGTTCAGTTTGTTTTACTAAAAGAGAGGTAGAGCAAATCTCTGGTTGTACAAAATCCACATATCAAAAGGAATATAGCCATTTTCAGTCTGCACTTCAGCAATGACGGTTGCTAGTCTGGACATCTGTATAGCTCTGGCTAGTAAAGCAGCAATGGTGGAAACTGCCCATGTGCTCAGTATCCATTCAAATAAAACTGTCATTACACAGCTTTCAAAGGAGATAATCTCCTTTGTTATCCATTCTAAGCATGATATCAGGCCCTTCTAATTACAAGGTCTCGTCCAACTGATTTACCTACCCACGACATCACCTCAGGCATTATGGCATGATGAAATTAAGATTCAGGCCAAGAATATGCAACTGCCTTTCTCAGATTCTCAGATGGTAGTAGGAATTTTCTACTAGAAGCACAAAAAAATGCAACCTGCTCTCATCTCATTGTATGGAATTAATTCAAAAGCCACATATAAACATAGGTCCACAACGAAGTAATCTGTATGCTAGACAAGACTGAGTTCAAACATAGGCTTGTGCTCATTCGTGCAGCGTAGATCTTGATTTAGACCCTTGAATGTAAAAGCACAAGCCATTTTAAAAAGGACAATTTAAAATAATGGTTTCCTCTACAGAAAGCTAACTGAAGTCTGCAAGTACTTTCGCACACGATTAATTCTGCAGATGTGATTAGTCATGCTGAAATCAAAAGTGAATTAGCGTGAGTAAAATTATCTGCCATATAACTTAACTTTTAGAGTTGTCATTCTCGAGGATGACAACTATATCAAACACAATTTAGAGAAAAAATCTCATCAAAGGCTTAAGACAAAAGTACAGTCAAAGAAGCAAAATGGCTGAAGCAAGTTTAATTAGTAGATTTTCCTTGACACTATGAACTGCATGGTGTGTCACTCATTCTGCTATGATATACATGACAAAGTATAGCAAATATATATGTATTTTTCCCTTTCAATTGCTGCTCAGTGAATAATCGATGCTTTTAAACATTTGGATAGTTGACTGTCAAAAATAAAGTAGGGGATTGTCATTGCCACACACAAGAACTGAATTAGATACATGAAACTGGCAATTAAAATAAAATCCGTCAATAAATACAAATAATGAGCCAGAGAATATTTGATGAAAAACAATCTAATTTTAAAAAAATTAAAACCTGTTTATTGATTGAATGCAATATTTCCCAGTCTGGCCCATATTTAGGGTAGAACGCTACAAAGTTCAGAACTCAAATATCTGAATAAGTACAGTTATTTATAAGCCGTTTTTGTTTTGTTTTCACAAACCAAGAGGCAATACCTGTTGACAAACAAGAAAATACCTCAATGATGGTTGGCTTGCCCACATTTTCTACAGTTGGTGAACCATACAGCACTCCGTCACTGTATGGTGTCCTTTGTATATAGCGGAGCCATCCAGGTCGGTCAGGGTAACCCATTAAATTGGTATTAAACGTTATAGGATCATTGCTTATTTCACCTAGATAGGAAAAGCAATATTAGAATATTTATAACAAAAAGTTACGTGCATTAATTTTGATATTTCAATTAGGAAAAATCTTATTCTGACTTCCAGCTATGTCTTCCAAACATGTTCAAAGAGAGAAAAAAATTGCCAATCTTTAATACATCAGAATTATTTGGTTTCTTGTTCAACATTTGTAAGCACCAAGAAATTCATATTTAAAAAATATAACCAGATACAAAGATGAACATTCTTGTACTTCCTAGACTTTCAGCTAGCTCAGAGCTACTGGGTCTGATTTTTCAGCTCTACCTAGGATCAAACCATCTAAGCGCCCTACCGACAAAAGCACGAAGGTCTCAGTCCTTTAATTCCCAACCATTTTCCTCTCTACTGAGCACTGGTGAGGCCACACCCTGAGTACTGTGTTCAGATTTGGGCCCCTCACTGCAGGAAAGACACTGAGGTCCTGGAGTGTGTGCAGAGAAGGGCAACAGAGCTGTGAGAGGTCTGGAACACAAGTGTGATGTGGAGTGGCTGAGGGAGCTGGGATTGTTCAGTCAGGAGAGGAGGCTCGGGAGTGACCTTATCGCTCTCTACAACTGCCTGAAAGGAGGTTGTGATGGGGTGGGAGTCAGTCTCTTCTCCCATGAAACTAGAAGTAAGACTAGAGAGAATGGCTTCTGGTCATGTCAGGGGAGATTCAGACGAGACATTAGGAAAAACAACTCCAAGAGTGGTCAGGCACTGCAATGGGCTGCCCAGGGAGGTATGGATGGAAGACTGAGTCATCATCCCTGGAGGTGTTCAAGAAAAGCTTAGATGTTGTACAGAGGGACACAGTTGGATGGGAAATATTGGTTATAGGTGGACAGTGGTACTGGATGATCTTAGAGATCTTTTCCAATCTTGGTGATTATATGAAAAACGTTTCTTAGTTACTTTTGCTTATTTATTTCACTTTAACGATGTGCCTGGAAGGGCTTAGCGCAAAGTGCAGCCGTGTAACCATTGATGCTTGAAAGCTTCTGTTATCTAGACATAAAAACCTTCAGCACAAACAGCCTGACAGACGATTTTTTTTAAGATAATAAATTAATTCAAAAAGAGGAAGAGACGTGCTTGCAAAATGCATCCACAGTTGGCCACACTTGCCCATAGTTCAGATGCAGTCTCTGAGACCCCCTGAAACCAAACTGCAAGACCAATTCTTGTGTTTCCTACTGGTACTCTTCCCAATGGCTGGTTTCAACTGCTTATTTTAGCTTTTGCAGATGAAGTCAGCCATGGCTGAGGACATGCAGATCCTCAGTGGCACAGAGCCAAGCAGACCCATTCTGCACCTATTCACACACATGTGCACTAAAGCCCTCAAGCTCAGCCAAGAAGTGGCACCTGCAGTGACTGTCAGATGGTGACATCTGAAGCTGACAGCAGGCTGCCATTGAGGGAAGAAAAGTAGCCCAGGGAAGGAAGGAGGACTATCATCTCCATCTGAGGGACACATACAAAGAGCTGCCAAACAGTGACTAGCTTTCAGGCCAGCTTTTCCACATCTGGCTGTGGGTAAGAGGACAAGAACAGTAGGAAAGCCACACTAACCCACCACCAAGGTGCAATGCGACCTTCCTCTCAACTCCCTTGAGTTGTCACAGTGATCTTCTGGCATAGTAATTGAAGTTAAGCACCACAAATGATTTGGGGAATAAAATCTCAAAAGCACTGGTGATACATTCAGGTTTGCCATTGTCATACCAGTGGCACAGCACAGCCTTGCAAGTGGCAGATATAAATACAGGGACTGTGCAAGCAGAGTAGGCTTTGGTCTTACAGCCAGTTTCTGATATGATCACAGTCTGTCTGCTGGTCAGAAAATTCAAACCATGTGAACTCAAGCTAATGCTGCAGGCAAATGGTGCAGATTGGGGCTGTGGGGATTTGAAGGACAACTCATCAATCCATAACCAGTAAATGCTCAATCTTTTTCCCCTTTTTTTTTTTTTTTTTTTTTTAATATAGGAGTAGAGCATGTGTTCGTACTACATTAAAAAAATAATAATAATAATTTTAAAACCTATGCATATATTCATTCCCTTTCGTTAATGTAGGACAAGATGTTCTCTCTTTCTCTTTTCCCCTCCTAAGCTTGTTTATTCATATTCTGCCCTGCCATTGATCAATCCTTTGGCTTTAACTTAGATGAGTGTCAAAACAACATATACAAGAAATAACACTCTCTACAAGCTAACTGCCTAATAACATTAAACTCTGCCTAAATATAGAACTCAGTTTGAATCCAAAAAAAGGTTTTGTTTTCAATGAAAACAAAAAAAATAATAATCATTGCATAGCCTCATATTTATTTTCATCTTCTGTCTCAAGATCACTATATACTTGAAAATGCCCCCTTCGTCAAGCTCCTTCATATTACTTCTGGAAGACTGATCAAATAGAAGGCATTTTCATCAAATGATTATTACCCTTCCACCAATTCATACTTCATGGAAAGCAAAGAAAATGTATCCTCCTTAAGCTCTGATACACAGTTGTTATGCCTTTTCAAATTAAGTACATTTCTCAGAACATGGGTATATGCATCATTTCACAATTGATAACAAAACAGAAAACATTTGAAGATATCTCAATAGAAACAAAAACTATCCTTTGCACATTACACATTTCACTGCAACACATGTTAAATATGTTTAAATCTTTAAAACATTTTTCTCAACATTTTCACGTAATATGGAAGATCTTAGCATCCCATACCAGGCTTTGGGTAAGGAGGAAATTCCCCCTTAAAGTACTCTCTCTCCAAAACATGAACAAAAAGAACTCCAGCAGAAGGGTATACATTCCGATCAGAGTGCACCTTAGACAGAATCGTGTACACTGAAAAGCAGAAGGAAAGAGAAGAGACAGAACAAAGCAAAAATGAGACATGCTCTAGATCATACTGCATGCATTTCAATAGCAACGCGGGCATCTGGGAAAAGGAAAGCAACAAATATTAGATACCTGTTAATAAATTTTTAAAAGGTTGCACGGATTTAAGAACAGAATGCAGAGCAAACTCTCTTTCCCTCACAAGATCCCTTCCAAAGTTGCAATTAGCAAAACTGGCTGCATTAGGATTTTGTAAGTAGCACAACGTATTCATTTTTATTACAAGGAAAAAAAACGGAGGGAGCCCACTGTAATTTTTATACTTGGTTTATTTGCAATATTACACAAATAAAAGCATATTAAACAAGTGATACAATCACATTTCCTTAATGTCTTACAATACAAGTAAGGAATATGAGGAATTCAGAGGAATCTTAGCAATAAATGGCCCAGATTCCTCACTAAACAAAAAATAGCAGATTTTTCAGTTCTAGGGCAGAAAAAAGCAAAGCAATTCACTTCAGGTAAGGATTTATACAAGTCCTTACAGCTAGATTTTCTTGCACCAGTAGGGTCAAATATCCTACACATAAACATTTGCTTGGAGAGCTCATACCCGAAGATGTTCCGCTTGTATTGAAAATGGCATTGGTAATTATGGGTCAGTCAGGTGACACCGACTGCAAATAAACAAAAAAAAAAAAAACACCAAAGCCACAACTTATAGGATTCAAAGCTAAAAAACTGAAGGAAACTCATTTTAGAACAATATGCCGTTTTTGCACAATTACCAACTTGGATGATGAAAGTATGTCTTCTTAGCTATATTTTAGTGAACTGGAAATGACACATTAAATGTATAAAATGCACTTGATTGGCAAGTTTCAATTTCAAGGATAGGTGGACAATACAGTTCTAACAGATGTCTCACAGGATCTTAACTTGGTCATATTACTATTCCATATTATTATTCAAGGTCACTGACCTGCAAGAATCAATCACTGTGATAAACTTTGTACATTAAATGAGGATTACATAAGTGGTAAATAAAGATAAGCCACAGACACAGAGATACGCAGTGCCTGCCTTGCTTGCTAATTGAAAGAAACTTTAGGAGAGGTTACATCTGGAGGCCATACTGCATGGCAATACTGTATTATGGAAGAGTGATCCTCAAAGAGATTTTGGAGTTGTCGAAACAAACTCGTAGGAACAATCTCATAGCTCCTAGTAGATGAAAGAGCTAATTTCAATGCTCAGATTAATGAGCAACAAATACCAGAGGTTTGTATCAAGCTCAGTTTTCTAAACCTGCTAAAATTTCCTCAGACTCATCATTATACCAATCTTCTCGTTTCAGATCCACTTAAAAGAAACACTACTAATTAGGAATTAATCACAGATATTCCACCCCTCGTACCACGTACTCCTTGTGGAATCTATCTCACCTAATTTTAGATGCCTACAGAAACAACATCCACCACTGAGTCAGCCCGCTCCTTTTATAGTCAGCAAAGAGAAACAGACGCTTCTAGGGGTTGATTAATGTGATTTCTCCTGTAGAATGAGATGAATCATGTCCTAGATTCCTCACTGCTCTCTCTAGATCTCCACTCAGTGCTGCCAAGAGAGCAAACATCTGTACTGCAGAGCTCTATGTTTAGTTGTATACATCCCAATCTTCTCAGGCCGATATTCAGAATTAAATGGTCTCAACCTGTCGATACACCATCGATCAAATTCCACAGCTAGAAAATTTCCATTGAACATCACTGCCTCAGTAAGACACCATAAATAATGAATTCTCTTCTAAGGATTGATGACAGGATCTTTTTACTGTTAGGAAGTGTTAGATGCCTGGCTTGAAGTAAGAACCAGCTATTTTCCTACTAATTTATACAAAACTGGTTGGAAAATTATCAGCCGTACTCATGCTCCCTTGTTTATCTGTGTAATGATCTGCTTATTGGAGTTGTTCTTTCACAGTTTTAGAAGTTCCTTTTGACAGTACTGAATAGAATTGGCAGCAAGATTTTATCTTAAAGAAAATAATTAAATTTGACCTTGGAATTTAAATTAGTTCAGAACAATTTTTTGGTTAATAAACCAGTTATCATAATTTTAGTTATGTAGACTTTGATTTGCAAAATTAAAGTAAGTTAATGATCCCAAACACTTCTGCATTTGCTTCTGTGAATAAGCCATAAATAGAACAAGAAAACTTCAGATGCTTTCAGAATACCTTCAAGAAAAGCTGGAAGGGTGCCTATGACATTAATGAGATTCTTCACAGAGCAGAAAAGCTGAGAAAAATACAGTGGCTGGTTGAAAATGTGATAAATCTCAAACGTATATATATATATATAAATGTATATATATATATAATTTTTTTTTCCAGCAATGGTTCTTGGACTCTACAGTGAAGATCAGTTCCAAACAGAAAAACCAGAGAAAAAACAATGTAGATCTTCTCCATAAATCATAGTTTTAGAAAGGAATGAAGTTAATAGTACCAGAAGTGACAGAAGATGTCAACTTCAACAATGTATTTCTTATATCTGATAAGAAATCTATTGCCACCACTAAACACTCACATATCCCTAGCAATGAGTCACTCTCTCCTGCTAAGGTAAGCATACTAAGTATACTAAAATCCTTAGTGGATTTTCACTAACATCACTGTTATAGGCATGAAAATAATGCTTCTTCAAAGGAAAAAAAAAATACATCTTACAATGACAGATACAGTGTAATGACACAACTCTGGAGGTTAAGAATTACAAACTTCTTGCCCTCCTCCTTGTCTGTCAGAAAAGCTCACCTTTTTTTCCCCAGCAAACTTCCTTCAGAATCAGAAGGGACCTGATGTGTCTTCAGCTTACAACAGTAATCACAGCTTTCCAATAATGGAACACGTGGAATGCTATTTTCTCCAGAGGCTTTTAGAACCCACAATTAATTTCGTAAGATTGCCTCAGACTAAAGAGCAATGTGTAATCGTCCTAAACGATCCACGGATAAAGCTGAACACACAAAGCAATCTCTAGATGCTTATCTCATACAGCAACTGCCAAGCACGTGTTGGTTGGGCAAATTCTGGGGATTCTGAAAGATTTCAATAATACTACAGAGGAGAAATCTAAATTTTTCACTACATGGGATCACAACAAAACATACACCATTTTCTTTGAACCATGTAGAGAAACTGTCCCAGCTGTCCTTCTTGTAGAGATGCTGAGCACGGGCACAGCCAGGAATTCAGCCAGGATTCTATCAGTCTCCAGTCCAGAAGCTGTTAACAGCCACACAGCAGAGCTTGTACATCAGATACAAATGCCTCTAGCCCACAGAAATTTCGGAAGATTCACCATGTTTGTTAGAGTCTGTATATTGATGATTTTCAGGAAAAAAAAAAAAACAAACCCACACACTTTCTCTGTAAATTTCATTGAGCTCTTTCCCCCATTGCCTTTTAGCAGAAATCCTATAAATTCCTTGATTTAGGGGCAATTTAGACTGCCTACCTGGATGGGAAGTTAATGCAATGACAACTTTCTCGATAGTGTACCATGGCTACAATCATTCTATGTATATCACAAAAGACAATAAAATAGTCTTTTTAGGTATGCATACACAGGGATTCTTTTTAATCGTTTCAGAAAAGTTACTGTATTAAGCAAGCTGCAGAGATATTTCCAAGCAGACAGCAGCAGTAAGAAAATATGCAATATTAGGTGTACACACAGCCATTATTTCAAGCATAGCTATAGCTGCATCAGGAAAAGTTGGGGAGAACTCACATACACCCACAGGTCTGCAAATGCTTAAAAGACTGAAGAAATGCAAAATCTTCCAAATTACTTACCTTGAAATAGCACCTTATTCCTAAAACAAGGACATGACTGAAAAAGCAAGAGTAAAATTAAAAGCATATTTGACTGAACCAACATGGGGCTTAAATTTATGACCTAAACTCACCATTCTTCTCAACAGCCTTTATTCTGCTGATAATATAACTGTTGGCTTGCTTAGTCTTCCAGTTAACAGTTCCATTACTGCCATCAGCAGAGCTTAACAAAAAAGCTTTTCAGAATAAAACAAATGAAAAAAAAAAAAAATTAGTCAAATCAACAGACTTCCAGAAATTACATATCAGATGGGATCAGATGCCTTCTCAACCTGCTTTTGTATTTAGTCAGACCTTAAGAACCTCAGGTAAGAAAATGATGGTGTTTGACATGAATATTTATCAGTATATAATATTATTCCTGATGATCACATTTTGACATTCATTCTCCAAATAAGTGCAGTAAGTTTGCTCTAAATGCTTAAGCATCTACAGTATATAGATCTATATATATAACATCTACAGATGTAGACCCTTCTGCTGACATAATTATACTGGTAAGAAATAAAACGAGGCACTGTGATAAATATATTTGCACTGGTAAAATCTCAAATGCAGGCAAAAAGACACGCTAGAAGTTACTTTTGCTAGCATAATATATTAGGACCAAAATAGGGAAAGTAACATAACCAAGAGCACAGCTTTGTTTATATGAGGACACCAGCATGCGGGGCTGAACGTCTTGCCTTGCAGCATAACCAATAATCTACACTGAGAAAAGAATCAGTCAAAATGTTGTTCTCTTCATCCTGCACAGCCAGAGAACTGCCTGAAACATTTCAATCAGAACAGCTAAGGGCACAAGGTTTAAATGTGGTGAAGAGCAAAGCACAAAGGAGAGTGAAAGCAGCAGCAGAGATTTTTTTTGTCAGCTGTAGCAGAACCACCTGAAGAAGCTCCTTCTTCACCTCCAGCTTTTTGTTCTTTTGCTCCTCTTCCTCTGTGATGAATGATGCACCAGCTATTTGTATAGTTACAAGCAACTAAAAGTGCAGATATAGGGGACCGCAAGTGAGATGCTAGGAATGGGAGAATGGCCATAATAAATAGTGGGTTTTTTGACATACTTCAAGGAATACAAACTCCAGCCAGAAGTTGTTATCAGACTAACATCTTAACTTGCGTATAAAAATAGCTGTGTCAGAAACAAGGAGCAGTACTTTGTCTCAGATACATCTCTGTTGACAAACATGCATTCTAAATATGCAACTATCTTTTATACTAGAAGCTTAAAAATGTGTGGAAATTTCTGCTGGCATAGCTACTCCGGCCAGCTATTCCCTCACTGACACTGCATTGGATTTAGGAGGTCAGCAGACCTTCAAGCACCAGTCAAGGTACACAAACACTGAATTTATGCACGTGGCTGAGACGTTTATTAATGCTAATTTACCCCAAATACCTAAATTTAATTGAGGTTAAAGTGCAACAAAACCCCCTATGTACTGAATACTAGCCATACCAGTACAGTAATGTTTCTAAATTCTGAATTCATTAAGGTTTTTATATTTTCAATATACACAAATGATCCATCAAAAAAAGCATTATTCACATCCAATGTTTTACATCTGCCTCACAGGACAGTTTCTCCCTGCTGAATTGAACCACCTTCCACGGACTGTCTTAAGATAACAGTCCTATGGGTTGTCCCACTCAATGCTGCCCATGACCTTTAGTGCAAATTTTTAGCAATACTAAGAATGCTCAAGAAATTTAAAAAAAAAAAAAAGGAAAACTGAAGTTGTTCCAGTATTCCAAATGAATGAATGAATGAGGAAATTCGAGTGTTTTCAGCTACACACCAATCCCAAGCAAAACAATTAACACCAGTTTTGATTAATGAAGAATTAAATGGAGAAGAGTACTAATCACAAACAGGGGTTTAATGCATCTTTTCAAACTGATTCTTTTGATGAGCCCACAGATTTGTCTGATAAAGACAGCAATACCAACATGTCACCCCTGGACATGCAGCACATCACCCAGCACTGCAAGAAACCAAATGCTAAATCACTTGGGCAACTTTAAGCACAATAAGAATAATAAAAAAGACAGGTTCCAAGATGCATTTCTAACTAGAAGTGTCCACTGTCTTTGACTTGCCCACAAGTTTCCTATCCTTAGCAGTGGGTATGCTATGCAGCAGTCCATATGGGAGCTGGAAAAGTATGTCTGTTAATCAGATGCCACACTTTACAGTGTAATGTTTTAATATAAATACATATATATATACACATATCACCATCTATTTGATTTTAAATGGAAGGTGTGAAATGGGACATACTGCCCATTCAACAGTTTTCACCATAAGGAACAGGAATCTCTAGCAAAAGAACTGGTCTGATGGGTATTCATTTGTTATATCAAATTTCTCACAAAAGTCTCACAATGTTTTGGCACTGGTCTTATGCTACAGGAATATTTAATTATAGATATATGACCTGAATATATGTATATACTGCTATGATTAGCAGATAAAAGCAAAGGCAGGGAGTTTAATAAGTACTGGAAATGGCAAGCCACTACACAGAACACTGAGCTGTTTGGTAGGTTTAAAGTGGTTGCTGATGTACTCTTCAGTAGCATAAAAAGCAAATGCATACCCAGGAACAAAGAATGCATGCCATACTTACATTACAGAGCATGCAATTCAAGGATCCCGAACTGCGATGACAGAAACTAGGCAGATGTGGCAGGTAATGACAGAAGCTGGTTGAACAGAAGCTTTCTGTAGAACACTGCTTAGAACAGCTAATACATGAACAAGCACACCAAGGAGTAGCAGGGAGATTTCCTTGTTGTGTTTGACACAGATACAATCACCCTTCAAATGCTGTCTGGCATTTACACGGAGCCTTCAAGCAGCACAGTGACAACGTGAAGAAAGCTCAGGGAAGATCTGTGAATGTGATTAAAGGACAACAAAAGAGGCCTTATACTAAAGAGTGCAGGGGTTCGTACTCATTTTTATCAAAGAGAAATCCTAGAGACAAAGTGATCAGCTTTCTTCTCAGTGTGAGTGCAAGGTTAATGGTGTCAGACTCTTCAGTTTTCTACGTGTTACCAGCTGCCAAGACACGCACAGGAGCAACTGACAGCTCCGGGCATGGGACTTGATCTACAGGGCCCTTCTTCTTTAATTATATTTGCATAGGTTTTATATGAAGGTTTTAAATATGAATATTTAACAGCAGAATGTTAACCAGAAAAGATATCCCCAACAAGTTCTGCCCACATCACAATCCGCAGAGGGCCTGAGCACCACAGACCAATTCACCTTCCCCACTGCTGTGCTGTCCTCTAACATTTGCCCACCATTCTGCACTACTCCCTGTCCTCCTTACTGCTTCCTCAGCAAGGATCTCTCCTCAGTCTCTCACATTACTGATGCAGCACTGATACAGCTTCACTTCTCAAAACCCTGAATTTCCCCCCTCTTCCATAGTTCCATCCCTATAAATGTTCCTATAATTACCTGTGTTCAGTAGGTAATGGTTACCTGTTTCTGTTCCGTTCATTCATGACTGTAACATCTTCACATTTCAAGATCTTGAGAATCCTACCTTACTTCTTGGTTCTCTCTAATTTCCCATCTTCGTGGCTTAGACAGCCACTAAAAATAATCTACATTAAAAAGACATTTTGATTGTTTGTGTTTCAATTGTAACAACATTTAGGCAGAGTCTCTACTATTTAGCTGGAAGGAAATGTCCAATGTAGCTACAGTCATGAACTGATGGACATGGAAAGTTGCCCTATTTTTACCAGTATTATTATTAGGTATTACAATTAAACAGTTACCAGACCTGAGTTCCTTCTTCACTACTGAGACAGCAGTGTGATAGGATGTTGGTTATTCAGCAATGAAAGCACGTTCATCCCAAGACATTATGTTAATTTATCAATATCTACTTCAGAAGAATCCAAAAGTAGTAGCAAACTATATATTCTTGTCTTCTTCAAAATTTGTTCTTCTCAGTTTGATTGTTAAGAACCTCTCTTCTGAAGAGAGAGCTTTATCGTGGTGACTAATGTCTGAAGTTCTGTAAGGAACTCTTAGCCAAGTATAAATACATCATGAACAAAAATAGGCCTTTCTTTACATACTATAATTTACAACTAGAAGATAAATTCCTGACCTCTTGCAGTCTGGCTTTAGGATCTCTAAGACATCTCCTAAACTGTACTACCCATAAATAATGACCTTCTGTAATGAAAAGCATACTAATGGAATGACTCTTCCCTTCTACAATTATTTATTCAAGCAAGTACTCCCTGACAATAGATTTGATTTATAGATCTGCTCCAGACCAGTACAAAGACTTAACAGGCATCATCATCACTAGCTGATACTTAGAGCCCTATATGAGGATTAAATCTTTCTTTGTCCTTATGGTGCAGGGATTCACTCCTAAATCCTTGTCTCGATAGCTTGTGACTTCATAGTTGTTTCAAACTAGCATTTTCTAACAGCCCGGCTGAAGGAGGGGAATCCCAGCTCAACCTCGGCCATACAGCACACACACCAGTGCAAACAACACCAGTGCAAACAACCCTATAATGATCCTGAACAGTAAACAGATTACAGAGAACAATTTTTGCTTGTGTGTGGACTAGTTCTTAGCCAGATGACCCTATTCACTGGCACTGTACAAGTGACTGAGTGCCCAGAAGGGAAGTACTGGAACACACTAACCACAGAAGGGAAGGAAAGTATTTTCTGGCAGCTTCAGGCCAAATGAATGTGACTACATAATGACAGCTTTTGAAGTTGAAGAGAACTAATAAGCTCCTTCTTTATTTTGACCACCTTCATAGGGAAGGAGCAATATGGCTCAGTTGCTCTACTGATCCCCATTACTGGCTCAAAACAGAGATTCCGGATCACCTACAACTAATCTTTCACTCAAGAAATACAAGGTAACTGCAAAATGGTCATCCTCGCTCAACTAACTTTTTGATGACCACACATTCTTTACAAGCAGACAATGGGGACAATTCACAGGCCTAACAAACTCCAGTATGGCAGAATAGCTGTACTTTTCTCACATAAACTTCTACCATGTCTTTTATTGTAACAGAAAAGAACAACTGTCTAATTTGTATTAGAAAAGTTTAACCTTAACTGTCACTTACAACAATGTCAAGATCCATTTTTCCTAGCACTGGAGATGATCACCAGCTACTACTTGAGAGTCAGTTCCTTCAGTTTGAGTGCAATACTTGGGATCAAATGTGGGACTCTGAAATTGTTCTTTAAATTCTTGAAGTCTCTGGAAGTCCCTGAATTTTGAGTTAATGTTCCATGGGGGGGGGAAGGAAGAAGTCAAGACAGAGTGGCCAATAACCTGGACTTCTGGCAGCAAACCACCTCCTTCAAAAAGCTTCCAAGTATATATTTCACAGATCTTCAACAAGCACAAAAAACATAAGCCAGGTTTCTTCTGTGGTCAATTGCTACAAGAGAAACAGGAAAACCTGATCTCTATTAGTAAAAGAGGGCTCAAATCTAATCACGGGCCTTGTGGTTCTTCCCATGTTCAGTTTTTGTCTGTAAGATGTATTTTTGTGCTTAAGCAGTGCTGCAGTACTGCATCATCTACTAAAGAACAAAAGTGAAGAGGATGGATTGTTATGCAGGGCTGTGGCTTTTCTTGAGGCCAGCAATCCTGGTTGGACGTTCTCCCACATTGTCAGGTGGGGTCAGGTTCTGGGAAAGCTGGGAGATGGGTTCAGCTGGAGGGCTGACATTGGAGAGGTATGATGAAAACGATGTTACTTTTTTTGCTTACAGGAGAAAAAAAATCAAGCTAGCACTTGAGACAGTTCATATCATTTGAATTGCAAGAGTCTATGCAGGAGTTGAATTCAGTACAAACACACTGCAAAATCCTGTTCTGATGAAGATAAAATGTTATATAAGTATCACTAACAAAAATTTCATACTGTTCACATTTCCTTTTTTGCACCACTCTCAAGCAGTCTATTCTGCTGTTTGAAGTTAAGAAAGTCTGATGTGGAAAATTAACCCTAAAGAAGTCCTCAAAACTTCTTCCTCTACTGGAGAGCCTGGTTTAAGCTCACAACACAGCTTCAAGAAGCTCATCTCAGTACAGCCTTTTCAGACTTAGTATCTTAGCTGACAGAGTTCACCTCAGGACTGTCATAGTTTTCCCCTTGTTGCTACGCCACAGCTGCGCTCTGTAGAGGGAGACAGGAGAGGCAGGACAAATTTCCACATTAGGAGAAAGCAGTATCTCGCAGTACCTTCTACCCAACAGATTCAGAGTTTTATCCTTGCACAAACCATCTAACGCTTAGGTGCTAAATGCATCTGTACTATCTCTGGTGCCTCATGACACACCTGCTGTCAGTACCCTATGACAAGTACAGTCACACACATAAAGTATTCGATGTTTATTCAAATGTCACCCAGAAAGATATTGAGCAAACTGTTGTTTTTCAGATGATACGCCACCGATCCCCCACATCACAAAACAACCTGCAGAAATAAACTTAGATCTAACAGCAGATTTTGCTGCCCTGGCGTACAGCAGAGCCCTGCCAGCACTGCCGGCTGCGGGCGAGCAGGAGCAGCTGGAAGTCTTTCACTCTGTGGAACACTGCGGGTGCGAGACCGGAGCGTTACGTGACAGCCGTTATTTACACGACGAGGGAGCGAAAGGAAAACCTGCGCAACCCCAGTCCTGCCACAGCTGCACCAAGCGCTCGGGCTGGTAAATAGCTCCGACGGGCGGGGCGGGACGGGACGCGAAAGGCCGCTCTGTGCGCGGGGCAGGAGGCGGCCGAGCGCCCGTCCCAGCGCGAGGAGGCAGCGGCCCCGCTCCCAGCACGGAGCCACCCGACCGCGCAGCGCCTCCGCGCCAGGGCCCGGCCCTCTGCGGGTACCGCCGAACCTCCCCCGGCCTCCACAGCGGCGGGGCGGGCGGGCCGCCCTCGGGGCGAACCGTAGCCGCGCCGACCAGCGGGGGAAGGAAGACCGACGAAGCCGGAGCCGGAGCCGCCGCGCACTCCAGCCGGGCCCGCGCCCGCTCTCCGCGCCGCCGTGACCGACCTGTCAGCAGCAGCGTGGTCAGCGCGCCCCCGCCGCGCGGCCCGGGCCCCGTGCAGCACCGCATCGCCGCCCGTTCCTCCGCCTGCTGCTGCAGCTGCTGCAGCTGCTGCCGCCGCCGCATCCTCCTCCCGCCGCCGCCTCGCCCCGCGGCCGCAGCATCCTCCCGCCCCGCCCCGCCCGTCTCCAGGCAGCGCGGCGGCCCCGCGGGGCATGCCGGGAGGAGCCGCACACCGCCCCCGGGCCCGGCGCCATCTTGCGTGGGGGTGGCGCAGCGCGGGGTCAGTTGGGGGTGCCGATGTGGTGCCAAGGAAGTCTTGCATATATTAAGGTTCCTATCGCAGTTTTACTTGTAAGCCCAGTGTGTGTTGGTTTTGTTTTTTGTTTTCTTTTCTTTAAACGTTCAGCAGCACTCCACCTAGCAGAGTGCTGGAGGGGCAGTCGGAGACCCTTTCCGGGGTTGTGGTGTGAGTGGAGTTCACTGCTCCGCAGTGCTGCTGGCTCACAGAGTGAAGCCTTCGTGGAAGGATGCAGTCGGTTTGCCACATCAGGCCTGGTTATTCCAGGCTGCACAGGGCTGTGTGTGCTTTCTGGAATAGCTGCTGGTGCCTGACTGCTGTTTGTGTTGCAGCCCAAAAGGAATGACAGTGTTCACATCTTTGGTGGAAGCAAAGGAATGACAGCTTCACACCGTGGAAGCAAACATCCCTGTGTGGGAGCTGCACGCTTCAGCTTCCTGTGTTGTATAGGCAGCGTAGTCCCTGTAGTGAAACTGCATACAGAAGTAGAACAGTGTCTGGTTTTATGTAATATCTAGTAAGCTTGATTAACTTACTAGTTAAACTTGCATTACCTTAGGACAATTAGGCACAGGAGAGTAGATTTTTTTTTGACACATCAAATGTTTTACAAACTTTTTCCTGCATATGGTAGCACAAGAGCCCTTTTAAAAAGGGACAAGGTGGTTAGTCTTCCATTATCTATGCAGATAGCACTCCTTTGTTGTGCATAGAGAATTCTGATTTCATGGAATTCTATAAGTCTAAATGTCTTTGCAATAATAATATGCTCTTGAGGTTTGGTAATGAGAGAGAAAATCTGGCTTACTCAAAATACATTTGGACCTACTGAGCACTTTAGAAGCAGAGGAATAAAAGACAAGCATAAAAGACTTCACCCTGTCTGCTTTTAATCTTGCTACAGCTCCACATTTCCTATAATCCTTCTTAGGAAGAGGAGCCCTATGTAGTTAGAGGCTTTTTGGTATAGAAATTCTGCCTGACGTAAAGGTGCAAAATCCCCTGACATCCTGCTCAGCCAGTTCATTGTCCCAAATAAGGGGTTTTTGGTTCTCTTTCCTGTGAGACTTTCTTTTAGAATGTATTCACATTTCTTATTTGACTACACAGATATTTATGAGCAGAAATTACACTCTTTCATTTAGCACTGTCTAAAAGTACTCTTCTGTTTCATGGTACTTTATATTCCAGTAGGCTTACTTCCACTCACCTGTTAATGTGATTTTTTTATTCCTTTCCTTGTGGCATTGTACAAAGTTGCACAGGTGCAGCTGTGCCATAACCACATCAGATAGCAAGGTCATCCAACAATAATTCTGATGCTAATAAAAGGTCTGATGTTTGTAAACACGCTTGGGCTGCCATCACCATACTGATTACCATTTTCCTTACAAGTCATGTAACATTGAGGTATTTTTCCTACCAATATATAAAACTGTCACCATCAAGGTTTTTCATGCAGTAGCAGCAGTTCATTTCTCTGCCAGTCTGCACAGAAAGAAGACTGCATTTATCTGAAATGTATTTATGGGATTCAGTGTCCAAGAAGAAGTGGTTACATGCCATCAATCCCTAAGAAAATGCATCCAGAGCCTGCCTTGGCCTGTTGCTTCCTTCACTGGAGCCCTTGGGTGTGGCTGCTTATGTAGGTATTCTTCGTTAGCCATGTCTTGAGGCTGCCACTTCTAAGTGCAGAGTACAGACTTCCTTTGGCTTATCTGAGAAACTTTGGGTAATGCTGTGTGAGCTTTAAGAGCTCCATCCTTACTCGCATTCATAACACGAAGTGATGTGATCAAAACAACTTGTTTATGTCCGCCACCGATGAGTTGATACTGGTGAGAAATACTCCCTCTGGAAGTATTTCTTTCTCCTTGACCCAGAATTGAAAGGCTGGCTGTTACAGAAGTGAATGGAAAGGAATGCAGTGTTGGGACATTTTTATGGAAATTTGTTCATCTTCCAAATATAGTACATTTCTTTTGGCAAGTAGAAGAGCTGGCTTCTAACACTGTCCATGATATCTTTTAGGTAAAACTTTTAAATTCAAGAATACAAAGGCCTCATTTTTTTTAATGGATGCAGTAGTCATAATCATTGCTTCCTCATGCATTCTGCAGCTTTGATTCACAGATTTATTTTCTTATTCAGGCATAGTTGACAGTCAACTTCATGCAGAAAGAATGCAACCAGATCCATTTGCTTCTTTGTCTCTTGGAACATAGGTGCTTGTAGCTTGTTCTTTTTCTGAAACACTTGCAAGTGCTCAGTGCTGCTGGAAATCAGCCCACCTAAGGAGGAAAAGATATAGTGTATATATATATTTTTTTCTTTTTAAGGCACTCTTGTAGAGAAATTAGTAGGTATTAGGTAAGATGATTAAGACTAACTGCAATTCTTGTTCCTGTTCACCATTTCTGAGGAATCTGTAACACTTTTTATTACTTTTCCAAGTACTTGTATTTCTTTCATACTTGTGTCTTTCTAGCAATGACTGGAAGCCTTTTGGCATGTTAATGTGGCAATTTGTGATTGCAGTGAAGTGCTAATTGTTATGCAAAGTTTAATTACATTTGATATGCCAATATGATACTAGAAACTACTTACAGCAGAAAAATCTTCAAAAGTTGAGCTTTTAAGAGTTTTAGTATTATGTGAAATGCGCCCAACAGAATCTTATGAATACAAAGCCCATTATTCAAAATTATCTTTCAAAGTTGAAAAGAAATAGACTTTTGAACTCTGTTTTTAGCTGGAATTTGGAACTCTGGTTTTCCTGGAATTTGAAATGTGTAAAAGGAGCACAAAAGCCTAAATTATGTAATGTCATAGTTTTCACTAGAATTTGGCATCTGTCTTGGAAAATACCGTGTGTTTGGAGAAAGAACGTTGCATATGCCCAAATACGGCAGTGATAAACAAAGACAACAGCGAAAAAGAAGGACTTGGAAAAGAACAGACACTCTCTCTAAGTTAAAACAACTCACAGGCGACTGAGTTTGCTGAACTAGCACTTGTAGAGCCTGCAGCCCTGCATGCCAATGACTTCTACTTTGTTACAGAAATTACAGTTTCATGTGTCTGAATAGTTTTTGTGGCTTTTCAAACACTTTGCTCCACCTGAAATACTGGTTCCTATCAACAGCATAGAAGAACTCTCACTTTCTTTACAAGCACAAATGGCCCAAATGGGGTGTTTGCCCACCTCTCTCTCTGCCACAGGACAGCAGCAAGTGTGAAACAGTACTGAAATGTTCTTCTCACTGAGGAAGGTTTCTATTTCAAACATAAGTGTGACAGGGTACTTGCCGATAGCTCATACCTTAGTGTAAAAGAAAAAGCTATGGGCCCTGATTTCTGTCCTGCAGTTTTCCTCTGGTAAAAACTTTAAGGGAGTACATTGGTTCAAAGAACTAATATCTGAGTAAGATAACATAAAAATAGCTATACAAACAGTAAGTTTTATTTTTTTTCTCCTTGCTCTGTGTTGGTTATGTTTTGTAGAATGTGATGGAAAATAAATACTAGGTACATATACTGGAGGAAAAAATAATACAGAACCATTTTCTGAATTTATTAAAAGTTCTCTGTAATACTCAGACTAGTTGGCTATTTAGTCCAGCATTAAGGGCTTCAATGTTTTCCTCCTCCTTCTGTGAGCTCTGCTATTCTCAAACCTCCAGTTCTTAAATTTGGCTCAATTTCTTAAGTTCTGCAAAGATAATTTAGTGTGATGACTAAATTAGTTAAAAATTCTGAAGTGATTCTTCATTGTTCATTAAGTTGTAAGTTATCCTCAAAGATTTCTCGTTTCAGCCTTTCTTGCATTTCATATCAAGGAAAGCCTCCCACATCTGAGTGGGTGTCTCTTCAAAAGCATACGTGAAATACAATTATCAGAGTAAATGGCTGAAAAATGAGAACTTCTAGCTCCTGTTAATATATGGCTGCCTAAAGCTATGCAGCTTTTATGGATAATTTAACTAAGAGTCCTCTGTACTTCAGGGGTCCTGCTTGTAGGAATAACAGAATACTTACACTTTGAATTAACCTTTATTTGTGTTTTTTGTTTCAGCAGAGCATATGTCCTGGAGTGCAGCTGCATGATGATACGCTCCCTGGGTGTACAGTTATTACAAAAGGAATTATGAGAGAAACAATGACTTAGATGGCCACAGTAGAAAATGCAAGCAGGGTGAGTGAATAGATCCTCATCTCTGTCTCTGGCAACAGGATTTTTCTGATTTTTCCATGCATTTATCTAAACTGTCAAATTCACCAAATAACCTGGAGTATTGTGTCCAGTCCTGGGCTCCCCAGTTCAAGACAGACAGGGAACTGCTGGAGAGAGTCAGCTCAGGGCCATGATGATGATGAGGGGACTGAAGCATTTCCCTTATGAGGAAAGGCTGAGAGATCTGAAACTGTTGAGCCTGGAGAAGAGAAGACTGGGGGGAGATCTTATCAGTGCTTATAAATATCTACAGGGCAGATGTCAAGTGGATGGGGCTGGGTTCTTTTTGGTGGCTCTCAGTGACAGGACAGTGGACAATGGGCACAAATTGGAGCACAGGAAGTTCCATATGAACAGAAGGAAGAACTTTCCTTTGTGGATGATAGAACACTGGAACAGGCTGCCCAGAGAGGTTGTGGCATCTCCTCCTCTGGAGATACTCAGAATCTGCCTGGATGCTTTGCTGCATAACATACTGTAGGGAACCCGCTTAGCAGGGGGTTGGGCTGGATTAATCCCCGGATTCCAACCTCTATAATTCCAGGATTCTATAATATATTACAAAATTTGGTGGAAAGATTGACATCATCCTAGAACCAGGATTTGTAACAGATGTAACTTAGTACCTCTGAAATGTGATCTAGACTTACGTTGCATATTCTTTTTAAAGCCTTCATGTGCGTTGACACACATGAGATTGTGTACGCCTGTGAGCTGAAATCCTTTATTTTCTTTGATGAAATAAATCAATGCTTCATTGGAGAGGTAGTTTTCATGTTCAGATAGAGTTTGTGAACAAACTGGTGGGTGGAGAACGCCTGTCAAGAATCTTGCAGGTTCCAAACCTTGGGTCTTAGTGTTGTGTTGGCTGGAGTATGCAACTACAGATCCAGCTTTGATATGAATTCTCAATCCAGAGATGTGGAAATAAGAGCAATGCTGAAAAAGGTATAGTTCCTTATATTAGGAGAGTAAATATCCAGAGCTTAGGGCAGAAACTTTGAAGAAAGAAATTTAATCATACATCCCAGATGATGAATAGCAGTGTGTTGGATTTGTACCTGGAGTAAGTTCTTGCCAAGAGTGTGGGAGTTGCAGAAACACTCAAAGGAGCAGAGAAAAAGCTTGTGACAGATGTGAGTCTTATGGGCAGATTTGAGAAAATGGTTTGATGAAAAATTGAATGTTTGCAGCCTGAAGGCATGAAATTTGAAAGAGATGATAGGAAGAAGGGCCAAGGTTTTCAAGGAACGAAGAATAAGTTTTCATTCTGTTCCAGAACAAGTTTTGCTTGAAGAAACAATGAAATACTTGTATATTTTCTTTAAAATAACTGTCACATGCTTTCCAGTGTTTTTGCATGAGATTACCTTACGTGGATAGAGCCAGATTGAACATGGAAGTTTAAGACAAGCAGTTAAGAAAGACTAAACAAATAAAAAGCATGTCAGAGTATAACAATAGTTTGCAGCAGTGACTGTGTGAATGCTGAAAGAGTGGAATGCAGCTGTAGTTCCAGGATTGCTGGATGTGGGTCTGTCTAAACTGAGATCCAAAGGCGTGCCTTATCTAAACATATCTGAACTAGTTTTGATTAGCATGAAGTTCAAATTAAGGATCTTAGACTAGTTTTGTATTTGGTATAGATATGTCTTCATGAAATGTGTATGGTTTGCAAGCAACAAACATTGAAATTTGGTCCCCAGGGAGTAACTACCAGAGGAGACAGATGTGTTTGCTTTAGAGGAGAAATGCGGGTTAGAAACAGGATAGTGTTAGGTGACTCTGCTGTTTAACCCCCATGTCTTCAAACATCAAGTGCTTGTATCTTTTTGCAAGTAAGTCATATTTTGTTTAGGAGAAGCTTATCTTGCATTGCTGTGCTTGTGTCTGTCTAGCAAGGTAAATATTTTGCAGGTGCCAAATATGTCAGTTTAGAAAGTATCATAATTTATGAGGGGAAAAATGTAACAAGAATAGCTGCTGGAATATAGAGTTTCAGCTGGAGAAGTGGAGGGCCAGGTGAAGGTGTGTGGTCAAAGAAACTAGAAATGAATGTGGGAAGGAATGGCCTACAGAGGTCTTGTCCTTCACAGTACTCAGTTTACTTCAACAGGAATTGAGAACCGAGCATTTCAATTTTGGGAGCCAGAGAGTTAAAGAATTAGGGCAGTTTTTTTTTCTCAGATATTCATGGTTCAAGATTTGTACTTATCAAATCTTGGGCAGGTTTGCTTTCTCTAGGTAAAGCTTTCATAGCTGCTGATGATAAATTATATGAGCACTAGATTGGCTAACACAGACAAACTGATACATTATTGCAGTATATATTATTGCTGTATACTGTAGTGAATGAGGGCATGGCCATTGTGAACTGGGCTTGCTGTCAGATCTAGGCCTGCTGTTGGAGAGCTGGAGAAGAGGTAACGTGTAAAATGTCCTGTGATCTTCATATTCATAAGAGTTCTGTACAAATTTTGTTTTGCCAAACTCTTTTCATAGCCACGTGTCTGGATCCAGTCCTCTCCTCTCTGCAAGTGTTGTTGGCTTGTTCTGCTTAAGGTCTGAAGGAGACTCAGAATGTATCTTTTCAGCTACTTCTGCAAAAGCATAAGAAAGGTGTTTCATTACATTCTGGGTTTGTTCCTGTAATTGTCATATGCAAATAATCTACAGCTTGCTAGTGGGCCATTGATTTTGCCCTCCATGCACACGCAGAAGTTGTAGATCGTGTGAACTTGTAATACAATGACCTTTCTGGATTTTTAATGCAACAAGTAGAATGTTGTAAATTCTCACAACATCATCAGGTTAATACTTCTGACCACTAAGTGTCATTAGTACCTTACATTCCAGGTTTCACAAGAGTTGCCATGTAGTAGTGCCACATGAGACCTATAATGGATTCCTCAGGTTTTGATAATAATTCTTTTGAGCTTTTTCATATTGCTTTCTAATTGATTCTTGCTGCCTTTTAATTCAAAGTAACTTGCAAGAGATAGAAAGCACAGCGTTATTAAAGATTTTTAAGTCAAATTGTGATCTATCATTTCACTAGCTTTTGCATTGCTAGCAAATAAGAATTTAAAATGAGGTTGAGTTTCATTGTTTAAGAGTAATGTTCTGCTCTGTAAAAATCTTGATCTGTGCCATTTGCACACACAAGGCATTCTATGCCAAACACAGACAATAGATACAAAGCTTCTTGATTTAACCTTACTTTGTTTTGGTTAACATTCTGAATATTTAACATTTTCACTGTAGAGTAAAGCCTTCATTTCACACAGCATCTCTGAACTGCTTTGGAGGTTTAAGTCTCTCCAATCTGGTTTCAATTTCTACTTTTAAATCTTTCCATTTCTTCTTTTCAAGTATTCAAACCTAAATCTTAATTTACGCATCAAATTTTAAATCAGAAAAGTGTAAAATAACACTCCAATTTGTGTGTATGGGGTCTTGTCCTTCTGATTCTTCTTTAACTGTACAGACAATACATTTCTGTAAATATAGTCTGCATTCTTTGACATGTTCTGTTCCTGCAGAAATGGCTTTGCTCTTTTGGGTACACATTTGCAAAAACTCCAGAAGAATATTTAGACTTCTCTGTTTTAATGTGTGCAAACTCTTGGGCTTTATTTTTATTTATTTATTTATTTATTTATTCATTTTGCCACTAATCTTGTTCATTTGAGAGGAATGTCTTTGCTTTTGCTTTTGCTATGTGTTTCTCTGATTTGTGGTATGGTAATGTTGTCCACTGGAGGGAAGTCAGCGGTGCAGTAAAGCTTAATCTAGGTACATTCTAGAATGTGATGAATTCTTACAGTGTTTCCAAGTTGAAGTTTCTCTTTTGAGTACCCAGCACAGGGCAACACAACTAGAGTTAGTATAATAGGAACCTCAGTGCACAGTCTGAGCTGGACCACAGTAGCCGCCCTTGATGTGCCTGATGGGTGAGCCTTACCAACACGAGTGCACCTGTAGTGTTTGAGCCTTCATAATTAATAGATCACAGGCAGAATTTGCTTGAGGGTGTCTCTCCCATAGGCAGAGGAGAGAAGCAGGAGCTGCTTTTTTCCTGGTATAAAATGATTTGCAGACCACACTCCACCACATCAGCCTGTCTTTCCTCTCAGTGAATGACCATTGCCTCCAGGCCACTTCTAGGAGTTTGATTTTTCTTTTTCCCTTGATTGTGCATTCCCCTCCTTCCTCTCTTGTATGTGGTAACCAAGTTGTCTTTACACATCAGCATTTCACTGGGGTCTCTCCAGCTTGTTGTGCTGTCATCTTGAGAATAGAGAATGTCTGTTGTTTCTTCAATGAGTATCAATGTGTCTGTCATTTCTCAGTTGAAAAAAATACCACCCAGAAGCAGTACATATTAGCAGAAGGTGATGATAAAGGAAAAAAATGAGTTAGGAATACTGACCACATTCCAAAATTGAGTTTTTAAACTTCTGTACAAGAACAGCATTTCCATAAATATGTTTGCTATATAATTAAGCACAGGGCAACCTTCTCTGGGGAGTTTGGGTGCTGAGAGGAGGGTTATATGCCCTGAATGATGGTGAGAGGCATTAAAGCACAAGTTTTGAAGATCAGCCTTATTTGTCCAGGTGTTTTCCCTTCTCTGATATTTTCCCTTTCTCTACATTCTTGTGAATCCACATGGCCGTTCTGGCTGTTCAGAGCTCTATAGCTTGTGTTCTTTGGTAATATTGAAGGTAGGAAGACATAAGATGAGATGCAAAGGAGAGAGTTTGTTGGGGTGGGAAGATAATTGAAAACGTTTGGGTCTGAGAAGCAAATGAGAAGTGTTTGCAGTTCAATTGTAGATGCCCGAAAGGAGTTAAGTGAAGAAAAGCCTCAGGTACCTTCGGTACTACAAGGTAAAATGCAGCTGTGTGTTTATTTACAGTACTGAGAGTAACAGTCCTATTTGTGTTAAAAGTTTTTAACCAGCTGACAGGCAATAACTTTGCCAATAAAATAACGAGCTGTACATGACCTGCAGAATATTCTGGAACTCAAAGAAAACAATGATAGGAAAACTATTTTCGTTTTCTTTTCCAAGTTAGTAAGTGGAATCTTAAAAAATAAGAGTCTAAAGAGAATAGATTCTCTGAAGCAGATCAGTCATTTCTGCAAAGCCTAGCAGTTTGTTACGTAGTCCAGTAACCATCTTTGTTAAAATCTAAGAGAGTCCACAATGTATGAAAATGAAGCAGAAGGCTATTCAGTGATGTGACCCTTACAGACTTCCACTTGTAAGGCTCCAGACAGGGAGTAGAACTGAAGTATTTTAAACTCCAGCCCAGTTAGAAAGGCATCCTTTTGTAAACTGAACATATTTTCTTGCCACAAGCAGGCAAACACCCTTGCCTTCCCTGTATTCTAAAGTTGTTGGATCCTTGCCAGACTTCTAGTGATGAAGCAGTGTCATACACAGATCAGTTTTGATTATTTTTTCAGTAAGGCACTCCTAGCGTTGTTTAAAGTTAGGATACAAGAAGATAAAGCTTTCCTTTATTCTGAATGCAAATTTATAGAAGCTAGACCACTTCAAATTCTCTATCTGAAGAAGAAATTCAAGTGTTTTCCCCATAAAAGTGTGGTTTCATATGCAATAAGTATGTAACAGACCTTGAGTTGTAAAATTATTGCCACAGGCAAGGTAGCAGTTCAGGTCATTTAGTCATTAATTAGAGGTTTGTTTAGCTTTGGGAGAAAGAGAGGGAGAACGATTTGTATTTTGGGTGGAAAAAAAGTAGGTAATGAGTTACTTGACTTTTAGAAGGAATAAATGTCTGATATATATGAACTGAAGACGTACATGTTCTCAGCAAAATGTCAGAACAAAGGTAAAATCTCTGCATGAAAGAGCTTACTGTGTAAGAGGACCTTTATGCAGTAGATCAGCAGCACTAAGCTAGAAATTGCAATATTTAATTCTCTGTGATGTTGTAATGTGAGCCTGTCACACCAAAAGCTGTGTGCTGAAGTTCTTTCTGCCTGGCTGAGGAATACTCAAAAAACATTTTTCTTGGGTAAAAATGTTCCTAGAAGGATGCATGTAAAATAATGGAATGTGTGGTAGTGATGTGTTTTTGGGAAGGAGACTGGAAGTTTGCTGCAAAGGGTAGGAAGTGTAACCAGTATCCATTGCAATGGGATATAGGATTGAAAGAACAATCAGGCATATCAGAAAGAATAGGATAAACAGAAGTGGAAATATTTGATTGCCAGGATGGAGGAAGGTAGTGAGGTGATTCATGATTTGGAAGAGGGATTGTTTTTATGGAAAGGGTTCCTAGCAGCTGTGGGTGTACTTAGTAGGAATTAGAAGAAGTGACAGAGGAGGTAAGCAGTAGCTTAGGAACTTCAGAAGAAAGACAATCAGAGCTCAGACAAAGGTTTCAGCCACAGGGAGTGAGGGAAGGGACTTGCTTATTTTTCGAGGACATTCTATTCTAAAGGAGGAATCAACAGGACTTGGCAGAATATTCAGAGTGGTGGAGAGAAGAATGACTGCAAAATGATAGACGGGTTGTTCTGACACAAGGATGTTGGAGCTATAAGAGCGTGGGAAGTTGCTTTTGAATGAGGAGCCATTGTAAACATTATAAACTTTGGTTGTAAATATAGTTGAACAGAGCTAAATGTTCCCATTGAAATTTCCAAACTGAAGGTGCTGGTATTTAAGTAGGTGTGACATAGCAAATTGTAGCTCATGACTGGCATTTCTATGCCTTTCTCCCTTGTTTATACCTTGGAGCTAGGGAGGAAGGACTTTTAATAAGCATTTAACAAGAACGTTTAGCCTGTATAGGCCAAGTGCACAGCTCTTCTGAAAGCGGGAAGCAAAAAGAATTTGCATAAGTGCGACAAGAAAGATGGTAGCTTGCTGTAAGAGCTCACTTACATGATCAAGTTACTGTTCAGTTAATGAATGCCTGACTTTCAATGTTGATAGAGCGACTGCTGCAGTATGGCTGAGCTTTGTCTTACATCTTTATAAATATTGGCATGGGAATATTCACAAACTCTGAGATTCCACATAGACTTTTATACTTACTGAAGAAAGAAAAATGAGGAAAGTATGTTCAGTTTTGTTCGAATTGCCTACTTTGAGTTTAGCTAACTATTCATGAGAATATTTAGCATTTTTACCAGAGAAAAAAAGACTTCATTTCGCTACCTCCTTTTTAATGTTAATGGCTTGAACTCTGTGACTAACGACACTAAATCTTGAACTGATGTTTATGTTTGAAGGCCTGATGTTTTTTTTCTCTACATTTATTTAAAAACAAATTGTATTCTTTTGTAACTAGGTACATGTTAGGATCACTAAGACTATTCAGCGAGTAAAATCATGGTTAGGTATGAGACAAAGCTGAACCTAAATCCTGCCTGCTTCTTTTTCCATGCTTTTCCATCCATTCAAAGAATAATGAAGAGGTCCAACTTTTGTCGATGACTTAAAAAGCAGACACAAACTTAAAAAGCAGACAAAGCTCCAGAATGAATTCTGTCTTCTTCGGGTAACTGTGGAGATGACTGCTGTAATTATCTGTGAAGGAGTTTTTGCACTGTTCCTACTGAAATACAAATGTAACATAAAGTACTGAGCCCTTGATCATGATTTTGCACACTTGTTGAGTGAGCAAAGTGACTCTTTCTTGGCGATTATTTACAGGTGCTTCTTTTTTTCTGAAAGAATAGTAAACAGTTGTTGTCTCCCTGCATGGCTGAATTTCACAACGAAGAAACAAAACGTTCTCCCTCTAAATTCCTTCTATTTGATATTATTGGCAAACTGTGTGAGACACTGCACAGCCTTGGTCAGTTTGTTGAGGAAAAAATTTGTTTTTCACACTTCTGAATAGCTTAAGTTATATAGGAAAGGCAGGATGTTAATTGCTTGTCTGTGTTAATTCACTA
Source organism: Tetrao urogallus (assembly GCF_951394365.1). NCBI lineage: Eukaryota > Metazoa > Chordata > Aves > Galliformes > Phasianidae > Tetrao > Tetrao urogallus. Next base: position 28,172,264 of record NC_136820.1, on the reverse strand, counting down.
GTGTCATACTGTTGGAGGTGATTATTTAATATACCATAAATGTCATACATTATTACAGAGTTGATTATTTAATGCATCATAAATGTCATACATTATTACTTCTAACAGTCTGTTCCCTTACCCAAACATAAAATGCTAATATACTGAATCCCATATACAGGAGCATTTACTTACCAGAAGTACTGAAGTTATCCTAACAGTACTTTCTGAGTCCTCAACAGAATTTTAGGTTATTGTGCTACTCCAATATGGCCTATGTTAATAGGAATTTGAATATCTTAGAAAAAACTAAGGCAGATCTTAAGCATGTTTATATGAAACTTGAACAGCTCAGTTGGCTTTTTGTGATTTGCAGCAGCTTTACAGTGATGAGAAAAATGCTTGTTGATTAAAACAAGTTCAGTGCACAAGGAGAAGTGGATGCATATGGGAATGTCCTCTCAGCTTCTGTCAAGGCAGACTGTGAGTAGTAAAGGATGATCTTACAACTAAATTGCATGAGCGACAGGTTGTTATATGAGATTTTATATGCCCTCCTGTTCTTCTTTGAGGAAAAAGAGAAATCCTATGGGATTTTGTCCAGACCATCTAAATCTAAATTTTCAAAGCTAGGCACTTACTGATAAGTGTTTGGATCCGTGTTTAATCAAAAGGTTGTCTCTTTGTATAATATCAGCCAGCTAAATGTTAGGTGTCTATGCTCCTTTCCTAATAAGTGAGAAGAGCTAGGCAGTTCATGCAAGGCAGGGAAGTCTCTTGAGATAAGTGAGATGAGTACGTTACTAATGATGCTTATCTGTCTTTCTGTGAGCTCTCTGGCAGTTTAGATGGCTAAACTTAAGTGAAGTGAATATCTTCTATGATGAAAACCTTCTTGAGCAAGTATCTAAAAATAAAAGTGATAGATAATGTACTTTTTCAAGCTCATGCCAACACATCAGTTTTACTACCGTTTGCTGTTACCATAGTATCCAGGCACTCTAGGAATGCATAAGGTGCTTGAGGATATATAAACACAGGAAAACCAATCCTGACTACAGGAATTTACACTCTAAATATAAATCAAGAGGGCCAAAGAATACAGAAACACAGATGGGTTAAAAGAAGAAGTGAGATTGCCCTGGTCCATAGTGGTAGCAGCCCATCAACACCCCAGTAGTTGTCATCAAATTTTTCAGGCATCGTAGTGGAAGAACTTTAATGAGTGAATTGAAAGCTAGAACTTTTGATACATTGAGAATGTTTCAAAGGAATGCTGCTGAGAGTAGAGAGGTACAGAAACATGAACTTGGAAAGTAAATATGTGGTCACTGTGAACTGATGGTAATTTCAGACCCTAGTTTAAAGCAGGGTCACTGAGAGTTGGTTTCCCAGGCCATGACTTCAAGTATCTGAAAGTATAGAAGCTAGTGTTTGACCACCCTCACAGACAAAAAGTGTTTTCTTAAGTTCAAGTGGAATTTCTTGTATTTCAGCTTGTACTCATCTGCTCTTGTTCTGTCCCTGGTCACCACTGTAAAGAGCCTGGCTCCTTCCTTGCCTACTTCTTACAGCTTTTGGCCTGACACAATCCAGAGAACTGACCTGAAGTATCAACACAGTGAATTTAGCATGGCATTATCCCCATATCATTTTTGTTCCAGTCTTCTTAGTCACTGACTATGTCAGGCAGACCCAGACAGATGTTAATTTCATCACTAGGGGGTGCATATGACTTCTGTGTAATATCTTTAAATGAAAATTTCACTGATGTCAAGTTCAACTCCTGCTGAAATTGATGAGTGGAACTGAACGTCATGAGTCTGGAAAGTAGCAAAGAGTTAATTTGGCAGTTGGTGGATCCTGAGCTGGGAAGAGGACACGTTGGTTCCAGGAGAGAAAAGCAGGCTGCCTGATGTCCTGCCTACTGCACTCTGGATGAGGAACAGCAAAGGTGGCACCTTCTCTGATGCATTGCAAGTTGCACAGCTGGGAGAGGCTGGATGCAGGGTGGGATGGGCAAGGGAGAAACAAGGGTGGCAGCAGGCACTCTGTGGCAGGAAGGGGATTGGAAGACTCCTGAATAAGCACAGGGCCAGCTTGTCTCCAAGGTCAGGAAGAGGAGACAGAAAGAAAATGGATGGAAGTGAAAGTGGAAAGCCCTTCTATATGCTTCCTTCAAGAAGCAGATGCAGCATTTACATGTAAGGCGCTGTGATTTGAGTTCCTTAGCACTGAGCTGTAGTTATTTTGAGCATACCCAGGTGGTGTAAGTACTGACTACGAGAAAAGCACAGAAATTTCATCTGAAGTCTGATGCTCCAACTGATTAAAATTCTTCAAAGTAAAAACTACCTTTTTTTCAGCATAGGCAATTTGACTGATAAAAAAATGAAAGCTGCTGCAGTTTCTTGACCTCATGAAATAGCACTGCGTGGGAGCTACACACTGCACACACAGTGCCAAAAGATGGCAACCTTAGGCTTCCAAAGTAAGTCCCTCTGCAGAACAGCTCTGCAGCTCTAAACTGTTTTTAGTGGTGAACATTAGAAACTTCTGGGTTCTCCCAGACTGGTCTTATTTTTATCCATCTATCCTATTTTCCATAGTTTTTCTTCATTTAAAACTGAGCTTATGTGACTCAGTTAAAAAATGGGCAACTTCCCAAATGTATTTGTGTGCTTGAGGGAGGGAGAAGATAGGAAACCTTAGATCTGCTATCTCTGGGCTTCAGTCTTTGACTTCTGTTATTTACAGCAGTGAGGCTCTGCTGCCAGTCTGTGCTAAAATGGTGTAAATACAAAGGGATGCTGAGGTTTGCTTCTGTGGCACAGCAATCAAGCACAGACAGTCCGGGAACTAAATAACTTGAACACTGTAATACATTTGCTGTTATCTTACTGAATTATTTATATTATTTATAGTTATTTTATTACTTTATACACACACTGCATGGTCTTCTCCCTATCAGTAGTCTTAAAATGGAAATTACTGCTGTTTTGAAACCCTGTATAGCTCTGAGTTGGTACATGTTTTCAACTGAGACATAATAATGCACACAGACTTTTTGTATTCATTCTCATGTTTTCAAAAATCTGTCTTTTTTCCTGGTTATTACTTGTCTTCTGATTTGATCCCCATGTTCAGTTCCCACTTTGTTGTTGTTGCTGCTGGTTTTGTTCATGTATTTTATTTGTGAGTAGATATGGGCAGAAACTTCACACACCATTTCATTGAAAAATGCTGTTATTTTGGAGTGTTTTGTCAAATTGTAGTTTTGACTGAAATTACAAAAATGGGAAATTCTGATGCTGCAGTTTAAATTCTCTGTTTTGATAACAAATGCTGCTTTTGTATTGTAGGATCTTTATTTGATAGAAAATGAAGCATCTTGCTTGTTTTCAGAAGTCATGTCTGGAGACCATGAGCTTTGAAATTCCATCTTGGTTTGGTTTAAAAGCAGATTCTGAAATCTCAGCATTTGTGAAGCAGAAACATCTTTCTCCAGGCATCTCTAGCAACAGGGTCACAATCTGAGCCCAACTCTGTTTTATGCCAGAGCTTTTCACTTTTGTGATCGTTCATCTGCTTCTTCCCTTCTGCCATCCAAGGATAAAAAAAATTGTATCTAATTTTGGTTGTTTCGGTTCCTTATGATTTTCCCTTCTTTCCTCATGCTGCAACACTGCAGGGAGGTAAGCACTGGCCTAGGCTGTCACTGTCTTTCCTTCACGTGAGAGCAGGACTAGCAGAGAATGCTGAGGGTGGTTCTGCTGCTTTTTACTTTTGTGCGGAAAGCTTGTGGTTTTAGTGTAGCCTTTAGGGATATTTTCCTCCCGTAATGCTGGTAGCTCAGTCTTTAAAGGAGTGCAGTGCTCGAGTCATTCGGTATCATTTCATGTTACTCTTTTCTCCTTAGTTATTTTTGCTGTCTGTATAGGTAAGATTTCAGGTCACTGTCTTGTCCCTATCCAGTCTGTCCTGTGCCACAGGCCTTAAGTACATTTATCCCTGTCACACCTGAGGAATATCTGCTTTTAGCAAATGGAAAACTTAGCTCTGCAGGGGTAGAAATCTAGATGAAGTAGAAGTGAAGAAATGGAAAATGGACTACTGCGCATAATTTTCAGGGGATGGGGCTCTGATTACTTCTGTTAAACATTTGGGGTGAAATATGTTGCATATAGGGAATGGTGATCCGAAAGAATCGGCATCCTCAACAAGAAGCCTCTCTGAGGCAATTAGTGAACAGGGATGTCTCTGAAACCCTGCCTCCTTCTGCAGCTTTGGCATTTAGCTCTGTGTGGGCAACAGCACCTCCTTCATTGGCTCACCGCCGCTCCTGCTGGTGCATGCAATGCCTGTTCTCTGAGCTCCAGGCCATGCTTTTATCCTTCATTTTGTGAAGCACCCTGGGCTTATGCTGTAGTTTTGCTATGTTCTCAGTGCAGGCATTATGTTCCTTGGGCGCCTGGGGTCTCCAGTTAGGATAGGCAAGTGACACAGCTGCCGAGGTGCTTCATCTTGGGCTTGCACTGAAACAGATTTTTTAGAAAGCTTTCAGGTTTAACTGGAAAGTGCCCCTTGGAATAAGCACTTGCAATGGTCTGGTTTGTAGTTTAGGAGCTGCAATACAACTGTGGAGGTGTTTAGGGTCTCTGCTGTGTGTAGCCTTAAGCTGGCTTCCTTTAATTCTTGTCTGCGTAGGGCTGCACGTGAGTGCCCGTGCTCTTTCCCTGTTCCTCTGCCTATTCTATTTCTGAATCTACTAAGAAAAAATATATAAATACTGCTTGTCGTTATAACAGTTTCTATCAATCATCCAGCTTGTTTTAAATCTGCATAACTTCTTTCTGCAGAAGATAATTAGCTTTAATTTTAAGCATAGCATTCTGTATGAAGTACTGTCATTATTGAACCTAACTGCTTTTCATTCATCGAGCATCAGAATTTAATAGAGCTCTCCTACCTCCTACAAAATTTTGTATTTAAGGGAACAAATTTTTTTTTTCTCCACACTTCTAAATGTACCCCCTTGGCTCTATATTTTTCTCTTGAGGATGCTGGGCCACTTCCAACAATTATGCATTAATTCTTGCTTCATTACATTTCTGTAGAGTGCAGGCTCAGCAAAACAGTCTCAGTGTTTCAGAGGAGACTGTAGAGGTACATCTGATGGAAGAATTTCACCCATAAAATGAGATATATGGTCTCTCATCAAACTGTCTACCAGTAGACTAATTTCAGGTATACTCATTATTTTACACTTATTAAGTAAATCTCCGTTCAGAGAAAATACACTTCCTTATTCCGATACCTATTTATTCCTAAAAATCTCCTGAACTCCTGAAATCAACGTGGCAAAATACTCATTTCTGCATCTTTTGCTTGGCAAAAAAATGAAACTAGCAGATGATTTGCCATCCAAGGCCTGAAGAAAATTTCAAAATGACTTAAGATTTCCCACTGCAGAAACTTAATTCTCTCTATTATTATCGGCATTTCTGCTGCGCACGTAGCCCCTCTCAAACTTCACTGGGGATAGTTTCCATGGGAACCAGAGAATGAGAACTGATGAGTCTCGAAACAGTCAAATAATAATCTTGCTTTTTACCAGTGGGCAAAGATTTACTTCTCCAGTGTTTAATGGAAGGCACTAGAGCTTATTATGTTTTGAAGGAGAGGGAAAAAAAAGGCATCTGTCAGGAAGCCACGTCTGCATTGTATATCTTTAGGGTTTGTGCTAGCTGTAGTAAAAGGCAAACCAGTACATTCTCCTGTGCTTTTAGATTTCCTGAATGATGGATAGGGAAAGTCTTTTCCTCTGGTGAATCCAAGCACCTGTTGGCAGGGGGAGATGAGGAGGGAGCTGTGGTCACCGAGAGGAGATGTCTGCCAGAGGTACAGGGACACTTCATGAACGCGACACTACTGAATGATCCTGCAGGAATCTTGGGGACAACGTACAGATGCTGCCTCTGACCTTCCTCCAGAAGAGAACCGCCAGGCTTTTGCACTGTGCTGAGTGCACCTTACCATGGCCATGTGTAGCCTACAGCCAGGCTGTTCAGTGCGGCTGTGGTTCCAGGGCAGGGAGCAGACTTCCCCAAGACTGATGGTAGGCAATGGATAAAGTCACACTGAATTCCAGGTGAGGTGCTCTGCTAAATTCCCCATTAGTTGACCAGCTGATTTCCAACATCTTCCTGAAGTACTGAGGATACCTATGAAGGTATCTCACAAAGATGAGAGCAGAGCTTCACTTTTATGGAGATATCACATGGAAAGGAAAAGATGTTTACCCTTTTTAAAATCTGTGATACCTGTTATGGAAGATGTTCTCAAAAAGGAAAAGGAATCACAAATCCTGTAGCAAAATTCACATTGTTCGTCAGTGCTTACATATAGACCAGAACCGTATTCCTTTCAGAGACCTATTTGACTAATACTATGGAGCTTTAATGTAACATAATTCAAAACTTGAATTATAAGAGACTAAATGACAAGACACATTTTAAAAAAATGTTTTCTCTTAAATTCATTTTTATATTCTTTACCATCCTGTCATTTTCTTTTATTTTAGGGCCTGAGTACTTAATATGCAGTTTTGTGTAATGATTTGATTTCTATTTCATAAACATAAGGAGAGATAAAAAAGAGAAGTACATACATAAAACATTATTACATTGTTTGGAAAAAAAACATATTTTTTCCAGCTAGTTGAAATGGTAGATCCTGAGGGAGAATTACTATTGTTGTTTCTGCTTTGTATATTAGATCAGACATAGATGTGATTAATGATTTAATCCAGTGTTTAAATTAAGAAATCCCATTTCTGTTACCAGTAATTAATATGTTTTAAACACTGAAGGCAATTACTGCATTTGAATTCGGGACAAAAAATGTGTTTTTTTTCTCAGTTTGTGGGTGGAGCTAAAATAAAACAACCCATTTGCCTTAAAAAAGTGTAGAGAGAATTTTTCTGTATTAAAGCAGCATTTTAATGGGCTTATGAGATAAAAACCCAGTTGTATTACTAGCAATATCAAGGAACGGCAGATACAGGAGCAGGGTGAGGTGGCAGATGAAGTGCAGGTAAGGAAGGCATGGATCTGGTGGAACTGTTATGCTGTTATGTGACTTTGTGTTGCTTTCTTTGGGCACCCTTAAACATACAAAGAGACCTTTCGGGCAAGAGGAGGTACAGTTTAAAAGTGCAACATACTGCTAATTTCATTTTTGAGTTCTAGTACTGCATTTTATATTTTAACTCCTTTCCATGTTGAATTATTGCTCTGTACAGGTCTGATGATCGAAGGTTAGCACCAATGAAGTGTATTTCCCTGTTTTTCACATCTAACAGAGTTTATTCTCTGAGTCCTAGACTGGAACAAGCATTTGCCCAGTTCTTACATCTGCTGTGAGCCCCATAGTAGGGCCCAGCTGCCAGGAGCAGAGGATATCAGACTCTTGGTGTGGGTTGACAGCTGACCCAACTGAAGCGATGCTGGGAAAGAGGCTGCTTCCTTTTCTGACAGCCTGTAAACAGGCACGTGGTTTTTTGGTCATGGATGCAGAGTCTGATAAGGAGCCAACAGGCACTAGTACTGGTAGGCTACTTAATGCTGTGTTCCCTCCTGTTCTCTGAGCTAGATCCCTTAATTGCTGATCACTCACACTTAGGCATAATGATTATTGCAGGAGAAACCAAAGACTGTTGCCACTGATGAATCATAAGTCTTGAGAACTTTTTTTTTTAAGATATCAGAACTGCTCCTTATCTTGAAGGTCTGGGTGGTGCACTGAGAAACAATGCAAAGATAATCATATAAAACCAGTAGAAATAGTGGTGTCTCCTTAACATCTGATAGAAGATAGATAGAGGAACAAAGGACAGGGCTGATACAGCTGACATTTCATCACAGCGTGCCCAAATCAAACAGCACCGTTTCCTGGGAGATCAAACAATGCTGTGTACTTATTAATCACAAGAGGAGCTCTCTGCTGTTCTCACAAGTCCTCTGAAACCTGTCTAACTCAAGTGGGCGAGGATCAGCCCACCCGTGACAAACTGCTGCGGCTTTATCCTACACGCTGCATATTATAAAAATGTTATGTCTGCTCTGAACAAAATGTCCAACCGTGACAAATGTGGGCAGTGCTCCAAGGAAGTGATCGTGTCTTCGTGAGAAGATTGTACTTAAATTCAACCTTGAGGTTGGTTAATTCATTTTAATTAGACTAATCTGCAGACCTGCATGAGACTTTTTTTTTTTTTTTGAGCCCCTGTCGTACTCACTGGAATAAACATTTCGTGCAGATTAATGTGCTGCTAACTAAGGTGGTCTGAAATCACATCTGAACTATACACTGTTCTTCTCTAATAACTGTGGCTATGTGCTATGGTGTTCTTTACACTGACCCTGAGCTCCCACTGTTTGTTACAAAAATGTAGAAGCTCCAGGAAACCTTTCGCCAAAGTATCAGGACATCCTTTTCACCCAGAGAACTTCTATGACAGATGTACTTGTGCAGATCTGGCTTATTAACGCATGGCTTTATCGTTCTTAAATTGCACATGATATGCCTCACTGCTGGAATGCATCCTATTTTGATACAGCACGAGTCAGAGTTAACAATGCAGCTCTCTTCATTGCTGAAAATGTTGATAAATGAATACTAATACAGAACTTGCTCTTTTGTGAAGTGTTGTATCTCCGTGGAAGGCAGAACTATCAGATATGCATTTTGTTTCTTATCCATCCAAGGAAGGGATGAATTCTCAGCAGGTAAACCAGAATCTAAAAGTCTTTGAAGAATTACAAGCATCAACAAATTTTATAATCACTAAAAATCTGTTTTCTATTTGCTTGCTCTCTGATATGACACTTGATTGTCAATCATATTTGTTTTAATACGTTTTACTATTTGAACTTCCTTACGAGATGAAAAGCTTTCAGAGGCTTTTGAAATGTAGGCTAGGTTAAAGAAAAGGCTGTGCAGAGCCTTGCAAGAGTCATTTAGAAGCAGCTTGTCACTGTGACATTCGTGTCTGATGTCTGTGGCAAGTTTTTAGCTGCAAGACTTACAGTGGTTATTTTAAATAAGAAAGTCAGATTCCCAGTGAACGGTAGAAATACTAAAGCAGAATTATTGTAATGAGCCAGACAGGTCTATCAGAGAAGTTGTACAATCAGTAGGTGTACAAAGGTTAGGCTTAGGAAGATTATCACGATGGAAAGATAATCAAAACAAATACAAATGCACAGCAGTATCATAAGCTTGCAGTAAAGTCCACAAGGAGCACAGTCTCCAGAAAGAGATCTTTCCCTAGACCCCTTTCCTGGGGTCTAGGAAAGGTGCAGCCAGGCTCCACCCTTTCCAGTAGCACCGCTGAATTGCCTTCACCTGTGCTCCCACAGCTGACTTGCTGCTTGCCTCAGGTATTCAATCAGGGGTTCAGGCTGTGATTAACAGTTCCCGTACAGAAGTCTTGCATACTTGTTTATGTTATCCTGTGTAAAACAATAATATTTCTACTGTTTGTTTAGATAATGCAATGAATGTGATATGTTGTCTCTTCCAATGATGCATGCCAGATATATTATACTCCACAGAAACCTTTGAGATGGCCATCAGAGAATTTGGCAAGAAATTGCTTCACGAGCATTAAGGAGTCTTTCACACAACATGTCCCTACTTGTGGAAGTTATTAAATCTATGAAATGTAAACTTTAAAAAGGTAAGTAAGGTGAGATAAGAGGGGAAAATGAGTGGTTTTAGTGTTGATACAGTTTGACTCAAACTTTTAAAATTGTGGGAAACAGCTAAAGGATTACAACGGATCTGTTATCACTCCAGCTGCTGTTTAAACAGTTTTATTTCTTTTTCCTGTCTTTGGTAGATCTTGTAACGTGTATGACATAGTCCAGGATTATTTTAACTCCATAAGCATCAAATGATACCGTCTGTGTTTGAAAGAGCATCAGGTTCTCATCTTACTGTACCACTTACTGAATTAAACTTCCTGAAGTCCCTTTTTTTAAGGAAAGGAGTCTCAGACCAGAAGATCCTAAAGCAATGGGCAAGAAATTTTTTCAGGATCAAGGAAAAGCAGCACCTAAGAAACAAATGTGATTCGGCATGTTGGAAGCATCACATTCCCCAGATCTGATGTCACTGAATTTACTGATTTCACTGAAATTAAAGGCTGTCCTGTGTTCGGTTTCTGTCACAGGGGAGTTGGGCTCACAGGAGCTGAGCAGATGCCCTGGTGATCCACTAGTTAAGCTGTTGCAGAATGACTCAAGTGACTGACGTGGCTGGAAGAGGATCTAGTCTAATAAGTGGGGTTGCATTTTTGTCCTTGGTAACATGGCTGTGTCTTACACAGCTGTCTGCTGGAGATTTATACTGTGCTCTTTTCGAACGTTCCCATCAGCACTCCCACTCAGGCACGAGGCAGACTGATTCTGTGGCTGTGTTCTGGGGGACTCATACCATGGTGTTAGACTTCCTCGACCTCTCAAAACAAAGGCCCAGAGAAAAAAGTTCTGCAGGCTTCCCCTTCTTGTCTGTTTTTCCTGCGGTGGCTCTATGTACCTAACCCTGTTCTGTGTGCATGGGTAAAGAGAAAAGAACAATACTGAAAGCTTAGCTGCCCCTTGTTTGGGCAGGCAGAGCTGTAGATTCTTCGGTTAAGGGCCACAGAGATTACCTCCTCCTTCTTTTCTATGTATAATCATGGCATCCCGATGTGGGAAGTGCAGACTCTTTTTCATGCTCCTCTATTCTTTGTAACTGTGTTGTGTGTGTTGGGATAGGATGATGCCAGAGGAGGTGCTGAGTAGTTAGTATTCCCTGTGTGTTTACTGTGGTTTTCTCAGCTAAAAGGTAGCAGGGGAAAGGGAGAGTTCCTACACTTATCTATTGTAAAACAGGTTATACTTTTTTTTTTTTTTTTAATGGTGATTTTGGCACACTTTGGCATCTGTGTGGACATGGACCTGTGGCAGAAATCCTGATTTTGGTCTGTATCCATTTCCATTCAGTAAGTTTGAGAAGAGTGAAAATTTCATTTTGGGTTCTGGTGTGGACTTCACTGACAGAATACAGACTTGACAACTGGAAAGGTTCACTATTCAAACATTTCATTTCCAGAACTATTAAATAAGCAAATAGATAAATAAATAAAAGGACCTGAGAATGGGCAAGGTTTATTATTTAAACATCTTTCCAGATCTGTCCGTGACCTTTCAACTTATGAACCTGTAATTGGTACTGCCGTTTTCATCGTCTGCACTGGGCCCTGCAGTAGGGTGCTGCTCCATCCTCTGCATGTGCCCTGTGAGAGCTGCAACTGGGGCAGGTTCCATCAGTGTGGCTGCTGCCAGCATGGCCTTTGCAAGGAATGGAGGAAGGAGGGCCCAAGGAGCCTGTCGCTCTGCTGCCTGTGGGTGCTGTGGTGGGCCAGCTGTAGAAGTGGGTGCTGTGTGAGATGGAGGAGCAGAAGTAGCAGCTGAGGTCTGGCTGCTGCATGGTGGCAGCAGAGAGGGGGCCATGGATGACACATCTCCCGCTGTGCTGCTGCAGCAGGGTGGGTCTGGCAGGGCTGGAGCAGTGCCAGCATGGGTGACAATGTTTTTCATGCAGTTGTGTGGTGAGGGGCCCGTGGGTACCACTGTCTCTGCCCTTCCCTCCTTTTCTATTGCCATCAGGCTCCTGTCTTGCCCAGCATCTGCTCCCCACTTGGGCTGGGCACCTGGGCTGCTCCTCAGGTGGCTCTCATTCAGGTCTCCCTGCAGGGCAGGGGCAGCCACCTCTCATCTCTTCAGGGCAGCTCTTCTCTGGCAGCGTTTGAGCAGTTGTGGCTCATCTCTCTTGAGTGATATTAAAAGAATAACTAAAAAATGCAAAGGAGAAGAATTAGTTCCTATCCATTTGGGACTGAAAGACAGCAAGATACAGGAAGATTTTTAATTGCTAAAGACAAACAAGGGTATCAAAAGGGTCTATCGGTCAGCTTAATCCTAGAGCTTAGGCTAACTAAAAAAAAAAAAGATATGTTGCAAAAGTATTGAAATAAATAGATTAATCATATCCTGATTTATTTATCTTTCATTCCATGGGTTCAAATTTGGCTATAAGCTAAATCTGTTTCATCCATATTTCTACTATTCAGCAATGCTACCTCTAAAATACCTGGAAACAGAAGAAAGAAATGGAGATCAGAGCATTTACTGTCATCTTCATCTCCTCTACTACCAAGGCTTATTTTATTGGAATCTTCATCCCCCCTCCCAGAATGTTGCGAGTTGGTTTGTGTGTGGAGCAACTGGCATACCTTTCTGTGAGCAGCAAATGCTTCTTCTGCTGGAAATTCAGGAACCGGAGGAGATCTTTTGCAGTTACGTTGTATTTTGGTGAATCCATGTAGATTAAGTTGACGAGTGAAGCTTTTCATGTTTTCAGTCCAAAAAGCTCTCCAAGGTTCTTTGCTTCACAGTACTTCAACTTTAAACATATCTTCATCAGTTACAACAGTTTCCACTATGACTCCTCCAAGTCATCTTAAATTGGTCAATTTCAAACATTCACCAGTGTTTCTACAGAAAGCTGAAAACGCTGGCTTTGCTTTCCTTAGAAGAGGTAAACATTTGGTTTCCTGTTCATCAGAAGAAGTTAGCGAATCCTCTTCTTCCTTTATTTATGCTACAGCACAGATAAATTTAAGGAACATCTGGACAATGCTCTCAGCTATATGGTGTGATTTTTGGGTGGTCCTGTGTGGAGTTGGACTCAATTATCCTTGTAGGTCCTTTCCAACTTGGGATATTCTGTGATTTCAATGACTTGAAAATTAGCACCAGCTCTGTAATTTCCTACTGCTAGCTACTGATTAAATATACAAAATCATCTTGAAAAGTGTATTGAATATCTCCTTATAGAAGTAATTATAACATAGCCCAATGTTTCAGACTTCTGAATGTTTAAGAAAATATTATCTTCCATTACTTGGTTACTTTGTACATTTCAGTTTGCGTAGACTGGCCATAAGAGAATCAATTACATCTAAATAAGCTGTCTTAAATAAATGCATACAAAACTAATTCACTTCTCTAAAAGCAGTGAAGAGCCACCAGAAGTGCATGAGATGTGAAACAGTTTCCAATTTAAGATGAATCTCTTCTTTTTGAACATTTTAAATCAGTGTAGTCTGCAACAATTACTTTAAAAAAGTGTTCTGTGGTTAGTTATTGTCTGCTCTCAAAAGATGAGAAGTTAAGCTGACCTTTTCTTGATCAAACCCAAGATTACCATACTAATTTTAAAAACTTAATTCTCTTTTTTAATATACATTTTTCTTCTCTTGTTTTCTTCGATTTTGAGCCTTCCACGTGAAACACAGACTGTTCTGTATGTGTCCTCTTTAAAATTTCATGTGCTACAGATGAATCAGTTAGTGAAGAATTCATGACTCATTCCTACAACAAAATGTCATGAACTTCCCCACCTATGTGGCCTGATCATCACACCCCTGCTGATTTATCTCCTTGCAAACTTTCTGATTCCTTCTGTACAAAGTTCTTATTTTTCTTTCTGGTGTTGCATCCATGAGGACCTTATTATTATTGACTTTTTGCTGAAATGAAAGTCATGATAAAACTCAAGATTTCCAGGATTACAGTATCTAACTACAAGGATGGCTGGTATGTATCATGGGTCATCATATATTCTGTTGTACAAGGTATTACAGGCAGTGTTAATCTGAGAAATAGTGTGTATCTCTGTAACTCTATTAAGAGCAGATGGTTGGGTATCTGATTTCAAGTTTAAGCTTTGCTTTTTTCTTATTTCATGCTTGTACTCACTAAAAATGAGATGGAGAAGGCTATAAATTAAACAAAGCTCAGTGATTTTCCACTGAGTTCTGAATGAAATGGCTTATATCTACCAGGACAGTCTGGGGAGGAAGGGAAAAGAGTGAAGTTAGGTAAACAGTCAATCTTCTTGATGTGCAAAGTAGCTGAAATCATTCCTTCTTGCAGTAATATGGGTTGAAAGAGCAAAGGTTTAAAGAAAGAAGTCAGGAAAGAAAAGTTTAGTCCCCAGCCTTGAGATTCTGCATCCCTGAAATTCCTACTAATGTTGGTTTCCAGGCCATAGATCAGACAGCAAAAGGACAAGCACCATGTACAAATAAATACAGTGGAAAACAGTGTAAATTTGTTCGTATTGGAGTGTGATTACTTCGTGATCCTCAAGTGACTTGTAATGATCAAAAGACAGGACGTACAATGTTTCCTCTCTCGTGGTTGATAGTTGCTTGAGATACACACTATCCATTGGAGGATGCTTTGCTTACCTTTAACTTACTCAGACTCCAGTTTTATTCAGAGTAGTATTCAAAGTCTAATTAGTAATGTATACATCTGTATTTCCTTAATAGAACATCTCCTTTGCCCCCTTCCCTATTTGAGATCAGAAAGCTGGCCCAAAAAGTAGTTGAGCCCTATGCGGGTGTTGTGCTTACTTCTACCTTCATAGCAGAGATTTCTAAAATCAGCTTTCTGACAATCCCATGCTCTCAGCAGTCTGGGACATTTGCAGACATTTCCTTTTCATGTGACGAGGGTGGTTCAATACAGTCAGAAACACATTCTCCCTTCTGTTTACCCATCCACAGCACTACTGAATGTCCTACAGTTTTTAAACATAATGAATTAAAGAAAACTCCAGAATAATTTGATGACTTAATCTTTACATTGATATTAAGTAGAATTTCGTGCCTTGGCACAATGTGAATCTTACAGTAGTTAAGACAGCAGAATTTAACATTTTCTCTTTCCACATAAGGAAGGTTTTTTTTTCTATATTTCTTTTTTTCCTCTGTTGTCACTGGTGTTCTTTTAAATTTCAAACAGCCAATACACCAGGCCAACCTTGTGTGCCCTGTGTTCTGACTTCAATGGTTTTTGTATTTAGAATTCATAAGAATTTTCTTGTTAGCAAATGCACCATCCATGATAATGCCATCATCCACTATCCAGGGAGGAGGGAGAAAATGAAAACCAGAAGAAAACCAAATCCCAAACTCCCTTACTTGGTGTAGGCTCCTTCCAGCAGTCCACAAATCTTACTTGGGCATCTGGCAGGGACTTGGCAGCTTTGCAGTTGTGGGAAGTGAAAAATGATCACAGTTAAACTTATGCCTAGCCTTCTCTTCTTTTTACAAAGACAGTAAAATAGTAATGTGGTACCCATTTGCAGGCATGCGTCTATGTATAGCATTAGATGGCCTCTCCACAGCACTTACAAACTGCTCAGAACACCGTGCATGGGCGAACTGTAGTGCTGGGGAATTTAGGTTTGATCTCAACTCCCACTCTCTCAGCTGTTTCTGAAGACTTGGTGCACTGTGTTCTATTTCCTTCTCTGAATGGCACTGTGCATTGCTAGTAGTAGCACCATGAACTACTACTACCTCATACTATATTAAATATCCACTTGCTTTTTTCTTACAGTGAAATAAGTAAGAGGAATTTTGTTACCTGGTCAGATGAGCTTCTTCAGTACCTCTAAATGGTCTTGTATTGCAGTTGTGCAAAGCTGACTCAAGAGACTCCTAAACACAGACCAGGAGAGTGCTCTTTTCCCCTCCCTCTTTCCCAACTCAAGAGTTTGCTTGTTACCCTTATCCCATCCTCTGAGTAATCTAGGAGGAGCTCTGCCATACAAGCTAATTACTCCCTCATTGCGTGAGCTTTCTCTTTCCATGTACTCTTTAAAAAAACTTCTTTCCCTGTTCCAAGTATGAGGCAAGCTGGAGCTCTTCAAGTGCAAAGCAAAACTGTCTACCTGCAGCACAATTTTTTTTCAGACTGATTGGATGGTATGGCTATGAAACAACCCTACCCAACTGCAGACAGTGGTTTCATACCTGGTGGAAAAGGCAGACACTGGAGGGAATACCGTGTTCTAGACGTAACTGCTACAGAGATATAAACACTGAACTTCATTCTTTATTTTTTATCAAAAATCTGTGTGATGTCAAGACATTTAACAGCTAGCACACCATGCACTCCAGTACTTTGTTGTTCATTTGCCATTCCTTGCTGGCCTTGTTTGCACTGTGATAGTTAAGGTATTGGTATAAATCTGGAAGCCGCCTATGTGAAGGCATGAAAACATGCAGCTTCTTTATCTCCTTATTTCAGAGGTAACATCCCTCATCTAATCCATTTTATTCCTTATCTAAAAGCTAACTCCATTGCATCCTAAATAGATAAATAAAAAGGGCCAAGTTCTTTTGCTTCTCACACACTCCTTAAAACTTCTTTCATCTCAAATTTGAAAAGTTGTTGGCAGTTTTGTATCCAATGTATTTCCTTCTGCCTCCACCTCCTCGCCATCTATTCCTAAACCATATTTTCTCTTTTCACGGCACAGCTTGAAAACTAATACAGACTGCTGGATTGAGGGTCCATACAGGATGAAACCCCTGTAATCTCACTTTCCTTCTTTTGCCCTTCAGTCCAGCCCTCCCTTCTCCCTTCCTCACAGCCATTTTTCTTAGATGACAACATAGATGTCTGAAGATGTTGGTCATTTGTAGGTGTATTACTTACAGCAATGCCAACACAATGCAGAGCAAAACAAACTCATGTGAACTCACTATAAAGAATTTCACCGTAACTCTTCAAATTACACAAAACTCTTGCTAAAACAGTTAAAATTCAGCATTTTTATTTTGTCTTGGTTCTGTATTTTCTCCTATTCACTTGCTTAAGGCTTTTGATTTTGGTATATTTGCTGTTTTGCATTCTTTTTGAAGTATCTACTTCTGCTGCCCAGGCAGTAGCACGTACTTGTTTAACCCAGGCCCTGCTAGCAGCTTACTTACTGAGTTATAGTGCTAACATGCACATGACTTTGTGACTGAATGGATGAAAGGGTCACTTTTGATGGGGCCACTTGTCCTGAGTGCCATTCGGTAGATGTTTCCTGGAGCTCTTCCATCTCTTTGTCATTCTGCATTAAAGTTACAGATGACTGCATCAGATACAATTTGTTTCATGAAAAAACATAGGTGGGTTGAGTGTAAATGTACCTTTCTCTGGTAGCAAGAATCCTTTTAGCCTCTGTTTTAGACAGACATGTTTCCTCCTGCACAACCAAGGACCCACAGCCTAAATCCATTTTGCAGGCCTATTCCAATGCTTGCTGATGTAAATCATGGCTTTTCAAATTCCTCTAGAGATGGGTAGCTTCTCTTCCAGAGACTGTCTGCATTGTTGTTACTACAATACATATTGCATCAAATTAACCACAACTAGCCCCACATTCTAGAATGCGGCCCTTTTCTTGCTGAGAAGGAAGTGGAACTGCTCAAGATAATACATTTTCATTTTCCTGCTATTTTGTGCTCCTGCTAGCTTTTACCTACTCAGCATGTCCACTGAATTCTTATTAAAGAAGCAAAATCACTTTATCATTGGTCTCACTTTTGGATTTATCCACTGACTCAACAGTGAAATGACAAGAGGTTCCCCTTGTCTCATGAAGCACTTTTATAATTATCAAAAGATGGAACAAAACTCTTCAGAGCAGGAAAGGAGCTATACTTCACATTAATGTACTGGGACACATCTGCTACAAGCAAGGTGTTGCCCCTTCCATCCGATAGGGAGAGCCAAAGAGCTGCTCTCCACTTGCTATCAGGCACGTAGAGCTGTGTTCTTTCTTTCTTCTGCCCTGCTGGTGGCTTGGTGATTTTGCTTGTGCAAAGCTGGCTACCTCGTATTTTTGTCTTGGGCAATGGCCTGGGTTCCTTGACAGCCTTGTCACTTTGGATTAGTGCAAATGTTTGTTCTGTTTAATACAAATATTGAAATCATCCTATTCCTCTATGAAAGGATGTACTGATTAATGTAAGTGTTCTTACCTTTTATTAAAGATGTCATTGTAAAATTGTAGGCTTTGATTTGTTAATTTTTATGTTTTGTGTTTCAACATGATGGCAGTGTTGTCATTTTTCCTTTACTGGTGTGATGAACTGGTCACCCTTTTTGACTTCTTTTTCTCTCTTTACACAAGTGCTTTAGTGGTAGCCCAGAGCCAGTCTCTGCAGACAACTCTAACTGCTAACTTTTATTTCTTTCCAGTTTCTTTACAGTGATTGCAGCACAGTGGTACTGTTTCTATGCTTTGGAGAAGAGCACAAAAATAATTGAATATTTTTAAGCTGGCTTACCTTTGTACAGCCATAGAGAACATGGTAATTAATACTGAATGCTCTTATGCAGTAAATTAAACTGATTACCAAGCGTAGCTTTGAGATTTTACTGAGGTTATATTAGCAAGACCTGTAAGGTAGGAAGAAATGTAATCCAAGTATGTGTCAGGTAGCTGAGGTATGGGAAGTATATAATTTGTTGTATATTCTAGAAGTGACAGATCACTGTTTTCAGCTAAGCAGCTGTTTTTCTCATCTATATTTAATAACTAACGTTTTGCAGGAAAAATGAGAAATAAATTCCATTAGTGCAACCATGACAAGTCCAGGCCAATGTTACTATGACGGCTTGAGACAGGCTATTACAATGTAAGCCCACATACAGGCACGTTCATCAGTTTCAGGGTGGAGCAACCCAAACAAATATTTTTCCAGCTTGCCAATAGATTGCATACTGTGAGGCAGTACTTTTGGGCTGTATTTTGTGAACTCCAGCTCGTGTTTCTCCTTCCGAGAAGTCATGTGCTGCTATTTCCAGGATGGCAGAAGGCTCCAAAGTATCGCTAAATTTGAATGGTCAGTCAGATGGAAAAAGTCAAAGCCCAGATCGCTGTCTTTTCTTCATCATGGCACAAAACATTGTCTGATTAGGCATGGTAGTGATTACTGAACTCAGTAATCAGATTTGCTTGTGAGTTATTTAGCTTCAAGTACACTTGTAAGCTCTGAGCATCAGGTACACTTCCCCCTGTTCTCCCAATTTTCCTGTAGCTAACTGAGTGCTCTTTCTTTGCGAATAATAGGGGATATTTACTGTACAAGAAATACTTTGAGATAATGCCTTTTTTCTTTCTTTCTTTTTTTTTTTTTTTTTTTTTTTTTTCAGACTGACAAACCCCATTATTCCAGATTCTGACTGCCAAGAAAAACAATTCTTTTCATCAGAAAAAGGATTTTATTTTAATACGGAAGTATTTCCATTAAGAAATAATAATGAAATTATTATAAGACTCCCCACGGTCTGTAATTTGGGGAGGGGCTTTTTATTAGGGCATATTAGAAACAGGATGAGGGGAAATGGTTTTAAACTGAAAGAGGATAGACTTAGACTAGGTATGAGGAAAAAGTTCTTTACTGTGAGGATGGTGAGACACTGGAACAGGTTGCCCAGTGAGGCTGTGGATGCCCCCTCCCTGGGCATTCAAGGCCAGACTGCATGGGGCTGTGAGCAACTTGGTCTGCAGGGAGGTGTCCCTGCCTTTAGGGCTGGAAGTAGGTGACCATTCTATGATTCTGTGATTCTATGATTCCATGACTTCTGTTTCAGATTAATCAATTGTGACATATATGAAAAGTGTAACTACCTTACTTAGAATCACAGAATTGCAGAATGATTTGGGTTGGAAGGAATCTTAAAGATCACCAAGTTCCTTGTCACGGACAAAGACACTTCCCACTAGATCAGGTTGCCCAAAACCCCCATGCAACCTGGCCCTGAACAGTTTTACAACATAAAAAGGAACGTGTCAGATGCAGTCTTTGCTTTCCTGGCTTGGAACACTTCAAGCAAACAGTAAACAGACTTTTCCAGCTTCAGATTTTTCTTGCTGATGTTGCTACGGAGAAAGAGAGATCTCTCTACCATTAATCTGATGGTACATATCATGTATATATGATACTTGTCTGATGCATCAAAGTATGTGACAGATACCATTCACCATATCAAAATAAGTATTTTACTCTTTTTTTTTTTCGTTTGTTTTTTGTAATGTTTCCTAATATTCCTCCACCTGAAGAGTCTAACATGAGTTATGAGTTTTGCCATGATCTGACTCTTAGTAAACTCCTAGTAGACCAAACATTTAGTCGTTTCCTTTCCTGTGAGATCATGTATTTTCTGCAACTAGCTGGCATCATTCTAGCCAGGCTGGTAACTAATAGTTGTCTGTGTTGTGCTAAAAATTCAGAGCTCAATTTTGAGGGCTTGTGTTAGGAGACTGCACAAAACACAGCTCTTTTGACCACTCTGAAGATTTCTAGCTTTTAGAGTTGACAAAATGACTATTTCAACTGTTGTGTGCAGAATGTTGTTCATATCCTTCCCTTTCAAAAATTCTACCTTGTTTCCTACCCATAACTGCATTTCATAAATGATTTCAAAGTAGAATGTTGAAGAGTGGATGTGATAGTCTCCTCACTGCAACTGGGAAAAGGTTAATCTGAGTTTAGGCCCTCGCAGTGCTGATACTTGCCTTTCTGATAAGCTCCTAGAACAGGCAGTTTTGTTATCAATACCAGAGGTTTTCTTCAGCTCCTTCAGGATAAAGTTCTTTATTTTGACACTTCCAAACAGTTTGACATATTCTATGTTAAAACAGCACAAGCTTCTTCAGTTGTCAAATTAGCAATATTAACAAACTTCCATTTTTAACTATAAATGGTTTCCTATAGAAGAAATTACACTTTAAGCAATCACTCCTTGCATATGTTTGAAACTGAAGATTATCAACTCCTTACTACTGTTACCATTAGTCTGGTGCTACTCTGGTACAGATGAGCTTTCTTTATCACCCAAAACATACATGTATTTTGTTTAAACAAGATTTTTTCCATGAAACTAGATTATGTAGTAAGAATTCATGGCTGAGCACTATAAAATAGATCTCAATTCTATTTATGCTGTGATACATAAGGGAGTAAATCTGCCCCTGCAGTGATGTGGTGGGATGGAAGGTAGGAGCTTTTTCTGTTAGACATCAGAATAGGTAAATAGTTTCCATTTGTTTGTTTGCATGCAGATATTATCTTTCAGGACTTTAAAGACATTGACAGAAGGCAGATGATGGCATGACTGTCTTCTTTTGCCTGAGCCCTGTGGAAAAACTTACATTGTTGCTCTACTGCATGAATAAATTGCTGTCTTGGAACCTGAGTGGCTTAGAAACACCAAAGTGGCTCAAAACAACCCATCAGAGACATCTCAACCGTCATGTTTGTATGTAAATACAACACACGCCCAGAATGATCCAAAAATCAATTATTTTCAGTCTTAGAGGACTGCACAAAAATGGCTTAAACAGCTACTGAATACAATTTAAAGTGGTGCTGTCGGGACAAACAACTGGGCTTTCTTTTCTTGCCATGTGTGCGAATTCAGATCATTTGAATTGAGTTGTTACTCTAGAGCAAGTTAACATGACAGCCATACTCAGCTGTACGCTAATACTGAACTGGGAAGCAGAGTAATTCTCTAACTTCAATGAAGTTACCCTGGATTTATACTAACATAAAATGAGGACCTTGGTCTCTAATCTTCCCTGAAGTATGCTGTATGCATTTTAGTGTTCCTTAGGAATTAACAGAAATGTCAGTCATGCTTTAGCAGAGCCTAAAAATGCCTCCTAGTTAAATGGATTGTCACAGAAATGCTCAAAATGTGAAAGGACGTGTAACTCCAATATTTATACTTAGGTGAATGGCCATGCTCGTACATGAAGTCTCTCTTGAAAAGTGATGCCCTAATCAAAAGAAAACACAGTTTATCACCCTTGAGACTACAGCAGTGTTCTTTAACATAGACACTATGTAAATAAGGAAGATACTGAAAAACATTTTGTAAGCAATTTCTAAATTTGAATATCTTTGATGTCAGTGACCAAAATCAGATCCCCTAAATAAGGTCCAAACTGTCTCTGACTGAGCAGGCAATACTGCCAGTAGTTTCTACAAACCTTGGCCGTTGTGCTGTCGATGGAATGTAGAATTACTTAAGTAATTTTGCATTAGATTCTATGTCTGCTTGAACTGCTCTGCTGTATACACACAACATATATAAGATGAACAGAAATGTAATATATAATCTTTCTTATTGTGGAAAGCTTCAGATCTAGTGTGTTTCTTCTATCAGCATCAGCAAGTCCTCTCGTTTCCCTTTTTTCTATTGCAGTGTAATGCAAAGAGAGTCTGTACTATTCTGACATGGATCTCGATATGGATACGGATCTTTCATTGAGTACATTGCTTAAAATCTTTGTTAGGGGTGGAGAAGTGCCCATTTTGTTTGCAAAATTTCTATTAGAAAAAATGATTTGAATAGTATTTATGGATCTGGATATGTAGATATGGTAGTGTATAACTTTAAATAATTAGGTGCTAATTAGTCTCTCTCTTTTAAATAGCTTCAATTGTTCCATCATTTATTTAGAGTTTGCACTTGTCCCTTGTTTTGCTTATGAATGTGAATTATCAGACTCCGTTCCAGAGATGCATCTAGCACTTGCCGAGCTCTTCAACCACTCTGCATGTAGCATACAAAGGAAAATAAAGTGATTGAATTGCTGCTCTATGACCCTATTCTTCTCCAAGGAGACTTGAAGTTCTCTCCAAGGGCCTGATGTTCTGTATTCAGAAGCCAGGCAGTTCTCTTTGTGTTCTTACAGTCCTATTGCTACAAAACCACACTAATAGGAGGCTCCTGCCTCAGATCAGCCGTGCTGCGGGTGGTTAGGATTTCATAAGGACTGTCTTTGTGCCTGTAGGACTGTGGAACTTACTGTGCAATGTGACGCACTGAGACAGGCTTCTAGTTTATGGCCTTCCACACATGTACTTATTGAAAGGCTCTTACTGACACTCTGTTTTAAGAGACCTGATGCTTTCCTGCCACGATTAGTGTAATTGGGTAGTTAAAATTTATTGAGGTTTTTTGAGCTGCATATCCTTGGTGCAAATGAGGTTGCCCAGATCCATACCAGTGAACGCTTAGAACTGTGTATAACACCTATGTTTTGATCTCATTAATGCTATAAATCAAGTTTGTAAAGTTCTATATCTACTGTGTTTTCTGTCACCTATACCTTGATTTTCTATGCTTGATAATTATTTTTCAAGTTTTGCAATGCACATCTCCAGGCTGTTTTCTGGATATTTTTGCAATTAGTTTAATGAACTTTGCTTAGGAGTTGCTATGTGATTAACAGCCATTACCTTCTTGGATTGCCAATTTTGCAAATCACCTAGAGATTTCATGTCCTGCAATTAAGATTTTTTTATTCACAGCATAAAGCCAAAACACTGTTTGTGGGAAATTCACGCAGCTAATGAACAATATGAGGGAGCTGGTTGTGGTTGTATGATGAAGAGAAAGCCTGGCAAATCAGAGGGCCATCACCTACCACATGAAGTTCAACAAGAGCAGTGCAGGATTCTGGGATGGGGCAACCCTGGATAAGTGCACAGACTGGGGGACAAGGGGCAGGAAAGGAGCCCTGCAGATGCTTAAATTCTGGCTGACAGCAAGTTAAACATGAGCCAGCAGCGTGCCCCACATCCCAAAGGGACAACCAGACCCTGGGAGGGATCAGGCCCAGTATTGCCACCAGGTGAGGGGAAGGGTTGTCCTCCTCTACTCTCTGCTGGGTGGCCTCTCCTCCAGCACTGGGTGCAGTTTGGGTGCCACAGTACATAAAGAACATAAAACTATTAGAGAGGATCCAAAGGAGGGCTATGATGACAATGAAGGGACAGGAAGATAAACATATGGGGAGCAGCTGAGGTCCTGTGGTTTGCTGAGCCCTGAGCAGAGGAGCTGAGGGGAGCCCTCATGGCGGCTGCAGCTCCTCACAGGGAGCGGAGGGGCAGCGCTGAGCTCTGCTCTGTGTGACAGCGACAGGCAACGGCATGGAGCTGCGTTCAGGGGAGGGCAGCTGGGGGTCAGGGAAAGGGTCTGCACCAGAGGGCGGTGGGCAGGGAACGGGCTGCACAGGGTCACAACTCCAAGCTGTCAGTTCAAGGAGCGTTTGGATAGCGCTCTCAGCCATAGGGTTTCATTTTGAGTGGTGCTGTGTGGAGCCAGGAGTTGGACTTAGTGATCTTTGTGGGTCCCTTCCAACTCGGGATGCTTTGTTATCCTGTGACACTGTCATGCTCCGTCCCTCTCAGCAGCTTCCAGAGCCAGTGATGTTACGGAGTTCCGTGGTTTGCCTGGATTTGTTGCCAGCGCATTACCCCTTCGTGTCGGCAGGGTTCAACGGCTCATTCTTAATAGCTGGAGAAGGAACGTGCCGCCACTCGACCCGCAGAGAATCTTCGCTGCCGCTCCCGCCAGCGGTTCCCACAGCGGCTGGAGGAGGCGGTTGCCGCCGCGCGCTGCCGGCACTGCGCCCTCCCCGCGGAGCCGGGCACACCACTCGCCGGCCCGGCGCACCGCTCCCCGGGTCGCAGGCTGAAACCGGCGCCCCGGGGGGCGGCGGGGCTCGGCGCTCCCGGTGGGGCCGCGGCGTGGCGGTGGCGTGCCGGCAACCTGCTGGCGGCCGAGCCCGGCCCCGCCGCTCGGCGGTAACCGCCCGGGGCCGGACTGCGGCGGGAGCGCGGCCGGCCGCCTCCCCGCCCCCGCGGCGGAGCGAACCACTGCGGCCCGTCCCGGAGGTGAGGCACCTGTCACCCGGCGGCGGCGGGCGGGCGGCGGCGACGGCGGCTCGTGGCGCGTCCCGCGGCGGGCGGGGGCCGCGCGGCGCAGCGCTGTGCCGTGCCGTGCCGTGCCGTGCCGGGGAGGCGGGAGGCGGGCGGGAGCGCGGCTGCAGCGGGGTGCGGCGGCTCTCCTCCCCCGCGCTGCCGCCACGGGTGTGCGTGCGGAGCCGTGTCGGTGCCCCGGCCGCCGCCGCCGCCTGCAATGGCGTTGAGGCGCCGCGGCGGTCGCTGCCTCCTGTCGGGCGGGCGGCGGCAGCGCTCCTTCTGCGGAGAGCCCGAGGAGCGGCGGGGGCAGCGCTGAGGAGGGCGCTGGCGGAGCAGCGGCGGCTCCCGGCCGGGTAAGGCGGCGTAGCGCGGGGTGGGCGACGCGGGGGAGCCCGGCAGCGCGTTTTCGTTAACCGGGGCTCGGCCGGGCGAGGTGCTGCCGCCTGACCCGCGCCCTCGGTCCGCCCGCCCACGAGGAACCGCCTCGGGGCTCCGAGCCGTCCGCTCGGCTTAAGTTCCTTTCCATCGGCGTCGCCACCGATAGCGGGTCGGTGCGCGCCCGCGCTGCGGGGCCTCCATCGGCTCCCGCGGCGATCCGCCACCCGCTCGGATCCGGGCAGCGGCGGCCGCCGTCCCGCAGCGCCCAAAACGGGCTGGCGTGCACGGGCGGCGGAGGCGCGAAACGAGCTGCGGCGGGCGGGAAGCCCTGCGGGCCGGCAGCCCCCGGGTGCGGGCCGGGCTGCGCGGGGCCGGGCGGTGTGCCGCGGCGCTGCACGGCACCGGGCAACTTTGTGCGAGGGGATCGCATTTCTCCGAGCGCCGCTTCGGGCGAGGGCGCTAACGGCGGGTTCCCTCGGGCTGCCGGTTCTGCTTTGGAAGAGCCCCTGAGCGCGCGTTGAGTGTGATGGTATTCGTGCCTTTACGTTCCTCTGAGAGAGCGCGGGTTGCGGACTGCCTCGGGGAGCAGAGCCGTTTGCACGGATTGCTTTGCATTACTGTATATATATTGCTTTCGTTTTATGTGTGTAACTCAGACGTTTGCAATGTCTTACTTTTAGAAAAGCTCAATAACAGAAGTAGCGATGTTTCTCATAGTGTGTTGCCTTTCCCGTGCGTGTGTGTTTGTGACACTATACTTCTTGGGAAATGACAATCCGCTCTCACACTATGGAACACCGAGTTTGCAGTGAGAAAGTTCTGGTATGTTTGTGTGTCATTAGGTTGTATTTTTTACATTATTTTTAGTAAATACGTCAGATAACTAAAGGGAGATAATGGCTTAGATTAAAAGAGGAGCAAGTGCATGGCATGATTGAAAACACCCCACTTTCTTTTGCAGGTTGAGCCTGCCACTGCTCTGGGAAGGCCTGGGCTGTGCTGCTGTTTCCGAGCTGGGTTAGCCCCTGCCTCCTGCCCTGCTGGGGATGGCCCTGCCAGGCGGCAGCACCTCCTGAGCCCGGGCTGGGACGGCTCACTTGAGTGCGGCTCTGTGGAAACTATGTGAGCTGGTTCTGCTCTCCTGAAGTAAACATGATGAAAACGGAGTCTTCGGGAGAAAGATCGACCCTCCGAAGTGCTTCTCCTCACAGGAATGCTTACAGAACTGAGTTCCAGGCACTGAAAAGCACCTTTGACAAACCGAAATCAGATGGAGACCCAAAAACGAAAGAGGAAGGAGAGGCCTCTCAGAGCAGGGGGAGGAAATATGGCTCAAATGTCAATAGGATTAAGAACTTATTCATGCAGATGGGCATGGAGCCCACTGAAGGTGTTGGAGCTGCCCCCAAAACCAGGGGGAAGGGTGGCCCTCCATCACCTCAGAGACGAAACAGGCCCAAAGAGTTCGTAGAGAAAGCAGATGGTTCAATTGTAAAATTGGAATCTTCTGTTTCAGAGAGGATTAGCAGGTTTGACACCATCCATGATGGCCCTTCTTACTCCAAGTTTACCGAAACACGCAAGATGTTTGAGCGCAACGCTCATGATGTGGGACACTCCAATCGCTATTCCCCAAAGAAGGAGAGGGCGGTTTCCAGCGAGCTGGCAGAGGAGTGGTGCAGCTCCAAGTTGCACAGGGGCAGCACTGACTCCCTGGACAGCCTCAGCCCCAGGACGGAGACTGTCTCTCCAACTGTGAGTCAGCTCAGTGCGGTTTTTGAAAACGCCGACTCACACAACGTTGTTGTTTTGGAAAAGTCAGAGAACAATGAAGAATACTCCGTAACCGGTCACTACCCGCTCAACCTGTCATCCAGCGTCACTAACATCTCCTCCCCTGTTGCAAACCTTGAGGGCTTCAGTCCTTTGAAGGATGCCGGCACGTGGTCTCCGCCAGCCAAGCAGGGATCTGGCACGATGTCTGCTGAGCACTCTCAGCATAACAGCGCGCCTCCTGCACTGAGACAGAAGGCGACCACAGGCACTGTGTCGGGTTCAAAAACAGCTGAAGAAGTCAAGAAGAACACAGAACCAAGTGCTGATTCTGTTGAGAGCCCTGGGGTCAGTCAACAGGATCTGGTGCTTGACCGCGAAAAGTCTGCGGACAGTTCTGCAAGGAGTAAGGCAAAAACAGATGCAGAAATTTTGTTGCGACAAAAGGAACGTTCAGAAAATGCAGAGGGTATTGCTGATAGACCTGAAGCTGCAGAAATACAAAGAAATTTAGTTTCAGGGGGTGATTTGGCAGCAGATGCTGCTTCAGATGCTGCTGAGACCCATTATGATGAGGCAAGTGAGAAAGAAGTGCATGAAGATGGGAATAATTTCCAGAGTTCCCACGTGTACATGCATTCTGACTACAACGTGTATAGGGTACGATCGAGGTATAACTCTGACTGGGGGGAGACAGGGACAGAACAGGATGACCAGGATGACAGTGATGAGAATAACTGTTACGAACCTGATATGGAATACTCGGAGATTAATGGATTGCCAGATGAAGATGAAATCCCAGCCAACAGAAAAATACAGTTTAGCCGTGCTCCAATTAAGGTAAAGTTTCCTTCATTCTTTTCCAGCAGTTTGGTTCATTTTCAAAGACAACTTGTCTTGAAATACATTCTGACAGTTGAACTTGTACTGATTGTGGAGGATCTTTTGGTAGCCTTTTTTTGCAGTCAGCCTGTGAGTATAATCCTAAATGAAGTAAGCAAGATGAGCTCTGATTAGCTTGTGTCATTTCCTAGGCTGCTTGGTGGCTATCTGAGCTCGCTGAAATTGAGAATGAAGGTTCGGGAGTCTGGAGTCTGAGAATTGTAACATGCATATTTTGATGGACAACTGAACTGTAATCACATGGTGAGCATAGGAGAGGGTGTTTAGTGGCCTTTGTGCTGGTTGTTGGTTTTTTTTTTTTCTGTTGAAACTTCAGCTTCTTTAGATTGGATGGCTTTGCTTCAGCTCTCAGATATTCCGAAGTCATTGTGTTTACACACTGTGCTGTGAAGTACAGTGTGCTGTATTAGAGTGGCTCTGTCTCAGTAGCAGAGGGCAGTTACTGTTCTGCATCTGAGTTAGTATCACCTTTTCTAGTAGCATTTTTACTTCTTAAAACCTTATTAGATCTTAATATGGGTATTTAGTGTACGTCAGTGTAAGAAGCTACAGAAAGGTGGAAGTCAGCTGCCTGTAACACCTAATGAAGGCAAAGTTTCTTGCAGAGTTCTTCCAGGTGTGTTCTTGAACACCTTGAAACTGCAGGCAAGAATGCAGACTATTTCGGGTATTTTCAGCTAGAAAGAAATAATTAATCATGTTTTTGTAGCAGTATTTCACTGTGGAGTCCTGGAGTTATGTATAGAAGCACTTTATTTCCAAGTTATGTTTAATGAACATCCAGAAACAGTAATTTTTTTCAGAAAGGGCTCTTGAAAGGCTAAATGTGGTGAAGTACTTGAAGTGTGCACATTTTTAAATCAAAGATCTTTCACCAAAATGCACTTTATTGTTTCTGTGTGAGTTCAGTAATGAAAATTACAAAGTCAACTAAAAAAATGTTACTATTGAATGTGAAGTAATGTTGTTTACAAAATTTGTGTTTGCACCACCTGTGGTTTGTATTAGGGTAAGGTATGCATAGCTGTGCTAGGAAACCTCAATCTGAATGAAGCAAGCAAGTTTTGGCATCCATTAATTGTGGTATGGAGAAAGGGGAATGGCCGTGTGCTCTTCATGCTTGGAGGGGACCATTCTTCAGACTGAAACAAAATATTCAGTGCCAAAATAATGGATTTTTTGTTGTTAGTATTTTATTCAGGCTGGTGTCATTGACCAAAAATTCCAGCAGTGTTTGTGCTCCCTCTGGATTATTCGTGTAATTAAGTGAGCTGAATTTCTTTAAATTTTTTGGAGATGAAGCAGAGAAAACTTCTGTTACACAGGATTCTGGAAGGTGCCCCCTCCCTCTCCTTCCCCTCTTCTGGCTGCACTAGCGCATAAGATGACTTCTCTGTCTTCTAGAAGCAGTGAACACAAATTGGCTTTATTATGTTTATTATTGATAGGAAAGATAAGAATTTGGAAAGCAACCACAGTGATGTTAGTATGGATGGTAGGGTTTTCTGCCCTTGCTGCTTTGAAAGGGCTCAGAGGAACACTGACAGGGGTGCATTGCTGTGCTCTGTCTGAATTATTGTCAAATATTCTCTTGTTCTTTAGGTAAAACATTTTTCTGCTCAGGAGCTTCACGCTATGTTTATGTCATATATTATCAAGTGATAATAAGAGTCCATCAGAAAAATGCTTGACTAATGAATGTATATCTGTTGTGGGTTTTGGAATAAGGCATTCTTGCTTGCCCAAAGTAAAAGAATCATATCTTTAATTCTTTTAGCATCTTCACTGTAGCCAGGAGGAAAGCAGAATAAAAGTTGCATTGAGAGAAAGCAATGCAGGAGGGGTGATGTGCTGTGTCCTATGCCCCTCAAGCACATGCAACCTGTTGGACACATGGGGAGGAAGAAGCGAGACCTCACAGGAGGAGGAAGTATAGCCAAGTCGTGGAGGACAGCAAGCTGCTTGCCTGCCCTTCCCCATGGCCTGCCTGGCCGTGCTGCTGCAGGCAGGGAGCTGGGATGGCAGCTGGGGACAGAAACTTGTCCCTGTGGGCTCCTGTGTGGCCTCTTTGATGGCCTCACTGATTCAGCACGCTGCAAGGAGGCTGAGAGCTGCCTTTGAGGAGCAGCTTCTATCCAGCAAATACCTATCAGTGATCAGTGCACAGAGTCCTCCAGTCCCCCCTTGCATTTGTACAATACACATTCAGCAGGCAGGCCACTTTAGCTGTATGTTGCAGGGATGCCTGCTAGCAGAGAAGTGTTCCACTGTGTAAGAATTTTTCCAGTTTTGGCCATTTCATGCATTAGAGAGAATATCTTCTTTCATTAATACTTATCTGAAACTTTGCCATACACATACTGTGTGTGAGAGAGGAAAACACAAAGCAATTTAGGAGTATTTTCTGAACTGCTGAAAACTGTTAAGCCTTTATTAAAATGAAGCAATTTGTGCTTAAATGCTCTGGTAGGTAGCAGTTCCACCCAGTGCTGATTTCACAGTATCATACCTCCGTTTTCCATTTCCAGGTGAGCTTTGAAATAATAAAATCAGAGTGTGAATTTGTAACCTGTGAAATGAGTGGGTAGTATCCTAAAGTTGTTACTCGAGGGTCTCAGCAGCAGAAACATCTTTGAGTCAGTAATGGTTTTTTTTTTGTTCCGTGCAAATTTTCAGGGAGGTGTCTAAGAAATACATGAAAAGAATGCTAAGATGGAAGAGCAGAGATTCTGTCACCACTTAGGGGAACTGCTTTGTTGCATTAGTGGACATGCTTTGGACTATGACAAACATTGAGATACAGACAGAAAGGTGAACAGAAAGGTGAACAAATAAAACCTTATTCATCCAACTGAAGAAAGATTGAATTCTGCTTATCACCTGAGCAGGAAACTGGTTTGCAAACTCACTCTGGAAAGAAGCACACAGGACAGTGGGTACGGGAAATTCCTCTGTTGCAGACTGTGATTCACTGTCACCCATCCTGTGCTCCATGGGACCTCACTGTAGGTCTGTGGGGTTATGCTGACCTCAGCTCTCCTGCAGTTGGTGGCTGCATGGGACTGTCTCTATCTGGGTGAGTTTCTTGGTTCTTGGAGCACTGCTTCCCTGCTCTGAGCAGGTGTGTGCTCTGGGCTGATCATAGAAACGTTCCAAAGGGAGGCAAGGAGGAGCTCCTAGTGGGAGTGAGCATGAGTCTGCATGTTGCTGAACAGGGTTTGTGCACACTGATTGCATGTGGAGTGTCTGCGTAGCAATATGGAGGCCTTGGTCAGCCCTGGATTGTTCTTGTGAGGTGTTTAGTATCTGCTCAGTGGCAGAGCTGAAACTCCCAAGTGTAAGAAGTGAAAACGTTCTGTAGGTGTGATAAGAAAGAAATGTAATCAAGTGATTTTCTCAGGGATGCTTTTCTACCAAAAAAAAAAAGGAAAAGCATGGAATTTCTGTGGCTTGTTGGCCATTTGTTGAGTTTTGCTGGGTTGCCTGGGAGTTCAGTTAGATGCTGCATCCCAGACATTACGGGATTATTAGGCAGGGCTGGCCAGCAGCACGATTCATTAACTCTTAATTTCCATTTATTGAAGTGTGGAAAGTGTATTAATTGTCCACGTGTATCATAGACTTTTTTTAAAAAGAACCATCTTTCCTCCATCTTGGATAGAATTAGGGTGGAAGGTTAATGCCTACCTCTCTTCCTCCTTTCAGTTCTGGTGTACCAATAGCTGATGGTTGCATCTCCAGCAGATACCCTATTTCTTGCACAAGGAATGTGATAAACCAGTCAAAGCTGCTTGCAGAAATTGATGTCTGCTGCACGGACTGTGCCCAGCATGGCTAAGGGGCTGGAGGGTTGGGTAGGGAGCAGGCAGACCACCAGGTGGGTGGGAGGGAGCTCGGGGTGCAAGGATGGCGCCATGCAGTTTCAGGATTGCACAAAGCTTCCTCAGGGGACTTTGTATTGTAGGATCTATGGGAGAGGATTTAACGGGAGTGTGAAGTATGTTCAATGGATGGGACATCCATACTGCATCTAATTTCAGACAAAAGAGTTATAATCTCTGGTGTCTATGCTTCATGGGCTGCTCCTCCCTCTTGTTCAATGTAAGTACAGCGTTTCAGCTTTCCAGATTGCGTTTTGTTCCCATCGTCATCAGCAATCTGAATTTGTGCTTCACTCTTTTTTTCATGTGAGCCTCTGAAGAGGTTTTCCCAGAAGTGCTGTGACTGAAGATCAGTTTAAATATAAATGACATTTATATCTCTAGTTGATTTTAAATTTCTTAGGAACTCCATGCTGTTTTTTCCTCAGTAAATAATCAATTCTAGGAGTACCTTTTTTTTTCTTTACTTATTCCTCTTTTTATCTCACTAACCCTTATTCAGCTTTCTAAATGCTGGTGAAGAGTGAATCTGAAACAGTTTGACACTACAGTCACTTTGGTAATTTTTGCTGTCCAAAATATTGACCAGTAAACATAAAAATAAAGTATACTTGCAATGTTGTCAAATTTTAGTGTTGAAAAAGGAAGTATTTCTTTGCTGATTCAATGTTTAGCGTGGCATTTATCCACTGTTAAAATTTTGATCAAGTGTTTTTTTTGTTC
This sequence comes from Tetrao urogallus, assembly GCF_951394365.1. Classification (NCBI taxonomy): domain Eukaryota; kingdom Metazoa; phylum Chordata; class Aves; order Galliformes; family Phasianidae; genus Tetrao; species Tetrao urogallus. The sequence goes on along the minus strand of NC_136820.1, from coordinate 28,139,939 downwards.
ACAGCAGTCATAAGTGAAGGTTACTTTCCCACAAGCAGTTATGGTCCCAGGTGCCCACCTTGCCAATGCTTCTAATTGTGTTTTACTTGAGTGACTATGGAATTGGGTTTAGATGATCTGCATGTGTCCCTTCCAGCCTGTGAGCTCATGGTTCTGTAAATGAAGTGGTCCTGGTGCATCTTAGGCACTTCTTGAAGGCAGATGTCAAAGGAGAACTTGCAGAAGGATCCTCAGGCTATCTGATGTTTAAAATGAGTAGTTTGGTTTTGAATGGGTTATTTAGGAATCCTTACAGAGAAATATGGATGTGCAGCTTTCTTCTGAAGCCACTGGAAGAGTGTTTCCTTTCCTTAAATCTCCTTCTGCTGTGTCTGTTATTTGCTTATAACAGGCGGAATGGAAGGCAGCTTTGACTGTACTGAGGGACATGGTTTAGTGGGAAATACTGGTGGTAGGTGAATGGTTGGACTGGGTGATCTTAGGGGTCTTTTGCAGCCTTACTCATTCTATGACTCCACGAAACTAGGAATTAAGTGGGCTTAGGCTCTGTTGCCAATTTCTGCGGTAATACTGAACGTGACACTGAACCTTTATGCAGATCTTTGAACTCCATAAAACAAGCAGAGAGTTGTTTAACAGCTCTGTTAATTTTCAGTTCTAAAATAGCTTGGGATACTGAGCTCATGCTTAGGTAGCTTGAAACACACTGTGTAAAATGGCTTTATGCGTTTTTCCAGGTGCTACAAACTGTGGGAAAATCTACAGACTAAGTAGTAATAAAATGTGCTATATTGCAGAGATAATGATGCAAACTTTGACTATTTGTGAAAGTTAACAGCTTAAAACTAGCTTCTTTGTTCTGGTAGTAGAATATATGGAGTATTTCTGGGACCAAGCTCTATATTTCAGTTACGTTTGTTACAAGAAACCTTGGCAAAACATTTTGTATATTTTGTCAGGGAAGGGAACAAAAAATTGGCATTTTCCTGTAAAAAGGCTGGATGCTCTCAGGTAGAGAGCAGCAAGATGAAACATTACAGAGCAATTTGCTATTTTAGACCATTAAAAGGCAAGTCTCTTCTGCATAGTTTTCTCATGTGAAGTACATTATTGAGCTGGAATTGTATGCTTTCACTGTCTGGGAGCCTTGGCACATGATAATTTTAAATGTGGAAGAGTTTTCTCATATTAAATATAGAGGAAATCATATTGGAGCACAGTGGATGGAATAAATCTATCTGTCTATCACAGAGTGTTGTGGAGACTTGAATTGCACTGCTAGGGCCAGGGACCAGTTATTCCTGGCTGCTGTGTTCATACACAGATAGTGAACTAAACAGAAACACTGTTCCTTTGAACTTGGTTTTATAAGCACAGAGGACATTCTAGAAGAGCCATTTGTAGAAAAAGAGTTTGCACTGAGTGATTGATTGAATGAATCAGAGGTTTATGTGGTTCAAATTGAAAGGGCTTCCAATTAAAGGTTTTGAATTTCAGATATGCCGACTGAGAAGCTGTAGGGAAATGGATTGAAATGAGGTAAACCAGAGCACCAAGGGAGCTAACGGTGGGGTTCTTGGAGCCTCTCACATTCAGAATATGCATTCCAGAAAAAGGCAGAGTACATGAGCCGAAGAATTGCAGATCTGACTACAAGAGAAGTCAGCCAAAGAGAATAGCAGAAGCTAGCCAAGAATTTGCAAGGAGTGGCAAAAGTGGTTGTTGAAAAAATGGAAGTTGCCATAGAGTTCAGAAGTTCTAAAGCGTGAATAAGATGGTGCCAGAAGTCAAGCAGAGTTTGACCTTGTAAAGGAAAATAATCTGACTAGTGAAAAGCTGTTTATCCATTGAATGTATAACAGGAGGGGAAGTGAGACATCATGCAGTAAGCGTGAGGTTATGATTAGAGCTATCACACTACAGTACACACAGTGTAATTGTGCCTTCTTGTTTAGTACAGTTGGTCAGGTGGAACATGGAGTCAGGGTTTAGAGTGAAATAAATGTGCAAGAAGAAACTCTTGCAGTGAAAGTTCTTGTGGTGAAATGAAGATGAACAGAAGTTCTAGCACTCAGGTTGGATGGTGGTTGGAAGGAAGAAGTTGTATTTCAGAAAGTCTTCTAAAATACATTTCAAAACAAACAACATACAGCAATTTAAAAATGGAGATGGGATTTAACTGTAAAAGAGCAAACACTGGCTGTTTCTCAAAACATACTGAAGAGATGCTTTTGGCAGCTTGAAAATTATTAATCTCTTTTTCTGTCTTATAGCAAAGCTATGAAGAAAAAACGAATAATCAAAGGCAGGGAGGCAAATGGAAAAATAGAATACATCTGGATGAATTTATGAGAGGTAGTGTATGTCAGGCTAAATTAGTGTCTGCCTTTGATAAGATAGAGCAATTGAGAAATTTCAGTAGTCCTGTCTTAGGAGGCTGGAGCATGCTAGCGGCAGTTGGTAATGTCAGCAAGTGGGAAGCCTTAGCATTGCATAGAGGGATTGTGGTAAAATATGTGTGACTGCGAGGACTTGAGTTGTGGATATGGATTTATGGGCTGCACAGTTAGACTGCAAACCAGTGACTGTTTTGTAGGGAGGGAGAATTAAGGAGAAAGACACTCTGTGAGTAGCTTGCACAGAACAACAGCGGCAACCCGCAGTGTGATGCAGCTGTGAGGAGGGGAAATGGAATCCTAGGTACTTGAAGCAACATGTTTTGGTAGCGGCAGGGAATTCTGGATGTCCTTTTGTAACTCAATAAGGAGACTTCATCAAGACTGTGGTGGATTTTACCTCAGATGCGTGACTTTGCAGGAGAGCTGCAGCAACTTGATTCTCTTAATCTTCCTTTTTCTTGGTTAGTTCTATCGTAAAACAGGAGGTTTAATAAATTTACCTTGCTCAATGAGGGACGGCAAAGTCTGAAAAAGAGCATAATAGCATCTCTGGTATATTCATAAAGAAAAACACTTGAGGACTAAGAGGCAGTGTTCCTCTTTTAAGGTGGAACTGAGTATTTTCCAGCTAAGATTAAAGAGTTGTAATAGCGAGCAATGGCACAGGCAATTTCCTTCTCCTTTCTTATGGTTCTAATAGGCCATTGTATTGTCTAGCAATGTCTATTAATTCTCCTCAGGTATGGAATTTCCTTCAGCACTATTGAACTTACAGGCCATGAATAATCTATTAAAAAAGTAGCTGCTATTCCCGCAGTTAAATGGTACAAAATGATACCTGTTGTTCTCAGGTGTCCTTTTTATATAGTGAGTATTCTAGTGAGAGCTGAAGCTAATTTTACTCACTAAATTGATTCAAGAGATCCGTGAGCTCCCTCAGATATTTCCATGCAGTAAAGTCAGTGGAAGGTGTGAATGCAGAATTCAGCTGTGTGCTCCGTGTGCTCTGTGTTAGCACACCTGCAGCAGTGCTTCTTACCCTGTGCACATCTGTAACTTTTTCATGTTCTTCTCTGCAGTTTCCATCTACCTGAGTATTCAGTGCGTAATCTCAGGGGTGTAAGATGCTGGTTCATGTTGAAAGGATATCTTTTTGTATTCACTCTATGCTGTATGTAGGCCTAGTGCCTTTAATTTCATAACGTGTATTACTATTCATGTTATTTTTCAAAAGCAATAAAGCCACAGAGGCTCCTGAAAGTCATATTACCAAACTCCTGCCTAATTCAGCTAGGTGTCGTGGTCTTCATGGTAAACAAGCATAGCAACGTTTTGTCCGGGTTTTAATCATTTTTGCATCTTTTAAATTTGCAGTCATTTTTTAAGATGGACTGGCATATTTAGGTACTCACATATTTAATCAGAATCTCCGTATAGGTCCTATAGTGATAGGACCAGAGGGAATGGTTTCAAGCTACGGCAGGGGAGATTCAGGCTGGACATCAGGAAGTATTACTTTTCAGAAAGGGTGGTCAGGCACTGGAATGGACTGCCAAGGGAGGTGGTGGAGTCACCGAGCCTGGGGGTGTTCAAGGAAAGGCTGGATGTTGTGCTGAGGGACATGGTTTAGTGGGAGCTATTGGGAATAGGTGAACGGTTGGACTGGATGATCTTTTAGGTCTTTTCCAACCTTGGTGATTCTATGATTCTGTGATTCTATATCTAGAGATATTCAAGTATATATTCTCCTGTTAGCTCTGCCTACCTGGGAGTCCAAAGATTGTTGTTTGTTAGCACTGAACTAAGTAATGTAGTGTAGACTTCATGTGCCTGTACTTCTTAACTGGAATAATCAGAACATTAGAATCATAGAATCATAGAATCACCAAGGTTGGAAAAGACCTAAAAGATCATCCAGTCCAACCGTTCACCTATTCCCAATAGCTCCCACTAAACATTTCATAAACTTGTTCATAAACTAACATTTGAATACTCCAGTTTTTTTACGAGGGCAGACCAGGGTGAACTGATGATTCTGGAGATTTTTGAGCACCCTAGAAAAAATATAACAGTCATAAGCTGGGCATTTAGAAATTACATTTAGATGTTGTACTGAGGAACATGGTTTAGTGGGGAAACATTGGTGGAAGGTGGATGGTTGAACTGGATGATCTTGGAGGTCTTTTCCAACCTTGGTGATTCTGTGATCCTTTGAAATGTGGCAAAGTGCAATAATGAAACTGAGAACATTTCAGTATGGTGTTAAAGAGCATGAGACTACCAGAGTGCACATCTTTTTCTTCTTCTTTGCCCAGCAGTTTCCTCTGAAGTAGTAGCTCAGTTTTGTCTCACCTCTGTAATCTGGTAGACTGACTGAAAGCTGTATTCTTTATATTTTCACATTGCTTTCATGTCAGTATTTTAAGGTGTGCAAAGGAGGAAATACCATTAAATTGTGTTGATTTTTTTTCTTCTTTTCTCCTTATTGCCAGTTAAACAGTTTCCAGTCTTTGTAGCAGTCGATCAAAAATGATTACATACTGTGTTTAAGTACAAGAGCATGATACAGTCATTACCAGTAAGTTTTCTCCATTAAAAAGGAGAAGTCACACTTGACCCGCCTGATAATCTTTTGCTATGAAATGACTGGCTGGGAGAATGAAGGGAGAGTGATAGGAATTTGTCTGCTTTCACTTCAGTGATGTCTCTGACAAAACAGCCTTATGGAGAAGCTGATGAAGTATGGCCTAGAAGAGCAGGCAGTGAGGTAGCTTGAAAACTGACAGAACGGAGATGTCAACTGATGGTAATAGGCACAGGAAGCACTTGGGCACTGCAGAGTCTGAGTCTGCATGGACCCAGAGCTCCTGCCTGCCTCAGCCATGCTGGGGTTAAGGCTTCATTTACCTCAGAAAATTAATTATGTTGCCAGTTGTGAACTCTGTCAAAGGAAGTTGCTGAATTACATCCAGAAGCAACTTTAATTTTGATATTGGTAAAATATAGAGTGAGCTCTTGTGTTGCTTATCAAATTGTGACATGGCTTAGTGATGGGATCAGTTTGATTTAGTGATATGTCTGATTGTTGTACTTGATGATCTCGATGGTCTTGATGGTCTTTTCCAACTTAATTGATTCTATGATTCTGTAACAACACGGGGTTCTGGAAATCCAAAGATGTTGCAGCAGTTCCCGTATGTTTTTCCCTGCATGTAAGATCACAGAATCATAGAATGGCTTGAGTTGGAAGGGATCCCAAGGATCATCAAGTTCCAACCGCCCTGCCACAGGCAGGGCCACCAACCTCCAGATCTCGTACCAGACCAGGCTGCCCATGGCCCCATCCAATCTGGCCTTGAACACCTCCAGGGATGGGGCATCCGCAACCTCTCTGGGCAGCCTGTTCCAGCACCTCACCACTCTCCTCATTAATCTCTCTGTAAGGAACTTCCCCCGATGTCCAGTCTAAACCTTCCCTCCTTGAGCTGATGTAGTAACTACTTTTGTTTAAAAACATTTGTTATAACAAGACCTCATTGAATACGTCTTGAGTCGTTACTTGTAGTCGTGGTGGAGTGTGGTCAAATAAAGATTTCCAGGATTTAGAAGGTTTTTAAATGTTTTTTACTACTCCTAAAACACATAAACATTTAGGTAGGGAAATTCTGGCTTGTTTTTTGAATTGTGAAGCTCTGCCCTTTCCTTTTTTCTCAATGCCTATAATGTATATTTAATTGCTAATTAGAGTTGTGGTGTTAAACACTGTAGAATGATATGACAGACCACGCTTCATTGTTCAACATGCTCACAATATTGAATTTTTCTGGACTTGAAACAATTACAGAGTATCTGCAGGGTGCTGCATTTTGCTGCCTTGAAAGAAAAGCAAAGGGAAGAACTGCAGCTGTGTTGGTGTGATGATGACTGGAGTGTCACCTTAATTGGTGACACGATTAATGACCTTTGCATGCATATATATATCCATTACCCCTGACAGACAGTAGGTTTAGGTTAAGGATTGTTAGTAGCCTTTCAATGTTTCCTGTTAACAAGAACTTGAGCATAGCAATATTTCCTGTTTCTCAGTCAAAATAACTACCCAAAAAAGGGTTGAAGTTATTTTTGTATTGTTGTGCCATAGGATGAGCAGAATGACCTGGATTTACAAGCATTGTTGAACAACGCGAAAAGATTTAGGAAATCTTTAAAGAAGTGTTAGTTAAATATTTACCACCAAGAGGAGACATTAAAGATGACCTGAGCAAAAATAAAACAGTTAAGGGGTGGTGTTCATTTGCAACAAAGGCAAAGCCCACTGATATTTTACATGTGATAGTGGTCTCAGTATGTGTGTTCCTGTTTCTGTCCTTAGCTGCTTAAGCTCTGCTAGGAATTAAGAGTGTGAATGTTCAGATGTGGCCGTGTGGCTGAGTTGGTGACTAATTCCGTGTTGTGCTGTACAACTTCACTACAGTCTCAAAATTGCTTTGTAAAATGTCTGGAGTTAGTAATGTTTGCTAGCTTCTCTATGAAATCATTTCTATAATGAAGGAAAGAAGGCATTCAGCTAATTTCATAAAACTCAGCAACTCCCAGTAAGTTGGGATCGCTGGCGTTTGATAATCCGTGGCATGCAGCGGTGCATCAGTAGTCCTGTGGTGCAGCGTTACCTGGAATTTACAATTGCACACTTTCTTTGCCATTTTGCCCCAGTCAATTGCAAGATGTTATCTGAGCACTGTTATTTATGTATGTAGCGGGTCTACTCTCTGCTCGTCTGCTCTTTCAGGTTTTTGCCCTGTATTGATTGTGGATATTTGCCAGAGTGCCATTATTGTTGTTGATGGCCTGGGACATCGTTTTGGTTTCTGTGCTCTGTTATCTTGTTCTCTAGGGCTATGTACTTGACATTTTGCATTACTTTAAACGTAGCGAAGAAAAAAACAGAAGTATTTTATTTAAATTTTCAGTTTATGAGTTTTTGTCATTGTTTTACATACAGTCATCACTTGAAAGACTGAAGAATTTTCAATGGTTCGTTTTATGTTGTTCTTTTTTGCAGAGTTTATCTTGGTAAAGCATTCTCTATGTTTGTGATTTCTTTATTTTGTGCCATTGCTGCGTGGGCTTTCTTTCTCCATAAAAGTGGTTGTTAATCTGGAAAGATTCTTTTGTCTATTTCCATTTTGTTCAGGTTTTAACTGGAGTATTCTTTTGAATCAAGTAGGCCAGGCATCTGTTGTGGCTGTGCAGGTTCAGCAGTACGGCACTCTGCCCCCGTCTGTGCTACGCTGTTCAGGGCAGTTCTGGTGCACCCTCAGGAACGCACTTCAACTGATGGATATCTGCTCATTTATCAACTGGAAGTTACTTTCTTTTGTGGGAGAATTTTAGTTCAAATGCTGCAGCTTGTGTAACTGCTGAAATTTTCCCTCAGTTATGCCCTATTTTTTGGTATGACATAAAACTGATGTGGATGAGTATGATGTCACATTTTAGAGGCTGAACTTTGTGAATGCAAAACAGTTTCATTTTGCTCAGGCCTTCATGAACTTTATTTCTTAACTTCACATCAGCATCACTCTTTATTTACCTCACTCATGACACTTTTTATGTAAAGCCTTTCTATGTTTTTTATTTTGTTACAATTTTCTACCAAGATCTTAATTCATTCTCTTTAAAAGATTTAGCTCTAAATGATATATTATCTCAAAGTATATCATGTTTGAATACATAAAAATATCTCAACAAGAAATAAATGATTTAGAGAGCAGTGGACATAAGAAATACACGGAATTTCCAGTTCATCATCTTGTGCTAGTTTGTGAAAAAGCGTTAGGTCAGAGCAGCATCACTAAGTTATAGTGAGCAGATCTTACTATTAATTTAAATAGATGTACCAGGAAGTAAATTTGCCTCAAGCTTTCTGCATTTGCTTATGTATGCATTTTCAAGTTCATCAGTTAAAATTTGTTTTAAAAAGTGTCTGTGAAATGTGTAGCTTCATATCCATGGCAGCTCCAAATGCTGTTTGTTCTGATTGCACTCTTTGCTCCACAGATCTAATCTCACTCTTCATTGCTTTTGATAGCCTGCCTCTTCACTGTGTCAGACACCAGAATTTAGGTGTGCCATATGTTCTGCTGCAGTTGTCCTTGAACCTGGTTAAGCTGTGGCTGACACTTAAGGGGAGAGGAAGCTCCATCTGCTCTGGGCTGCGTTGCAGGGAATGCCCCTTCACCTGGGCAGCTCGCCCAGGCACATCTGCTGATGGCCCTTTTTAAAATACACATCTGCACACCCAGAAAAGTAAGAATTGGAAGAACGCATTTATTTGTGTATGCAGGTATTTGGCTAATAAAATGTTGTAGTAATTCATCAAAAGGTTTCAAAAGAGAAAATTTTGTCTTGAAAACTCTGTTAAATTCATCTTTGATAAACAGAATGGTCCCAAAGGTACTTGCTTTATATGCAAGAATTTTCACAGTGCAAGGCAAAACTGCTAGTAGTAAAAATGTCGATTAAGGGTAAGCACGGTGCAGTTTCTCTCTGGTACGTTTTGTTCTCTATTTAACAAGGCTGGTACTAAAATAATGAAATACTAGATCAAATTCCTGGTCTTTTATACATGCTGGAATTCTAAGATACAGCTCCATTGACGACTCACTGAATACAAGCTGTCTTTTAATGGTTGGCTTGAATTGCTCTGAAAATGAAGGTCAACATTTTATCTTTTGTAGCAGAGAAGTGGGTCTGTCCCCTGCCCTCCTTTCAGTCCTCGTATGGTTGTAGTATAAACTAACTTTAAAATACCTTTATGTGAACCAACTGCTGGTACTGATATCCACATCTGTGTATTTGGTGCAGAACCTCAGTGTTACCATCAGAAATAAGGTGTTACAGGTTTTTGGGACTCCCTGACATTGAGCAGCCCTTTGTCCAGGTTAGCTTGCTGGTACTGAGAGCAGCTTTTCAGTATTTACGACACTGGCTTTGGTTCAGTTCACTGAGCTTGTTGTGAGAACTGCCGAAGGCATGCGGTGGGGCATCAAACATGGGGTTGATGGAAGGGAGGAAATTCTGAGTTTATAGCAGCATTCGCTGCCATGATGTATCTGGGCTAAAGCATCAGCAAACCAACACTGGCTGAGGACAGTGCTGGACACTGTCATTACAATGCAGGCGAGTCCTGAGCCGGGGCTTCCGCACCATTTGGTTAACGCGTAAAGAATAGAAAATCAGGCATTGCATTAGCATGCATTTGTAACAGAGTAACTCTACAGACATAGTGATGAAAAAATAAAAAACCAAAACCTGAGGACTGTGGGGAGTACCGGTCTTTACTCTGCCCTGACTGTATTCCCATAGCAGCAGATGCTGGGAATTGCAGTCTGTTCTGCAAGGAGCCTTAAGACAGTGCTGAGCAGGTGGTCTGCTGTCTGCTTACACTGAGTAATGGTGAGATGGTCCCTTCATGCATTATAGGAGTTGTATTGGAAAGCTTGCTCCAGGTAGATCTCCTTGTAACAACAGACGATGCTGTGTTGGAAACAGTTTCAAAAGCAAGTAGTGCTCAAGTAAATTCAAAGCTGCCTCAAAAAAAGAGCAAATGACATAAAGTTCCTAGCTTTTAGTACTTCTTATGTAGAACTAAAAAAATGCCATGCTTTTTTTGGGTGACAGCTTCTAACAAATGCCATCAGCTTCGTGAAAGAATGTAATGCATTCAGTTGAAAGCAGCTCTTGATGAGATTAATTAGTAGTCAGCAAGTCTCCTTTGTGTTATCACATCACATCTCTAAGCTGATGAAGGAGATGCTAGGAAAACCTTTGTTACTGCTTAATGGAGTTTCTCAGTTTCGTGCTTAGTGATGTTGGAGTATATGAACTCTCTCTCATGAAGGCTGGCAACTTTTTCAGATCTGTTCCAAGTCTATAAATAATACTCATGGAAACTTTGGCTTGCCCAGACTACTAGTAAAACAAATTGGAAGAACGCTAACCATCTTTGGAGCACATGCCTAGGAAGGAGAGTGGGGAATCAATTTTGTACATGGGTTGATAGTGATAGGATAAGGGGGAACAGTTTTTAAAGTAGAAGAGGGGAGTTTTAGTTTAGATATCGAGGGAAGAATTTTCACTGAGAAAATGGTGAGGTACTGGCACAGGCTGCCCAGAGAAGTAGTGGTGCCCCATCCATGTAGGCATTCAAGGCCAGGTTGGATGGAACTCTGGGGAACCTGATGTGATGGCAGGCTGCCCTGCCCATGGCAGGGGGGTTGGAACTGAGTGCTTCTTGAGGTCCCAAGCCATTCTGTGACTCAAACCTTCTTCATTTCTCAGGACAGCTTCTACCTCATTGTGAGGTAGGTTAAATTGTGTGCTCTTCCATTCTTTCTGTTGAACACAGAACCAAAAAACATCTCTAGAGAAAGAATTTGCAGCTGGAAGAGGTATAAGTTAGGGAGGCTGCAGAACACCATACGTTGGTTCCTGACTCGATGTGCTGGTCCTTGACTCTAGGGCAGGGCCATGACTGTTACTTGCGCTTACTTACATGGTGCAGTACCCCTAAAATAATTTAATTTACTGTGGGATTTCATGGGAGTTTAAGGGCTCAGCTCCACATTTTTAATTCAGTCAACACAATAGTGTTGTATTTTGCTTTGACCAAATAAGAAGACCATAAATACCTTACTGTGAGTAGTCTCTAGTTGGTGATAATAAACAGTGTTTGTTTCTCAAACCTCACTCCTCCCTGGATGCTTTTCCATGCTGTTTCCTTCCATCACAATGTCAATTGAAATCTGATTTCTCTTTTATGTTGTCTCTCCCATTATTTGCTTGAAGATGGTGCCTGAAAGGTGAGAAAGGAATCCAAACCTGAAGCACATCCCAAGGAAAAAAAATATAATTAGAACAGCACTGAATAGAGAAACTAGACTAATTTTAAATCCTGGATAACCAGAATAGACTTTCTTATTCATGTCTTGAAACAGCCTTGTTTTTGATACACAATCAGGGCTTTATCGAGATATTCACTTTGTGATCAGAATGTCTCTTTGTCTGCATAGTGAGTATAAACAAGCCCAGTAGATAACACTGTAGGGCAAGAAACAGCCAGGGGAAGATGAAATAGTTCTCAGTTATGCAGCTGGATTTGGTGGAAGAGATAGGAGTGGAATAGAGAGCTTCAAATTTTAATGCTAAAAATAAAACTCAGATAACTGCTTTTTGGGAACCTTACGATGATGATGATGAATGTTGTTAGAAGAAACTCTTTACAGTGTATGCTTACTGATCTGCAGGTAAGGGAGGTACAGGTGAGATCTGTGGATAGAACCAGGAGTTGCAGCTGCATCTACTGAAGTGCTTAATCATTCCTGAACCATTTCTCCGTCCTTCACCGTTTGGATTCAGGAGAATTTCTGTGCAGTTTCCAATGCCTTCAAGATGTACTTCACTCGCTGTAATAGCTCCTTAGTGAGCATGAAGCCATGGCTGTCAAGAGTGGGATTACTGGCAATGATATCTTTGGCAGAACTGAAACTGTAATTAATACAGAGGAGGTAAAAGAAAGCACCTTGAGTTCTTAGTGTTTTTATTAAAGTGCTGACTTTCTTCGCGGCAGCAATCCAACGTGACTAGATACTTGTTTGGAAATATTAGCTGTCATGGGTGTAATTATATGCTTGGCCAGTGGAAGGAGGAAACGAATTACAATTCTCTGAATCTGTTACTTCTTTTCTTTGTATTGCGCTATCAAGCTATTTACAGGAAACAGAAAAGATTTAGGAGTGGGGGAGCATTGTGGGGAATGTGTGTATGTATTGCTGCAGGCAGCAGTACAAATTAGGTGTACCTGAATTAAAATTACACTAGGGAGGTTGGTACCAGAGGCAGTCTGGTTGTAGCTTTTGGTGCTCAGCAGAAGACTAGTCTACCTTGTCATGTTGTCATATTCTTTGTCTTTTTTTCTAATATTATGTAAAATAAGCCAAATGAATTATCTGTACTTTGTCTGCCCAGATGTTAATGACTGATGGATTGATACAGAATTTACTAACAATTCTGTGGTTGACAAGAGACTGTAAACACCAGCTGAATATTTTTTTTTCCTGAGGAATGGAAAATGTACTTTGAGGTAGTGACACAGCATGGCTGGTTTCTGTAGAACTTATTTGATGGTTTCACAGTATTTTATTTATGGCAATTGAAGGACATGTTTAGAGAGCTTCCAATCAAAATTCAACATTTGTGGTTGAAATGAGCATGCACAATTGTGTGTATGCAACTAAATAAGTCTGTGTTCCCTTATACCACCAACCAAAGCTGGGGCTTGTTGCAAACCCCTGGTAAGCTGTTTTGAAGAATGCAGTATTTAAAGGATCAGAGATTTTTCTCTTGTAGTTGCTGGGATTGACTGATTCATCTTTGTAGAGGCAGCTGTATGTTGTTTTACTTGTTTTAAAGATGGTGGCCTTTTTTTCTTTTTCCTGTGGTGTTTTAAGCATGTTTACACAGCAAGTACAGTGACTCTTCCTGTGTTAACTTATGAGTGAATGTTCTGGGAAGCTTGATGCAGAGACGTGGAGCTAAGCAAACAAACATTATTCCATCCCATTGAGAAGCTCTCTGAAACTTCTGCAAGAAATACCCTACAGGATGAGAACTGCCTTTATTTGTAGAGCTGTGAGCCTCAGACTTCAATTTGGTTTTTGGTTTGGTTTTGTTTCACTGTATAACAGGCAAATGTGGAATTGTGGTGGAGTCCTGCTGTTAGTGAGACCTAAACCAGTGCCTCCTCCAGTACCGTGGATCTTCCTTAGCCTAGCTGAAGCGACCTTTTTTCTTTCCATGGATATGTTCAGAAAATGTATTCCTTACTGTGTTCCTTAAGTAGTTCCAAAGTCATTATATAAAACCTGGAGAATTTTGTGTTTGAATCTGCACAGGATATTTTTGCTCAGTATGTTTATGCCAGGTTATCTTGGTGCTGTATCAAACTTCTTTCTGGTACTGCAAATTAGAAAATCAGTACACAAAATGCACATACCAGCATACAAGAATTCTGTGCGATACAGGGATATTTGCATTGAGCACAAGGCTTAGAAAGCTATTTCATTCAGCTTATATTCCTACAGAAGCCCCCTGAATTTTTGCAGTCGGTGATGCTGTTTCAAGCTTGAGAAGCAGCTTAGAGGATTGAGCTCAAAAAAGCATTTCAGATATTGTGAGCTGGTCTTTTTTTTCTCAGGTCCTTTCCAAAGCTTTCAGAAAAGCTATTTGGAGCACTGAAAAAAGAAAAGCAATATAGTTTCCCACAGTGTAGAGTAGCAGCAGTGAACTGGTGGCATCTGTCATGCCACGGTGCTGAGTTTATAACAAGTCAAGTGAAGTACCCAGGTTAGGTCTCGGCACAAAGGCAGGCCGTCCCCCAGGAGCCTGCCAAGCTGTGGCCATGGGCCTCAGTGGCACCTCAGCGTTCCTGTCCCGTTGATGAAAGAGTGGATTGTCCAGAAGGCCCCTCTTCCACCTCCACAGCAGAAAATGGTCTCCTCAGCCCTGTGCTCCCACTGGGAGCAGTCCAAGAGAGTGGCCGCTGCCGGGAGGGAATTTTTCTGACCTCCAGGTAGAAGTGCTTCGGTGGGATCTCAGCCCATAAACCACCTCTGTGCAAAGCTTGCTTAGAAATGAAGCCACTGTGCATTGGGGACAGGGCATTTGTGCTTAAGGCCAATTTATATTCTCTTTCATATTTTTTTAGACACAATTTCCCTCTTTTTGCTGACTGTTGCTCTTCAAAATTTCATTTCCTCTTTTGCACACACAATCTTTTTTATGGTAACTGCATATATATACATGTCTTCAGTTAAAACAAACAAACAAACTTGTCTGCAAATAGATACTGGCATTTTTTGGCCTTGAACTTGAATTTCAATATGAATTGATACTGCAAATTGATATCTGCTATGCAACTTGTGCGAGAGGAAAGGTGAACAACACCTAAACACCAGGATGTAAGGCCAGCAACTTGTATTTCTCATTTATGTTTTAACTGGCTCCAAAAGACTTTTTGTGGCTGAAATGCCACAGTTCTGGCCTTCCAGTCTGTACAGTCAATTGGGGTTAAACTCAGGGTTAAACATTTGCCCAAGCATGGCTTCTGGATCAAAAATTAGAACCTTTGAGTGTTGTCTTTAGTGATACTCACCTTTGTGTTGAAGGATTAAACAGTTAAATATGCAAAATGTTTTGCAATGCTCTTATCTAAGTGTATGTCTAAGAACTGCATTGCCTAGAGCTCTAAAACCTGAAAAACCATCATCAGGCTTTGGAAACCTGGGTTTGTTGGGTTCGTGTGTTTTCAGTGGCGTTTGTTGTGAAACTTCACCACAGACCTCCAAAGGCGTAAAACTCATTCTTCAGCTGTCTCTTCTGTTTTTAACACTCTCCTGTTGCTACCTAGCTCCATATCACTGATGTGCCATACCTGATAGCACTGCAGCAGATACTTCGAGGGAGCTCGGGGTGCCCAAGTGCTGATGCTCACATGTCAGTGCTTTCATGCTGTCCCCACCAGCTGTGTGTCAGATTCTCGGGCACCGTTCCTGACCTTGCAGTTTAAACATTAGAAACACTGTTCAAAGTAATCCTACCCTGCTTTATGTAAAATAAGCAAATCTCAGGCTTATCTCAGGAGACAGTTCAATGACTTTTATTTCCACATAGTACCTTCCAAATTTTTTGAATTACTGATCACCCTGATGACTTCCCCATGCTTAGGCCAGTTACCTTGGAAACCAGTTTACCCACACATCTAATCTCTGAACTGATGAAATAGTATGTACTGATTGCAAATCAATTTGAAGAAAGCTTTCTCCTGTCTTAATTGAAGAATGTTAATCTCTTTGTTCCAGAAGTATCAGAATTTCAGAGCTTTTGTTTTAATTCAAGTAGCATTTTTTTCACGTTAGTGCTTGAAAACACAATAAGGAGGACTGATATTACTTTATATTTTGAAAAAGATGCAGAACATCTCTCCTGACCAACTACATGCAAAAAAATCCAGATAGGCACAAAGCTGTTTGCTGACGTCTGTGGTTCAATTATACTGCTTGGTAGTGGTAGTTCAGAAATGTCTGGTTGTGCGGGAGGGAACAGCTGTTGCACAGCGTCACCAAGAGAAGCTGAGCACAGCAGTACTGCCCTGGAGCTGATGGGGAGTTGGTCCGTGCATCTCTTCTGGTATCCACATCTTTGTGACCTGTTCAGTGCCTTGGAGTAGGTGCTTCTGAGAGCTGTGTTCTTCTGTGAGATACAAAGAAAGGAATGATAAATACTGCTTTTTTCCCTTTAGCTTTTCCTTTTCTTTTAATTTTCAATAACTACTTGTTGGTCTTCTGTTCATCTTCATGCTATTAAAATGTTGTTTTTTTACTTACGTAACAAATTAACGCTAAATATTGTCTCCATTTTCTCAGACCCAAAATGAAGAATGTGATTTTTCTCCTTATTTTCTGGTAGTTTATTCCAATGAAATCAGAATTTATTATATTAATGGGTGGAGGTTTTTTTCAGATTCTTTCTGGAATCACAGAAGTTGAATAATAGTTGTTCTGAAAACCAGAATGGCATTTTATTCTTGAAGTAAACTTAGTTGCCTTTCCTGAGAATGAATCTGTTGATAAGAAGAAGCTCTGCCTCCCTCTAGACTTCACAATGATGCTGGAGTTTGCAGGCAAAGCTATCAGTCCTTTCATCTTCGGGTGTATTTGAGATGATGGTTTATGACAGTCCACATAGCAAAATCATATATTGCGCATCACAGATGGTTTTCAAACAGCAATTAAGCAATTTTAAGCATTTGCTGGATTGTGGCAAAAATGATTTACAATGATACAGTAAAGAGTTGGGTTACTGTTTTCTCATTCATCTGTTTTTCAGTACGGTCATTTGCTTCTCCCTCTTTCTGACATATTCAGGTCAATGAAACGTTTCCTGGGGGTGGCCAGAACTGTATGATTGTTAGATGTATTTATTACAGAATAAAGGTAACAAGGTTTCATCCAGAAATCTAGAGTCTAAAGAGTTTCTGGAATCTTCAGTGGGATTTTTTCCAGCAGCTTTGTCATGTTTAGAAAATGCTTAATTGGAAGCAAAATCATTTGAGAGCAGGATTTATCTACTTAGCTGAAGTAATGCAGTTTTTCTTGGTTGATTAATATACTTATGGTTACCTGCTAAGATTCTAATGATTAGAGACCAAGGATTTGGGGATAGGATTTAAGATGGAATTTTTATTGTTAAAGTTCATGAGAAATTTCTTGAAATGCTAAGATGGTAAAGGAAGCATGCATGGAATCTCTTTTTTTTTAATTATTTTTCTCTTACTTTTCCCCTTTGTGAATCTCATGTGACTAAACACAACTCAGGAAATGCTTTGTCACTGTAGGGTGGCTGAGCACTGCCCAGAGAGGCTGAGGAGTCTCCCATGTTTGAGATGTTTGCAAGCTGACAGGACGTGGTCCTGGGCAGGTGGCTGTGCACAGCCCTGCCTGGTGGATGGGTCACCTCCAGAGGTGCCTGCCAGCCTCAGCCATTCTGTGGTTCTGTGGAACGTATTTTAAGCATTTGTGCAGCTTCAGTTTAAGTAGACAAGAGCTGTTTCGTTGCTGCTGATAGTATAGAGTTGTAAGGTGGGTAGCAAATTGGGTGTACGGGTCATGTCAGTGAGTAAGCTGGAAGCACAGCAGTCAGGTTAATGAGAAGTTGCTGGATAGATGGAAGAGTGTTTTCATTCATGATGCTGATAAAGAAGAGCTACTGTGGGGATGGTTGACCATGTAAAATTTGCAGATTGTAAAATCGATACTTTCTGTATTGATCCTAAGAAAAATCATCTGAACGTGAAGATTGCTGTAATAGACGTGAGATTAAGGTCGGTGAAAGTGTGAAGGTTGGCGCATCTGGGTTGATGACTGATTCTTCCTGGAAATTCAGGAGACAGAAGGAAACACCATTAGCTGACCTATGGAGGACAGGTGCAATTAGTCTCTGTGTACTTAGCAAGTTTATTTTCAGCAGCTGTGTGTGAGAGGTGGGTCTTTGGAGATGTATATGGAGGTTTTTCTAGAACAGTTAAGGAAGCCCTGGGAAAACCTAACCCAAGCAATGTGAACAGTTGTAGTGTTTTGCGTTTGAGAAACTGGATTTGGGACTGGAATGGTAAGGTGAATAGAGCTGGCATTAAGGGCAACTAAGAGAGCCATGAAAGAATCCAGGGTGGAAAATAGAAGTCAGTTGTTAATACTCGACCAACGTTTTCTTCGTATGAGAAAGCATATAAATAGTTTATAAGGTAGGCTCTGGTAAAAATTTGAAAGCGATTATCAGGTGCCCTGCAGTATCAGGGTTTGGTGCCTGAATTAGAAGGGACCTCCCAGATTATGCCCATGTTATACCATCCTAACTGGAATTCCTTAGCTTCTCTCTGTGTGCTGAATCAAGATAGTGACAGAAGAAATTAACACTTGCAGATGCATGCTTTTCCACTCCATTTTGGCAGATTTATCACACGAGAGATATGGATTTTTCTAACATGTTAGAGTTGACAATCTTGTCAGCTATAAAATGCCACTGATACCAAGCATAGTTCTGTTTGCATAGCTAAGCTCATTCTCTATGAAAAACTACAGCAGAGCTATCCTGCTTTCTGTCAAGGGATTTAATTAAACTGAATTGAGAAACCTGGAACCTGAGCCTTCTGGTGTGCCTGCAGCAAGGGATACCATGTAAAAGTGCAGGAGTAAGTTCTACAGAATGCAGCCAGGCACCTTGCCTTCCTTTGCTGCGCTCTTTTACCACATGTATTTCTAGGCAAAAATATATCACAATCCAGCTTTCCATCTTCAGTAGCTGATGTACTGTCTCTTCAGGTCACAGAGAGCCTGAATATAGCGAAAAGAAAATCCTGTATTTATTTTTTTTTTTTTCCCATTGGTAGTTTGAATTTTTAGCATCATCATGAGCAGAGATGAGTGAAATATTTCCAGTTGGACATATTTGTCCATCTGGACAAAACATCTTAATTTTTGATTGAGGTCGTCAACCACACCATGTATTTTTTTCATTCTGAACTGAAGTGCAGAAAACAGATATTGGTAAACAGTCTGAGTGCTACCTCAGTAGATGTGGGAAGAGTAGAAAAGAAGGTAAAAGCTGATGTGAGGTAGTCACCTTAAGGTTTATAGTCAGTGACAGTCTAGTCAGTGTAGTCAGTGTAATTAGTGTCATCCCTCAAGGAGATGTCTGAAACAGCTGAATTGAATTCCAAGTGGCCCAGTTTCTTTTCTACTTGGCTGTGAAGTTAGCCCTAGCTAACCTAGCTAGTGCAGGCATTTGTATTTTTGCTATCTACAGTTGATAAAGGAAACTTTGGTAGATTTTGGGTATTTTAAACACTGTGTGTAAGCATACATAACTCTGGTTTGCTTAAATAAAAATCTCTTGTATTGTTCATGATCTCTGTGTAAGGGATCTGCAGGGCTATTGCACCTGACTATGCCTTCTGCAGCTGATGATAGCTTGGCTTGATTTCATTGCTTTAGTAAGGAGTAACAAGGGCTCCCTGCACGGAGAAGTTGAATTAATCTTTAAAAATGTCACACTGTCAGTTTAGTTTTATTTAACTGTTAGTATTTTAATGCTGATTGCTGTGGACCCACGTAGCTGTCAGGTAACTTGACCTGGATCAGAGAAAACAAGGTTTGTCTCAGTCCCCAGCTTGTTCAGTATGTTGGGCAGGTCACCTGGGGCGGACTCTGCCTTTAATTGTGCATTTTGTATATTTGTATTTTGTAAGCCTGACTTCAGATACACAAGGTTTGCATTTTCAGTAGCATTTGAAACTAAAATGAAATTGCAGTCAACAAAAACACCTTCTCCTTTTCTTTTTCCTCGGGTTTATTAGATTCGGTGTCTGGATACCTAAGAACTGAAGTTAAATTTGGACTTTTAAAAATAGTTACATTAAGAAGACAGTTCATCTTTCCAATTCATGGACCCTATGTATTAAAAACGCAGGATCTTGTTGAATAAATATCTTCTAGTGTATGACCATATCATTAAGCTCTCAAATGCACTGTGAAGTGGAAGTCACGTTCTATTAAGTGTTGATTGCTTGTCAGGGCAATCGTAACTGCTGGATTATTGCGCCTAACATTTCATGTTGTAAGCTTTAAAACTGCAGGGGAATCAGAACTATTAATTGTTTTTATTTCAATAAAACATCAACACGGTTGAACAGGAAGTTTATAGATGTAGAATCTAGTATTTAGAAACAGCATTTGAGAAGATATAACAACAAAAAAAAAATCTGATGTTAAATCAGTGTTACAATTTGAGGATGTTTTTTTTCTGAAATATCTCACAAACCTTTCCCTTCCTCACTCTCCTGTAAGTTAATGTGGTTTTATTGTGCTTCAAAAACATCCCAAAGCCAAGTTGAAGAGTTTTGTCTCTTACTGATATGTTCTATTCCATTACCACTTACTTGCATCCGTTTTTCTCCTCTTGCAAAGTGCTGTATGCCTGAATAAATCATGGTCTGTATCATAGGTGGTTCTGAGGTCAAACACAGTAAATACAGGTAGCTCAGCCATCAGAATAAAATGGAAAAGCATAAGATGCATGAAAACATAGAGCAGATTGACTGTAAATCAAGTTCTTGTGTGCTCCAAAAGGCTGCAAGTTCTGGCATAAAAGCCAGAATACTTTCCAAAGTAAGACTAATGGCAGGATCTGTAGGCAGTCTGGAGTGGTCTGTAAATTGCTTTTAGATTTGTAAAGCATCCATGTCATGTTCCTTCAGTTTTGTCTTCTGGTGGATGTCAGATTAGGTCTGATAAAGCAGCACTTTTACTTACTGATAGCCTGAATTGGTGTTAGTTTTAAAACAATGGAGCGTTATTCTCAGAACAGTGAATCATCTTGGAAGTCCGTTGTTCTGAATTATGTTGATCTACTTTTAGACAATAGCATAAACACAACTAGTTAGTGTATATTAAAGCATGAATAGTTTTGTGCTGTGAACTTGCCCTATTTATATTGTTCTTATGAAATGATTATTTGGCCAGTAATATCTCCTGACTTCGGAAAAGGGTGACTGCATCCCCAAAATAAAATAATCTGCAATTCCTTAGTTTTACTGAAAATAACATGTAGCTGAAAAGGACCGTTGAGGGAGAATTTAAACATTTAGTCTTAATTTAAATTATCAGAATGTTGTATTTGTTCCAGTTAAGAAGTGTTTTGAATCAAATGGGCTTTAAATTAGCCTTTTCAGTTCCCCCGGGGAGCTGCAGTCAGGTGCTCCATGCCTTCATCTTCCCTTCTGTGCTATGCTACCCAGCTGGGCTGCATGCAGTCGCTGTTGCCACGGGGTTCCTGGCTTTGTGGTGAATCAGCAAGTGGGAAGCCCAGGTATCATAGGATATCCCCTTCCGACAAGAAATAGCAATTGCACATGTAGTTTCTTAATTGTTAATTTTAATTACTTAGCGTAGTGGAAAATCAGTATTTTTAGCTATACTTTGCATAATCTTCACTGAGGCAATTTTGCTAACTTTTCTCTTTCCTAATGCTCTAAATCTGGATATTCTGTCTAATAAGTAGTTAAAAAACTGATCTTACTGAGCAGTGTTACTCTGCTGGGGTAGCAGTGAGCTTGCTCTGGCTACTTGGATTTCAGGAATGGCCACTGAGAAGCCAAATTGTTTGAGAAGCCAAGGCAAACCCGGGTTCAGGAGACCTCAGTGATCCTTCCTTTGTAGCTTTGAATGCAACATCAGAAACCCTCAGGGCGCAGCGTGTGCCAAAATGGCCGTGTACCAACGTTCAGTGCCTCCAGTGCCTTTTAATGCAAGGATGTCTGGGGCAAACTGTCTTCCCCAGAGTCTCGCCTTTCCATGTTCATCCTGCCTGTACATGAAGAGACTCATGTCTCCCACAATATAGATTTCTTTCCTGTTTTTGTGTCAGTTCCATGAGGTCTGGGAGTGCTTCATACGTTGGTTTGAGTTGGATTCTTTATTTCTGTTTAAGCTACACGTTACACTGACAACACAAACAGACCAACAGCCTAAGCAGAAATGACCTTACACAGTAAAAACAGTGTATTCTGTTCTTTCTGATGTAATCATAGGTGCAGGAATTCAAATGTGAACTTTTCATTGCTCCGGGTATTTTCTTTCCAGTCCTCTGAGGACAAAGGAGTCTTTAGCAGGAGACTCAGCTTGAATTCAGGTATCACCCTGGGAATAACCCTTTGCTCCTCTGGTTAACATGGAGTCCCTTAGCTGATGGTAACCTGCTTTTCTCTTACTGTAATTTTAGTTCATTTGTTCAGGCTTTTCGCAAGGACTTTTCCTAAAAAAATCAATCTCATTAAATTTAGTAAATAAGAGCTGTTTCGCTTGGCTGCATGCACCACTGGTTCAATTAAATAACCTATTAGGTGCACAAGGCATTTCATAAAAAAAAATAATTACACTTTCTTAATTCCATAGCCCAAACTGTCTGGCAGTTTCTGTAGCAGTAGTGAAATAAAAGTAGCTCGAATCTCCAGGAAGACGCTACATTTGCTATGTAGTAGATTGTAATGGTTTTGTCAATGAAATATTTTGAAGTGGAGGATTCATAAGGATCATAATGTCTGCAGGTTATTTAATGTCTCTGCAGTTATTTGAAAGGAGCGTTCTCCTTTGCAATGAAAATTCTAGCCTCAACATTTTGTATTTTTGTCATTTTGCTAGTTTAAGCTTTTGTTTGGATCCTTTTACTGATGGATTAAGCTAGCAGCTGTTCTTTGATCACAGCATCTTTGTCCTTTATTTTGACTAGAAGTTTCAAAATGTGCCATTTGTGAAAGGTCTAAGCAAATGCATTTCTTTTGTTTGTCATGTTCAAAAGAAAGTAGTTTGAAGACTACTAAGAATATTGTTTTACTACTGTCGGTGTTGGTACAGTTTAGGGTGCATCATTGTTTTCCACTAACAGTACATGAATTCAGGGAATTGGTGAGAGGTGCTGCTGCCTGAGAGAAATCGTTATTTAGATGTTCCTTAATGAAAAGGATTTGCAGTAATTTTGCTAGTTGAAATGCCAGTATAGATTGATTTGATCTCTAGCTAAGAGTGACAGAAGAGAAGGGCAAGTTGTGCTGATAACATTCTTTGGGCACTGACAGCAGAAACAAGAAGCAAAAGGAAAACAGCAGCCATCTACAGACCAGAAGGTCCAGGGGCAATGAAAATGAAGAGTTTGTATGTCAACTGTTAGAATTTTAACTCTGCATGCCATTATTTTTATGTTTTTGTTGTTCTGTGCTTGCATCCTATGTGGACACAGTTTATGGTTACCTAAAAACCTACCAAAAAAAGCATGCAAGAAACTTACTTGCTTCTGCTTCAATTACACAATTCATCACCTCTCCATCCTTTCGTAAGAATTTTTTCTTGACCACCCCCCTGCATCTGCTGGGAATTGTGGCAAGGAGAAGGAAAGCTGAGCGCCTGGCATGGAGCAGCACGTTTAATTCTGCGTCCAGGCCTGGGGCCCCCAGTACAGCAAGGACATGGAGCTCTTAGAACGGGTCCAGAGGAGGGCCACTAAGATGGTCAGAGGGCTGGAGAACCTCTCCTATGAGGAAAGGTTGAGGGAACTGGGCTCTTTTAGGTTGGAAAAGAGAAGGCTCCGGGGAGACCTCATTTTGGACTTCCAGTACTTGAAGGGAGCATGTAAACAGGAGGGGGAATGGGTGTTTGTGAGGGTGGATAGTGATACCTTCAGACAGGGGAGGTTTAGGTCAGATATTAGGAGGAAGTTTTTCACACAGAGGGAGGTGACACACTGGAGCAGGTTGCCCAAGGAGGTTGTGGATGCCCCATCCCTGGAGGCATTCAAGGCCAGGCTGGATGTGGCTCTGGGCAGCCTGGTCTGGTGGTTGGCGACCCTGCGCATGGCAGGGGGTTGAAACTCGATGATCATTGTGGTCCTTTTCAACCCAGGCCATTCTGTGATTCTGTGATTCTAAGATTCAAGTCCTCTGTGGCAGCCCAGGCCGGGCCCAGCCTTTTCTGACTTGCTAGAGCTTTCTGACTGGAAGCATCACTTGTGGCAAATGGCAGTGTGGCTGGGAGTATCAGGAGAAATAACTGTCGCTTCACTGCAGTAATATAAATGACCTAAATACCCAGTTCTACTGGAGTCTTATCATGTGTTAAGATAGATCTTTTGTAGAGCTGAAATTGCGCACAGAAGCGCACAGTGTGGAAATGTCACTGTAATAAAATATGCAACAATCTTTTAAGTGGCCCTATTAATCAAAAGTGTTCTCAAATCAACGGAAAGCCGTTTGTATTATTAATTTGCTGATGGTTAGTAGCATGTTGCCATCATGACCCCTTTGGAAGAATGTTGTTTTTCATCTTTTCAGCATGCTGGCACATCCCCAGGGCTATGAGAAATTGACTCTGTGAATGCAGGAATGATATGCATTTCAAAATGCTGCTTTTTCCCCTACGTTTTGTTTTGAGCCAATTTGTTGAGTGGTTTTTTTTGTTTTTTTTTTTTTCAGTTTCAAGACATTGCTTGTTTCACATTGTTTCTAAAATTGGACAGCTATTAGATCCCCTAATGTCAAGTGATTCAGTTTTAATATTTTTTTCCCTTGCGAAAGCACTGTGGAGGTTTGCAGAGTTGCTGAGCCCCCACCTCTTGTGCTGATTCCAGGGGGGAAGTGGCCATCTGGGATCAAAATAACTCAAGACGTCTCCAGTGGAGGACTTAAAAGCAGTTGCTCCAAAAATCACAGCTCACTCCTGAAAACAGTTGCGTGTTCACAGTGTTCTGGGTATGTTTTAGTTTCATTCTCACCCTGCTTCCTGTTACTTCTGGGGGAGTAGCTGTTTGGTTACCAAAAAGAGTGTTTTGGCAATGCAGATTGGGCCACACCTGTCTGCCAGGGCAGGGAGCAGCCAAACTCCAGGGTCTTCTCACCGCTTTTGAACAATTCTTACTGCATTTTCAATAATTGATTGTGCAGAAGAGCTACTGAGCGAGAGCATGCATTTGCAAATGTAGTTACTTTAGTACTTAAATAATACATTCAGGTTTCATTTGGAATAAAACATACGGTGAGTGCTGAAAAGGGAAAGGAGGAAAAGGAGCATCCTGAATGCAGAGGGCAGCACAGTGAGGTTAGGTAGGGGCCAGGCGGATGCCAGGGCAGTCGGCCCTACATGTGTGGATCTGCAGTGGGGAGGCAGTGACAGGATGCAGCGTCAGCGCTGTTTTCTCCTCACAGCTCTGCTGAGTCACAAACAAAAGGCTGAACATCTGTACATTTTGAATTAATGGGATCTGTATTCACTAAAACTCATTTTTGCCAGAAAGATTTCAAGTTAATTTTTTTCCTTTTTTTTTTTTTTTTCTTAACACATTTTAAAATACATTTTTGCATTCACATTTTTTATTGACTGATGCGTACCTTTTAACTTGCATTCAGAACCTCTTTCGATGCTTATCTGGGCGTAGATTTTATGGAAATTCCTCTATCTCATTACTTATCTGGAGCGGTACACGTGCTGTGCTAGTGGGATTTTTAATTCTCATTTCCTCCAGCTTTGCTCAGCCAACCGTAATACTACAGAGAAATGTTCTGTCCTGAGGATGGGAATAAAATTTATGGAGATAAAATTGGTGTCTGAGGACCACTCTTGAAGGTCAGCTCTGCCTCCATCTGCCCTCTGCCTGCTGCTGTGCGGGGCTGTGTGTGTATGGAGGGGGCTGAGGCTGCCTGCTGGCAGGGCTTCCTGGGCTCACTGCTCAGCACTGGGATGTGACCATTGTGAAGGCGTGCTGAGCTGCGCCACTGAAAGTACAGGTCCCAGCTAACAATTATGCAAGGTAATTGCTCTTTCCTCAATTGTGAAAGGCTTATGTAAGGCTTTCTTTTTAAAACATGTATAATTGCCTTGAAGGAATAACTGCTGGTATTTGTGGAACACTGCGTGTAGTAGAAGTCAAGGAAAGGCTCTGCTCTGAAGCTTGCTCTCACTGCAGCGCTTTATCCCAGATACCCAAAAACGAGGGGCAGTTCAGCTGCACTTGGAACTCGGCTGCATGATGAAGAATTTGTGCAGGGTCAAAGCCTTGCTTTTCCTTGGGATAAACCCTGCCATGTGAGCAGCTTGCTTGCTCGTTGCCTGCCTGCCCTGCAGTGATCGCTGTCACCACACTGATGCTCCAAAGCTGGCCTGGCTGCTCAGCAGCAAGCAGCGCATCGCTTCATTCCTGGCATGGCTGCAGTCAGTGAGATGCCCAGCATTTGGGGCACGGCAGTACCCATCCCAGCCCATGGAGCTGCAGGCCATGAGCTGACGGATGGTTTTTAAATCCAAGAGTTTTCACATATATTGAAGTATTAATCTTCAACCAAGAATGGCACCGCTTCTGAGTTGGGAATATTCACAGAATCCACAGTAACTGTGGATGTTTAAAACATGGCTGCTGCAAACATGTGTTTTATTATAAGTAGTTTAAAATACAGTTGTTTCCGGGCTCAGTTTTGGAAATGTAAAGTGTTTTTTCTTTTTCTTTTTTTTTTTTAAAAAAAAGCCACTAAATTCAGCAGAAAAGCAGTAATTATATTCCCTCTGGAGCCAAGCTGGTGTGTAACACAGCTCCTTTTGACTTTTACTATCTGTGGGTTTTAATGTAGGCGGAAAACTTGCCACGAAATGATAATCGGATAGTACTCGACATTTCTAAAAAATGTTTTTTTTCCCACCAGATTTGCAGCCTACACAGTGAAGTTATGCATTTGTACCATGAGAAATATAATTTAGGAAAGCAGGAACTCACTGAGTACAAAGTCTAAATGGCAGAAGGGAATACAGTTTCAGCACTAGGCTTTTATAAGAGGAGAAATGTTTATTAAAGCTGTGGCAGTGTCTTATTCATGCAGTTATGTTTTGATTGCTTACAGATTAATATAAAACAACGTACTGTGTGGATGCGTTTTTCAGTACAAAGCGGTAGGTATGAAATTCATAAGATAAAGCGGGATAGAAGGAAGAGCTTTCCTGATCTACGGAGAAAAAAAGTCCTCTTGGCAACCACTGGTAATAAATAGGATGGGAGATGGGCAGCAGTATGAAAATGGCCTAATGTTACCGGCATGAAAAAAAATGCCTTCATTCCCTGCCTTTAACATTACTGCCTGCCATCATGGCCAGAAATGGGAGCAGGTGAGCTGATGGCAGTTGTGGTTTGGCTCAGAGAGGTGTTACTGTGGGGAGGGCTAAGAGAGAGAACTTCTCAATAGATGTGGAGTAACTCAGGAAAGGAGAAGTACCCTCACCGGCTCCAATCCAAAGTTATTATCTGCTTGTTAGCAGCATAGCAAGAGGGAATATCTCACAGTACTGCAGTGGGCTCCGCTCCCTTATACTGCGGTAGATCGAGACCTTCCAAGAGAACTGCTTGTCAGGTATTGCAGTTTGTCCCCTTTTAAAGTCATGCTGCTTTTGGGGCTGCTGATGTCTGAGCATGCTGTCATGTAATTGCTGGTTTGAATGCAAAACAATGGAAATACGCAGCCAAGGGAGAAAGAGGATGGCATTGTTGTGGAAGCAACATGAATTGCAGCAGAACCTCATCCAGTTGCAGCAGATCTTCATCAAGCTCATCCTGAAGCATCACCTTAGCTTTAGGTTGGCTGCTGTAGGAAATCTGCATTTTGTTGGCTGTCAAATGCCTGTAAATTTACAAAGAAAGGTCATTTCTTTAACAGGGAGGATTGTTTGTGAGAGAAGATGAGGAACTCGTTGCTAGAAGTGTCTCATGGAATTTGCTGACAAAGCCAGCAAAAACAAGTTTTTGGTACATTATTTTACTTGCTATGAAGGTATTATGATACATTGTTTTAAAGAAACAAGGTGGTCCTCAGTCATACTTTCTATTAAAAAGGATAAGGTGTTTGCAGACAAGGACCAGAGAATTTTGGCTATCTGGGTCATTGTGGCTTGCAGGAGAGTTTAAAAAAAAAAAAAAGAAAGAAAGAAAAGGAGGCACTGCGTGGAATGCAAAGCTAATGCCAAGGAACAGGGTTCAGCTGTCCATTTTACAGCCATTTTCAAGAGCAGTAATCGTGATACATTAAATAGAGGGTGCAGTGGTTTTTAACCATTTGAGAAGCATCCTTTTCAAGTAGTTCATCTAATAATGGAAAATGCTAAAAAGAGACCTGGTTGAATGTTTCTGTCCAAAATAGCCTTTTTCTCTCAAAATGAAAGCTTGATGTGTATTGTTCTTTCTCTAGGACAATTTCAGATAAATTCTAACTGTATTCCAAAACAAGGAAGTAATATGAACTCTTAAATTTCTCTAGAAATATATTCAGTTTATTTGAGAACACATGGAATGACTCCTAATGTGAATCAGACATGTTTCCCTGGGTTTTGCTATTTCACTGGTTCTTTGTACCTCCTGGAAGATACCGTAATGACACACCATCACCTTGGTCTTGATACTTCAAATGTGTTAAAAGGAAAAAATACTTTAAATGCTGTGGATAACACAGCAGTAAGGAGAAGAAACATATTTACTGGTATTTTTCCAAATAAGGACAAATGTGATATCAGTTTTTCCATGGATTCTGTTGAAAGGTACATTGGAGAGGTACAAAATTCTATGTCACGGAAACTAGCATTAAAGGAAAGTTGCACTGAAGTCCTTGAGAGGTGAGAGGAATTTGTGACAGAACAATTGCCAGCAATTACAGGGAGCAGTAAATTTCAATGCGTTACTATTGTGTGTTAGAAAAAAGAAAAGCTGCATAACTCTTAGAGGCCACCTGAAAGAACATTGCGTGTGACAGGAATTTTTCTTCTTTAATGTTGGAAGACTTTAATTGGAATGCTAAGAAATTCGGCATGGACGTATGTGCGTGCTTGTGCATGTACATGGTTGTGTATTGTATATAAACACTGGAGGCATCCTAGAACTAAGTGTGTATACAAAAATTTATTGAAGCATGAAGTGAAATTTATTTTTAAATAAGAGAACAATCTGTAATGGCATTCTTCGGGCCAATATATCTGCTATTAAAGGGCTGTCTACATCTTATGCTTTAAAACAGCTGAAAAATATGATAACAGGACCTTTCTAGAATCTCTTTGTAGCTTTTGTGGAATTCTCTCCATTAATCTCAAGGCTGTAGATTTTCTGCATTTTATGGTATTCAACCATGATGAAACCGGTATAAAAAGCTCCTGACCAATCTGCCCTTAATGACTTTGCAAGGGAGTGCATGGAGAGTAAATGTCTTCAGGCAAGCCCAATAACTATAGTTATTTAAATAAAGTGATCTTGCTTAAATTAAATGTGTGCTGTATAATCGAGACAAATAATTACATTACTGCAAGGTAATTTTTTATCATTCTGGGGGGAGGGAGGTTGAAAAGAGAAGGATGTTCCTTTTGCCTGAACTTCTATTATCTTTCACATTGTCTAGTACAGGCAAAGAGAAAAATAGTTGTGTTTTTCTCACCTTTTTTTTTTTTTTTTTTAAATTCCAAGCAAGTTTTCTTTTAGAAGAATCAAAAGCGTGTTGCTGGTGGTAAGAGGAACGGCGCTGTTAGCAGTCAGCAGGAGTTGAAGAGCTGCCTTCATATGGCAGTACCATGCAGAACAGGATTTGGAAAACAGTGGACATTGAAAATAGAGTCAAACAGCACATCTGAGCAAAAGCCTTGCTGAAAGGCTCAGATGCTGAGAGAATTTCTCCTTGATGTTTATGCTGTAGTTTACATCAGTTTTCCATTTTAAGCTCTGTCCAGGAGCTATTAATTCAGGTGTGAGAACTTGCTTCAGGCTGCAATTTTTAATACAGTATGTCAAGACAGAAAACCTACAGAAATTGTTTCATCAGGTTTTGAGCTCCAGGAACCTTAGGAAAGCTGCTGAGATCTGTAAATCTATCAAAGTCTCATTGAAGCTCTGTCGAATCAGACATTAAGTGGATTTCAGCTCAAGCCTCTTGGAAATGAATAGATGAAAAATATTTTAAACTAAAAGGTAATATATTTCTTAATATTTCAGCTAAATCTTTGAAGCAGAGACCACTCTACACAAAATCTATTCCAAGGTCAAAGCACAAGATGCTCCACTGCTTCTTCAGCATGTTCTGAAAGAAAGAAAAGTAGGAAGGAGTGATTACCTTCCTTTAGATTTCTTGTCTGAGAGTCTATGACAGCTCCTCCATTCTGTTCTGATAGTGAGCTGGAAGGGTCTCAGTTGTGGTTCAGAACTCAGTTGAATATGAGTTGTTGTCTCTTGTGGTGGCTTTGTAATTGAGACTGTAAAGCAGCCTTTTAGCTTTTCCTGAACACATTTCTGACAGGTCACTTGTCATACAGGCCTGTGGGTTTTGGAGGAGCATATGTTAAGTCAGAACTATTTTATTTTGTTTTATTTTATTTTTTATTTATTTATTTAAATTAAAAAAAAAAAAAATTATTTGTTTAGAAAGCATCATATTCTATGTCCTTGCCTGTGCAGATTTCCACTTTCTTTAATTGTGACTATAAGCAGTAATGTGCTTTTTGTCCTGCTTTGAGTTACTGACAGAATAGTTTGATTTTCTTCTATTGGCCTTTTGGAAAAACTGGGAACATGTCCAACATATTAGAAATCACAAATCTTGGTTGCAGCCTCTGCTTGCGGTGTAGGCACCTACAGTCCCTTCCCTTAGTCCCACAGCTTTCCCTTGCTGCTGCGTCAGATCAGTTTTAACCTGCAGGGGTTGGTCACCCCAGAGGCACCTGGTGTAATGTCTGTCCTGTTCCGTGTCCATCAACCACAGTTCTCACACTGGATGGAAAAACAAGTGCTTCTTCAGCAGGACCCCACTTTGGGATGGAGAAGGGGTGATGATACTGTTGGATATGTCCTTCATTTTGAAGGTTTTTGTGAGAGTTTTTTGTGTTGCCTTTTTTGATTCTATTTAGGAAGCAGGTATAAATATTGCTCAGAGGGTAGGCTTGAAGAAAGGGAGATTGCCTGCCTGCCTGCCTTTGGGTTGCTGAGACTGAGCAGCAGACACTGCTGGAGAGAGCAGGGAGTTGATGTTCCTCTCTGGATTTCTGTTCTAAGTTGAGGGCTGGATTCAGAGGTGAGATGCTACTCTCATTGCTTAAATAAGAAAGCTAATTTGCGAGCCTGTAATTACATGGTGTGTGCACTCCTTCCCTCATAATGTCACATAAGGAGAATAGGAAAATACAGCACAAAAGAGAAGACACAGGAGG
Source organism: Tetrao urogallus (assembly GCF_951394365.1). Taxonomy (NCBI): domain Eukaryota; kingdom Metazoa; phylum Chordata; class Aves; order Galliformes; family Phasianidae; genus Tetrao; species Tetrao urogallus. The sequence goes on along the minus strand of NC_136820.1, from coordinate 28,109,167 downwards.
ACTTCAACGGGGTGGAGGGTTGCAGAAACAACCAAAGCAGTGCAGGTGAAAGCAAATAAAAGATGACTGCAGCAGAAGATAATCAAAGCAGTTTCAGCGAGTGCCTTTCTGTGGGTCTGTCCCACTAATAACCAAAGGCTTTTCAGGAGCCTTAGGTGGAACTTTGACTGTCAAAAATAGTGCTACCACCAGGTCACAGCTGGGATGTTTGAAAACACTTGCTGAGTTGAATACTCAGTTGTTATTAAACATCATCTTTAAACAGCCAAGGAAATTAATGCTTTACAAAGGGATTTATGTTGTAACAGAAGATGAAGGCGATGACCTTTGCTTGAACTCAGTAATTTAGTTTAATGCTGCTGTGTTCTCTCTTGATTGGGATTTTGGAAGGTGCTGATTGTATCAAGTCACACAACTTAGTTTAACATCGTTTCTCTAATCCTGTTTACACAAAGGTTTGGAAATATCTGTCATCATCTCCACATCATCATTGTGTGCTTCAGAAACCAGGCATGGTTCTGACACATGCATACAGTTCCTGCTGCAACACAGACTCCACGGGTTAGTTTGTGCTGTGAGAAGTATTCTCCCTGGCTCTCAGAGTAAGAGAAGTGGGTACAGCATCTGGTCACCATTTTGCTCAATAGTAGGGCTTGTCTGGAGCTCAGGGGTGATTTTAGCACTCCAACAAGTATGGAGGAAATAGCAGTGCTTATATTGGAGCTCAGGCTTCCTGGGGGTAGCCTGCAGCTCTGGAAGTACTACCCGGGCTGCTATGGCTTCCATGGGGTTTTGGTCCACCTCTGTTGGGCTTCAGCTGAGTGCCTTCCCCTTCCATTATGGGCCTGAGTCAGAGGAATAATTGGGATTAAAAGCAACCTCACAAAAGCTGCCTGTTGCAGACTCCTAGAGATCAGTTTACCTGGCACAAAGAAGCAAATTTCTAATCTCTCAGGCTTTTAGGTGGTACTTAACATCCCAAGCACAACTGCAGAAGTCAGGTGGCGGTTCTGCTCTATCTGCCGGAAACACCCAGGATCAGATGCTGCTGATATTAAAATCACAGTCCCTTTTCAGGAAATCTGACTCTGTATCTTCCCAGGCCAGCGACTGCTATTTAAAGCACAAGCAGACAGGAAAGAATGAAGCAAAATGCTGCAGAAATGAAAGGAAATATCCTGAGCTAAAAGCAAAGTTAGCAAACTTTAAGCTTGTTCCCGTGAAAGTAAGACAGTGATTGTGATTGCTGGGCTGGAATGCATTCCCTGCAGAAGTTCCTTTGGATTTATTTCCGTAGAGAGTTTCTTTCTAGTGAGATAGTTCTGCAGCTTTACGTTTCTGTGTTAAGTCCCCAAATGCAGAAGAGAAGTTAATCTGAAAGTCCAGCTGTTAGGGTAATTCCTCTCTGCAGAATTTCTGTCTGTCTAAGCAAGCCCATTCTGGATGTAGCTTTAATTGTTTTCATTATAACATTTCATTGCGTGACACCTATGGATTTAACAGAACTGTTAGGAAAGAGGAATGCTGAGTGCATCTACTGATGTTATCTATAAGGGAGAGTACAGCTTTGTTTTGCTTTTCTGAAATAGCTCCCGCTTCTCAAAACCATCAGAGCCAGCCAAATACAGGGTGTACAGGAAGCATAATTAAAGAGCTTCTCTTTGTTACGAATGTGTTTGCCTTCAGTAAGTTGTCACAAGCTTTCTGAGTTGCTTTTGAAATGAAATTTGACTGATCATAAAGCTTTAAACTTCAGAAGGTGACGTTTTAGAGTGTTGTGCAGCAATTAGTGTCTGGAAAGAAGACTTCAAGAAGAGCAGCACAGGTCATGGCACGTTCCTTCTGCATATACATTAAGGAAGAACAATCAAATACACGCAGAATTTGTTTAATCTTTTCAAACTAGGAAAAAAAAACACCTGTCTGCTTGGGAAAATATAAAGCTTGTACATAGCCAAAATGATATATATAAGATTTTGAAGGTGAATTGTATGGAAACTATATCCTCCAAAGCAGTTACATCTGTTTTGACTTGGAAATTGGTTTTCTAAATTAGCCTACAAGCGTGCTGTTGTTACTTCATTGATGTAATGAGAGTTGAGAGATTTGCCTGCACTGAAGTACACATAGCTTAGAACTGTCAGTAATTTAGAAGTGGACTTAGCAGCCCCAAAACTGGTACATTAATTAAACTTCTGAATAGTAAAGGCTGTTCTGGTGAATGCTTTTGTAGTTTCACTTCTGAGTATCTACAGTGCTGACGTGATTGTTATAATTTAGTGACAGCTGTCACACAGAATTAATTACTATTTTTCTTTATTTACTATTTATAGTACGCAAGTTGCTTGGTTGTACTCCTGTTTGTGGATTCCACTTGCCTTCCTGCCAGAGCTTCAGTGGAATATTTGTTTTGGCAATAAATCCTTAGTCTTTCACTTTCTGTGTCTAAGTTTGTGCCTGATGGGTTTGTTGTCTTCGTGTCTCCTTAAGAACAAGTTTAGGTCATTGTTAAGGATTTTGAGGGGTCCCTTCTGTTTTGCTTCCTTCTGTTGTGCTCTATACTTCCTTGTTCTTTTTTTATCTCCCTTAACAGAACAGTTACATCCCTTCTCCTTCTCTGGCATATATTTCTGTTTTTGTGATTTTTTTTAATGGCTGACAATAGAAGGAAAGAAAACGTAACCTAAACCAGCTGACCTGTAACGGTTTCGGGAGCACTTATACTGTTACAGACTTGAGCTGCTTCTGTACATTTCAATATGCCTGTCAGCTTGCTGGTGGGATGTTTCCTGTGCAAGCGTACTGGCTCGAGCACGCATCTAGGACAAGGGTTAGGTGGGGGAAGCAGTGAGCAAAGCTAGGACATTTCTCATCTGTTTGAAGATGATGCTCGGCACAGCCTCTGGGCTTTGGTAAGCTGGAGCATTCTGCAGTTGCTGAGCTGCTTATAGAAAGTTAGAGCCGCGACAGGAACTCAGGTGGAACAAAAATAGCTCTTTTTCTGAGTTCAGATACTACTGATCATGGAAAGCTCTCACTGGTGGTAACATTGATCCTGCTGGAGGGTGGGCAGGGTCACCAGTTGGATATGGGCTTATGGTAAAGCAGGTACATGCAAAATGTCACTTTGAACAGTGAGTGTTCTTTTTCTTTCAACATCACACTTAGTTTCTGCTGCTAAGATTAAGCAACATATTTATGCAGACCTGGGTTTTCAAAACGTACCCATACATACCTATGTGGTCTGATTTTTGAGTGGTGGTTTATGGAGCCAGGGATAGGACTCAACAATCCTTATGGGCTCCTTTCAAATCAGAGTATTCTGTGGTTCTGTGACTACACTGTGCATAAGACTGCTCTTACCTGGGAAGCTGTCACCCAGATCTGTCCTTGAAGCAGCAGCCCTGCTGCTGGGAGCCTTTTCCATGCACCAGTTTTCTTAGAGCAGACATCACTGATGGAAGTTTGCTGGGACACAGACTGTGGTTTGTTGCCTCCGGGTGGGTGTTCCTGGAGAAAGGCATTAATGGAGGGTAAATGGCCCAGAGAGTGATGTGCATTTTGCTGGATACCACTCTCGGGTTGTTTTGATCAGGCACGGTTAATGTATGTAGCAAGAAAATGCTGTTTGCAAGATCTAGTGTCTCTGTACATGAGGGTTGATTGGTTTGAAGTGTGTATTTTAATAAATAGTAAACTGTCTTTCATTATATCTCAGAGACGAATGTCTGTTAGCAGACTCGAAGAGAAGCTTTTGGACTCCCCTCACTTCTCCAAACTCAGGGGATAAAAAAAATTCTCAAGCAGTGATCTGATTTAGAATAAGCAGATTCAAAAAGAAAAAGCAGACATGGAACAACCTCTCTGGTGCTGAGAAGTCTTGGAACGGGAGGTGTGCTGAATTCTTACCTCAGAGGAACACGTGCTTTACAGGTGCCTTGTCTGTGTGATTTCCAGAATTCTGTTCTGTACGGAGTTGTGGTGTCTTTCACAGCTGCCTGCCTGGGCACAGGGGCTCTGCGCTCCTCAGTGGCTTTGCCTGGAGCCAGGGCTCAGGGAGACAGATGTCCTGATATGTGACATAGACTGTAATGTGTGGGGGAGGTTGTTGGGGAAGTTTTGCTGTCATTTTATTTGTGTGCTGTACACAGTAGAAGTAGTACTCCTATTTTTTACCACATATTGCTCCTGTTATTCTGAAAGTCGTAACTGGCTATTGTCTTTGATTTCATTACAATGTGATTTCTCCATTTAAATACCTTGAATATTGTTTACTTCCGGACTGTGAGTGTTAGTTCTTATGTGTAGAACTAGCCATTGTCCCTTAGGAAGAGGAAATGAGAGCATGTGGGCTCTTCTTGCTTTTCATATGTTCAAGTAATCACAGAAGAGACACTTGTTGGCTGGACATAGCACTGTGGCACCTCCTCAAGCAGGAAGGATCTTTGCATTTGGACAAATACCATAGAAGTCCATATTAATTGCGTTTACTTCTTGTTGACATTATTAAAAAACTTCCTTGTTAAAGCACAAACTTGGTGTAAATAGGTCTGGCATAACCACCAGAGAAGCGATGATTTCCTCCAATCCAGGATTCACAACATTAGGATTATAGTTCTGGTTGGCATCCATTTACGTATTTGTTGGTGCTATGGTAGCTGCTTTTAATTTGTCACATGCAGTTTAGTTGCAAATCAGCTAGATGTTTTACTTCTGTCCACACTTAATTACAACGGGATTCATTTTAGATGAAATCATCACTGAGATGGTAGCTCCTGCGGTAAGAATTGAGCCAAGCGTGCTGATGCCAGTTTGGGAAGCTCTGCTATTGTGATGCATATAGTTGCTCTCCAGTTGTATTCAGTTTTGACCAAAGTTTGCAGTGTATCAAAGGTGTTTAATGGTTTAATGGGAGCCATCAGGAGTGTTATTTGAATAAGTGCCCAGATGGTGTGCCAAGATAGAAATTAAAATAGAAGCCACCGGTTTACAGCAATCCATTTATTTTTTTTTATTTGTTTTGGTATTGTTCTCTTTTGATATGGCTGGCTTAAATTAAAACAAGTGTGCTGGGCTTCCATAAATATTGTTTCTTGCAACAAAGTCAGAGTAACAATACTACAGATACAGGAAAGGAAAAGTAAATTATCCAGCCATTTTCACATATTAAAGCATTCCTGGGAAAATAGAGCCTTGAGATGATGTTCTTCAAGCTCTTTCTAATGCTAGAGATTATGTATTTGGGGTTAAATTTAGAATAAATTAATTTAGCACTTGAAGAACTTGATGGAAATTCTAAATAGTGTCATTTTCTTGAATTATTTAAATATAACTATTTAGATGTCAAAGAATGTAGGTGCTTAACTCTGCTCACAATCAAAGTTGTTACCTATGGCCTTTAATTTTCTTCCAGACTCTTTTTCCTTGCTATGTGGACATGAAAATACATGTAAAATCAAATGCTTGAACAAATTCACATTTATTATATTTGCTTCCCTTAGCAGGTTTCAAATGCGATTTGAAAATGTAGTTTTAAAAGTTTTGCAAATAAAACATTTAGAAACATAACACATAAAAGAAACAAAGAGTCTGTGTTCTTTTTAACAATAACTACCTTGGGTCTGTGCAGGGAGCATGACCTGACCACAGCCGCTCCCAGAGCAATGTGGCACTGCAGTCCCAGCACTATAGGAGCGCCCTTGCTCGCTTTGCTGCGGGTCCATCATGGTTGGGATGTACTCGTGGAACGCGGCAAGGAACGCGCATACTGTCTGTGCTGGGGATTTCTGTAGTAGTTTCGTCATGGTATCAGTTGATACCATGATGAGCTCTGCTAACTGTAGGCTTGAAAGACCGAATGATCTCATTCTGAATGAGGAAGAGATCATCGTCGTATTTGTCCTGCGACAATGAAAATGTAGTTTGGGATTGTTTGTACATTTTAATAACTCAGGACATTGTATTGTTTGGTAATTTCAGTTTTCATGTCCATTAGGATTTTTCATGTAAGTCTGCTTTCTTCCTCCAAGATGAGTTTTTGAAGCCTTTCTCAACTGTTGGTGAGGCACAGTGGCCGGGCAGTCAGCACAGACTTGGGTGAAAGAAAGCGAGTTCAAAGAACAGCTATTAATTTCTGCAGTGAATAAAATCCTTTGTAAGCAGCATAACATTTGGAAAGGGAGCAAGTTCCTGCATACTCAACAGATCTGATTACCATGTGACAATTACAGTGGACCATTGTGGAGGGTGAAAAGGCCTTCAGAGACACAGAAGTGTGTAACGATGTACTGGAAGTCTGTTTAGTTTATTGATGATATTCAATTCAAGGTTAGGTCTTACGGCACCTCTTCCTTCTGCATATGCTCAGCTTTTGTTTTTTCTTACAGTGCTAGCTTTTGTGAAGGTTAATTGTATTTGGTTTGACTTTCTGTTCTACCCATCCCTTTTTATTAAAAGAAGTTCTGATTAGACTCTCAGTATCTCTTCATTTCCCTTAAATGTCTGTGGCCTATTTGGTGTTACAGGAGTGTTTCTCTGCAAAGCTGTATCTGTCCTGTGAGACCAAGCAGGGCTTGCACACAGCCACAGGCCCTGGCATGCAGCTTTTTGTGCTTTTAAGTTGTTGGTATTAGTTGCAATTTCCTAATACAGATACAGTCTGAAGTCTCAGCACTTTGAGAGTACTGATGCCAGGAGGGGCACAACAGACCCTGGGATATATCTGGTCATCAGCAGATATGACAGGGAAACCCCTATCTGCGCTCTGTGTGCCTGGCCTGTTCTTCTGACTCAGGATGGGGAGCTCATTGGAATGTTTAAGATCTGCTCTCAGTCTTCTGTTGCTACTTTGGCAATACGGGGGGACCATTGTAAGTATAAAGGATTTAGAATAAAATGTGAAGCTTCCACCTGGGGAAACACAGTTGTAATTACTGTCTCAGAAGTGCCACCGTAGTGGGTTAGCAGTGTGTCTGGATGAGCAATCACAAGCTCTGAACAAGCTCAGTGATTTACCTTTCTCCATGTAATGTCAGTGATTTACCTTTCTCTGTGTTTGCACAGGATGGTAGCTTTTTTTCCCTCCCATAAGGAAAAGGTACCGTTTATCCTTCTGAAATTGACTTTAGGTAGACAGTAAACTTTGACTTCCCTCTTTGTACAATGAGATATTTGAAAGAGATACTTTTACAATGTGACCAAAATAGCTAGGAACACTCCAAATAGGAGAATTGACAGGTGAGGACGTGGTTCTTTCAAGAGCCTGTGGCTGACTTTGTGCCCTCCTTGCTCATTTTGTAAGGAGTTGCTACAGCGAGTCCTGCATGAGAGGAGGTTTGCTCTGAGAGCTGACAGGTGAAAAAGCTTTGATGCTGTAAGGTGCAGAAATGCCATGCCAGGGCTTAGGGGACTCGCGCGTGAATGTACATGAACGCTTAATCAGTGTGTGCAGCACAAAGGAGTTTTCCTATTGGAATAAATGCAGAGGTTTGGAAGATTGGTCTTTGCTCTTTTTGTGACGCTTCAAGCAGAGCAAGTATCTTGCATAGGCAACTTTTACATTACCAATCTATTTTTTAAAATGCCGTCCTGTGTTTTATTCTCTCTTGATTCAGTGTCCAATTTCTATTTCATTTCCTTGCCTTTCTACGTCTCTGTTTATTGCCCTACTCAGTGTAATAATCTTATTCAATCTAGACAGCCTATTGCTAACATCTTGGTTTGCTACCGAACACTATTCTGAACAACACTGATAAATAGTCTAATGCTCATATTTTTCTTTCCTGCTTCTTGGAGAAATTGCATCAGTGATGATGCAAAAGAAATGTTTTTGGAAACAGATTAAAATCTTATGTGAAACACTTGACCTCCTGGTGTCTCTGACGTCAAACTGTGATGGTAGTTGTCAACACTGATGGCATTTGAAGAGACGCGATGTTTATGCAAGCAGTGATAGTGGAAAATGTACCTTGGTAGGCTGCAGAAGGATAAGAAGGAATGCATCACACACACAGCCTGAAAAATTGCTGTTCTTACAAAAAGAGGGAAGAGAGAAAGAGTATGTGCACTGTGTGATGAAAAATTACAGGGTCTTGAATTGCAGTCTCTTACAAGGAGCATGAAATACCCTTCTATGTGTGTTCCATCCCAAAGGATGGAACACCTCCCCAGTAAGAACAGGCTGAGAGAGCTGGGGCTGTTTAGCTTGGAGGAGGCACCAGGGAGATCTGAGATATGCGGTATTTCATTGTCTAAAGGGTGACTGTAAGAAAAAATTGGACAGACTCTTTAGCAGGACAAGGGGAAATAGCTTCAAGCTAAGAGAAGGGAGATTTATACTGGGTGTAAGGATGGAGTTTTTTCTAGTAAGTAATAGTGGTGAGGCATTGGCACAGGTTGCCCAGAGGAGTGGTGGATGCCCTGTCCCTGGAGGCATTCAAAGTCAGGCTGGACAGGGCTCTGAGCAACTTGATGGAGCTGTAGGTGTCCCTGTTTGTTGCAAAAGAGTTGGATTTCATGACCTTTAAGGGTCATTTCCAACTCAAAAGATTCTGTGGTTATGTAAAACAGATCATGAACAAGTGAGGGAGACTCACTCTTTCCATTTGTTGCCAGAAGTTGAACTATAATTTGAATAACTTCTTAGGTGAACTTGCCATAAAGAAATCATGCTAATTAATTATAAGCAATATTACACTGTGTGGTGTTTTAAGTAAGGAAGGCAAAGCAAACAGTGTCTTTAGTCACTTACTTCCATTGAGCTTTTGGTTTTTAAAATTCTTGCAATCCGATCATCTGTTAATCGTTAGGGAATACTTCACAAATTGATAAGCCACCTCTTCCTTATTTCTGTTTTTTGGATTACAGATCATTAGCAATCTTTGGATTCCAGAGCAGAGGGACACACAGTGAGAACTGCATGAAGACACAATACTTAATAATGCAGTTGTTGAAAGAACCAAGTTGTTAAGCCACTTAGGTACTCAACAAGCAGCGGAGACTAGGTTAAGCCTTTCCTGATATAACACAGCCCTTCACTGAATGTGCACTGCATCTGTTTATTGCTTATATTCTGATTAGATCACAGTAACCCACAAGGTATAAATATAAAGTGTTACAGGACTGATCTAATCAGTCTTCTACATAAATCATTTGGACAGTGTGCTGCCAGCAAGTTGAATGTTCTTTGCATGAAGTTATAATGCTTGTCTGTTTCAATACAAGATTTTTTCCCCTTTTTTCATTGTAACATTCAATTAAATATACTTAATCCTACTACTCTCTAAAATTAGTATATTTTCACTCCAGCAATATCTATGCAGTAATTAAAAAGTAGTCTAAATGCTGCTATCATAGTAGATTTCCTAGAAAACTAACAATACAAAAGCAAAATTAATGTTCTTCTGCAAAGCTTGTGGTAAAAAATGGGAGATTTTCTTTTTGTAGGTAGTCCTGTTTCTGTCTCCTTGAAGTTAAAGGGGAGAAGCTAAATTCTTATGCACATATGGCAGATATTTTAGAAATAAATAAGAAAATATTTTCTTAGATGGGGTTGTTTGCTACTGAGGAGTGTTCTTGACTCTTTTGTGAACTACATATTCCCTACAGAGTGCTATTTTAAAACAGCTAATCCAGAGAATTTCTATTATTATTTATGTTAAATTAAAAACGTAGTGTAACAATAAAGGATTGTCTGGCAGAGCTCGTGAGTAGAAAAAATGTGGCTGAAATAGGAAATTCCTTAACTAATTGATGAGTTCCACTCATTGCAGAATGAAATGTTGTTGACAGGTGGGCATTTGTAGCAGCTGTAGGACGTGGTCTCTGTCACTGAATGCAAAGTGAGAACTATGCGTGGTACTTGACACAGGTAGAGGGAGGAGAAAATAAATCACCTGAATAAGCGTGGGGGTTCTTAAATGAAGGGTAGTAACGGCATTACTATTGCTGTGAACACTTGATGGTTGGCCGGAGAAGCATCCTGATGGATAGAATCATAGAATGGTGTGGGTTGAAAAGGAGCACAATGAGCACCGAGTTTCAACCCCCCTGCTGTTTGCAAGGTTGCCAACCACTAGACCAGGCTGCCCAGAGCCACATCCAGCCTGGCCTTGAATGGTCCAGAGTTGGGGCATCCACAAAATAAATTCATGGACAATGAAAAGTTTGCCACGTGCACCATGAAAGAGGATCTGCAGCTTTTACTTGGGGATTTATCTTCATCTCCACCACCAGTGCAGTGCTTGGTGTAATTTCCTGATGCGCAGACCTCAATTTTTGTCATCTGTGGAGGCACGGCCTGTGGGCTGGAAGGGGCCCTGGGGTCTCTCCTTGTGCAGGGCTGGTCAAAGCAGGACCTGGGCTGTGCCAGCCCAGCACTGCAAAGACCAGGGGGCTCAACTTCTGTCATCCTTTCTTTCTAGGAATGATTTGTGGCAGATCTGAGGGCTCACTGAGCTAAGAGCTGTGTGTTGCTTGGACTGGTTGTGGTGGTCTGCCTGGAATTTCAACAGGCATTCTGGGAAACTGTCCCAAACCCTGGAAAATCCACTGAGGAAGAATATAGCACCTTTTCTTATATATACATTACTTACTTACTAGTATCTTATCTGTATTTTCCTTCACTTTGAAAGATAGCTATACTTTGTATGTGTCATATCTTTAAATACACATCATATAAATATATGAAAAAATAAATCATAAAACAAAAATATTGCAATATATTAATATAGATTAATATCTAAAATCTGTATTGTATTAACATATATTTGTTATGCATTTAATTACAAAAATTAGTTTTTGGAGGGGAAAGGTTTCTTTTAAATTTAGCATGTTTAATGTTTGTTTCCTATTTTCATTTAATGACTATACTACCTCATGGATCTTCACATGCAAGCTAACTCCTGAACGTAAAATCTCAAGCAAGGATCGGTAGATGCCACGGAACACTGACACAGTTTACTGTAGAAAGCTCACTGATGAGCAGAGGTGATCTGCTGGCATTTAGCATGCCAAACAAATTAATCGGTGTATTAGGAAGTAATAGGATTAGCTCGTGTTTGATGCCCTGGACAAGGATCCAGGTATTGCAGCATTAACTTAATCTTGCAGCCCTCTCTACTTCAATAAAAATGTGTCTGTAGGGTTTATCCAGTGTTTAGTCTAGAAAAATATGTTGAGGGATGCATAACTAGACATCTAAATACTTTTCCCATATGAAGGCTAAATTAATCTCCTATCCTTAACAGGAAATGTTGAGGTTATTTTTCCATAATGTATAAATGCATAATTTTTTTTTTTAAATGTCTCTCTTAAAAGCTAATAGAGAAAAAATGCAGTGCTGTGATGTAGGAAATGTATCTTGCAGAGTGCTTGTGTTAATAGAGGTCGCTTCAGTGGTCAGTGTACTGTACAGCTATACGGTGTATTTTAAATAGGAGATTACCTCACTTACTACCTCCAGCAAGTTTTTAAAATGTGTCAGTAAACAGTGGGACTCAAAGGCTCAGAGTATGACAGTTATTTGCTGGACAGCATTTATACTTTAGCTCTCTGAGCAACATTTGGAAATCAGTTTTTACTTGCCACTGTCAAGAGTACTGTTGCTGATTAGCTGACACATAAACTTTATTTCCCCTGAAATATGGAAAGATATATGTTATTTGAAGCATACAAGCACAGTAACTTAAACAATGATCTTGTAAAACAACTTTGTATTTAATTGTTTTTGAGAACCAGCACTGTATTTACTATGCAAAATTTTATTTGCAACATTCCTACCCAGCAGAGTGAGTAAAAGCAAAACTGCAACGTAGAGGAATTTGTGATGTAAAATATGCATTCTGTTCTCATGGCACTGTATGCAGACATTACATTAAGGGATTATCTGGCTAACCAAAGAAAACTGAAAACATCTGTTCTAAAGTGCAAAAGATGTGTATTAAATTGTGCTTCTTAAATCTTTAATGATAAAACATAAGAAGAAAATAGTGAGGAAAAGGAAACATTCATGTGTCAGATGCTAAAGGAAGAAGCCATGTGATACTTTACTAAGGGATAACTTTTTCCTCTTACTGTAAAAAGAAAGAGCAGCAGCACAGCCCTATTACAGTTGCTTTTTGGAATAAAAATACAGAAAATGATTTTGAGTTAGGAATTGCTGTTAGGTTGAGGAGAATGTTTTCATAATGGTCTGCTTTTGTGTTTGGGTTGGGAAGCAGGGCAGGGCAAAAAGGAATTGATCAAAATGTTTGTGCTGTTCCTGTTGATGTATGAACAGTCTTGCCTGCACTCAACATCAGGTGTTTATAACATCATCTTTGCTTTTCATATAGTAGTAATTATGAAACAAGGTTTGCACAGGATGACTTACTGTCTCACAGAGAAGCTTGATTTTACTTCAGGAGAGATGTTCTCTGAGTGCCTTACAGTACAGTCTAAGTGCCTTCAGAGTAGCTGTGATGTCTTAACTGGTGCTGGGCCACTGGAAGAGCCCCAGAGCTTTCCAGCTCAGCCTATGCCTGCAATTCCTGAATGGCTGCAATCTTTAATGCTAGGGCAGCAGGCATTTTCAAACCACTGGATATTCGCCTGGTATTGATTGTGTTGAAAGAAATTAGAGATGTCTCTGTAGCTTGTATGGAAGGCAGTGCTGAGCATATTTAAACTTATTGTGACGTTAATGGGTTTTTCAGGAGGTTCTGCTTGTTTCAGTGTTATTGCGTTGGTTCAGTGGCATGACAGTAGTTTGCATGGGGAGAGTGATGGTTTCAATTTCTCCCTACTTTCTCATTACTCTGTTACAAATTGCTGCACGTTTCATGGGAGGGAGAGACAGTGGCTTTTTAGACGTACAAAATGCTGTCTTATGTTAGAAAAAAAACCCTAAAATTAGGAAAATGTTTTTAATAAGTTTTTTTAAGGGATGGCAAAAGGAAACAAGAAATACATTCATGTACCGTTATTGTAATAATAAATAACTTGATATGTGGACAGTTACAAACATTTATTCTGAAATGCTTCTCTACTGGCAGGGTGCTGGGCAAAGTGGTTTGTATCCTGTTCTAAATTGTGTTCCTCTGACTTTATTCTAGAGGAAGAAACATCCCAAATCGGTTCTGCTCTTGTGTGATCTGAACTCCTTTTCATGGGTTGGATAGACTGCAGTGCCTCAATCACAGTACTGGCTAATACAGTTAATAAAATATATATTTTTAAAATAGTGTATATATATACTGCTTTTCTAAAACTTACCAGTTTTGAGCTGATCAGTTTGGATATAAAATGCAAAATGCCATTGGTAACACTGTATCTTTGCATCAGTACATACTTACACCTTCCTGTCATTGTTCGGGTGCAACCCTCAGCTTTTTCCAGCCAGACTGAAGTTAGCCAGGCATACATTATTTTTCTGTTCTTCTCTTTCTCTTAGAAGTACTTCTAAATCTCAGCAAAAAAAAATCTCCACTGCTGTTCCTCTTTTGAAGTTGTGATTTTGGCTTTCAGATCGTGCACTTCATGCAGCAAATTGTGCCACTATAGCCCCTCTGGCGAGAAATGACTTCTGCAGCTGGGATTTCTCCTCTTCTCTGATGTTGAGCATTCATGCAAGCTGTACCCTGTACTAAATGCATACCTTCTACCTTTTTGTTAGCTGGTACCCAGGTGCTTGTTGAGTTGATATACTGGATCTTTCCTCTCTGTAATTTATGGTGTTGTCAGGAGAAGTTTGGACTCTGTATGGAGCGTTTCACAAAAGAACATTCCTAGCTGCTGGGGCACCTCATCCCACCTGGACGCTCAAACTGAGGTCAAAAAGGGTACTCAGACTGCAGAGTCACGCTGTAAGGTTTTCAGTGCTTATGAGGCCATTGTAAGAAAACCTTTCCTCTGTAGCAGATTGAATTTACCTCTTTACAAATATAATTTAAGACCTTATTGAAGACAGAGAAAATTGAGCGAGCCGCGGGAGAGTGGTACCTCTTCTTACTGTATGAGTCAGCATTTGCAAACCCCCAGATGTGAGGGCTCTTCTTTTGGCTTTGTTGGTTCACTGAAGGTGGTGTGTCTTTTACTTTACCTTGTTAGTAAAAAATTACAAAGTAGTTAAACGATTGCTTGCTTTTACTACTTAGTGTCACACTGTTTGTTTTTCACAACCATCACTTGAGAAAAGCTTTCTCCAGTCTCAAAGGCTGTCTCCAGCACACAGGGGCTACACTGCGGCTGTCCTGATCTATTGCCCTCACCATGCTGCTTTAATTCCAGAGGGCAAGATTTGACCTGCTTCATCCTTGGACAGTGCTCACGGTTTTGTGTTTCACCATGCTTTGGCAGAAACTGATATATGCCATAAGACTTTGGTAGAATAAGTACAAAGGTTGAGTATGGAGAACCACTCTTGTATCCAAAATTAATATTGTGTGCACATAAAACCCATTTTGTGCATGTATTTTTCAAGCACTTGTCCTTGAAAGAGCTCATAAAATTATCTTGGATTAATCAAAGTTCTTTCCTAAATTGAGATATGATGGCTTTTCCATAAATCTCCTGTGTATTAGCTAGCTCTAATAGCATAAAGGGTAAGAATTACAGTTTGTATTTTTATTGTATCTTCTCTGTTGAGTTACAGTATGACATTTCTTAGAGATAAAGCTTAGGGCATGGAAGATAGCATATCTTCTCCATTTGAAGGCAGTATGACAGCTGCCCTTCTGGTAGGACAGGCAGGCCTTCAGGCTAAATGAACGTAAAGTAAGATTACTTTAACACTGCTTTTAGAAGGCCTGCCTAATCAATGCAAATAGTTTTAAAAACTCGGGTCAGAGCAATATCTTGTACCTTTTATGATAATGGACAAAAACAGGCATGGTAAGTTCATGTTGTGCTTGATTCTAAGTTCTGTCACACAGCTTTCAGTTAATTGGTGTTTTTTTTTTAGTAAAATCTCCAGTTCTCTTCATCATTGTCTGCACCAGCCACGTATCGTTGATGGTTCCTTTAGCAGCAAAACCATTCAGCCATTTGGATTAAAGTGTTATTTGGAAAGATAAAATGATGAATGCCATGCACTCTCCAGAGTTGCAGGTGCAATTTAAAACTTGAGTGCTGTCCCTTCTCCAGTATTTTCTGTGTGTTTGTTTTTCATTTGTAGCATCTTGAGTTTATGGTACCTTTCGCAATGGAGGTACTCAGACATCTAGGGATTTTTGAATTCCAGAGAGGTGAAATTTTGCCTTTCATTTTTAAAAAGGAGGAGGGAACCTGTGTTGGATTTGCAGGTTCCTGTCAAAACTGCATGTAGGTTGGAGGCAGGAGACCTGCACAGCCCACGTGTGGCTCTTCTGCATTGTGCGTGCTGCTGATTCTCTTGGTCTTCAGCAGTAAATGAATGCTTTTTTTTTTTTTTTTTTTAATGAATTTTTACTTTTGACAAACCTTTTTATTGTTTTGACTGTTGGATAATTTGTGAAAACATTTCTCCCCATTGAAACCAAGATGGTCGGTAGTATCTTTTAAACACTGAGGCTTCTATTATTTAAGTGCAAGGAATTGAAAGCTAAAACTCGAGCAGACCTATAGACAGGTCTGTGGTTGCAGTCATTCAGTTCAGTAGTACAACAGAAAAAGCTTTTTTCAAATAATTATTTATGTTACAGTTTCAAGCACTTTATTTGGAAGCAAATGGTCCTCTTATGTTGTCTCAAAATGTCAGTGTTTAATCAATAACAGTGAGGTTAAAATGAAACATTTCAAGATTAAAGTTTTACCAGCTTGGCAGACTGCTTCAACATCCAACTACATCTTTATTTTCTCACAGTACCTGTATCTAAATCTCTCAACCAAAACAGTGGTTTTATTCACAGTTGTATCTGTAGGGGAGCAGAACAGCTCAGGCTTGCACACACTTTGCACTGATTGTCTCTCTCATGCCCAGCTTGCCAGTGAATGTTAACTTCATCGCTTTTGGTTTTCTTGAGCTAGTGCTAATTTGGTTCAGGATACTGAAGAAGGGCTTGCAAAGCTTGTTTTACATGGTTTGGTGGTTTTCTCTGCATTTGATCTATAAAAGAATTTTTTGATCAAAGAAAAAGGAGCCTTTCAGCGTTGATAGGTTTTCTTGAAATCATAACTGTAATACTAACGTAGCATTTTAGAAGATGTGCTCCTTAAAAACACAGATGTGAACTTTTTTTTATGCAGAGATTCATAAAAATCGCTAAGGTCCCATGTTTAAATGTATTTTAGCAAAGTTTTGTAAGATAAGTTTGCTGAGTTCCTCTGTTTGCTTACTCGCAGCTGATAGTTTAGGCACCAAACACACCTTTGCCTGTTTTTTTCAGGCAATAAAAATGGATTAACGTAAAAATTTTTCAGTGCCCTAATTTTTTAGAGATATTTGTGTATGTTCTCCTTATTCATTGTCTTGGGTTGGGGTAACTATGAAAAGCCTGCTGAGATTATTGAAAGGCTTACTGCACTGGGTTCATAGCTGTCATGCACAGATTATACCCGTTCTGATTTGTTGCTTGGCACACATCCAGCTTCTGCTAAATGGTGTCTGCTTTACTTTAAAGAAAAGCATGCAGCTGTTTGCAGCCATAATACTGTGAGTTACTGTGAGTAACAGCAGTACCAGCTGTGTGGGAAATAACTGGTCAGCACTCCAGTGAATGCCTTGGCTTTGTTCTCTGCCCTGACATCATGGGGAGGGGCTCTGCGTTAGCTTCTGTCATTCTTCATTTCTGCAGATAATAAGCAGAGGTTTCTTCTCCATCGCTTGGATGAACCTGGACAGAAAGTCGAACCTCGTAATTTATCTTCCCTCTCTAAGGTGGGATATTCGTCTTGAGCTTTAGTTATTTCCGTCTGAAGCAGATCAAGAAGTTGCATCTGAAAGACAAAGAGCTTGGAGCAGTCAGGTCAGCTGGGAAGTTTGTTGGCTGCACACTTACTTCCGTGGCCAGTATCAGGTGTGCCAGGGGCAGCAGGGGCTCACACTTAAGCTCATGTTCGTCTTTGTGCTCACTAAGAGATGTGTGTGGACAGGGTGCCCTCCTTCTGCTCTACTCATGTGTCTCCATGTGTGCTAGGATTGCTACAGACATGCACAAGGAGATGTTTTGCAAGCCCAGAGCAGTAAAGCAAGGTGTTCTTGGAGGGAAAAACAAAGCGAACACCAAAACTGTACAGAATAAAGCAAAACAAAACGCATGCACATGCACAAGTGCATCCTCCCCATTTCCCACAATAGACAGGCTGAAATAGTTGTCTGTTCTGAGATGACAGAGCAAGAGGGACTTACTTCCCCACTCTTGGTTCTCTTCACAGCTGTAGCTTTGCTGAGGCTGTGTTCCTGAGCATGGCAGAAGTCAGGATTGTTTCCACTCGCATCCAATGGGGAAGGTTCACTCTTGCTCTCTAGCACATGGAGATAATGTCAATGAGGCCAACAGTTTTGTAGAAGCACAGCAGTAGCAGACCTGTAAAGCAGCACCTCAGAGCCCAACCTCTGTGTCGTTGCTGGAGAAGTGGGTAAGTCCATACTGGAAGCTTTGGTGCCAGCAGCCTGGGCTCCACAAAGCTCTACAAACTGACTGCAAGAATGGATGGCACTAGGTGCTGTGCTTTGCATTTGGCTCTGCAGAATTTTCAGTCCACCACAGACTGATAGGTAGGAAACATCTACAAAATCAATTCACACAGAAAATTTGAACACAAAGAGTAAAACTATGTAAATACTTCATGTGAGCAGAACTCACTGCAGATTCATTGTAGTTTCTGTGCTCATTTTGTTACTTTCACGCTGTAAGGGGTGGAATGAAAAGCAATCATAGAATAGCCTCCCACCTCTTCCTCTTGAGGCTGATGATGTCAATTTGGATATTGATTTCAAGGTAGTAGTATCAGATTTAATGTTGATGTTGTAGCAAATCAAGTTGAAAATGTCCAAGAACAGTGTGGAATTGATGTATTTATTTTGAATCCCCACTTTGTGGCATTATTGCTGTAGTCCAGAGCTAGCATTATTCATTAATACCAGCTTATCCCTGTGATCCTTCTTTCTCTTTGTCTATTTGTTCAACTATACTGTATGCACACATTTGCAACCTTCTGTTTCTCGCTCAGTTAATACCATTTTTTAAATTGCACTTACAGCTGGCATGTTTGAACCAGTTATGCAGCCAGACCAGGGAACCCTGTTCTTGGCTTCTGTCAGGGTCTCTTCTACCATGCATACAACATTAGGAGGCATTAGGGAGACTAAATTCCCCTGGAAATAAAAACTGTCTGATTTTTGAAGCATTGGTGTGATTAACTGTAATGTACTACACTCTATCTGAATGCTCAGTGGATAAACATTCTTTTGCTTACTTCAGGCAGTTTTGCATCTTACTAGGATGCAATTCATTGTACTGAACAATGTGAATGTGAAACTATCATTAGAAGAAATGAAGCTAGCCAGAATGAATTCTGCCTGCAGGTGCAATTAAGGGATTGGTAAGTCCACCATGTGAAGTAATTGAGTAGTGATCTGGCACTGAGACTGCCTTGCACTTTACATTCAGAAGATATTTACAAAATACAGCAAACGTTTGGTGTATTACAGAGGCTTTTCCTTTAATCCTCTTAGCTTCTGCCTGTTTGTCCATTTTCATATACAAGCAATAGCATTAACTGGCTGAACAGCTGGTTTTTGGTGGGAGCGGAAGCAACATTCCTAACCACATCGATGCAACACTGCACTAGCTGATTTCTTGTTGTGTTGCATGGTAATGTTAATGTAAATATAACGATACGGTAGCAAACGCTTTATATTCCTTAGAACCACAAGCATTTTAGCCAAAGTACAAAAATACATGCCCTTACAGAATACCCTCTGTAACATGTCAACTTAAAGCAGGGGATTATGTTTACCCTGCACAGAAGGGCAGTTGAAGGGCTGCCTAATACCCACTGTCATACTCAAGCTATATTTCAACTCCTAAAGCCTCTACTTAAGTAATGAAAGTCTGTGCACTGGCTATGTGCATAGTTAGAGTGTAGCACATCTTTTTCAGTTTTTCTTAATACAGTATAACAGAATTTCTAGCATCCTTCCTATGCTGTGGGAACTTCTGCATGTTGCTAAGCCTATCTCAGCTAAAGATTTTGTTGAGTAAGAATTTCTAATAAAAAATAACCCAAGCATTTTTTCTTTTCAGATTTTTATTTGAATATAGTTATTGTGAAAACCGATGATGAGAAAATGAGACAACATTAGAGATTCACAGAGGCTTTCACCAAGCATTTGCTTGCTGTGCCTTAGTCAGGCTAAGCTGTAAAGTCGTGTGCTGATGGTGCTGGAGAGCCAATCTCCTTGGCTCATCCACTCTGCTGCATCTGCAGCAGTATCAGTATCAGTACTTAATGTGCTATCTTCCAGGAATGAGATAGTGCATATGGGAGAATTGTAACCTTCTGCGTAGCTGCAAATTTGCACTCTAAAAACCAGAATAGCATTTGTACAGATAGTATAAAATAGAGAAAATTGGCACCAAGTCAAACAGTTTCCACCTAATATGTTGCTCCCACCTCTGTTCTCTTCTCTGCCTGAAAGGGGTAGGTAGCCCTACTAACCTACACTAGTAGAAGTACTAGTACCATTGTGTTCATTCTTATTTAGCTTATAATATATCTCATAACTTCACAGGAAAGCTGCAGTTGGATGCATTGTCTGTCTTGTGTCTTTCAGAAAATCTTCTATTTTAATGTGCATGATTGCTTTTTTGCATAGATTTTATTCAAATTATTTTTTTAAAAGTTCTGAAATCTGCAAAGGAGTAAAATGAATCGCCTGTCAAATGTTATTTATGTAGACTTATTTTTGGTGAATATGTAGATTACTGAATTTATCTCTTCTATAAGAATGTTCTATGAATATTCAGTGTTTTGTTTCAGTTGTTTGCCTTTGGGAGCATTTAGTGGCATTTGTACTGTGTTTGGATGCTGTGACTTCTTGACCGAGGGAGTGATGGCAGAAGAAATACTAAAGTGTTGATTCATGGTGACATTGCTAGTGTACAGCAGTCTGTACTAATTGGTACCAGAAACACTGTTTATTCTTGGCCAGCTCATGTGTTACGCTTGTAAAGGCAGAAGAAAAATAGCACCCTCAGTTACGATGTAAATTGGCACTGATGTAAGGATTTGGAAGAAATAGTGCAGCAGATTCAGGAATAAATGCTTAGCGAAAGAAATTGGAACTTCTCTTTGTGCTCTCCTGTCCTTTGAACTCATTCAGATGCAGAAGGTCTGGCTTGGAGGCTGTGTAGTGAGGGCTGTGCCATATTGTAATTAATTTGTCAGACTTGGTTCAGTACAGACATTTTCTTTTGCATACTTATTTTCACATTCAGAAATACATGGAGTTCTTGGACGTATTAGTTTGTTACCTTGGCAATAGAAGGTCTTGCCAATGGAGTAATAAGTTATATCTACTGTTGCACTTGCGATAAATTTTGTTCTTAAATATTCTTACTGATTTTTTAATGTTTTTTTATATAGTGTGGTTACAGATGTGTGCTTGCAATTGCTTCTTCACTTCCCTGGGCAGAGAGATTCTCAGGGCCCAGACAAATGTTTTTACCTTGCCACAGAACAGGAGTGGAGCTGCAGTCAGACAGCACTCAGTCGAAGTTTACAGGTCAGCACCAGGCTGCTGTAGTCAGTAACTTCTACATTGCTGTACCAAGATCTCTCATCTGCTCAGGATGTATAAAGGACATCTGGGCACCTGATCAAGCTGCAGCTGTCCCTGCTCATTGCTGGGAAGTTGGACTAGATGACCTGTAAAGGTCCCTTCCAACTCAAACCATTCTGCAAGTGGAAGATTTGAACAACTGCAAAGTAAATGCTTGTTGGTAACTGTCAGTAATACAGAGTGGACTTTAAGCAAGGACGAAAAAAGAAATTACATCTGAAACATATCTGTGAAGTATGTAAAACTACAAAAGTCTCCTTGTGATTCATTTATAATTGGTAAGATGCTGGGAAGTCACTTCATTCGTTATTTTTTCATCCCATTATACTGTTGCTTTCAATATGTTACGTTATAAAAAATAACTCATTACCCAACAGGTTTTAAATCTAAAGATCAAACAGGATTCATTGAAAATCACTCATTGTGCACCCTTAATATAAGAGAAAAACAGGACAGTACTGCAGTACTGGGATTTCCCATTTGCAATAATGTAATGACAGAAAAAATAGCGAGGACAGGAAGAAAAATGAACAAAAAAACCAACACAGAATTGCAGTCACTATACGCAAAAAAAAACAAAACAAAACAAAAAAACCAACCTGAATATTCAGATGAATATTGAGATATCTTTGTCAGCTGGAGGTTTCAGTGCACCATGCTGTTTCACCATTACGAAGACAAGACTGAGATGCAGTGACCTTAATAGCTATGGAAATAGTGAATTCCCTAAGCACGGTGTTTTAGGATCAGAGAACCTCTCTGAGTTTCATCAGGATGAACCTTGCAAAATGAGCAAACCCAGTTCCTCAGTGTACCTTTTGGCAATAGATAAGGGGGTATAACCTATAGTTAGAAGCCGAAATCATGGAAAATGAGTTTAAAATAACACACACACACACAAAAGCAGAGAAATATTCTAAAAATGTCTTGTTTAAGTAATTCAATATTTGCCATAACAAGGGAACTGTTTGTTTTTTATAGGGGGGTGCCATGGGAAAATAGCTGACATTTTTCCAGTATTGCTGTAGAGGCGTATTTGCCTGCAGCACCCTAAAAGCCATCCTTTACTGTGTGTGTAAAAGAGAAAGGAACGATTTACCACCTCTTTCTCTTGACATGCTGCATGTGCTGTCCCCACTGTTCCACACAGGTAGGGCTGTGGTGGCCCCAGAAGCTCTCCCTGAGGGTGCAGGCAGGCCTGCCCAACAGCAGCCAGCCCCATCTCCTCTGTCACTGAGTGCTGTGTCAAGGTGACAAACGAGGACCTGGCGACGTACTCCTCATATCTAGACTCCTCAAATCAGTGTTGCATTTTTTATCGTGTGTGAAGTATCTGAGTGTTAATTTGGTTTAAAAAGGACCTGATCTTGTCAGGTCCCTAAATACCCTAAAAAACATGAGAAGTGTGTGATGCAGTGCTGCATTTGGAGTGGTTTTCCATGCGGTTTGGACCAAACTTAAGTGAGCACAGCATGGGAAAGTTCATATTCTGCCACTGCAAGGTTTATTTTAGTTAAAGTTACAGCCTACAAGTTCTCTTTAGCAGAATTTCGCTTTCACCCAATTGGAGCAGCTCACTCTTGATGCCCCACTTCAGGACACCCTGCCCTTCCTCTCTTTTTCAGCCTCTACTTTTGAACTCCCTCACCAGCTGCTGTGAGGCAGGCTGCCTCTGTGCCTGTTTTGTTCTGTACAGTCATTCACTGCATTACTTGTCATTCTGAGACTGCCTGCCTTGAAGAGATCTCATGTTTCAAAGCCTCTGAAAAAGAGGACTGTTGCTTGGCAGTGAGCATGGCTGTAATTAGCAGAGTGCTGGAGATTATCGGTGTCAGGATTGCATTAGAGTGGGCCAGCGATACATGCTCTGTGTGGAAGAAAGAGGCAGAGGCTTTGGAAAGTGCATCACAATAGAAAAAGATAGGTGAAGTCAGAGGGTATCTGTGGCCCTCAGGCTGCAGGCAGTGCTGCTGTTGGTCCAAGCTCTGCTGGCTCCTGAACAGAGTCCGGCAATAATTGCTATCTGAAGAGCTGCACTTTCACTGAAGTTGTTTTGTAAGAATTTCAGAAAGGAGGGAGTCCCTTTATAAAGTATGAGGAAAGCACTTAGAATAGAGCATCTTCTAACTCCTCACTGATCCTCCTTACAGTAATATACGCAATACATGATGTTCTTAGTTGAGTGGCTGTTAGTAATTACTTAAAATTTTGACATTTTCAAGGAATAGAATTGTAGAAAGCAGTAATGTCAAAACAGTATTTTCAGAAGATTTTATTCTCCTTTCTCGTAAAATATTCATCTGTAATGAATGTATTAGCTTCATAATGATCAGGAATATGTTTTAGGTTTACTCTGTATTACCGTTCTGTAAGATTGAATCTATATTAATTTTGGTTTTACCCATCAGCACCGGTGCTTACTTTTACCTCTTAATTATTATAATCTATCTTAATTAAAATTAACAGCATGAAGTTCTCACATGGGGCTCACATGTAATTTCCAACAGCAGTGATTTTGTATTTTTCTGCTGTGTGGACAGATAGTTATGTAAATGGTAATAAAATTAATACATCAGCAACATTTTATACCATAACTAGTATAAAATGAAAAATAATAAATAGCATGTTAAATGATTACATGAAATTACTTAATAAAAGCAGCTATTTTAAAAGAAATCACACTTTAAAGTGAGCCTCGAGTAGCAGTAAGGTGGGATAAAAATCTTATGTGATACATGGGATAAAATGGGATACAATGGGATAAAAACCTTCTATTTGTTTTAAAGGTTAAAAGTCCAAATTTTTGTGCTGTATCAAATTTGAGCTAGGTAGAATTTTGATTACATTCTAACACAGGAGAAGGTGGGGGCTGAGAAAACAGTCCATACTTTCTGCACAAGATGATCTTGGAGTAAGGGTTTTTGGCCTTTATACATGAAAAAGAATTAATATATTGGAAGTATGTTTAGATTTTGTTTTTAATTGTGTGATTTTATGAATGAAATTAATTAAATAACTAGAAAATACTGACTTTGTCAGTATTTGTTGTGTTAGCATATGTTAATGTATTTTTATTTAATGCTGTAGTTCTGTGAAGTCATTTTGACATTTCTGAGTGTATCATTTAGTTGTTACTGCTGGTTTTAGGTTACTGCCTGTATTGAGGAAAGCTTGACATGCTACAGATTTCACCTGAAATTAGAGCCAAGCAGAACTGTTTAAAGACTATCCCAGTTAAAATGTTGTGCAGTACAGTAGGAGGAGGTAGGGAACAGTTTTTCTGGGCACAAGCGTTGCTTGTGCTGGGGTGCAGATCCAAGACAGCCATTCCTCTGCTGTCAGGGCAGGCACTGGTGGTAGCACGGTTCTGCTCTCCTGTTGGTGCTGTGCTGAACACGTGGCAGCTGTGCCTTCAGCAGGGCCAGAAGTGTGTCTCCTATGCACTTCTGATCCTCCATCCATGTGGAGTTTCTCTTTTGGAATGTGACTGCACAAACATCGTGAACACATCCTGCTTTTCTGTGCACAAATCCTGATGGATGTTACAGAAGAAGAGAAGCCATTAGTTCCTGGGGAGCAGGATTCCACCTTCTGGATTAGCCTTTGTAAGAGCATTAACTAAAACAAGTCATGCCTTTAGTAATAACCAGAAAATTTTCTGTCTTAAAGATACAGGATAAAAATTAAAGTCAGTTTTAAATACCCTGTCTTAGGCCACTGAGTAACTTGGAAGACTAGACTTGGCAGCCTGAACTATTTAAGTATGTGAGAGACTGCAGGGAGCAGAAAAAGGAGAAAAAAAGAGTTTGGGGAGTGATTTGCTGAGCACATATAACCTTACAAGTATGGAATTGGAAGCCTGCTGGAAAGTAGGGAAAGCCAAAAGATTGCTAAGATGCCACAGGATTGCTCAGAGAAGCTGCTTGCCCTAATAGCAAAGCTAATAAGTGTTTTGCGTCGTTCACAATAAAGTCCCCACATTAAATATTTCCTTAAGAAGACTAAGTAGAGAAATTATATAAAATTTTATTAGAAGACATCATATATTATTGAAAAAATGAATGGTAATAAGCCAGTGGAAATAAATTATAGTTACCCCAAAATTGCAAATGAATGCCAGTATGAAATTATCATACTGTTAACCACAGAGTGAAATGTACTGCTTTGCCTCAGTAGCAGAGAACAAGAAGGTGGCAAGATAATATCAGTTTAGAAAAACAACTCTCTGTTTAAAGACAGAAAACCACAGGTTACTATTTCATGTACTGGGCGAATTCATAGAAGGAGCTTATTTGGAATGTGTGCTGACTGTTGTAATCATTTTGTAGGGGGATGTCATGGCACACAAATTCATTATAGTACTGTAAAGGCTTAAGCAGGATGACAGATAAGTGGAATCTGGTAGACGCTCTGATGTTTTTGTTTCAAAAAGACTTTCCCTACATCCTCACTGAGATGAAGAATATTAACCTACCACTGGATAAAATGAAAGGTCATTGCTTGGCATTGCAGGGTAGGAGATGAGAAGAGCTGGGGAAGGTTGTCACTTTTCATAATGAAGGAGGGTTACCAGTGTCACTGTGATGTAGTTGTTTCACTCTGTCTGGGCAGATGGTGAAAAAAATGCGGTCACAAAATTGGTGGTGATGGTCAATGTAGGAGAAGTCAAAACTTACTGAAGAGTTGCAGAACAATGTCAGTGAAATCAAATCCGTCTGTACGAGAGCAGTAAGTGCTTTGATAACAATGACAGTGTAACACAGCTGGTGTAATAAGAAGAGCTCTATTTGTATGCTCTGCTGGGCTTCTGCTAACTGCAAAGGCTAACAAAAGGGATCTGAAGATACGCTGGAGTTCAGTGAAAATGTGTGCACAGGACTCAGTAGTGGTCAGAAAGGTGAAAAGTATTAGGAAGTGCTGCTGTCATAAATGTAGCCAAGAAGAGACCCGGTCATGAACAGATGAGTGGTACTGCATGAAAGTGTTTGACAGATTTCTACCCACCTGTAAATAGTGCAAATGTTTCAAATGCCACCATGTGAATATTTTAAAAGGCTGAGGTAAGGGATTTGGAGTGGAGTATCACTGCCTTGATGCCAGTTGAGATGTAGGGCATTGCTCCCAGGCAGTGCCACGCTGGCTTTTCACTAGGCACTGTCCTTAGGACTGTGACAACAGCCAGGAGACTTGACAGTGAATGCTAGCCAGCTGTTAGAAGAATATCTGGACCTAATACATTCCAGCTGTGTGCCCACAAATTCAGGAGTTTGATTGTGCATGGCAGCAGTGGCTCCTGGCACTCTGTCATGTGTAAGAAGTGGTCCTTGTGGGGTTGAGACATCTGGGGCCCAGATACTTTTAGGATTTCAGAAAGTTAAATCTGCTGTATAGTTCTTTTTGCCAGTTTCAGGCAGCTTAGAACAGGTCTTTACTCCTACAAAGCTTTCAGAGGGAAAGCCCAGACATAATTCTGGTGTCTGGTGACTCTCCATTTCTTTCAGTGTTGTAACTGTCTGATTCCCATCTGTGTCTCATCCCTGCAATTGCTCCTTGGGAAGAGTTGTCTCCCTGGCGCTTCGCTTCAGATGCATTTGTGACAGCTGATGCCCATGTGGGCATTAGAGAGAGGGAAGCCAGGAAGGCAGAAAAAGCTCCTCACTGTCTGTCTCCATCTTGCTGCAAGAAAAAGACTGTGTCACATGAGAAAACATCCTTTAAATAATGTGGATAGTCACCTATTTGGGAATTTGTTAGAGCTTCCTCTCCCCTTTGGAGCTATGAGGTAGAGAGACTTCTGGGCAGTAGTTAACGAATGGTCTAGTTTAGTATATTCAAAACAAAATAGCAGCTGGTAGTAAAACAACTATGAAATGGTTTGCAACAACCCTGGAAACATACCTGTTCTCACAGATGGCAGGGAGGTGCAATTGCTTGCTTTTGGAGACGTATAGACCTGAGAAAGGAGTATTGAGGGTGTCATCCACAGCTTGTACTGTTTTTCTGAATGTCCTATGGCCAAATGGTGTAGGTAATATTTCCTCATTTCTTCCTAACAGTTAAAATAGATCTCCTGTTCAGTCTCTGAAATTATGCAGTCTGATATTCTAGCTGGAACCGTAATTAACAATAATATTGCTCTTACACAAAATATTTTATGATTTCCATCCATGTCTACATTAAAGACAAGCCTTGGATTTTTATCTTTTCTCAGAGTTAATGAGGCCAGCAAAAGGAAATTGTTATTACTGTTGTTATAGTGAAGGTCTGCAGAGGATGCATCCACAGAGTCAGGCTGATTAGTTCCCTTTAGTGTTTATACCTTTCAGTTTTCCCAGTTTCAGTGCAAGGCAAACACATTCATTTACTTGCAGGAGAAAATCTGTACAGAAAGGATTAGAATTGGGGCTCCCTTAATATGGACACTGCACCAAGTTTCATTCCCTCCGCATGAAAGTCCTCTGTCATTATCTCTGTGGGATTTATGCTCTTATATGCCCTCCTGCCAAATACACAGCACACCCTGGGGACTTGTTATAAAAGACAAACTATACTGCATTTTTGTAATTATTCACCTTTCTATGTTGAATGTTTGCAAAATAACGTTGCATGGCCAAAAGAAGACTGATGGAGCTCTGTGGTTATTTTTGTGCTAAAAGAATTGCTGATGACCCTTTCTGTGTTACATTAGTGAAGGTAGAAGTACTTTCTGTTAACTACAGTGTTTGAGAGAGCTAGCCAATTCTTCAGGGTCTGTTTGCGTTCACAGCATATGTAAATTTAGTGTCCCTTAGTTTTCACCACTGTTGGTGGGTTTTGATTCTTGTGCATTTGAGTGTTTGTATAAATCCTTGTAAATGTCAAAGGTGAGTTCCCGGGAAACTTACTGTTTCTAAATACTCTTAAGAGTTACAAGTGTAGATTAAGATGATGTATTAAATACTCCTTAGGTAAGCTTTCTTTAACTGACAGCTTAGTAGACTTCCCTGTGTGGCTACTTAAGCAGTGTGAGTGCAAAACCAACTCTATTAAATCAAAGGATTTCCTGCAAATCTGCAGGTCTGTGCGCACTCTAGGAAATACAGTGGTGACAGACTTGGTAAAATAGGCCTACTTAAGCTAAGTATACTTTGTGGGTGAAAATATTTAACATTTTTATTTTTAGCAAGCTAAAATCTAGAGTGACAGTTCTCATGTCTGCATAGAAGAAGCAGTTCATTAATGTGGTGGATAGATTGGTTCAGAAAGAAGAAGGATTTCCAACCACAAATTTACTTTTCTTAATTTCAACACCTGGAAATTTGTTTAAAAGAATCAGTCATCCATTAAATGTGATCACACAAAATGAGGTAAATGACAACTGCCTCCTCCTTCGTCCTCCAGAAACACACATTTGGGGCAGCGTGCAAGGTCGTATGACCTAAAAGATACGATGAGTTAATGCCAGGTAGGATAGATACACTGACTGTCTTACCCTGATGCTATCAGTAATCCTATAGTCTCCAATAAAGTGAGAGAGTGAGAGTGCTGTGATGTGTTTGAAGACAGTGATAGCTGTATTCACCACTGCCACTATCATTAATTCTTTTCTTATTTATAAGTATTCTGCCAAAGTAAGCAAGATCCAAACCGCCAACAAATGGGGCCAGTTAACATGATGAAAAAAGATCCAGAAGTAAACATACTAGTTTTCTGATATGACTTTTCCCCATAATCCTTGTGTCCTGCAAGCAGTGTTTTCCTGCTCTTCTTGCCATCCTCCATCAGCTGGTGACTGCATCTCCATTTTCCTTGATAATACATCTTTGTTCCACAGAGTTCCTCATCGTGCTGATAAATCAGGAAACCCAAGCTATACTCTCCCAGTTTCAGTTTTTAATCTGTACTTGTTTTTGTGACTGTACAGCATTTCAGACCTAGATGCTACGTGGCCAATCCATGGTAGCTAGAGCTTGTTCATGATTCGTCCTCTAAGTGAGGAAGCAGCAGGCAGAGATAGATAATATGACGAAGGCTTTACCTTGTGGAAAAGAGGTCTTTGAAAAGCGTAAAGTAACAAAAGACTTTTGAGAACTTCTCTCTCAGGCTGCTAAATTTACGCTCTCTCTTTTGTTTTTCCATTTTAACTGGCAGTTCTAATGCCTGACAGCAGGATGCCTTACTGCAGCATTCAGGGCATTTCCAATGTGCAATTTTGCTTACTGTGTGCAGGTTCATTTACTGTGTCCTTCCCTAGACATCTAGGGGAGGAGCTCAAGGTTATTGGTACATGCTCAGTGGCTGGTTAGTTGCCCATCACTTGATCAGAAATTGCACATAGGTTTTGCAGGTTATTTTAAACCAAATGGTTACATTTCCCAGTGCTTGTTTCTGCAAGAGTATTTTCTCCAATCTGAAAATGTATGCTAAAGTAGAGCAGAATGTACAGCAGCATTGCACAGTGTTGAGTGTGTGACCTATTTTCCTTATCTTTTAGATATATTTATGAAGGCCTCTGAGGATTATCATTTAGTTAAAACAATTTTTCTTGCATCAATATTGCTAGAAATCAATGCAAGATATGTTTATGAGTTCTTGTAAAATGTTTATTTATATGTTATTATATTATTCAGTATTCTTGGAAGAGGTAATTTTTTATTGTTTCCCATTGATCTAAAGTAGAGGAATTAAAATATCCATACAGTACAAATATCTCTCCTATTTCAACAACTTTATGTAAAACTGGGAAGTTTTTTGCAGCAGCTTTGTGAGAAGCATTGTACAGTTACTATACTTACAGCAGACTTGAATAGTATTTTGTATTGTAATATTAGTACTTTACTATTTAAGATAAATTAATGTGCAGAAGTATCATTAAAACAGCTTTTCAATGAAGATTTTCTTGTGAGCAACAGTTGTATGCAGCACTTACGTGGTGGTCTTTTTCTCCATTCCCCTGCACTATTTGTAAGGTTTTCTTAGAACTCTTTTAGTTTTTAGGTGATGGAGGGTTCTGCCAAGCAAACCTGGTACAGATTTACCCTCTCTGAGACAGTGTCCTCTGGGCATACATTGCAAGCATAGCTTTGCCAAGACATCATTTAGAATTCAAAATACCCTCAAGCTTGTAGGCTTAAATGTGAGGTGGAAAGGCTTATTACTGGAAAAGGCATTTTCCAGACTACACAGTGAATGTGAATCATTACTGTTTCTTCTTTTCCTCTGGTTTGTCACAAAATATCAGACTTAGATGGAAAGCAGGATTATTTGGTTTTAATTTGCTTTCAAGTGTGCGTGAAGTGCATCTGGTTTCAGGAATGGAGCCAGTTGGTCACTGGGTAGCAGTGGTCACTGGCGGCAGGGTAGGAGAGGCTATAATCAATGATGGATGTAATCTACTGGCAGTTGGTTTTCTAAATTCATTTTTGCAGTCATTATTAGTGGAAGATGCTCAAAAGAAATCTTCAAAGTTGTTTTCATGTTGTTAACCATGATGTTTTACCTCTATTTTTCTGGACTGCAATCTAAGATGATTATTACTAGCTATCCATACACAATTAACTGCATTTGATAGTAACAGATTAAACAGCATTGTTCTTGAAATAGGTAGAAAGTCTGTATCAAAGGTCTGTGCTGCCTCAGGGAAGCAGCAGCAGGGCAGCAGGGATGCAGCTGGGGCCTGGCCTGGCTGCGGGCAGCGGGCGCCTCTTGGCACCAGTGAGGTCGGAAAGGCCTCAGAGCAGCCATCAAGGTGTGGTGTTACAGTACCTTCTGTAAAGAAGGAAGAGGAGATAGGGAACATTATTTTCCTTTTTTTTTTTTTTTTCCTGCATAACTTGATACAGACTAAAGTTCAATGCAATTATTGACACTCAAAGTGAGGTTTCAAGTCTCATGACTGCCATCACTGGGCAGTTACATGAATGAGGTTGCAAACTCTGACACCTGAAGTATGAACATAACCTTTTGCTAGTTTAATATCCCTTTGGCCACTTTAGGTCAGCTGTCTTGGTTCTGTACCTTCCCAGCTCCTTGTGCTCCTCAGCCCTCTCACTGGCAGGACAGTACGAGATGCTGAAAAACTGAAATGTCCTTGGCTCTGCAGCAACTAAAACATTGATGTGTTTTCAACACTGTTTTTCTCATAAAGCCAAAAGATAGATAAACTCTATGAAGAAAATCAACTTTGTCCCAGCTGAAAACAGGGCAGTATTAAATTACTGCCTCAGAGCTGAACTAGAACTGTGGACATAGCTTGTTTTAGGAATATCCAGGACGGTATACTTTGTTCTCCTAAAAGTTACTGCATATTATGGAGTATGGCGTGCAGTGGTACACGTAGGTGGTGTAACAGTAAATGGAGAAGTCTTCAGGTCTAGCTTTGGTTAGATGAATGCAAACTGGAATTTTTTTTAGAAATAATAACTGAAACAGAGATTGTATACATATTTCAGTATATTTTGCTTTTTCGTGTCTGTGAATCATTAGTGATGATGCATTCTTAATAAACTGAATTATGTGTTTTAAATATTGAGATGGAAAGTCCAACTTATTCAAGATTACCTTCTGCATTTATAATTATGAACAATACAAAAAAATCATTTATACTCAGAATTGATCTTTGCAACTTTACTTGCAGTCTGTGTAAAGAAAGCAGAAATTTAAATGCCTGAAATTTTCATGAACAGGAGGAATTTGCCTTTACAATCCTTTCCAGACTCTGCAACATCACAGAAGAAAAGCAGTAGCTACTTTGCTCAGTTGGCACTCTTTCTGAGGTAGGCAGTTAAATGGTTTTTGATCTGTTTCCACAGGTTTTCAATACATACTCCAATGAAGACTATGACAGGAGAAATGATGAAGTTGACCCAGTGGCTGCATCAGCTGAATATGAACTTGAGAAGCGTGTGGAAAAGCTGGAGCTTTTCCCAGTTGAACTAGAAAAAGGTATGTAGTCTGTGCGCCCCTTCCAGTTCATATGAAATCGATCTACAAGTCTGAGATAATCCACATGCTTACATATCCAGTCTTGAGTTTCCTTGAATCCCTAATAATCACCTTGGCTTTTTGGATTTCAGTAACTATTCAATGAGAAATTAAAAGAACAGTTGAAAAACATGCAGCTCTTTAGTTTCCTACAATAATTGTTTTGTGTCCACTCCACTAACATGATTTTATGCAGCGGTTCATTCTTCCCTGGAAAAATAAAAATCTTTGATTATTGTTCTGAGTTCCTCAAGAAGGCAAAGGTAATGTTTTTGTGCAAAACTAATGCAGTTAAGTAACAAGATTTTTAAAAGAATCAAAAGGAATTGGCATTGTTTACATGGGAAATCAAGAGAAAACAAAGCATAGATGTTTACCTACCAAATAACTATATAAAATCAAATTTAATGAGTTTCTGCTTTCACTTTTCTTTTTCGTAGATGAAGATGGACTTGGCATTAGCATTATTGGAATGGGAGTTGGAGCAGATGCAGGCCTTGAAAAACTGGGAATATTTGTCAAAACAGTAACAGAAGGTGGGGCAGCAGAAAGAGATGGCAGGTAAAGTAGACTCAGTATTTGGAAACTTTCCCAGTGTTAATTATCATGAATTATGATTTGCACAGGAAGGAACTGTTAGCTAAATGTAGATCATGATAACAGAAAGCAGTAAAATTCTGAGGCTATTGGTAAGATTCAAATACCTGAGGTGGTATATGAAAATACACTATTTTGGTGCAAGGGTTAAACTGTTAAAGAGTAGATTTGCCACGGATCCAGGTTTGAGGCTACCTGAAAACTGATGTGCTATAGCATGAGTAAAGCTGGAGATTCCACATTGTACATCACGACTGAAGGTAATTTTGAATGATTTTGAGCTTTCACATGCTCTCTTGGCTTCAAACCAGCTTTAATCAATTAGTGCTTATGAGGAACAGTTCTGCTCAACATATGTTAGGAAAATAGTTCAGTGTTTCTGAGCTATTAACTTATTAAATACACCTCCTTTTAAGCTTAGTAGCACATAGTGTCACTTTGTATTTCTAAATATGTGTAATCTTCAAAATTCGGTTTTTACCCTTAGAGGACCAAAACTACATTGCTTGATAGAAGTGGGATCAGCACATAAATCTTTCCATTAAATAAATGGGTTAGGTTTTACAGTGCTTGTGTAAAACCTGACTGCTTCTAAAATTGCTTATTTGGTATGTGCAATTCAAATAATTCCTTGAACATATGAGGGCTGCTCCAGAAGTACTGCCTCCTATATTATGCTGACTCAGAACAGCAGAGGCAGGTGTTGATGGTATGGCAGTCAAGGTTGAACCTTCCCACAAGTATTCCCACTGCGTTTTGTTGCCACATGAAAGGTGGCAGCGGAGGGACAGTCTGAGAGAATGGTATCTGACATGGAAATGTGTATGAAACAATGGTAAGGAACTGAATTCCTTCTTAATGATGAATGCCTGTAACTTGTCCTCCTGTGCAGACTTTGGAAGCAGTGTGTACTACTCATACTGCATATTTAAAAAGACCAGGTTTCTGCTGTGGAAACTCTGTACAGATTAAATCAGCACTCTCTACCTGTCAGGAGTTTACAGAGTTTAATAACACTGCTCTGAAACCATTCAAGTATAGCCTCTTCCAGTTGGGCTTTCAGTATCTCTACAAATTCTGGCAGTAAGACCCCAGCTTGAAGGCCAAGTAGTGATTTATCCCAGGCTTAAAAAATTAGGAAGGAAAGTAAAGATGCTGACATCTCTGGATGTCATGAATTCATTCATTACTTTAAATTTAAGTGAATATTTATTCTGAAAAATATGCTTGAGCTCAGCCAAAAGGCATTAAGCTCACTGCTGGCATTCTGTGTGAAATTCTCTGGTCGAAAATCAGAGTAGCTCACACCTGGACTCTGATAATATGTATTTTCTGTCCTCTCATTATTCACATGTCTTGAGTGGGCTCCAGAAGTTAATGTTCAATTACAGGTCTCTTCTTTCTTTTCCCTAGATGGCATCTGAGAGGAGCTTGTCATCTGAGAAAAAAAATGATATGTTTCTTCGGCTATTCTAATAGTTGTGTTGGTGTCCAACTGTATGAATGTTCAGTCAGCTGAGAAATAGCCCTCTCATTTTCTCTTTGAGAGCCTGACCGATCATTCACTTGAGAAAGGGATACATAATCCTCTCAGTCAGGAGCAGCCAGTTCTGTAATAAAGTGCATCAACTGTAAAAGGTCCTGTTAACTTCATCCTTTTGAAAAGCTTAGTTAATCATTAACACTGATAGCAAATCAAAGTCTCTGAACAGAAAATAAAACTGGTTTTCGGCAGTTGGATCAGATATTCTGAATAACTTTACAGCAGTCTTGAAGCAGGCTCTCTGAAGTTCTAATTTTAAGCATTACGATATCTGTAGGGTAATGCCTATCATTTATTGAAAGACCCATCAAGTCATGGCATAAAGTACCTGAAGACACAGAATCTGTACAGAAGTATATCTCAGTGTTTGAGCACCATTGGATTGATTCAAGTTGATATAAACAGGTAGCATTCAGCTGTCATATTGAAAGGCATTGTGTGGAAGTATTTAACCAAGGACAGTGCTTTGATAGAAATCCAAATGAAAGCACGCTAATAAGTAATGAGAGATTTTTAATAGTGTGTAAAATATAAAATCAATCACTAGACTGAATAAGAAAAATAACATTCTTTCTTGGCCAATGTGATAGCTTTTTCTTTCAAATGATGATGGTGATGAGTCATCTTACAGTATCTTGAGAACATCAAGAACAAGTGTTTTGAAACATTACACAGTTACTAACATGAAAAATACTCTGAACTTTGCCTCTGCATAGGTTATGTTTTTCAGTTCATCACACAGAGCAATAATTATGCAAGTATTTATTTGACTTCGTTTGGTTCCATTTCATAGAACTGCTGCTTCACAAAGGCAGAGTTTTAAGTCACAGCCATTAGAAAATAATTGTCAGAAGAATTACCAATTTAGTTAATGATAAAAGCAGTTAAACCTTAATAATCTAGGCTTTGCCAACATGGGTCTAATTCTTCTTTCATGTTGGAAATGAGATTTGAGGGACAGGAAGCCCAGAGCTGCAGGTGGAGGGGGCTGCGGAGGGAATTTCCAACCAAAAAGGGAAGGCTGCCCAGAGAACAGTGCTCTGAGGACATTTTGGTCCATAGAGTGGCTGGGCTTGTCTGGCACTGACCCTGTGCAGAGGCTTAGGGCCAAGGTACGGATGCAGGAGAAGTCTGGAGCTGCAGGGGACATGGGGCTGGAGAGTGTTTTAGTCTGGGCAGTGCTGAACGTACATGGCAACAGACAGGAAACTTCTTTTTGAATTACATGTAATTATACAATTGGATAATAATTATTTTAAATGTATGTTGTGTGATATATATGCATGTTTAGGTATAATTAAAATTTGTCTATGTATTGAAAAAGAGATTTTGAAGGCAATGGTCATAAAAATAAAAGCTGGAATTGAATATAGGAGCTGCATAGACAAGGAGATACGAAACACACCCAAAGAACAAATGGAATCAGAGTCAATTGCAGTTGATCAACAAAACTGCAGGCAACAGTTCTCTAAAATGATATTTCATCACTTGAAATGCTGTGCTCTGTATCTGTATGAGCAATACTAGTGCACTGCGTCATGAAGTATGTAAAGCATGGGAGCTGAACTATCTTTACAAAGGAATCTGTTCCTCCCCTTTTTAGTTTTCAGGCAAGAGAGTGACAATTTTTTCCTCACTGAGCACCAACTTCTTAAATTTTCTTTCTTGGAGCACCTGCAAGTCATCTGACTGCAACTCACTATGCTAAATTACAAGAAAAATATTAATTTTTATGTAGTATCCAAATACAATAGATACAAATATGATACATGTATTTATTAAGTACATACATGATTTAAATCAGAATTCTGAGATCTGGCTATATGTGATTTTTAAGCTAGGAGTTTGCAGGCTGTCCCAAGGATCATTTTTTCAAGGTTTCATATGTACAGAAAGGAGATCCTGCCCAGAGCACACTGGCATTCTGTGATGTGAAGCCTCCAAAGCACAAATCTCTTAATTCTTACCTCATCAGCAGAGTCACAAGAACTGGAGGTACTGTTAGAACACATATAGGGCTGCAAAGCATTGCCTCAGATTTGACAGTGAAATTAGTTCATCAGGACACTTAAGTCTCTTTCAAAGGCTCTGCTGTGAAAGTTTGTCTTTGAAGAGAAATCAAAGATATCCTGAGAGGTTAAACAGTTTAGTTTAGTTATATTCTTTTTTTTTTTTTTCAAAGCTGTTTCTTGACAGTATAAACTGTACTGTTTAGATGGTAACGTCTGTGTAAATAATTAAAAATTGCTCATTTTGATTACTTCTGGATGCGAGGTTTTGCTCTTACATTGTAATTATTTTTGAAACAAGAGGGGCGTATCACTAGAGAACAGTTTAACATAGCAATCCTTTTCTAAATGTTTTAATCCAGATAATTCTTATGCCAGCTCTAGGGACTTCATACCAGTGCTTATTTCAGATAAAAGCAGCATTTTTTTAAATTCCTCCTAACTTTTCTGCATCAAACAATGTATCAGCTATAAACCAGTATTTCAAACAGATAGTCCTTGTTAACATAGTCCAAGGCCTTATTGTATTGTGCCCGGTGATTGGTCTTACACTGGGAATTCATCTTTTTGGAGCAAGATAGATGAAATATTTTAAGAGAGTAGGTCACAATTAGATCTGATGCACACGCTCTTTTCCCTACAGATGAGCAGGTTGTTTTAGTTAAATATCACAGTTTTTTCCATTAATGTGAAATACCAAAGCTATGTCTTATGCT
This sequence comes from Tetrao urogallus, assembly GCF_951394365.1. Classification (NCBI taxonomy): domain Eukaryota; kingdom Metazoa; phylum Chordata; class Aves; order Galliformes; family Phasianidae; genus Tetrao; species Tetrao urogallus. The sequence continues at coordinate 28,072,600 of NC_136820.1, read as the reverse complement.
GTTTTCCAAGATTGGCTTCGGAAAGAATGATATAAGAACGGTTCAAGTTTCTCATTTAATTTAAGTCATATGACAAAGGCAGGAATTGGTATTGCTGTATTTATACAAAAGGAAAACGATTGGATGATTGAAGCTGTAATGATAACTTTGAATCTGGACTTATGAGATACGCAAATGCAGTTTTTCATTGCTTCCTTGCTAATGTTTCCTATTATTTGCCAGTATTTCAGATGGTACAGTCCCAAATCAGGAAGAAAGTCTTTTGAATTGTGTGATTATTTACCTCAATCATGTTATGATTGAGTTTTTGTTCAAAATCAAACTAGAATCTCTAAGTTTAGTTCAAAATATCCCAAGAACTCCTTAACTTATTTATGTATCTGTGTTTTTTCCTGGAAGGATCCAAGTGAATGACCAAATTGTGGAAGTTGATGGCATCAGTCTGGTTGGCGTTACACAAAATTTTGCTGCAACTGTTCTTAGAAACACCAAAGGGAAGGTCAGGTGAGTATTGTAGAAGTGGGGAAAAAAAAGGTGATTGAGTGCTTAACGTTACCTGACTTCCCTCACAGGAGACTCAGTCTATTTAGGTAGAAGCAGAATTTTTTTGTGTCTTTGTCCCTTCTCTGCTGGCTGTGGCACTGCGCCAGGGCCGAAAAGTAAGGCAGTGAGCACACCACTGCTCCCAGGTGCAAGCTTGGCAGGGAGAGGGTGGTACTGGGGGCAGCAATCCTGAGAGCTGCTGGTGTGGGGAGAGTAACAGCCCTGTATTGATTCATTGTGTTGCCCCAGTCTCTGCACCATCTCTGAGTTTCTATCTCTGTGCTCCTATGCTGTGGTTAACTGAAAAGCATCACTGCAAGTGTCTGTAAAATGCTTAACAAGCAAGAAAATGAATGTAAATGCATGACCATAAAATGTTTGTAAATGTGTAAGAATGTTTCCTGAGAAATGAACTGTTGAGCCGTTTAAAAACATATTCTGTTACATAGATTTTCTGTTCAATAGCTTGTTAATTCCAGCAAACATTTAACTGTGCAAAATAATTCCAGAAATATCTTTGGCATATTGCAAATCAGCAGCCTTTCTAAAGCCACCCTTTGGTTCTCTCTCCAAATCCTCTCTGATGAATACAGCCGAATTCTTCTGAGTTCAGGCCTCACTTTTGAATCATGACTCAACTACTGGTTGCAATAGATGCAGCTCCCACAGCCTGTGGTGTTCTATGCTGCTGTGCAGATTTCCACAGAAATTCCATGGCTGTTCATTTACAACATTAAGGAATAATACTGAAATCTGAATTCTGTAAAGAATTGTGGAGGTGGTTGATCAAGGTTTTGCCAGAAGGAAATTATTTGGGAAAAAAATATTCAAAATTGTAGTGTAATTGCAGGCAAGTATATTTTTGTGTAACATTTACAGTTGTAGCTACATCAGTTTTATTTCTGCAAAGACAGAACACATGCTGTGAGTTTACCTACTGACTTGAATACAAAAATGAGTATCAACTGTATTAGGTTTCTGCAGAGTTGGGACTTCTGAACATAAAATTCTTATGACAGAAAATAATGTATTCCCATGTTTCAGTGCACAGAGCAAATGTTACTGTATTTTGTGTTTGATGTTTCAACTTAAAAAAAAAAAAAAAAGAAAGAAAGAAAAAAAAGAAAGAAAAAGTTCTGACCTAATCAGCTCAGTCTGTGTAATTGTTATTGAATAAGTTACAGAACAGAATACTTTCCTTTACAGAAAAATAATGGATTTGGGGAAAAGAAGAAATGTAGAATGATTTTCATACAGAGTGCTCCCAGAATCTTCCCATGGAATATAAATTACAGTCAGACTGGTTGCAATCTAGGCCCCTCTGTCATAAAATACCATGTTTCTCCATGGTTGTTGAGCTCCTGTTGTAAAGCTCACTAGGTATCCTGTGCTCAGGGATCACTGGCTTCTGACAGGTCTCATTCATCAAGGAGAGATGTGTGAGTTTCTGCATCTTTCCTTGTGAGTAAGCTTTAGATATTGAGCTTTCACAGGAAAAATGTCTGCATGCATTAGTATCACAACTACATTTAAAAAAACACTTAAAATCAAAAAGATTTTATAGATTATAACACAAAATATAACTGAAATAAGAATAATACTTAGACTATTAAATATTATTATAAATAAAACAGAAGTCAGAAGGATCTGTATGCATGCTGACATTCTTTATAGTTAGCAGCCTTTTACTAATTTATATATAATTAGACAAAAGAAATAAATTTGATGCTATTTCCTCTGGTTTTGTTTCATTTAAAATTTCATGGGGAAAGAAAAAAAAAGATTGTTCTGATTTACACAAGCTGGTTGAGAAGAACGTGCTTCTGTTTTCCTGGCTTACTATAAACTGGAAGTGAGACTGATGATACTGCGGAGCGTTCTGTGGCATCAGCATCCTTCCCACGTTCTGCTCAAGTGCTGAGTGGCCATGCTCTAGGGTACTCTGCTGACACTGGAGGACTCCGGTGGGTTTAAGCTACTCAAAATTAGAAATATTTCCAGTCAGCTTTCCTTTTGGGAGACAGAGAATGCAGGATGGTTTGATGGTCTTGTCTTTACTATAGGTTTAAACATTTGCTTGTTAGGTAAGCTAGAACTAATACTAGTGAATTCAGATATGACCAAAATTGTGTATTTATATCTTGCTAACTGTTTTTCATCTTCTGTATGATACAAGGGCTCTGCCTGCTGTGTGTTCCGTGAAGAGAATGGTTGTTTTCTGTCAAATCCTCGTTCCCAGGTACACCTGTGGAAGAGATGAGAGGGAAAAATTGTGTATCTCCACTGTCTGTGAACCAGAACCTTGGGAGCAGCATAGCAGAGTCTTTTGGGCAGAATCCCTCACATGCCACCAGCCTTTAGCTCCTGCCTGTCTGAAGTGTGAAGGGCAGTGCTACTGACCTTTGAATGCTGCCATTGCGTTAGTAGCTGCCATTAATGATCCATGTCACTGGGGGAGGCAGGAGTAGTGCAAAAGGTTGCTTGCTGAGCTATCTTTGGAAAAGAAGAGAGCAATAACCTGCTATATAAATACCTGCTACCTTTCCTTCTGCGGATGTTCCACCTGAACTACAAGTGTGCAGGCAATGTGCACTCACACACCCTAATTCACACAGCTTAATTCAAAACAAGGCAACTTCCTGAATCTGTCCTTCACAGGAAAAATCACACACATACTTGTGTGCTATTTAACAGTGTCAGATTGATGGGTTTTACAGAATTGCTTTAATAAGCATAGTTATCTCAGTGATTATTGCATGAACTGCGTGTATCTTTCTTCCGCCTGGTATCCTGCACACAGAGATACACTGCATTTCACTGGCATCACCTCCTGCTTATACCACACCGTATTACCTATATGCAGTCATATTACCCCGATTCTAAGCAGAATGCTTGCTAGTTTTGGTAGGAGAGTTTATTATATGTGATTGGTTGCAAGGATGTTCATGAGAAGAATGACAATAAAGCTAGATCTTAATATTTCACAATCAATACCTCTTCAGAAAGCTTGCATAATACCAATACTTAGTGATTTGTTTTTCTCCTTTGATCCTTCAGAACATTTTGAACAATCCTGACAGTGGAAGTCATTGACCTAGAATAGATTTTGCAATGTTTCTGCCAGAAAAAATTATCCAAACTGTCTGTAGCTGACACAGTAAGGAATCTGTGAAAATGGAGACATGACTTTTACCTTTTGAACTGTTCTAGTTGAGGGGGATGGGGAAATGAGCAAACACAAGCATCTATTATTATCTTATCCACTGTTTGGAGTACTGAACTATTTGGAAGGATTGTCATTCCACAACAGAAGACCATTGATCCTACCAATTTGGCTTCTCCAGTAACAGTTAATTCCTCGATTCTTTCTTACGGTGTTTTAAAGGAAGATAATCAGCACCCACCAGATGGACTCTGGTAACCTATGAAATGAAGAAAGGAGCGAGTTCTTCTGTAATCCCAGCTGGCAATCAGCTTCTGTGTTTAGGGCTGAGAATTAGTATCCCCGTGACTCTAATCTGGCAAATGCAACTATGAATGCTATTTTAATTCATGTAAATATCACGTCTTCTCTATAATTTTGGTTAACTGTTTAGTTTACTAATATCTTAGAGTATTTCAGAATTTTGTTGTATGAAGGAGAGATTTTCTTTTGGAATTTGTGTTCTTTCTGATTCTGTTGAGTGTCGCCCCTGCTCTGAGATTAATGAAGCAGTCAGAGGGCAGCAGCAGACTGATACCACTAATTGTTCTGTGCATCTTCTGACCCATTTACGATCTAATCCTTCAACCTGAGGTGAGCTAGTGGTGCCTACTATAATACAATATAAAGAGGCATCTTGACAGTGGTTATCCTATCCTGTCATGGTGATTCTCCAGCTTATTTTAGCTCCTAGCTTTCTTGTTCCTCATGGATTGTGGTGATGAGCAGCAGGTCTAAAGTTCTTCAAAGTTGCTTCTGAGGTCTTGAGTGCGTTCACTCTTCCCCCATTTTTAATCGTAATGCAAGGGTGCTGGGGACCCTGATGGCATTATCAGAAAAAGTTCACATGGAAAGCTGTATGCTTCCAGGGAGACTTTTTCTTAAACACAGTGCCACAAGAAAGAAAACTTAGTTTTTTAACAGAGAAAACCATCTTTTTACCATAAGTACCTAGCACCAGTCCTTCCTAGGACAAATGTGGAAGCTTTCAGTGGTATCCAGAAAAGAAAGGAACGATTAGTGATTGGGTGTGACTTCACTTTGCAGTCTCACAAAATGCAAAATTTCATGCCATCCAGCTGTGGGAGGCACAAGGTCACAAGAAGGGAGAGTGAGATGCTAGGAAGTATGACTGGATTGATAAGAAGAAAAGAGTATGATTCATCTGAAAATCCCAATTCTTCATACGCTGCTTGCATGCTTTTATTACTATTGCTTTTTTCTGAAACGTTTCTTTGAAGATAGTTAGCCAAATTCACTGTTTTATTGGAGAGGAAAATTTTAGATTCTGTGAACCTCCTTCCGTATCCTTCTTTCTGAATGAGGTGAAGCATTCTCTCAGCCTCCAAACTGTTGCTAGGCACTGAGCAGATGCTCTCATGGCACTTTCTTAGTCAGCCCTTGAGTTTTTGGGGAACCCTGCATGCAGAACCTGTACAAAAACTGTCACTTTTCTCTTGATTGGCACCACCTTGAAATTAATTATATTGATTCTAGCCTACCAGCATATTTACCAAATTCTGCTTAATTAAACTCCTCTGAAATGCCTCAAAGTCTTCCAATATTAATAAAGAAACTAAATAATTAGCAAATTTTACCACCTTGCTGTTTAATTAATCTTCTCAATTGGTGAAGAAGAGGTTCCAACAATAGCAGTGTAGCTGTCAAACCCTGAGGCTTTCTACAGTGAGCAGTTCTCTATTCTCATACAGAATCGTTTATTATCATTTTGTGTTTCTTCCTATCTGGACAATTTTAATTCAAAGCAGGATTTTGTTTCAACCCATATTCCCAGTTTATCACCTAATTTCTTTATCTCTTTCTGTAGTACAAATGCAATTTGAAATGCCAGAATGAAGTTTTTCCTTTTTTACATAGCTCTTATACAAGGAGCAGTTAAATGAGAAAGTTGAAATACTCACATTTTAATCGATAACAATTTGAGAAATCATTTATTCTTGCTTCAGCAAATTCCTCCCTCCATGTTGAGCTGATTTCTTTCTGGAAAATATACTGTCTCGAAAAAGAGTAATTTGCATGCCTGCTGTTAGTTTTGTTTAACATCACAACATCTGGAAAGGTAATTTAAATACTCGTGTCTTTGCAAGCAATCAGACAGTATAGAGGACAAATGAAGTCAACAGCAGGATCTAGCCAACAGCAGTATACCCCTCTGGGGAATTATATTTGCTCATGGTAACAGTGAGCAGCATTGCTTTATTTTTGTGAATCCTTCCCCCACGTAATCATCTTCTCTTCTTCCAGCATGCCTCCCTGCAGATTTTCTCTTGTTCTTTTTAAATTTTTCTGCTTGCCCTCTTGCCCTGTGAAACAACTGTGTCCAAACACTTGCTGGCATTGTACATCCTACATACAAATCCATGCAGTAGAAGAGACCGAAGAAATTTCTCTTTCTTCCCAGTCTTGGGCAGTGAGGCAGGCACCAAAAGCAAAATATGCTACCTCTGTATCAGATACAGAGGGCTGGACTATGTTGTCTTTTTTCCTGGCTGAAAGTGTTTTTGTTCTTCCTTTTCCTGCCAGTATCTGTTTCCTTTAATCCAAACCTGGAACCAAAAAGGGAGAAAGAGAATGAAACAAAAGTCTCTGCTCTGCAATTCTATCATGCTGGGACTTCATAAATGGTTGCTTAAGAAGCCGTTTGTGCTTAGTGCATGCTCTGATTCATGGACAGATTGATAAGTCTATGATAAACCTGAATCAGGGACTCAGTAGAAACTTCAGTTGTGGTGCCTTGGACCTAAACAGTGTAAATTTCTCCTATTTGTTCCAGTATGGCAACACAAAAATTACATAATATGACCTATTTTCTTATTCCTGGTCCTTGCAAAGAGCTATCAGCACTGGCAGTCATTCTACAAGACTATCAGACATAGCATGCTGCATTTAACATGAGAAACAACTCAAAGCACTGCGAACTCTTAGCACTGGTGAGGTAAGCCTGGCTGTACTGCAGTGCTGTTTGTATTCCTTTGCTGTGCCTGTCCTAGCAGGTGCAGTGTGCCTGGGGCTGCCCCAGGGCACTGAAGCCAGCTGGCCTTGGAGCTGTCTTTGCTCATGCTGTTCAATGCTCTTACCTCGCAGAGCAGGGCATCTGTGTCCAAACTGCCTGCTGGAAGCAGCTAAGCCTTTGCTGACTCCTCATCTGTGGCTGAGTACAGTAGGGTAGAGTCCTTGTTAACTTGGGCCAAATTCTTCCAGAGACTGTCTCGTCAATTTGACTGTGCAGATGATCAATTACTAGCACTTAAGAGGATTTCCTGGCACTATTTATTTTACTAGCATTAAGATCACCCCTGTGCCTGAAGAGCTAGCTAATTTGAATTTTATGGCAAGTAATTTTGTGAAATATTAGCACATTTGGATAGGAAATGATATGTTTTACCATAAAATATATAAATAAACCATGCAGAAGTTTTTATTTTGCTAGGCACTCACAGCATTGTTTTAAAATACATTTAACATGAATTGGTAAGATTCAGTAGGGCTGGATTTCATATGGAGTGGGTTTTCTTTCGCTTTTCTGAAAAGAGGAGTAGCCTGACAGGGTTTGAATCTCTTTATCCTCAAGTCACTTGAATCTAAACAAAAGCTCCTAACTCTGAAACTGAAATGCCACCATAAATGTTTATTTAGCTAATTTATTTGATCTTTCTAAGTGCAATTTGCTGTGGAAGTTCCTACCAAGCTTTGGTGCAACTTGGTTTTTGTGATACAACATTGTGACAGCTGGGCAGAAATAGCCAACACTCATCCTTGCAGGATAACTCAGCATGGCACAATACAGTGCTGTAGGAGCTACCCCTGAACTGTGCTGCGAGTGTGGCTCAGCATGGCTAGAATCTGGGTCATGTAATTACCTAGATTGAGGACGTGGTCAGAACTCAGCAGCTTACTTCATATGCATTGCCTTCCTGGATTTACTTCCCACAGATGCCAACACCAGTGAGAATGAGGCAAGGCAGATCAACTCAATGCAGTTAGGTTGTAAAACATTCCCAGATAGCGCTGGCACCTTTAGAACAGAGGTAGCATGTGTGTTTCTCTTATATTCAGGAATGTTAAAACATAGTAAGTATTTGTAAATACTTTTCTTTGAGCAGGCCATTCCCATAAGGATTCGGTGGTGCTACAGAGAATGCTGATCATCATGTATTCAAGAAAACTTCTAAGCAAGTATTGTATTGGGAAACTGTCAGGCTGACTGGAGGAGATGGAAGAGGTTCTCTCCCTGATTGTGCTCTGTGCAGAGCAGAATAAGAACCACAGCTTGGGAGAGTGCTAAAATGTTGAATCCATTGGCTAATTTTAAAGTGGTTTTGAGTAAAGATAGTGTATCAGTGAGGCCCTGACCTAGAATTGATTTCTGTGGGAATAATTAATCTAAGTGCATCAACACTGGTGCATGGATTTTCTACATGACTTTGTAGTTGCTTGGCTTTGATATCCTTTAGTGTTGATAGCAGTCTAGCTCATCAGGGGCTCATATCCAGGGTCCTGTGGAAGAGGCTGCTTAGGCTTTTCTGGGCCTTCAGCTGTTACTTTGCTAGAGCTGCTGAAGAATATCTTAACCATGTCACGGGGCTCTGGAGGCTACAGCAGACAACAGATTTTCTTCTCGATCATGCCAGTCAGATGAGACTGGATGCAGGTCAAGCCCAGGTTGTGCAACTGATGCTGCAGGGAAGGTATTGGCTTTTACACCAACAGACAAAATGGAGCAAGATTGTGTTTGCCATCAGGCTCTATAATGTAGTCAGAAGGGAAAATGACTCAGCTCTTGCTTTGAAATGAGTGACGTGTTTAGAAGTTACGGCTAGACACTTAAAGGGGACTCACAGTGCTCCAGCATCTGCTAGGATGGCAGCTTGTTTGAGTGCTGGTAATCCAGGAGAGTTTCGGAGTATATAAAAAACAACTTGACGCAAATGTTCATTGAGACAATTAAGGGATGCAGTGTGCTAAATCTGTTACTCAAACTAGGGAAGAACTGCTCAGTTCTTCATTGAAGTTTGATGGCAGCTTTGACAGCATTAGCCATGCATACTAATCCCACGGGTTAATGCTCTGAAGGGTAAATGCACTCAAGAGACAAGGAGGGGTTCTTCAGGTATGTCAGCAGCAAAACAGGGAAACTGTGGATGCAGAAAAGTTGGGAGATAAATTATTGTCTGCTTTGTCTCAGTTTTTCCAAAGACTGGCTCTGTGGGTGAGGGGGCAAAAGATTTTGAGTTGGCTTTAACGAGGCTTTTGGTGTGATCTCCTCTAGTGTCATTATAACTGGTTGAATAGGTTGGGACTAGTTGGTGTCTGTGACGTGAGCGGAAAATCGACTGGACTTCTGGTTCCAAAGCGTTATGATCAGTTTTTTCTTATGTGACCTTAGGTGACTTCATTCAGTCATTGCCTCTTTCATCCACTGGTGGTGATTACTTCCTCATGTTGTGTTGGGTGCTAATCTCCAGGCAGAGTTGTTTGCTTGTTTGTTCCCATTTTGAGTCACCACAATCACTAATCTCCAGGCAAACCTTATTTACTTCCTTGTTTACCATTCAAACCTCGTTTCCCCTTTGTTACAGCTAATAGCTTCAGAAATCAGTGTATACGTGCTTGTCTCTGACTGGGGGGGAGGTGGTGAGTAGTGGCATGGGTGGACATAAAACAGAAAGACCGAGAGGAAATTTGCAGGTGAAATGGAGCTGGAGAGAGTGACTGAGAGGCACAAAGACAGCACTGTTGTGCAGAGGGGCCCGTGGAATTTTTCCGTCCTTAGTGAGTTTAAAAACTGCTGAAGACCATAGGATAATAGAGAATACTCATAGAACCACAGAATGGCTTGGTTGGTAGGGACCTTAGAGACCTCCAGCCCCATGTGGTGGGTAGGGCTGCCACCCACCAGCTCAGGCTGCCAGGGTCCCATTCAACCTGGCCTTGAACACCTCCAGGGATGGGGCATCTACAGCTTCACTGGGCAGCTTTTGCCAGTGTCTCACCACCTTCCAAGTAATGAATTTCTTCCTGACATTCAACCTAGATTTCCCCTCTTTTAATTTAAAGTCATTTTTCCTTTTATTTGAGGAAGTGTAGTGGCACCTCACAGTGAATTTCTTATGCCTGGTCCATGACCCCTGCATCTCATACTGCTGTTTTTTTCTTGTTTATGAAAAAGCATCGAGTTCCAGCTTGCTCTACTGTAACTAAATAAAACTGCCTTCTTACTGAGTTCATAACACTTGTAGCACTTTGGATTAATTATATGGTTATTATCCTAATGGAACCAGCCAGAGAAAGTAATTAAAGACATCTTGAAATAAGTTGGATAAATGGTAGCAGAAACGTTGTGCTTTAAAGCTCAGAGAAAAACCATTTTTAAAACCCGTCTTAAAAAAAAAATTGGTTAAAATTCCCCAAATGCAGTGAAATAAACTATAGATTTTTTATTGACCAAATGATATTTTAGTAAAGATTAGAAGATAAAATGTCAGTGTGAATCCTATTGTAGTAAAAAGTCTCTTTATTTCTAAGAAAATCTTTTCTAAACTTTTCTTACTTCTTAATTTTTGTTGTATTAAAGGAATCAAAACTAAATTATTTTAACTGGGCACTTAAGGCTCAAAGTCTTTTTAGAAAAAACAGCGACTGAGAATCAGTCACTAAAAATCCATGCTGTGGAGCATCAGTTTTGTGTCACAGAGTTCATGCCTCCTTCCCTGTTTTTCTAGTACCAAAGTACATTTCCAAATCAAAATGCTGTTTAATTAAATTAATTCTTACAATAATGTCTCTGTACCACATTTGGTTTTATATATACATATATTCACATATGTATGCTTATGTACTTTGTTATTTCAAGACGTGCAAGTCTGCAGATCCTCATTTAATAAAAGCTGGCAATATGCAGAAAGCCATATACAGTGTGCTTTAAAATCATTAAATGCTGAATGGCTTGCAGGAGATTTAGGTGTTGCCAATTTCAGTAGAATGCTTTTCTTAACCACCAGCAGCTTAATTTTCAGTTTCTCCAGATGTTATATTCTTTTACACTTCCTTACATCCATGATAGGTTCAAGTAGTAATTATGTTCCTAGCTCTGTCCCTGTTTATTTTAACACCGTAACCACAGAGAATAATATTTCACAGCTGGTAATTCAGCTAGATCCTGTGCAGCTGTGAATATCGAGGTCAGCTCAAGCCTTCTTCTCAGTGCTGTTCTCTTCTTCCCTCTTCCAGTTTTATGGACATCAGGAATAGTCAGTAGTGGCCTGAGATTTAGTACAGTTGTGCTTATAGTACAGCTTCACAGACTGGCCTGGTTTTATTTTGCTTTTCTAGCTTTGATAATTAAGGGAAATATTGTCATGATGAGTATAAAGGTTTTCAAACCCTCATTTGTCTCATATCCAGAAACATAACCAGCTTCTTAAGGATATTATTGCTGATAGAATTTATAGGTCTTTGTTGTAATACTTGTGGCCCTTGAGACTAATTAATCAAGACTGAAATGCATGTGCTTAATTTTTGTGAGGCCGAGTGATGGGAAATATATAATTAGCCATTTCACTCAAGTGTGTAGATGATGGTTCAGTGACTAATTTTGTGGTCACTGAATCACAACCTTATGTCTCTTTCTCATATTTAAACACTTCAGATTATGATAGTTCTTATATCTAAAGCCTTTCTAGGCTTAAAGATCTATTCATGCTTAGAATTTTAATAGCGGCCTCTTTTATGCTTTTTTAAGAGAGAAATATTCTCTTTCACTTACAAATTTATAATGTACTAAGTACTTTAGTTATAGGTTAAACATAATTATTATATATAGTTTGATGTTCTTAAGGTTGTGGAATGCAGTGTGACAAAAGGTTTGATTTCGTGTGTAAAATTTGTAATTATTTGCCATGTCATGTTCCATTATACAAGTTTGCATTACAAGTTCCATTATACAAATTCTGACATCAGTCATAGATTTAATGCTTCTAAATGTTTACTTTCAGACACTTTGGAAATGTTTCACCTTAATGCAATAAATTATAGGAAAAGAAAAGGTTACTTGCATAATTTTTTTTTTTTTGAAAACATTTGTTCTGTGCTTTGTCATTGCTCTGAGGCATTTATTCATGTATCATCAATAGCCTCAGGTATCATCTAGGAACTTCATTTTGACGTGATAAAAATCTTGAAAATTACATCACTAAAATGAAAATGGCTGTCGGATGAGAAAAAAATTAGTAACTTGAAAAGTTCTTATTTTCTACCTAAACATCCATGTCTGTTTGAAAGCAGTAATGCAAGGCAGCCACAGAATCATAGAATGGCCTGGGTTGGAAAGGACCACAGTGATCATCTGGTTTCAACCCCCTGCTATGTGCAGGGTCGCCAACCACCAGACCAGGCTGCCCAGAGCCACATCCAGCCTGGCCTTGAATGCCTCCAGGGATGGGGCATCCACAGCCTCCTTGGGCAACCTGTTCCAGTGTGTCGCCTCCCTCTGTGTGAAAAACTTCCTTCTGAGTCCAGAGTGCCTCTGCAGTCCACAGCGTCAAAAACATTCCTAATGTGGAAATGGGAATTCTTCTGCTGGAAACCATAAAAACTTCCTTTTCAAGTATAAAAACTCCAAAATCTTTATGTGTTAGTCCCAAATAGTCAGGAGTTATCGTACTTCAGATTGATTATACATTATCTGTCCTGGATATTCAGCGTAGAAATTAATTTGTTTGAAGTAGAACAGATAAATGCACAGCAAACATGGGTTGAATCCTTTTTTACTTCATGTAGCAATATTGAAAGTTCGTTGTTCCTCCCATGTGAGACTGAAAATATGGCTGTTTTGGTCTTTGTAATACTTGGCTATGAAATTAAAATTGAGGGGAACAGGATCTGACTGTGAGTCAGTGTGCAGAGCAGATGAAGGGGCCACGAAGAAACATCCTTTTCCTTTCAGCCCCAGGTCTTTATCATTGCTGTCATATTTTGTAATTGTAGCATATGAGTGCCAGACTGTGAGCTGCTTTGATTAAGATTAAAATGGTGGTGTTACTTGCTTTAAAGCTTTTTCCTATTTTCTGCTCTATTTTCTATTGATGTTTCTAAACTGAGACTTTATTGCAAATTATTTTCAGCGAATTGTCTCATTATTCTGCATAGAGTCATTCATTCCCACCTTTATCCTTTTGGAAGTAATTATTGACTCACATATTTTGATGTTGAAATAATCTCCAAATTGTGTTCCTTTCTGTAGTGCCTGACTTCATAGAGCCTGAAAAATTATTTGCCCTGGGAAATGGGTTCAGATTCATCCTCTCACAGAAACTTGACATTAATAGCGATAAACAGAACTAATCAAGATAATTCTCTTGCACAGGATATAATGCACTCTTCTACCTCTCATCCCAATAATCCATTAAATATGTCATTTTGAGCCAAATGTTGTGGAAACAGACAGTTTACCATGCAGTATGTCAACTGATCATAACTTCTCTGCTCTGCACAATTCTTTTTTCATCTGTGATTGCCTAATTGTTTTTCTAGCCTGCTGAGAAAATACTCCTTGGCATCTTTCAATTGTGCGTTTGCTCAGGAGCTTACAGTGTTGGTAATGCATAATGAGTGTTCATAATTAAAGCTACAGGTAGCAAAATATCTAACTATGGATAGGATGTTGTGCTGAAAAATAGTGTTACAATCAAAGCCAATCCTGGATTTCAGTTGCAGAAAGCAGAATTGGAAAGCAGACGTGGAAAACTTAGCCAAGAAAGAGACGGTGCTGTTGTCTTTTGTTAAGCCAAAGAAGCACACACTTCCAGTGTTCAGAGCTAGCTAACAGTGGAGGAAAAAAAGCTCCCTAGCAACAGAAGTTTGTGAAATAAAAGATTTAAATGCACTTTAAAGTTAGGGGAATGGTATCTGTCAATTTAAAAATGTAGAAATCAATTCTCTGTCATAGCTGAAAGGCAAATCAAAGAGCTCAGAAATGTCTTCAGAGTGAAGATGGGGAAAAAAGTTTCTCCCGTGCACGCTTGTTTCACTGCGAGCTGTCAGATGTTTGCACTGTTGGTGTGCATCTGGACTTCCATAGGCTTCTGAGAAATGTCTTGCTTTTAAGGGAATGCAAGTGCTGATACATTTTTTATTAACGGCCCTGCTATAGGTTTGTGTCTGTGGAGTTCCAACTCTGCAGATCTTTTTTTGCTAAATTTGGACTGCAGGCTGTAGTCATCAGTGACACTTTTGTTTTTTTTCTTGCTGTAAAATGGCAATGCTGGAATCAGTCTTGCACACAGTGCCCTTCTGGCAAATGGAATCTGCAGAACACATGTAAAACAGTTATAGCCATGTAGTTTTGCAAAAAAAAGGCCAGTCTCTATTCTAAACACAGGTAAAAATAAAGAACTTCTGTAAAACAATAGGAGTAATCATTTCTTCAATGGTGTCTTGTCTAGGTTTGTAATTGGCCGAGAAAAACCAGGCCAAGTGAGCGAGGTTGCACAGCTGATTAGCCAAACTCTGGAACAAGAACGCCGCCAGAGAGAGCTCCTGGAGCAGCATTATGCACAGTACGACGCAGATGATGATGAGGTAACTTTCCAGTGTTTCAATCTGCAGAGGGTTTCAATGCTCTGCTTTCTGTTTTCCTGGTTCCTGCTTTTTAAGTGTCACTCAGAGGTCCGCTTTGCACATCTCCATTATCCCCGCCACTGATTTTTAGATTTTGGTGATAAGCCCAATGTGAAGAACAAAGCTTTATAGCATGGATTTAAGATATCTGTTTTGTTCCATAAAAAACATATATAAATTGGGTTGATGTTTCTGTAAATTATTGCTCTTCCAAAGGCATCTGCTTTGTTTGAAATAAGGGAATAAGGCTGGATTGCTTGTTTATGTTTTAAAACGTTCTTTTTCTGTGGACACTGGTAAAAGTCACCTTCCAACTGTTATTGGGAAGATTTAAACCTTATCTTTTTTCCTAGAAACATTAATGATGTTTGTGATTCAGAACATTAAGAAATGTTCTGAAAATTCCAAGTGAGACTTCTCCTTCTTTTTTTATTTATATGAACAGCTGTCCCACAGGATAAATGATTATTCTTCCTTGTCAGAAGCATTTATTGATGTTCATGATTAGTGCTTGATGTCCCAATGCAAGGGTTCTGAAGGTATCAATTTTATTTAGTAAACTTTCCATATTTTTCCTGTTCTCTTAAAATTCCCAGCATGCCTGAATTCCAAGTTACTTAGAAGGACTGATGAGAGATCTTTCTCAGAGACTACTCTTTCACCCCTAAGTTAGCTGCTCGGTTACATTAAGGTAAAAGCAGTTGCTATAGCAAAGCCCTTTCACGTAGCCTGAGCATGCAACCTTCTTTTCACATTCTCTTCAACAACATTATTTGAAATTCCAGACTCCATGTATTAGTGAGTTTTTGCCCAGGCCAACATTTTTTTGTTTGGTTGGTTGGTGAAGAAGAACATCATAGAATATTTTGAGCTGGAAGGGACCCATATGGATCATTGAGTTCAACTCCTGGCTCTACACAGGACCATCCAAAATCATCATAGAATCACAGAATGGCTTGGCTTGGAAGTGACTCCATGGATCATCAAGTTCCAAAGATAGAGGAGAGACAGAGAATCTGTGTGATGCATTTAATTCAGATTAGTTCTCTTTCAGGTCCTGAGACTAGGCTTCTAAACAGAGAAACAGGAGAAAAGTACTCTAAAGTAAAATAAGGATACATTTATTTTGACATACACTGTTAGTCTAGCAGGTAGCATCTGAAGTATCCCAGAAAACTTGGTAAAAATTGTCTGGCCCAATGATGCCTTCAGTCACTTCGATTTCCACTGATGTTAAAAATAGAATATTTGAATATGTATTAGATTAAATCCTATCATAGGTGCATATTTAACTCATATGAATACAAATTGTATGTATTTGGAATTCACATTTGTGTGTGGCTGTGTGAGGCCATAAAGGCTAGAAAATCCAAATCCTCTCTGTTTTCTCCCCAGCATATAAACATGCAAGTATTTTGACTCCTGTTTATTCTATATCTAAAATAAAGTTGCTGAATGATTTCTTGAAGGACAGCTAACCTCATCTCAGAAATAGAGACAACTCTCTCTAGCTTTTGGAACAAGAACCTTCTTATCACAGCTCTGTACTGAGGATGGTGCCATGTCTGTGACCATGAGATGTACATTTTGGCCATTAGCTTATGCAGTGCAAAAGGGACTTTTATGCATTATGTGAGGAAAAGAGGAGGAAGAAAGGAAAAGGGATCTACTAGTGGAGATCCAGAGTGTCATCAGAGATCTCTTTTGGAAGGAGAAGTAATTAGGCTTCTGAACAAATGTAGAAATGCATCAGTTCTCAAAAAACAGCCTTGGGATCACTGAAGGTCATACCCATTTCCTCCATGGTGGGAAGTGGTAAGCCTTATTCTTAGAATAGACAGATATAGTTTCTAAGGTATGCAGTGAGGCATGTTTGCCTTCTGAACAGTATTATTAAGAAACCTGAAGCAGTCCTGAGTATGTTTCATTTTTTTACCTGAGTATGCCTTCCAGGTAAACTCACATAACATGCACCCAAGCAATTCCCACAATGGGATCTGTACTGTAATGCATATTAGCCACAGTTCAAAGACATCTTTTGGTCACTACAAGCACATCTCCATTTGCTGTCAAATGTGAGCATTGGTACTTGAGCTCACCTTACTCTGTTTGGTCAAATGTGGCTGTATCCGTATTCCACTACCAGTTTTGTGTTCTTTGGCTCTGGAAAGCATGCCATCCCTTGGGCAAGAATATCTCAGCTTACACGGTCTGAATGAATAGGCATCCATGAATGTACCAAAAAAACCTACAATGTCAAGTCCATTTGCTCACAGTACTTGTGTTTCTGACTGTGTGAAGCTCAGGAGTATTAGAATTTCCAGTGTAAGGAGTGTCTTGCTGGTATGAGATGGAATTATGCAAGAGTTGTTCACCTCAGAGCTATCAAACCATCCTATTCATTTTCATACAGTATTTAAAATGAGGTGGCAGGGATTCCAGCTGCGCTGCCAAATAAATAAAGAAGAAAATTATCATTATTCAGCCCTCCACTGAGGCTGTCAAATTCTGAGCCTACTTTATCACAAAGACAGCGATGTCTTATCAGGTTTCCTGAGCAGGAAATCAGCAATCTGAGTCTGAGTCCTAGAGATGCTGCATGTGACTATGGTTGGTAATGCTATGAGCTGATGAAACAGGCAGAGAGCGTATTCCAGGCATGTTCAGGTCTGGGTATTTTATCTTGCTGGTTTATTAGCTGGTTGTCATTTCACTGATTTGAATGTTAGTAGTCTTTATGGTAGCCCAAGCAGCATATAATCATTCCAGAAGAATCAGAGCTCTTTAACATAGCAGCATTACTGAGAAAATTTTGACTTGTGTCTACCAGCATGACATCAGTCAGGTGCTGCTTTAGATAGATACTTGTTTGTCTGCTGTACCTTCATTCCTTCACCTTGCTGGAATGTTTCAAGTCAGTTAGAATCAGTAGTAATTTCTCAAGTACTGTTTAGGTGTGGCAGTGCTGGCAATACATACAGCAGGTCATGTTTCCTTATAAGCCTGTGCTACCTCAAATAAATATGAGAGAATATGTTGTTTCAGGTGCTGCCTGTGTATAGCCCGCTGCAGAATTTACTCATCACCAGTTCCTCTGGCTTTCTAAAACTCCACATACCTTTAATTTATTGCATCCTGTCAGAAAACAAGCCTCTGAAGCTTTGAGGGAGGCACTGTCTTTGTATTTCCTACCTATATACTGAATTATCCTGAATCTGTATCCTTGACTGAAACCTTTAGACTTTGCTATGTTGATACCATGTTCTCTGCATGTTTTCTGTCAAATTCTGACATTTCTTGGAATTATAATTTGAACGTGGTACCATCTTCTTCATGTTCAGCAGTGAGGGGCAGATGTTAGATTCAAGCAGATGACCAGCTCCCCTGAAAGCTGCCTATGGTAATGCAGGATGTAAGATTATTAATGTGGTGCAAAATTCTCTTCTCACTTTGTCCAAGTCAAGTGCAACGCAAGTGAAATCTTCATGTCTTTTAGTAACATAGATAGTTGTTCAAGTGTTTTTTTCATTTTTAATTCTTATTTATCAAGACATTCTGAGAGGAGAGCAACAGTAGGAACATTGAAGACAATCATGAGACACAAAAAGAAAAACAGAGCTTCAGTGTCTAAAATGCAAAGAATACATTGGTAAGACAAGGTCTTTCAGGGAGTACAGTTTGTCTGACATTAATATGAATTAGTTCTATGAAAGCAATGATTGATACTATAGAATACTTTTTCTTTGCTCCTTTCAAATAATTGAGTTTAAACTGCAGAAAAATCAAATGAAGAGGTGGATTTGAGTTATTTTTATAGTTCTTCAAGTGGTATTCTCTGATGGTAGGACAGTTTCAGCACAAACAAAAGATTTAGCTTGATGTACCCTTTGTTACTGTGATTGGGAAAGGTCTGTCTGCATTTTCTTGGCTGGTGCTGCTGGTGCTTCTTTGTGCTGGTGAGGGTTCTGCCTGTTTCAAAAATTTACAGCGCAGTTAAATGTGAGTACTGCCTTCTCCCTTTTAAAATGGGAAGTTGCAGTTCATGTTTATAAAGATAATTTCATGCTGCTTGCTGTGATAGTGTATAGCAAAATTAAACAGCTACTAGCAGAAGCTGTTCCTCTGGCTGGGGAAACCTTGAGGTCTGCGTACTACTAAAATGATAAATAGGTTTTTGCTCACCTGTTGTGCATGAGTGAATTCTGCTCACCTGTAAAGACTGAAGAGACTGAGATTTTGCTTCAGGAGCATGTAAGTTTTCAGTTATTGTACAAAAATATTATTGTTGTCAACTAGGAAAACAAAATGAATTACTCAGAGCCTCAAGCAGTTACAGTAACAGCTGTTACTTTAAAAAGCTTTGTTATATTGGAATTAGGTGACCTTTGTCTGCTTCTAGCTGCTTCATGTAAAACACTAAATTCCTTGTTCTAATTTACTGGCACAAGGTCTGAACATCTTTTGGTAGGTTCGTGTGATGTAAAAGCAGGGATAATTCATTCAGGGAAAGTATGTATTATGCAGTTTAAAACATCTGTTTCTTTAAAGCATACATCGGTTCTTTTGAACCTGTTATTTGTGCTTTGTGTGATTATAAGATGGGGACATTGTCATTTGAAGACGAGCAAAAGCCCCATTTGCTTCTGTCCTGTCTAATGTTTCTGTATCATCCCACTGCCTTGTTTACTACAGCAAACTGCAGTGTTTTGCTTTGATGACAATTTTTTGTATTAACTGAAGCAAAAATAACCTTGTCCGCTGACGCTCAGTCAAACACTTCACAGCAAGGTTTTCCTTTATGTTTATTCTAATCTGCCTGATGTCCCTCTTCAAACACTGTGTCTCCTGAGGCCAGTAGAGCTCTTGAAATTTTCCCCAATATAATTCAGTTTGGTTTTTTTTTAATTATTTAAATCTTTGGAGCCATCAGTTGGACCAGTCAAGATGTGGCTTGTTCCTTCCCTTCCCTCCCCTTCCCTCCCCTCCCCTTCCCTCCCCTTCCCTTCCCACACAGAAATGATAACTCTGCATCACCTTATAGATTTTTAGGGATAATGACTGCAAATTTGACAGTACGTGAACTGTGCTAATGTTTTGTTCCCACAGTAATTCATTGAATGGGAACGCCATTGAGATTTTGGAGTTCTGCTTCTTGCCTGTCTGGTAGCGTGTGAAGGTTCTGTTAGAGGAAAGAGCAGTATAATTTTCTGTTTAGACAGTAAATGCACATAGCAATGGAGGATTAAGTGAAAACAACAGTTATCACAAGTGTAGCATAACTGGAGATGTGTGTGTGAGATCTACAACGAATGGTAAACTTGGTTTCAAATATCATTTAGCTGTAGTGCTAACATGCCTGAAAACTCCAGAGTGAGATGAATTGTGTGCTTTGCCTTAAATAAGGGGAAAAGAAACAAAAACGTCTGCTCATTTTTTTTGTTGAAGACTAGTAAGATTTTTAATACATATAAAATGTGTAAAGTAAGTGATTATTGTGTATTTGATTGCAGACTACGTAGCTATTTTTGTACAGAGACAGAGTTAGCTCTCCTAAGAAACTGCTCACATTAAATGCTTAAAGTATGGCTGGGTCATACATGATGCCTTGCCTTCTTTATGGTAGTTCTTTTAACATCAGAAGACTTTACCAAATCATTTTGTATTTTCCATGTGCTACGAGTTTCTTTGCTTTTTAAAACTTTAGCAGTTCAAACAAAAAAGAAAAGAATGTTGATTTTTCATATGCTATTTATCCAAGAAATTGTGATGTTTATAATGCAGATGTGTCAGTCTGTTGTGGCTGCATGCATACATACATCAATTCTGTCCGTGTGTGCATGCAAACTTGTGAATCTACACTTTGTGTGCTTCTGTGAACAAATTCTGAGATAGATTTATGTAAGCCTAAATGACAGTTGAGAAGCTAAATTAAGGTAGGAGGTTGAGAGTTGAACTGTTGTTCGGACATCTGAGTTCTCACCCTTGTTTTGAACAGTTCTTTTGAGAAAAATGACGCTAGAATAATTTGAGCTCTACTAGGAATACAGTTGTGATAAAAGGATGATGTTCCTTCACATCAGGAATTGTCATTAAGACTTGTATAGTACGGTCAAAATTTTGTTATAAGCATTACTGAATTTGAGAAGGAATTCATCCCTTCTCCCTCCTTTTTTTGTTTTTTTTTTTTTTTTTACTATGTGTTTATCTGTTCCCAAGCTTTATAAATCTAGAAGTGGTCCTGAAGGAAGTGTTTGCTTTCTGATATGTTTGCACGCTAATTGTGATTTGTGTGCAATATACTGTGGCTCACAGAGGGAGCACTGCTGAAGCAGAGAGGTATCCAGCCACCTTTGGCACTGGGAGAAGAGCACAGGTGTATGTGTGAATGGTTTTAATATTGCCAGCTTTTTCTTTTGAATAGTATTGTTTTTGTCTAATTTTGAGATACTGGTTGTGGCTTTTAGGTTTGTTAGAATTATGTTTTGTCAGCAAATGATTCATGTCTCATAGGTTATAAACCCAAGAAACACCCATGTTTTTAAAACTGTCTAAACCAGCTCCCTATGCAGAGTAAACATTCAGTAAGCTCTAATTTGTTCCTAAAGGTATCTCTGATACTTGGTTTCTTTTTCCCACTGTAGGCTTTTTGTGGAGGTGGAACTTTTCTGTCATTAATTAGTATATAGAGAACTACGCAGTGGATTTTCAAATTCAGTATGGAATATCACTGGAGAATTACTACCTCCACATGACTTAAAAAAGGCCAATCGATATCCTGTCCACCTATTTAGCTTACATCTCTTTTTGGAAGAGTGTCCTTGTTAATACTGAGATAAGTTGGGAGAGTTCTTCCTGTGGAAAGGAAAAATGTCTGTAGAAGGATGAAAACCACTCAGCTGTATAGTCTGTGATGCCAGCCCCTAGAAACCTGTACTGCCTAAGACACTCTTTTGTTCCATCTCTTAATGATCTGAAGTACTGTTGTGGAGTTATATTTTATCTTCTTAGATTACAGCAAAACAAAAATAGAACCTTTTATATGTTTGTGCAATATGCTGTATTTGCCCACTAGCTTAACTGCACTTTTAACAGTCTATGCCTAATAAGAGGATAACTGGAATTTCTTAAATGCTATAAAATTAAGACAGGGGAATACGCTACAGATGAAGAAGATGATGACATGGGACCTGTCCTTCCGGGAGGTGACTTGGCTATTGAAGTGTTTGATCTTCCTGAAAATGATGACATGTTCTCCCCAAGTGACGTGGACACCAGCAAGCTCGCTCACAAGTTCAAAGAGGTAAGTTAGAGAGCAGAAAACATTTCAAAAATATGTTATATGTTATGTTATTGGAGTTAGATTCTAGTAATCTCATTGCTCAGTGTTTGCCAATTCTCTTGAATACTAGAACTGATTGCTAAGTGTTTGTAGCATGGATACTTTCAAACAGCTGAAAACATTCTGCTTAAAAGCAGTGAAACTGTTCAGAGTTACTTTGACATCAACTTTCAAGCAACTATTACACTGATGAAAGATAATTCATCACTTGATTTTTTAGTCAAAAAGTTATTCTGCCTCAGCACTTAGTTTGCATTAATAGTTAATTAATTACTAGCAGGTAGCTTTGTTGTTGGTTTTTTTTTGGTTTTTTTTTTTTTAACCCAGTCAAAAGTGATCATGAAAAGCAAAACAAGTGCTGAATTTTAGTGAAAATTGGATTGTTTCCAGTTTCTGTAGCATTACACAGCATTGATCAATATACTTGCAGTGGTATGTTTTGCTGTGTGTTTAAAATAAACACTGTACTGGGGAAGCAAGCCTGTTTTAAGCTGGTGTTTTACAAAACTTCTATTTGGTAAAACAGAAGAGCTATAGAATTTATTTAGCATCCACTGGTACTAACAAAACTTAGATCAGATGTTTATTGCAGTTATTGAGGTTGTATAACATACAAAAAAACAGAGAAACAGTCCTGTCTTTTCAGTTACGCTTTTGATGTGATTTATTCCTGAACTGTCCTGAATTCTCGTACAAGTCATGAAACAAGTGGATTTTTCTATCTCCAGAGCAATGGGCTTGGACACTAAAGAACATGTTTGTTTCTAAATGCAATGAAGACCAAAGGGCTGAAAGTAGCCAAAACATTGGAGATTTGAGCCTCTTGGCCCAGACAAGTTTTAAAAGAGGGACTCAGTGTCCATCTTTCTTCACCTGTCTTCTGTTTTTCCCTTTGTTCCATCAAACCAGGTGTTTTATTTTCCAGGGGGGTATAATGTATATTCTTACCATTCTCCAGACCAAGCAATATATAAAAAGTTATCAGTTTCTGAGAAAACAGTCTTTCATTTTTTTGGTGGTACAGACTTCAGCCTCTGGATGCCTACAGTAATAAATACATTATTGTTTCCTGAAAGTTTTTTGGTTTACTTAACTGATTAACTTCTTACTCCATATTTCAAGGCCCTGACTGTTACCTTAATTAGAACATTGAGTTCGTTTTCTAATACCATGGATCATGCATAATGTTTATATACTTTCTCAGTGTGTTGGGAGGGTGCTGCCATTCTGACTGTGCCAGTGCAACAAGGCGAGGTAAAGCACAGATGTAGTGATAAACAAGCCATGGACCTTTGAATAAATTACCTGTACCACTATGCCTGAATGTAATTTTAATCAACTTGGGCTATATATGTATTTCAGCATATCCAAACTGATTTTTGGCTAACTGTAGATCTGTAAGATTGAATGGCCTTAAAATGTTGATGTAGGAAAGATCAGACTAAGGGTCTCTGGAATCCTCCAGGTTAAGAGCAGATAAGAACCCAAGAAGAAAACATGAAATGCTCCTATGGAAGAGTGGGCTCTTTTTCACTAACCCACGTAGTTATTGCTGTTAGGAGCATGCTACTTTTGTTCCACTGATTGCATTTAACAGTACACAGCTGCATTTTGTAGAGGCTCTAGCAGGGTGAGTGCATGCATTTTTCTTGGTATTTGCCCCGAATTCCTTCAACACTAGAGGACTTGTTCACTATCACACTGCACAAGCCCACACAGTGTTTTCTGGAATTGTATTTAAAGAATAACTGTTCTTTCTTGTTCCTACTGTGGAGATTAATGAAAGTATTAAACAAGTAGGCTGGACCTAATCTTTAAACATAATAGTTTGACCTAATTAGTTGAATTTATTCTTTGCAAAGAAAAAATGTGCTCAAATACCTTGAGAGCATTGTTACTTAAAATGCTTTGCTCTTGGAATGGAAGTCAGAATAGAGGTGGGCATTCCTGGGTGAATGACTGTACTTCAGCATATTTTGTTTTCCTGGCTGTAAAACAGAAAAAAATGAAACCAATTTTCCTTGACTTCTTTGAGAGAAAGAACTGGAAGCTTTATTTTTTAGCTGTGATGACTGAAGAGAGACAGGATCTATAAAGAAAAGGAACATCTTGTGTAAAAATTAGGAACTGTATTTCACATCATAATGAAATCTATGAAAACAAATGATATTGTCATATAATGATATTAAAAAAATCATTAATCTTATTAGATTTGATTGTGTTTCTTTCTCACTATACTCCAGCAATTTAACATATACTAGCTTTTCATGACATTCCACCTTTTGCAGTCCTAGATGAATCCAAGCTATTTTCTCATAATACATATAAATATTTTAATTGTGTTGTTTTGAAGAAAATCAGTGTTTCAAAATATCCTTGAAAATGAAACTTGCCAAAAATTATTCAAAATACCTCTTGTTAAAATGAAGCCTTCACAGCTTTATGTTGACTTAGAAAACAGAAATATGAAGTAGTATCTGCCAAGAATTTGTCTGGCATTATATAGGACGTGGACTAATATATTTCTTCTTTCCTATTAGAAAATCTGCAGAGTCCAGATTTGCTTGTCAAATCATTTGCTTTGCCCATTGTTCAGTCTAACCCCTGCATGTGTTACTATTTCTCATCTATTCTGCAAGCATAATTAGTTCTGTTAAATTAAAAAAAAGAAAAAAGGTAGTTGTCCAGCTTACATATTTGTCTGTCTGACAGGAAAGTGTCTTTTTTCTTCTGCCTCGGTGGGGTCTGCTGTACCATGCACTGAGCTAGTGATCTGACTGCGTGCTCAGTAGTCTTTTTAAAAAAAATTAATAACAGAGTGTAAAAATAACTGTTGAAACCATCTGTACCTGAGCAGATTGTCATTTATGCAACAATTTGGGGTTTCTGTGTATGTTATGATAAGCTGATAAAATGCTGCTTACTGGTTTGTGGGATTTTTAGAAGAAATGGCAATGGATTGCAAGCAGGTAGCCTTAGGTTCTGAGCCTTGGCCTTTTGATTTCATTATTATCTCTACAGAAGGCAAAGTCTAACTCATCCATCCTTGAGTTTACCTCACCCCAAAACAGTGAGGGTTTGGTTGCGAGATTCAGTGACCGAAGTGATCACCTAAGCAAAGGTCTGGGCATTTATTAAACATGATGAGGTTTTGAGATTATTCTTTCTTAATTTTTCCTCTTTGTCTTTCACTGCTAAGAGAAACTATTTAAAGACTAGCTATTGATCTCTCTGAAAGCTGCAGATCAGAGGTTGGCTTTACTGAGCTCAAAAATTGCAAGCAACCTCTACCAAATATCTAACTAAAGTATCTCTTTAAAGTGTCCTGAACTATTTATGATTAAATTCCAAAAAATTACATAGGGTATATAGCCCATCAGGTAGACCACCAGCACTAGCCACTTCTTGCCAACAATGCCAGCTGCAGGACTTGTGTGTTCCTGCTTCAGCTATGTTGGCACCTGTCTGTCCTGCCCTTCAGTAGCACTTGGTCAGAGACCCTGTGAGATCTCTGGGTTAGCTGCCTACCTGGGGCTCTTGGAGTCTGGAGCCATGTGTGCTCCACCAGCATGCCTGGTGGGCCTCCACATGTTCGAGTTTGTGCAAGCTGCTGCCGTCGGTCGGTGCTTTAGTTGGGAATGAGGTCTTGTATTGGCACTTGCTGAGGACTAGAATGTCCATAATCCGTTCTGGTGCAAAGTCAAAAGGTGAATTCACGTAACAATTTGGGGAAACTGGGGACTGGAAGTGCTTACAGTCTCCCCTGGAGACAGTAACCAAGACTGGTGGAAACATGAAGATTCCTAAACTGTTCCTCAGGTGGAACCGATTGCATCAGCGCATCCTTTATTCCTCCTGCCGTCTGTTTGGTTATGCTCCTCTAGAGACAAGGCACTAGACAAGTTAGGGCCAATTTGCAACCCAAACTGTGTCTGACTGCATTTCCTGTGCTGCCACAAGAAATGGGTTCAAGAAGTCCCATGAAAGTGGGATTTCCAAGGCAGCTAAGCTTTTCTCAAGAATGCTTGCACCGATTGGCTCTGAGATAACTCCTGCTATCTTGAAAATTATTCCTCTTCTCCAAAATAACTTGCCTTTTGAATTGTCTGTACATTTTTTTTTACTAGCAGTCTGCCCTTCAAGAATGTAACCATAGCTTCACCTGAGGTGATAATTTCTGATTCAGCACAAGTCCCTTATGCACTCTATTAGCTCAACATAAACCATTCCCAAAGGCATCCTTCAGTCGTGTAACCACTATGTAGAACATACTTTTCCATAACTATTCCTCATATTCATAAATAATGAACTAAGGCTGTCTTCCCTGCAGAGTTTGCTCAAGCTGTAATTCAGCTTGCCCAGCACACACCAGTCACTGGTTCAGTGCTTTACATGTAAGGTTTGGGGCCTGTCAGAATTTGACCAAGCTGACTGCCTTAAGCAGTAAAGCAGCAGGGATGTGAGTGCAGCCTAGTATCAGGTGCATGTACATCATCATTTCCATTTGGATTGGGGTTTTGAAGCTGTTTAATTCGTACTTCAGACTGTTCTTGGAGCAGGTGAATAGTAATTCTTTGGGGTGAAACCAAACTCAAAGGATTCAAAAGTGCGAATGAGGATTCACTCCG
The DNA here is from genome assembly GCF_951394365.1 of Tetrao urogallus. Classification (NCBI taxonomy): domain Eukaryota; kingdom Metazoa; phylum Chordata; class Aves; order Galliformes; family Phasianidae; genus Tetrao; species Tetrao urogallus. The sequence continues at coordinate 28,046,250 of NC_136820.1, read as the reverse complement.
CCAGATCAGACTGATGTGGGCTAGTCCAAAACAAGTCCCTGAAAGCATGCAGATGGGAGCCAGGTCCTCAGAACCTACCCTTTCCCTGCTCTGGTCTGCTGTTATTGTGGCACAGTGCCTGATGATGTAAATACAACCTTTAACACAATGCCTAGGCTGTTAATCTCCTTGCAATCATTTTCTGTGCTCATATGCTGCTTCCTGTTTTTTATGGTTTCCCAGTGTTACTGCTCTCACTTGAGATTAGCTAGCTTGAGCAGAATAATTCAGGTTAATGATGGAGAAGGATAGCATCAGTTTACCTTTTTTTTTTCATGTAGTAAACATGTAAAAATCTTCCCCTAAAGGGAAGATTCCTGGCTCCCTGAGTTGTTAAATCACTTGTTTCTGTATTTGCTCTTTTGTAACATGCCTGCTTTAATCAGTGTTGTGGGACTCTCTGACAGCACTGGGACATATTTCACATTCACATCAGAGGAGAGCAAAGCAAAGCCCAGCAGGATAGCATCTTTTTTTTTTTTTTTTTTTTTAAGCAGAAGACATTTGGTTTTGCTAAACAGATTGGATGTTCTGATTTGAAATTATGAGTGGTTAGATGGCATCCTATCTTTAATTAGATTGCACAGGCTGAGTCATTTTGCAAGCTAGACGTTTTAATTTACAATCTACTGCACTGCAGCACTCTTCAAGGCCTTCTGCTGTGTAATAAGGTATTCAACTTGCAGCACAGGCTTTAAAAATATTGGAGTACTCTGTGACTTCACTTGTTTATTTTATATTTTCAATTTTAGTTGCAAATCAAACATGCAGTTACAGAAGCTGAAATTCAGAAGCTGAAGACGAAGGTAAGAATCAATATGCAGATAATACACGCTGATTTTTTTTTTTTGCTTTCATGCAAAATCAGATCTGAAGACATGTATCTTTATGTGGGTGGAGAAATCAACGTCCTTATTAAAGGCTGATCAAGAAACACGGTGGCTCAGCTAAATCTTGTCTTAGTGTATGTTCTCTATTCAAAGTTTCAAGTAAAATCTAAGTGCTGCTATTAAGAGAAACTGCCAACTTGTGCAGCTTCAATTAAACATACATTTTAAGAGCTATCATAATGACTAAATGGCAGATTCCCAGTTTTACAATTCCAGTACATTTTCTCAGGTTTTTAAATTGCATTTGGATTGAATATTCAAGTCTTAGTTATTAGGTTTATTATTTATTAGTGATAAGAAGATGTCCTGTTTATGTTAATTTATTTTCTTCCATTTAGAAAAAATTAATTTATTTAAACATGTTTAATAGAAAATGCTTTTTATATACAGAAGAAAAAGAACACTTTCTTACTGTTGCATTTCTCTTTAAAAGATGCTCTGGAAAGGAAAATGTTTACCAGCTTAATGGAAAACATCTCGCAATTGGTTGCTAGTTATTAGATTGAATTTGCAATAGCAATATAAAGAAATTGTATTTTTTGTACTAGGATAAGCTTTATGGGAAATCAGCTGATAATTCTGTTGTTGTGTATTAACAGATTTTATAATGACATCCTTCATTTTGAGTTTGAGTACGTTATAAAAAAAAATCAAAGGAAGACAAAGTAAAAATTGTACTTCAGACAAATATTTTTGATGATTATTTCTTTCTAGCAACTATTTGCACTTACCATGTATTTTGTGTTGTGTTTATCAAATTTGCATAAAGTGCTGTTAGAATCCAGTTCTGAATGCAGTTATTTTCTGTAATGACAATTTCTGTTATACTATTTTAGTTCAAAAAGTCAGAAATCTTTTCTGCTTTCCAATTCCAATGCAGCAGTCGGAGTTGCATGGTCAATCCCAGGGGATTGTGCCAAGACCCGCTGACTTCATAGCATCGGTGTAAACATTCATCTGTGCAGATCCATCTACAAGATTAGGGTTAATGTATCTTTTTGTGTTGTACTTCATTACATGGTCTTTTGAATTGCACCGAAGAAATTATGGCTACTTCAGTTATATTACTACTAAAACTGCAAACAGCCTATTCTTGCTTTGCGTGCATCATCCATGGTGCCAGCATACTGCCTACAGCAAATAAAATAATATTGATAAGCAAACAATGTAAGATGTACTTTCCTTCCATAAATTCTAGCAGCTAAAATATCCTACCTTGAACGCTACCCTCATTCCGTGCCAAACATTGAAACTTGCAGCTAGCTTTTGGAAAGTAAGAAATCTAAAAATAACAAAATCTAACAACAACAAAAAATAGTAACATGGGAGCTAAGTTATTATAAATTAAGCAGTGAAATTCAGGCTTCTCTGAGGTCACTTGGAAAAACTGGGCTTTACTGATGCCAAACTGGGCATAGAAACAGCAGTGATCAGAAAGCTAAGCAGCACTGATATTTGGCAGAATTAGCACCTTTAAGGGCAGAAATCTACAACAGCAAGGACATATTTTTGCTTTTAGTATTAGCTCCTTACAACTTACAACTCGGTAAGCAATTTTAAAGAAAACAAGAATAATATAACAAGTTTTCTTTGTCCTTGTAATAATTCTGGCATAGTTACGGTGTCGTATGTAAAACTCTATTTCTGATTAAATGAGAAATAGTCCTAGGTTATGACCTGATGTTAAATTTTCTGTTCTACTCCCAGCTTCTTTTCTTTCTGGGTTTACTAGATTAAGCAAGATTATGACATTAAAAAAGCATGAACAATGATAAGAATTCAATAGTTACTAATTTGAAGGAAAAACAGTTAAATTGGGCATAATTGGGATTTTTCCTGTTTGTATTCTCATTGTTCTTAAATCAAATATAGAATCTGGAAAGCAGATTCCTCTCAAAGAAGAAATTTCTCATTTTATGGAAGTGTATGAAAGCTTTCTAACACCTCAGCCAGGTATATAGAGCAACCAGTGTTGGTTGATTAATGCTGCAGTTTACAGAAACACTCCGCTATTGACATTTTTAAATGTGTTCACATAGCTCGGAGAAACAATGGGACTGCATTGTAACAAAAAACAAAGGTTCTGCTTCATTTTATGCAGAAAAATAATGTATGTATCAGCAGATGTATTTGTCCTGGAATGCTCTTTTCTCTGCTGGCTCATTACTTCTGTAGTTCCTCCATGATTTTTGCTATTCACATTGACTGAACTCAAACTAAGCTATTAAGCTGCACTTTGCACCCCTCTACTAACTGGGCTCTCCACTGTTCTGTTTAGCTACAGGCTGCTGAGAATGAGAAGGTGAGGTGGGAACTGGAGAAGACCCAACTGCAGCAGAACATTGAGGAGAATAAGGAGAGGATGATGAAATTAGAGAGTTACTGGATTGAGGCCCAAACCCTGTGTCATACAGTGAACGAGCACCTCAAGGAGACACAAAGCCAGTATCAAGCTCTGGAGAAGAAATATAACAAGGCAAAGAAGTTAATCAAGGATTTTCAGCAAAAGTAAGTAGCTACACCAGGTTCAGGAAATGAATAAGTGCCCAGATAGGAAGCGTGTAAGATAAATTTTGAAATATGAAACCCTCTGTTAAACGACTGTAAGGTAAACAATATTTATCTTTTTTTTTTTTTATCATGAAAACCACAAGTTCTTTGGTGCAGAAAAAATGGTAGTATTATTTGAGTATTAGTTTAGCAATGCTAAACTATTTATTATAACTAAACAAAGATTTAATCTGCCTTATTCTGCATTGAAATGTTTCAGGATTACAAGATAACTAAATGAGGTTGCACACAACCACAAGTAATCCTAGTAAAACATCTGATTTGAAATGTTTGCGGCAATTTATAGTGACATGTTGGTTGAATTCCCTCCTGCTGTATACTAATGTAACATCCAAAAGAAAATTGTTTTGTTTTCTTTCATATTCTATTTTTCTTCTTCTTGTAGATGCCAGGAATTTTTGAGCTGTTGAGCTGAGTGATGATTACTGGCCCTCTTTGTTTCATATGGTCCCTCCTCTTGATAGCTAGCAAGAATAGCACTCTATATAGCTACCTTTCTCAAAACTTTCTTCTTCTGCAGCATTTTTTAAATTAATGCTAAAATGTAGTCAGTTAAAAAAGAATACCCAAAAATGTGCACCAGTGTTAAGTAAGAGCTGGGAGCGCCAAAGGGAATGTTGTTTCCCATTAAAAAGCATTTTAGAGAGTTGTTGTTGTTGTTACCTAGCTTGGAATTTCATGACTGCTCCATAGCTAATTGGCATCTCATTCACTTTCTATCATAAATATGATAGATTTTCAAAGTGAAAAAAATAGGGAAAATAGCTAGAATGAGTTTGCATGGCTTTTCTGTTGCTATTCTACTTTGTAGTAGTAAAAGATTTAGTCTGTTGTTTTAAAAATATCTCAGACTCCTAAAAAACACCCAATAGATTTCCTTTAAACTTAGTAGAAAATTAAATTTGTACCTGGAAACTCGTGGATTTCCTTTAAACAAAAGAGATCAGTCATATTCTCATAAAACACAGTTTATCCTATTTCCTGCAGCAGAACTCAGATTTTTATTTTTTTTCATTTTTGTGTTTTCAACTAGCATGTTCATATAGACTGATAAGTAATCATGTAGTTTCATAGTCATTTGTAGGTTAGGAACTAAACATTTGTTACAGACAGAATTTCCGGATGCATAGCCAAACATACAGTATACCATAATGTTTTCTGTTCAAATCTGATTGTTTTGATGACAGTAAATGCACTTTTTTTTTTTCCCTAAGAGAACTTGACTTCCTCAAACGCCAGGAAGCTGAACGAAAGAAAATAGAAGATTTGGAGAAAGCACATCTTGCAGAGGTTCAAGGCTTACAGTCTCGTGTGAGTAATATGTACTCTTGTCTTTGGTGAATGAGATAATTCTGTCTGATAATCTGTGGGAAAAAAACAACAACATAGATGTATATGTGTGCTAAAGGTAAAAATGGGTTTTATTTATTTCAGATACGAGACTTGGAAGCAGAAGTTTTCAGGCTACTGAAGCAAAATGGGAGCCAGGTTAACAATAACAACAATATATTTGAAAGGCAAACATCTTTTGGAGAAGTTTCTAGAGGAGATCCAGTGGAAAATCTAGATACTAAGCAAGTGTCCTGTCTGGATGGCTTAAGTCAAGGTTTGTGTGAACCTGTAACTCCTGTTAATGTGTGGATAAAAAACATCATTATCATTTAGGATCTAAAGGAAACAGTAACAACAGGGATGTTGTTATTTTTCCAAAGTTCACAAATAATAATTATAAATGTAAAGGCCCAGGAACACTATACATTGTAAGTTCTTTAAGAAATAGAAGTGACTAGTCTGTGCTAACAAAGCAAAGATGGTTCCTGATTTCTTGAAGCTTAAATGAATTTTCAGTGACAGTCCTCCAACGCTCAGGATTAATTCCACGCTTCTGTTATCTTAATAAGGTAGAAGAAAATTGTGCTTTCTTGTGTTCTTAACTTTGTTCTTAATTATCCAAAAAGCAAAGATTGAACAAGAACAAAATTACCAGAATGAGAAAAAACAGTCTTGAATCTAGCATTTTGAATGGAGCTCTGCATGTTTCTGATCCTACCTTGGTATTGACATCAAAAGCAATCACGTAGGTGGAGCTCATGATTTCTCAGCAGGGAGCACTTTGTGAGCAGAATGCAAATTCTTTACTAGCACATTCATTAAAATGATAGTCTTCTATAGCTCATACTGATTTAAAACACAAGGACCTGTAAAACTTGGTTCTGCATTACCAAAGCACCAAAAAACAATCCATGATAACACTAAGATGCTGTCAACACGGTAACTGTAAGCTTTACTTGTTTTGCATAGAAAGGTAACTGCCTTTTTTTTTAAAAGACTGTGTTAGTGAAAATATACAGATAATATCCATTCCTTTGGTTAGTGTTTTCAGTAACTTCTTCAGTGAGTGGTTCCTCACCCTTGAAGTATATGCAAAATTGAATCCAAGTTTAGATTCACAGCCTTGGGATGAAAATTGTTTGCTGCAGGAGCAATACTTGCTGAATATTTAGTGACAGTCTGTGAAATCAGCACCAGGGTCCATTCCTAGCAATATATTCGTTTTAAATAAATTATAATATTATTTATTCCACTGGTGAAGAAAAATGCATTGCATTTCCAATTAAACTGATTTCCAGCAATCACAGAGATGTTTTATTAGGGTTACTATTCTAGCAGTTATTGCATGTGTGGGTACAAATTGAATATTGCTCTGCAAACAAATCAATATAAATCATATATTAACATAATATATGTGCATAAAAAGGGTATGTCCTTCTGAAACAGTATAGTGTGATAGACAGAACTTGTGGAATTGGTTTCCACAAATCTCCGCTTACCTGCTTCTTTTTAGTAAGTGTTTATTACCCTGAGATCTCAGGAAAGCGCACAGGTTGACAGGGAAGTCCATAATTTTGCACTGAAACTCAGTAAATGTTACAGTAGATTGCATAAGTAAACTGTGCTTTACCTACCTGCCTTGGAGAAATCAGGTTTACGTATTTTAGCAGTGTCAGCACACGTCCATGGCTCAGGAGCTGAAATCTATTCATGAGCACCATCTGAAATACATACTTTCTATTATTCAATGAAACGCTCTGTTTAAACAAGACTGCAAAGCAAAATTCTGATATTACCTTTTTTTATATATATATATATATAACTTGAAATTTCTACCTTTAAAAAAAAATCTTGAAACATCTTTTAAAAGCACTAAAACTGTCAGTACTTCCAAACCAGATTTTTCAATTGATGTATTTGCATAATAATTTTCTAAGAGCTGCCATTTTTCACTGGAAAAGCATTCCTTGGGGAAATGTTGACCAGTGTTTGGTACTTCTTCTCATTTCTATTCTTCTTCAGCCTCAGCATTAAGTTTTTACAGTGGAGCTGGGCATACACAGCCACACACTTTAATTTTTACTTTGAACTTTGCAGGTATGTCTTCCCTAACAATCAGTTTATATAAAAACTCTTATTTCAGATATCCTGATAATTAAAATGACACTAAGATGAGTTTTTGCTTGAGCGTGCACTGAGATCTTGATTATATTTACATGTGGTATTTATGTTTGGACCAACTGATGGGTGTGACTGGCCTGTCATGAGAACAGGAGCATGGCAGCCCCTGCCTGCAGGCGGCCTGGGCACTGCAACATCCCGTCAGACAGCACGGCTCCTCTGGCTGCAACATAACCTCATGGTGGCAGGCTTCCAGGATCACCAGTGGAAGCTACAAGGAGAAAATCTAAACCATTACAGCCCAGAATCTTTCCTTTATTTTGCCTTGGAACGCCAGAAGACTGAGGGTTGTGTTTCTTTTACAAATATTTGATTAGGTTTGGGAGTGCAGAAAAACAGATGAAGTGAAGTGTAACGTTCAGTTGTAGTGGTCATGAGCTATGTCTGCAGTAGAGAAACAAACCGTCTGTGGATGTCTGGAAGGACCCTGTGGTTTGAAATCAGTTGACAGTTCACCGTTGACGCCAGCTTGGCCAGTACTTGCTTATCTCTGTGCAAATGCCCCTTCAAGGCACTCTGCTGGCTGTGCTGAGTGTGTTAGGATGCCCAGGGGTGCATCAGTTCACAGAAGAAGATTTTTAAATCCATCAGCATGTATAATGGAAACTCAGTGGGTGGACAGGCAAGCTGTTTCCCACTGTGCAGTGGTATTGAAATAATGTAAAGGGAAGGCCCTTGGAGTCAAATGGTTTAAGGCCTGCCGAAAGAAAGTCTAATTAGAGTGTCTCCATGAGCAATGTTGAACCTGTTACAACTTTACTGTAAGATATTTATCCGGCTCGACAGTAGATTGGAAGACTCCTACGGTACTGCACTTGCTGATGCTATTGAGCAGTTTCTTTGCAACATGTTGGAGCAAGGCTAGGTCAAGAGGTGGCACTGAGAGGTAGTAGCCCAGCTCTGGGAAGCAGAGAGAGCAGCCTCTGGGCCCAGGTGGCATTTTGCTTGAATAAGGCCAGTGTGACCACTTACATGAATCAACATTCACAGTAGTATGTCAGTGATTTGCCTTAGCTGAGCAACAAAAGGAAGGGTTGCATGGAAGTGTGCACCTGAAGGAAGAAATATAAGCAGTTCAAATTGTGGTAACATGCAAATAATGGAAGAAATGGGCTGCACAGCAAGAGCTCTTTGTTCTGGTGGTGGTAGAAAGCCACTGAGATGTTTGCACCCCTGGTTGAATCAGGTCTTCTGAGAGTGAGGGTCAGGATACTGTGGAAAGCAAGGGGAAGATTTCTGCTTTCCTAAAGTTGGTGATTCAGTGAGGCTAAGATGTCTCTGTTTCTTTGTTTTAAGCAAAAATGTCCGTAAGATTATCTTCCGATTAATTAGTGTGTTAGGAATAGAGTACTTAGATAAGTAAGTTAGCCTGACGGATGAATTGATTTCTACTTTGAGGATTGCCAAACAAAAAAGAAAGTTGAAACCATAAAAAAATTCCTTGTCTGGCTTAAAATGTGAGAACACCTTTCATGAATATGTTTTAGCTTACTTCAGCTTTATAAACTGTTGAATTTGCTGAAGTATTCAAGTATCATTTCAGTGGATGATTGATTGCTAAGAAAGCAGCTGTTATGTCAGTTTGATGTGTAGAGGCAAGTCACTGATTAAGTGTTTAGTCTGCTCACAAGGCATTCTTGTACGGGATGACTGTGAAACTAGGAGATAAATTTGTTTCATAGTTCCATTGTTTTATATGAAATACTTCTGTAATTTTCATGCATCTCATAACGATGTTGGAGCAGTAGATCAAAGTGTAAAGATGTAAAATTGCCTTCAGAACAGAAGAAACAAGAAACAGATTTGGCTGTTTATTCTAGCAGAAAGCTACATGAATGAAGACAACAGCAAATAGATGTGAGAGCGACAGTGCCCAGCTTTTTCCTGATTATATATGAATTATAGCTTTTTTATCATTTTGATCTTTTAAAGCGTACATGGTAGAGTACCGCATCTCCTACACAAACTCCATTCATTCAGAAAGTACAGGAACTTTGTAAGGGTTAAGCAGTGTTATTGTAGAGTACATCTCTCAGCCTTCACACAAGTCTTCTGATGACTGTCTTGTTTTTTATTGAGATAATTATTGCTTGTTGCAGATCTCCCAGAGGGTTTCTGAGCTATTAGATCAGTGTATTAACAGATCTAACAGCCCATGTCCTGCTCCACACAGTATATAGTTGTTTTTCAAGTTAATCAAGTAGAACAGTGTCCCTTCTCTCTTGTATACATACAACACTTGGGCTTTCCATTCCTGTTCTGAATAGCTACAGTTCAGAATGTTTTCATGGAGCTTCTAGGTGGAATAATTTCATTTCATTTTGAATGTTGTTACTAACTCTGTTGAACACCACTGGCAGTTGGTTGCAGTGAAAATTTATTTCAGCCCACTGAAGCTGTAAAACAAGCTCCCTAATGGTTTTGCCAAAACACATTGCTTGCTGTTCAATTGCTGAAACCAGTCAGCTGCAGTAGATTCTGGTAATCACAGTAATAATTGCAGCCTCTAGTCTCCTGCTAAGGAATAGAGCTTGGCAGAGAGCCTTATGTGATCTGAGTGCAATTGAGATACAACTCCACTTGAGCTAGATCAGTCCTAGTAATTGGTTTGTATTAGAGATTGTGATGTATCACTCTGTTAGTGGTGTTTTACTTAAGTTTAGCTAAGTTTTCTTGCATTTTAGGAGTTTGAAGGAATTCTGAATACAGTAAAGAGGAATCTACAAGTACTGCAGCCCACTACTGTGGGCAGTGCAGTTAGGAGGAAATAACAAATGAGATTGCCAGGTACTAATAAAAAAGTGGTCTTGCTTGCAGAAGAATTGGAGCAAACAATTGGGGCACCTGATTTGTATTATCAATTTTAAACAACAGATGACCTCAGCATCCAGAATAGGGTGAGATTCCTCTCTGCTGTCCCCTCCTAACATGGAGCACGTGGCATAGCCAGCAAGCACTGTAGGTCCTAAGGAATGAGTTTAGCACTTGTTTCATAATCCTGTGAGAGGCTGCCTGTAAATCAATCCAATTGAAAGTCATTATCTGATTATCTAGATACTGGCTCTATCACTCTTTCTTTGCTACTGACTACAGACATTGCTTGTTTATAACTTGCACATACTGTACAAGGTTATTTCGGGGGATAGCTGGTACAGGAGAGAGAGCAAAGTAGGTTCTTTAAATTTGTAAGCCATTCCAGTTATGATAAAATGTAGAGCAGCCTGAGGATAGCTCTGTATATTTCTTTTGTAATTTGATGAGCAGCTTGCAGAACTGATGAAGTTATAAGGGAAACAGTGGGGCAGATGTTGAAGAAAGCAGCCATGCAGTGTGTCCTCTTCAGGTGACCAAAAAGGGCAGGATTGGAAATAAATGAATTGGCCCACTGTGTCTAAATTGAGATATTCATCCAGATGCTGGAAAATGTCTGCTGAAAAGTAAGGAGATGAGGATTCCTTTGCTTAATACTGTGATGGAGGAGTGCTCTGTAGACCAAACACACCTTAGTAGGTCTGAGGGAGTCTGTGGACTTGTTTTCTGGGATAGGACAGTTATTATTATTAACAGTTTTATTCTGGCGTGGTCCCATGTCACAACGGCAACCGTTTGCTGAATTTAAAAATCTCTGCAGTTGATTCTCCTCAATGCAGTTACTGGATATGGATCTGTTAATGGTTTAGACACATAATCACTTTTTTGCACGTGCTCTTTATTAATTCTGAATACAGGTGTGAGTAAACCATGCAAAGTTTGTGTGCTCTCAATTGCAGGTCATATCTTCGGATAAGGCATTTAATTCCAAAATATATATATATATATATTACAAATAACTTTAAATCATGTTTTCATACAGATTTCAATGAGGCAGTGCCAGAAACAGAGAGGCTGGACTCAAAAGCTCTGAAAACCCGAGCTCAGCTTTCAGTGAAGAACAAGCGGCAGAGGCCAACCAGGACAAGGCTCTATGACAGCATCAGCTCAACTGATGGAGAGGACAGCCTCGAACGAAAGGTGAGAAGGACTCTGCCCTCTCTCAGGCTTCCTGTGGAACGCTAGGTTGCCCCTCTTTTTATCCTCTGTCTTTGTCCTTGCATTGTAGCACAGGCAGTATGTATTCCCCTGTGGCCAGTGTGCTGTGACTGCACTTGAGAGAAGTTTAAGTCTCCTTTGATTCAGCACACCTGGGTTTTTTGTTGGTTTTAGTTTTTTTTTTACATTTTCTTTTAACAGGAATCCTGGGTTTTCTGAAATAAGTGTGCTCTGTGATGTACCGTGGGTCCTTAATACATGCAGGAGGTGAAAAGAACTTGAATGCTACTTTCCTTTATTTCTTAATTGTTATCACTATTGATATGATATTTACTCATTGTTTTATCTGATTCTGACTTCTGCTTGAAAGCAAATATCAATAAACACAGTGTGACATCGAAAGGTAATTACATGAATCACTAATGTGTTTCTTACAAATAAAAGAGTGAATAATGAATAAAAGAATTGCATGTTCATAGTAAACCTTGCTTATATCAGTTACTAAATGGTATAACCTGCTTTATAATCTCTTATGCCAACAGCCATCAAACAGTTACAGTAGTCCCATGCACATTTCAAAATCACCACTGCCCTTATGCATGAGAGCATCCTCACCAGCATCAGATTCTGGTGCTTCCTCCCTCTCCCCAGTGGCTAGCAGTGCAGCAATCTCCCTTGACAACTTAACTGAAAATCAAGAAGAAGGACAGCACCACAGAGGAGGTGTCCTTTCCCTGTGTGCTCGGGGAGACACTCCACTTTCTTCTCCTTCAAAATCTGGGCACAGCTCTGAAGCATCTCCTTTGCATCACCCAGCTGGCAGGAATGTTTTGCAAGATCAAGGTACTACTACTTTTTACAATAAATTGGTGCATCCATTTGCTTACTTACATCTACATTATGAACTGTTGTGTAGTTAAACCATAGCAACTAGGTCATCTTCTCATAACTTCTTTTGTCTACCTGGACATCAGAAAATTACAGCTGAGCTTGTATGATGGTATAAGAAAAGGACGAAGTCAGAATGAGATCAGGAGCTGCTTTCTTTCTTTTTATTTCTTTCTTAGAGCTCACTGAAAAAAATAGGGGGAAGATTCCTTTAAGGAAATATTCTCTATTTTTTTCAAAACACAATATTATTGGGCCTCAGTCCATTTTTGTGTTACAAACATGATTAATAAATGCATTGTACTTACGAATTATGTGATTTTTGGCACTACTAAGTGCTTTTTTGGAAGTTTGGAAAGGAGCATAAAGCAAAAATAACAGATTGTAGTTTTTAATTGCTGAGAGCCATCAGACTCTTGGTTAAACAGGAGGTCGGTGGCTGGGGAGTTTGTATTTATAGGAGAAAAAAATAGTGGTTAGTTAGAAAGGTTGGCCACATCATTATTTATTTAGTAGAGATTATTTAAATATAAACATGATAAGACATGATACAATCATACCTAGTTCAGGTTCAGGCTTCGAATCAGACCATACATTATCACTGCACAAAGCAAAATAGAACAGACATTCTGGATAAAGAGTAACAAGTGAGAGATTAAGCAAAGTGAAATAGCCAAAGAGATTAATATAACAATTCAAGGAAAGGCTGGATGTTGTGCTGAGGGACATGGTTTAGTGGGAGCTATTGGTAATAGGCGAACGGTTGGACTGGATGATCTTTTAGGTCTTTTCCAACCTTGGTGATTCTATGATTCTAGGTACATTTTTCAAATTCTTGTTTATTCAATGCATTCATAATGTGAGGCTTGCTTCAAAAGTACTGCCTCCTATTTTGTGATGTTGCCCCATGACATCAGAGGCAGATGTTAGTATGGCAGTAGAGATTGAACCATCCCACCAATATTCTGTTACAGTTTGTTGCCATGCAACAGACGGAGCAGAGGGGCAGTCTGACAAAATGGTTTCTGACATGGAAGTGCATGTAAAGTAAAAGTGTGGAATTGAATTCCTCCGTGTGGAAGAAATGGCACCCACTGACATTCGTTGATGTTTGCTGAGCATTTATGGAGACCCAGCAGTGGATGTGAGCAAACTCAGGTGGTGGGTGATGCATTTCAGCAGTGATGACAGTGACAGTGGGTCTCTTCCACTGGTATAGATTGTTACAAGTGCAGCAGGCTGGCTTTTGTTCATCCCTGGTGAAAATGCACAGCTAATGGTGTTGAAAGTATTGAAGAATAATGGTTTGTAGCTGACAATTAGCTCTATCAAATAATGTTACTATGCTTTTTGTGTCTGTTGTAGTTTGCATGTAAATAAGTAGGAGGCATTACTTTCAGAGCAACCTACGTGCACTACTGCACAGAATTTTGAGCCCTCTATTTCAAATGTCTTACGAAGTCAAAATTAGCAATTTAAAGCATTTTAGCATTCTTGTCCATGCATGGTGTGTTCTCTAACTGTAACTTAAGCTAATTTAGATGATAAAATCGCTTCTAAGGCTGCAGAAATAGGCTTGGATAGGTTCAGAACAAACTTTGGCTAAATGGAAATAACTGAAATAAAGCACAACTTGTTAAAGATTGTTCTCTACCTTTGTAAATGGAAAGACTTGCCCTTCATTTGCAACCTATTTTTCTTTATCATCATACAGGGCTTTCACAGCGATTCTTAAGACAGATTGATCAAGTTTTGTTGATTTTGACATAGGTTAATATATGCAGATGTTTATATATATAATGCAGTGCAATATATGCTGAATTCTAGTATTCCTGATCTCATTACATAGTTGCTAATTGTACAGTTTTTAATGAATCAAAGTTAAGTTCGGAGCCTGAATTTTACAACTGAAAAATTAGGATGTGGACATAAGAACATGACTTGCTCAACTCTTATTTCAGCGTAGGTATGTGATTACTTTATCAATGAAATCTTAAATCCTGCTTTGACATCCGATGTATGAAAAATATCTTGATAAAAATTTGACGGAGACTAGACCTTATATTTTAAGAAATAGGTTATTACATTCCACCCACCGTGCTCTTTCCTTCCCAACTTAGGTTTGAAAAATAATCTGTGTCTAAATAAGGAAGGGTGTCATGCTTTCCCCGCTGTGACTGTTACGTAAACAGCCAATGCTTTTGGGTGTATTCTGATCCTAATGGGTACACGGAAGCTAAAATAGAGCAATTTGCTTTCAGATGAGGAATTTACATTTAATAAATTCTACAAAAAAGAAATATCCTAAAGGAGTTGTTCTGCGATAAGTGTGGTAGTGATACTATTTTTATTATCGTTGGGCTGTCAAACTCCTACATTGCAGAATATAAAAGGAACATAAAATGTTGTGTTTAGTTAGTTGGTTTTTTAGATAGAAGGAGATCACATACTTGTGGTCATGGGTCCATGGCTAGTCACTGATCAGCAAAAGTGAGCTTTAGCAAGTTCACTGGTTTTTTTTCCTCATGATTGCTGTGGGAAGAGCTGAAATGGCAGGAGTTCCATTTCATTGAGAAATGGTGAGGAATTTTGCTTCTTTGTCTTCTGAGCATGACTTTTTCATATAGGAGCATGATTAAATTTCTTCAGTTCTACTTGCTTTGTGCAACTTCATTTGACAAGGCAGTTGAGGTGATCTCTGTGGGCCATCTCTAGTTGGTGTAGGGATGGCTTCAGCTGTGCTGTGACCATGGGACAGAAAATTGGATCTGGACCCCTTTGCCACCCATCAGCTGCAGATTACTTACACCAAGTCTGGCAGGCTGAAAGTGATGGGTTAAATGGCTTCTGTGTCACTGATCCTCAGGAACCAGAATTCCCTCAGCCTCTCAGAAGAACCTGAAGGAGGCAGAGAAGGTGCTCCTCTCCAGGGTGGTCAAATGTTCCTTCTGCCAAGGCAGGGACCTGCAGCCCTGGTTCGTGGCTGCTGCTATGGGCTAAGCAGTGCAGGCCTACACCTATGCGAGCCCAGTAGATTGAAATCTCTACTGAAGTTGTTGCTGGAAACTAGCCCATCCATCTTCCCCAGTATCTCATGGCCAGCATGAGTGCTTTTCACAGCAAATCCTCATTACCCAAAGTGCTCCAGCATGGCCCAGCTGCATGTGAGTGAGAACAAAGTAATACAAAAGCTTGGATGGAGTTTATACCTGCTATGTGCTCCTGTCAAGCTCTGCAGAGTACTACCACAGGAGCAAAACCTCCAGCTACTAAATATATTATTTGCCCACCACAAAGTTAATGTATCTGGTAGTTTCATTTGCTTTAAGATGTTTCTCAAAAAAGCCTTCTGCCCCCCAGCCACTTGCCTGTGAGTACCAAGTGTGAAAGGAAGCTTTGCAATCTTTAATTCTTCATAGTAGTGCTTTTGACAGTGGTTAGATGAAAAGCATACATTAAAGATGAAAGAGGAGCCATAAGCAGATCTTTGAGGAGAAGAGAGAAGCGTGCGCAGTGTAGAGGTGATGCAAAGTATGCATTGCCTAAGGTTGCCTATTGCTTTTTTTTTTCCTCATGGGGATCTTCTGTATGTTTTCTTTTTTGACCTGAGGTTACTTGTCAGTAGGGCTGATGTTAGTAGAAGTAGGATGCATGTCCTTTAGAGTGTTAATATCTCAGGAGCCTTGTTTTCTTGCTTTTTCCACAATGATTCATGAGTTCTTTCCACACTGAACTTTCTACCTGAATGAAAACTTGGCCAAGCAGTATCCACAGAGCAATGTACAGAGTTCCTCTGTGTGCATGGTTTACTGTCCTGTGGTATTGTGGGTTAATTCTGAGGGTTTAATCTTTGTCAGCCTCCTTAGGAGAAAACCACAAACACAGCAGTGCTTTTAACCAAAGCCACTGTAAATCTGAGGTCACGTTGTAAAGTCACCAAATTGCAAGTGATGTGAATGACTGACCTTCATTTGCTTCCTCTAGAAGATTTGGGGGCACTCTTTGTGTTGAAGAATCACAGAAACCGTGTCTGCGTTATTCATTTGGTGTGTGTTTTAGCTGCCATATAGATTTCACAGGGTGTTTTGGATACTTTGAGCTGTTATTTTGACTCCATAGGTTCTTGCAGCCTGTCCCTCTTTAGCTGTTAACAGTTTATGTAGAAAGGATAAGAAATCAGTAGAGGACTAAAGACAAATGTATTAACTAAGATACTACTTTCAATTTTTTTTTCAAATTTTCTTAGTGGAAGTGGTTGGATTTCAAGTTAAATATTCATTTTAACCAAGATATTCAAGCTAAGCAGATAACTATTGTCTAGTTTGTCCGTCATAAAAGTACCTTCTGCTCCAAAGTTCAAGAAAGAGTTTCAGCAATCATTTTTGAAGGAAAGCATACATACCACGTGATTTCTGCAAAGGGAGAAATAAGCAGCCACTGCTGAGTTTAAAAAGGGATTTGCTGTAATGTTTATCTTCTGTGTGTGTAAATCTTCTGTGTTGTTTTTCTTACTATATATTCACTGAAGCTCAACCAAGGTTAACTTTTGTCATTTACATTGATTAAAATAAGATTTCCCCATGTGTATTTTCAAGTTCTGAGACTGTTAATTTTTTATGGCTTTCTTCACCATCTTCTTAAAAATGAGAAGAATGCACCCAGTGAAACTGTGTACTTACAGATGTGTACATGTATGCATATCTAATCCTGAGCAGATACGCAGACTGTTCTGGATGGATGGAAAGTGGAATAAGGATCAGTAGCATTTAAAAATAATAATGTACATTCTCCCGTGTACAAATGTATCCTAGATGGTGCCACATGTGCCCAGGCAGCAAGAACTACTCTTCCTACTATAGGGCATGCAGAAAAACTAAAGCGAAAACTTGCAGATCTTGGGTAAGCATTCGTTACTTAAAATACTAATTTTATATAAAGAATTAAAAATAAAATTGCAAGGACATTTTCTAATATTTTCCAATGTTGTTGTAGGGCTCCCTTGCGAAGGAGTTCAAACAAGGGCAAGAAGCGGAAAGAGAAAGAAGCTATTAGGGTGACCTGTGGCATTAGGTATGGTAAAAGATTGAGAATGCAAGAAATGGCAGAGCAGAAATGCTGAGAAAATGTAATATTCCTAAAACTTGAACTCTGCCAGTCCCACTGCTTTCATAGAAATAAATTTTAAGCCCTGAGGCAACCCGTTGAGCTTACAAACCTAGATTTCTTATCTAACGAATGGCTAACCAATAATCTAAAAATACTTGGAGATTTTCATCACTACTGCTATCACATCTATTGATCAGATTTGCAGAAAAAGTTCATTAGAGCTGGCCTACAAGATGCATACACACAGATAAACACTAAGTTATTAATAGCCTTGATTCAGAAACCTTGACACAATTCCACATATTTTGGAGGAAAAGTCCCAAGAGCAAGGTTGAGCAGCAGATATTCCCTGCAGCTTCACTGTGCCCACTTCAGGAATGCTTTCAGAAGGTTTTGTTTCCAAAGATGAACATCATAAGTTGAAAGCAGATAGAAAAAATACAGACTGCATTGGTCATGTCACCAACTCAGGCAAGGAATTTTGAATTATCTGTGAGATTTGATGAGACCATCAGCATCTGGCCTCTGAATAAATAAATGAGCATTCAAAATGGCAGGAAACAGTCTTTTCTACAGAGGATGGTGTGGATTTTTAATGAAGGTCTCCTTGTGTTAGTGATGAATCTGACATAATCCCATCTAGAGGGGCCATATGTGGCTCCAGGTATGAGGGGCAAGCATTCAGGTAAACATCAGGAGTGCTAAACAAACGTAATATATTCTGAAAGTCCTAAGGTTCTAGCAACTCTATTTTTTTCTAACATAAAATAATACAATAGAAAGCACATACGATAAAAGAGCTTGCTAAAGAAAGCAAAGTTCACATGCTGTTCCAAAAATATATGCATTTGAAAAACTGAGTAGCAGCTTGGAGAGTTTTGCTGACAGTCTGACACTTGTCCCAGGGACAAGTCTCTTCAAAATCACAGAAACAGAAGAAATGTTAGACTTCTGATATACCCCTTCAGGCATACTGTACTGAACTGCAAGTTTCCTGTTCTAACACAGCATACACTCACATTCTGCACATATCTGGCAGGATCTTTGGTGATCTTATAGCAGTCAGCATCTCTGTGCTGGTGTCAGAACAAACTGTAACAGTCATTCTCTGCTTGCAGTGTGTCCTACAGTTAATGTTCATTGCTGTATTTCTGTACTGGAAGAGGGATTTGTTAACCAAACTCTGTGCACCTGTGCTTAGCTGTAAGGCAGCCAGTACCCTTAGCAAGGTATTAACACCAGGTGGCATTTAACTACCAGACAGGTTGGGAAGAAGGAAGGTATGCTTCTTTATAAGAAGCAGCCTCTATAGAACTTATGTTCCTCATACCGGCATAAGATGATCAGTTGCTTGTGAGACCCTCTGATAAATCAGCTATTTGCACTTTTTGTCACTGAATACTTCTGAGTTTGGATACGGTTGCTAAAAACAAAGTTGAGTACTATGAAACGCAAAATTCACGAGCATCTGTAATCCTTGCTGTACATCTGTAAACTGAAATGTTGTTGTTTTGGTGTAACTTTTTAAACACCAGTTGTCACTTCCTTTGTTAGTAACTCCAAAGAATTTGCCTGAGAAAAATCTGAGGATGTTTTCTTTACAGTCCAAAGCTGTATAAGCTCTTTGAAAGAAGGAAGATGATGATCAAAAGACAGCATCCTGTTATAATTATTTTTGTCTATTAGTGCATTAGAGATTGATGTAGAATTAATCACGCTGTCAGATCTATGTTGCAAGTGTTATTTTACCATGTTAAAAAAAAAAAAAACACCACCAAGAAACAACTGAAGATGTGTAGAAGAAAATCTTGAATTATTTCTGAAGACTATCACTGATGTTAAACCTATAAACAAATTCCCCCCATTTAAGTAGAAAGCACATACTCTTACATTCCTTAGCCTGGAGCTGTAGGTGATTTGGACAATGTCTTTCTTTCTGTCTTCTTTCAAGCAATATTGGAGCACAAGGAGGGAGCACAGGACTGTATCAGACACATCTTCATTTAAGAAGCCAAAGGGAGAGAGGATTCTGGTTCTGTCTTGCTGTCTGGGGGCTCTCTGGCAGCCTCCATTTCATCCATGCAGAAAAGAAGCTTCCCAGTGCACAGAGCTAGTGATTATATCCATAATGATTTAGAAGCTGACCATAAGTTAGAAGCTGAGGGAAGATTTATATACTGTTACTATGAAAAGGCGAGCTGATAATATCAAACGTTTATTTCATTTTTTTCTATAGCTGTATTTTTAATATTTAATTAAACAAACAAAAAAACAACAACAGGATGTCTTTCAGTATTTAGCTGTTGTAACAAAGACACATCTATGTAGGTGTGTGTAGACACACCTGGTTCCTTCTGCCGGTGCTCCAAATCCAAGCCAGACCCAGGAAAGCAGAGCCTGCCTGGGTCAGTGCTGAGTCTGATCATGCTGAGATACCAAGCCCCAGTGGTACCAGCAGTGTGTGGCTTCTTGACTGGAGCTGGTTCACACCAAAACACAGGGACACAGGCATTTTGTGCAGGCATCTGTGTCCATTTGCTGCATGTGTGTTATCTGAAGAACTAAAGTTAGAAAACAAATCAAAAGAACACACTTTTTCCTTTTGTTACAAGAGAGATCTCAAGACTGCGGTTACCAGCTGCATGCCACTGTGGTGATTAGTCACAGTTACATGGAATGTCGTATTTTTTTTTACAATTAACTACCTCTGTAGCATTTTTTTGTATTTTATGCTCTAACACAAATTCCTTTCTCTTACGCAGGACCACCAGAGAGATGCTGCAGAAATCAGCCAACAGTAAATCTTTAACAGAACGATCCTCCTCTCTCCCACACTGTGTACCATTCACATGGTATGGAGAGGGTGGCAAAGGATCCAATTCTTCTAGCAACCTGCCATCACCTACCAGCTCAACAGAACCTTCCTCTGAAAACATAAGCCCAGCTAAAAAAGGGTCAAAGGTAGAAAATAAGAACTACCTTATTCCACTGTGTTGAGTGGCATAATTGGCTCCATGTTTCTGGAAGAAGAACGGGCCAATATGTTAACACTACAATAAACAGTGCATGGTGTTCATTGTACGGTAAAAGCTCATCTGAACTGAGCATCTCCATCATTGTACCATTCCACATTCTACCTTTCTATTCTGTCTTTCTCTTAATGTACATTAATTCAGTAAACTAACCATGCTGTGCTGTACTGTAACAAACACAAATGGTGCCAGTGGAAGTTAGCATTTGGATCCACTGAACAAATGCTAGATTTGTGTATTCAGTTATAGATACATTCTGCATTCTTCAGGACTGATTGCAGGAATACCTACATGTTCTTAACGTATTCAGATGAGATGTTTGCAAGTGAAGAAATGCTGTATGCCGTCAGTCATTTGCCTTTTTCTCCCCCAGTACTGAAATCTGCTCGTCATGCATGCATGGATGTTGGATTTAATTCTATATATGAAGATGCTCAAACTGTAAACAGGAACTACTGCAGTTTAATACAGCTGTGTGATTCCTTTCTGTGTGCATGAATGTTTCAGCATGATAACTCATTATATAACCCTTAGTTTTAGTACTGGCTTTTTCTTGTGTATTTTCACTTCTGGAAAGTATTTCTCTGCCTTTATCCTTTCTTGGATCCTCCATAACTTGTAACAGTTTACTTTTTGCATTGGTCTGGTAAGAAGAAACCAGTTGAGATATAGTTCTCAACTTTATATACAGGAATTTGAATCAGCTGATCAGCTACTCAGTTTCTTTTTATAAGAAAGATGAGGGTTAGATGTGTAAATCCTGTTTATGCTGTTAAACAAATACTGAGTAAAAATAATTTTGAAATGGGAAAAAGCATCGCTTCTTACAATTACTGTTAAGCTGTGAAAATTGTTTTGTTCTGTGTTCCTTTGTCCTGCTCTCCCATTATTGATATCATCAGTAGGCTTCAGCTATCTTGTGTGTTTCCCTTAGACAGTGAAAAAAGCTAAAATTAATCATAAATGTGAAACACAAAAGAGAGGTAAAATAAAAATCAGAATAGTTGAGAGGAAGAAGGTGTTCTTCACAGAGCAGGAGTTGGAGCTGTTGAACACCTGGCCTGAGGATGCCATCGGGGCTCAAAGTGTTCAGATTTTCTTGTCTTCTGTAAGGAGATGAGAAAAGCAGGACATTTATTCTGAAAGTAGGTGTGAGAAAACTGAACAGCAGAGCTTTTTGATTGTTTCTTGTCCTCTCTTAAGTTTGCAAGCTCTTAAATTTCCAGTACCTGTGCAGTTGGAATTCCAGCACACCTCATGAGGACCATCACTTGGTATTTTTACAAGGCCTGTTGTTATCAGATAAAATACATCAGATTTTGGAGGGGGGGATAAAAAAATAATTTATGTTATTGTTCTTTTTGGTTTTGATGTTTGGATCCATTTTTTAAAATTGAATGACAGAGATGGATCAGGTTTGTTATTTATGTAGATGATAGAGGAAAAATTAGAGGTCTCAAAAGAGTTAACAAAGGTCACTGCATCATCAGCTGTCTATTCAATTGAAATGAAATTTCATGGTGACTTGTTTTAGGTTTTAGTTGTTGTGGTTCACAAATCCAACTTTCCCACTCTAAAATGTTAATTTTTGTATTCTTCTAATGATCACTTTGCTGCATTCCTGGAAAAAGGCACACAATCTTGCTATTGTTTGCTACAAGATGTGATGTTTGTTATTAATTTCTTAGGCAAAAAATGATCTTTGTTTTGTGGTTATTACTTCAGTAATTAACATTCAGCATCCAAATGTATCTTTTGCTTTCAACTTGATTTTTTCAAGAAATATAGGCAAAGAGGGAGGAATCAGAACTGGGTTCACAAGATATTCTCCCTGCTCTTTTAATAGCAGTTTTCACTTCCCTCTGCTAATTAATCCTCTGGCCTACTCTTTCTACTACTGCTATGCTTGTCCTGACGATCTGAAGGACAGCAGCATGTTACTGATTAACCAGCGGAAGCAATAACTTATCTCCATGATGATACCCAATTCCCTAAGTGCAAGTCTATGAACTGCTTTCAGACCACTTTGCTACTCACTGAGGCATTAAGCTGGCAGAGCAGTCTCTTGTACAGAGTGGTAAAGCATATAGCATGTTCTATTCATCATTAGCAGTGCAAAAGCAGTGCTTCCTCATGTGTATTTTGACTGATTCGGTAAGCAATCACTTCTGAACTGTGCCAACCTGGAAGACAGAAAAGCAGTTTCCCTTTTAGATGCACATTTGAGATCATTTGTTTATTCTAAATTATCTTTTTTCCCTACAGAATTTCACGTTCAATGATGACTTCAGTCCCAGCAGCACAAGTTCAGCTGATCTGAGTGGTTTAGGAGCAGAACCCAAAACCCCAGGTTTCTCACACTCCTTAGCACTGTCGTCAGATGAGGTATGTTGCTGGAATTGTTTAAGGTGGGAAATGATTGTCTTCTTTCTCCCACAGCATTTCCCTTGATAATTACTCAAGCAGTGAAGGGATGGTTTTAGGCATATAAATGGAGAAGAAAAGGAATTAATCTTGGTTTCAATATCTCAATTTTTCTTGTTCATACAGTAATTATTTTAAACAATTGGCCTGTGGCCTATGGTATTATTGTAGGATCGTTGTGCAGTATTGTTAAATGCAGCTGGTTTCTTTAGAGCTGCTCTATCCTCACACATTTCAATACACTGCTCCTGCGTTCTGTATGTGTACGTGTGGACCTATCTATACACTAAAATAAACATAATTGAGACAGTTTTTCAGATGATAAAGATGCAGTGTAATTGGATAAACATAGTTAAAATGTAAAGCACCTGCATCTAGACTATTTTTACCATGATATATTAAAATAATAATGACCTGTACATGCAGTTATTGTGTATTCTGTACCTCAATGTGTATATAGTGATTAGAGTGTGTATGTGTCAATCCAGTTTGCATTCTTTGTGCTTGCTTTGCACATACACAGTGGATTTTGAGTTTGATTCTTCAACTAGATGGCTTTTGACCTGTGAAAATGTGAAAAAGCGTTTCTGACCCTATAAATTGGTGACAGAATTGAGTGGAATATAATGTATTGAATGCACATTTTTAAGATACTTGTTTGGCTCGAGTCAATGAAACTGCACAGTTTGACAGCTCGCTGTACATCCTGTGGACTCAGGAAACCCATGCATTTGTCCTCTTACAAACGCTGAGTAAGAACTTTGTAATTTTCACTTAAGGTTTGAGCCAAGGCTTTTTTTAGAGAGGAGGAACTTCAAGAATCTGTGGCTTCCTTTCTTTTCAATGACAAGCTTGTGTTATTACTGCTGTCATGTTTTGCACAGGTTTAAAGAATGAGAGCCGTTCTGTACCAACCCCGTTTGCCAAAATGGAAGTCTGCAAGGCCAGTCATTCTGTAGCACTTACCACAGATTAGAAAGGGTAAACATTTAGAAGAATCATAGGAGAGTAGTAGGTAGGAGACTGCATATACTGTGAATTACTGAAAACAATAAAGAGATCATTTATACTTTGTTTAGTATTAATTCTACCTTGATAATACTTTTCATGCTTTTATAATTTTCCTTCCCATTTTATCAAATATTTTATTGTAACAGTACCCTGTTCCCACTGAAACTAACCAGAACTAGTAGTTGGAAAATGCTTTCATTTGGCTTGTTTCTATTTGGATGCTTCTAAAATGCCATGTTTGAACTGGTCTGTAAAAATGAACAGGTTTTCTCTGTACCCTGTATCGTACCAAGTTGTGCCCTGGCATGGTGAGGCTGCTGCTTGGACGTGATGTAGGGCATTGCTGCAAGTGCTCTCTTGCTCATGGTTCTTGGGCAGACTTCACATAATTATTTGAAGCAGAATGAGAGGAAAGGGTAGGGAGGGAACCCAGGTCCTGTGGTCTGTTGTCCTCTAAGTAGTTTTTGCTCTTGCAATTGGAGCCATCAGGCAAGGTCCCACTGGTTCCAGTGTGTCAAGACTATCAACTCATGGGGCTTCATTGGCACAATCTCTGGCTTAGCTGCCAAATCGTGTGTGTGCTGAGCTTTCAACATAACCTCTCTGCTTCTGGAAGTAATTTTTTTTCAAAGAAATCTCTGTTTTTTGAGTAGCCTTATCTGTTTTGCAAATCTTGGTGCTACCCTTACCCAAACTTTTACATGCTGTTACATGTTCTGTATTTTGTTTCTATAATGCTTTTCTTTCCCATTTCTTTGTTGCTCCCTCACTCAGAGCCTGGATATGATTGATGATGAGGTGAGATACCAGTGTGCTGTTGTGGTGAATTGTGTGACCATCGCGTGGCAATGTACTGTCTCATTTGCAGATTTGCTCTTCTTGTTTCCCTGTGTTGTGTGGCAAATGCCCTTGTTTGAGCACAACATACAGATGTCATTGGCTCTGCCTGCCTTGTCTTCAGCTCCCCTCTCTTTTCAAGGCCATGGCAAATTGCAGCTTTTGTGGTATGTTAGAAGGGGGAGGAGGGCTCGTGCCAGAGCACACCCACCACGCCAAGCATCAGCTGCACTGAGGTTCTGCTGGCTGCCAGAAAAAGCTGTGCTTAAACTGTCGTTTCCCCATCCCTGAGAAATGGATGGCCAGAGGCTGAAAGAACTCCCAGCATCATCTAACCCAGTGGTAAAGCTGTTCAAACAGGAGACAGCTGCAGCAGCCTGTAGCAGCTGCTGTGCCGGCTGAAGTTTCCACAGAGTGGCTTTTGTTTCAGACCCCACCAGCTTTCCCTTGGGTGGAAAGAAGTGGCAGAGAGGACACTCAGGGCTGAAGCAGCTGAAGGCCCACCTGCCCCTGCTGGTGCTGTTTGTGCTCTTCTCCTGGGCAGCACAATATGTGGAGAGCAGGGCGGAGGCTGTGGGATTGCTGTGTGTTCCTTACTGTTCCTGTGTCATTTCATAGTCTTCTGTAGGCAGCATCGGTCTCGCTGGCTGTTTGGTGTCACCACTTTGAACTTCAGAATGGTTTTTGTGAGGCTTTTTTTTTTCCCTAAATTTCTTGTTTTGCAGCTTAAACACACAATAAAGATGAATGAGTGTGCCTGGGAAGTGGATTGCAGAATACTCTGCGTCCATTAGAAACCTTGTAACTTGAAGGATAAAGATCTTGTGAGGGAGTGGGAGCTGTACTTGCTTAGATCTGTGCCACCTGGCCATTTCAACCCCTTTGGATTAAAAGGAATGCCAGTTCCTTTCTCCTGTTTATCAGTAGGAAAAGTTTAGGTACCTTGCATCAATTCTTAGATACCTGGTTAGATACGGGTGCAATAATTTGTTGTTACAGTAGGATAAGGGTAGTAGGGGACCTGTGTTCTGACGCTGGTGGTTTGTGCAGAAAAATGCTACTGCTGGTCAGTGTTGCCCTTTTCATAACAAGGCGGCACATTTTTGTCACAGATCCTCGATGACGGACAGTCTCCAAAACACAGTCAGTGCCAGAACCGGGCTGTGCAAGAGTGGACTGTGCAGCAGGTTTCCCACTGGTTAATGAGCCTGAACCTTGAACAGTACGTTTCTGAATTCAGCGCCCAAAACATTAATGGGGAGCATCTCCTTCAGCTGGATGGGAGTAAGCTTAAGGTAACTGACTGAGCGGAATGCAAGGTTAACTGTATTATTTATTGTCACTTGAGATCGAGGAATTAAGAGTTCTGCCAGAAAGCAGAGAGCTTCTGTGTGTGGAATCATGATAGACTTGAACAATATGCATAGAGTAGAAAGCCACAGCAGCATTCAGAGAAATTCTCATGTGCACTTAGGTTCGGCAGCTTCAGAAACAGAGGGAATTGGCTTTGTGAAAACTCTGGGTAGGTATAGTGTACCAATGTTTCCTGCATAAATCATAAGGGACCATATGTAAATGGTATTTGCGTGCACATAGTTCTCATCCAGCTCTGTTTTACAACAGGGCAATGCATAGAAGATCGTAAATAAAAATGCATCTGAAGTAGCAACTGTTAAATGTGGTACTGGAGAGTCAAAAGCTGGACACCAATTGTACTATGTTGGAATTAAATACAGTTCTGTTGTATAAGAATGCATTGGTTCATGCAGTGAAAATATGAGCCCAGTTTTATAAAAAATAAATATAGGAAGGCGTTGGGGGAGGCTCAGCATATCTGAAAGTCAAAATTCAGTGTTTCCTCCCTGAAACATCACCCAAAAATGTTGGAAGACAGCAAGGGAACTTTTGACTAAGGAATAGCAGTGAGAATTGGGAAGTCTTGTTCTTTGTAGACTTAGATGACCTCAGGCAAATAGTTTAATATTTCTTTTCCTTCTTGCCTTAGTGAAATGAATATAGTAGAACTTTGGTTGCAGAGAAAACTCCTTTAATATTCTATAAGTGGAAGGATGGAAACTTTTTCAGAAGTATAAAATGCTATTAAAATTTGACTTTGGTAGTCAGTATCACAAATTTGTTCAGTTGTGATCATCTTCTCTCTGAGAAAAGTTTTTACCAGGATATAAAAAACAGGGGAAAAATGGTGATAGAATAAACTATATGAAAATCTTTTTAAATTTTCCCTATCTCAGGCTCTTGGTATGACATCTTCCCAGGACAGGGCAGTCGTTAAAAAAAAGCTAAAGGAAATGAAAGCGTCTCTGGAGAAAGCTCGCAAAGCCCAAGAGAAAATGGAAAAGCAAAGGGAAAAGCTTCGGAAGAAGGAACAAGAGCAACTGCAGAGGAAATCGAAGAAAACAGACAAGTCTTCGTCAGAAGCAACAGAGGGCACTAATGAGCAGTGACAAGCAGAGGTGCTGCTGCGTTGTAACTTGGAGGCACTACGAGGGAAGAGAAACTCACACCCGCTTTGGTGCCCCTTCAGCTTTCTTGCCGTTCATTACACGAGTGTGTACAGAGAAATGGAGCTATACATAGAATGGCCGGGGAACTTTATCTTGTGTAGTTTTGTTTTCCTGCACATCCCCTTCTCGCTCGTTGTTGTTGCCATGTTAAACAACCCCAACCCCTCGGTTTGTTTTGTTGTTGTTGACAGCTAACAGGTTTCATATTTGTGTGGCAGTGTTTCCTTCCAAACTACTCTTTTCTTTTGAGCTCTGTGTGTTCGGTCACTTCAGTAACCAGCATGATGCCAAGGAGCATGGTCCACTGCTTCACCTCTTCTGAACACAATGGCCAGTCGAAGCAATTGGTGAACATTTATACATCTGAGTAAAAGGATTTTTCTCTGTCTGAAAGATGACTTACTTAACTTTCTAACTGGAATTTGCGCTTCTCTGCAGTGTTTTGATACTCAATTCTGTCTACTGGAGTAAGTTTCATCTTGCAACAGTACGTTGAAGTGACACTGCTCTGGAAACACAACTGTTCTGTGACTGCTTAATATACACTGGAGATAAAGACAGGAGAGTGGATATCCCCCCTGGGTAAAAGACAGGAGGTGGAACTCTTTCTGTTAACTGTACAGTAGTTAATCCAGGAAGGAGGCAAAGCCTTAAACGATTACGTGGGTTTACACAGAAATCTTAGGATAACATTTATCCTTTAGATATCTGAGCAAGGATGAATTTCTATCTAGAGCACAGCGTATAGACCTGTATAAATTTCTTTGTGCTCCCAGTGTGTAGGTAACTTTCTTATAGCACACTGTGCTTTCTTTTTCATGTATTTTGAACAGGAAACTGGGCTTGTTTTGTTTTGTTTTGTTTTGCATTTTTTTTTCCAAGAAAAACACATCTTCAGATGCGTTCTCCAGTAAGCATTGGAAGTGTATGTTTTGTGCTGTGCTGTTACGAAGCTGTCATTGGAAACGATTATCAAAGTTGAGTCTGCTGAAGACTTTCAGTTTTTACAGAAGTGCACTTTAAGCAGAGGAAGAAGAGGGATTCTGGTTAGGATTGAATTCAGTACGTTGCTTCTAAGATCAGTGCTGCCTCGGAGGCGAAAGTTACTAAATCCAAAGCTGCCATGTATTAACTGTTTTGATTGATGTGTTGAAAGAATATCTCTACTAAAACCTGAATTTATAGGCATGGGCTGCAGAACAATTGGATGGTTTAACAGTCTTGTTACATATGCTAGAGGTTCCTGTTCTCCCAGCTTGTTAAGTCCATTGGCGAAGCCTGCTGAATAGTTTTGACTGTGACAGAAGCAGAGCATAACTCGCACTGGGTGATGTTACTGCCTCTTAAGAGTGGTATTAAAATATTCAGCATTTCTTCAAAAGAATGAAAAGACAAGTGGCAAATATCCACCACAGGAAACAGGAGGTGTTACATTACTGCTTTTAATCAGAGCTAACTATGCAGCAGCATTTGTATTTGAGAAACATCACTTTCTGTTTGTGCATCCTGAAAGTTGCAGCCTTCATCTGGCCAGTCGTGCTACCATGGAAATTGTTTAAGATGTTGATGCAAAGGTACAAACTTGAACTTCAAATTTGCCAACGTTGAATTCCTTGGAAAAAAATGTTTGTTTTAGTTTGGCTTGGCTTCTCTCTTGCTCTGTACTTTATGACATTCAGATTTGCCTGTCAAGTTCTCTGAAATTCAGATTTGAAACAGTTGGAGTGCAATGTTTAGAGTTAAATGTCTTTGATCATAATCATTTCTTTGATGTGTAGAATGGTCTGTACACTGACAGAGCCTACTGCATTCAAAGCTACTACACAGCATATCTACTTAGTCTTACCTTAGTTTTTGCTTCTAAATCCAATTTCTACAAGTTTCTGATGTATATTTTACTCAAACATAAGAACAAAACTAGCATCAGAGATACTTTCTAATATTTCTAATGGCTTCTGATATTTTTCTTGAGATAGACCACAGGCAAAAATAGACATGCTAACAAGAATTCCACATTGGAGTGAATATTTGTGCACTCTCTGTTGGAAAAAAAAATACACAAAAGTTTTAACAGCCTGATAAAAGTAGCATTCTGTCATCTGAGGAGGTTATAAATTTGTACTCAAGTGAGAGAAGTTATCTGGAAGAAACTGGAAATTTCATATTTTAAATACAATGTTGATAAAATGCATTTGATGTCTTTAAGTTGTGTTTACATTATAGTAATGTTTAAGTGGTTGTATGCAGTAATCTGAGGTGGTGTCCCTGCTTTATGTTGTCTGTGTTCCTAGGAACCTGAGCAGGCTGCTTGGCATTATATGTTGAGTTTTCATTCTTGCAGCTTAGAAAAGTGCCTCGTTAATCTGTTTGTAAATCAGGTTCTTAGTCTGCAGAATAACTAATTTGACCTACTGAAATCCTTACAGTCTTTGTGTGTTTTTTATTGCTATGTGGTAATGGTACTTCGTTAGTCTCCGATTAAAAAAAAATAATTAAAAAGCAGTAGCTTAAAGTTAAAATAAAACCATAAAATGCATATTGATCAACACATGGAAACAGAACAAACCAAGCAATGTCAGGAGTTTGCTCCTCTTCCTGTGATAAAAGAGATTTATACGGTTCCTTTTATTATGATCACATTTTCGGGGCACAGACAAATGTGCTGGACTACAGACATAAAGAGCAGTGCAGTCTGAAATCTCTCTTGCTGTTCTATAGGATGTTTAAAGTTGTGTGGCATTTCTTCCCCTTTTATTGTGTAATGGCATCTATGAAACAGAAGATGAAGTTGTCTCATCGTCGTGAATTTAAATTTCCTGTAAACCAATGCTAAGTCAGACTAATGGTTTTGTGTGTGTATGTAATAAGAAATGCAGAACTCCACCCTAAATGACTGCAGAGACTTTCTCTTGGCTCACCTGCAGGAGTATCTGTAGCCCATTTTTGCATCATTCTTGCAGTGCTGGATGTGCTGACAGAGCACTGTGCAGGCAGCTCGGTGGTTCCATGCCTCTGCAATGCCTGCGCCTGCTCCATGCCCAGCTGCCCACGGCTGGCAGAAGGTGACTGCTGCTGGGGCAGCACAGGGATGCTTCTGGGACCTCTGGTTTGCTCCTATTGCCATGGTGGTGCCCATCTGCCTGCATGCACACATCTGGCTTGTGGAAGAGTGCAGGCGTAGCCCGCAGAGCAGAAAGGAGAGCTACTGGAGCTTGGAAAAGCAGAAAGTGCTTGCAGCATGGCAGGTTACTGGAGTCCTGAAGTCTTGCACTGAGGTTCTGGGGGAGCGCAGTGGCTCTTTGCTCTATCCAGGTCTCTGGATCTCTCTTCCAGCTTGTGTTTTCCCCTGTGTGACATGAGTTACAGCTCCCAGTGAGGTTTCCATCTGCCTGGGTGGACCAGGACCAGGCATGAGGAAGGAGCTCAGGCTGGTATGTGCAGTGCACAGAGCACTGCTTGCCACTGCATGTACTTCACCCAGTGGTCCCAGCAGGAGTGGTGGTGCTCACTGTTGGTAGAGCCTATTCTACCTCATGGGCTACAGTTGTCTAGCAGACCAGCAGCCATTACTGAGAAGCTGAAAAGAATTAGGCGATGTTTGTATCTCAGCGTATGCAAATCTGGTTTAGTTTTGATTCCTTTTGCAAAGGCATCTGTTGTGCCATGACTCTGGTCTGCTGCAGGGATACTGCAAGGATCCAGGTTCTACAGGAATTACTGAGCAGGCAACTCTGAGGTTTGCCTGTCTTCCGCTCTCATTAGCATTCACCTAGCATCAGGATTTCTAACACTCCAGCTGCTTGCTTTCATCTAAGCCTCCTGCCTCTCAAGCTGCTCCACCTCTGAGCTGCTCGTGTGCTGGCAAATAAGAGGTGGGTGACACTGTGTCACCCCAGCATTGAAAAGCAAAAGAAAAGCTTTGCATATAGCCAGCTGTGGGTCTTAGAAGGCTCTGCAGTGTGGTCTGTGCTGTTTCTCAGTGCTGAAGTTTAAGGGAAGTTTGCAGGAATTAAATCATGTATTAATTATTTAGCCACATGTTTACAGTGGAAAACTACTGTCAGAAAGGAAAACCTGATTTTGTTTTTTTGAGGCGTGGCCTCTTCCCCTGCAATGTCATCCAAGTGGCAGAGAGGCTGGACCCTTTCTGTAGCAATTCCCTCCTCCCATGCTTCCCTCATTTAAAACCTCAGGAAACCAAAGCTGTGAGCCAGAACACTGGGAAAAAAAAAAATGATAAAAGCAGGCACACGCTTAATGAACTTGGAAGTCTTTACCAGCTGAGTGCAGGCGGCAGTTGGATGGGTCCTTTCAGAGTTTGTTAACAACAGAAAATAATGAAGTGGCTCAGAAACGAAGAGCCCAAGTGACTGGGTCCTCTTGAAATGAACAGGCGTGAGTCTGTGTGTGTCTGTGCACATGGATGTGTCTGTGCACATGGACGTGTGCACCTCAGCACCTCTGCTCAGCAGCAGCAGGTGGGCTGCTGCAGGCTGTGGGCATGGAGCCGGCACATCGGCTTTGCTCTGCTTGCGGGGCCTTGTGCATTTTGTGGCTCCCAAAGTGTTAAAAGCTCTGTTAAAACCTGGAGTGTTTTTCCGTAGGTCTTCCTGCATGATGTCCTCGTGCTGGTTTTTAGGTGGGGGAAGGCTTGGCAGGGTTGGTGTACTGCATTGTTGGTATTCCGGGAAGAAAAGCCCATTCTTACACTTTATAAGCCTGATTTGTGCTGGAGCTCTTTGGGCAGCTCATTTCTGAGTGGGCTGTGACTTCCCCCAGGGTCACCGCTGACCGTGGATCGCTCCTCTGCCCTTGGACTTCCCTGCACACATGTAGTGTCTGAATTGCTGCTTCCGACCACGCTGCAATGCTCACCCACCGGTGTACGTACTGCTAGAAGACCAGGCAGCTAAAAGACTAAAATGCACTGTGCTCACTGTAAAAATTGGCTTTGTAATGTTCCTTTTTATATGGTTGAAGAGGTGGTTGCGCTTCAGATTTTTTCCTTTTTCGGTTGTTTTTTTAAAGAGGTCAAATGTATATGAAGTGCATGTTTAACCCTGAGCTTTCTGTTTGTACATCTTGGTGTCGAATCATCTGCATGAAGGACGCGGTAGTGCCATGTCTGAGCTTGTCTCCTTGTGCTTTAGTCAATAGGAATTTCTCTAGATCGTTGAGTTTTCCCCCAGATGATTTTCTTTAATGTTTAGTTATTTGGAGACATCAAAACAAAACATCATGGTGGCCCTTTGTTTTCTTACAGTTTAAATATAAACAACAAAGCCTCGTGGTTTGAAGTTAATTTGTTAGTGTAAATAAATTTCTTGCCAATGAGTATTATTGTTGTTAGACAACGAATGCAATAAAATGAGAAATCCTGAATCTTTATTAGAATTTGTATCGAGTCCTCACTTTCCTGCCCATTCGTTGGTCATTCCAGAAGTAATAAATGGTAACACGGCATTTGTCCTCTCCTTCCTTCTGTGTTGTTCTGATCCCAGCTGTTGGCCAAAGTGTGGCTCCTGGGCCTCAGACTGGATCTCATTTATGGTCTGCAGTGATGCAAAAAAGAAGTAAATGTAAATATATACAGGGTAAGGAAAGAGAAGGACTTTTTTTTCTCGGTCCTTTTTTCTTGGTAAGCGGATGGAACACAGCACAGTTTTGCTGCAGGCTGCTGTCCAGGTTGGCTGCTCTCACACTGATGCTGGTCAACGTTTGTTGTTCTAGAAGCTGCTTTCATATTTTACACGGAAGTGTAGTTTAGCTGTAACGAGCGTTTCACACATTCAAAGCACAGCAGTTCACCTGCTCAACACCGTAATCTATCTTTTTTCTTTATTGATTCTATATTAGTAAAGCATTAAATTAGGGAAGGGGACACACAGTGTCTGCTCTGTCGGTCTCTTGCTGGCTTCATCCCTGGCAGAACCCAGGCCAGGAGCTCAGCACAGGATGGGAAGCCTTGAGGCCTCAGCTGGGCTGCCCAGCAGCCACATCACTGATGCTTCCTTCCACTGACACAAACAACACCTGCAGGGTGTAAGAGCAGCCCCAACCCATAAGCAAGAAGAACTTAATTAAAACAGATGCACTGAAGTGTTAAGTGTCTGGAAGTCCAAAACTGACATGTAAAATGTGTCTGCTCAGCAGCATCCTGAGACTGGAGGCGTTACGCTCATGTCCTTGCTGTGCCTCTACCTGTAGGCAGGCTGCTACAAAAGCCTGCTGCAAGGGAATAGTTAACAGCCATGAGTGTATGGGAACTGCTGAGTCACGGCCTGAACCTCTGATTAATCACCTGAGGCGAGCCATGAGCCAGCCAGAGGAGCACAGGTGAAGGCAATTCACCTGTGCTGCTGGAAGGGGTGGAGCCTGGCTGCACCCCTCCTAGACCTATTTAAGAGCTGGCTACCAGAGGGAAAGGATCTCTTCTGGAGATCCCCTCTCTTGGTGTCTTCTGGTGAGCTCAGCCGAAGGCTAAGCTCTTCCGCTTATTCTCTTTGTGATCATTGTCTACCTTGCTTGATTCTCTCGATTATGTTGTGATTACAACATCTTGATATCTGTTGATTAAACAACTATATCGCGATTATAGCATCTTGATTATACACATGAGAGAACACACTCCTCATTTTGTGAATGGCCCAAAACAAAAGGAGTGTGACAAGCCCCAGCAATTTGTTGGTTTACACCTGGAGATGCTCCACAGTGCTGGCAAAGGTGAAGTGTATCTTTGATCAGCTGTTCGCAACAATGCTGAGGGAAATGCTGGCTGTTAGACAGCCACAAAGTAAATGCAGTCCCAGCACAGGGAGCGCTTCAGCTGTGTTAGCAGCTCTGGTTCAGGACGTGATCTCTTTATTACAAAGCACTTAATCTGCTGGAGAACAAATAGTGAGAACAAATAGTGACACAAGCCTCAAGTGGTACTGCTGCCCAGAGAGCTGTGGAAGCCCCATCCCTGGAGGTGCTTGAGGTCAGGTTGGATGGGGCCCTGGGCAGCCTGAGCTGGGGCTCACTTTGCAGTGTATTGCAGCAAAGTGCCCACCTGTGCTCCCTGTAAGGCCTTACCAGGACAGCTATAGCTCACAGTACAGGGCTCTGTGGAAGACAGTGCCAATGAGCAGTTTCCTGTTGTAGATTGTTGCCACTGAGGTCCCCTGCAGCACGGAGCCATTCTCAGCATAGACACGCGTCACCGTGGGCTGCTCTGCCAGGATGTTCTGGATGCGCAGGACCTGCCAGGGACACAGATACTGAAACCTACTGTAGGCAGAGGGCACATCAGGATGGTAATTTAAACAAATGAGCATCATCTGCTGCTGCTAACCATGATGACTTCACCATGTGGCTCCTGTGATAGGACCACAGGTTTGGGGAAGCACGGTCCAGGAAGACCTGCTGTTTGGATTCAGTACAGTAGAGAGGCTGCCCCAGCATGAGGAATGCGCCTGTTTTCCTCCAGGCTAAAACACCTTCTACTCAACATCTTCTCATTTCCAATCTTTTTCAAGACAGAGTAAACAGCCGCCCACTATCATAAATCTACAGCTACGAACGAGGACCGTTTCGACTCGTGTCTCATGGGAAGCCTCGGACAACACAACAATCAGCCACCTGCACGCCCTGCTGCCAGCACCTCACCGATGCCAGGAGGAGGAAGCACGACATGTCACCTGCTGATGGACTGCGCCTGCAGACATCGTTCCAGAGAAAGTGCTCCTGGCCCTGCTCTGCGCTCAGCGCTGCTTTGGTTTGGCTCAGGGGTGCTGGCTCAGTAATTAACGCAGTCCATCAAAATCTGATTGCTCAGCCACAGCTGCACAGAAAGCAGCCTAAGGAGCCTGGAATGACTGAACTCCTATGTGAGAATTATTCAACTGTCTCTTAAGGATCCAAATAGGTGTTTGTAAACTGAGTGCGTGCTACTCAGGTTTTCCACGTGAGAGCAGAAGCTCTCAGCTAGGAGCAAGCACAGTCTTTGCCTTCACAGAGGCTGTCCAGGCACTTTTCTCTGTAACCCATAGCTAAGGTACACAAGGATGGTTTGGACAATGGCACTTTCTGGCGCAGAGATAGCCCAGAGACATCTCCCAAAAGGCACCTCAGAGGCAGGAGGGTTATCTGGGTCATCGAAGAATAGCTTCATCCCATTTGGATGACATCCTGTCCAGATATCCCCAGTGTCAGGATCAACAGACAAGTTATCAGCAAGAGTGTCCAGCTGCAGCGTCTGTCCAGCACAGAGAGAGAGTAAGAAAAAGAGAGATGTTAAAGCTGTCAGAAGCCCTGGAAGTTAAATATCAGACTGTCTTATTTTCAGTCATAAACAATAAACCTATCCAAGACTCTCATCTCACATAACCCAGCCTGACTGTATGTCATTATTTTCTCCCTCAACGATCTCTTCCTTCCCTGCCCACTTTATCCCCTCCTCCATGCCGGAAGCCTGCTCTGAGATTTTTCCACCTTCTACCATGCTCATGTTGGTTACTTCTGTTCTCTGAGGACAAACCCAGGCTTCCTGGAGCAGACTTCCCCTGCAAGACCCTTCTCTGATGGCGGGACCTGCTGGTAGGAGTCATACAGCTCTGCAAGGAATAGGAGTCATAGAATCACAGAATTGCTCAAGTTGGAAAAGACCTTAAAGATCATCATGGCAAGAGCCGTTCCAAACAGAACGCTGTGCTTGAGCAGGTTAAAAGTGGAAGCATCATAGGGACTACTCTGTCCAAAATTCACATATGCTTCTTTTTTTCTTTGGAACTGCAGCACCTTACCTTCACATGGGTTAAATTCCAATCAGCATGCTTTTCCATAACATGGACATTATGATCAAATATATCTGCAATATAGATGTACCTTCAAAAGAAAGCGCCTCTTAGCAATGTGCACAAGTAAGCAAACACCAAAAACAGTCAGTTCCTCTTGTGTAAGCCCAGCTCTTCCTGCAAGGAATTTCACCTTATACTCCTTGTGTAGTAACAGAAATGTCAAGCAGGCCAGAGAGCACTGAGCCCGCTGAAACACTGCTCCACACTGTTCTTCTACTAAGCAGGCCTCGAAGGATCATATCTCCAAATCTTTTTTTTTTCCTTTTTAAATAAATTTAAGTTAGTCTAAACCACACGACTGGTTCAGACACGGGGGTTCAGACTGTAGGACTGTACAGCCTTCCTCACTTTCAGAAAGCCTGCCCCGTTAATCCTTGGAAACAACACACATGACTTTCTGTACCAGCTGGTTAGAATGCAACAGCCTTTGCTCTCATTGTGTATAAACCACCATACAGAACAACAAACACTGCTTGCAGCTAAAGAGAAACACATGTGGCTTCTGTTCTACAAACCCATTGCATCACCTGTGCTCTACAGGTAGCATCTTGCCTCTCATGAGCCAGGGCAGCCACTGACCACAGAGGGTCCTATGTATCCACCTAGGACTTGGGGATTCTTATGTATGGTTGAATAAAATCTGAGGCAAGAAGAAACTTACTTTTTGTCGGGTGAAATGTTAATTCCATTGGCTGAATAAAACCCAGCTGCCACTTCTTTAACTTCTTTTGGACTGTAGTAAACCACATTTGACCAAGTTAAACCCAAGTACATTTCCAAGAACATCAAGATGAAGTCAGAGAAGTAGTGGTCATTGGTAGCATAGAAGCTGTCAGGCCCCACAGCTACTACATCATTCACACTGAAAAAGAAAAGAGAAAGAAAGAAAAGAACAAAATGAGGGGTATGAAGAAGCACTGTAAGACTGCACAGAATCCAGCGAGAACACAGACAATCCATGGTCACAAAGGGGCTGCAATTACAGCTTTCACATCGAATTACAACTTTGACAATCACTGTGTTGTTTAGAGCTTCCCTTTTTAGTTCTATGTTCCTTTTTTATGCACCAGAATTATGCAGTGCTGAAAGCTGAACAAGATGGTACGACATAAACAGGAAATCTGGCTACCTGCTTACAAGACCATAGAAATTTTTCTCTTTTGATTACATTCAGCTGGAAACCAGAAAACCAGTAGGAGTTGTGACAGCTTTATCTTTCAGGCTACCTTTATCTTACAGTCATTTTGCAGTAGTACAGACCAAGAAAATTCTGTAGGAAATGAGAGAAAAGAAAAAGCTAGAAGTATGGTTACTTTTACAAAATAACAATTCAGAATAAAGAGTATCTGAAGATTCCTATCTGTGGGGAACTGAGAATGGGTTACATGAGAGAAGAAAAGGATGCCAAACTGAGCTAATTCACTGGCATCAATCACAGTGGAGCTTAAGACTGACTTAGTGGTACAACTGTTAAAACTCTCATTACAGAAGAGACTGGAGGAATACCATTTTTAATGGCATGGATAAAAAGTCATTAAAAAGAGAAACCAGACATCTGGTTAAAGACAAATTAGCCTGTATTAATAACACCTCAAAATCAAGAATATCCGACTTTGGATTTTACTAAAAAAGCTTGTTCTTTTGGCTCCAATACCTTGTCAGAAGGTCGTGTCGAATGGTTTTTAGATGTACAAGAGAATTGTCCTCTTCCATAAATTTAAACAATTCTACTGTGCTCTTCTGGTGTGGATGATTCACAACAAAGAGGTACACGGTGTCATCTTAAAAGAAGGAAAAGGAAAAAGCTGGATTGCACTAGATCTCTGCAACAGTAGTGTGGAACAATTTGGGAATTGGTTCATTTCCCTCCTGGCTCTTTGGAGGCAGAATGATTACCAAACTAATGCAGGATCCAATGCAGCTGGATCAGATCTCCATCTATCCACTGACATGGCTCAGCTACAGAGCATTGCCATGTAAACAAAACTTTTACTACCGTGTTTCTACCACATGGAAGTAAAATAAAGGCTTTTTATGAGTGCCCAGGACATTGGATTTCACAGCTTGATGCCTTACAGTGACTGGTTGTATGGAATATAGCCACAGTCAGCTGGGAAGGAGGGGCAGAACCCCAGCAAATTCGGTCCCTTTGGTTTACTTACCTTGTTTCCTGAGAAAGCTGCAGTCAAGCCTTCGCTTTGACTCTGTAATACTGCAGTACCTTTACCCAGCTGTGTTGGTGAGACCCTAAATTGGCCATCAATTTCTCCAATGGAACATCTCTTAAAGGGTGCCTGCCTTGGGAAGCCAGTGAAGCTGCAGGAATGGCTCTCCTTGAGCATATTCAGGACTTCTAATTGCCTTACTTAAAGCTCCAGTGAAACAACAGGGGAAAAGAGGGGAAGGACAGCACAGAGGGGTGGTCATTGACAGCCACTTGCTGCCTCCCCGCTGTCTGGCCACTGCTTATCAGTGAAGCACGTGTCTCCTGGAGACCCTTGAACCCAAGGATGACAGATGTAAACTGGCAAGATTAACTTCACGTGGCTTTCACCTTTTCAAACATCTCCCATGCTTTCTTTCCTTTCAGTATAGAGTGCATCTTTCTGTCTTGGACAGTTTGAGACCTTTGATGTGCAAAAGCTTTTGGTTCAGCAGCCAACCTTTAGAAAAGAACCCTCAAAAGACCAAGTGCCTGAAAAATGTTTTCTCTTCCACAGTATGTTGGTTACTGGGGGTACAATGCAAGGCCCCAGAGAGATTTCTGCTTGTAGCCCTTAGGGTGAGGTTTACTACCATCACGGGTTAAAGTTCTCCTCACCTTTGTCTATGTAAGTGCTGATTCCATGAGGGGTAAATGATCCTAAATCAAATCCACGGCTGATTCTCAGTTCAGATGCTTTTGGCTTTTTTTCATTCAAATCCATCAAAAAAATTTCACCTGGCTTGTCTGGTGCAAAGCTCTTCAATCCTGGGTATTTCAAACCCTGTAAAACCAAAACATAAGCAGATCATTTCTGGCTGAAAGGCAAGAGGAGCACAGCATGACTAAGTGCAGGAGCCCTGTTGGGAGTCTGCAAGCACACACCAGATTTGCCTTCTGCTCCAGCCACCAGCTGCAATGCAGCAGGGGGATAGGCTCTGCTGTCTCTGGTGAGCCCTGAGGCCATGGAATAGAGGGAACAAGCTGGGGTCCATGCTACATGGACAAGGCCTCCTACCCTGTGCTGGCTCACCTCCTGTACTTCCCAGGTGGGAACAGGACAGTTCTCCTGCTGCTCCTCCAAGCTCCTCGTATCCTACAGCCACCATCAAGGTGCCACCAGCCCCACCATGGTGCCATAACACCATACCAAGCATCCCTGGCCAGGCCACGGTATCTCCATGGGCCAGCATTGAGCAGAGCCCCAGGTACAGGGCTTGGACTGCTGCACCAGGAGACGCCAAAGCCCAAGGCCTTCGCCCAACCACTGTGGGGCAGCACAGTTTATTCAGACTCTCCCTGTGCTTCAAACCACCCCATGCAAAGATGCTCTTGGGGGAATGAACTGGAAGACCAGCACAGCCAAACGCATTCAACAGAAACATGGTAAAGTCATGGTGAAGGGCAGGGCTGGGGCAGCTCACACTTCTGACACAGACATTCAGATGTGCCCAGAGCACACAAATGAAAAAAAAATCAGCTTCTGTTTTAGAAAATAATTTGTAGGCCTCTCTTCCTGATTACAAAGAGAAGTTTGAGAGAGAGCCTAGAAGCAAAAAAATCTCTCAACTGGAAACAACAAAATCACCACACAAAATCTGTGGTGTTGGTTTTGCTTTTATTTTAAGACAATAAGGAGTTAGCACACCTTTTCTACAATGGAGAGGTTTTACATTTCAACATTTCAAGTAAGCAGCATGAAAGAAATTCAAGGTTACACAAGTGCAATGGGATACACGTGTGAGATCGGCAGCCACCGCTGTTGTGTTGAGGAGTGCACTTGCACAAGCAAGGAAACACTGGTGAACACAAGTCAGGTCTGGGCTGACATCCAGGCTCATGGGAACTAAAGAGACCATCTTGCAGGCTTCACCTATTGCCTCTGCAGATCAGGCAGAGCCTGCCCCTGCACAGAGAGGGATACTTACGGAGCTGATGAAAGCCAGTCCATTAGGAAGGATGTCAATGTCTTCTGAACCAGTTTCTGCAAAACAGAGATAAAACAGATTCTGTCAGAAGACATAAAACATTCCCCACTTAAAAATCTCCTATTGAGCACAATTCCAGCTCACACAATGCCACTGTCTCATACAGCTGCTTGATAGATAAAGCCCAGCAGAAAAATTCAGCAGAGTACTAAAAGCAAGAGTAGCACTCGAGGTTAGGCAACAGCTCCGGAATCACTTCTTTTTGGAGGCTAACATGTCCCCCCAGCACCACATGCCCTGTGTGATGCAGAACGAGCCGCCTGCTTTTGGCAGCTCTGCTCTGCGCAGGCTCTGGATTAAGGGATTTCCAGGGCAGGACTTTGGGGATCACTCAGCCCCTATGTGCACATAAGCCAGCCCACTGAATTTCACACACTGGCTCCTGCACTCGAGCTGGGACACTTGGTTAAGTATTATAAGCAAATATTTAGTTAAAGCTCTTGAGTGACAGAGAGCCTGCTCCATCATTAACAGCTGAGGGCTGTCTTAGTCAGACCACGCTTTTAACTGTGGGTAATCACTTCCAGCATTGCCAGTTCTTGCTAGAAAAAAAAAAAGACCAGCTCACAGAAGAGAGAGCTAATTGGAAATGGACAATTAGAAAGCACAAGTTTGGAGGACTTTCGGGAGGAATGAAGGGAGAGCAATGCCCTGAACTACTTACTACTGCTTAGAGGAAAACTGCAGAGCAAAGCAAATTCGGGCACTTCTCAGCCATCTCATGGCATATGTGAAAGAGGAGCATGGCAGGAAGAGCCAGGAAGGCTTGGCTTGTTTGGTGGTTCAGCTCCAGCAGGGAGAAGGGACCGTGGTGGGAGGGCTCTGTGTTCATTGGCATGATCAGCAAAAGAGAGAGGAACTGATTCATCATGTCTTATTGTGCCACACCAGAGGCTTATTCACCACATTATCTACATAGGTTTTAAAGAAGAGTTCAACAGACCTAGAAAGCTAGAAACATGATTTACTCTGTTCTTTATTTTGTCTTAGTACAATGTCTTCTGCTGATGCAGTTGACAAAAGCCATATCTGGGTTTCATGTCCAAAGGAAGTGAGTATCATGCCTATATCCCATGAATTTCTCCAAAATGCAAGTATTTCCAGAAGGTTCTGCAGCAACTTCTGGAACTTCAGCAATTGCTTCCAGACACACCATTAGTTTATTATAAACTAGTGATGTGATTAGACCCCCACAGAATTCAGAAGGTAGCGCTGATTCTACAGCGTTAAAACGTGGCCCTTTTCACATATTTGTGAGTGAAGTTTAGGATGACTTGCAGTTTTTTTGTTTGTTCCATGTTGCCTATATTGCACAATATTTGACAAGCAGAACAGATCAAAGTCTTCAAAAAGAAAGAGAAAGGATGAAATTGTGCAGAAATAAAAGGGCCCGCTAGAGAATTCCATTTACTCTAGGTTTGCTTCCTTTAACACAGATGCATCGTTTATAAAGTAATTACGACAAACTGCAGCAGCTGCCTGTTTTCATGTGCAGCTGAAGAACATTCTGCACCGAGCTGATCCAGCTCATCACCTGTGCCCCACTTACGAGGCCACAAGGAATATTTTAAATTAATATATTATTAATATTAATTAATATAATTAATATTTAAAAGAGTGACAGACTCTTCATTCAGGTGTTGAATATCTCTAGAGAAGGAGAATCCACAACCTCCCTGAGCAGCCTGTGCCAGTGCTCCGTCATCCTCACTGTGAAAAAGTTCCTTTGCAGGAACAGAACTGAGGCTCTGTAAATAAATCTGCTGCAGCCTCCATGGAAAGCCAGGTGCTCAGAATTCACCTGATTGCCATGTAAACGTCAGGCACAGAAG
Organism: Tetrao urogallus; assembly: GCF_951394365.1. Taxonomy (NCBI): domain Eukaryota; kingdom Metazoa; phylum Chordata; class Aves; order Galliformes; family Phasianidae; genus Tetrao; species Tetrao urogallus. The sequence continues at coordinate 28,004,525 of NC_136820.1, read as the reverse complement.
TTAAGATACTGTTTGGAAATTAAACAAAGCTATAGCTGTGATTTCCAGCTCTTCTTTCCTCATCAGTGCAAGCGTTTTGCAAAAGTCCTGAAAGACTTCAACAGTAATAGTAAAGAGCAATATGCTTAAAAGAATTACTGAGGACTGATTCTTGTATGAATCATCACCAAGCGAGCACGACTGAGTCCTGCATGAGTAAATTACAGCTTGGTCTTGAAGACTTGAAAAGATTTTTTCAAAGGCGATTTCTAATGACTTCTCCCACACATAACCTCAGGCGAAGGAACTCTGCACACAGCTATTCATTGCAGCAATTGGACTTTAGAGATGTTTGATTCTGACATGAGGATTTATGAAATGACACGGTGACTCAGCAAGCTCAAAGGCGAGGCTCTGCAGTCTCACCTGAAGACTCCTCACCCATGCAAAATCCATGCAATTTCAGTAGAATGTAACACTACAGGAGGGGAAAAAACCACCAATAAGCCTCTGCTAAGCTTAAACAGTGCGATCCAGGGGAAAGGGAGTCAGATTGTGTGTTTAAAGGTAATCGTTTGACACTCGGGTTATACTGAAGGAGGAAAAAAAAAAAGTAAGACAGAAACATTCCCATGCACTAAACACAAGACCTAGAGTTCAAAGTCAACATTGCAGCCACTCAGTTGAACCTCTTCACAAACCAGACTGGGATGACAAGTATGACCCTTCAATACATACGTATATACTTACTGAAGCATTAAATACCAATGAAAAAAGAAGGGTGCCAAAGGAATTTTTCAGTATAGTTTTCTTCCTGTGGCTTTTTTCCACCTGAAAGTCTGCTTGGCAAAATACGAAAGCGTGCCAGCAAGCGAAATAACACATTGCCTTTGGGCTGAGGCTCAGAAGCTGCCTTTAGCAGTCAGTTTCAGAAGACCAGACAGAAGCAGTGGACTCAGGGGCTCTGAGCACCTACCGATCCCTTTTATGAGCTGGCAATTCGGGAGGGCTACAGGGTCAACTTCTCGTGTAGCATTGAGTCTGTTCCTGCAAGAGGAAAGAGCAGGTTAACAGGTTAACGCGCAGCCGCTGCCGAGCAGGTAATGCTCCTGGCTATCTCTGCTTTATTGCCTGCCATAACTCAGCAACGAATCAAACACTGAACAAGCAAAACCCAGAACTGGCAATGGTGCCCCAAACAGCCGGAATGGTTACGTGCTCCCCGAGATGAAGCTTTTGTGATTTCATGCCACCCACCCCAGGTAAAATGACAGCCACGCTCTCTTCAGGTTTCAGCCATTAAGTATAGCAGCACCCTGCAGCCAGGACCAGCACTGTGGGTGGGAAAGGGCAGCCTCCCACCCCAGCCCACAGCCATTCCCAGTGTGCCTGCACTTCTCCATTTATCATTCTGCATTAAAAAGCAGCAGCAGTGTTATTGCAAGGCACGACTGCTGACATCCTAACAACAAACAAAACTTGGTAGTACAGCTTTCAGGATTAATTTCCCTGTCCCTTCTCCTTTTCTTTCACCCACAGCACTCCCTGTCAGCCATTCTGATTTCGTAGTATCATGGCATCAGTTAGGTTGGAAAAGACCTCTAAGATCACCTACTCCAACCACCAGCCCACGCCACCATGCCCACTGACCACGTCCCTCAGTGCCACATCTACATCATTCCTGAAGACCTCCAAGGACAGTGACACCTACCTCTCTGGGCACCTTATGCCAGTCCCTTCACCACTCTTTCCGAGATGAAGTTATTCCTAATATGCAGCCTGAACCTCTACTGGCACAATTTATGGCCTCTCCAGTACACCTACAGATCCCCAGGTCATGCTTTACAGGATGAGGCACTGACAGACAGGCACTTAAACAGATTTCTGTCTCTTCCTCTCCACCACTGCACTACATCTATGTTAATACATGAAAGGCCCCTCACCACCAGGACTGCTGTCTTTCACCATGGTAGCATGCAGTGTCATAAGCATGCATGTTGAGTTCCTATGTAAAAATGTCAAACCGGTGTCCTAGATTTTATTTGCAAAAAAGAAAGCTTTTAAACTAACATTTACTCTTCCTTTGCATACAGTCTGTGCACACATGTTAATACTGTGCTCCACGTACAGGAAATTCCGAATGCAAAGATCTCATGGCAAAATCTATCCACATTTATATCATCGGTAGGTTGCTCTGAAAGTAATGCCTCTTATTTATTTTCATGGAAGCTACAACAGATTCAAAGAGCACAATAACACTATTTGATAGAACATGTTCTCAGCTACATAACACTGTTTGTCAACACAGTCACCACCGCTAGCTCTGCATTTTCATCAGCAATGAACAAGAGCCTGCATACTCATAAACATCTGCACCAGCAGCAATACCCACTGTACCACAGCCACTGTGGTGGTGTCACTGCTAGGAAAATGTTGCCCACATTCCATCTTTCTCTGGCCCAGACAGACAGAAGTCAGAAGGCACCAGAACCAGACCATATGGTGCATGTGGTAGGACAGTCCAGCCAAGACTGGCAATGTGCCCCATGGTCTTCAAACTGAAACGGCGCATGGTGTTACTGCATTACAGGAGAATGATTGTTTTTTCTCTGGCCAGACTCTAGAAATTGGAGCCTTTAGCTTAGTCAGCATCACAATGCAGCAGTCAGAGCTGATGGTTTTCCAGGTTCCATGAAATCCAGAAGGATCGCCCCTTTCCTACCTCGAAAGAGAGTGCACATCATTTTAACCACTGAGGGCTGCAGCTTGAGTATTTTCTTTGATGGGAAATTCACGTCAGCACTCCATGGCACACTTTTTGACTCCAGCTCAGTGGCTCACATCTCATCACTGGTAATGATGTGATCCAGAAAACTGTCACTTTCAGCCTTGTATTGGCTCAACAGATCCTGGCAAACTTATATGTTCTTTCTGTTCCTATGTGAGAATTCATGGGACCCACCTGGCACAAACTTTGGGATATTCCAACACTTGCACCAGCATTTCCAAAGCATTGAAACTAATATTCAGCTCCATATACTGTTCCTTGGTTGTTGTCAGCTGATTCGTGTGGATGAGATGACCAAGATAGTCTTCATTTTGTGGTGTGACAGCTGTGCATGGCTGTCCGGAATGTGGCTTGTCTTCCATGTTGCTGTTACCACTGCTGAAAGGCACCACCAAACACCTCACTGTGCTCACATTCACTGCTGGGGCTCCATAAATGCTCACCAAGTGTCAGTGAATATCAGTGGGTGCCATTCCTTCTGCATGGAAGAAGTCAGCGTCACACCTTTACTTCATACACACTCCCATGTCAGATGCCATTGTGTCAGACTGCCCCTGTGCTGCCATCCGTCACACAGCAAGAACATGTAATAGCGTATTGGTGGGATGGTTCAACCTCAGCTGCCAGACCACCAACATCCACCTCTGATGTCATGAGCCAATATAATGAAATAGGAAGCATCGCTGTCAGAACTGCCCTCGTTAGTTGTTCCCATCAGGCCAGGAGAAAGGACAAATAGGGCAGAGGAGTGCAAGGGAAAGGAGCCAAGAAAAGCTCTTGCAGGAGCTCTCCCAGCACCCAGGGGGGATCTCAGCCCCCAGCACAGCAAGACCCCAGCTCAGGGCAATCACGTCCTGTATTCGTGCTGCTGCTTTCTTGGGATTTCTGCCTTCCCTGTTGCAGGAGCCCTTCCCCAGTGGCCTGCAAGCCTCGCAGTGCCAAAAGCACAGCGGGAGCACAGCCAGCAGCCGAGGGGAGATGATGATATCCCGACGGCATTCCCAGGGAAACACTTTGTGAACTGGAATGAGAGTAATTCGAAAGGACACTGGTCACAAGCCTGCAGCATACACAGAGGCTTTTTCGAAATGTGTCAGTTTATCTAGCTCACGCAGCCTCAGCTACTGAGCCAGATGGCCTAGATAGCTGACCGGCCTTCCGAAAACATGTTGGACCCACAGATCAGGGGACACAGCTTCAGGAAAACAGGAGTTTGCCTCTTGGTGCAGCCCGGCGCCTGGCACCTCTCCTTGCTCCAGCTCCAGCCTCCCGCCTCCCGACCCACTTTGAGGTTGCATGCATACAGCAGCAATCCCTCTCCTGAGCAGCGACCCGTCACATATTCAAAGCCCTCTCTTTCACTATTCCCTTTCTCTAGGCTAAGCAGCCCAAGAACTTTCCTTCCTACCTGACAGGACTGAAAATCCCCTCTAATTGTTGGGTTTGCTCCCAGTTCCCTCCAAACTGCCTGAGTCTTTCTGGCAGCGCGCTGCTGCTTCAGCACAGAGGCTGGGGGGTACACGGTACTGAGTGTCATGGCATGATAACACTGTGTGTGCATGCCAGTGAACAACAGATATCCTTTACATACATACTGTTTCTGTATACACGTAGGAACACGGTGTGCGTATTTGAACAAGTTACATATATTCGTCTGAGGAAAACAGTAACCCAGCACAACCCAGCTCAACTCCTGTTTAACTTTTACAAATTTGATCAGAGCTTTCTCTGGGGAACAGTTAGCAGCTGCAGCGTGTCGGCAAGAGAATCTGTGTAACTTTAGACAGAAGCACACAATAACTTCTTTTTCTGCCGCAGGAACTTTACTCAAGGCCTATTAGGGAGATAATAGCTGTATAAACAAACTTGATTTAAGAAGAATGAGGTCTGTAGGATCTGTAGCAATTCCTCAAGCCTGATCTTTGAAGCACTTCAGGGACTCCTGTACCATGGCACAATATACCAAACTCAACGAGCAGCAGAAGGCTGTGCTGGGTTCCTGCCTTCCAGCCAGGTGGTCCCAGGGATACCAGTAGCTCCCTGGTGGCCCTACAGATACTGCTGAGAGCTCAGCGTGCAGGAAACCCACCCGCAGGCGTCGGGGGATCCTGTTTTTAGTGGGAGACCTGCCTCTACCTGACTGCCAGCAGCTGCAGGGGTTGCAGACCTGTCAGGAGCTGGATGCACGTCCTTTAGCATTTGGATCCTAATCATAATGATGCACCGGCGTGCAACGAAGTACTTCAGCACCCAGGTGAACTCGTTTCAGCGCTGGTGCTCAACTCAGAGGGCACAGCTAGCTTCCAACTCGGGGTGCACCTCACAAGCACGCGGCCTATCAGCCAGAGCTCGGCCTCAGCAGGACGCAGCGCAGCAGCTGCTCGCAGCCCCGATTCCCACGTCCCGTTCGGCCAACGGGCAGCCCGGGCAGCCCGCACACCCCGAGGCGGCGGGCACGCGGCACGAGGCGGCGCCCCGCGCCCCGGCTGCGCTCCCGCCGTTCCCGCCGCGCTCACCGGAACGCCAGCAGCCGCTCCGCCGCCAGCGCCGCCGCTATCCCGACCAGAGCCGCCGCCAGCACCTTCCCCATGGCCGCTCCCGGCTCCGCGCTGCCCGCCGCCTCCCGCCCCGCCCCGGGCCGCGCCGCACGGGGGCGGGAGCGCGCAGCTCCCGCGGGGACGACGCGGCCAGCTGCGGGGGCAGCCCTCAGTCGGGTCCACGTGCCAGTACGCCAGCGCCGAGCTCGAAGTTTCCCTCACGTCGAGGGACGTGTTTTCTAACGTACAGGTAGGACACCAAGAGCTGCAGACCAAGTGTGGCTGTGCTGGGTCGGACCCCGGACTGTTCAGCCGCAACGCGTGTACACAGAGGGTTAAGGAAGAGTAAGAAAATGAGGGGCAAGTTGAGTACTTCCCCTCAGTCATTGTCAGCTCAGTTTGAACAGCCTTAACTGTTCAGTAACAATAGGTGTCTTTCAAGTAGTCCCTTTTTGAAGCAAGTGGTGGTTTTAATTTATCATGCTCTTTGCTGATAGAACACCACCTAGACACCCTATATGGGTGGGAAAACAGCTAATTTTAGGCAGTAATTCATCTGAAATGTACCTAAAACAGATAACCAGTCTTCTCTAAAGATTGGCTTTTACCCTGCATTCATTAGACAAGGAGACTTCAGGGACCAACTCAAGCTCAGAAATCCCCAACAGCACCCTGTGGGCTGGCCGAGCAGCTGCAGCACTGCCAGAAGCCCTGCTGCTCTTGCTCTGTCACCATTTCCTCCAAGCTCATTGCCTTCAGGGCAGGCAGGAGAGGCCTGGGAGTAATCTTCTCCCATGTGATGTAGTGGCTGAAATCAGGAATGATCTGTGTGCGCGTAACCAGGTGCTGGGTTTATGTCAAGGGAAAAATACTAGTGGAGAGAGAGCAGAGCAGGGTGGTGGGATGAGTTTTACACTGATTGAGCAGTTTGGAGAGACAAACGAAACAAGGAAAGAAGAGTAAGCATGTAAGCATGTCCAGGGGGATTCATTCCATCTGGAGCCACAATGGTAAGTCAGGTGAGCAGTATCCTGGGATGGCGGTCTTTCTCTGCTCATGATAGATGGATGTCAGCCAGCCTGATGAGAAGACGAAAGGGAGCGCTTATATGGCTAAGGGTAAAGGGAGTAGTTTCTACTGAAACTTTGGGAGTCCTGAGTATGTCATATGGGGAAGGTATGCCCTTTATGCCTGCTATCACATGTCAGCTTATACTTTAATAGATAAGATATAGAAGCAGTGCCCAAACAAATTTGGATTTCACAACAGACTATTTCCAAATGTATCATGTTTGAATCATTAATGAAACACAATCTGTTGCTGAACTGACTTTTAAAAAGCTGAAACTCTCACCCAGATTTTGGTCTCTCACATGCCAATGTTAACCTGAAGTAAGTTCACTGATAGCAGCGTTGCCAAAGTAGTTAGAATGGATTTACACTTGAGAATAAAGTTCAGAATGATTCTAGAGCACTCGAGTGGAGGCTGATCTGGCCGAGTCACTTCCTACACTGTGCTCAGTTTTGGGCCCTTCACTACAAGAAAGTCATGAAGGCCCTGCAGTGTGCCCAGAGCAACAGAGCTGTGAGGGGTCTGGAGCACAAGCCTTAGGGAGAGCGACTGAGGGAGCTGGGATTGTTCAGTCTGGACAAGAGGAGGCTCAGGGCAGACCTTATTGCTCTCTGTACCTGCCTGAAAGGAGGTTGTGGCGAGATGGGGGTTGATCTCTTCTCCCACATAACTAGTGATAGGATGAGAGGGAATGGCCTCAAGTAGAGTCAAGGGAGGTTTACTTTGGATATTAGGAAAAATTTATTCTCCAAAGGAGTGGTGAGGCACTGGGAATAGGCTGCCCAGGAAGACAGTGGAGTCGCCATTCCTGGAGGTGTTCAAGGAACGTTAGGATGTTGTACTGAGGGACATGGTTTAGTGGGGAGATACTGGTGGTAGGTGGAAGGTTGGACTGGATGATCTTGGAGGTCTTCTCTAACTTTGGTGATTCTATGATTCTAACTAGACACACCACAAATAACTAGTAATTTGGAAGGCTATTCAGGATGATGTCTTACTGTTACGTTGAAAATGCTTGCAAAATTTTTAGGAATACATCATTTTTGTGCTCAAGATAGGGAAGGCACTGAGGGCAAACCTAATCTTCAGGCAGAAACAAGTCAGACAGTGGTCACCCTTCAAGAGTTGCTTCACCAATACTAAACCAAATTCAAAGGAGGCCCTGTGGGTACGAAGACAAGGCAGGGCAGCCAGAAACCAACTTTGGTGCTGCTACAGCTTAACTGTAGAAACAAAGAGATGTCAGTACAGAGTGGAAAGTCTCAAAGAGAGACTGCTGAGCTCTTAAACGAAACTCATCAGTTTTGCTGAATTCAGATCTGTGGACTGGGTTAATGAGAACACATCCATCAGATTGCTGCTGACATGCAGGTGCTGCACCAGCTTCAGGTAAAAATAAAACTTGGCAAGCAAGCAAAAAGGTTACCACAAAACCAGGCAGAGAGCACTAGCAAAGCCTTTGGCTTGAGTACTGAAAGATAAAGGTGAGGGAAAGAGTTTCAAAAGTTGCCTCACACAAAAATTACAAAAATCTTTGCAAAGGCTGTGGCTTAATACAGTTTTAACCCTGTTAGTTGACTGAAGGGAAATTGCAGATTGCTTACTCAAATTTCTTAAGCTCTGCATTCTTCGGTTCTGCCAGAGCTAAAAAAAGGTCCAGCCGTCTGCTCAGCTGCCCATTGAGGAGCAGGGAGCAGAGATCCTTACGGCTGTTTTGAGCAGCTGCCATAGAGCAAGGCAAAGTCTCCGCTCGCACCTCACCACTGTATGTAAATACAGTGTCACCAAACAGTTAGAAAACCGGAATTTATGATAATAACCTAATGAACAGATGGTGTCCCAAGGGTTCAAGTATACAGATTCTTAGTGCCTTTTGCAAAGAAGGTAAAAACATTCCTGTAAGTGAGACCAAGGTGTATCAATTTTCTCAACTGTTGAGAAAAATCCATGTCAAAATGACATCAGTGGGTTTGCTGGTTGTTGAAAAGGCTTTTGTAAGAACAGTCTGGTTTTCAGCCTTGTCCTAGTTTGAGAAGAGCAGAGTCAAGGTCTGTACCTGGCATTTGTGGAGCTCACCACAGACTCCAGCGCTGTCAGCCACGAGCAGCCCAGAGGCAGCTGCATAAATTTGGATGTCCAAACAAGTTTGGGAACATATTTTGCTTATTTCATGATAGTGTGGGGTAATGCAAAGGTTCTCAGTGATGACAAGACGTCAAAACCTGTGACTGTCAAAAACAGCCCTAAGCAAGGCTATGTCCCAGCACAGCTCTTGTTTACTGTCTTTTATGCAGCAGTGCTTCTTGCTGCATCTGGAAGCAGCAGCAAAGGGAGCTGCTTTACTGATTTTATGGGTGGCAGAATTGCTAAACTGGAGAGATGCCAGGCTAAATAAAAAGTCAGAGAGGTCCTCCCAGGCAGTCTGCCCTTTGCTGCTGACAGAACACTGGGTGGGCAGAATATTACTGATGGCTTTGATCGTGCTGCCATGGTTCAGCCTTATTGCAAGCATAAAGCAAATAGTGCTGTCTTTTTCCAGGCAAAAGTGTGCTGAGCTAGTAGCATGCCTTGCAATACAGAGCTGATGTCTTGCAGGTGAATCCTGCTGTCTTGGCTGCAAACTGCCTCGAGCATCAGAACTGATGACAGTCATGCAAAGGAGGGAGAGGGTCATGCAGCTTTTGAAAGATTAAAGCAGTGTTGGAAATGCAGGAGGCTCTTGGCTTCAAATACAAGTAAAGGTGAGCTGGGTTCCTGTCATCATCACTACTCTGCACATCAAGGGTCTCAGGCAACACAAAACTATTGCAGTGAAGCTATCATACCATTCTGTGTGCACTACTTTCAGGCTCTTGAAGATAAGTCAGGATAAATTCCTGAGCACTGAGATTCGAAGCACTGCCACATATTAACCACTGCTGAAGTCTCTTGCATGCTTACTACGCTGGTGTGAGCACTGGTGCAAGCATCAGACAAAGCGTGGCGTAAAGCTGAGTTCTGTGATAGGAGAAGAGGTATGGATAATCCAGCACAACCTCACCAGACACCTGATGTCAATTTTCAGTTGAGTTAGTTTCAGGAGGCAGGAAGCTCACTGCTGTCTGCTGTAATACTGCATGTACAGATGATGAACTGATGCCATCACAGTCCCTCACTGAAGTGGAACAACCCAGTGACACAGAAAAGGAACAAGAGGGAAATGCCTAATTAAGCATTATTCCTCTGCTACCACTGCTTACTTACGCACTGCAAACAACAGGAACGTTTCTCAGGAAAGAAAATGCAAATGTTGAATTTTCAGGATATAATATCTCGGTAAAAAGAATGAGATTTAGAAAATCAACAGCTTTTAAAAAAATACCACACAGAAAGAAAAATAAGGAAATAGCCTTGACTCATGAATACTGTGACAATCAAGACTGTACACACTGTGCTTATATTTTGAGCTAAGATGAATGCTCTTTGGTCAAGAGTTTTAATATGCACAGATCATTTATAAAATGTTCTTAAACTCTATTGGCACCATGAGGCATAAATAAATGGAAATGTAGGCGAAACATAGTGCTGCTCATTTCTTCATGAACTATGATTGCTACGCCTGGTTCCTCCCTTTCTGGACTGTCCCATGTGTTTACCAAAGCCTACTTTCAGATTTACATCAGTGTTAATGCAGTGTAACACCACAAAAATTGATTTAACCTTATCTCACAGTTCCAAGCCCTGGGTGTTCTTGTATTACTGGAGTTGCTTCAGATGCATGAGTGTAGATGTCTAAGCTATACTGCCAGTAAGTCTGGAAGAGGCAGACAATTGTTGTGATACCTATAAATACAAGACAGTATGCCTATTTATTGATATTCTCTTACTTTTTAGCTCTAAGAATACTTTCATTCAGATATAGTGGCATATGGATACATACAGATACGTACTGTTGTAATGACGTAATATACATATAAAGATATCATTCATGTGGATTCATGAGCTCTTTTACTCTTCTTTAAGCATAAACTGTGAAGAGATAATGTGAAAAGAAATCTAGGATCCTATCCAAAACTTGCTGCAATCTCTGAGTTGCTACATCATAGCCTCTTGTGTGCAAATCTGTGCCAAGGAGCAAAGAACGCGGCCTTGGTAGATCCAGGGCGTTTGCATAGTCCAAAAACACCCATTATGCACTGTGATTTTCTGGAGGACATGAAGTATGAGTGACAGGTTGAGAAGGCATCAAATGGGATGCCAGATGTGAACTTTGACTCTGCTCTCGACCTAATTCAGTTCAAGAGCAAGTGGTACATGAATTCCATCAGGCCATGATAGACCTTGTAGTAAAGAAGCTTTTATTTTGTGTTATTTTATTAAATGTTCTAAAAATCAACTACTGTAGCTAATATTGATGGAAGTGCTGCATTTGAAAAACATCTGTAATTTACTTTTCAAAGAATTTTGGCAGTGTTTTTATAGGACTTGTGTTTATATTACATTTGTATCTGGAATTCCTAGTAATAAAATCCCTGTGCTGTTCGGCTAAGTTCTGCACACAAAGAGAAAAAACAAACAACTGTTAAAACATTAGTGAGTTTTAAGAACTACATCTGTAGAAAAACTATTATCAAGTTGTGCATCATCTATGTCTAGTAAAAATTTCCAGCTGAAGTTCTTTCTTGCGACATAAGGGAAGCATAACCTGCTGTTTGAAAAATAGAAGGTTAGTTCTGTTTTCCCTCACAGTCTCCTTTGTTGGTAGAGCTGGCAAGAGCTAGTTTCTACAGGTGAAAAAGCTTAACCAAAGTAGAGATATTATATTCTTCTAATCTTTGTATCAATCAACTTTTTGCACACACATAGTTACGCTGAGTGCAGCTTGTTTAGATTACTATTAACCTCACAAGAGTTGTTACTGCTATTAAGTCTTTCCCTGTTAGACAGGGTGCTTTCACAGTTGGCTTGCCTTTCCAGATTCAACCACTGAGGCTACCAGGTTGCTGTTTCCATTTACTCTATGCATAGAAAAGCATGCTACAGACATGGGAGGTTGTGGAATATTTGTTTCTGTGCCATTACCTACTCTCCTATACAGACTCTCTTGGATTATACGTGCTTCTGCCTTAGCTTTAGTGCTCATCACTCGTATTTAATTGCATGTGGCCCTTACAAGGTACCACTAATTTAGTTTACTCATTAACAGTCCAGATAATGTATTATTTGCTTATTCTTCTGGTGTACTCTCACATAGTTTCTCCCAGACCGTAAAGGTTAATACATTGTAGAAGCTTATCTGCACAGGATTTGTGCAGGTTAGGACAGCCCTGCTATAGTACCTCAGATCTCCCAACACAGATACTTGGTTGCAGCGTATCTGAACTTCAAGCAGAAGAGAAAACTGTCCATTCTGTTTGAATTTTAAACAGAATAAAACCAACTCTGGTGGTGAAGATAGCTCTCCTGATTAATTGGTGTAAGGAATTTACTCAGGTGACATAGATCTTTCCCATTTAGCCAGTAATGCCACTGATGCGAATTAGAAGGAGCCAAGATGACAGCCAGAGCCTCAGGCTAATGTGGGCAAGTTCCAGCACTACCTGTGAGAGTGTGAAGATCAGAGAAAACCCATATCCTGGCTGAAGATGAGACCTTTCTCTTTCATCACCCAAAGGGCCCCTGTGACTGTTCTTACATCACTGTGAGGTCACCGTGGGGTTTGTGCTCCTCAGGGACCAGAGGCCTGGCAGCCCATGCCACACCAGCGCTTTGGCCAGGAGTAGAGCACCTGGCAGGCAGCAGGGCAGGCCCAGCGCTGGACACAGGGCACTGCCCTGGGGACAGACAGGGACATGGGCCTGCCGTGGGTCCCATTGGTGGGGCCTTTGGCAGCATAGGGCTGTGGGGAGCTGGAGTCCAATTCTGCTGTGATCTCACTGGGCAGAGCTGACAGCACCAGGGCTGACGTGGGGTCCTGTGCCTGGGTGGATAGGGATGCCTCAAGGGAGAAGGACAGATAGGGCTATTGGTGCCCTCAGGGCCCTGGCATGCATCTGATATCAGATTCTGCAGCAAAGATATCCTTTTCAGGAATAGGTTGTTTTCAGCTTGCCTTATACTTCATGGAAGAAAATTAATATTCCCAGAATATGTCTTATCTGTTTTTACAATTTCAGACAGGTGGAGTTGCATCCTATAGACATCTCCACAACCTCCCAGAAGGTGATGTGGCGAATACAAGAGTCAGATGACTACATGGTAGATATTTGGGCAATGGAGGGAAAAAACTTTCCTGTCTGATAAGAGCATTGTTCTGCTGCATAAGCCTCCTTATGTTTTATCAAGGTCACAGAAGTCTGATCTTGAGATGGTGATGTCAAAAAATGAATTTCTGCATCGTCTTCTGCCTACATACCATTGCCTCAGAAACATTCCCACTGCCTCTCCCAGTGGGAAAAATCTTACAGCAGCCTCATGAGGAGAGGATAGAGTGGTTCACAGGCTCCTTCATACTATTATTCTTTGGGAGAAGATACATCTCAAGCAGGAATATAAACAACACTTCAAGTTACTGTTTCTCGAAGGGAAGTACATTATTGACAAGATTAAGGCTGTGACTGGGTGATAAGTGGGTTGATATTGTTAATGGCTGGTTATAAAGTGCTTTCTTGAAATAGAAGGTTGTCCTCCAAGTGCTTTTCAATTTTAGATAGCTTTAGATGCAATTCACCAAATCTCTGACATGACTATTATATTGATACTAAAAGGCACCAGTCTCCCAAGGCTTTTGGTACTTCAGAACCCTTTCTAGATTATTGTGCTCTGTTGATGAGAGAAATCACAGAAACTGCAGCATTTTGTCTTTCTGGTTCTCACATAACTATTGAAAAGGAAGGGCCAAAGTCATAACCTTTGTTTTAAACTCAATTCAATCTCCTACTGACTTAATTGGTTAGAAAAAGACAGAACATAAGAATGAAAAAAATAGTTAAATGAGGGCTTGGCCAGCAGAAAGAAAATAAAAGCAAAGCAAAAATAAAGCCTACATCCTATTCCTAGACAAGGCTACTGAGGAAATTGTGATTGGTCACTATGGCAACAGATTTCTAAATGGAAATAAAATTCTTTTAATATTGCAAGCACATTTTGCTATGCAGGTCTAGTAAATGTATTCAGACCTCATTAAAGTGAATTTAATTTTGCAATAGGCATTCCATATAATGTTATGGACAGCAACACATGAAGAATCAAAATATAAATGGTTCTAAGATGTGGATGGTTTTACCATGTTAGTGCTTCAAACAATCAGAGGCAAATGGTAACAGTTATTTTCTTTCCTCGGGAAATCTTTTAATAACTGGTGCAAATCAAGGGAACTTAAAGAAGAAATATTTACTTTTGTTTTGCTGGCTTTCATATTAATGGACTCAAGATGGATCAACATATTTGGATATTTTTGTGCAATAGAAGAATTTGTTCATACAGCCTCCACTGTGATGGCCAGTGGCGTTGTAAGAATTCTTGCTCCCTTTGCTTTGCAGCTCTCACAACAGAGCCGAGGCTAAGCCAGCCTTGCATCATTCGTGAACAGTTCTCATACCTGTCAATAAGAGCCAGAAGTCCTGCAGCGTGAACAAGGTTTATTCAATAAAAACAGCATTTAATATGCATATGTTTTTAGGCTAACATTTCTATCCTATTGCTTAACTAATGATTTGGTCTGTCACATTCAGGGAAGGTAGATCTTAATACTAGAAAAGAGCACGCTTAACAGCTTCTGTTGCTTAGAAATGCAGCAAACAAACTACTGTTTATCAGTGACTAATTTATCATGAAACAGTGGGAAACACAGGCAACAGGAGAGATTGAAAACATTCATCAAAGCCTCTGGCACATTCATATGAGTGAATGGTGATTACGAACCACCGCAGGCCTGCACTGTCCCTACCTGCATCCCAACTTCAAATAGCCTTGTTGTTTGTCACTAACACAGCAGTGCAGATCTCATCTTCCTTCTTCATACATACCACTCTTTTGTCAGATTATTCCACATGCTTCATTTCGACATCACTTCAAATTTAGTCCTTCAGAGTAGTAACAGTCTTATTCTGACTAGCAAACAGCTGGATGCTTGATGGCTGTTCAGAGCCTACTGCTTCTGCTGAATGTGTTAATATGCCTTCGTGCCTCAGTGTTTGGACCCCAAAGGACTGGTGTTTCAGAGCATTGCTACGCTTGTAAAACTGGAAACGCTTCCACACTTTGGCTGTTTGCCTGTCCTTAGACCTCAGTCACCTTATTTGCTACATACTTAGTATATAGGAAATATCTCGCCCACACCAGCTGAGCTCTGCGCAAGTGTGATTTCGGCAGGCAAGGCAGAAGTGGCTGGAACAGCCTGGTGAGAATGTCTCACCCACAGCCAGCAACTGTCAGAGTGCAGCAGCAGGGAGCCCGGCCAAGCCACAGTCTGGCCTGGAAGAGGGCAGGGGAGACACAGCCACCCGCGGGGCTCTTCCTCCATGCGATGAATTGGTTTTGTCTCACTGCTGTGAAGCAACATTTGTGTTTAAAGTATTGCTTTCTACAGACTTCATTTAAGCCTGTAGTTCATGCCCCTTTTCATCAGAATGAAGAAGTGCAAGAGACTTATGTCGTATGTTTGCTTACAAAATCCCATTGCTTTAAATATTGTCAGATGCTACAATAAACAACTGAAAAATAGAAAAGAAGGATTTTCCAATAAATATACTTGGTAAGGTTTTGGTTCTTTTTCCCATTCATTGAAAATCCTGTTGATCTGATTTTATATGTACGTATCATGTTTACAGTATTCATCTCCTAAAACCTAAGAGAACCTGCAAGTTTTTATGTGGATGAAGATGAAGATGTAACTTAATTGTTTTGGAAAGGAAGTGGGTTTTGTGCAGCTTTTGAAAGACAACAGCTATTAAGTAAACTATACTAGGGGTCATTTTTGAGAAATGATTCCTTACTATCTCATCCCAAACTTGACAGCTAAGACCGTAACACCAATAGGTAAGCCAACTCTAATAGCCTATAGCTTTTTGACAACCTAATAAACACACTGATAGCAGAGGTTGGAATAATCTGCAAAAAAACAAAGAAAACAGATCCTTGGAGTTGAAGATGGAAATAGCGTTCGTGAAAACCACAAAGAAATCCGTGGAAAAATGAGCTACGCCTTTCTTACAAAGCTTTCAGTTCTGAAGCTCTGTGAGAACAAAATTCAGGACTCCTAGCATCCATCTTTGGTTTCATAGTATATATCCCTTAAGATAAAGCATGCCCTTGATACATATTTCAAAATTATACTTGCTTTACTGAAGACAGAAGTAGAAGGCCCATACACTGGAAGGTTCCCAGCTCCTAGGATTGACTGCCAATATCTCAGAATTCTGATGTCTAAGTGCCTCTGAGGATCTGGGATTATGTTTTTTTCCCCCATCCATAGCAAATGAGAACAAGATTGAAACAATTCGACACAAAACAAGAGAAGGAATTCAAGATGATGACACATAGTTGGCTTCAAGTTAACCATCCACAGGGATGAGTTTACAGAGAGGATTTTTCTCAGAGGATAGCTCACAAGCCAAGCACCTAGAGAATAGCACCTAGAGAATACAGTTTGCACCTATTCTACTAAGAAATAAAGTAGGAAGTTCTACATAACCTTTGTAGCCAGCATTTTTGAAGAAGAAAATCTGATTAAATATATGTACAAGTAACAACTGTACAGTTAGAAGAGTGACATGGTTAGGATAGCATTTTACAGGTTAGAAAGATTATCATGATGGAAAGAGACAATAAAAAATGAAACACGCACCTGTGTCCTAGGCTTACAGTAGAAAACTCCAAAAGGAAGGATGTCCAGAAAGAGGCCCTTCCCTAGTGGCAGTCAGCCCTTAAATGGGGTCTAGGAGAGGTGCAGCCAGGCTCCACTCCTGGTCACACAGCTGAATTGCCTTCACCTATGCTCCTGGCTGACCCAGTCCTTGCCTCAGGTGATCAATCAGTGGTTCAGGCCGTGACTCAACAGTTCCCATACAGTATAACACTGTCTAAAGCAGGCAGAAGTATATATACCGAGGAAAAAAGATCAATATGAATATTGAAAAAAGATTTGTGGTACAAGTGAGTAAAAGGACTGTGGTTAATTCTACTTGGGAACTGGGCATCCAAGGAGAAACAAGGGACTTGTGGCAGTGTGGGAGGCAGAGTGGCAGAGTCTGCCTGATGCTCCTGGTGCTGTAAATCACAGCAGGGTGAGGGTTGCCATCACTTCTGCAACAGCATTTTTGAGAACATGTACTGTTCAGAAGAGATGAAAGCATAGGATTAACTCAATGATCTGTTTCTTGCTTCAGGGCCACAGACCTGAAAGTCAGTACGTTTCCTTCTTTAACATGCCAGGCTTCTGAGCAGTGCAGACCGTGTCACGTGGAGGCTGTATTATTCCTGCTTAAGTAACCCGCTTTAGCCAGCAACCTGCTGGGGGAAGGGCAGAGCTGAAGTCTCACCAGCTCACACTCTGCTGCCAGGCTCAGAGCTGCAGGCTGCATGCTGTGTTCCATGGTTCCCTCCAGCACCGCCACTGACCGGCAATGGGATCTGCATGCTTCAGCTGTATTGCAGCTGAGAATGACTCCTCCACTTGCATCACAGCCATTCTTGTAGAGCTTTTTTCCTTTTGCTGGCTGTCTGCCTGCCTCAGCGTTGGGTTCGGGATGTTGATCTTGACCTACAGATCTCCACAATCAGGGTCATTCCCAGTACCACTGGGAGGTGTGAGTTTTGTGGCTGCAGTCCATTGCTGCTCTGCAACCTCTGCAGCAAGGGGCCTGGCTCCCCCAGCCTCCTCAGGAGACACACTTCACACAGCCTGCCAGTATGCTTTCTCCTTAAATCTATCTTTGTTTTTTATTACTGCATCGCTGGCTTTCATTTAAGCTCTTCTCATATCATCCTGATGCTCCTCATGCCCTCCCCTTTGGGCAGGTTTCCCTGGCTCAGCAGTGCTGCTCGGTGCCCAGCCTAATCGAACACGTGGCCCAGTGAGACCAGTGTAAATATTTCCTTTGATTTCAATGGACTTTGGGCAAGCCTGCAATAACCCACCCTATTGGACAAAGGGGGGCCTCAGCAGCCCATCTGCACTCAGTGATGGCATTCACATTGCCTGAAGTATACCCCAAAAGCATGGCCTTCCCTTCTCCTTGTGGCACCCCTTCAACAATGAGTTCTTCTGCCCTGCTGTAGTCACAGAGGTGCAGACCCAGCCAGCCCAATGAGATACAGGCATCTGTAAGCCTGTGGTTTGTCCTGTGAGGAGGGGTGCTGGGTGACTCCATGTTGCTGAAGGAAGGCCTGGGAGATGGGGGGTGGGAGCTGTCTTCCCTCTGAAAATGCACATCTGCGTTAGCTGTGTCGTTTATATCACTGATTCTAAATACATCAACCGTGTTTCTTAGTGGATATAGTGTGTGCGTCTGCACAGTGCCGTCACAGCAGCCTCAGCTCTAACCTATAAATAAAATTAATGCTGGTACCGTTATTTATATTAAACAAGTGATGAGCCATTGTTTCGCTGTGAGACGTTCAGAATATTTGGCAGCCCAGGAGCTTGAACAGCATCAGTTTTAAATTTCAAAATCAAACTGCCACCTTGTGGCATGCTGGCAAGAAATCTGCAGGAAATCGTGTGCAGCGGAAATAGAGATACATCATAAAAATTGGTCTCTTAGCCCCACCAATGGCTTGCCATGTTTACATAGTCTTAAATGTATCTTTAATACACTTTGATGAAATAATATTATTTTTTTCTTCCATTAGAAAGGTCATCTGGTCTTTTGTTATTATTTGTCAGTCTAAATTACCAAACCAGTTACTTATTCTCATATGTAATTGTACTGAAATCACTAGTGTACTTATACAAATAGATATTCAAGGTTAGATTAAAATGCTTATAGGAGAGCCATAGATATAATGGCAATAGATATATATCATTGTTTCCTTTCTCTATTTTAAACTCATTTGTCTTGAGATTTTTATGAGAATCAGAGCATGGCCATACCAGATACTAAAGGTGAGCAAATAGTAGTGCATCTGAGGTGCGCTCCCTGTGCATCCTCGTGGGCCATGACAAATGAGAGCTGATTGTAATCAGCTTTCTCTTTCATTGCGGGCCTAGCTCTCACAAATTACTTCACCTTGGTTGTCAACCAAGAGCAAGCACAGTGGGCCAGCAGATGTGCAGCTTGTGCATCTCAGCCTTCAGGTGTCAGAGCTGCATGGAGATGCACTGCATGATCTTTTCTGCATGTGGCTGGAATGAATGTTCTCATGACATCTAATGCTGCTCATGGTAGGCAGATTAAAAACTAGTCCATTTCAAACCGAAAAGTGTAACTGAGGTCAACTATGTATCAGTGCTTTGTGCATCCAAGACTTCTCAGGAACATAGTGGTTTAAAAAATAAAATAGTGTGAGTAACAAGAAGTCCATAGGATCTGGATTCACATTTGTCCCTCTGATCATGCCAGACAAGCATTAACACTTTTCTTAAAACATGGGGTGGAGTTATCTGCTGAGAAGAGCAAAGTAAGAGGGGGACAGGAGGGAGTGTAATCATATGGCAAGCGTGATGCTGACCCTTACTTAAGTAAGCCCAGAAAGACACAGACAAGTGGCATGCAGCCTATAGCACTGAGGCAAGACATTTTCCTTCCATTTTCTTTATTACAAGCCTGAGTGTAATACTTACAGAATAGTAAATACAAAGTATTTTTTATATATAGACTCACAGATTTCTCAGTTCCTCATGAACTGCTGTCCTGTAATATCTCTGGTGAGCACTGGCTGTAGGAGAGAGCTAGTGAGCATCCCATGGTCAGGGATGCTGCAGGTGCTCATGGGGCTGCCTGAAGACCCCAGCCCCTGGAACACCTATACAGAGGCTGCCCTGACTTAGAGCATTATCCAGATTTCATGTCTCCATCAGTCTGCTTGGAAGCCAAACTCACAGGAAAAGTAGACACAAAGATTTCTTTTTCATGATTGTGTGCAGTCTGCCCAGCTGGGTTGTTTAAATCAAGTAAGAAGATCATTCTGCTAGCTATGATCCCACCACATGGCCCAAGCAGATGCATATGTGAGCCACTTCTACATGAGGCATCGTAACAGCTCATGTTGGCTGAGTCATGGGTTTGCATCCACACAGACCGGTGGTGACACAGGGACAGGGCTGGCACAATTAGAAAATAAAGGGGGGAGGTGTTCAGTGGTTGCTGGGATTGTGAGACAGAGGGCGGAGTGGCTGGGGGATACAGAGTATTTAAATGTATATAGGGTGGGAGGACTAAACTGTCTATAGAGCTGTGTGGCCTCTTCAGCTTGCACAAGTTCATTTGCAGAAAGGCTCTGTGGTGTTTGATGGGGTGTTTGACCCCATCCCATCCTGCAATCATACACCTCTGCAGTATTTCTCCTTCTGGGGGCACTTCCACCTGCCACTGCTATGGTCTCTGAGCAAACTGAGGCACTCCTGCTGCTCAGGACGTTATAGTGGGGACCGGGCTGGATCAACACAGCCATGCTCAAGGCTTTACATACTAGGGCAGCTGTGAGCTCTGCATACTGGGGGCTCTAGTAGAGGCCCGGTCTCATGGCCAGAGAAATGGAAGCAGGACCAACAGGACCAGTGCTGTCCTGAGAAAAGCAAGATGCTCCCACAGGAAGAGTGCCTTGGGAAGTGATTTTTTCTTTCTGAAATGCATTAGTTAGAAAGCAGTGAGAGCATCACATCCTACTGCCATCAGTAAGTCACCAATAGTAACTATGAAAGGAAATGTGTATTTCTCCTGCTGAGAAACAGCACCCAGGACTAATGTCGTTTAACATAACATGGCAGGAGCAGAGGTTAACCATGTGGCTAATGAAGCTTAATGTGTATAAAACCTGTAGAGAAATTGTTTTTTCTGATGTTATTGCTAGTAAGTCTGTCCTCACTTTCATAAAAAGAGTGTGGTGATATCTCAGAGTGGTATTTTGATGCCTGAAATGCTCTTCATATAAATAGAACAAGCAGATCAGCATGACCAAGTGATAAAATTACCTTCTGGTCTTCAGGAACTTCAGCATGTAACCGCACTATAGGGACCTCAGTGTACCCCTCTTCACAGCACAAACAGATACGTTTGGAAATGGAGGTGGAGGAGGCGTATGAAAAAGGAGAGAATACTCAGGGGAAAATGACTCGAGCTGAAGCTGCAAAATTAGTGAAAAAGAACTTTCTGGAAGCCCTGAAGTCCAATGACTATGAAACACTGGAAGAGCTCTTGAACCAAAAGAAAATAGATGTGGACACGGTGTTTGAAGTGGAAGATGAGAATCTGATTCTGGCATCCTACAAACAAGGTAAATGTGACAGCATTGACAGGACAGGAAGTAGGTGGGCTTGGGGAGTTTTCCAGAAACTGTGGCCTTGTGTCCCTTCTAAAGCTGCAGCATGATGTGGCTCACAGGGAGCGGTATCAGGAGGCTCATGTGGCCACACCACTGCCGGAGGAGAGCTTAGCTGTGCTGCCGGCCTTGGCGGAGGGCAGGCCAGAGAGCAGCACCAGGCTCTGCACCTCCCAGGCACTACTGCAGCCCTAGAGAGCCCTGCAAAGAGGAGACCTTTGCTATTTCCTCACAGAGGATTTGAGTGCAAAGCCCAGCACAGGCCCATGAAGTGAAGTATACAAATTTCTTGCATGTTCTCCATCACATTAACAGAACATTTAGAAACACAAAATATTTAATCTCTTCCTTTTTCAATTTTCAGTAGTGCAAGGAATTCTGCTTAGCTTAGGGGATCTAAAGAAATCCTGTGGGCTTGAATGTTGCTGCTGGGGAGAAGCTGTATTTTTCAAGCTCGCAGAAAGCAAAGATGTGCTAGTTCATCAAACCAGAGGAGTCATCTGGAGAAACAACATAACCAGGCAAGACTTCCCACCTGGTTTGGAATTTACCAAATCCAAACCAGCTGTCAGATACAGAATTTCCAGAAACTTATAATTTAAAACAATGAAACAAATCTGCTTTCTGCTAAAATCAACGTACTTTGTTACCTACTTGATGAAAAGACTCCTCATAGGTATCTGGAAGACAGTAATGACCAGCTTTTGCCAGAAGCTAAGTGTGCGTGGAGATAAATACCAGTCTTGGCAGCACGGCAAATATCCTTTTTTTTTTTCTGTGACATAACAGAGGGACAACATCCCTCCTCTTCACTTTTCCTGTGTTTACCTGATATTTAATGATCAGTCTCTGCTCTTTTGATCACATAAGGGTGAGAATGATTCAGCCAGGAGTTCCCTTGGGGACAGCATCTGAACTAACCCACACAATGATGAATGTACCTTAAAATACATTTTCTTCTGTCCTCAGCTGGCTAAAATGCATTTTGGTTGTGGTTTGAAACTACAGAAGTAATGCTTGGATTTTTAATTGTGGATATTTCAGCAAGAAGTACTAACCTCTCTTTTGGACAAGTCTCTCCTTTTTTCAAATGGTAGAGGGATAAATGTACCCCATGGCCTAAATCACAGCAGTGTATCTGCAGAAGGCGCTCCATCAGCTATCATGCAAATTTTGTTTTCTGGGAGGAGGATTTCCCTAAGGAGCAAATGCTGTTAAGCATTCAAACAGTTTGAGCTTTGCCACAGCCCCAAGATACGAAGGGGAAAGAAGCCACCAGTGGCAGAGGGGCTTTGCTGCCTCTCTTACAAAAGGCCCCCCTTTTGGAGACTATGGCTTCTTTTCACCCCAACAAATAGGTGAGTTGAAAGACGCCCCCATATGGGCTGTTCCAGCTGCCTGCCCAGTGCCAGGTCTCATCCCTTTGGGATCAGGGATGTCTGTGGCTCTGGGCAGAGGACGTAGGAGATGCTCCTTCAGGATGTCTGGTGTGGAGTGTGCACCACTCACTCACAACAGCACAAAGGAGATAAAGGGGGATCTCAGATAGGAAAACTATGGCTGTGTGATGGGATAACTTAGCTTTTAAGGATCACTTTCCTACCATTACATATCATTTATGGCTCACATATATATACATTTTTGGCCCCCCCAGGCTGAACTCAGTGTAGGATCAGGTTGGTTACAAGGAGAAAAGCAAAATGTGAATCTAGGTGGGGAAATGACTTAAGAGACTTGCTATGCTGTGTGTGTAGACTCCGGGATATAGCACACCTACTTTGCACCAAGCTTGGGGGCATATGATGAAAAAGTTTTTCTCTCTGCCAACAGCAGTCTACCTCTTTCCTCTCTCCATCTCTCTTCCCATCTAATATAGTGCACATGAAACTGTAGATGTATCTGTCTGAAATGAAGGTGGAAAATATAGAGCTCAAGACTCAAAAATTAAGGTCTGAATTAATTTGGCCTCATTACACATCTGTAGTACTCTCTTTACTTTAAATTATTATTTAAAGTACTTTAAATAATAACGTTTACCAGAAACTTGCCCGAGGAGATAAATTAAACCAACAACATTTTATAGGCACATACTAGCTAAAAAGCAGCTGCTATACTTCAAAAATAAATATAGAAAAGGATAAAATGAAGTTTTAGTCTTCTCCTGACCTTCTGCAGTACTATCATAGTTTTCTTTTTTAAAGCAACCGATCATAGTAATCATTTCAAAGACAGTCTCTATGCAGTCATGGAACATGTAGAAGTATCTTGGGAACAAATATTAAAGTGTTCTTTGATCTTACACATGTTTCTAAGTGTATTTACGCAGGTTTGTAAGAATACTTTGAAGTTTTCTGACAAAAATCTGAACATTTTGGAGCCAAATTTCATGCTGAACTGCATCTGCTTCCATTTGGCTCTTTCACCTAAATCACACCAGCATCAGAACTCCTCACTCCATGCCCCCCATGGGTAATAGCTGGCAGAAGGGCAGGGACACTTTGCCACATTGCCACATTGTTGGAGATCATCTTCATGCAGTGCATCACTGGGAGTACAAATCCAGCTCCTTGAACATGTGCTCTTGCAGTGTCCCATGCAGAAACAGCAGCATGAGCTATTCATTGAGTCACAGCCCTAAGCAGATTCAACATTCTTATTCCAATACCACCTTTGTTCAGCTGTTGGCAGATTGAAGAGTCCGTTTCCAACATATTTTTGGGGTGATGGTATTTCAAATGCTCTGAGCTTTTTTTAAAGATTATTATTCAGTCTACAGAGGTCACTAGAAAAACAAAAGCTGCCTTCATTACATCTACATGGGAGTTATCACTCCAAAAGGCAGACTATTCAGCACACACAGTGGAAGTACCTAATGAAAGTGAAGTTATGCTTGAGAGAACTTTGTGTGCACTAAGCTCTAGCTGGTAAAATTACAGCAAATTAAACCAAAGCTCCGATCTTCCCTTCCTCCTCAATTGTTCTCAGTAGATGGATAATGCAAAGGAAAATCTTAGCCAAGGATGGTAACACTTCTCTGTTTTGTACAGGATACTGGCTGCCTAGTTACAAATTAAAAATATCCTGGGCAACTGGACTTCATCTGGCTGTCATGTATGGGCATCTGGAGAGTCTTTCAGTCCTGCTCAATCACAAAGCGACGATCAACTGCCGGCCCAATGGGAAAGCCGCAATCCACATAGCATGTGAAACAGCAAATGTTGAGTGTCTCAAGATCCTCTGCAACCATGGGGCCAAGCTGAACTGCTTTTCAATGAGTGGGCAGGCGCCCTTGCACTTCTGTACAACACTAACCTCCATTCCTTGTGCCCAGCAGCTGATTTGGAGAGGTAAGGGAAAGTTCTGGATGGTTTCTGTGGTCTTTCCTAGGAGGCATGTTTCCAAGTCCTTGTATATTTATCCTTCCCACCCACCGCTGACTTGCCTGTTCATCTCCGACTCCTTTTCCCCATCTCTTTGACCAGCTGAAGTTTCTTCTCTCTCTCCCTGTCCATGGCCACCAGCCCTTGCTCCAGGATTGGTTCCCATTCCAGCCCACTGCCTGATCAGTCCCCAGCAGCAGAGCTCCTCTGAATCAGGGAATTCTTTTTCTCTACTTTTTTTTTCTGTCTTTCTCATCTAGATTTACTACTGAAAGGCTCTCACATTAAAGTGCACCCCTAGCTTCTTCTTTCTTGCACAAATTTCCTTGTTCTCCATAAATTCTTCCACCCACTTGTGTTTTAAGACCTAGCCCTGACAAAAGAAGTGTAGTTTTTCATACTGTCTCTTAGTTTGCCAGCAGCCAAATTCTCACATCTCTGTAGGAAATATAGGAAAAAGGCTATTATATAAGATTTTGTTTTCCTGAAGCTAGATATGTTATATCTCTGATTGGCTGTAGCAAATGAAGCTATGAATAGATGCAATTCACAGATAAATATATTGATGTCCCTTCTACTGTGTCCTTAACACAAGGAAGCTGACTCTGGACTTTTAAAGACAGATATAAAGGGTATAGCAAAGTCAGGCAGCTCCGAGTCCTGAGTTACAAATAGACAGATTCCCTTATTTGTCACACTGCGCCACAACAAACACAGATACCTTTAGCTTTTTGCTACATATGTTGTTAATGAAAGCTTCTCTTGAGATGCAGAGACCAAGTATGATTTGTGGGTAAGGGGATCTGAAACTACAAATGAATAACCACATTGCATTACTTCTGCTGAGAAGATATATATTATTTCGTTTGTTAGAAAGGAAAATAAATGCTGCCAGTTATATCCTGCCCAAAGCAAAAAGGCCTGACAGCAGGAGCTGCTTTTGCTACCATAGAAAAGCTTAAAAGTCGAATGTACTGTTACAAAATGCAGCAAATGAAAGGATGTGTTCTGCAGGCTTTCTCCACCCACCTATCAGCAAGCAAATAACAGTGCTTTGCAAGCCACCCTCTTTTCCTAAGCGCTCTGTAAACTTGAATTTCTATGTGAGCTAAAAGCAGGCAAACAAAAATGGGCACAGTCTGGAGCAAATCGTGGCAGGTGTGTGCATGCAGCACCACCCAAAAGCTGTCAGCAGGTGTTTGCTGATGCCCTGAGCTGAGGTTTCCAGAGGTACCTCCTATCCCACCATCTGCACGCGGTGGTATCACACCAGGTCAGTTCAGGCAAAGGCAGTTCAGCCCTTTCTGGCTTGGGCAACCGGCCAGCCAGGCAGAGCTCTTCCCAGATTTGTTTACCACCTCCGAGCTTATGTTGCTGATACACTCACGGACATGTAACGTGAGTAACACCCAGCTGGGTTTAAAGGGATTAGCACGCAGCCCAGCGGTAATTTCTGACTCCTCTGTCTCCCTCTCAGTCATTACTCCTCAGTCTTAGTGTAGTTTGGCCATGTAAGGGCTACTTGGCTGGAGAGGAGCAGCCACACAGCTTGCTCTTGCTCTTGCATGAGCGCTTCATCAACTGCTTGCCAAAGCTCAGGGTTCGAGGAGCAGCTCTCGGCCACCCAGCTGCCAGCATTGACTTCCACACCTTCCACCACTGGAACAACCCCCTGCCCTCCCCAGCCTGCTGGGTCTGCTGTACCCTGAAACGTAACAGTATGTATACACACAATGTGTACACTACAAATATATGTTTCATACTGCAGTTTTTCTTTGCTCCAGGGAATGGGGTCTTGCCAACCTTTCCTCTGTTCTAATAAGCAGTGTTCAGTATTCTTTCCCTCAGTAATTTGCATTTCTTTAGAGCAAATTGCTGATAGCTGGAAGAGACGAGGGAACGTCCTGCCGAGCGGGCGGGAGCCCAGAGGCCTGCGCTGCTTCGGCGGAAACCTCGTCAACTGCAGCTCGGGGCCCAGGCCTGTCCGTCCGTCTGTCCTGCGGCAGCTCTCGTGTTGAGCAGCAGATGGCGATGTTGCTTCAGCAACAGGGGTATAAATTAGGTGCAAGCAGACTTGTTGCACTGCGGAGTCGAAGAATCATTAAGGCTGGAAAAGACCACTGAGATCATCTAGTCCAACCCCAACCCACCCCACCATGCCCACTGACCGTGGCCCTCAGTGCCACATTCACACGCTCCTTGATCACCTCAAGGGACGGTGTCTTCACAACCTCCCTGGGCAACCTGTGCCAATGTACCATCACTCTTTCACCAAAATCTTTTCTAATATCCAACCTGAGCCCTGTTAGCAGCTCAGAAACAGGACTAGACCCTCAGATAGGGAATCCCTCCCTGCCTTCCTCCCTTCTTCCCTTCCTTCCTTTTTCAAGTATCATTTATGGAATAGGAGTAGTGATCTCATTTTCCCCCTGGTTCTTTATAGCAGAAAGCACTTTAGAAATAGATTTGAACCTGAATGCTGCTCCAAAACTATGTTTAGGTAAGGTGTTCTATCAGCTCAGGGTCAATCTATGACACTGGGAAAGGGATCCAAGAATCTGAAGTTTTTGAGGGTTTCCCAGAGGCCTAAGAAATGCAGAATCCACATCTCTTACTATTTGCATTACTACAAGCATCTTTCAAGATAAATGTCCGTCCGCACCATCTCCTTGGGTAGCACAGCTCTAGCACAGAGGTGTCTGAACCAGGATTTTGTGGCCTTGACTGTTTCCCATAATCTTTCCTTATCAGGAGCCAACGTGAACATAAAAACCAACAACCAAGATGAGGAGACCCCTTTGCACACTGTTGCGCGTTTGGGTATCCCCGAGCTCGTGGCTTTCTATGTGGAACAAGGGGCGCAGGTCGATGCTCTCAATGCCCACATGGAGACCCCCCTGGCTTGTGCAGTCTACTGGGCCCTTCACTACAAGGACCAGACATACAGCCCCGACCACCACCTCATCTGCCGCATGCTCTTAGACTACAAAGCTGAAGTGAACACTCGTGATGAGGACTTCAAATCTCCACTCCACAAAGCTGCCTGGAACTGTGATCATGTACTGCTTCACATGCTGCTGGAAGCAGGAGCAGAAGCCAACATCATGGATGTCAATGGCTGTGCACCCCTACAGTATATCATAAAAGTGACATCTGTGAGGCCAGCTGCCCAGCCTGATGTCTGCTACCAGCTGCTACTGAATCATGGAGCAGCCAGGATATATCCCCTGCAGTTCCACAAGGTTAAAGATGGTTTTGTACAGAGCAAAGAGATGGAGAGAGAGGATGACTTGAACAGGAGAGAGATGAGAGAGCCAAACCTCAGAATCTGATAATATTGGGATTTGCAGGAGTCCTATGAACTATAGTCCCAGAATGCCCAAAATCTTGTGAGATGACCTGTTGTAAGACTGGTATCATTGTTAATGACAGAAACTTGATGCAGATCCAATTTTCATTCCCAATCAGTCTGAAAATACAAAGTCTAAATGTTGGCTCAATTTTTCAGAACTGATTGACGTTACCATTTCAGAAAATCTACATGCTTTCATCAAACCTTGCTCCAAATATACTTAACTGGGTTGTAGGAAATGTATATTTTGTTGCCTCTATCAAAGACTGGAAAAAAGATAAGACGGTTCATTTTGTCCATTCTGACCTTTAAAAATACAAATCCATTCAAACTGAGATGGATCTCAGTGATGTTTTGGCTTATTCCTGGGAATGAGAGAAATTAAGGGGAATTCCAAATCTGAGCTCATAGCTGATGGGAAAAGAAACAATAATTGCAGGATCCCTCCCAAAGAATTTCTAAAGGTCTTCAATACCCAAAGCACTGTAGTTTCTTACATGAAGCAACAAAGTAAGCTTGCTGTGGTCAGGACTCATTCTCTCATCTCTGCCCTGAGCATAACTGTGCTTCTCCTCCATTGTAAATACAACATTTCAACAAGCCAAGCAATCAGAAATCTTTGAAAAACTGCCAATACTTTGGCTGTACCTTCCTGAGCCTAGACTGAGCTGCTCTGGTTCTGTAGCAAAATTTTTCTACAGTCTGTTTGAGAGCCAGACTTGGGGTCTCCATTTCCTGCCTCCATCTTTCCTCTATTGCATGGAGTGGGGCACAGATCCAATCTATAATTTGCTATCTGTACAATATGCAGCATGGTGTTTAACCCAGGGGGATGCTCTACAGCTTTGTTTATGAAAGTCTGCCTGTGGTGTATGTCAAAATTGTACATAGTATGGTGTGAATGCAAAGCATTACTCCATGAATGTGAGTGGGAACAAAGCAGTGAAGATGGGATTGTTTTTTCCAGCACCAACTGCATCCTATCCTATGTTTTAAATGTGTACATTTTAGTGTGTCCTTATGCTCTTCTCGCCAAGCAGACAGGCCGGCCCCAGGTTCTTGGTGGTACTTATGATCCCTGTATATCCTGCCTACAGGTGCTACAAGCCTGTCATTCCTACCCCAGGGCTGTGGAGGTGGTCGTCAACACCTATGAACACATCAAATCAACATCAAAGTGGAAAGCGGCCATACCTGATGATGTCTTTGAGGTAATCTCTTACTGGGTTGCAAAGGAGTAAAATCCAAGCTTGATATTTATTATCCTTATCTGGCCACAGGAAAATGAGTATGCTTTTGAAAGTGAGTAACATAGCAGGGCAGCTCTATGGGCTTTTCCCTCCTGGTGAGATGTGTGTGTTGGGAGGTGGAGAGAAGCTCAGTGCCCTGAACCACTCATCTTGTTTTGCGTTTTACAGCGGCACCAGGATTTCTACGACTCCTTATTCAGTGTGTGCAGCAATTCACCACGGTCCCTCATGCACTTATGCAGATGTGCTATTCGGATGACACTGTCAGAACGATGCCACCGAGGCGTCCCCTTGCTCTCCATCCCACTGTCCATGAAGAAGTACTTGCTGCTGGAACCCGAAGGAATAATCTACTGAGCCAGTGCCCTGCTGCTGCCTGCATCTTCATGGAATTGCAGGCCCTGTGCTCACACAAACCTTCACTTCTGTGTGGCCTGAGGGCTGGCTGGCATTCACTGGCCCTCCTCAGAGCCTCCTTGGAGAAGCAGAGTTGGAAAGGCACAACCAAATGAACACATCCCTCAATGCTTTGTTGAGCCTAGCATAAACAACCCAAGCAATGATGCTTCCATTTCTATCAGTATTTATTCCACTGTCTGATATGGTTAGATTCAATCTGAGCAGCCCTTAGTACTGTTTCACTGCAGTTTTCTTTAGCTGTCATTTTAGGAGTAAGAGGATACTGTCAAAAAGTAGTGTGTTCATTAGTCATTGGAATGCTTTCCCAGAAAGAAATGGGCAAACTGATTTGTATCATGACCACAGCCAGGATTGCAGTAGTTTCCTATGGATCAGTACTGAATTTGGGATTAATACGTTGTTCACTACACCTGTCTGTACCTTAAAGTTTTGTCATAATACTATTCTTTTTAATTGCAGTATTTTTTTCCATTATCCATCCTAGTATAGGAACGGGACTGAAATCTGCAGCACTGACAATTCTGTGTGTTCTTGTTCATGCCTTGCTTTGGTAGCTTTTAGAAGATGCTGTCTCTGTTTCCACTCTCATCGTGACATGCATTAAATTCACATCCTGGTGTGGAAAAGGCAGATGCCCTGGACTTACCTGTGTCAGCTCACTCACATACACACATTCTTCAGGATGGTTGTGGGTGGGATCTGTGAAGAATACGAAAATTTCTGTCCATTGGTTACAAAAGGATACTAACCTATTAATGTGGACTAGATAGCTCATTTTTTGAGCAGATAAGCACAGGTGAAAAGAATTCCACCTTAACTGAAAGGTGTTTTCACATTGAGGAAACTGGGCTGAGCTGTTTCAGACTTGTCAGCTGCTTGGTGCCTTTGAACCTGCTGACGCTGTTTCCCACAAAACAGTTTCTCCTGGCAGAGCCATTGTCTCCAGTGCAGGGGAAGAAATGCATGGTGCACTCTAGGTATCCTGCAGCAACAGCAATGTATAATTTGACCTATTGATAAAACCCATTTTTACTCCCTTTTTTTAGTTTTATGCAGTCCATTTGCACTGTTCTTCAATTAGACTCCAATAACTCTGGGCTCTGATAGAAGGGAGGTGAGCTGGGCCCATCATCAGAAGCCAGCAGCCCCTGACTTCTCACTGCATCTTTGGCTGATGCAGTGGTTCCTTACTATCATTATTAACTCTCTGCAAGAGATCCCACATCTTGCTGGGCTTTTCCCACCTGTACAGGAGCAGCCAAGCTGTTCAGTGTCTCTGTGCTTTGCAAGGTGTCAAGAACAGCACCCAAAGAGATGCACAGAATATTTAGTATTATAAATCACTTTGCTGACAGAAAGCACAGTGATAAGAGCTCTTACTATTAGTAACAGGCCTAACAAGTGTTACATCTATATCAAAAGCAGTCCCACAGTCACTGGGGAGTCATAGGTCATAGGACCACACAGGTTGGAAAAGATCTTCAAGATCATCAAGTCCAGCCACCAGCCTGACCTGCTGAGTGCCATCACCGCACCGTGTCCCTCAGTGCCAATCAAACCCTGTACTTTACTAAAATGATGAAAGGTTTCTAAAGTGAATTTTGAGGGACTGGGAAAGCCTACATAATATAAAGCCACTGCTTTTCTAAGCAATGCATCTGTGTAAGTCAGGAATGGAGAAAAGGACTTGCCACCTGGACAAGGCAAGAAAATATTTGTTTCTTTCTGAACAGTCTGACAGCAGGACTAGCTGCACACTCCAGAAGAGGCAGATGGAGGTGCCTGGTTTTACTTTGCAGGCATACTCATGCTGGTGGCTTCAGGATGTGATATTCTGCATCTGGAAGAGGGAGGTTTAAGGCAGAACAATAGCACTGTTTTTGACCTGTCGTAGTGAGGACTCTCTTGCTGAGAGAGAAGAAAAAAGACTGTCACCACTGTTCCTAAATTCCCCCTGATCCTCCCTCTTCACATTGAACAAGCTTAATTTTCATTCTGCAGGCACCCAGCCTCACTTCCAAGCTTTGTACCCAAGCAGGTGCCAGATTACAGCCATTGTGGGATGTGACAGAGAGCACAGTGGGATCAGGCTGATTATAGTCATAGGAATTTGCAAGCTGTTAAAACACTGGAGAACATCCCCACTGCAGAAAGAAAAAGACTAATTGATGCACTTTAATTGGTTCTGTTGTTTGAGTTAGAAGAACAACAGTAAGCAAACCTTATTATTTGTTACCTTTTAACATTTCTTTCTTTTTAAATCTCACTGCAGTGACAGTAAGACTAAATACATCTAGTTTCTGTGCACTAGATGGAGCTGCCCAAGTGAGGCATGGGGGCACCTGATATTTGCTAAACTTACTGGGTGCACAGTCTTACTACTCTTAGTGCAGATTCATTGGAGATTCATGCTGTTATATAACTTCTGATCATGCCTGTATGTTTCCAAAGCTGCAACAAATTGGATGGCTGCAAATGGAAATAGAAAGAGACCAGGCTGCAACCCCTATGCTGTAAGTTTGAATCTAATCATGAGCTAAAATAACAGAAAATTAGTTTTAGCATTGCTTGGTGTTGCCTTGCCTTGCCTTCCTTTCCCTTCTCTTCATTATTTATTTGTGCTATTTGTCTTCTCAGTAAAAATGTAATCATGTCTGAGAAATTTTCACTGCATTTCACAGCCTGTTAGAATATTTAAAGCACACAGGAGCACAAACAGTGAACTGTTGTTCCCACTGGCAGCCCTTTCCCACAGCTCCATTAGTGACTTGTCAATAAACATCCTGGTGATTTTTAGAAGGTGCATAAGAAGAGACGTTCTTAAGCCAAATACTTTGTTATTCCGTCTATGAACATAGATGTAGAGACACTCCACATGTTTTTGTGGGCCAGTGCAGAGCCATAATCCAGTTTTTCACAGACATTCACTTTGTATACTGCTCTTATAATAATTTGAAACCTTCTCTATTTGATGTCTGACTTGTTCCAGCTTGACTCAAAACTCCACAGATTTATCCATGGAGAAAGCATGTAGGTGAAACCAAAATCAATCTAAAAGTGTTCAGGACTGTGTTTTCATTCAACATCTTAAACAACTATTCACATTTTTCAGCCTTCAGAAACCAGGACAGTGAACCTGAAACAGCGTGACTAGAGAAGCTCTACTGCACTGCTGCTGATCATGCCCATCTCATGCCAAGGAGAGGAGCCAGAGACTGCAAAGTGGCAACTCGGGAAATGCTCGGGAGCTGCAAGAGGAAGCAGCTCATCTTACTCAGTTCCTTCTCAGCGTGTAGCAAGTGAAGTCACCCTTGAGACAGGCTACTTTTCCAATGTTGCTCCTAGATGGTAGGGAAAGCTGTTTTCTCTGTTGTCTCCCACTGTGTGCAGAGCTACCATGACCTTGAGAGTTGCACAAGGCTTAAAAATGAGGCAAGTATGTTTTCTCTCTGCAAAGGTGACTTTGTATACAACTGTCTGCGTATAGGATGGTCCTAGAGCACAATGTATTTCATTACTCCGTACTGATACTTTAAAGCAATACTCAACAGTCCTGCTTTAAATACTCAACACTCAACAGTACAAAACACAGGCTACCTGATAAGAGTCTATTGCTTGATTGAATGGCAGCAATAGTCAGTCTCAGGTCTTTAGCACAACTGGTGCTAATTTCACATCCCTCACTCCTCTGATAGCATGCATTAAGTACACTAGTGCACTGAGACAAGCTTACATTATAAAGAAGAAAAGGTTCAAAGCCCAGATAATAAATATAGGGCTCTGGAACCACATGGAACAGGTAGCCAGGATCTCAGTCTCTTTCTGTCCTCAGTGCTTGACAAGCCAGCAAGGGAAGGAGCCAAGCTGGCTGCAGCCCTTCCCATGCTCTTACATGGCCTTGGCACCAGGGCAGTGTGGAGGATGCTGCTGCTACCTGAATCATCTTGAAAAGTTTAGGACCAGAACTGCTGACTAGAAGAAAGCAGACTGTATGGTCTGTATGTGCACTGGCATGTGAGTTCATTCATAGAATCACCAAGGCTGGAAAAGACCTCCAAGATCATCTAGTCCAGCCATCTACAATATTCCCACACTAAAACGTGTCTCTTAGTACAACATCTAAAGGTTTCTTGAATACCTACAAGGAAAGTGACCTCACCACCTCCCTGGGTAGCCCATTCAAGCACCTGACCACTCTTTTGGAGAAATTTTTCCTAACATCCAACCTGAATCTCTCCTGGTGCAACTTGAGACCATTCCCTCTAGTTCTATAGCTAATAGCACAGGAGAACAGGCCAAAATCCACCTTGCCACAACTTCCTTTCAAGTACTTGTAGAGTTCAGGCAGTTGACTCTTCATATGTAAAGAGACTTGGAGAGATATTCCAGTCAAATCTTTGCTCTTTTTGCCCCTTTGCTCTAATTCAGAACAGAACTTTTCAACTCAAGTCAGGGTGTCAGGGCTGAAACCAATATTTTCTACAAGAATTTTGGCATTAGTGAAATTTTCTTTCTTCAAAATCACTTACCATCTTGAAAGATCACTTCTTCCCATGGGGCAATCTGTTACAGCCTACACTCCAGTTCTGACAGAATCAAATGATGTGATTGTGAGTTTCTGTATATCTCCCAACCAGAGCAAGACTGACAGCTATTTCTATAAAATGTCAGAAACACAATTATTAGAGGTAGGGGGAAGATTCTGGTCTGCCATGAAAGGCAGCAGCTTTACTTTTAGCTGAAAGTACTGCTGGGCCAATTAAAACGATCACAGAGACTCTGCTCCTTCATATTATAGGAATGCCCTTTCAAAATGCACTACGACTTTTGGCAGTACATTTTGCCCGTGGGACAAATGCCTGTAAATTAAATATACAAGAGTTCAGTTTTCGAGATTGGAAGGAAGATTGAAATAGTCTGGGGCGGCCTGTGCTCTTATATACCTTTATTATACTTGGAAAAGCCAACGAGGTATGCTAGCTTTTCAGCATGCTCCAAGCTTTGCAGGGCTCTTGATGGGCTGCTGCTGCTTTTCTGAAATGTTGCAAGATACAGATGGGTCAGACACAGCAATATTTCCATTTACTTTCAGGATATGGAAGTAGCATTTCCCTGTGCTCCCTAGGGTTTGCACTTCTACTAAATGACAGTGCAGAACATGCTATTAGCAGAGATGCCAAAGCCTAGCTAGTGCCTGACACCTTAACCTCCCTAAGAATTATATTAAAGTAGTGGAAAGATCTACCACGGTCTTTATTTGGGAACGGCAGGAACTTCTGCTACAGCAGATGAGTGTGTGGGTCAGAAAAGATTGCTATATACAGCAACTGTCAGATGAAATTTGTTGGCTGCTCCAAATTTTTTTTCCTGACCATTTCTCCAAATGCACCTTAAGCTTCATAGCACATGAAGTGGAAAGGTGACTAAGACTACTACGCATTCCAATGACCTGTTTGATTTTAATATACAGTTAACATTTCCTTAGCCCTTTGCCTTGCACTGGCACCCCATGAAACACTGCTAAATTACAATTAAGGCATTTAAAACAAGGACAGAGAGGCACAGGATGATTTTTACACCACTGGTGAACTGCTGTGTTCTTTCCAACGAGGGCTAGCTAGGGATGCTGCTACCAGCCTTTTGCTTGGTACCAGAATACATCTGCACTTCAGCCTTTTATCAGTGCAATTGATATGGTTCCTAGGCTATTTACACTGCAATTAGCACTGGGTTAGATTATGTCAATAGTGACTGTCAACAGGGAGCTGCACTGGGTACAGCAATAAGCTTGCCGTCTATTTTTGGTAGATGGATGTTGAATGCAAACAAGTTTGATCAAGAAAAGAGATCTTCACCTGTTTCTGATAACCTCACAAAACCCTCCAGCTGGTGAGGGGCCAAGAACAGATAACTCTTAAGATCTGAGGAAAAACAAGCAGGAACAGAAGAGTAGCAAGCCTGCTTCAGAATAATGCCCCATAAAAGAGGAAAGAGAATAGTGGGACTTATAAATGCACAGACTCTGGCTCAAGCAGTGCAAAAACAGGGGTGCTGCAAAAGAGCAAGGCAGTACCTTGGCAGGCCACAGGCACGCAGCACATTGGAGATCCAGGCTGAGGAGACACTGTGATCAGTACAAAGCTGTTTTCTGACAGAAAGTAACAGAGGTATTTTAACATCCATGCAGAGAAAAATCACCCAATAGGGCCAACTACAGAGAAGTCCATTGAATTACACCTACATATTAAAGCTGAGCCAACACTTCTGTGAGTTGCTCCTGTTGTTTCCCAGTGTACATGGCTCTCATGAACTCAAGGTCACGCTGTCTGCCTGGGTCAGCACTGAACAAATCTCTCACTGCCAGCAGCTCTGAGCTAGCCTTGCTGGAAATTCCAGCATGTCATTCAGGTCCATTTCTCCCATAGCCTTGCCTTTCCTTTATCATAAATCCAGAGAATTTCAGTGATAACTTTCTCTTTCACCTTTACAGTATTTTGGTAGCTTTTGCTTAGGGCAGCTTTTTTGCTACAGAGAAGAACAGCTAAAAATAATCTGAAATGAATTACACAGGCCCATGCACACACCAAGTCAGATTCTTCTCAACTGAAGGAATTTTGACCATCTGGAAAGAAGAACAATTAACTTTTATATTTGCACCTGTTTGCTCATATATCAGGACACTGATTGTATAATTTGCAGCTGCTGTGTAGATGCAGTACAGTATGTGCTGCTGCATTTTCCCAGTCTTAAAGTTCCCTAATGCAATCAGGTATGCTGTGATCTGTGGGTTGTGTGACATTCCAGAATAAAACTGAGAGCCCATTGCTTTACTATTTGGGTTGGATTGGCATTGAAATTATTTGGAGGGTTTAACACAATAGCATTTAGGTGTTCCCAGTCCTGTTGATAAGGCAGTGTATGGGAACTACTGAGTCACAGCCTGAACCTCTGATTGATCACCTGAGGCGAGCCATGAGTCAGCCAGAGGAGCACAGGTGAAGGCAATTCTCCTGTGCTGCCGGAAGGGGTGGAGCCAGGCTCCTCCTAGACCTATTTAAGAGCTGGCTACCGGTGGGGAAGGATCTTGTCTGGAGATCCCTCCTTCTGGCGTTTTGTGGTGAGCCCAACTAAGGGTAAGCCTTCCGTTGATTCTCTTCTGTTATCATAATCTACTTCGCCTAACTCTCTTGTTTATTTTGTGATTGTAACATCTTAATATCCATTGATTATACGGGCAAAATTTACAAATTATTTCAATGTTTTTCTGAGTGTGTACTCCAGCACTCAGGGGCTGAATTTTCTGGAGGATGCAAATGGGAGGGAGAGAGCTGTGTACCGTCACCTTGCTGTGCGTGTTAGCTGCTGCGCATTTGGGTGTGACTCTTGGTATTCACTGCTTTCAAACTGTGTTCCCTGCAGCATCATGCAGTCACCTGAAGCTCATGTTTTTAAAACAAGTTTAGCAGTAATTTTTTTTCTCTGTAAAGAAAATGGATTGACCTAGGCACTCTGTGAATGTCAAAAACCCTGACACAGGGTGGCTCATGAACACCAGATCTTCTCTGTATCTGCTCCCTCCTCTAGCAAGGGTGGAGGGAAGCCTGCTGAACTATGGGGCCTCTCGATCTCTTTGGCTCTGCAGGCCATGGGCTCTGCAGGCCTTGTTTACCCAGCCTCCTGAAACTAGGTCTGTTTAGCTAAATGTTCCTTACTGCTTGGGTATAGTAATCTGCACAGACAGATTGTGGGGGACAGACAGCTTTCTCTCTTCTTCCCTTTCCAGTTGGTTGAAGCTCCACCAACACCTGGCCTTCACCATCCATGCATCTTTCCATGCTGTAGGCCTTAGCCCAGCCTGGCCCAGTCTGTCATGGGGTTGCACATTCTGTGTCACCTTAACATCCTTGTCTTTCCCATATCCTCATAAGCTTTGGAGATGGCTGGGGACACATCACCTGACCATGCTGCTGGGTTTGCTGTTAACCAGCATCAGGTCCTGCTTGGTGGCTGGCACCCACTTGAGCAGCTCTTTCCAACTTGGGGCAGGGAGAGAGGCAGTTCCTGCTATTTTTGGGGTGAGCTGGGTGTACTGGTTACAGTGGAGCAAGAGGCTCCATGCTGTCAAGATCAAACTGCCAGCAGCACCTGCGCTTGCCTCAAGCGTGGGCCTGGACTTTGACGCTGCTCCTTTGAGCAGCCTTGAGAGGAAGAGACAGAGGGCAGTGGTGTGATCAGCCCAGTGGCCTCTTGCTGACTTGACACAAACATGTTTTCAAGTCTTCACTGTAGCTGGCAGGGTACATGCTGTCCTGTCATTTTGCTGCTTCTCTCTCTGGAGAATGTGAGAGCAATGCCAAGAGAGGCCGCTGCTGCCTCCTGCGGCCCCTATGTACACAGTGTTTTTGTTGGGGGAAAAAAAAAGGATGGAAAGCTGAACAAAGCAGAACAAAGGAGCCAGCAGCTAACAGCTGAACAGCAGCCACGAGTTTCCTGAAGGTTGTTTTTAAGGTTTATAATCTTTCTCTCCTTGCTTGCAGCAGTGCTTTGTGTCCTTTTATCTAGCACCAGCCACAAACTTGCCCTCTCCTTCAATCCACCTATTTGCTTCCAAGCATCTGGAGCTACACTGACTACAGGAGGCACGCTTAGCTTTTTTAGGCTCCCAGCCCCGAACAGCTGGAATCATCTTCTAACCTTATTGAAGCAGGTCCTCACATTGTTCATGTTTTGGACACTCTTAATCCTTTATTCTAAAAAAGTCTCAGCTGTATGAGATGAGCACCAGCTGTGGCTGGCCACTGCCATGTGCTGTGCCCTGTCCTTCTGAGTCCAGGTGCAGACAAAGCTCCTCTATCCCAGCAGAGCTCGTGGTGGCATGAACACAAAGACAAGCTCCTTGTTCTGCTGGACAGGGATGCTTTTGCCTCTCAGGGCGAGCGGCAGCTCTGCACCTAAGCTTCCCATTTTGTACAGTCCATAGGGAGATAACACCGTAAGACCGGACTCTTTCCTGAGGTTATGCTCTAGAGGACTTAGAAGTGAGTATGCTTCTTATCTTCTAGAGACCTTCAGGAACACCTATGTCTCCCTGCTGATTAGCAACTCAAGCTGTTTTGGCTCTGTTCTTGATCTGCTGATGTCAACTGGAAACTTGCCATTGATTTCAGTGGCCATAGGGTGAGTGAAAATTAATTGCCACTACTCTGTTGTTCAACATTTACATTGGTTAGTGTGCTGATCACACTGTTATGCTTTGTACTGACTGAAAATGAGAAAAAGGTTTAGTGTATGTTAGAATCATGTTACAAAGAACAGAGCTCATTATGGAAATCAAATCAGCAGAAGTTCCCAAACCGGATTAGAGGCAGAGTATTGATATTTTACCTATATTCTTACAAGTGAGAACAATTGAATAACTACTGCTGGGAAGTATTATCTTCTTAAAAAAGAAGTTTTATAAGTGAAAACAATATAACATACACAAATATACTTTGTTTATGCTAGAAATGTCTTAAGGAAAAAGAAAAAAAAAAATTGCTGCATTAGCATAATTCAAAGAAAAAGTAAAGCAAAATCAACAGCTCTGCCTGAATTTCCTGTCCTCATGAAATGAACTGACTGCCCCCTGACAGTTCATGCTGCTGAAGACAGAACTCTCATTTCCTGTAGCAGTGGATATGTTCATTCCTGGAAAGAAATAGGAGGATCTGTGGTTCTTCTCTGATCTGTTTGACTGCAGTGGTGTAGATCTAAAGTCAGGGCACATCCTCTCCCTTAGCATCAATACTACCAGGTGGAGAATATAATTCCATTGCAGAGCAAAGGAGAAGGCAACAAGAGGTCTTCAGAGAAGGATAAAAACATCTCTTTCAGTCAGCTCTGAATGCTAATCTCTATAATATAATTTCTGGGGTCTGCCTGCAGCAGTTGGTGGCGATCCAGTGAATAGCTTTGCCATTTCTCCAGCAGCTTTAACGTGGGTGTTGTCATTGGAGTATGCAGAAGGTGAATTTTGTTTTCATTGTTTGCTTAAGTGAATTGATCATCCAGTGGCCTTGAAAAATCATCAGAAGCTTTTGGCAGTGCACCATTCCCATCCTCCAGCCACAAGAGATAAGTGCACAGGGTGCAGGCTGGCACCCAAGCAGCAGTGGGGAGCACAGGGGAAGAGGAAGGCAGAACCCACAAGGCCCCGCAGATGGAGTGATTTGGACCAGTGGTTGTTTCTGGGCAGCTCCACAAATGATACAAATTATGAGAACTTGAGTCTCCCCAGTCAGATTTTCAGACTGAAGCTTTCCTCGTTGTGTACTTATGTAAAACCTGAAGTGAAGCTGATTAGAAACAAGGGAGAGCTGTCAAGTGAGTTCAGACGGTTTCATGTCAGCTCCTAACAAAGCACAAACAACCTCTTTTGCGTCAACAAAAAAACACTAAGTTTTATGCCTGAGCAAACAGCTTCCTATGGTCTGTGAAGCAATGACACGTACCCATTAATATCCAGAGAGGCATAAACTGCCTGAACTACCCCATCACAAAGGCTGAATTCCTCCAATAACACCCTCTGCAAGCAGGGGAGTGGCTGCAGGCCACCAATGCGCTTTGCAGTGCATGTTATGGGCTGAAAGGCATGCTACCCCAACGGAGGGAAGGGCAAGGAACCCTGCCAAGTATTCCGCCCATGTACCAGATTTGTTAAAAATCAACCAGAAGTGTCATGGATTGCAGTGCTTCTAGAAAACAGGGGACCACAGGCACAAGAATGAATACTCAAAGTGCATTCAGTGCATCTAGTTTCTTGATAGTCTTAATTATCAGCATCAATTACAGCTAACTCCTAATTTTCTGTGAAGTCATGACAGTTATCAAGTAATTGGGTGTCCCAGGCAGAGGCAGCATGGCTCCAGCAGGCTGCAGAATCTTGGGCAGAGCTCTCAGGTGCTCACATTGCAAAAGCCTCACTGCCTGCTACTGTTTGTGAGGCACTGCAGCCAGACAAAACCCCCAGCTGACACAGCTCTGCAGTGCTCCTGCTGGCATCTGCTGCAGAATAAATATTGTCTGGGATTTTCCATCATCCAGCAATGACAGTGGTGACACTGTTTAGAACTCTGTGTATTTGCAGCCTCCCACAGCCATCCAGAATTAGCAGGGCAGTTTGACTCATTTACCTAAACAGATACATTCGCTGTTACTTAAGAAAGCCAAGAGCATCCATACAAGGTATTTGCATGGGCCTGGCAGAGCTGACAAAGGATCTGGGACAGACTTCTTCTAGAGCAACAGATGGGAGACAAGAGGATTGCACCAAATCTTGCATGGCACTGGTCTCTATTTTCAGGCAAATAAATGGGCTGGGAGTCAGCTCACAGCTGAAGCCATCTGAGAATAGGTGCCTGCGTATGCCCTGGGCACCAAGGATCCCATCACAGTTAATGGAGTTGTCTGAAGATGAGAGAATTATTCAGCTGGCTAATAGGTGTCTGCTCCAGAATGAGCTTTCTGAGGTCCTCGGGAAATATCAGCTCTGGTCACAGAATGGGAGCTTAGTTAGTCAGCTCCCACATATGTACATGCATACTTATGTAGGGCTGTGATAACACACTGTACTTGGTGTGCTTCTTCTGCCAAAGCTCGACTTTCAGGTCCTGTCAACTAAGGTAATACAGTACAGAAGGCTCAACTTGTAAACAAAAGGGGCTCGGAGCATCTCCTACATGAAGAAAGGCTGAGAGATCCAGGACAGTTCAACTTGGATGAGAGAAGACTGAGGGGTTGATCTCATCATTGTTTGTTAAGTATGTAAAGTGCAGGAGTCAAGTAGATGGGGCCAGACTTTTTTCAGTGGCGCCCAGCAACAGAACAAGGGACAATGGACAAAATCCTGAAAGACAGAAAGTTACTACAATCAAAAGGAAGAACTTTTCTACTGTTCAGAGTGACAGGGCACTGGTACAGGCTGCCCAGATGTTGTGGAGTCTCTTTCTCCAGAGATATTCAAGCTGTCTGGACACTTCCCTGCATAACTTACAAAGGGAACTTATGCAGGGAGCCTGCTTTAGCAGGGGGTTGGAATAGATGATCCCTAGAGGTCCCTGCAATCCAAAACTGCAGAGTCCCTCTCAGCTCCATGAGGATGCACTGCAGCCTGCAATAGTGGTTACTCCTCTTGCTGTATTTCAGCGTCACACGTTTGTCTGGGTTTTCAATGACATGACTCCCACAGGGCAGTGGGAGGTTCATTATTTGGGATGCTACTTCTCACACATGAAGTAGAGGAGGGACGTGTAAACCTGTGCTAATTCTGCATGGGGCAATTCACTGCACCCTGATTAGTTGTTTATTCTTAAGGAGTATAGAGAAGATGGGGTGAGGAGCAGCTTTGATAACTTATGCATATTTTTGTACTGGTATAAAAAAATGACATGAAGAAGCTTGAGACTATTCCAAAGACAGGACTGCGTTCCAGCCTTTTGTTGTGCCATCTGATGTTTGAGATGGCAAAAAAGAATTCAGACTCCCTGCAAGCATTTTCTGCCCTTCCTTCCCATAAGGTGAATGGAGAGATGTCCACCAGGATGCCCTGTTC
The DNA here is from genome assembly GCF_951394365.1 of Tetrao urogallus. Lineage (NCBI taxonomy): Eukaryota > Metazoa > Chordata > Aves > Galliformes > Phasianidae > Tetrao > Tetrao urogallus. The sequence goes on along the minus strand of NC_136820.1, from coordinate 27,962,699 downwards.
TCTCTGTTGCATGAGAGGAGGGAGAAGCAGCATCTGGCCAGGTGCCACATAATGTCATTCTGTCCTGAACATGCGTGCTACCACAGCCACACACAACACCACTTTTTTTCCTGTAATACAGAATTGGGATACAGGAATTTGAGTTGTGTTGCCAACTTCTAGGAAGGGCAAAATCAGACATCAACGGAAAAGTCCCTTCCACTTTGCACTGCAATGACTCTTCAGTGCCTCCACCAATTAGCTGAGCCAAGAAATGACAAATGCCAGTCTCTACATTCTGTTTACCAAAAAGGACTTAATGGCAGAGAGTTATTGGGGTAATAACCTGATTACTCAGATCATCAGCACCACTACATGGAGAACAAGTTGTTTTTTGAGTCTGGTAGCTCTCCTTATCAAAGCTATCAAGGCCTATTTCATAATAAAGCTATGGAAGGGACATTACCACACACTGAGGGCAAAGTCTGGTGTATTTGAGAGCTTGGTGAAGTGATAGGAAAGAGATGATAATGAACAACCCCTTATCAGGCGACAGAGAAATTAAATTGGAGGAGTGCCCAAGGCACTAGCAACAGAATCAGTGTTAAGCATTTTGTCTAACAACCTGGAATAGAAAACACTGGATGTTTTGATGTTATTTCTGTTGACTTCAGGAACCTTTGTAATGTCCAGAGCAAGGGTACAAGGCTGGGAAGTGCAACATCTGCTTATCTTGTGTGAAACCAGAACGTAATTCAGCAATGAGTAAACTTACTGATTTCATTGCACCTCTGACATGCTGAAAGCAAGCCAATCACAGTACCTCCAAGGCTTGCTGAGTCAGGAGTTGGGTGCATGGCCACTTGCATTCAACAAGCTTATGTGCAGGAAGGAAAAAAATTCCAACTACTGGAGCCTTCTGGACAACAGAACTGGGGGTAAAACAAGTTGCCTGAGAACAGCATGAGGGAGATCATGCATTACCTGCTAGGGACACATGCTTGCCAGGCTTGTTGCAGGCTGCCCACAGCTGCAGCTTGCCCAGCACACACCCTAAGGGTTAGGCCATCTTACTGAAATTCAGGCAAAGGCTGTATATTGCTGGGAAAACACAGGTCAGTGAAAGGACCAGGACTGCATAGGACTGTATTATTGCAGCAGACTGCTTTGACTAATAGCCATAGTTCCATCTTAAAGCAGCCCTTAAAACCCAGTTGTCCTATTGTTCCAGAGCTATACAACGTATGTTTTATACAAGGAAGGAGACAGTCACCTAGATTTCCAGTGGGAAGCCTTTACATAAGTGCAGTTTTTAGGAACCTCCATTTGGCAGTGAAATAGTTTGATTTTCCCGCACAATTGCTGTACAGCAGCAGTGTTGGGAATGACAGACAAGAATCTTGTCACTTACCCCTTTGGCTTCTGAAACTACTCATTTTGAGACTGTCACTGATTCATCTTATGCAAGTTGTTTGTTTCTTATTTTTTCCTCTATTAAGACTTCAAGATTACTTGCATACCTTATTCTGCAGCTAGGAGTCTGCAGAGGCAGGATGCATTTTTGTAGGCAAGACATTAGTAATTAAGACTGTAATAACTGAATACAAAAAGAAAATCACATCAGACAAGGATTGGATCAGGAGTTAAAAATCAAATACAAATAGAATTGAAACAGATCACTCTGATCACATTGAAAAGAATTCCTTAAGCAAGCAAATATGGTACACAATGACTTATGTGCCAGCAAATGAGAGGAAGTTTTCATGGTAACAGAATTGAGGCTTAAAACAGCTGTTTTAACTGCAGATTTCTTTACAACCTTAAGCTACATCACATACAGCATGTCTGATGTCTTCTGAAACTTCACATTGGTCTACAGTGTACTTCTTATCAGAAATAACGATAGTAGACAATCATTAGAAAGATTTTATTACAAAATTATTTCAGTATCAACAAACACGTAAAAGGCTTAAAACTACAGCTCTATTTCCAGAAATATAAATTCAGTAAAGGCTGAAAGAGATAGCATTTTATTTAGGCAGATAGCCCTTAACAAGTTTTTAATACTAAAGGAGGCTCCATAAGGTTTCCTAAAGTGCTACACACATCTGTCTTCATTGTATGTTCTGCATATACAACTTTGAGATTACACTTATCCAAAAAGCCCCTATTTGCAAGCACTATTACATTCATTTACAGCACTCACATGCTTCAGATGCTTTTAAAAATAGACATTACAACTTCAAGCTGCAGTAGCTGAAGCTATGTTACAAATCTACAGTCTATCACAACATCATAATCACAGTCAAGCATAACTGAGTGCAAAGAGGTATTGTGTTTACTTAACAATAACTATCTAGGCATATTTTTGTGACCTTATATTCAATACAAGGTCAGAGTATTCAAGTACATTATGGCAGTGAAAGCAGTTTTTTCACATCTGTATTTTCTAGACAAAGATATTTCAGTTTTGTTATCCATTTCATTCACTGAGTGAGTGAAAATACTCCTGAAATGGTGACCTTTGGTGATCGCAGTTTATTCACTGGGGTAAGAGTTGCCTCAATGCAGTATTTAAGTCAATATGCTCAGTAATTATCACCATTACTTCTAAACTTCCTATTTGAAATAAATGAACAGAATACTACTTTATTTTCCACTGAGAAATCTACCCCCAAAAACCTTTTAGAACACAAAAGGTAGATCTAGCTTTCTCTTACTGCTACTTAAAAAGCATTTGCTATTCACAGTAGACTGTGGAGTAGATTTCTGCCCAACAAATGCAAATCTGCTTTAGAAAACTGTCACATCACTGAGCAGGATGCTTTAAATACTGTATTTGCAACTTCCTTCCAAGAAGGATTTACACTTAGGATATTGATGCTTGTTAGCCAATAACAATTCAAGTAACATTACACAGCCCTAATGAACCTTGTTGACTGTCCAGTTGAGAAATTTGTTACTTTGAGTAAATTCCATTACTTTACTTATGAGGAGGGGAAGAATCCACAAGGATGGGAAAGGTAGCAGCTTACTAAGAATGGACCATTTTCTCAACAGCTCTCTCCCACTGGCACTGTGGCAATTCCCCTTTTGTTGTTCATAAAAATCATCATAAAAAGTTATCAGTGCTGTTGATATTTTCAGTCTCTTTTCCTAAGACCTTTCCACTATAAAGGACAGTGCTTAGAACAACATTCTACTCCAACGCCACTCTTCCTAAAAACCTAACAGATTTCAGCTCTCATCACAGCTCTCAAGGTGTCAAATCCCTGTATACTTTAGACAGCGTGGTCCAATACATAGTTGACAACGATGGCAGTAGACAAATTTTGGCTTAGTGCACTGAACCCACTGGTTATCTTACAGACTGACAAAAAAGAATCACAGGATAACATTTTAAACACGCTGTTTCCCATGTCATGCCCATATAACAAAGCATCATCGAAACCTTTCATTTCAACTTGCACATCTGACTTCAGTTCCTGGAAAATCCTAACTTGGCACATACTTTCATGAGCACTGAGATACAGGCAAGATGTAAGTTGGCCTCATAGCTGTTGATATCAAGTTGCTTCATTAAAATCTCTCTTCTTAGTTACCTTATGCACAGGAGCCTTGCTTCACTAGCTTTTCCATCAACAGCTTGAAGAAACACAAAATGAAGTGTAACTCAGAGCAAAGCATCACTTAATGATTACTGGAAAATCGGGTTGCTTCTTTTGTTAAGACAGGACTTCCTTACAAGTGGAAAAAACACTTCTTTCTTACCAGGGCTCCCTCCCTCTTTTCCAGTTAGGGTCTATTTGGATGATGTTTATAACATGGCAGTCTTACAGCAAGGTGAAAGAATATTTTCCAGATGTTCTAAATGCAGCTTTTAATACAGGTACTTCTATCTACCTGAGGATTTCTGTAAAATGAGCTGCTGATATCTACTCTAGGAGAAAAATATATACCAGCTTAACTGATGTATTTATCAGTATCAAAATTCAAGCATTAGACAGGACTCAAATTGCACACCTCCACCACAAAGTCTTTGATCATAACAAAAATAGCCTGAGTTTCCTCTATACATATATCCCTTCTTTAAAGACATATGCTCTTCTATTTTCTTCAGCCTGAAGTTCACAGCAAGATTTTGCATTTAATGTATACAGCCTAGGCTATAACATCTTTAGCTTCCTCTTCTGCCAGTCCTGCAACAGAAGAATTTGCCTGTTTGGAGGTAGATGAGTACTTCCAAACACTAGTCTCTAATAAGCCAGCTTGATCCCCTTGGATGCCTTTATAGCCACTTCCCTTCAGAGAGCTGCGGTCTGCTTTGGGCCTTTACTTGGGATGCACCAGTCATCTGCCTCTGAAGTTGCTTGGTAATGTTTGGAAGCAGATTTGTTAAAAACTGGAAGTTTTTCTACTGATTCTGTTGATAGGGCCTAAAAAGAAATAGAAATTACACTGAGAATATTCATGCAGTATACATCAAGGATTAATAAAGTGACACTACAAAATAAATTTACACAAACATTTCTGTAACAGTTGCAACAGTTAACCCACTCCAGTACCTAAGTTCACAATCTAAGCTTTGCAGGACAAATGCATAACATCAGATCATGTTTATGCATTTGTATAGCCCTAAAAAGGTATTCTGTAGCCTGTTTTCAAAAAAAAACCCTGAAGGCACCAGAAAAGAAATACACAGAATTACAGAGAAACTTCAAGATGTGATCTTTTCCTACCTATGTATTCTGCAGCTAAGGGCTTATTCAGACTCTTTCATGATTAGTTTACATAGACTTTGTCTAGAGTTAAGAACAAACAGTGACAGAAACAGTATCTGCTACTCACATCTCATTTCCATTACTTCATTTTACCTTTGTACTTCCTATTCTATAAACCAGGAGACACCAAATCTATCAAACATAAGAATCTCTGAATTTCATTCCAAGCTCTCATCAGTAGAGACTCAAGATACAGCCAAGTATCTTGAACAACAAAAAGAAAGCAACAGCTTGTTTAAACATACTGGCATTTCTTTTAAAAAAAAAAGTTTTCCTGCTCAGAGAATTAATTTACCTTTAATATGATATTGAAGTAGTCACTTTACTGCATTAACAGTGGTTATTAGTGTTTATTTAGTTTTTACACAAAAACGTAAAACGTACCTTCAAGTAGATAATAGCATCTGTTCCATAGCCACATATGGAGTAAAGATTCAAGTCTCCTTGGAAGTATCTGGCATATAGACGGGAAATTGGCAAGCCATATCCAAAGCCAGCCTAAAAAGTACAGTACAAAAATGAATTGTGTTAGCTCTTATGACTTAGAAATAAACAGCCAGAAAATTTTCAGAAACTCTAGACTTCAGAAGTCCTTTGTACTTTCTCTTATTAGAAGATATCTCTAATCAGTTTCATATAAAAATTGAATACTTAAAAACCTCCATCACGGAGGGAAAACACAGATATACTCAAGTCTTACTTCCATGCATTACACTTCTGTGTTTTCCTTGTCCAGTTTTCACTAGTACAGCTTGATTAGTGTAAGTTTTTTACTAGTGGATATCTAAATGTATCCCATTATGCCTGCCTCTGCAAAGGCAGCACTTCTAGTAAGTTTGATGACTGAATGGGAGTGACGATTAATTATTGTCATTGGAGTAGAAAAAAAAATCAGATTAGGTTGGAATATTTGTCTCTGTTTATACCTTTAAAGGCACATTCATTGAGCTAGATATTAAATTTATTTCATAGAATGTTAGTTCTTATCTATGAGGCTCAATCTTTGCATACCCTACAAAGCAGCAGGGTAGACATAGCATTCATTATTTATTATTAATCTGCCCAATACTTATGGCAACTTCAGCATTGAAATCATCTTACAAGAGGAGTTTGTCGACCATCATCCGTCCGTGGTGTTGGTGCTGTGGAATACATGTAGCTAAACAGCTGCTCAATTTTCCTTACTGGAACACCACCTCCTCTGTCAGAGATCTGATTTAAAGAAAAATAAAGTTAACTAGGATCATGTACTAAACCCAGTATTTAAAGTACTGGTATTTAACAAATCCAACAATAATAAATGCTATTTGTTTCACAGAATATTACTTTTCAGTAATACTTTCAATTAGATAATTGCTCTAGATGTATGCTATCAACAGAAAGCTCATACGTATTATCTTTCATCTGTTGTCACAGAACTTGTGGAAGTTCTAATGGAATTTGCTGCAGCACATGCAATCATAAGGATTATGTTAAGGCCATATAGTAGATGGCCAATGAGATACCTTAATGGCCAGGTCTTCTTGTCCTAGAACTACTGTTACTTCAACTGGAGGGAGGGAAGGACTGTTCTCTTGAAATTCAACTGTTGCCCTCATTGAATTCTATGGAAATGAAAGTTGCCATTATCAGTGTTGAATCTATGCATTAAAATCAAATTAATTTAATATTTCTGCTATGTCACAGAAGTTAAGCACAGTTACCACCAATTACTACCAGCTTTGAGAAACACTTTGCAACTTACGTAACATAAAGAGAGCAGGAGCTTTCACATGTAAGAACACCTCTATGTTTTAAAAGATTACTTTTTTTGAAAGATGTGTTTTTCACCCATATCTAGCCAGGCAAATCTAAGTAAAATAAACTCACACCCTTTGGAGTCAGTATGCTTGGGGAGGGAAAACTGAGTTCAGTAGTCACTATAGACTGCCAGAACTCAGCATTCCATATTGGCAGGACATCAGTTCAGCCCTGTTTACTACTTGAAGATGCATTACTTAACCCAGAGCAAGACTGCTCTATGGTTGTCACAACCCCATGTACCACTTACTCCCTCTCTACCATATCCTGTCCCACTTGCTACCACCATGTGAAAGTGTCCAAATATTTCCCTAGAAACTGCCACACACAGTAAGTTTTTATAAATCCCACTGTTCCATGCAAAAACTCTACTTCATTCAAGTCTAGCTAGAAAATAATGAAACTTCCGCTCAGAAAAAACAGAAGAAAGAAGCAACATATACTGACATACCTTAAAGAGCTCAAAAAGCATGTGAAAAAGATGAGATGGAACATAGACAATGTTAATTGGCTCTCCTGGAAGTTTTCCTAGAAGAAGAGAAAGACAAGTAAGACTTATGAGGGGGATAGTTCTGTTTGTCTTTGGTACTGCATCCAAATTTTACAATAAGCAAGTTATTCACTAAAACAAACAAGAAAATATTTAAATTTTGAGTGTTTCCTCACAACTGAACAATTTTGTTCAGGTAATAATTATCACCAGCTTAGTAATTATTAATTCCATTCTACACACAAAGTATTTCAGAGGTTGACACATGCTTAAGATCCCACGTTTGCAGCTTAGACTAGAACCTGTGTTCTTCAGTCAGTAGACAGACTTCTTCCACCCAGATACAGAGCTCCTCTCAGCAACTTATTTTAAGTACAAACTAGGATTGTACTCAAATCTGTAAATAAGCCTCAGGAAATCTCATGTTTAAGATGCAGTGACATCTGACACAGGAGCTTAAGTGAGGTGATTGTAACGAAGTGCAGAAGAAATACCACAAGACAGGTCAAATGATCTGTGCCACCGTGGCTATAGAAATGAGAGCCTTTTGATTCATTAAAGGCATCGGCTTAGCTACAATAAAAAGTAAGACATAAGCCCTCTTCTTACCGTTTACTTGATTAAGCTTCAGTTCTGGAGATGTTAAATAGTACTGGTCACATAGCATCTTGGAACTTTGAAAAGCATCTGAAATATTTATTTAAATAAAGCAAGTGAAATGGAGCATTACATATTGTAGAACATTCTAATGCATGGCAACATCCAACATTTAACTGTGATAGCTGCTAAGGTGATACAGACTGTAAATCTTTGCTTTACAGGGCATGATAATGCTGCATCCACTGTGTGCACTAAAAGTGAGACTAAACAGGACATCACAGCAGCACAGGCAAGTTTTCAGCACAATTTGGTGATGCATCTGGTGTATTATATACGATTAGGTAGTGCTGATTCCAACACTAGAGATGATTTTCACTCCTACCTATCTGACAATTGCTAGGCCTGCTACTTCTTTTTTTAACTGCTAATTTATATACTATATCCTATAAAAACTCATGCTTTGATAGACTGTTTTCAGCTATTTCAACAAAAAACTCAACATCTTACGCTACACACACTGCCTATCCAAACTATCTGCAACCAAATGCTGATCATGTTAAAGACATCAGAACACTTACCATTCACTACCTCAACAACATCACAGCAAGGATCAATACTTCCAATGTGCCTCGGGTGACCTGATCTGGATTTATCATCAAAAAGAAGGGCTGTTTTGGATGAAAACAAATACTGTACTTAATCACACTTGCTATACTACAAAACAATTTCATATTGAGTATAATCTCAGCAGACAATCATATCAGTACTGTTTATGCCCTTTTTAGATTTAAAAAGGCAATCTACTGGCAGATTTATGTGCAGTTCAAGATGTAAAGGCTTTTAAAATGCAAAAAAAGCAACTCATCTTCCACAAGAGACTTTACTTTCTAGACTACAGACTAGTTGTAAGTTCTCCCATTACTTTAAGTCAGGCAGTCTAACTTTCCAGTGTCTCACAGAGTCATCTGAAACGGATCTCTCTCTGACAGCTCTGAGCTGTGCTTACATTCAGTTGTTTTTCATTTGGTTGAAGACAGGAGTTGGAACTAGAGGATCTTTAAGGTCCCTCCATGATTCTGTAAAGCCTTTCCACAGATAAGAACTCCTACTTACTGTGTTGGTTCATCAACATCCGGGTGGAAATGCGGCTCATGTAAAAACGATCCAAGAAGTACTGAATGTTTTGATTGGTGACAGGATCTACTTTAAACATATCTTTGTATTCAATTACTCCTTGTGCCATTGTAGAGACTACATCGTGATGTCTGTTTCGAACTCTAATTAACGTATCTATAAATCTAGATCAAAAAAGTTTTATTAGAACATCACTCTAAGACTACATGAAAGCAAGTATAAAGTTATTACCCAACCCAGCAGCACAGATAACTGGAAGAGTCTTAATATGGTTTCTTATTCCATTCTTTTTAAAATTAACTCCTCACTGACTTAGAATTCTGAGTTTGATGTTTTAATATAATCTGCATAATCATTATCCACTTCAAATTTGTGGCATTTTTACTCATTCATAACAGTTTGCATAGAGGGGAATGCAGTTTGCATGAAGGGTTAAAAGACCCCTAGCTGAAATCATAGAAGGAAGCTGGGATTTGACATGAGATAATTTTTGTTGATCTTTATGTTGTGACAGTTTGAGGGGCAGCGTGCCCAGAAACAAAGCTACGTAAGATCTTTTGAGAAGTATTGCTTAACTTAATCAGATACTTCTACCAATTTGCTCTGTGCCCAGCACTTCATACTAGATTATCAACTTCATCTCAGGACAGTGGTCATTCTGAAGTGACTACATTGTAAGAAATTCAATGTATGTTCAGAAGGTCCAAAACGAAAAAACAAAAACAAAACAAAAAAAAACCACAAAACTGAAAGCTTACTCAGATAAGACTGTTTGGTCATCTGGGCTTTTCTGATGGAACTCAACCAGCTCCATTAGACTTTGGATGTACCTATTGAAAACACAGAAGAAACATGCTATCAGTTGATTTTTATTAGTATGAACAAGATGATCAGTGTCTTGTTATAGTCATAACTCTTAACATGTTAGTTAGAAATCCAAAGTATCTCCAGAACAAAGCTCCACCTAAGTACAGGAACACGGGCAGTCACTTCTGCCTGAATCCTAGAAGTCACACAAGCCTTCTTGCGCTTGCCACCCAGAAAGAAATTTAAAACATCACCATAATAACATGTCAATGTTATTCTCTTATAATTCAAGATGGTAAGACAGGCATTTCAAAATAAGATCATCATTAGGAAAGTACCTGAGCAAAAGTTTTTCCAGGTCTGATCAGCTTTGACAGAAACTAAGTACTTGATCCTCTTTGCTAATGGCATCTGACAGCCTTGACGCATATTGCAAAGGCACAACCGTAGTTTATTAGATTAAGAACAGTTTCTGGATCTTACTCTACTACTTTTGCTCTTTATGCAAGTGCTGCAATTGTGCCAGTAGAACAAGGTTAATTCTGATCTAATCACTGCCCTACAGAGTGGATGTTAACTGAATGATAAACACCTCACAGGTTTCAAGGCAATTTGCTACAGAATGGAAGTCCTGTTAGCAATCTCATCAGTGAGAGACCCAAACAAGCATACAGCCTGATCTTCCAGTTCCATATGCTCTGCTCTGTTTTCACATGGCATCCAGACTCACTCTCTTCTTGCTTGCTAAGAAGTAGAAGCAAGTTTCCCTTGCTACATCAAGTTGTTAGCTGAAGAGACGCTTTTTTTTTTTTTTTTAAATTTAACTTTTGCATGCTAGTCAAGGACAAGGTAAAACAGCTTGCAGTTCAGCTTTGATGAATAAACTGCATTCCTTCTGTATTTTATTACTGTCTTCCATTACTCAAACACATCCATGACAACTGAGCTGTTGAAGCAGTCTTCTTTTGCAGGCTCAGTCCAGGCTATTTTCACTTACCAGCTTTTCACTAACCGCACTGATGGGGTGCTTAGCAATTTATCAGGAAGGAGCTCAATCTCTCTCAGTATGTTCGCAAACCTCACAGGGAGCTCTTGTCGCAAGAACGCAAAGGAAGTCCTTTCACATCCATTAGTCGAGCCTATGAAACAAATCCAAGAAAAGCACCTTGGAACTATTTTTCTCCAATATAGAAGTACGAACTGCCACCTTTCCCCAGACTTCAGGATCACAATGACTGCAAAGGAGCATGTGATCAGTGGCCAGTTCTCCTATGTGCACACTGCTGCGTTTATGTGACAGTAAGACATAGCCCGCTCCATACTTGTGCATTTCCTATTTTGAAGGAGGGAAACGGTGACGCTGTAATCCTCCCAAAGCAGCTCTCCAGCCTTCGTAAACAATTCTGTCCGACCGTGCCACGTGAGCAGCACAGCTCACCGCTGCCAGCTCCGTAATCGGATCCGGGTACAGCCTGTTCGCTCCCTCGGAACAAGCCTAATGACTCCTCCTTAATAACGTGCGCCGCGGAACGCGAAAACATCCATCAGCCCATTAACTGCTGCCTCCCACACCCCATTAACATCCCCAAATAGAGCCGCAGCCCCCCACCGCCCCAAGACCCGGGCTGACCGCCGGCCCCGGCGCTCTCACCAAAGTCCAGCAGCTGCTTGATGGAGAGCGGGGAGGGGGAGAAGCGGGAGAACTGCTCCACCTCCCGCGGCAAGCGGCTGCTGCGGACGCTGCCGGCCCCGGCCCCAGACCCGGCCAGGGGGACAGCGGTACGCAGGGCGATGCGGGCGGCCTTCATGGCTGCAGAGGTGGCGATCGGGGGATGCTCGGTTTGTCGGCGATGCGCCGGGTGCCAACGGGGTTCTCGCTGCCCCTCCGCCTGTGGGAGCACCTTCACGTGCCGCCTCTATTTACACCCGCGGGGGGCGGCGCTCCGCAGGCCCCGCCCCGCCCCGCCGGCGGAACGTTCCTCTCCAAGGAGCTCGTGACGGCCCCCCTTGCTCCCGTTGTACGTCCCGTCCCGTTCGCGGTGGCGCGTCGCCAGCCTCGCAGGGAAGTGACGGTGCCACCGGCTGCCCCGCGCCCTGGCGCCGCGCCGTGCCCGCTGACCTTGGTGGCAGGGCAATGTCAGCCCCGTGCGGCCTCGCTGAGGCCCGAGAGCTCCGCGCTGCCCGTTGCCCGCTCGGGGCGGCCCGTCGCGCCACCGTGGCCGCTGAGGGGCTGCGAAGCTCGGGGGCCTGCCGAGCGTCCCTTGCCTGTGCCCTGCCTGGATGTGCTCCCTCGGGCTAAACGCGGGCCTTGTTACCGGCTCCAGCTGCACTGCCGACCCTGGAGCACGCCGGTGCTAACCGTTAGCCGGAAAGGAAAATACGGTAACGTTTGCAGGCTCTGCCTTGCGGTCAGCCTAGGGGATGCTAGCATGGAATTACGAAAAGTCTAGGATCGGTGCACTGAAGCTCAAAGGGAGCAAAATTTGATCTTAACCCCATGATTCAGTGTTTGACGTGTAGGTCAGCATCGTGACCGGGATTAATAGTGGCCAAATCTCTGCAGACAGCTGCTTTGGTGACGTGCTGGTCCCAAAGCTCCACATAACCCTTACTTTTTCTAGAGCTGACCTGTTAATTGGTGGGCCAAACTGCTCTCTCACTGTTAGCCAATCTTTCAGGGTTGCAGATGGGCTGGGAAAAGTCTGCACACCTATTCAGTGATCTTTGATCTCCAACCTGGTCGGCGTTTTCCTAAGTTAAGGCTACAACATTATTGGCAGTTTTAATAATGTAACCTTCAGCAGAAGAGTGCCTGGCACCCCAAATCTTAGCATGTAACAATGAAACAGCAATACAGCAATCTGGTTTTAATACTTGAATATAACTTAGTCCAATTTTTATATACAAACATTTATATACACTTTTCTATACATCTATACACAAATATATATATACTTTTTCATGGGAAGGAAGATAATTTCCTAAAAAGAGCTCCATATACTTTAACATGCAGAAGAAAACACCTTATCATTTCTTGAACCTTTATCTCATTTTTCTCTTTCTAGTCATTATGTCTATTATCTCTGCTTTCTCTTCTACCTGTTCTTTTATTATTTTATTGCTCCCCACGGGATAATTACTCTGTTATTTTTCCATCAGATGGATCAGATTTTTACCACAGTGACAGAATGTTGGCATATGAAAATGTGTAATGAAGCAAAATGAAGATATCTAATCAAGACAAACATAACCTTTTTGATTTTTCTGGTGTCTGCCAGAAGTTGAAAATTTGGCAAGGGACGTTGGGGTTTGCTTTTGTCTGTTTAACTTCATTTACCTGCACGTTGCAGATGACTCATAGAATTGAAAATAACCTACAAAGTGGTTTCAGTTACAGAATATGAGTGTAACAGCTTTTGTTTTCTATTAGGCTCTTCCTGGAGCTACAAATGAAGGGGAAGCAAGAATTTCAAGGCTAACACTTTGCAATCAAATTTGAATCAAGAAAGTTCTTTGCACTTGGAAGTTATCCTAGTTTGTAAGGTCGCCGTTTCTGTTTCTATTGAGATCATTTATTTTAATCTGCTGGTGAGCTGACTGTGGCTAATATAAATAACTTGAATTACCTCTATAAGTAGGCTTATTACAGATTCTGTTCTGAATAGAAAAATGTTTACTGGAAACAATTTCTGTTTTTCACATTTTTTTCACTACCGAATGTTTTTTTTTTTCCCTCTTTTCCTTTTAGTCAAATGCAGGAAATATAGGAAACATTGCCTTCTCCAACTGTTGAGAGTGCAAGGCTCCAGTAATTCAAAACTTGGGTGTTTCTCAAAACAGCACAGACTTCTACAAGAATTTTATATACTTGCAGCCCTTCTACTAACAGAGTTCTATTACTCTGGGAGAAGTGTGTCTCCTTTATAACTCAAATTTGCTTTTTGCTCTTCATATGAGGCATGATGCAACAAAGTGCATTCTGAGCAACATGATTTTCCATTTGTGTAGACAGAAGTGAAGTATTTGGGACACAATTGTTAAGGATGCCTTGAATGCTGTCCAAGAAAGCTAATTTTTATGTGAAAATGTAGCACTAAATCAGGATTCATTATCAGCCAAACTGCATGTGAATACCAGGCTGTGAAAATTAAACCACTTGAAGTAAATTCTCAAGCTGCCCTAACTACAATAAAGCCATTTCCCCCTCCTCTTGAAGCCCCAGTGCACACAGCAAAATGCTGATGTTAGAGAAAATGGTTTTGATAGTGAAGAACAGTGTCAGGATCTGAACTGCAGCATTTATCTGATACAATCTTATTTCTGTCATTTTGGTATCTTAATTTTCCTCTTCTGAACTACCCTGAGACATGTTTTGAAAAGGTAATGATAATGCTCTCAGCTGCTCAATCACAGTAATGGTTTGCAGGCTATCTTTAAGAAAATGGAGCTGTGTTAACATTTTATTATTATTACTTTGCACAACAGCAACATCCATAACAGTCAAATGATGGAAGCCTGGGTTCCTGTCCATTTGTCCCCTAAATGTCATCCATCACAGTTAGCTATCTCTCCTTGATGTCACTAATGCCATCGTGGGTGCCAAAGACACAGTGTGCTTTATTTAGGTCAGAGCAGCTCTCCCAGCTAGTCAGAATACGTGACAGAAGCTGGTGTTGCTGAGATCTAGTAGAAACTATCTTGGCTGATTTAGACCTACCTTTCCTCTGTGGGAACACAAATGTAAGGCTGCACTTCTTAACCCACCTGCCAATGTGCACTAGAGACATAATGTACTTCACTGGGGTGGGACCTCTCTCCTGACCAGCCAGAACATTGGTGATGGCAACTGGCAGGGTTGCTGCACTCTAGCAGAATGAATTTTGGCTGAATTTCACCTGTTCTTTCCTCAGCGTGGACCAAAACTTCAATCTCTCCTCCCTAAACCATCTGCCAGTTTGCACAAAGCTTGTGAGAAATTATCTATTCAAATTAGGCTGAAATGGGCCAGTAGTTAAGGTGGATGGTTTGGCAAATAGGTGAGCAGGCAATACTGAAGTTCTTTCCCTTAGGAAATCGGACTAACCTCCCCACACATCTACTAGGGACAAAGCCAACTTCTGATTCAACATTTCTAAGTAAGGGCAAACAATGACCTAGAATGAGCAGTGCATCGGGCTGGAAATGAATAGTGCCACCAGGAAGTTTTGAACGTCAGTGGAAGGAACATCTGCTGACCGAAGGGCACGAGCAGCACTTGCCGTGCACCATGAAACTTCCAGCAGCGCCACAGACAAAGCACTCACCCTGCATGTGGGGCTGCTTTATGCGGCCGGTTTGATACTTTAATCCAGGAACACATTTGTTTTCTAAATATTTACATGTTCCTTCGAGTGGAAAAAAAAAAAAAGAAGAAGAAGAAGAAAAAAGACAGAAATAGCCTTACAAACAAGGCTCATATCCTCCTGTTCTCATCTTTCTATCACCCACTGCTGCAGCTGCAGGAGCTGCCAAGGGCTCCCGGTGCGATCAAAATAGCAGAAGTAGGTGAAAGTTGGTGCAGCAGCACACAAACAGGCTGCTGGCTGCCCCTGCCGCCTGCGTTCACTGAGGGAAAGGTCGTGCTGCACAGCGCTTGCGCTGTTCTCGCTGGCTGCTCATATCTCCCAGGAGTCAAGAGTACAGTATTTGGATCATTTTACTGCTGGAGCTCTGGCCAGCAGCAGTCTGGGAGCTGGGAACATCCTTCAGCGTGCTCGTGGCAACTGAGCGGCCACGGTGGGAGATGCCTTCCTTTCTGCTTCTCTGCCTTTGAAATTCATGTCTGAAGTGTTGTGTTAACTGCCTCAAAATCAGGGAGAAGGGTGATGGTTTTGCTGGTTTCAGACCTTGCTTTTCAAAAATGTTTCTAGAGGTTTGCACAGCATTGAGTGTATTTGTTTTAAACCAGGAGGGTAGAGAGTGCAGAAAGAGGAAGAAAACAGTTCTGAAATATAGCTGTACCCTTCAGGAAAAAGGTTGGGACTCAAATTGTGGTAAGATATGCCTCACTCATACTGTTTATGTTGAAAAGTTTGTCACTGGGGCAGTAAGCTGCTTGTTCAATTCAGGAAGCTGCTAACTATGTCAGATAATAACAGTATTCAGTGTTGTTCAATATTCAGCCAAGAATCCCACTGCAGAAGACAGGTGAACTGTCAATATGGGTGGGAGCTGCCCTGAAGTGTGTATATAGCTGGGCGGATGGCCCTCTCTAGGCTTGGTTGCTACCTTAACAGTTCTTGTGGGAGTGAGTGTGTCATCCTCTGTGAGAGCTGCTGACACAGAGAAAGAAGAGGAGTGCCATTGGGACAGCTGCCACTGTGGGCTAAGGCTGCCTGTCCTCTGAACAGCCCTGCCCCACATAAGAGCTCCTGGAAAGAGGTGGGCAGCTTGAGCAGAGCCAGAACAAAATTGAAGGATAGTGGGACAATATAACTTTTAAGTCCTGGATGTGTTTCAGCAGAATTAGGAAACAGTTTGTACATACACATATACACATACGTATACACATAGATGCACACATACACACACATACAGTTCTGTGGGAATACAGGAAGTTAATAAAACAAGATGGTTCAATCCAAAAGCTTTGGATTAGCACTATGAGAAGGAGTTCTAGCTTCACCTGTGTCCCTTGTCTTGGGCCTTGAACTGATGCACTTACTGTTTTCTTTCTTTCCCCCCCCCCCTCCCCCCCCTCCCCCCCCCCTCCCCCGCCAGCTAGGATCACTCTGAGTGAAGATGCGTTGCTAATTCTTTTCTATCAGCTGTCCTTGATACTTTTGCCTATAGCAGGACACTTGGTGAAGTGGAGGTAATGGCTTGAATTTCTGCTCAGAGCAACTTTGAGCCACTACTCTAGGTTATTTTGTCTGAGGCTGATCTTAGAAAGCATTTTGTTTCCCCAGTTGGAAGATTTTGTTTTATTTAGTGCCTAGTATAGGGACTTGATAGAGAAATATAGTCTAGGAGGTACTGATTTAAGATGTGAGGCATCATCCAGAAGAGGAATCGCTGTGGCGTAATCTCATCATCTTTACAGAAGAGATGCAGGGTGCCTGGGTACTACCAGAATGCCACTTGCTCCTGATGTTTCAGGTTACCCAAAGGCACTTTGTTGCTTATTTGCAACATTGTGACTGTTATTACTCAAGTGTGAACTCATAACTACTCGAATACTGAATTCCCATAACATACTCTGCAGAAGATATTCATGCAGCAAGCTAATGGAATTTTCTTATCTGATTAAATGCATAACCGCAGGCTAAGTCATAATGGCTGTAGTTACATGTAAAAATGAAGTATACCTGTTGGAATAGTCCTGGAAAGGAGACAAGGCAAGAAAAAACCTCTGTGCTGCACAATTAAAATTTTGTCATTGTTTTTGTGTAATTATTGCAATATTTCTGTGTCACATAATGAACAAATTTTTAAGTAGGGGTAAATCATCTACTCCAGTGTCGCTGGAATATCAAGAACAGCCTAAACAAGGGAAGCTTTTCTTTAATTGTGGAATTGTTTTATTCTTGCACATCAGATTAGCAAAATACACAGTTTCACTATGCAGTGCTTGTTTTCTTCTTGTAACCCCTTTAATTTTTCTTTGTTACTTTATCCACACTGACTTATTCAAATTAAATCTTTGGTGCAGTCCTCATCTAATAGTCACTGAAATGAAAGATAAAACAGTCAGTCAGAGCTGTGCTGGTGTTTGATTTCCAAGATTTCAGGTAAAGTGATGTAAAAAAGAAACAACAAAATAACCAACCAACCAACCAACCACCAGCCAGCCAAACCAACATCTAGTTTTATTTTTCTTGATTTCGCTGGTTTAAATGATGCCAGCACAACAAATGCATTGTGGTAATGAAGTTTATGTTCAAGTAGTCACAAACACATGTTATTTAGTTTCGGCATGGGAGAAAAACTTTAGGCATTCAAAAACACTGGAAGATGAAAGTAGCATTTTAACTGATCTGTTCATCTATTTGTAAAGTGTTCTTAATATGTGCAAATACAACCCTTCATTTGCTGGGGAACCAGAGTCTTAGTACAAACAAACAGTGGTTTATTCGCAGGCATTGATTTCCTAAAGCCTTTTCTGAAATAAATAGTATTTTTGTATACGAGCAGTAGCATCTGTGAAACAGAGGTGAATTTTTTTTTTTTTTTTAATCCCACAAGATCAATTGAATTATGAGATTAGATGTGAGGGTGGGGAGGGGGAAATAATATCAATATGGATTTTCACTGCACACAAAAAAATTATATTTGTTAGAAATGTTTAAGGTCTCCATTTACATCCTGATGGGAAACATTGCAGTTTCGCTTTATACAGTGACACAACTACTCCTGAAGTGTGATTTGTCAAGCATTCCTTTTCATGGCTACTCATTATTAAAATATATTTAAATAAGTTTGAGTACTGGGGATTTTCTCATTCCTAGAAAGATCATAAGCTTACTCCCTGGTTCATTCAATACTGGGGAAGAGTTATGAATTTTTCATAACCCTCTGTGTCCCATGCCAGACATTCTGTTGTAAAAGCTTCAGAACCTGATCCTTGTTTGCAGCTGCCCATATGCTGAAACTTAAGAAACAGCAGAAAGGAAGCTATCAAGAAATGCATGTGTAGTTCCAGCAAGATCAGAGCAATAATTTGAGTAACGTAGGCTGATATTGGAACGGTGCTGCTACGCTGAAGTAAATGAGGGCAGCTGTATTTATTTCTACAGGTGTTTTTGGCTGTCTTAGAGTAGAGCATGCACATAAAGTGATGTAAACGTGAATCTTCTCTCATGCATGGGAACATAGAATCTTTAAATTTTACGTATTAAATCAAAAAGTAAAATCCTTGCTGGATTAAAGAATCCTAGTTGGAATGTGACTTTATTGAAGGTGACTTTCTTGAACGGCTTGAAAACAATCAGACTGTGTAACGGTGGAATCACTTCTATCATATTTCCCATTGAAAAAAATCTTAGTCAAACCCTCAGTACATTTTTTACTCTTGTGAAATACGATATATGTAGCATGAGCCCCACACTTTCCACGAGAACAGCTCAAAACTGCATTTTCCAAAGCAGCCTGTAATTGTGTGTGACTCAGCTGTGGCTGCCTAACAAGGGCCGTGAGACCCCGCAGCTCTAGAGTCTCGGGTCAGACTGGTGAATGCATTTCACCTTGGAAAATTATGTGCTAGGCTTGACCAACATCCTGAATTTCATTGTGTTTTGAAAACGTGGGATAAATTTCTACCCCAAGTCAAGTGTACAGATAAATTGCAGCATTCTGACTCCCAGTTCTCTTTTTCAAATACAAAAAGGGGGATGTGCTCCATGTTTATCCATTCCTAGAGAAATCTGACTGATACTGTACTTTTGAAACATCCAGATAATTCCAGCCCTTTATAGTCAGTTCATGTTTCAAATCTTGTGCCAAATGCTTGAAGGCCTCGGAGTAGAGAAGACCCAGAGGGAACATATAAAATTATATAGGAAAGGCACCAATTCACTTTTGCAGAGCAGTAATTTGGTTTGGTTTAGTAACCTGTGAAGTGGTTCACTAAAATGATGAACTTTAAGGAAACTATAAAGAGTGTGATTATTGATATTGGCTGTAGGTGACCTTTATGTGCTGAAAAGATCATGAGGTAGTCAAGACAAAAAAATTACAGCTTCTCTTTCTTCTTCTCTTTAATGGTCTGAAATTGAAAAATTGGATCTATTGAACCCCAGTTAAAAGTTAGGACAGCCAAATAAAACAAGGCTACAACCTGCAACTTACAGTTTTCCAGGTATGTTATTTGTACACCTTAGAGACTAAATGCTCCTGCTCATGGGAGCCACAATTCACCACCCTCATCTGAACACAAATCACTTCAGGTTATTTCCATCCATCCACTCTGCCATTAACTTTCTCCTCTAGTGTAAAGAAACACATTCCATTATTTCAAAGGAATCAATAAAAGCAAGGGTACTGCTCATACAAAGCATTGTCTCTGGCTCTTTTCCTAGCACTGTGATAAGAACTTTTGCCTTGCTATCTTTTCTATGTCTTTCTGGATGCAATTTTTTTTTTTTTACTGCTTTTGTTAAAGTAATCTGAACACCTGTCAGCATTGTCAAATTTATTCTTGTATTGATCAGCTTGCAGGACATGGTTAACACTTCAGCATCATATATCCCAGCATCCCATCGGTACATAGCAGGTACCATTTCAGATGCATTAGCTATGCAGGTGACATTTGGACTCTCCTTAGGAGCTTCTCTCACAGTTCTACACAGTGAACATGCTGACTGCTGCAGCATCGAGGGTGGCATTTTGAGTGTCTCTCATGATCTTGATAAGAGACCAAAAATGCGGTAGCATGCCTTTGGAAATACTCCATGACCCGACAGTGCCTCTGTGTCTTAGATGCTGGGAACTGGTGGAGAGAGTCCAGATCTGAGTTAGAAGAGCATCATCTTTCTTGATTTAAATAGCCCTGTAACAATTCCGCTGCAATCACGTCAGTTGAATTATTTTTTCCACAGCTCCTATCTTGTCCTGTCCTACTATTTTGGTTTCAATAAACATGTTTTCCAGAAGTACACTATGTAATTACCTTAGCTTTCCAATTCTTTCCATTAGAAAAGTGACTAGTTTGTACATTTTCAAAAATAAACTTTTATGTCTCATGTATAGATTACAACACAGCCAAACAACAATGCCAAAAACTTGCATTTTCTGGTTCCAATAGAAATGTATGGAGAATCTGATCCCAGCTGCTGTGTGCTTGTACTGCATAGCCCTGATGTAGCTTATAAGAAAATCTTAATGCTTATAGATTTGTTCTGACCAAAACTGCGCTGTCACCAGCAGTGTTCAACACGGACTTACAAATTCTTTGCTGAGTACACAGGGACACCCAGCAGCTGTCTATCTGAAAATAAGTTAAGGAGAATTTATTTGCTGGAAAGGACAGGCTTGGTGTGCTCGCTATCTACTGCACTGCTGTGGAGCTGCTGCAATGTTCTGTACTAGTCGGAGTTCAGATAATGACTGACGCATTCATGTATGCGTAAAGCGTACGATTTTCAACTGGATGGCATGAAATCTTGCCAGCTGCAAATAGTATTAAGTATGACATATAGGCATTGCAACACGTTGTATCACAGGGGATCACTGGGACATCCCCGAAAAGATGGGTTATCATCTCAGCAAGAGGGAAGTTGTTTATCTGTTATTTCCAGTTACTAGGTGGTGCGTCAACGACTGCGAATGAAGTCCTAACCCAAAGTTCACTGCATTCAGTGAAGTGTTTCCAGTTATTTCACCTGAAGTCTTCAGTATGAACTGGATCAAACGCCTCTTGAACCTGAGAGGGTAAAACAACTTGGGAAAGAAAAAAGATAGGCTAAGGCTTTGTTTTGTTTTGTTTTGTTTTGTTTTATAAGAAAATTATTTTGGTATCTTATTTGCCTTTTGTTCAGCTTCATATATCACACATAGACCAATTCCATGAGTTGAAAATTATTTCCTTACCACTCTTTAACTTGAGGAAAGCAGTGACCTAGGCTGCCTTTACAGTGAAAGAAAATAAATAGGCATTTATGTGCTTGTTTTAAAATCCCTTTCTGTGCTTTGTTTTTCATGGCTAAAATAAGAAACCCTTTGGTTTTTTTTAATACTTTATTTAATAAGTCCAAAGATTCAAGTCCATGAAGGTATCTCTCTTTGTGAGAGCCACGTAAGAGGAAGCTCTGGACAAATAACCATTTCTGTTTGACTACTTGGATAGGCGGTAGTAGGGTGGCTTTGCATTTGAGTAAAGGTCAAGGGAAGTAAGGACTGGGCTTGGAAAGCACTGAAGGAATGTTTCATATGACCTGTGAGTCAGAGACTTTTCAGATCGAGCAGTCATAATCCAATTTTTTTCAGGAAGTGCAGTAAGTTGTGTTCTGAGGAGCATCTCCTAACGCTTCCAGGTACAAAGATAGCAGTGATACCTGTGGTATGGTCCCCACCTACAGCGTAGCTTTTGGGGTCAGGTCTTTCATAAAATCACAATTCCTAGTTCCAATATGGCTGGAAGAGTAAAACTTCCACACCAAGCACTGATCAACAGAAAAACGATTTTACTACTCATGTTGCTGAGACCAATAAATTCAGTTTGTTCCCTAATATTACAGGACAAATAAGAGGGTTTTTTTTTTTGCACTGTTCAGAAGTTCAGAATTAAAATATTCCCTCTGCACCTCCTAAGCTTGCTGCTAGAGTGTATCTTTTTCATTTTTTTCAACTGATAGATTGAGTGCTTATCTTCCTTCATAACATTTTTCTGGGCTTAAAGATGATCTTCCAGTTGATTTTTACAGAGAAGCTTCTACAGATATTATTACAAGGAAGCTTCTGAACTGCTTTGGAAATGACAGATTTGTGTCTGAAAATAACTTGTCCAAGGGGTGGGATGGGAAAGGGAAAGGCAAGGTGAAAGGCAAAGCAAGGAAAGGCAAGGCAAGGAAAGGAAAAAGGAACGAAAAAAGGAAAGGATAAACGGAAATAGAGAATCATATGAGATCTTCCTTACATATTTTGGTCTTGTTTAACTGAAGAATTGAGGAGAAAATTCTTTTTAATACCGTGAATCTGGTTCAAAACCTTCCAGAGCTTAAAAAATAATTTAATAAATATTTACATGTGTTTTAATTTTGTTTGTTTTTCCGTAAAAGAAGCAGTTAAAATGAAGGAGGTAAAATAATTATTTTTACTTATGCTCATTTTTCTTTCTACATCAGGAAGCCTTGTTTTAAAACACATTTTGAGTTACATTTTTTCCTCTTAATTCCACAAAAAAAAAATCCTTTGTCTCATGATGAAACATGTCTTATGGTTCTTCCTTGTCTGTTTTTTTCAGGATAAAAATATCTGTCTGAAATGTTGCATGTAGAGACACTGCTGAGGGTGAGTGTAATCTCCAGGGTGAGGCATTGCTGCCACCTATGTTTATTTGCTCTCCAGCAGTTCCAGACCTTTCCTGAGTCTTCTTTTAGAGAAAATTTACCATCGCCTATTAATGTTACAGTAAGTGAAATTAAAAAATAATAATGTTAGCACACACAAAAAAGTTCTGCTATGAATCAGCAAGTATTTGCATGCAACCTGTTTGTCCATATCAGGTGAACAGAGAGGCTATTTCTTCTCCAAAAGAGTTACTGCTCTTGGAACAGGGAGCATCCTCCTGCCCAAGGAGTTGGTGGGGTCACTGACCATGGAGGTGTTCAAGAAACATGTAAGTGTGGTACTGGGAGATGTGGGTTAGTGGGCACGGTGGGAATGGGTTGATTGATGGACTAAATGATCTTGGGGATCTTTTTCAATCTTAATGAGTCTATGTTTCTATATTTTGCCTCTACAAAGAACCTCAAACCAGCCAAGATCAAGCAAACCAACCCAGTAAGTCAACCACAAAATTTCAGCATTCTTTATACAGTACTTGTGTTGACTCCTCTAGCATGTCATATTCTTCCGGTGGCAGAGAAACAAACCATCTTTCTGATCTGGAAAACAAAAGTTTTTGTGTCAGGAAAGGAAGATGACAAGCAAGTACATAAGACCTTTGTAATTGTGGTCAGATTTGAACTACATGGGGTAAACGTTGTATTTCTGATGATCTTTACAGAACAGTTTGTTAGGCTGCGCTATATTAACATATAACATAACAAACAGCATCTAGAAGAATAACCTAAACAAACAAAATCAAACAACAACAAACTCCCCTCAGATCTAGAAAGTTTTAGCTACTATAGGCTGTGAGCAAGCTTTGATACAGCCGGATAGTTTCTCCAGCTCAGGTTCTATGCTGCTAAAAAAAGGCAAATATGTTTCCCCACCTGTTCTGAGAACTGCAGTATTTCTGAAGATATCAGTTTTCTGCAAGTATTAAGCTCATAGAATATTGGTGTGAACTGACCCTAATTCTGTAAGGAACTTCATTGCAATTCTACACCAGCAATGCAATGTGGCTAGGACAATAAGCACAATAGTATATTACTGTCTAGTTTCCATGCAAACAGGCTGTGAGCGTTTGAACTAAATATAGGCTTCGTTAGAGCCTGGATTACATCTGCTGCATGACATAAACCCAAAGCTACTAGCTCAGATACATGGAAAGTATTTAGCTTGAGGACAGCATGAAAGAGAGAAACAAACGGTTCAGACAATCTGTTTCTGTTGGTAGCATGGTGGTTCTAGGTGTTAATCCTTTAAAAATGTCCTACTTAGGAAAAATCTGAATCTATAAAATTTTGTTGCATTCCTGATTTACACTGAGAGAGATGGTGTTTAAATATTGCCCTGCAACCGAACACAACAAAATATGAAACATTCTTTACTAATGTTTCAGGAACCTATCCCCCTCCCTATGCCTGATATCCTTGAGGATGCCTTGTTTTTCCCATTGGCACAGTGTCAGCATCTCCCTAACCCGGTACCCTTTTCCCTCCTCAGAAAGAAGCAGTTCCCATATCTGTCAGGGAGCTTGGTGTGCCTGCATGTCGCAGTGTCCCCATACAGCACAGCTTATTTTTTTTTTGTTTGGTGTTTACGCAGAGATGGTAAGAGAAAACATTACCTATGTGCACACCAACAGTTAATCATCTAGGATTTTAAAAAGTCATTGTGAGACCTAGTCCAGGCCTCTGGTCAAACTGTATCTTCTTTTCTCTTGTAAGAGAGGGAAATTCTATAACAGTTTGTGGGACAACGCTCTCTCCTGCATTGAAAATCAAAACTTCCATGGGAATTCAACATGATTCCTCTGAAATTATTCTGTGCATTTCCTACCTAAATTTTTCAAATCTGTGCCAGTTCTCACTAACTGTGAGTCTATCCCTTTGTTTAAACAGATACCAGCTAAGCATTTAGTAGGGGACAGTACTGCCACTAACCTCTGTGTAGGCACCTTATCCAAAAATAGAAGGACGTGTTGTTAGAACTGACAAATACCTTCTATATGCCCAACTTTCTGGAAGCATAACTTAAAGCATGTTAAACAAACAACTAATCCTGTTTTCAAAGTGTTGACTTCCAGAGTTAAATGAGCAATGAGACACTATCATAGACCCACATTTAGGGGGCTGAAAATACTTATTAGGGAAGCTGCTGCTTGTTCCTCTTGACCCAGGGCTTCTGCTAAGTGCATTTAAGTGGAAATCACTCCTGAAATGTGAAAAATCTTGGTGTGCACTCTGCAGGTATGGTGTGGCTGTTGCAGTCACATGTGTGTCGTAGCCTTTCTTGGTAAATAATCAGAGAGAAAAGGTGGAATTTGGCTACCTCCTGAAGTGAAATTAGTTGCATTTTAATAAACAAAGAGGTAAAATGTTGAGGAAAACTATTGTACAGACAGAAAAAGGGTTTGAAACTACTGCAGTAAACAAATTCTATCTCCTATTCCACAAAACACCCCACATTCAGCCCTGTGTGGCAATGCATGATATCGTGACAGCTAACCCAGTTTTTGTGGAACTGCCTGAGCTCAGGTCTTTTCCTTGCTGAGATCCTTATAATTCTTTTTATTATGCTCACCCTTTATGTTGCCTGGTTGCTTGCAGCCATACTAAACACCCTGCTTTCCAGATTTTGTTTATATTTGTTTCCAGTGTTTATATCTGGTCACTGCAGTGTCCTTTGATGTTCACTAAAGAATTTATATATATTTTTTAAGTTTCTTGGAATTTTATTTGCTGATTTCTAAGTAGAAATAACAAATAAATTTTCAGGAAAAGTCTTCAAGCTGCTTTAGTGGTCCCTTATTTTTCTAGTTTGTACATTCCTGCATTGTGTGTCACAAGATACACAAAAAGCAGCTTCTCATATCATCGTTATGTATGAACAAGAGGCAGTGTATGAGGAAGCTGTGACTTGCAGGTGATTTTATTTCAAATTCTAGAGAAAGAATCTTTCTTTTCCCTGATCATTTTGTCCAGTGCTTCCCTTATTAGTTGCAGACCAGCTCATGTTTCTGATGGTGGCAGCACTGATTTAAAATAAAACAAGAATCCTTCGCCCACATAATATTAAAAATATAGTAGAAGGGCTCCAGCTGTAAGTCCCTTTACCCACACCCAAAGAGGTATTAACTGTCAAGTAATTTGGCAAATGGAATCTGAGATAGTTCTGGAGGTCAACATGTAGGACAAAGTCAGATGGCAACATCTGCAAGATAATAATGAAAATAAATAGTTAGTTAAATATCCATCTGTAGAAATCTTCTCTTAAATTCTAAAGATATAGTAAATTTTACATCCTTTTACTTGCTAGGAAGGTCACTTAGATGTTGTGCAGTGCATAGTCCCAATGTATCTACGTGGTCAGTTTTCTTACATACAATAAAATAAATGGGAAAATTTAGGAGACACATTTGGTACTCATTATGAGTAAATAGTACTTACTTTTGAAGAATTATAATCTAACAGATAGTGTCAAATAAGATATTTATGACAGAGGCACTACATCATATAGATAGACTGGTGTATACATTAAGTTCTTCTCTTCTGTATTGTCAAAATACTATCAAATAGGCTTTTGAAAAAGCCTGCAAATTACCTATGACAAATACAATCAAGTGTGCAGAATCATTACAGTATTCCTCAAAGGGTAGAAAATCACTAGGCAGAATCACAGCATTTCAGCACGGCTGAGGTGGGCAGGAGCTCTGGGTCCATGTGGCTCACTCCCTGCTCCCCAAGCAGGGTGCCCAGGCCCATTCCAGGTGGCTTCTGAAGGTCTCCGAGGAGATCCCACAGCCTTTGGTACCTGTGGGTACCCTCTGTGCACCCACACAGCACAGCAGTGCTCCTGGTGTTCAGAGAGACCTCTTGTGTTCCACTTGGTGCCCAGTGCCTCCTGTCCCAGCACTGGGCACCAATGAACAGAGCCTGCCTCCATCCTGTTTGCACCCTCCCCTCAGGTATTCATCACATCAGTCAGATCCCCCCAGAGCCTTTCTTTCCCCAGGCTGAACAGCTCCTGCTCTCTCACTGTCTCCTCACAGCACAGATGTTCCAATCCCTGCACCATCCTTGCAGCCCTTCATTAGGACTCTCTCCAGTAAACCTTAATCTGCCTTGTACTGAGGAGCCCAGAACTAGACACAGCACTCTATGTGAGGCCCCACCAGTGCTGAATAGAATGATCACCTCCCTCAGTCTGCTGACAAAATTCCTCCCAAGGCAGCCTAGGGTACCATTAACCTTCTTTGCAGCAAGGACACACTGCTGGCTCACATTGGACTCCATATCCATCAGCACCCCACATTTCTTTTTGCTCTCCAGCCCAGTGAGTCCTGATGCTGGGGTGGCTCCATCAGTCCGTGTCTCAGACCTCCCAGGTCCCTCTGGGTGGCAGCATGGCCCTCTGGGTGTATCCCCATTTTTCCCAGTTCTGCCACCTTTGAACTTGCTGGAGGTCTGTCTTCCACATCACTAATGAAGATGTTTAACAGGGCAAAACCCTCCTGCTAGGCCTCATACCATCAACCACCATCTGAACAAATGAGCTTAGCCAGTTTTAAATCTACCCCACTGGCCAACATGAGGCTCTTCTGGGAGATAGCATCAAAGAACTTACTGTAGTCCAGGATGACAATACCCACTGCTCTCCCTCCATTTTATACTTTCTCTGCATGTAAATTTTCTAGGAAGCTCCTGAGTATGACTGACATGAACAAATGTACAATTCTTACAGAATCATTTACAATTCCATCGCAGTTTTCAAAGGCTTGAAGAGACAAATGTAAGGCAGCAGACAGCAAATCGTTCTGCCGCCTAGTGGCAGTATCTCACTACGTAGCAGTAATTAAGTGTTACACTTTCTTCTTGAGAATTCTCACACCTATTATTTTCTCTTAGTCATTTCTTTTTCATGCATTAGAACTTCTTTACAGTAAAAGATCAATCGATGTCAGAGCCTTCTTGTATATACCAAGAAGTCTGAATGAATAGGAAAATCAAGAGTATTGAATAACTGTATTTTACTAGCAGTGCAGCAGTCCCATCAAATCAGCAGTATTTGAACACACACTAATAAAAAGGTAAGGGGGAAAAAATACTGCTCCAGTGGTTTTGTAATCGTTTATGGCTGGTTTTCTTATCTCCTGTTTTAGACACAAAACTCAGTTAAACAAGAATTTAAATTGACAAAGAATAAAAAATGACTGGTGACTGTTCCAATCCTTTTGATGCATCATGTATATGCACTGCTCTGGAATATATCCATGCCGCTCACTGAAATTTTTCGCAGCCTGTTTCACAGCTCACCAGAGGTTGGGGGATAAGGATAGATACTTCCTGGATATGAAGCAAGCCCATAAAAATCAAAATGTGCACTATAAAAGAGCTGCCTCAGCATGCTTTGAAATTCATTGAAATGATGTTTACTGCATACACAAAGAGCCATTTCTTAGGCAAACAGGAAAGAGATGATATGAAGCCCATATTAATAAAGCAGAATATTAGCTGCCCTTTTTTAGGAGAGACATAAAGAAAGTACATGCATAGATGAACCAGTGGAAAGCAGAATATGTGGGCACCCCCAGAAGAGATGTTTATTTGCTGGACAAAGATGAATGTATATGGTCTAGTGACTAGTGGCGACTATGCAGGAGCAGGCTGGTAGAACTGAGGTGGGTAGAGGTGAATCTTTCACAACACGTATTTATGTGATCTTTTACAATAGACAGGTCGAGTTGATTTGCAGCTCATCTGATTAAAACATGTCATCCGCATTTAGGCTACAGGCATCTCCCAGCACCAAGGACTGCACTCACTCATGCAGCAGCTATCCAGCTGCTCTGCTCACTCAGAGGGAGGCCTGGAGGCTCTGAAGGAGGCAAGTAGAGCTGGGCAGTGCTGCAGCCTCTCTGAGCTATTTGCCAAGGCCCCTCAGCCTCTCCCTCACGTACCATATCTGTGCCCATGCTGTTCTTCAGCAGATGAGACCCTCATGTAACACAGGGTCCAGGAGATGCCAGCAGCACTGCACAGATGAAGGACAGCTGTGCTTCTAGGGACTGTTGGTCTCCAGTGCATTTGCAAACTTCGGTGTTCTTCAGCTTCCATGAGCAGAAGCAACTTGTCTTGGGAAAGGCTGGGGTAGGGTGGGCTCATAGTGAGGCACTTTGGGGAACAACGCAGCAGTGTCAGGACAGCACTGACAGATTTTGTGGCTGACACACAGTGTTTCATGGGCAACAAATCTGATCCTCAATTGAGGTTAAGAGATTGCCTCTCCCAGCTTTCCTAGGCTGACTGGCACCACACAGCCAATGAGACCCACAGCAGCTCTGCACCAGCCCTGCTGGGTGATGCTGAATAGCCCTGCTGTAAGTAGGTCAGACATGCACACATGGAATCAGCACTTGTCTTAGTCACTCGGAAGCAAGCCTTCTGCTCCCACCACTAGGATAAAACACTTTTTGGAGCGTAACAGCAAGGTGCGGGGCATCTGAGACAGCACAACCCTGACAAGAACTCCCTTTCCTCCTCTATAGTGGGCATTGTGAACAGATAGACTTCAGACTGTCACATTCCCTGCATTATGTTCATACTCCTGCAGGGAACGTGGGTTCATGGGGTTCTTGCTGTACACTGGCACTGCATGAAACAAGTAACTCAATACAATCAGACTGTACAGTTTTCCTTTCTCTGCATGCACTGTTGTCAGATGTCTCATGGGCCACATGGGAATATGGTCTGGGGATGGGCACTTCCTTGATTAGGCCATCAGGGAGCCTCACCACCCTCTAACTGTCCAAGAAGTAACAGAGTTACATATACAATCCTTAACCTCCCTAATACTCCCTATTTTCCACTGTAGCCCATCTCTCCTAGCAAGCAGCTTTCTAGCAGAGAGAACTCTTCCTTAAAGATGACTTTTGTCTTAACTTTTCAATTAGCATTTCCAGCTTTGTTGTTTTCTGAAGTTGCCCAGTTGCTCCAGGAAACAGAGGCCAGCAGCTATTCTTCACAAAGCTGTGTGGGATCAATTTGACACTACAGAGCACTACTGCAACAGATATCTGTGACAGATATCTTTCTGTCCATCTCTCCAGGATTACTATCCTAGAATTCCCCCAGTAATAAACTTTGTTTACCTGTTGTGCAGAAGGAAAGCCCCTTCATAGTCCTGTTGCATTTGATGACCACAGTTCCAGAGGTAAGAGAAGCTGCCACCTCCTGGGGCCATGAATTTCATGCTGATATCTCCATTTTCTTGGGTGGAAACACAGATACAATTCTTTCCTCATTCTGTCACTGACTTGACATCAGCTGGGCCGTGCTAGAGGGATGCCTCAACCTGAAATCACAACAGCTTCATCTTTGACTGTCACTGTCTCTCCTTTTTTTCAATCAGGGAATGATTGCACTGTGACTGCTGACATTTATTCACAGAATGATTGCTGTCTCTGCTGCTTCGGAGTGGCTTTTTCCACCCACAGTCATACGAGAAAGAGGAGGGGTACACCAATCCCTTTCACACCCTTCTCACTTTCTAGCCCTACTGTTCTTGGACCCTTGCATAAATCTTGCACAGCTACTTGTTCTGACTCTGTCCAGTCCTAAAGTTCATCTGGGGCCTTAACTCACCTTAATCCCTATTTACTTTAAAAAATATTAGCTTCATACCAATCTAGTGTATGATGTCCTAAACAACCCTGCTTCCTCCATCTCTTCTGTGGTGTTTGCAGACCTCTAGGCTAAGCAGAATGGAGCAGGAGTTTTTATTACCAGTGGACAAAATTCATTCTTGCCCCAAGAACATTATTCTAGAGATGCTTTTTTTGTTGCAGGCATAGCTGGGTTATGCTTGAGGGGGGTGGACAGGCAGCCCTTGAGAATGGCATCAGGCATGAAATGCCTACATCACAAGGGGTGGCTTAGAGGATAGTTGTCAGTTACATTCGTATACATGAGGGAGATATAGGCATCCCTCAGACCAAAAAATGTCTGAATCAAACTGCACACCAAGAAGAGACATCTCAATGCAGCAGATGGATGTGCAGTACAATTGCGGGGAAGAAGTCAAGATTAAGAATTGCCATGTACTACTGATGGAAACTGCTGAATCACAGCCTGAACCTCTGATTGATCACCTGAGGCGAGCAACCAGTCAGCCACAGGAACACAGGTGAAGGCAATTCAGCTGTGCTGCACCTCTCCTTGACCCATTTAAGAGCTGACTAGCAGTGGGGAAGGCTCTCTTCTGGAGGTCTGCTCTGCTGGAGTTTCATAGTTAGCCCAGGATATGGGTAAGTATCCTATCTATTCTGCTTTGGTATAATAATTTTGTAGCTAAGCTCTCTGGTGTATCTCATAACTATAACATCTGTATGTTCGTTGATTGTACAACTACAGTAACAGTGCTAGAAGCCTGCTGGCTTTCAGATCTGCAATTTGAGGGATCCCAAATCACCTCACCTTTTTATGCCACTGACATGCAACTTTCTGCTTGGATGTTTATTATGATAGATAGGTTATTAATTTTGGCTACATGAGCCAGCCACTAAATTCCAGCCTGATGTGCATAAGTGATTTGATCTTGCAAGGACCTGTGGTATGTATGGTATAAAATGGTATGAAGGCTACTTGCCTGCTGAATGCTAATTTGCACTGTGTTGGTGGAACAATGTGTGCTGCCCTATCTTTTCCCTGAGGCTCCCTTACTAAGATGGTTACTTTGTCTGAAAGCTCATCATATTCAGTAGTAATTTTCCTCAGCTCCTCCACTATTTATTTTTAGAATTAAGTAAGAAAAAAATACCCATCTACAATCCTAGATACTGACAGCTATTTGGGATCAGAAGCAATGTAGAAATAATCACGCTCACACACAGCAACATTAAATTCCCTTAACCAAGCAGCAATTTAAAACAGCGCAACAAACTCCACCCCAGAACTGTTTTATCATCCACCCGCTTTTAAGAAGATTAAATTGTTATATTTCTCTGCTGCTTTCATCTTCCCTCTGTGAGTGCCATCCAGGCCTCCAGGCAAGCATAGCTGCTTATCCTCATCTGGAGACTTCAAGTCAGGGAAAACAAGAGAAAGCAAAAAAGGCAGACTTACTTGTCAACAAGCTACGGGTATGGATTAGAACAGCTATACAGAAAAGACATATTTTAATGCTATGCATAGCAAAAACTCAGGGCACCTCTTGAAAATTTTGTCAGGCACTAAAATGTTGAAAGCCAGTTCTAAAGAGATCCTGATCACCTCCATAATAAGTCCCTGTTATTGTCCCTGTAGATGGGATATTAAGCTAGAATTTCTGATTAACTTACACCAATTGTCAGTCCAACTCGTGGTTAAAACACAATGGAGAGGCCAGCAATGTCTTAGGCAGAAGTACGAAAAATAACAAGTATTTCAAACAGACATTTTAGATAAACACTTTTTTTTAGGATCCAGTACGCATTTCTGCTTCCTTCAATCACAAGAATTATGTGCCATAAGTTTCAGTTTGTTGTCAAAAATACCATTTACCAGGTTACATCCTAATACATCTCCAAGATACATTAAATTCAGGGAGCACCTTATATGTACAGCAGATTTTAACTTGGACTGGTAAGGCTGAGCTTTAAGTTAATATTTAGTATATCTCTGGAATTGTGCACAGAAATGTCATCCCCTTTCATGTCTGTATCAATGCAAGCTATTGTTTTAATCAAATACAAAGGACTGGATTTTAAACTAGGTAGTGTGGGGAAATTAGATAGGATTTTGCAAAGAGAAGAAAACTGCTGTAGAGATCTATGAGTTGCTAATGCTTCTATAAATTCAGCCATTTTTCCTCCCCCCTTTGACCAAGCTCTTGAGTCATAAGGAACTTGACACAGACCCTAATGGACTCTCCCATTTAGTTCCTTGGTTTGGTTTGTGTTGTTTTTTGGGGCACTTCAGCCTATTTCTCTTCTGAGTCCTTTATACAAGCTCTAGAACTCTCCTTTTGCAGCTTCCTTAGCAGTTCAGAGCACAAGCTGGAACAAAACACTGTGAAATCCTTCCAGTCTCAAGTCCTTCTTCTAGAGGCTGCTGAGTTCCACTCAGGAAAGTGTCTTTCAGAAACTCTCAGTTCCTTCCCAAAGTGCCTGGTTTACTGCTAAGTTTTCCAAACTTTTCCCAGCACACCAAAACTTTTCAAATGAAATGAACAATTTGCATTACGTGGCAAGCATTTGCAATTTAAAGAGGCAGTAGTTAAATTTCCAGACGTTTCTTCCTTGTGTACCATTTCCATGCCTCAGTTAAAAGTGCAAAAACAGAAGCCTGGGTAATGCTGTGTTTGAATAGGCAGAGCCTCAAACAGGAAGCCATGTCCATAATTCCTATTTCAGATGTGCTGTACTGCTCAGTTTCAGGATGACACAAAAAAGAATTTCTTGGAGAATTATGGTTATCTTTCATGGGAAGAGTAGGATTCCATAGGATTAATTTTACCTTGAGAAGCAACTTTAATCCACAGTCATGCTGCTTGGCATCTCTGCTAAGTTTCCTTTCATTAATTTACAGAGATGTAGATCTAACTTCCAGTTAATTGCTGTTTTAGTTGGTGCTTATTATCACTTCACGTTTGTAGTACAGTTTACCAAGTCTTTTCAATCACAGTTGACAGATGAATCAACTAACCTCTCTATAGGTAGGTAGACTTTGGAATTTATAGTTTCATATAAGGAGCAAATATGGGGCGTATATCAATCACAGTGTATGGTTAACATTATGAATGCAGCCTGCTGTTCTATTTTTTGAAGGTAGGATGGAAAGAAGAGCACTCATGTGGATTGCTCTGTGAGAAATGCTGCTTTCTGTGCATAGGCATTTTCCCTTCCTGCAAGTGCCATTCTTTTTGCTCTTAGCTCTCCTTCATTTTCTGTTCTGTTGCTCGAAGAGCAGTAAGAATAAAATGATTTGTTGCAGCCTTGCTACTCCTGCGCTAGACACCCAATGCATCTCATGCCTCACTGCAATCAGGTTGATTTAAAATCCTGAAACCAGCACCTTATCTTCCAGGTCCCTCAGCTATGTGCATGTACAGATGGGTGCCCAAAGTCCAACTTTGTTGAAACTGTTATTATCTGTCCTTCTAACTAATCTCTTTGGTGACAGAGCTGCAGGAAAGTGAAGATCAAAATATGAAAAGAGGCTTAGAAAATATTGTCACAAAAATCATTGTTTCTAATCAATATGGAACTTGCTCATCTACCAGAGATATCCTTGTTCCTTCTACTTCTGTACCACATCTCACAATTTTGCCATTCCTTTCTGAGGGGAAAAATTCTTCTTTTTAAGGTACTTAAGGTTTTTTCAGCTTTGCACATGTATTTGAGCAAAGATCTAGGAAATGGGAATCTGTTAATTGCAAATCAATTGTTAGAGGAACCATTACTGACTTTGTGCCAGATATCTTTTAGATTCATTGTTTGGTACTAGAGCCTATTGTGAATATTCAGACTATCCCAGCTTGCAGGAATTTCAGCCCAAGACCCAGTGATGTGCCTGGAGAACTAGATGCTTTTAGCAAACAGTTAAGAAAAGCTCTCCAATGCCCTCTCTTTAAACTACTTTTTCATACTAACCAACTGCCCATGCATTTCTTGAAAGACCAGCAACCAGATCATCTGTGAAAAGAAGATTTCTAAAGCCATGTGTAATAGTGCCCTACAGAGACATTAGTGCCATAACAATAAACCTGACTTTAGAAGTGATATTCTACATTTTTTTCTGAAGGGTGCTTTGATTTTTTTTTTTTTTTTCTGTCTTTTGATCCTTTGTTTAATCCATTGCCTTTGAAAAGCTGCAAGGCATTTTTTAACATCCTCAATTATCTGCAGAGGTCTATCATGCAAAGCGTCTGAAAAGTAGTGGTAGCATCATTTGCATTAAGCCCTGCAAATGTTGGCTTTGAAATTAATTTTTAATCTTCCTGTGGCACAAATTTCCAAAAGGGTTTGCCTACTTCTGTTATACTGTTACTGCACTTTGTGAAGTAGGAGTTGTTGGTGCCTAAGGGAGGGAAATACAATGCACTGATAATCATTTGTCTCACGTTGCACTATAAATGGTTATTGGCTGTCACAGCAACTTAAGCCAATCTTCATTAGTAAATTGCACGTGAACATCTCTACATAAAGTGACTTCAAAACAAAATGGTGTCAATTTGCTTCCCTTAGACATTTCAAGTCTAGCAACCAAATATATTACACAAAATGTTCACAGAAACCTCTAAAATTGTGTTTCTGTAAGTTGGAAGAGGGGAGACAGGCAAATAATGTGCTTTGGGTATTTTAAGGATAGACTTTTATCCCATGCAATTAGTAGGCTGTGATGAGCTCCAAACTTCCCCTTAATTTCCAATTTCTCTTTAGATGATGCCATGGTTAGTGTGTATGTGTACAACTGACCTTTGCTGAAGAGAAAGCTGCTTGTCAGATGTGCATAATTGCTAATTATTTTGCCCTCTGTTGATCTAATTACGTAGTTTGAAGCTAAAATACTACCTTATGAGTTCACAGAGCAAGAACTTAAGATTATTTTTAAAACTTTAAATTTAAACTTTGCCCT
Source organism: Tetrao urogallus (assembly GCF_951394365.1). Lineage (NCBI taxonomy): Eukaryota > Metazoa > Chordata > Aves > Galliformes > Phasianidae > Tetrao > Tetrao urogallus. Next base: position 27,927,468 of record NC_136820.1, on the reverse strand, counting down.
GCTGCACATTCACCTGGTAATTAAGCCCAATACATAATCACATAATGCCTGCTGGCAGCATATAATGAGTTGGATAATATTATGGATTTGTTTGAGAAAACGTAAAATTAAGGCAGTCCTGGTGCACTGAAATGACTGAATGTTTTTCATGAAGCATTGTTAAAAAGATGCCATTGATTATGACTACTTTTTGTTAAAAAAAAAAAAAAACTTCTAGAAATGTAAAGATCTTATCCCACTTTGTAAAATTAGTAACGATACAAATTACTTTAGAACAAGAAATAAAAATGACAAGAGCTTATGCTGTGGAAAATTATGGAAGACAGTGGCGGGAATGAGGTCAAAGAGAACAGAGCATTGCTTGTAGGGAAATTAGATATTCCTTCAGATAATTATTTAATGGGACTAACTGCATATTTTTCTCATGTTCCCAAATTCTGCCAATTCTGGGATCACCTATTAAAAATACAGAGCTAGACTTGCTTCCCTCCAAATCTCCTCACAGTAGGTAATTTTGAAGAGAAGCTGTGGTTGTTTTTTTTTTTTTTGTGCTAATAGGGCTGCTGACACTCTTTTGTACACGATCTCCCACCACTCAATGAGCTTTTGTCTGGACCTATTGTGTTTCATAAGTGTTGGTTTGTTTTCACTTTTCCTTTGACATCACCATTTTGATGTTTCATTTCTGTACTTGAAAAACAGTGGACCACCCCAGCAAATATTGCCACTTTTAATGAGTATCAAAACTGTGTCTCACTGGACAGGGTTTTACAGTGTGTTTTAAATAAATTCCTAGGTGAGTTGTTAATAGAACATAAAATGCTATTACTTTGTAACAAAAACGTGGGACTCAACAGCTTTACAGACTTATTTATGATGTACAAATAGTGCTTAATAATACCATTTTAATGGCTACTAAGAGCTACTATGGACATTTAATATGAAATAGTTGAGGAAATGCCACAACAGTGTAGGTTTTTGACCATCATGGTCAAAAGGGCAGAGTTAAGAGACGCTGTGCTCATTCACACTCGATAAATACTTGATATTTTCATATAGTATGATGGCATGCTGTACCATATGATGCCATGTTGTATGTATATGATACCAAGATATCTTTGTCACATATGTAAGATATCATGTTAACATAGTGAATCCTCACCAGACCTCATCAGAAACCAATCTGATTTGTCAGCTCAGGAGTACTAAATGAATCCAAAGCCCTCTTAGAAACCAGACAGGAATAATTTAAATGACAGCTAAGTTTGAAGTGTATTTGCAAAAGACACACAATCCCCCAACAACCTCAGACAAGTTTGAGATGTACGCTCAAGTTGAAACCAAGGCCAAGGCTTTTGTAAGTAACCAGCAGTTTCCGAATTTGTATTGAGTATCTGATTTTGGAAGGGCCTTACTTTCAGAAAGGACTAGGAACTGCCCCAAATGTGCACTTAAAAACAGAATTTTTCCACATGCCCCAGGCTGTACAAGCAGAAGATGATGTCTTAAAATTAATCTTACAGGAGAACAAGACACAAATCTTCTCTGCTTCAGTTCCAATTACACTGAGAAACAATTATTTCATCACCATGTCTTCATCCTCAGTGGATGCCATTGTTCTTCAAGGCTCTTCATTTCCTGGCCAGGTGCAGTCCATCTAGGTCTAACACAAACAAGATGAGATGCAAATCCTTGATAGTTTTCCACTAGTCTGGATCTACCACACACTTCTCAGGACAGGGCTGGACCTGGAATGACAATGGCTGGTGTTGGTACATCCTGCTAAAACAAGCAAGGTGTGTCCCTCAGGGGTCAGTACTGTGACCAATGCTTTTTAACATCTTTATCAATTACATTGACTGTGGGATCAAATGCATCCTCTGCAGTTTGCAGACGACATCAAGCTGTGTGGTACAGCTGATGTGCCTGATGGGATGCCATTCAGAGACCTAAACAGGCTGAGCAGCAGGCCTAGGTGAATCTCATGAGGTTTGTCAAATCCCAGTGCAAGTCTTACACCTGTGCTGTGGCAACCTGCACTATCAGTACAATCTGGGGAATGTTAGGAGTTACCAGTGCAGCCCTGCTGAAAAGGGTGTAGGGGTACTGATGGATGGCAGCTGGGTATGAGTCAGCAGTGTACCCTCGTAGCTCAGAAGGGCAAATGTGGAGCCCTGTCCCTGAAGACCTCTAAGATTAGGCTGTATGGGACTCTGAGAAACCTGATGAAGCTGTAGGTGTCCTTGTTTGCTGAAGGGGTGCTAGACTAGATGACCTTTAAGTGTGCCTTCCAACTCAAAGGTTTCTATGATTCTGTTGGTCTGGTCATAATGGGGTTGATAGCCAGGCCACCATGGAGCTGGTACCAAGGTGGTAGAGAAGGTGGTGAGTAAGCAGGCATGGTGTGATATTGAGATTGCTTTAAGGGTGATGAAAAAGATGCGGTAGAGCTGCTGGCTGAGTTGGTGTAAGGGAGATGTGAAGGAAGCTATGGGGGATGACAGCTGGACTGTGCAGGAGGTGATGGCAAGGCCCTCGCAGGAGCGATAACGAGGCTGCCACAGAGCTGGTGGCTGAGCTGTCACGGGCCGAAAGCTGCGCCCGTGTGGGAGGTGACAGTGAGGGGACCTCGGAGCAGCTGAGGGGGCTTCTAGAGTGGGGAGCGTCCGAGCGGGCCCTGGGCCCCCACCCCACGCTGCCACCTGCCTTGCGGCCCCGCCCGCTCCTCCTTGCCGCCCCTGGGGACGCCGAGCGGCGGCGGTGGGGGGTGTCGCTGCCGGGGGCGCGCGGGAGGACGAAGAGGAGGAGGGGGCGGGAGGAGGAAGGCGGCAGCTCTCGGGAGGAGCCTGTCCAGCGTGAGACAGCACATTCAGCCGGCGGCGGCGGTCCTGCCGCAGGAACGGGCGGCACCGCGCACCGCCGCGGCGGCCATTTGGGCTGCGGGGTTCGGTGAGAGCTGCGCGGCAACGGGAGTCGCTCCGCATCGCTCGGGCGCCGACGGAGGTAAGGCACCGCGGGGCCCGGTGGGGGCCGCGCTGAGGCGGCGGTGCGCGGGGCTCTGCTGGCAACCGGGGGATTGCCGGGGTGCCGCCTTCCCGTCGGGTGCCGGGCCGGCGGGCAGCCGCTGTGGAACGCGCTCGGCCCCGGCAGAGGATGGGGGAGCTGGGGTCGGGGCAGCGGGCAGCACCCCGACCGGCCGCACCTGCTCTGATGAGGGCGGCCGCCGGGTGCCTGCTCTGAGCCTCAGCGCCGCGGAGGTTAACGCGGAGGGAGGAAAAACAAAGTTTTCCGTCTTTAATTTGTTTTTAGCACTGCGTGAGCAACAGAGGGTTTGTTAAAGTCCGCAGCGATAGTAGATGGAGAATGAGATCTTTTCCAGGTGATTGGCAGGCAGGGCCAGAGGATGATCAGTGAGAGGCCTTTTTTGAGGCGGTCAACTATACAGTGTCAAAAGGGTGTGATTACAGTTACGTCTCCTGGAATGCCCCGGGTCAGCAGATAGCCGAAGGCCCCACGGCATCTCCTAGACAAAGCCCCTCTCTCATTAATGGGAGCAAAGCAAGTTTCTGCAGTGATGTTGACATTAGCAAAAAGCGGGAAAAAAAATCAGCTGTGAATACACATAAAATAAAGCTTATAACCAGACTGAGGAATGCAACCTCCTAATACAGCAGGCATGAAATGCAAAGACCTGACGTGAAGTTGGCACATGGCTCTGGCACTGTGCCTCTTAATTCACCCTGACACGCTGGGTTTTGTTCGCTCCTCGCTTCCGTGTGAGGATGTTGAATTGCCTCTGAAATTACTCTAAGTGTTATGAAGCACAGTACTGTAAAATCAGTTTCCAAATGGAAATGCAAAGCCCAGCACTGTGCATCTGTCTCCTGGTAGATGGTGTTGTCAGAGCCTCTGGGAGGAGTTTCACTGCTGTTGCTACCAGTGTGCTTTGGTGAAGTGCCTCACTCGTTCTCGCTGTGTTAATGGGATGAAGTTACGTGTCTTCCTTTCAGATTCAATTATGTTCCTCTTATTACTTTCTTTTCACTTACAAGGACTTCTCTAGCAGGAGTCTCATGCTTGGAATGAATTTCATTCACTCTCACTGTGATTTCCTTATAATTCTTAGCAAAAATGTCTGTCTTTAGTGCAGCTGTATTCATTCCCTGCCCTGGGGGTGCACCCAGGTCTTTGCCTCCAGGAGCACTCAGTGTCATCATCATCAGCTGCTCTGTAGTGTTAGTAATCTATGACAATGTGAAATGTATTGCCCCTTCTGCTCCTCCTTCCCTTACACAGACTGCTGTAAGCATTGTGGCTTGCTATCCCCCTCCTTGTTATTCAGAAGACTTCTGAAGACCTTGTGTTATAGCACAAGGAAGAGATTGCTTAGATTAACAGGATTGTTATTCTAGCTCTCCATGTCTCTTCCCAACCATAGCATACCTTTAAACAAGCATTACCTGTAGCTCTTCCTATGTACAGTTCAAGAGAAGAATCGTCCTTCAAGGAGCAGCAGTAAGGCATGCCCCGCACATGCAGTGATTACCAGAAATCTGGTTACTCAAATAGCATTCAGGCAAACACTTTTTTGCATCCTGCAGGTTTTAAAAATCTGATCTGCGAACTCTTTCTATAGAAGTAAATTTTCTACAGAAGTAAAGGCAGCCTGGTGCATTTCATTGTGATAACCTTTCTGTAGTTGGTTGGTTGTTAGGCTCTTTTCATTGAAATACACTTATTTGTTTTCCAGTCTGTGTTTTTCCAGCTTCTGCTTCCTGTTATGTCATCCCTCACAGATAAAAGCCTTGGTTGAGCAGGTGCCTTTTGTGTTGGTGTTCAAAGTGATGAACCAAGAACTCAGCTGCTTTGATGGAAGCCAGGCAGAGCACCTTGGCGGAGCTCTCACTACTACAGTGTGCTGGGCACTGGGTGGAGAGGGAGAAAGATAAGGGAGCAAAACTGAAAAGAAAAAAAAAAAAAAGCATAGAGGGAAAGGGTGTACGTGCCTTTTTTTGAAGCTTCACCAACTTACACTGACAACTCAAGTAATTATGCTCTAAAGAATATACTCTAGGACTGCTTGGGCTCATAAACTGATGCTGTGTCTCTAGAGCCTTGTTGAGTTCCTTCAGCATGGTCTGACTAACAGCAGAGATAGTAATTGGGAGTCTTTCAGAGCCTTATGCCTGGTGCCAAAGCAAGCTGCTACTTGGAGGTGGTGGTGGTGGAATCTTCACCGTAAGATCTTTGTATATGCCTGGGCTTTAACTTCCAGAGAAATTTAAGAGAAGTCCCCATTGAGGAAGTATTGGCCTCTGCAAAGGTATGGTCTCATGCTTTTTGCAGCTGCAGCCAGCCTTTATTGCCTTAGTGCATTGCTCATCTGACATTTTTGTATTTTCACAAAAAAAAAAAGCCATAATGACCATAGATTTGCTTTGTATATATATAAACTTCTGTGTATATAAAAGGGATGTTTTCCAGAAAGAGTTCTAGTAGAGTGTGAGTGTGCTAGCCAAGTGCACCTTGTACAGCAAAACTGTGCTAAGATTAGCCAGTGTAGCTTACTTTAGTTCACTGGAGCAACACAAGTGATACAGATGAATATATGCTCATATGTATGTAAAGGAGCTTGCTATCCAGATGGGAGATTGTGTGATCATCTGCATGGCTGACCTGTATAGGCAGGAAGAAATGGTAATGGAGAAATGACACAGCTTAAAAACAGAAAATCTGAAAAATCTTAGGGAAAAAAAGTGTCTGCAAATCTGTGAAGGTTGCCTGAGGGAGACACCGGCTCTGTCTGAGTCTCATATAGACACAATATGTCCCTTTCACTATTTGGTAATTATCCATCTAAAACCATGCAAGCTCTTTTTACTCAGACATGACATTGGAAGCTGTTGTTCGCTTGGCCATCTGTGAGCACTCAAAATAAGGCAGTATGCAGCATACATGAGCCTGCTCCTCCACACTGTTCATTTTAGGTGCCATAAGCTTGCCAACTTTTCTGAGAAATGGCTACTTCCAGGCAGATGGCAGGAAAGTCAGGAAGCTGGAAGCAGACTGACGTGTAGATCTCATGGAGACGAGGCATCTTTCACCGTGTTCAGCCCTTCTTGCTCACTGCTTTGAGGCAGAAGCATTGTGGTGATTGCGTGGCAGTGCCCTGCAGCAGCAGAAGGCACAGAGCTGGAGGTGTTCAGAGGACTGGTCCTATCAGGAGTATCTCTGTGATTATCCTCGGGGTGAGTCTGGCCTCCAGAATGAGGCCAGGAATCAGCAGTGCACCTTGTTTGAAGGCCGTGAGGTATCTCCGTGCTCTTACTGAAGTCAGCAAGAGTGATTGCACTGGCTTAATGGTCTTTGGAAGAGATCTCGTGTAACTGCTGCTTCCACCCGTGTGCAAATAACTGTGCTACCCAATGAATGGGCACTGCTCAGATGACTCTTGTGATTCTTGGCTGTTAATCTTAGAGTAAAAGGACATATTAATCTGCTTTCATATTTAACTTGCTGCCATGCCTGTGGTTCAGCTTGCCTGATTTCAGGAGTGTGGTATATTGTCTCAAGGAGCAAACATCCCTTACGGACCTGGTTCAATCTTGTGCTGCACCTTCCCTGGGAGCTGTCTGCCTGTCCCTGTTTGGCCCTAGAATAATTAATGAGTAATTCAGCAGAGGGAGAGGGCTCATTTACTGCCACTGAGCGGAAAACAATTACACAGGCAATCTCTGAAGGATATAGGTTTTCTTTTCCGTAGATATCTTCTCCTCTTCACATTTCTTTGCCCTTTTGCTAATACTGATTCCCTCCTCTCTGGTCTTCCCTTCTCTTTTGTCACCTCTCCCTGTGAGAGAACTGGTTTTAGTTCCTTATCCTTTCTTCCTTCTTTCTATGGTGTAATGCAAGTAATTTCAAATCCCGCTCGTCAGTAATTCGTTTTTCAGTTCAGTCCAGCAGAAAGACATAGTGTGTTTTGTGCCCAAACAGGGAGTTAAAGTACTGGAAAACAGCTCAATGTGATTAAATATATAAATAAGCGTAAAGGAGGATATATTCATTATCTAAGTATCTCCATATCTTCAAGCCTGTTGTAATGCACACACGTAATATTTTCAGGCTGAATTTTAGAGCAAAATCTATCTCCCAAACTAATGCTATGTGACTATTGAGAATGACTCGCTGGAGGTCCTAGACCACCTGCTGGGAAAATATGGATCTCTTTGCTTTAAACTGTTTGGCCCTTCCTCTCTGTATCCATTAAGACAGGTCTTAGCTTTTAAAGTGCATAGAAAGCAGTATTAAATCCATACCATTCAAGGCATGTCCTTGTTTCATGTTTTGCACGTTAGGCCACTACTGTGAGGATCAGAGTGGTTACCAGGTCACTTGGTAATTGGGGCAAAGACATATCAAATGGTTGCAATTGCATTGTATTGTATTTAATTTTGAGAAAATTAAAATATGTAACAAAATAGAGTCACAAAAAATAAAAAAAAGAAACCTGATCTGCTATCTGGTGTGTCCCGTTGTATTCGGTAGCGTTCGTACTGCTTTAAAGACTGTCCCATTGACTGAGTGCTTAAAAGGTTTTCTCCTCTGATTCTCACAGCGCAGACAAAGTTGGGGGATTATCTCAACTCATGTGACTAGCTTCATAATGTGTTTGTCTCTTGAAATAATACAAGAGAATCACCATTTTCATTAATCATGTTATTCAAAGTTGTATGACATTGTGGGTTTTTTTGTGAATTTGTTTCTCGTTACATTTTGAGCAGTTGCTGAACCAGAAAGTGTTTTGTATTATAATCCTAAAGGATTTCAGATCTCCATTTGCCCCAAAACAAATTCCTTTTTCTTTGCCCTTTTTCAAGCTCAAGGTACCCGTAAAGCTTTGTTACACGCATAGCAGTCTGTTACAGATTATCAACTTCTGCCTGTCTTCATTGCTGGGGAAAACAAATTACTTCTGGAAAAATGTGTGAAAAGATATTTAATGTTCTGTGTGCGCATGGGTGCAAACTGTGTGGTGCATTAAACAATGAATGGCTTAAAAATCTATAACCTTTTGGAGTGAAGTAAGAAATCTGACCTAAATCATACCCCCTAGTGTGCAGTTGGCTATTCATGTACGTAATCTGCCGCGCTTGGCACAGCCTGTGAATGTTGTATTCCTGCCTTTCAGTATCTCCATAGTAGTAATAATAATACAAAAAAAATTGTGCTGATGGGGTAGGAGGGTATTGTGCTGGAGACAAAACAAAACAAAAAAAAAACCTGAACAGTGATGCCATTCTCTGTTTGTACCAAAAGAGCCTGTGGGAAAACTGTCCCATTATTTCCCACAATATTTTCCTTTTTCACAGGAAGTTGATTAATAGTGCAAAAAAAAAAAAAAAAAAAAAAGGCAAGCCTGGTTTGTCAGCCTGCATGGGCTTCCTCAAATATATTAACAGTATCCTGTGCAAATTCAGTACTTTTTAGCTGATAATTACAAGATGCTGCTCTTTAGGTCTTTTCTCATACATTCAAAGTTGAAACTCAAAAGGCAGCAGTAGATTATGTTCTCTAGAAGGGGCTAAGATTAAAAAAAACAGTCTTTGCAGCTTTACTGTTAATGTTCCCCGTGCCTTCCACAGCAGCCCTTTATGTGTGAGGCTGTTTGTTGTTTACTCGCATTGTATCAATTAATCAGAGGACAGGGAAGTAAAGACTATCAGGCAGTCAATGTGAAATATGAATCTTTTCGAACAAAGCTGTAATATAGTTTAATACTAGGGTTAGTCAATGCAGGTATTGAATTTAAAGTTGTCACCTTCTGATGTGGTAAGTCCAGGCATGGCAACCAGGCTGATTGCAACTGCGCTGCACACCAGCAGTGGTCCTGTATTTTCAAAGCCATTAATAAAACTGGACGTGTTTTCCAAAAATATCTACAGCACTGAGCTTCCTTTGAAGATAACTGGTGGCAACTGGTGCATGGGAGAGAAGAGTTGATTTACAGCCAGCCTTGCCTTGGTAGGAATCTTGGATTTAAGTGCAGGCATACAGTATCTTGAACCTGGGATTTTTACCTGACTTCCTCAAATTCAGAGTTGCTACGGTGCCTGAGCACCAGATAAATCAAGACTGACAAAACGATGAAGAAACAAATTCCACACTGCAATCCTCAAAATTTCTGCTTAGATGTAGCTCTAGAAGTAGATGAAGTGTTTAATAACTCCTCAGAGTTCCTCTTCTGGATGTGTTCTTACCCTTGAACCCCCAGATTCTACAACCTGAGTATCTGCTGTCTTCCTCTTGTTGACTCATTTCTTGAGCCCATTTATCAGACTGCTCCATGTGGAACTCCAGCCCATGGCACATGCTCCCTCTTTCGGTATGCCCTAGTTATAGGGAGATAAACCCAAAGGAGTGTAAAGGAGTCTCAGGTAACTTTTGCTTTTGCTTAAAAATGTTACCTATGTCTGCCCTCTAATCAGCAAGCTATATGCCTTCTTCAGAAGGTGCTTTCTGAAGTTGCTCCATATAAATGTTAAAGATTATTTGGACCTGAAAACACCTGTGGGGAAAAAGACAAGTGGCTCTTCACTTCCTTGCATCAAGCACCCAGCAAGAGAAGACTTGGCCTCCAGACACTAAATACAGTGTTGTACTTTAAACTAAACAGTCACTGGGTATAATATAAACTTACTCTGAAACAAAGACTAGGACCCAGGGGCCTCGGTTAGGGACTAGTATTTGCTCTCTTGTATCTGCTTCTCCTGCTGAAAATAAACTACTGAAAAGTATCTTCAGTGGCTGAGAAGGCACTCTCCATACCTGTAGTCTTTCTAATCTGTTGGCCTACAGCTGCCCTAGGGAGGTGGCTTTTGGTCTTCTCAAGGAAAACAAACAAGCAACAAAAGATGAATACTCCTGAAAATAAACTTTTCCTGCTTTTGGGCGGATTGCTGCAATCACTGAGAAGATACACTGAAGAGGTTGGCAGACTCTTTCTTGTCAATGTTTTCTAAAACAGAGGGGTAATCTTTCTCACCTTTATGAAAGAAGCTTTTGTCTTCTGTTGGGAAGGGTTTGTGTACTGAGCATGCTGAGCATAGGCAGGTGTCCTCTGGCAGGGCTGTGTAATGAGGCATGGAGTGTCCAACCAGCTTCATGCTGCCAGGATAGCTTGCTCATCGAGATGACTTCTCAGTCCAGGCCATCGTAAGAAGCTGGGGTGAAGAAAGGATCTTTATAGGATCAGATGCCCTGAAATGGCCTTGCTGAGCATTGTAGTAACAAGCCCTTGAGAGGCTTTAGCCCCTTGGCCTTAATTTGCCTTAGTTCTTCCTAGGTAAAACTGGAATGACTCATCCTTCCTCCACCGCGCACTCATTGAATTAAAACTTCCTCAGGACTGGAAGAGTCTCTTCTTATTTGTCTCTGTGGCACTGAGTGTAGCATTCTTCAACTTGGCTGAATCTTTTAAGCACTCCTATCATAGTGAATATCACAAAATAATATTTTTCTGGTTTAATATCGCATTGTTTATTCTTTGGGTCAAATGTATTAGAATGCATTGACCATTTTCAGGTCTGAAGCTTAAATCTCAAAGTTTTCTTACTGTCAGTGACCTCAAAGAGGGTCTAAGCCTTCCCAGTGCTGGACTTGGTTCTCTTTGCAGTTCTCATAAGTCTTTTGAAATATGCCATTAGATATCTGCATTTATACTCTCTTCTTTTTATCTTAGCCTATCATTTTCCTGTGTGCCAACAGGGGTGACTGGCTAAGACTAACTCTGGTCATTCAGGTTGCTTTGTTAGTACTTTGTTGGAGAAGCGGCACTGGCAAGTACATGAAGAGTAGAGTGCTGTTCCTTCTACTTTTCTTCCCTAGAAATGATGACAAGTCATGTGAAATAGACTACGTATTTCTTACAGCCAGAGCTATTCCCTAAGTCTAAATCATTCTAAAGATTCAGGTGTATTGCTTTCAGAGATTAAATTGGTATTTTTAACCTAATTATATACTCACAAACATCACCTGCAAAGCAAAGTGTTTTAAGAAAGAGCTGATACCTGGGTCAGTCTTCCAGAAAACCTGCATCCCTTCATCTTTGATATCTATCTGGCTGTTGTCATTAACTTGGTCCAGGAACAGAGACTAGAGTGTGTATTTTTCATGTCTGGGTAAATGGCTTTAAGTATCAGGTTGCTGGACATAAACCACTGGGATTATTTCAAGAGGAGGGTAGAAGTGTCAGAGAGGTCACTTTTATTTCCATTTCTTGTTTCTGTTTTACTTCCATTGCCCAATAAGGAATAGAAGTATGTGTTTTAATATCTGAAATGTTTGCTGGAAGGAGAAAATGAATCATCGTTCTGCTCCAGGAGAGACTAACAGACATCCTGGGAGGCACGTTGGTACTGTTATGATGATTTGTGTAGAACCAAATATTCTATAGAGGTTGTGATAGAGTGGAGAGGTATTAGCAGCCAATATCATTGAAATATGAGTATTATATAAAAAGACACATAGAAATTACTACCATGAAATACGGGGCTCTTCTTCTTTTAAATCTAGGCAAGTGATCTTCAGCCTGTGGATGAGAATTTTGTCATCTCTCTCATACATCTCTGAAATCATACCAATTTATCACTTGCATTTGGTTTTCTTCAAATATCAAGAAACTTCTTGAAGCACCTTGCCAAGTCTTCCAGTTTCTTTCTGAAGTTAGCTGGGAAATTTGTAAAAGATAGAATGGAACAGTTAACATACAACCAAACAGTAGAAGATAACAGAAGCTGATAGAGGGGGAAATGACCAAAAATTCCCCCAAATCTTATATTCCACAATATCAAAAATGTTGCCAAGCATGCAGCTGATGGTTTTATTTAAAAACTTTATTCTTTGTAACTAGGGCTCTATTGCTGAGTTGGATTCTGGGAGGTACAAATCAGTGCATGTTGGATTATTGAGGGTTATTTCCCAGCACGCCCAAGATTGTTGTAACTGTGCTCTTAATGTTTATTGAGGGAAGATATAAGGTTTTTAAAGATGTTTTTTTACAGTCTAGTTATCTTTGAGGTGGTACATCCAGTGAGTTCCGTGGTACTCAGTGAAAAGGGAAGAAGTTTAGTGGCAGCTATGAAACCACTTTGTTACCTCTTAGTAGGTAGTCCTAACAGTGACCTGTTAGGTGGGATTCTTAACAATTCTAGCTGGAATGCTGTGTGTTTCTTATGTACTTCCAGAAGGTTGTTGCCAGCAACTTCTTCTCTTCAGCCTTCCTCTTCCATGGAACTGCGCTTGTTGGAATTGGAAAGGTCATGGTAAATTTAGGAGGATAAGGAGGCACAAGAGAAGGAGGTGATGAGCAGATGATGTTTCATTGCCACTAAGGCCTGTGCCTGAAGAATAGGCAATAGAAGAACTTTGCTTATATGCTGCTGCGTAGGGACCCCATAATTCTGCTGTAACTGAGTTCTTTTTGTAGAGGGGCCATTGTGGAAGAACAGGAGCAAGAAGATTAAATGGTAATAGATTATAAGGGAAGTGTAATTAAGCAGCTGTGAGCACATATCTTATACTCTGTCAGCCTTGAAATAAATAGGCTGGAGATACACTGACCTGTTGCATAGCAACCAGGAGGAAGCACGGTACCAAAGCTCTGGATGCTGTGATTGCAAACCCTCACAGAACAAAGTACAAGACCTTTGTCCACCTGCTAGAAACCTGTGGAAAAGCTGAAGGATAAAAATGATATGTTCCCTGAAACCTAAGACTTTACAGCCACTTTTATTTATGGATAAATACACGGATATAGCACTAAAAGCCTGTAGTGTTTTTCCTCAAGGTTATGTAGAAAAAAAAATCTCCAATTTTACTTACAGTTTCTCTGGATTCATCATATGGGACACTTCTAAAAACACTGCCAGCACTGAGATTTTGCATCTGCAAATATTTGCCCATTGTTGTGACCTTGTAAACATTGGTACGTCTATCTAACAAAAATATTTGGATTATGTGACTGATGTCAAGAAGAAATTGTAATGCATGATGAAATAGGTGCTCTTGTATTTACTTAAAAACTGCTGTCAGGAAAATATTTCCAGCCCCTCTTGCCCGTTTGAAGCATGAATACCATTGATTAGAATGCATTTATGCTAGTGTAGCAGCTCCCTCTGGTTTCTTGCAGACCAAAGAAGTTGATCTGCTTTATACAATTTTATACTTTCAATACATATTTTCCACTTAAAAAAGTCACATTTAGGTCCCATGGGAATGTCTTCTACTGTAAAAATGTATAATACTCATAACTGCAGGAAATGTGTTTGTTTCTATAGAAGAGAGATGAAAGTGGTCCATGCAGTATAGAAATGAGTAATTTCTTCCAGTAGAAAACTCCATTTTTAATAGTTTCAATAGCAACAGTACTCCTACTCTACAAAGCTGCTTTTTAAAACCAAAAATTACTGGTTAATCAATCTTATTGTGCAACATACTTTATCTTTCATTTGATAGATATTCTGCAGTTTTGGACTCAAGAGTGACTGACTTTTTATCAGGCATTTAGTGTGAAGCATCTACAGGTATTACAGCTTGCTTATTTATTTTAGAAAAGTGTGTTAACCAGTCAGTTATGATGAGTTGTATGTGCTGACCAATGCCATATGTAACAATGTTTGATGAACCTCTTTGATAATCAGAATGGAGATAATTGCAAAGAGAAAAGACTTGGAGGCTCATGAGATGGTGAATGTAGTTCTGTAGTGCAGCCTGCTGAATGAACAGTGTGTTAAAATCCTCTCAGTGCCAAATAGCAATAAAGTCTGTAGGCTTTCTCATCTCCTATTAGCTTGGGAAACTGAAGTTTCTTTTCAGATGAGCTTGGCAATGACATACAGGTGAGATGCTCTAGAAAAAAGGTACAGGCTTTAAGAGAAGGGAGATGTAATACTTTTCTTTTTCTGCTGATAAAAATTTTCCCTGTCATCATCTTTGACTTCTTTTTCACTCCATTTATTGTGTTCTTTGTGCTTATTTGTTCTTACATTTGGTCCAAACCACAGACTGAGTATAGTTGACAAGTCCATGAGTTTGTTCCTCTGTAGCTTTGCAGGTTTACTCTTGCAAGTATTCATATATTAGCTCTGCACTTATAAACTTCTTCAGATCCTGTAGCTGTTCTTGCTGTTAAGTGTTCATAGAAACGGTTCATAAAACATACCTGCTCAAATACTATGATTAAAGATCATTAATAAAACCCTGCTGTTTGCTGTAGAGCTGTAATGGCAACTGGCTTGTACCCGTACAAGGCTTTACATGGCTTTTAGTCAGTTCAGGTATAGAACACTGTTATTTGCACCTTCCATGTTTACGTGCTTACTGCTGTCACAGAGGGAATAGTCATGAGATGTTACCACCTGTGTGAGAAGTGGATGGAGTCATTCTGTGTATGTTCTGTATAGCAGAGAAGTTTACAAAAACACCATTATTATTTAAGATTAAAGTAATTGGCCTTCAAAAGCTCTTATTTCATGTATGACAGGGTAACAAGAACTGCTGGGAGGACAGAAGGGACAGGATTCTTCTCATTCGCTTTGAGACATTTACAATGGGATTTTCTAGAACTTAACTACTAACCAAGGGCCCTTTATCATCAGTGGAGGGAATCTGTTGGCTTTTGGACCTCATTTAGACATCTGCTTTAGGCAAAGCAGAGTCACATTCTAGGATGCCTGGTTTCTCTTTTTCATCCCTGCACTGTATCTGTGCTGTGGCCATGCAGATGCAGCAAGAGGAGTATGATGGGTGGTGAAGGGCAAGAATGCTGTTCTCAAAGCCTCAGCATTACATTTGCATGTGCCTGGGTGCTGTCCCAATGAGGGGTTGGGTGGCCCTGTCATACATAAGTGCGATTGCCTTTATTTCCATGCCTGAGAGAAGACTCTGGGGCATACACGATGAATGTGTAAAAGGGCATTTTGAAATACAACAGCCAAGTTTCATTAAAAATCATAACAGGAGGAGCAGACTGCTTTATCCTGTGGCTCTTAGAAAGGATAATTCCCTTTGGGTGGGGGAAGTGCAGGCAAGTGCTCTGTACAAGGCAGCTCACATCAGCCACAAATGCGTCTCAGCACTTGGTCTGTAAGCTGGTCTGGGCTGGTAGGACTCTGCTTTAGGAACTGTGTCACTTGACACAGTTACCTGAGTCACATAAAATAAAACTGGATCCAAGATTATGTGCTTCCCTCAAGGAGTGGAGCCCTGGGCTGCTGCACTGCTGTGAGAACTATTTCTACAGTTAATGCAGTGCTCGGATCCAATTCGATCCAATGTGTTCCTGCTCAGGTAGATGGTTTAATGGCTTTGCTACAAAATGTGCTCCTTACCGTTTCCCTCTGACCAGCTGGGAAAGCTGAGGTCATCCGTAAGCCTGGGGCTGTGGTTTTGCACCACAGAGAACGTGAAAAGCAAATCCTTTTTTACTGCTTGCCTTTCTCTCTCTTCCTGTGGCATGCCTTTTAGCATGCAGAATGACAATTATTAGGAATTTATTCCTAGTAATGAATACAGAGTTCTAACTCTGTAGTTGATGCCAAGCGGAGCAATGAGTGCGTCGGCATGCTGCCTTCTGTGCTAACTGCTGCCTTGCTGACATCTGAGAAAGGTGGTTCCATATGTGTGGTGCTCCATTTTGCTGAAACTGTACGTGGCAAGTTTGGAGGTTGATAAGCTGCTTGGGGCAGCTAAGGAATGGCTGCAGACAGGAAGAAAGTAACTTGAGATGAATTTCTTTCTATAACTCAAAACTGCAAGCATTTTTTGAAAGAAATTTAATACATCATCTTTGTTGTATGTAAGCTTTGTTTTGTTAAAAATAGGGCAAACTTATAATAGAATTTGATCACCCTGACTGGAGCATTGTAAAGAAGGGGCCAGGCATTAAGTAGCTGATGCCTAAATCAGGGGAAAAGCTAGCTTCCCTGACATTAGGGGAATGAATTTTTAAAAGCTATTCATTGATATCTGACAAACAGCTTGAAAGGGATGCCAAACCCTCTGGGTCTCTGCTAGGAGCTTTAAAATACATTTGCATATTTTCTGCATAGAAACAGGATTTCGTTCTCTGTTGCTAAACTGCAGAACTAAAAGGATGTGAAAACTCTATCTAGTCCAAAGGGCTCGGAGGGGAAACTTCATAATCAGAATTCAAATGTGCACAACAGATTAGGAAAATGACTTCAAATAGGATTTCAACAATATCCAGGAGACACCCATAAATCCTGAGCAGGCTGCTAGGCAAAATACTGCTTGTGCTATTATTAAGAAGCTCAGTTTCTTCTCCTGGCATTTCCCACCTGAAAAATAACTTGCTGATGTCAAATGATCAGATTAGAGTTAGTGAAGGTGCTGCCGCTTAGTTTTATCCATATCAAATACAAGTTTTCTGAGAATTTTGATCTCTCTTTCTCACATTCAAAACAATGTCTGAAATATCATTGCAAATAGGCAAATAGGATCAGTGGTAGAGGAATAAAAAAATACAGTGGTCCTCTGTGTACAGCTAGTGCACCCAGTGTGCGTACAGCTAGAGCACTCCATGGTCCAGCTCATTGGTGCTTTGATGTTCATCTTGGCTGTGCCATTTACTGTGTTGTAGGTTGAACCAGAAGGCCCTGGGCTGGGAAAGGAAAGCAGGTCCCATGTGGGAATGAGCAGCAAACAGCAGTGGATGTAGAATCTGTGGTGACCCCTGGTAGGATGGGTGCGATTCTTGCTGATAGGCTTCAGTTGGGTGTTGGACTGTGGAGCAGTGTGTTTGGCACATGGTTAACCCTTTGGCATCCCTCACGCTGCTGTTATGCCTGCTGTTTGCATTCAGTGTTTTCCTCATTCCACGTTTTATCCATCTTTGCTGTAAGAGGAAAATATTTGTGAAGAGAACAAATCATTTGGGGCCAAGACTGTGCTTAAAATGCAGGTGGTGTTTTGTTGCCAATGTCCTTCATATCACAGGCTAATTATGCTTTTGTCATCTGAAGAGAAGGAAGCTTACAACTGCAGAGCAATTGATGACAAGTGAAAGTCCCGCATCATTTTTACCGTATGGGTTTACTTTCTGGTTGTTATCCCACCCAGGCAGCAATGTGGATGAAGTTCTCATTAGCATTAATGGAAAGCTGCCATTTAATTTCCCATGCGTCCAGCAAGCAATAGGCTTCCATTACATATATGTGATATTGCCATCTACGTGATTGATTTTGAGTTGCAGTGGTGGATGTGGTCGGGGGAGAGTTAACTCTTTCCATGAACGCCTGTAATAGTCAGGACTGTCTTTGAAGTAACTAAGAAGAAAATCAGTGTGGATACAGTTAGATGACAGCCTATAATGATTGTGATATAGAGCAGTTACATTATCTGTGATTCAGACTGTGAATTTTTGCAGCATCGGTGAGGCTCAAGGACTGTAGTAAAGGATTGGTATTGTATGTATCCCGTGGCTGCAAAGGGGCTAGTGGCCTGTGCCTGGCTGTACCATGGGACAGGAGAGAGTGCTGGGATGGCAGCCTCTCAAGACTTGTGCAGAAGCAAAGCTACCAGGTTTCCAGTTTTTGCCAGTTAAATTCCTAGTTGTCTAAGATACACAGGGCTGCTTAGGGCAGAGATTGTTCAAGTACATCCTCTTCTACTGTGGATCTGTAACTTACGGTCTGGCAGAGATGCTGAAGCTGATGAAAGTTGAAGGGCATCAGTTTCAGTGCATTAGAAATATTAAAGCATTGTTTTGAACTTTGCTTCACAAAGGTGGCTCTCTAATAAAGACAATTTGAAATATGTTCTGTGATTGGAGATATTCTGATCCAATTTCTTGAAGTTTAAAACAAATATCCTGCCTCTTCCAAGGGCAGCAATTATGTAGGAGTATATTTGTAGCAATTTTATAAGCATTATTTTTGATATCGTTGGGTTCTGTTTTCAGTAAATAGGGAAAACTTTTAATTCTCTTTTCAACTTGGTTTCCGTATTTTGTTTCCAGCAGAATCAAAATGTCGGACAAAAGTGATTTAAAAGCAGAACTTGAGCGCAAAAAGCAGCGCTTGGCTCAGATAAGAGAAGAAAAGAAACGGAAGGAAGAAGAAAGGAAGAAGAAAGAGGTAAATATGCAGGAGTGCCTTTTAAATAGCTCATGCCTGCAGAAGGGTCTCGCTGAGGTTTTGACATCTCAGTATTGTATACTCCAAGGTAACTGTCATGTGGGATGAGATCTCCAAAGCCACATCAATCTAACCTTAAAATCAAAATGCTTATTTTTAGCCAAGAAAGTTGGGGTGAGGGAATTGCTTTTAAAACTAACATGCTGTCAGATGACAACAATTTAGACAACATGATGTGTATGTGTGTGTAGAAAGAAAAATTGATTTGCCACAATGCTTTTTGCTGGGCTTTCCTTCAATGGAAAGGGAGTGGAGAGTGCAGAAAGACAGAAAAAGGTCTTGAGTTTTTTCGAGCTATTACAATCTAAATATGTATTTTCTTCTCTGAAGACCAGCTTGATTGCTGGCTAAGGTAACAGATTTACAATTATTATTCTCCAGTAAAGTAAAACATAATTGCAATTGCATTTTCATCTTCTGGCATGGGTGCATCCTTCAGTTCTGTTAAAGTTTGATTGACATATTAGTTTATTTGTCCTTGACAATATGCATTAGATTTTTCATTAAGGGATTTGTACTTCTTTTTATTCATTCACTTAGTGGAACAGAGGTGAGAATTGACAGGGAGTGGATATTCATTTTCATGCGAAGTCAGAGAAGCATTAAGTGATTATGTTTCCTTTCCTTCAAATGTCAACACTTACTATTGTTTAAAGCACCTGTTATCCTTTACTAATAACTGGTTTCCTTTTAAACTGACACTTTAATATTGTACATGAATTTCGCAGAATTACTGTGGAAATGTGATGTGATCCAAGAAATCCATGTTTCAGTTTTGGTCATCGTTTTTGTCTTTTTTCATCAGAGACATTTTTGTGCAATTACCAGCACATATCCCAGTGAGGCTCCTAGAGTCACTGCGTGAGTCCTCTGTAAGCAGAACTTTAGATGTTAGTATTTTCAGTGTTCAGCACTAGCCTGTTAATGAATTAAAGGGATGGGAGGTAAGCCAGTGGCTAGAGGAAGCTACTGAGTTCTTTTCTTTGTTCCCTGCCTGATTTTACATCTTGTGGAGATCCTGTTGTGGTTGGAATGTTCCACTGACCCCAGTAGTCAGCTCTAGCCACTGAGTCTAACCCATGGAAGCTCCATGAAGTGTCCTGCACAGGTGCCTTCCAACCAGTACCGTTCTGTGATTCTGTGAAGATGTAGTTGTCTAAGCAAAGAGGAAGACATCTGGTGGACTGTTAATTTTGGCTGTCAGTGTCAGGGGCTGCCAAAATACTGTTTTAAAGTATTAGTCCTCTTCTTTGCTCCTGTTTGATGCTGAAGTTCTAAGACAACATTTTTACTGCCTGCAAGTGCTTGGGATCTAATGTAGGCCCTCAGTCTACATCACCAAAGTCCAATGGAATTTTATTTCTTGATCCCTGAGGAAGTAGGGATGGGGTAATTTTTTAATCAGGTTCATGATATCTGTTATTCTATGGTCAGTGTCCATGTTCGCTGAATAAGTCAGCACACTGGCATTTTCAGTCTGTCAAGTTGTGGCATGTGGGGTCAGAAGAATGCTTTGGCTACCATTTTTCTACAGAGTAACTGCATCTGATATGTGAGAGGCAAAAGATGTCCATTAGCATTCCGTAAAAAATACTTGCAAAGATCAGTTTTCTCATGTAGTCAGGCAAAAGTATTGTAACTAACATATAAACAGTATAAATTAGCTACCTAAACGTTCTAAGTGAATTTTGAAGTTTTCCTAATCAATGGTGAATATTCTTCACACACTTAATTGTTAGAGCTGATTATATGTGGACGATTTTTTTTTTTTTTTTTAAATTGAGGCTGATCTACAGCAAAAGAAGGAGCCAGCTCAGGAAGATTCTGACCTAGACCGCAAGAGAAGAGAGACAGAAGCTTTGTTGCAGAGCATTGGCATATCCCCAGAACCACCTCTAGGTATTTAAGAGAAGCATACTGTAAAGCATTCGACTCTGCCACAATGAATGCATTCTTCTATTAAAGCATGCTTTGCTTTTTTTGATTTTTTGGCTGTATTAGTGAAGTGAACTCTTCTGTTTGAATGCCTACCATATCATTCGCATACAATTCTGTGATTCTGTGATATACCAGCTCATGGCATTTTGAGTACTTACCATTGCCAAAAACATCTGTTTCATTTCTAGAAGAAATTTTTGCATTGCGGATTGATTTTGCATACCAGTAATGATTTCTTTTCTGATGGACTATTAGTTCTTCTCTCACACCTGATGACCCACAAGTAATATAATAAACGCTGCACTTCATTAGCCCCAATCTTTGTTTCATAAATACAAGCATTTGCTAAGGAAGGTGGAGCATAGTTATGTGGGGACTCCCATTTATTTCATTAAAATTCAAGCAAAATGGAGAGAGAAAATAAAAAGGCAAATCACAGTGATCAGAAAGCTTATCAACAGATTATTTTTGTGGTTTTTTGGACCTGGCTGTTCTGGTATTTAAATTATAGAATCTAGAGTACTCAGTTTAAGAAAAATACATGGGAGAATACTATCTGAAATACTTGATTAAGTTCTATCTGATGTATTAGTTGGCCCTGAAGCGAGGAATTTCCTTCCTTCCTTGCTTCCTTCCTTTTTTTCCCTTTTTCTCTCCTCCCTGCCTTGTCTTGCCCTGCCCCTCTTCCTCTCACTTTCTCATTCCTTCTCTTTCAAGTGTTTTCCTCTCCTTTGAATACAGAATCACTCTCATTGTTTTAGCAGAAATATTGGCACCTCTGGAGGTGTCATTAAGTTCTTTGGCTTTGAGACTAGGATTTTACTCCTAAATACTCTTGCCTGTAATATTTAGGGAAAAGAAAAGAAAGCAGAAGCCTTAGTTTCGGAAAGCACTTGCATAGTTCCTCATGAAAGTAGATGGTGACATTCTGAATCATGAACTGAGGAATTCAGTCCCGACCTTGCATCAACCGACATTTTCTGGGACAAGTTACCATTTTAATAACTTATAATCTACTGATTGGAGCTTTTAAATACTGCTTCTCAGAAAAAATGTCTGCGGAGTAACTGTTGAGTTATTTTAACATATCATAAAATATGCTTTGTAAATAATCTAGTGGTGTATATACAAATACATCACTTCAATACATTTTTAATATTTATGCGTTTAGAATATTCGTATTTATCTTAAAAAATGTGGATGCATTTCCTTATATAATAAATGAACACTTATTAATGTTGCAAAATAATAGTTCTTACCTTAGTTAACTATTTTCTTTGTGCTATCTGAAGAACATTAAAATTCACATGTAAGATGATCTTAATTAAGGAGTAGTATTCTGTCCTCCTTGATTCCCTTTTGTATACACTGACAATTAGTATACAAAGGAAAGCTTAATTCTGCCTTCACATATGATGCCCAGATCCCTCTGTGAGCGTGGAATACATAAACTGCCATGCCATACCTGTAACCTGCCAAAGGGCTGTCATGAAGATGAATTCACTTTCCATGCTGCATTCATTTCTGTGACAGTCTCTAGTAAGAATCTGCATGAAATGTTTGACCACATGGAAAATCCAAGTCTCTTGACAGGTCTGTCATTATACATTATAGAGCGTAACAAAATAGTTTAAAGTTTCACTCAGTTAAATCTATAAAAAGAAATGCACATGATTTAAACCAAATGGGAAACCTCACTGTTGCATTAGAACTCCTTTTTGTGTTTTATTCAGTGTGGCTGCTTTGAAGAATACTTGTGCTAAATCTTGACTGGAGCCATTCCTGCACTTTAAATATTTTTGAGTAACCATTTTAAAAGAAATCAGGATACTTCTACTTTTTTATTTGTTATTCCTTGCTGAAGAGCTTAAACTTGGGCTGACCTTGAGCTGTGATCTTCCTTTCCTGTTAAAGGAAACAAGGGTGGATTTGCATGAATATGCTTCAAAAGCCCCAGCAAACCAAAGAGAAAATCATTTCTAGAGAGTGCAAATAGTATCTAAGCCAAGGGAAATATTTCCTTGAGTGTGGAAATCGTATATCATCCAAAATGGCAATCTAATACAACTTAAATTATTTAAGAAAAGATGTTCGCTAAGCAAATTAGTGCGTATTCTCACCATCTTTGGGAAATGATTTTAACTTAGCTGGATTTCCTTATTTAACTTTTATTTTGGATGCCATTTCTGCACTGCAGTCTTAGAACATATCTAATGGGCAGCGGCTTTTAATTTAAACGGAAAATTTGAGAAACTTGCTTGCTGTTTTGCCTCTGTGGCTACCAGAAGAGTTCACTTAGATTTCTGACAAGACGAGCCCCTGGTATTTCTTCATACGTTTAAAATCTTTTGCAAGTCAGCTTTAAAATACAGCCAAGAAAAAACTTCTGTTTCTGCAGATATCTCCGCCACTGATTAGTTGTGGAATCACATTGGGCTTTTAGTCCTGTCTAAATTCATGTCAGTTTTAACATTTCCAGAAGACTTAAAATTCACTTGACTCTCTTCCTTTTCTTTTTCTTTCCTTTCCTTATTTGCTTTCACCATTTCAAACTCTCCTAATCATTCATCCACTGTCATTTTGGTCCATTGGTTTTGATTTGTCTGACACTGCTCTTCATCAGTGCAGTCGCTGCATGTGTTAACATGGGATACCTGTTATTTTCATTATTTAGTCCCAACCCCTATGTCTCCCTCTTCGAAATCAGTGAGCACACCCAGTGATGCAGGCAGCCAGGACTCTGGAGATCTGGGACCCATAGGAAGGTAAGACAGTGGTGTTGAATAAATGTGTTTGTTTGCTTCACTTTTACTTCCCCCATTTTTCTTTCCACTTCCATAAATAAGAACGTGCTCTATCTGATGTGTGCTTTTGTTTGTGCATTTTCCACACCATCCAGTCAGACTGGTCTCAGACATGAGGTAGATAAGCATACACAGCAAGCTGGTGATAAGTGATAGGTGCCAGAAGCTGTGTACTGGAAACAAGAACTGAACTGATGCATCTAAAGAAGCCCACAGAAATCTGTCATTCTTTGTGAATATATGCTAAAAATAGAGGAAGTGCCCAGTTGTAGACCCTGTTATTCATGTGAGTAATCTTTGTGCATACAACCAATCCCTTGTGAAGTTTTGTTAACTGTTCACGTGACACCAAGCTGTCTTGGATTCTTGTACTGCTGCTCATTGTTGTGTGCGGCACTGACAGTGGTGGGGTAGAGCTTGTAAAGAAGCAGGCTGAAATTCCCCAGAACCTCCTGGCAATCCTCTCTTGGAAACTGTAGTTATCAGATTGTTTTGTGTAAGGTGGGAGGTAAGCAGCTCTCTTCTTGTTGAAAAGGGTGGTGTGTGTGTAAGGGATGGGCACAGGGGCAACCTTCTTATCTTGGTTTATATGACTGAAATTGGAGATGCAAGTGGCAATCTATGAGTAATTTCTAGTTTGGAGTAAAAAAGTAACGAGGATGCTGCTAAAAAAGTAAGAAGGATGCTGGTGCTCACAGAGGAATATGTTCAAGTAAGAAGAGTTTGAAGCAACTATACTGTGTATTTTGAAAAATGTAAAACACGGGTCCTAGTAGCTCTTTTGTATTAAACTTTCTCAAAATAAAACCAGCTCACCCAAATCTGTGAGCCAAAACCTCTGCTAATAGCATGAAAACTCACTGATTTCTCTCTGCAGTGTACAGTTTTCAGTACTATACTTTTACATGCATAGTCAGATGCTGTACTTCTACATACATAACCAGTAATGTTACAGAGCTTGGATTACTAGATTTAATTCCACACCAGCTTTCTGGTTTAAAAAAAACCACAGTTCTGTAAGCTGAAAGTACATTGTATTCCCCTTCAGCCCGATGCAGACACTGTCCATTGAGATGAGGAAGTTGCACAACTGCTTCTAAAAGCTGCTCAGCCCTCTAGAAGGGATGGAGGTCGTTAAGTAGGAAAGCTCTAGCCTATAAAATATGGCAGTTCAAAACATGTAAAATAATGTAATGCTACATTTATAAACGAAAGCAGAGTTCAAAAGTTGTTTTTAAGCAAAGTGTAGACTGCTGTTCAGGGTAAAGTAGCTGTGAAAATGCTAACTGGACATTTCTAAGTTCCTCATGATGTGGTAATGGTGGAACTTTTTTGACGTTAAGACAATGAAATGTATTTTGAAGGAATTTATTTTAACATGTCCTACTCTACCACTGCCATCAACAAGCAATGACAGCATATGGTCACATTTCCCTAGAGAAGAGAATTGAATTTGTTCTCATATTCAAGGGTCATGATGTATTTATGTTAAGAGCTACCCTTCTGGATAATTGTCTAGATTGTTGTGGCCGTACTAGGAATTTAGTGTTAATCCCAGGGCCTTGGTTGCTGTTCATGGCTTTGCTTGCCATCCTCTCTGGTATTCAAAGTGCTGTGTTTTGCATCATGCCTTGGATATTTGCCTGGCATGACTGACTTGTGATAATGGCAATTCCGCAAGCTACTGTCCATGTCTCAGGGCATCTCTATAACTGGTGGACAGTAGTGGATGGTTGTTTGTCATTGGGGGCAGAAGATGTACTCAGTATGTGTTTGGGTTCATCAGTACACTCAGGCATGCATGTGTGTTAGAGTTGCCCAACTTGAAGAGGAAAATATTATCAGAGCTGTCATCACAGGAGGTAAGCAGGATAAAACCACCTTTGCTGTATTCTGCCAGAGGAATGCTGAGACATTATTTCTGATTTATTTTGATTATGTGCAGATACCTGCTTATCTGTATAAGGAAGGTTATTCTTCCTTTTATGTATCCCTCCATCTTGCTTTCTCTATGAAGAGGGTACATTGGACATGTCATCTCTTATGCCTCAGTTATAGAGGAGATTCAAGTAGGATATTGGGAAAAATTTCTTTTTGGAAAGAGTGTTGTGGCACTGGAAGAGGCTGCCCAGTGAAATGGCAGGGTTGCTGTCCTGGAGGTGTTCAAGAAGCATGTAGATGTTGCACTGAGGGACGTGGTTTAGTGGGAAGTATTGGTGGTACGTGGACAGTTGGACTGGATGATCCTAGAAGTCTTTTCCAACATTAATGATTCTGTGGCTAAAAGATGGTTTAACACAAATAGCTACCCTAAATGAAGAATCACAACCAAACCATGAACTCCACCTTTCTCTAGTGTGATCAACCTCCCATGGAAGTGTGTGTATTTGGAACTGAGGGTCGTGGTCAGTGGGCATGGTGGGGATTGGTTATAATTGGACTAGATAATCTTAGTGGTCCTTTCCAGCCTAAATTATTCTATGATTTTATGCATGTGAGATCTCCCCCTTTTTATCATTCTGCTGTAAATTGGCTGTGAAACTGTAGACTGAGCATAGACTCAGGAGGAGAGCAGATTAATTCTAGAACTGCTAATGCCCAGTCTCAGAGATCACAGCTCATCTGTTGCTATTGCTGCTGACACTGCTGCAGGAAGAACTGGCACATACGGGCCGGCAAAACAGAGCTACACAGGCTGAAGGCAGACTGATTATTTATTGATGAAGTGATTTCCAGAAGAAAATGTGGATATTTAAATAATAATAATAATAATAATAAAATCTGTAAAATCATAGGTTTTGGTTTGGTACAGAAGATAATGCTTTTGAGAGAAGCTCTGCTGAGAGCTTTGAGGAAAGCTAGAGATGTTTTTATGGTCCCATGTGAAGCACTGGTTTCTGGTGCAGAACTAGGCTGTGTTCATACTTTGATGGCACATGATAGTGATCAGACTGAATCTATTGGTCCTAGTATCACAAGTACACCTGAGGTTTGTTTTGATTGGCAAACACCTGTGATTTCTTACAGACCAGGTGAGCATTGTGGAGCTAAATCTAGAAATCCAAATTTCTGACATCTGCTTTTTAGGAAGTTAGTTGGTAAGTAGTGAGGGTTCAGGCAGATGGTGCGACGTAGTTTTTGTCCTGGTACCACAGATCTAATTCTACCCTAGTTAAGAAAATGAAAACTAGCTGGTAACTTGCTTTCTATGTATAGAAATTATATGAGGAGCAGAAGGGCTCATGTAGACAGTGCTTAACAGACAGCAAATTGTTTGTCATTGGAGCTGGCCAAATATAAAACAAGGAAAACTGCAAAATTTTAATGACGAGACAAATTAATCACTGAAGTAATTTACTTAAATACTCTACTGGATGTTGTATCACTGGGCATTTCTCATTCAGGATAATGTGCCTGGCGGGCAGGCAGATAATAGCTCCAACAGTAATTCATTCAGAAGAGCCGTGCAGCTTTTTGTTGCACAGGGAGAAAAGCCGCGTGGTCACAATGGTCCCTTTTGGTATAAGATCTATACACTGGTAGTGCTGCCATCCAGCAGCACCATTGTCCATTATCTGTAACATAATAGCTAGAGCAGTGCTGCCTTTTCCCTGATGCCATTAAGCTTATTAGGATAACGTGTGGGGCGGGCTGTGTAATAACACTAAATTATGGAACCATTTCTGTCCTGTGTAGTACAGGTTTTTATGTGTTTTTTTTTTCTTTTTTTTTTTTGTCTGCTTGATCTTCAGTACCACATGGCTATTTGTCATAGCCTTTTCACCAAGGATGATGTTAGGTTTCGGGAGTGTTCCAACTTCTGGTACGTGACAAGACATTATGATAGCAACAATAACAATGTACAGATGTTAGATAAATGGTGCTTGAAACTGCTGGAAGTTTCATTTCCAAATGCTTCCATTTGGACAGGGCAGCCAATATTTTTGTTCATCATTTTTTGGTTGTGGTGGGGTTTAATTCCAAGCAGGCAGAAATGTGTTATAGAATCACAGAATATCCCAAGGTAGAGAGTAGCATCGAATCCAACTCCTGGCCTCACACAGGAGCACCCCAGAATCAGACTGTATGTCTGAGAACATTGTCCAGATGCTTCTTGAACTCCAACAAGCTCAGTGCCGTGACCAGTGCCCTGGGCAGCTCGTTCCATGCCCACCACCCTCTGGTGCAGAAGACCCTTTCCCTAAGCCCCAGCTGTCCCTCCCCTGGCACAGCTCCATGCCGTTCCCTCAGGCCCTGTCACCAGAGAGCAGAGCTCAGCGCTGTGAGGAGCTACAGCTGCCATGAGGCTTCCACTCAGCTCCTCTGCTCTGGGCTGAGCAAACCCAGGGACCTCAGCTGCTCCTCATATGTCTTCCCCTCCAGACCCTTCACCATCATTGTACTTTGATTCTGGATCCATAACTGTAAAGCTTAAAAAATAGATTTTGCATGTGCTGCTCTTAGTTACTAGGCTGCTCTGAACAATTCATCAGAGCCCAGTTGTTGCACAGAGAGCAGCTTGCCTGTTTCCACATATTTGCACAGGGTTGACTTTGTTGCTGTGATGCATAGATAGGAATATTGCATCACAGCCTCAACTCTGGATAGATAAGTTACTAATTCACAGGGCTTTCTGTTATGGCATGTTCAGACATGACTCATTTACCACAAGGCAGCATTGCAGGATCCCATTGAGATTCTGCTATAATACAGTATACTCTGCTTAGTATGTTCAGAGCGAGCATTTTGTTCAGTGACATTGATGTCCCGCTAATGGTCAGGTTATATAGCTGTGCATATCAGAAATGGAGATTTCAGCCAACTGAGGGCTGCTCTACAGTGATGTTTCCTATTTCATTATGCTGTCCCACAACGTCAGAGGTGGATGTTGGTGGTTGGGCAGTAGAGGTTGTAGCTTCCCACCGATATCCCATTACATTTTGTTGCCGTGTGAGGGATGGTAGCAGAGGGGCAGTCTGACACGATGGCATCTGATGGAAATGTACATGAAGCAAAGGTGTGGAATTGAATTTCTCTATGCAGACAAAATGGCACCCAGTGACATTCATTGATGCTTGCAGAATGTTTATGGACGCTAAATGTGTTGTGTGCTTCATGAACGTGAGCACAGTGAAGTGGTGGTTCACCTCCAATGGTGCAGATGCCTATAAGTGCAGCACACAGGCCCTTGTTCATTTGCAAAATGCATAGCAAATGGTGGTGACTACACTGAAAAATAGTGTTTTGTAGCTGAGAATTTGCTCTTTCAGTTAGTGTTATTGTGCTGTTTATTGAAGTTTTCATGGAAATAAATAGGAGGAATTACTTTTGGAGTGGCCTACATATGTATTCCTGTCACCTGCAGGGTGTGTGTGTGCTCACCATAGTGTACTGCACACGTGGATGAGTTCTATTTGTGGACCAAGGTGTGATTTAGCTGTATGGTCCATTTTTCCTTCTCTCCTTCACTACTTCTGTGCATTGCCCAGTTGGATTCATTACCATACAATGGTAGGTTTGTACAGTAGCAGCCCTCTTATTGTTGAACTGGGTTTTGTGTATGTGTGCAAGTGCAGTGAAATTGCATGCATGTAACTCTTCCCCGTGTACATTTTGCAATGAAACGTGAGAATCCCTTTAGGCTGTGTGTAAGGTTTCCCACCTTCCATCTGCTCAGTAAAATGCAAAAGGCTCAGCTGCCTGGGACATGTAAAGGTTAATGATTGCCTTTCTTTCTGCAACAACTTCGTCTGTGCTCTTTTGATTTCTAACTTGCATATATTGCTGTGTGTACATTTAGATGCCTGATTGTCTCCTGGGCTACAGTAAAGACAAAGATGACAGAAAGTATTCTTTGTCTTCTGGTAGTTGCTGTCAGAGAGTGGTTATGTCAGCATGGTGTTTTGTCTGCTGTAATGTAGTGCAGGCATCCAGGTACATTATTTCATAGTATTTCTCTCTCAGTTCATTGGTTTTGGTATTTTTGTCTGGCTACAGCTACTCATACTGTTGGATTAAGGGACTCTATAACACTTAGTTTAAATGAGTCTTACCTGAATTATGCTATGGTTCCATTGATACCACAGTTTTCAAGATGTGTTTGATGGACTAAAGCTGTTTGGCTTCCATCAGTGAATGGATCTTATTTGAAATAAAGCTTTGCAGGGTCAGTCCTTATTTAGATAAAGCCATATGTGAACATTTAATGAAAGTTACTATGAAAATGAATTTTAAGTACAACATTAGATAGCAAAAGAAAGCAAAAATAGAAATCAGGTTTTTCAAAGAGATTTTGAAGCAGTAACATGGCATTTCTTGTAGAAGCTTGACTGCTATGGAATCTTGACTGCCTCGTCATTACTGCAGATTTTTATTTTTAAATAAAAAGTTGCAGCCATCCTAGAAATAGAACAGCTGTTGGTAATGCTGGATGACTTTTCTCTGAGGAGCAGTGTCTCCTTTGGTTTTGGCTGCTGGCATGTTTTTTGTCCACTCTGTCAGTTCATCTTGCAGTTTCTGTGACCTCTGAATGCTTTCCCAAGTTGAGTTCAGAGAACACTGTAGCAGCTGTCATATCAGCTTGGATGTTCGTACTGATAGTGAATCAGAAGCACATCTTCTGCTCTCTTACACTCTTTGAAAGTTCAAAAAACATTTTTCTCCATTTGTGTACCTTTTCATCAGATGTGATTTTGAATTGTTTCCATCTGCTTTTGAGCCTTTGGGGTATAAAAACAAATTCACGATATGTTTTCTCCTGTTGGGTTGATGTCCACACTCAGTTTGTATTGTCCCACTGCAGGGAGAGCAGAAGCTCTTTTGCTGTGTAATATGTTCACTCATTTTTGTATATTTATTAGTTGATCTGCTTTTTATGCAATGCCTCAGCATTAGACTTGTCCTACATTGTTTGAAATGCAGATATGAAGCACAACCTTTTTCTTTCTCACATAACACACTCAAAGGGAAAGATGTAGCTCTGGAGCATCTGGGCACTGAGTCAGCGTGTGGCATTCAAGTAATGTATTTACCCTTTTACAGCTGTGTGTGTAAATCTTGCTCACTGTCTGTCAAGTCAAAAGAAAATATATCCAGTTAAGAGATGTCTTTTTGACATGTAAGAATTAAAGCCTTTATTTGCTGATCTCTCATAGGTATATCCAAATGTCACTGAAGTCTTTATGTTCTGTGCTTTCCAGGCTTTTTGCCTGAGGAAAAAAAATCGGACTTGGCAACTCAGCTGTTATTTCCACTATTTCATTTTTAAGCAGCACCTTACCTACACAATAACACACTGACAAGCAAAAGAAAGGGTATCAGAATTCCACCTTCCTTTTAAAATATCTCCTTTGCAGTTTAATTAAATGCATACAGAGGCAGAGGAGGAGGTTAGATCCTGCTCTCAATTTCAATTATACAGGAAGGTTAAATTATTGCAGTAGATCATCTCTTCCTGTCCATGCAGCGTATTTCCTACCCTCACTTCAGGCAAAGGGAAGCACGGAGCAATGTAAAGACTCTAAGAGAACTTCAGGAAAGACCAAGGAAAAATACATGCTTCTCTTGAATGGTGTTTTGTTCAGAAAGGAAGGATTTTAATCCTAGGGACTGCAGACACGAGTCTGTCACAGTGAGGAGTTGAGAGAAAGGTTTGCTTGGTGGCTGGAGGCATACAAAATAACCCTGGGGGGTGCTGAGCTTGCACCTCTGGTTCTGATGGGTTTGGGATGGTATGGTAAATCTCTCAGGCTTCCCATTTCCCACTCACTTATGGGATGGTGGGTCTGTGCATGAGGCTGGAGAAGGGTGCATTTCCCAGTCTGTTCCCTCCTTTTGTGCCTGCACAAGAGCAAACACGATTCTCCTCCTTTACATTCAATGTATATTTAGCACAAGATATTTGAAGCTCCTTTGTGTCATACATATTTTTTTAGCCTCTAAACATAAGCAGACACCTTAGGGACTGATACTTGGCAGTTGCTTTCAAGTGTCTGTACATCTGACCTAGAAAGCAGGGAGTGTTTTTCAATGCGTGCCGATTACAAAGTGAGAATAGTCCATATTAATTAGAATCATCTCAGTGCTTTTACCACGTGAGCCTGTGGCATCATTAAGGAGTTTTGTGCTTTCATTCCTAAAGGATGGATAGAGTTCAGTTCTCCATATCTTTGATTATTTTTCTCATTAGCAAGCATCTCCATGCTATAAATTAAAGGAAAGATTGCTATTCCCAAGGTACTTCATAAAATGCCTTGGAAACCTGAGCCACAGCTGCACCCTGAAGAAAATAACATTAATGCATAAAGCCCCTCTTAACCGTTTAGGTTATCAGCCCAGTTGTAGGTATTTTTCTGTATTTTTTTTCCAGACGTATCATGAATATATTTAGTCAGACAATGAGATGATTCGAGGTTTAAAACACCAGTGCTCTTAAAACAAATCAAATATGTTTATTCTCCTTTAGGAGCAACTAACTTGGTAAGGGCAGCTCAGCTTAAAGAGAAGTTCTCTTGCATAGAATCTCTTCTTGATTTAATTAAATTTTGTGAGATCTCCTCTTATGTTGAACTGTTTAACATAGTTAAACTGATGCCATGTTTTTGCAAATAGACGTTTTCTGCCTCGCTTGAGTATTTTTCATAGGTATGCTGTCACAAAATTAATTCTGTGTAGGAAGGACAGCATCAACTCTTCTCCCAGCTTGCAATTAGTGAATTGTTGCTCTGCCGTGAATACGTTGCTGGAAGCTTTCAGCTTTTTCTTCAATTGTGAAGACAGTATTGCAGGTTCCAGCCTTGCTGTTATCAGTTTGACTCATTAGAAGGGCTATGGATTGCCTTTATGAGTCTTGACCAATAAATGTAGCCTTGTCTCTTATGGGACTCTTTCCAACCTTCCTTAAAGTTTGTGAGAAAATTGTTTTTTGGAGATTGGATCAAAGTGTCCCGACATGAGTGCTGAAGTTCCTTCAAATTGTCTGCAGGACCTGATGACATTTTGGATCATCTGAATTCTCTTTTGCCACTCAGGCTTTCTCTTGGTTTAAAAAATACAAGATTAAAAATGTATTTCTGTAAAGAATTTTCAAACTGCTTCAAGGTTTCCTGTAAGAACAAAGCAACTTTTGCCTCCCTCCTCCTGAACATGGTTTTTATTAATGCACTTTCAGGATGGCAGTTCACACTCTCCAGCGCTTACAGTAAATCTGTGTGGATGCAGAGGCACAGCAGAAGCTTCTAACTGTGTTGACCCTCTGTCCTCTCAGTGACTGCCTGCTGTTCCCAGTGACCTTCTGGTAAACCAGCATAGATTTCCAGACTAAGATCCCTGCAGCTATGGCATATAAACTGTGAGAAGGGCAAGGTTCATTACATTGCCAGAAGGTCATATTCTATGACGTAGACCTGAAATAAGGACAGCCTTAGATATAAGAAATAAGTTCAGCAGATTGGATGTATTTTACTGCTGATTTACTTAGTGTAATTCTATGAATCAATGAGGTGTTCATTCCATTATATATCAGTCCTATAAAAACCATGTCAAGAATTTTTCAGTCCAATTTAAATTTCAAATTGATTTTGAAAATTATTAAATACATTTGGCAACAGGGCCTTGATTTAAGAAAACTTTTGAATATACAATTTTTAAAATACTACCCTATGATTTTTAGAAATATACCTTTTAAAAGAAAAAAGAGTATTTTAAGCTTATGCCTTTCTGAAAAATGCTATTATGGTTGCCAGGCATCTGAAAGACAGTGCTGTGCTCTGAGGGAGGTCATCATTGCTCTTTTTATTGGCGAAGACTGGAAGTCAGAGGTGTCAGCCTGCTTGGAAACGTAACTGCAACCCCAAGTATCCGGCTCTGCCTCCAGCAGCAGTGCCAAACCACTTGTTCACTGAATGCTTTATGGCATTTTATTTTATGATTACCAGCCCAGCTCCAAAAACATCACCCACAGTGATGTCAGACTGTTCTGCGCACAAGTGAGAGTCTTGTTGAGAGGCACAGACCCTCCCTAAAGGCTGATAACTGTCTTGCTTATAATGTGCTTCAGAAAACAAACAGCACAAGGAAGGTATTTTCTTTTTCGCCAATCCTTTCAAAGTGGAACAGATCTGCTAAACAGAGCACAGGTGGCTCCTGAATAGTGGCTTAAATGCAAAGCACCAATTGAGGCAAGTGATACTTTTCCGTCTTGAGTAATGACTTTGAATCTTCTTGACCTATTTTGTTTTGGAAACACGTTTTAAATGTATGACCAATATCAGAAAGTGAAAATTGCAGAGGAGAAAATTAAGATTACAAAAATCTACAAAAAATGAACCACTTGTCTATGCACACATATTTTTTTCAAATGTCTGCTGTAACTTCTTGCAATTTCTATTTCAGATTTTCTAATTAATCAGTGTTAAAATAGGAGCATTGGAGAAACTGATTTAGACTCAACAAATTAGATAGAACTCTTTAAAATTTTATAGCTAATCACCTGTGTAACCTTACGCTAATTCTGGCAATATTCAGCTCTTTAGGAAAAAAAACCACCAAACAGCTAGGTACGTGATAGATTACATATTAAACCACAATCCAGCAATATTTGCAAATTTAAGTGAAAATATTCGGGATTTTTGAACAAATACTGTTAAACTTACCCAAATGCTTGTATTTTACTGGTGATAGAAAAATAAAGTCTCACAGCTGTGGCACCCCATATTTTAGGATTGTACAACTTGGGTGGAATCTGTACTTCTGTATGTTATCCATGTATATATGTACAGTTCTTAATGTGAGCAATTTTGAATCCTGTGGAAACTAACCTGGGTCCATTTTTAAGCATGCGGCTCATCTCTGCATCAAACTTAAAAATAAGATTATTCTTTTCAATTTAATGTTTTTATGTGACAGCACTTTTTTTTTTTTCCTTTTTGTCTGCTTTTTTCCTAATTCACTTTTTATGCAAGTCAGAATAAAAAGCAAACCAGAA
Organism: Tetrao urogallus; assembly: GCF_951394365.1. NCBI lineage: Eukaryota > Metazoa > Chordata > Aves > Galliformes > Phasianidae > Tetrao > Tetrao urogallus. The sequence continues at coordinate 27,893,530 of NC_136820.1, read as the reverse complement.
CCAAATGGAGCATTGCAGGCTTTCAAGTAGCAGCTCTCCTGTCAGTACGGAGGCAGATAGCTCTGTACTGGCTTTGCATTGCAGAGAGATGGCTCTGCATTGTGGGGAGATGAAGGGGAGAGCAAGGAATCACACAACCACAGTGGCTGAGGTTGGAAGGTGCCATGGGAGTCTGTCTGGTTGAACCTCTCCACTCAAAGCGGGCTTACCTAGAACAAGTTGCTCAGGCCCTATCCAGTTGGGCTTTGACTATCTAAAATGAAGGATTGTTCCCTCATCACACTGAGGTGAGGCTGGCTGGCCTGCAGATGCCCAGACCCTCCTTTGAACACAAGTTAGATATATTCACAGTGGTTTCTTGATAACAGATTGGCAGTCACACAGGCAAGGTACCCAGACCTCTCCAGCGAGGGAGTGTAATGTAGATGATTGGATGGGTTGGTAACCCACCCAAGTTAGTTGATTTTTTCCCCCAGAATTCTCAGTGGACAGCCACCTTTGACACCTATTCACAGCTGGAGGCTAAGCTGGATACTGAGAACTCCTGTGTGGAGCTATCTCCTGTCTTCCTGCTCTAATGCAGAGAGCCAGTGATGACTTGCTTCTGTACCACAGCGCTTCCAAGGTGCCTGAAGTTTGGCTGCTACCTTGGACAGGAGAAGGGGCAATAGTCATTTTTGCTAACATTTGTAGAATTTTAGAAGCGTTGTACTCTGGTGCAAAACAAAGGTTCTTTGAAGCTTTGTATGTTTTGTATGTTGTGTCTCCCTCTTCATTTATTTTTTTTTTTTTTGGCAGTGGTTAAACAGTCTGTGTTCTGTTTAATGGGATTGGCCTTTGAGCTCTGAAAACTTCAACACACTAAATCTGTGGAGTCATGATACACTTCTTCACTGTATTTTTGGGCCAGAAGAGCATCGTTAGTTCCCACACAAAGGATAATTTTAGGATGTTTCTGTTACCACAAGTGAAGATGCTGGATTTGGAGTGTCAGGTTATTAAATTAGAGACACATACGAATAACTCTGTTCAGTGGATACCTCAGGATAGTGTCAGTGTGGTTTTCTCTTGGTCTGGAAAGCACAGCAGCTTGTGGTGACAGGAGATGACACAATGTAGTGTTTGCTTTCCTCCAGTTCTGCTTGAAAGAGTGATTTGCAAAGCAGCAGAGAGGTTTCTACCCTGCGAGAGGCCCCTTGGAAAAAAAGCGGAGTTTGCTGTTATTTCTGCGAGTAGCCTTTTTCAAAGCATGAATTTTCAGGGCTGGTTGCTCTTGACCTGGGAAGGGAAAGTAGGGGAGAAAAGAAGTCATGCAGAACACATGTTCTGGAGCATCCGCAACAGATGAGGGAGGATTTGATTTTAACTTCGAGGAAGAAGAGTTGAAACAAAGCCTCCAGCATGCTGGATTACGGCACTTAGCAGAGCTGAGCTGTGCCACAGCCTGACCGTGATCCAGGATATTTAATATCCTTTTATGATGGTATTTTAGTAGGTACGTTTGTTGGCACTAACTTGGTGCCGTTTGGTGTCTAACTTGTTTTATGTACTATCACCAAGGCCAGATTAAAAGTTTTCATTATCAGCTGAGAAGTCTTCATGAATTTCAGAGAGCTTTAGATGACAGAATTTATGTTTCATTCATGCATTATGAGGCTGGGATTTTTCTAAAAGAGTTCAGATATTTTCTTTCATTTGTAGTTTGTTTATTTTAGGTTTTTTTTCTGCATTTTTAATTGATACAAACAGCATAATGCAATTAGAATAAAATCGTCTGGAAGTAAGTTTCTGCAGGGCACCGTAACACATGGCAGAGTGCCTGCTTTTCCTTTCTAATTATAGTACAAAAAGGGAATCCTTCTGTTTGAATTCCTTTTCTTCCTCCCTTAAATTTTGAAATAGTTCTTGTCCACTCGAAGTTCTGCTCTAAATATCTTTCCAATGCTGTGGATGTGAATTCAGAGTAGAAGATTTAACAAATTGCTTTACCATCTGATCTTTTCATAGATGTGTGACATCTTGGTCTCTTTTTCCCCTTGGATTCTATCTGCAGGTTATTTTCCTACTGGCTTGAGAGAAAGAAAATGCACTGTATGAAAATGAACTGGTGGTACCCTTTCAGTACAGATGGCTGAAATAGCACCAGCATTTAAGAATGCTGTGCTAAACTCCTAAATTATTGAGATCATAGGACACAGCAAATAGGAATAGTTACAGAGAGGTATCTAAAGAAAAAGTATGAAAACAGATCATTTTAAAGAGAGATGATAACTCTTGTACTTTGTCTACTTAGTGCAAGATTTACAAGTCCTCATTCCCTTTGTGCTGCTTTAGACCAATCTGTTAATTGGTGATAGTTTTTTTTATCCTACAATCACCCAAGGGCAGCCGTTCTTCACCAGACGTGTATAAGGAAGATTGATAGCAGGGCTATTGTTTGTCTCTGTGTGGGAGACTTATATAGCAACCAGCTTTGAAACAATGTTGGGTAGTTCTCATTAAAAGAATGTCTGTGCTTTCTGGGTGATGGAACAGCCTGATCCGGCTTAGTCCTGACTGGATCTCATGCTCAGTGAGTTCCCATCTGTGGAGTTTCCAGAGACTCTTCCCATGCTGTGTGCACTCACTTCACCCGCAGGAGGCTCAACTTACATGGTCTGCAGGAGATTTGTGGAAAGACTGCAGTGTGCAAGGGAGTACTGCTTTTTCCTCTCTGTCTGATGCTCAGAGGCTCTTTTCCCCGTTAAAGTGTTGTGACTACACGCTTTAGATTTCATTTACATGGATCTGTGCCAAAGTCTATTCAGGGGGGCTTTCCCCAATCTGCAGTCTCTGAAAAGTCCAGAATGAAAGCACCTGTGTGTGGCTGCTGAGCTACTGGTCACACAGGCCCACGTACTTGTCTTTGGGGTCTGCTGCATTACTCCCTCTGTTCCTCTCTTTGGGTCTCTAGAAGTCCCAAAGCCAATTCCAGTTTTCTTTTATGAGGAAGGAAATCAAAAGTGGAACAACATGAAATGCTTTTCTTCATGAAGAAATCTCTTGGGAAAGAACTTGTGCACTAGATTTGAAAAAGATTGGCACTGATTTTTCACTGCGATCCAATGGCATTTCACAGTCCCCTCTGAGAACTGTCTGCAGGAGAACAAGCATAATGGTAATGCTCATCCCAACAATCAGGGAATGTCATGCAGCATGTCTTCCCATCACTAACAGATTAGCTGTAATTTCCTAGTTTGGATGACAGATTAGGCTAGTCAACATCATCTTTCGGTTACGAGTCCATTAAGAGTCTGTTTATTTCTTCTTCAGTTATTGCTGTGAGAGCTGGCTAAATTATTATGTTTTCACTGCTCACTCCCTTTTGTTTTGCTCTGCAGGCACTCTTCAGGTAGCAGGAAGAGGCAAAGGGCTAACCAGTATTGCCTTTTAAATGTGTAGTAGCTTCCTTTGCTCGCCACCCTCCCTGGTGTGTGTGTAGCTCTTTGTGTTGTGTCTCCTAGGGCAAGACTGGAGCCTGAAGATCTGCTACCTGCAGCCTTGTTGTCTGCAATAAACGGTGGCCAGCTGAGTTTGAGAATACAATGCACCAGATTGCTCCCTTATGTATTTTTCAGGCCTTTGCAAGCAGTAGCACAGTGTTGCTGAGTAAACAATTACCATTTGGAGCACAAATCTAAGAATTTTTCTTTTACAGATGCACTCAAATTGCTGAAATACAGGTATATTCAGGAGACAAGCAGAATTGTCATTTAAAATATATATCAATATCATGAACATCTCCATGCCATAATCCAGATTATTAAATTGTAAGAGATGTTGCCTTCACTACACGTATGATCAGCATAAAACAAACAGTGGCTAAAAGGTGGCTGTGGGGTCAAATTAACTTTTTTACATGTAGAATTCCATCAAAAGGTATTGCTTTTCTCATATTTTGGGGATTTGAGTGCTGATAGTGTAAGATCTCTAAATTTAGATAACCGGCTCAGTATGAGATAAATATGCTCTCTTGTAACTGGTCTGGATTCTCAGAATTGGAATATAAGGGTTCTAGCTCTTTAAAGACCTGTTGTTCCTGTTTTAATCACACGATAATAGAGTTTTTCTTTTGGAATAGTCTTTACCTCTTGGGAAATTTTGTACGTTTGGAAATAAATGGAGAGGAAGAATAACTGAAATGAGTTATGTATGTTTTCTTGTAAGCATTTTGAAAACCCAGATGTGCGTGTACAAGTAGCCCCTGGGTAGATATTACAGTGGAAATAGGCATAAGCATAGCAAGTCCTCTTAGGCATTGCTGACCTTGGTTCCATTGTAAGTCATTCTCCCGCAGATAGCCTTTTAATAGTGTATAGGTACTACATTAACCACTGATGCTTTTGCCTTGTCTGCCTTCAGATCCCTGTGACCACTTTCATTTCCGTTGTACTTGAGCTACAATCAAGTAATGAGGAAAAAAAAAAGTCTGTTCTTTCTTACTGTATTGTTTTATCTCTGATCATTTTATAATAGTGTTTCATTTTGGAGAAACTTTCTGTATCGCTGTAGTCTTTTGAGCCAATACACATCACTACAGATCAAAAGAACTTCAGGGGAATAAGCACCCTTGCATTGCATGGGAAAGCAGGTTCGCGTGAAAGTTCTTCATTCTTTTTGTACATGCAGGATGTCTAGAGAGATTTGTCATTAACATTGGTAATAGTTTACTGAATATAAGACAGCGTAATTGCATGGCTTTAAGAAATTATTTCTAGTCTAATTAAATAACTTGTTAGTTTATGCGAATGATTCATTTTCAGAATTTGCTATTGTTGCAGAAAGGCTCTGTGTAAATTGAGCATGGTTGGATATGTGGCTGTTCTTGTCTGAGTGTGGTCAAAGTATATTCTCTGTATCCTCAAAACTTGCATTGAAAAGAAATGAGTGGAGTTTTAAATTTTGAGGACTGATGTTACCTAACGTGCCTGTATGATTTATTTGTTTTAAAGGAAGAGTGCTTTCCTTTTCTTTAGCCTCTACTAGCGAGAACATTGCATAATTCAGTGCTCATATGAAAGGAAAAGGTGTTCAGGAGCCGAACTTGTACTTCTGATGCTGTCATGGATTCTGACAGCTCTCTTATCTATTAGATGTGGCTTCATGAGGGAGGAAGAATAAAGTAAAATCAAGAAATGGGCAGGCATTTTGAAAATGTTGATTTGAACATGTCAATTTTTGCATTTCTAAACCAGGGATTGGAAATATTTAATAGGACTCCATAAAAGCCCCGTGAGTGTTTGCAGTGTTTGAGAGATGTAGCTTGACAAGTTGCATTGCATTGCAAGGAACAACATCTTCACTTGAGGCCGCATCTCTGGAGCACTCATATTATGTGTGTTAGATCCATGTGACAGTAGACTGTGACAACACTGTTAAAAGCAGATTTCCCCAGGTGTGCCGCTCCCCTCTTCTCCATAATTTTATCTGGATTAAGAGGAATTTGTTGATTTGTTCCAGGTGCCTCCAGAATGTGGCAAAGCTGATGTCAGCATGTTCTTTGTTGTAGGATGTTTGTGCCCAGAGCACTTTTTCCAGGCCTAGGACTATAAGAAGGGCTAGACTGCTTACTCTTCAGTGGAATTTATGGCAAATCCATCTTATCATACAAACATGATCACAGTTAATTTTGCAAATTGTAAAATTGTAAATTTGTAAACTGTGCATAATGAATGCATCAATCATAGCTAGAGGGTTTTCAGGAAAAACAAAATCATTAACCTATATCTGAGAGGAAATCCAGATCTCATTGTTTACTGATAATATGCAGTTTTAATAAGTTGCCCGCCCCGTTACAGGCTTACATCAGACCTTGCACTTAGAGAGTGAATGTACGACATACGGCATGTAAGTAATGAGATGCGGTTTTGTTCATCCTTTCAGTTAATTCTATGTGTTCTTTTTTCCCCCCTTGTGCTGCACGGCTGATTACCACCCTAGGACCTTGCAATGGGACACAGACCCCTCAGTGCTGCAGCTCCAGTCTGACTCTGAACTTGGGTATATGTCTGCTCTTTATGTTATTCATTTATCATTTCTTTGCAAGAGTTATGTTGCGAATGTTTCCCAGACGAGCTGTTTGTATGTGATTTTCATTTGCTTTGTTGACTCAGAAAGACCATAATTTAAGTTTCCTTTTTTCAGTTTCATCAGTAAGAAGCTTCAGCAAAGCCATCTTTGTGGAAAAAAACTACTACTTAAAGAAGCTCATGAAAGATAAGCTGCTATTTCTGTTGCCCGAAACACAATACAAATAACTATTTCATTACAGATGAAATGTTATTATTGTGGCACTTTAATGTGCATGTACAGCTACAGTGGTCTTGTTTGTACCTATTGATTCAGACTTCTCTTTCTGAATCATTTGCAAGGTACTTTCCCCCCTTCCTTCTTGTTTTTGTTGTAGTTATGTTGTTTCCATGTGCAATAACCCACATGCAATAACAATTTTCCGCTTTTCCTCAGGAGCTGTCTAGGCATTTATAATTGTATACTTAAAGATGATCATAGTCCACTAATTGCCATTTAAGTTGAGTTCAGGTCAGTCGAGCATTACCTAATTATAATAGGGCTAAAATTAATATTCACCAGTTTGACATGGAACTTCTCTATCTTAACCATCTGAAAAAGTTGTTTAGGTAGCAGAATATAACTAGTGTAATTAAGAAGAGTACCAAATATGTTTATATTTCAAAAGGTCACTATATTAAGGAAAAGAAGTTCATGTTTGTCACGAATATAGTTTAGCATCATCAAGAGAGGTCTGACAGCATGAAGAGGTTCTCTCTTATCTCCTGCGAGCAATCAAGGAAAATCAGAAACAATGGCTTTTCTAAATAGTATCTCCAGATCTAACATCAGCACCATGCTATTGCTGAAGCTCCAAGTACATAGTCATGGCTTGGTAACAACAACAAAAAAATGCTTTAATAAGTTACTGAATCCTTTGTGGTCATTGAAGTTATCAGAGTGCGTTGGCAAGTGAAAATGCTGCTCACTACCATCTCAGACTGAATTTTACAGTCTCTTCTAAACGAGAAAATTGGATGCTGTGTTTTCAACATAATTTCAGCAAAAGAAGAGAAAATAAATAGTAAAGGAAAAATAGCAAGACCCGAAGACATGAAATGCCCACCTGCAGAGATATTTAGGATAAATTATTCCTCTGAAAAGGAAAGGTAACTATCCTTCAAATTCTTCAGAACTTGACTCATAAGCAAAACCAAATCTCTGCACTGAATAAATTGTTCTGTCTATGAACAGATGGGCTTTCCTGTCTGAGTTTCCAAGCAAGTATCTTATTCTTCTGCAAGTTCTTTGTGTTTTCTCCCCAGCAATTCATGTGAAATTCATTAACCATTCTCTAGGCTTCAAGAAAAAAAACAGTTTTCCTTTAACGATTAAGTGACAGTGCTCCCACCTGCAGTTAGAGATGTCAGTGCTGTTTACCAGGAAAGGAAAGTGTCCAGAATGCTTTCTAAATAGGCTTTCTCCACATCCAGAATGGTTAGGAATGCATTTATTTCCACCTGAGTGTGATATCAGGTAGATCTAACTTCTACAACATCACCTGGGTCATACAAGAGGGGAAGAGTTTCTAAAGCAGTTTTGATGTGTTGGAAACCTTTTTGAAATCTCAGCTGCCCTCCCCAGAAGCTGGGATTGAAAGATGAGCACTCTCAGAAGCAAAGGTCCTCAAATGGCTGTGCAAGGCAAGATGTTTGATTCTCATAAAGATAAGCCTGTGCATAGCCGCAAGTCTTCAGTCTTTTAGGAGCAGTAAAGACAGAAAAGGAGAATGCCAATGAGTGAACCCATGAGTATGCTTCGTAAGTCCTTTGTCTTCTAACAAGACAGAGTTAGACAGAGGACCATGTATTTCTCTGTTATATGGCTATGAGACTAGATAAAAACACCATCATGAAAGAAATCCTGCAGTCAGGATGCAAATGATGTGCGTAGCTAAACACTTGACATCTTTCTTCTCCTACAGACAGAGGAATCAATTTTAATGCATAGGCTTTAATTACTGTCTTCCTACTGACATCCCATACACAGTTTTGAAAGGAATCCATCAAAGTTTGTGTGCTCTATAAGCCGCGTATCCAAGAAATTGTAAATGAAAAGAATTAGGAGTGTCTTGGTATGTATGGGAAATGAAACATTTTAGTGCTGCCCTAAAAGGGATTAGACTAGATTATTATAGCCCATATTTGGCAGAGTCTGTGTACTGAAAGGATGTTCCAGTTGTCCTTAAGTGCTTGGGACCAAGGTTTAGGTTGGCTTTTCATCACATAAGGACCATTACAGGTTGATTAGTAGGGTCAAAAAAAGGAAGACCATATTCCTTCTAATGAAGACTTCACAGTCTTAATCGGTTAGAGTGACGCTATGCATTTAGACAACCATCAGCAGTTCCTGAATAATAAATGTTTTAGGTGAAAAATTAAACACATCCAAGCACAGTGTTCTGGGTGGTAGCTCACTTCTTAGCAGTCTAGACAGGAGCTAGCCCAACAAGCAGTTAAATCCGCCTCTACATGAGGACTGATATTCTCCCATCCCTAACCAGTGAAAGAGATATGGAATGGCCTCAGGTGAAACTGTTGTTAGAATCAGGCGAGGTTCTGATTAGCTCTAGATTAGACACATGATTAATTAAAGCTGATACTTAACAGATGCTCTTTCAATGAAGGAGGCTTAAGAATCTCAGTAGAAGGAATCAGATTGAGATGATTGAGGACTGATTGTGAAGGAAAATCTTTCAAACTTGATGTCAAAGGATGGAAAAGCACGTAAGATTTTTCTGGGGAAGATATTTATTAAAGCTTAAATTCATGCGTACTCTCATTTAAATTAGCTATAAGTGTACTATTGACGCTTTTGTTAGCTGTTGCAGGTTCTTAAAGTGTATCACAAGCTACAGAAGTTTTCTGCCTCCTAGAGAGTTTTCAGGGAATCCATGCTCTTATCCACGTTGGCAAAGTTAGAGGTGTTTGTGAGGATGGTGAAAAAAAGAGGTTCAGAGCTGTAACAACCATTACTGCTCCAGTGGTCTATTATTTAATGTGGCTGATTCATACTGATTACCCACTGAATCAAATTGCATTCAGCTTAATAAAAACTCAGCCAGTAGAACAGATTAGAAAGATATATAGCTGATTCAGCCTTAACAAGCATAAGAGTTCAGTAGGTGTCATCCAATGATGACAATTTTTTTTCAATACTCATTTTCTTTCAGACATCAGTGTCAACCGAATACCTTAACCACCGTAAAATGAATGAGATAAAAAATAAGTTTGACCTCTGTTCTTCCGACAGTCAGGAAGACAGAGAGGAAATGGATAATGCATATGAATTTTCTGCTTTTCCAAATTGCTCTACTTAACAATGTGGCAGTTCAGAAACATTGTGTCTCTGAATTTATTTCCTGTAAATGTGTAAGCACACTTGCACATGTTGATTGAGGCACCTGGACTTATTTAGCTCATCCATTTATTATTTGCATATATATATTTCCTGCTGAAAGTTGGTGTTTTTTTTTCCAGTAAAAAAAATTGACATCTTTGCTTATTTGCTTATTTTTCACTCACTACAGTCAAATAATGTTCAGGAAACAAATTGATAATTTTTTTTTCCCTCCTCTTTTGGGTGAACTGTGTACAACTAAAAGTGCTTGTAATCCTGCACAGCCATTTCTCTCCATTTTCCCTTACCCAGCTACAGTGTTGGTTGGCTCTACTGACTTGGTTCACATGGCTCATTTAAAGTTAGGGGCGTAGTACAAAGAGAAGGTTCTGTCTGTTCCAGGTGTGTCTCAGGGCTCCACTTTAACCATTGCATTAGGACTCTAATGATCATGAACCTACAGCAAGTCCACTGCTATTAACCCCTGTGGAAAGGAGAATCTCTTTATGGAAATTATGCACCCTGCTCTCTTACAGTCCAGCATATTTTACACCCACTGTGGCTCTTCCACTGTTGATTATCTCAGGCTGAGGAATGAATCTCTTGAACAGGCTGAATGTTGTAGTAATAACTGTGTGAAGGAGGAGAAAGGTTTGTTGCGTGTTGTGAGGGACGCAAGCAGGTCGTACCTTGCTCCTATTTACAGTTCCTCTCAGCAGCATAACCTAGACCCAGAGAGGTTTTAGTAACTGTATTTTACTATGGCAAGTGATTCCTGGATTAATTTTCCTCACTGTAATTAGGCTCTTTTCATACATAGTGTGTTGTGTTTCATCTTAGCAAACATTGAAGTATTTTTTAATCCTGTTCATAAAAGCAAACACTTTTGCTCCTGCTACTGACTTATACCTAACTTAACTAACCTTTTATGTCCTGTGTTCCATCTTAGACGCAGACTGCACAAACTAGGGGTGTCAAAGATTACCCAGGTTGATTTCTTACCTCGGGAGGTGGTGTCATATTCCAAGGAGACCCAGACACCTCTTGCCACGCATCAATCTGAAGGTAAGATACCTTTTTTTCAAAAGCATTTTCATAGAAAATAAGTATTCAAGTAAGACTTTAAGAATGTAAGAAAATTAATGCTAAATCATAATATAACCACTTACCCATGTATTTTCTGCAAGCCAGGTATTGTTTATGTGATTAATGGCTGTTCTGGTGAGAATAATTATAATAATGACTTTAAATTCAGGTGGAACCAAATTGCTTGTGCCTCACAATGGATAGTATAATGAGAACATATTTTCAAATAAATCATTATGAATATAATTAAAACCATGCTTTATCCCAATTTTCCTGCTTTCTCAAGGAAGTTATTCATTCCATGCTTTGTAAAGAGGCAGTGATGGAAAGTTGCCCTTGTGTATCTGGCCAGCGTAATTGTGTCACCCTTCAGATGATGAATCTTAGAAGTTAGTTTCACTTCGTGCGCTGAAAAAGGAGGCTTACATACTTTCACGTGGACAGTCCCATTTTTTTTTCTGCTTACAGTTGTGTTATCTGTACTCATGGAGCTGTTTGTTAGCTGTTTGGCTTTCCTGTTGATAAAAAAGCATGGAGGTGAGGGATGAGGAGAGCATTTATCTAAACTGTACTTCACAACTAAACCTGCTAGTGTTGGACTACTGAGAACTGATTGCACATGAATTGAAACCATTTAAAGTGAATGTAAATAAATGAGCCTGATATAATTCTCACATTATTACTATCAGGTAAAAGAAGAAAAACTGTTGGCAGTCTTGGTTATAATTTTTGCTTAAGTTAATCAGATAAGACACTGTAGTGATAAACATAGTGAACTTTTCTTCTGCATCTGGATTGCCAGTTTTGCCTTTAAGATTCCTGAGCTATATAAAAATTGTACTTTTTCAGATCATGAGTTTACCTTAGTCACCTGTTGACTGATATGGTGCCTTCATGCATAAACAACACAGTTCGTTGGTTGCAGCTTGTTGAGCAGCATCTCATGACAGTTTTGCCTTATCAGAGGGAAAGGCTGTCTCAGAAGCTCCCTTGTTCAGTTCGGCTCAGCTCATCTCTCCTTGTCAATCTGAGGGCTGCTGAAGGCTAGAGTGAGTGGGACTTATTAACTGAGGCCATGCTTTCCCGACTTGAGAAAAACAGATTCTCAACTCTGGGAGTCATTGGTAGATAAGATGGAGGTGATACCCTTCTTTCCTAATGCAGTACCTTTACCCTCAGCAAAAGCTTATGGGTACAGGGAGTTGAAGACATGCCTTTTGTACCTCTCCCAGGCCTAAATATCACCAAAGCAGAAAATATCATCAAAGCAAAAATATCACCCAACCACTTCTCTCATGTGAGTGGGTGAGGAAGTAGAACTTATTTTCTTTTCAATCTGCTGCTATGGAGTTCTGCATGCATGAATTGGCATGAATATCATCATGCATTATTAAAGAAGAGTCAGGAAAGTTTGGTTATTCAGTTGAAATGCTACGTAATTGGAAATTTGCTAGAGGATAAATAAGCTCTGTGATTTTGGTCTACTTAGTCCAATGGAAATCAGTTCTTAGGTTTTCAGTCTCCTAAACCTCTTTATGAATGCTGAGCCCTACATGCTGTCACTCTAAACCTGAACAGCAAACAGAGCAGTTCCTCAGCAGAGCAGTTTTGAGAAGTCTCTATGCTGTTCCTATGCATTCATGCGATAAAATATAGCCATTATCTTATCAAGAGAATGGTTCAGCCATTGCTGTAGTTACGTACTCAGTTATTTGGTATCTGAAGCCTTAAAGTTTGAAAAAGGAGAAAACAAGCCTCTTATTTACTTAGACAAGTCTGACTTCAGCTTTCAGAATTCACTCTTTTACTGCCTATCTCGGACTCTGGAAATCACACTGTATTTTAGAATCAGTCATACATTTGATTCTGGCTTGAAAGAAGAGAACTAACAGAGGTACAGCTGGATGGAAAAATCTTGCCTGTATGGTAACTCACCAGGTTATTTTTCAAATGTTAATGTCAGGTTTTCTGCACCTTGTTTCTCAAAGAAAGAAAGAAATTCTAAAGTGTCTCAGACATATGTGGAGCTGAATGGATGTAGGCCTGTGTTATAATGGCTGCTCCTCTCCAATCTTTATGAAGCTGGTACAGGAAAGAAGGAAAGCTTCACTGTGATAAGTACAGTGTGGTGCCAGAGAGCCAGATGCTCTGAGCACTGTAGTCTCAGCTTGTCAGCTGCTAATTTTAGAAGAAATAATGTGGCATTATTCTTCACTGTGTAAAAACAGATTAACTCCTCTTTTCAGAACAGGTAATTTTCTTCATTTCTGAGGAATAATGACATGTCATTTCTCCCACCCACTCTGTTATTTAGAGAGATGTGTGTATGCATCATTCAACCCTTTGATCACAAGTACCTAATTCTTTTGCTTTATTTAGGTCACAGTAAGCTTCAGCCTTTTCTTTTCTTCCTTGTAGGATGACTTCAGAAACACCCAGATCTTGGCTCTGGAACCTAAGAAAAAAAGCTCTCCTTACTTTTCTCCTCCTTCTTCTGTAATTGGATTTGAATTTAGGTATTTGTAGATGGAGACATTTCACTTGTGCTGCCTTTTCCATTCTGGAGTCAATTAAGATGTAGACTATGCCAAATATTTTCTGAGAGGTCTCTGGGACACGTTCCTTCACTCTGCAGAGATGTTCACATTGTGCCAGAATGGCAGCTTTCAATGGCTGGACCCTCCATATCACTGCAGAGCTACCCTTTGTGAGGGCACACCTGGAAGAAAGCAGCAACAGAAGAGTTGTGTTCTGACCACTGCCCAGGGTGAATCTCTCACTGGTGTGAGTGGGTGGAAGGAGATATGTGTGTTTGCCTGGAAGCTAATTTTTCAGATAGTAAAACACCCAAGCTCTGCTGGGTGCCTATCTCAGCTCCAACCCAATTTTCCTACTCTTTGATGAGCCAGGAAATGTATTCTCTGAGGGAAACTGCATTGTCCCCACATTGAGAGGTACTCCTCTCAGCTGCTTCCCATCTCAGAACAAGGTCTGGAAGCACAAAGATTTGGATAGCTGTCTAGTATCAGGAATGCAGTTATTCTCCTTTCATCAAGTTGTAACTACTTCTTCATCAACTAAATGGGATGTTTTCAATTTCCTGACTTCCCAGACTATCTATGAAAGTAGATTTGTCTGAAATGCATTTCTAGTAAAGGCTAGATCCCTTACAAAGAGGAATGAAATTTGAATTTCTAGTACAGTGGATCTCCTTTTTACTTCACATCTTTAACAATTGCTTGTCCATGTGAGAAAAGCTGATGTGTTACCATACTCACTTCATGAGCAAGATTACCTCATCTTATGTCACAAATGCTTGCCCAGTTCTAGGAAAGAACACAATTCAGATCTTTGCTCCAGCTGTTTATCTGTTGTATTCAAATAATGAGAATATTTCAGTTGCAAGGGAAAAAATAAACTCTATTCTGTTTGAACATAGACCAGTAAGAAGTGTCAAAACAGGTGAAATTTCAGAGGCTGGGTTAGTTTCTGCATCTCTTTAACACTGTAATTTCCTGAACTTATGTTCCAGAAAGCTGTCCTTTTTAAAGCACTGAAGGAGGAGAAAGGGATTCTGCTCACAGTCTAAGGTTCAAAGACTGAGACGTGTGAATTTAGATATTTATGTGGAAAAATGACTGGTAGGATGGAACCAAAGATCTCCTTAGAATCCAGTGACTGCTTTGACTAGGTCTTCACTGATGAGCATAATAGCTACATGGACATGTATGGCTACATAAGAGCTACATGGAGCCATGTTAGTGTAGATTTCTCATTTCCACTCACTGTTGAATAAATTACATATCACTAGAAGTGTCATATACTGACACTATATGAGGGCTGTGTCCTATTTAAAGTTTTGCGTATCAGACAAAGAATGACTTTGGACTAACATGCCCAGTGTCTGAAAAAATGAGTCTGGGAGTTGGGCTGAGATTCTCAGGTTTAAGTAGCATGGAACTTTGACTGTGTCTGTCCCATAAGGCAATGTACAGCAAACTGTGTGCCATGCGTGCTGCACTAGTGACCAGCTCAGCTCTAGCTTTGTGAATGCATGTTTTGCTTAAGAAGTGCCAGTCTCAGAACTGAACAAGATCATACCTGAGTCTCCCATGCCCAATCTTTCTGGAGCTCACAGATCAGCAGCTAGGGATTAAGTTAAAGAGGTTACTTTGGCTTTTCCCTTCTAGAGAATCTTACAGCTCAATCCAGTCTGAAGAGTGCAAGGCAAGTCTTCACCCAAGAACAGCTTTGAACTCCAAATTTAATGTAAAATAAAGACACATTTCTGCATTGCCATACACGCAGCATGTGTGTCAGGATGGATGAAAATATGTGTAATGGAAAAGCACTGGATGTATCCGGGAGAAAATCGGAGACCCTTTGTAGTAAACGAGGGTATTGGAAAACAGAGCAGTACTGGGACAGAAATAACTACTTAAAGAAAAAAAAAAAAAAAGGAGACAACTTGAAAATGAATGAATGCTACAATTGAGTGTGTGGTTTTAAAGAGGCAGAACCTTATTATTGTACTAATGGACACTGATTTTGTAAAAAAAAAAAAAAAAAAAAAAAAAAAAATCTATCCTGGGCCATACCATATATCACTGGTGGTTTTAGCTAAGTATTAACATCTAGTTTGCCTTTTCTTCTCAAGCCTCAGTCCATCAGGGTCAAACTGTGGATCTCAATAGCTGACCTAAACTCCCTAATTCAAAACTGCTTTGTTTGATTAAATCAACAAAGCTTATTTTGTACAGTTGTACCAGACTGTACAAGATTGGCTGTGATTAAAAAGATGCAAAGCAAAGATTTCAGGCATTGTGCTGTACAGCAGTCTTTCAGTTTCTCTTTCATTCTGTCAGGGCTGCATCCCCTTTTCTAGGCAATAAGATTTCAAAGGTGGGACTGTTTTTTTTTTTTGTTTTTTTTTTAGATTTAAATTAGTCATGAAGTCTTTCAAAGGCATTCAGGCAGCTCCCTCTGGTGGTGCAGTGATGAACCAACGCACCGAGCCTGAGGGATGCTGGAGGGGAGGAAGGGGTACCAGTATTGCTGGTGCATAAAAAACATCTGCCTTATTTTTGAGGCAAGACTTGTATTTATTAGAAGGTGCCCGAGTTGTGTGACTGAAAAGCTGTATGACTGTGAGTGATGATGAACGAAATGTGAGAAAAGACCAAATTACTGTACTGTATACAACAGCCAGGTTAGGTAGGACCTACCAGGTATGGTGGGTCTGTGTGCCACTCGGAGCAAACCACAGACAGTATGTGAATATCTGTAAAGCATTTATTCTACCAGCAGCTCAGCGGAATTTTCAGTAGTAGAGAAATAAGGTAGAGCTTGGCTTTGGAAAATGTTTCTATGTCTATTCCTGTGCAGAATAATATACTTGACACTGACAAAGATTTCTTCTGGGAGGAAGAATAAAGACGATGTGGTCATTCTCAGGGCATTTAGTAGCAAGAGAAAACAACAGATATTTAATCTCCTAAAATATTCAATACATGGGCTAAAATAGGATTTTGGTAAGACAATCCTGGTCCTTCTGTAAAAGCTGACCTGTTGCATGCATGGCCTATTGCTGTATTTATTAGCGATAGTTGTGCAGTATTTGCACTCATTCCCTGTATTTCTCCCCTGTCCTCTCTAAAGACTTCTTGAGAAGGGTATTTCTCACACTCAGAGTGGTTTTCGGTAGAGAACCCTCTTAATGCTGAACTGTTTTGATCAGGCAGATTGGAGAATTTTTTAAGCATTAGTAATTCTCTGGGAGGGAGCTATCTAGTAAGAAGTGATTTAACAGAGACAAGATTGGTTCTGGCTACACACAGTAGGAGATTTGTGAAGGGAAAGCTTTTTTAGGGATCTAAGACTTCTTCCTGATCTAAGACTTCCATCATTTCACTGCATGGGAACACAAGGGTAATTTGGCTCTTTGCGACTCCTCCACAAAACCTGGAGTCAGGAAACAGTTGAGAGGCTGTTACTTCTTTGGAGGGGACAGTTGTGTGACTGTAACACTGCATATGAAAGAAATACTGCTGCAAAGTCACTACAGGTTGCATGGAGCATGCTCTGACACCCCTTCTTGCAGATCCTGCTTGATCTTAATGGATGATCCATGCTGTGTATGCTTTTGAGGAATTGGATCCCATAAAAAAAAGAGCTGGGAAGCTACTGTATCCTAGAGTAAAACAAAAATACTGTAGTCAGTCCCCTTGTGCAGAACACAGTCTGCTCCTTTAGCTTCAGTGGAAAATGTGTAATTTAATGAGATTCTGGTACATCTGGCGTCACTTGGTGGAAAATGAGCTCTGCTTTTAGCAGTCTTGACCTCAAACTCTTCTAACTAGCTGCAAGTCATCTCTTTGTGCCTTTGACCCATCTTTTTGTCCTGACATCTGAAACTAGCAGTGATCCATGAATTCAGAGAGAAGCCCAGTAACACCTGTATGCAAATTGCATCTTTTGTTGGCTGAAAAGGAAAACTTTCCTGTAAGTCTCTCCTCTCTGGAAAAGATCCTGGCTGTGTTTTACATGTAAACAGCTGCTGATTTGTTAGGTGTTCTCCTCAAGCAACCAATTAGTTCTGAACTTATTTGCAAATATATAACTATCAATATATTAGAATTGAGAGCTCTAAACAGGAGAACAGAAGGAAACTATCCCACTAATGAACAGCACCAAGATTTGTGGAGTCAACAGTCGGTGAAAACACGGAAGACGTTTTTTCTCTATTGCCATTTTCACATGTTTCTAGTTCTCACTTTACCATATTTCTGATTTTAGTAGTATTAGACTGTGCTTTAAATTAAATGTGTTTACTGTTGAGATTGTAAGTTATGTATATGGAAAATATAAAAGTGGGGGGAAAGTTGGGTTAATAGGGCTTCCAATATAACAGTGAAGGCACAGGTTTTCATTTTCTTCAGAAACAAAGCGTGCTTATTTCTACCATCCCTATAATTCTTTCTTTAGCATACTGGACGATGGCTATTCAGTATATACAAGGAAATTAATACTGGGCACCTTCTATTGCATGTTCAGTGAGCTTTGGCAAACCCTGGCTTTGTAACGTGGACCAATTCCACTGGAATTAAAGACAAGATTAAGAAAAACGTGAATTGCAGAAGTAGCAGTTATTAATCCTCAGTGCTCAATTAGCGCTTAATCTTTCTAATCCCGTAAGTAGATACAAAATCATTGCTGAAATAGACACAGGCTGTAATGTAGAAAGCCCTTAATTAGTAGTGTAAAAAAGAGGTACAGAAAAAAAAAAAAAAAGCACTGTTCTGTTACTTCACACTACTCAGTTTGTTTCTTGGCGCTGGTGACTCAAAGGAAAAAGATTCACGTGCCAAAATCCCCTCCTCTATTTTAACCCATGCTACTAATGCACTGGATCAAAAATTATGCAGCTGAAAATTCTCCCGTTCATCAGCTTTCTGTCTTCAATTCTATAGCCAAGCCACAGCTTAAAAAGCTGGCCAATTGTGCCCCTTTATAGTCCTCTTTAATTGGCTCATTTCCATAGGAGAGGCCACCTGCTCTGGATAGAATGTCAGCTGCTTGCTCTCAGACTAACCGGAGAGGGAGCCAAGTGGCTGGGTTGGGTGAAATGAAGAGGGTTTGCCACGCGCCGCCTTAAAGATAAATGGGGATGCACTCCAAGCTGGGTTTTTGTTCACCAAGTGCATCTTCACACCTGGGTAGAACCCTCCCATGGCAGCTCTGAGTCTCCCTTCTCTCTCCCAAAAACTTCTTCCAGGGCCATGCAAAGCCATGCTTTATTTACTGCGATGACAACTTGTGGATCTTTTCTGTAGTATTTGAGAATGCCTCCTTCAAAGTCAGCAGTAGCTGGATCCTTTCCTGAGAATCCTTTGACTTGCTCACATGCACTCTCAAGAGTTATTATGAAGACTGAAGAAACTTACAATGAAATGGATGTGTCAGTGAAGTAAAAGTCTCAATGTGAATTCTCACTGGTCACTGTTAATAGAGGATGGAATTCTCTTTTGCTGCAATACAATAGTCTGTCTCCACAAATAATGTCATTTTTTAGCCAGGCACTAGCTGCTGCTTCCCTATCTATCTTAAATAAACTTAACATAAATTCACATTAAGCCACAATTAATTCAGATGTATGTCCTAACCATTATCCTCCAAAAGAGTGCTTTCTTCTTCCTGCAATTTAGTTTCTACTGAAGACCCATAGAAAGTGAATAAATAATCATTATTTTTCTAAAATGCTTGGCATTCAAGCTATGAAGTTTCACAGTTATTTAAAGTCTACAATTGCACTGTTGCTGTGGATACTTTTTTCTTTTCTTCACCCCACACTTGCCATGTAATGCTTGCCACTTCAGAGCTCAAAATGCATTCAGTTCTTCTAAGCTTGGCAGGAGCAAATCCTTGCACTTATGAAAAGCACCACTGGTTGGGTTTTGAGGACTCTTGCAAATCTCATTACTTGATTTTGAGCTGAACACTTCTGAAGGTCTGGCCCCCAGCTGTAGATCTTGAAAATTTTTTAAATTTTATCCCTTTGTGATGGTTATTTCTTATTTCAGTTCTAGTTACCTCTATCCAGACATTCAGGTCCTACTCTTCCTCTCCTAGGCACCAGTTATTCAGCCATAATGTGCTTAAAACAACCACCCATCTGCTATGAAGCTCAGAAGACACTGAAGATTTTGCCTTGTGGTCTTTGCTATGCTTTCTAGAGCTGGAAAATTTGGTGATAGATTCCATTCTTTGGAGGACTTGCATTTCTGAGGATGCTGAGAAGTAATAGAAGCTTGCTTGCATCTGTAGTAGCAGCTTGCCTTTTTATCAGATCAGCTACACAGGCCTTGTTTCTGGTGATCAGCCTCGAATTGGCCTGTGCCAAATGGTATGGACTGGGTTATTGCATCCCATATTAAAAGCTTAGAAGCTTTTGGAGCAGTCACTTATTGCTTCTCAGCAGGCAATCTAATCATCTTGTATAATGAACTCTTCGTGCAAGTGAGAGACATACTTGGTGGGATCATTTGGTTGGATGATTCGGGCCAAGAAGGGGGAACCTAGCACAACTTTATGAGGCATGGCCTCAATCCAGACTGTCCTTCAATCTTTGCCCAGGTTTCTAGGCCAGTCAAACTACTTGGATTAGTTTGGATGTGAACTGGGCAGGGTATAATGAGTGCAATTCATAGTGGTCAGGAATTAGGGTTTATTCTTGTTTGCATTTTACCTTTTGCTAGATCAACTAACGTGAAAAGCTTGGATTTAGGGCTGAGCATTTCAGAACAGGTAGAATTCGTACAAGTTAGGCACTGAAGTGTTTGCATACATTTTAAGGATGTAGGAGTTTCTGCTTACACCAAGGTACAATAGATTTATGTCTGGGTCTTGATGCAGTCATGAAAAAATGGCCAGTGGAAAAAGTGAACTTACGTTTTCAAGGACTGAATTACACTGTAGTGTGCAGGCATCAATGCGTTGTTGACAGTGTGTGCTTGGGAGGCATCAATCATGTGATTCCTGGGTTAAAACATTGTGGAGTGAACAGGAGATGAATCAGGCAGTCTTTGTCCTTTTATCTCTCTAGTTTATGGACTGAACAGTGTTAAAAAGTTAAAGATACATTCATGTAGTTATTTAAGTATTTACCAGTAGTTGTATCTACAGATCCAGTGCTTAGATTATCTTATCTATTTACCTGTATTATATCTATAGATGTACAGATACTTGATGATGGATTTAAAGGTGACCACTACAAGATCTCACCACTTGATAGTCTTGGGAAAAGTGCAATGCAGTAAATGTTAGGAGTCTTATATTTCTTACAATCCAGATGTGTAATTCAGATCAAATCACAAACCGAGTTACCGTCACCAGAGAGACATACATGCATCTCTGTATTTACCCGTAGCAGAAACCACTAACAATTTAAACATGAACAAAGTAAATTTGGGGCAGTTGAATTTATTGTGATGTTTTGCTATCGCAGAACTACGTGATCTGGCAGCATGAGAGATACTCGTACGCAAGCTAGCCGGTTACATCCTTGTTGAGATATTGCTGTATTGCCGTGTAATCTTATGTAATGGCTCCACCTTTAGGTGCCTGACCTATTTGTGTGGCAGGTCTGTGGTCAGAAGAGTGAGATAGACCCTTCTAGAAGGCCTTTATCCTAACAGCCATCATATTTACCATAACACTGACAGAATTACCTTCCATTTTGTGCCTTTCTCCTTTGCTTACAGAAATTAGCCAATACATTTCAATTACAAGCTTTGTTTTTGGATGGCTGAAGTTAGACAATTCGCACCATTTTGCGATGACAATGTGGACAAATGCATTATGCCGTGTTTTTTATCAACCACTGAAACAGTTCTGGGACTATTATTATTGTTATTTGTTTTTTTCATCTCCTTTGTCTCTTACCTTTGAAGTTGCTTGTATCTATGTGAAAGGGAGGTAGAAAAGCAGGCGTCTGATTTTCCTTTGAAACCTGTGTGATTGAGGGCAGTACTTCTATGGTTGATATTTAAACAACTGGAATGAGAAAAAACAGAAAAATGACTTTGCTCTTCTGTTTCTTTGACTATGTAGTGCTTCATTACTGGTCGGAATTCTTTACTGTGTAGACTCAATACTTACTGTAGCACATGCTATGCACTAACATTTTGGTCTACCAAGCTGGTATTTGTATTGTATAAAAGCTCAAATGCATCTTTCTGTCACATCTCGCTTGAGGCATATGTCTTACAGTAATGGTGGAACTAACATCACTCAAATTCTTTGATCTAAAGAGCATTGAACATCAAGTGGATACAAGTCTAAGACTTATAGCACTACAACTACAAAATGGACAAAAGAACTACAGGCCTGTTTGCTGAGGTGTAGGATGGAGAATATACACACAACTACTCTTTCCCTACTTTTGACAGTAATACGTATGTTGTGTTACTGCTCATGTGACCCATTATATTTCTTGTGTTTTGACAACGTACAAAAAATGCAGACCCTCCCTTAGGTATTAACTATGCAGTGAGCATGTTTTTGTAGCTAATTAATGAATTAGTTATTTCTGGTTTGCAGTTATCTTTAACATGTCTGGATGAGGAATGGTTAGTAAAAGTAACTTTGCAGTTTCACAGTTCATCAGCCTGAGATAATTTAATAACAAAGACTTGTGTTGCAATCGGGGAGAGGACTCCCACTGACTTCAATGGTACCAGGACCAAAATGAAATGCTTGCCATGAGTCTAAATAGCTGACATTGTCACTGACTCATCATGTGAAGCCCTTCAGTACATTGTGGAATCATTTTATTTGGATTTGATTAAACATAAAAATATTTTGCAAGGCTTTTCAGCTTTGAAAAACAAAGTCATTTACGTAAGAGCTAAGCAACCACATAGCTATCCTCTTTTACCCTAGTTAATAGCCCTAATCCTGCAAATATTTATTCATGGTTTTAGTTCTGTACTCATGATTATTCCCTCTGGAATATATGATTTTCAGATAGGCGTGTGTATGTTTGCAGGAGGAGGTCTGGTGCTGCAACATTCATTTGTTGTATATGGCTTTGGTGATAGATTGTAAACACTGAAGGACAGTGTAAATGTATATGTGTGTATGTGCCTGTCTTTTAAGGGGAAAATATCTTTCTCACTTACATTTTCAGGTTGATTCATTTTGCCAACTGCTAAAAATGTGCCTTTTATTATTAACACCTTTTATCAATCCAGTGAACAGTAGAAACAGCAACTGTGCTCCAAGACCAGCCACATCTTGCAATAATTTATAAATGCTCCATATTAAAAATAATACACTTATTCAAACTTTTTCAGAATGTCCCAGTGTGAGTTAATGCTTTTGTATTATTATTAGTTTTGACAAACCTGATTGTGTGTTGGCCATTGTTAAAGGGATCTATCTGCTCCCACACCCACTGAGAGACAAAGAATTTTTAATGAATTTAATTAAAACTTTATGTGGTTTATGGTGTTCACCTCCAGCTGGTATGCCATTCTTCTCTGGTGAATGAAGTTTCCTCTAATGCGTAATGATGTGTTTTATATGAGGGATGTTTGAACCCCCTTCCTAGTAGCCCTGAGGTAGTTTCCATTGTATGACACAGTGGTGAAGTATTTAAAAGCAGGTCTCTTAAACTTAAGTGAATTATGTATATGGTTAAAATGCACATGCATGAGTGCATAGATATGAATCTTAAAATAAGTTCCAGAATCTTTTTTTTTTTTTTTTTTTCCCCAGAAATGGTCCTCATGGGCTAGCTTGCATGACCCATGCTGCTAAGCACTTGCCTGTACAAATGCCACGTTGACATGAAAGGGTCTTGTTATTTGTCTGCTTGTTTTGGGAGTAGGAGATTTAATGAAGCGGTCCCCTTTTGTCAACACATTGAAAACTGACATCTGAACCAGGCACAAGGTCCTGCTGTTGATGGGCACTCTTGGTCTCATGTAATAAAAATGAGCAACGATAACATGATAGTCCTGTTAGCAAATATTTCAGTGCGTTTTATGAGACATATCAAGACACTGCAACAAGCTGGGTCATTCCCATGGCAAGTTAAAGTTAGTGGGGGAATTTTAGTCTTCTGAACCTCTCGTGCTGGTGGAAGTTTTGTGCAGGTGCTCTAAGAAAGGCAGTGACCTGCCAGCCTTCCTACAAGCTGTTCAATGTATTCTGCTGAGAGGCAAGGTCTTACTAAAGGAGGTACAATGCTGATTTGTTTTAGGCACTTGATTTTCAAAATCTTGAGTCTGGGTGTGGCCAATCTGAAATACAGATCTGTCTTTCTGTGGTTCTTTGGAGACTCAGATCTTAGTTGTGCAAGAATCTTGAACAAGTTCTCCAGGGAACGAATGAATGAAACAAGATGTCTGCAACTAAAGGACTTAAGAAAAACTCATACTTTACAGGGAGCAGCACGATCCCTGGAGAAGTCTCGTTATCTGTGTCTATAAACTTTCAGTGGTTTTGCTGGGACCGGAAAAGCTTGGATGATTATGAAAAGAAGTCTTCATAAGGGATGCTTCTTATTCTCATGGTTGTGATGAATTTGACAGGAAGCTGGTTACAAAATCACCAAATGTCAGCGTCCTCCTTTTATATTGTTGACCAACTTGTTGAGGTGGGGGCAGTCCTCCATATGACTTCACTGGAAGGTGATTAAGAAAGGCTTTCAGGGAGGTGAATCTTCAGTGTATCAGCTGGAAAAACAATTATTAGTGACTGTCAAGAGATACAACTTGCTTCTTGCAGGGAGGAATTTCAGGTTTTGAATAAATCTATGACATTTTATACAGTTTTCCAAGGACTACACGATAGTGATAAAAACTGTAAATCAGCACGTGTTCATCCAATTGATGAACAACCAAAATGATATAGAAGAGGACTAGTCGCAAGCTAAATCAGAAAAAAGCTTTGGAAAAAATAATAAAAAGGAGGACATTTGGCACTTAGAATGCCAAGGAGCTGAAGAGCTGCAGAAACATCATAAACTTAAAAAATAACTGCTGACTGTGGAGATGGAGTAAGAAATAAGGCAGGCGGGTGAATAAGAGATTGTAAAGGATGGGGAAATAGCAAAAGGAAAGTAGAGGATGTGTTGAAAACCACAAAGAGGTTTTTGCATCCTATGAGCCAGCAGTGTGCCCTTGTGGCCAAGAAGGCCAATGGTATCTTGGTCCTGGGTTGCATTAGAAAGAACACTGCCAGAACCTTGAGTGAGGTTATTCTACCTCTCTATTCTGCCCTGGTGAGGCCTCGCATGGGGCTCTGAGTCCAATTCTGAGCTCTACAGTACAGAAGAGGCATGGAGCTACTGGAGCAAGTACAGTGAAGAGCTACTAAAATGATGAAGGGACTGAAGCATCTCTCCTCTCAATAAAGGTTGAGAGAGCTGGGCCTGTTCAACTCATAAAAGAGATGGTTGGTTGTGACGGGGATCTGATCAACATGTATGAATACCTGAAGGGAAGTTGTCAAGAGGATGGGGTCGAACTCAGTGAGCACAACCTGAAACACAGAATTTCCAACTGAACATGAGGAACATCTTCTTTACTGTGAGGATGACAGAGCACTGGAACAGGCTGCCCAGAAAGATTGTAGAGTCTCCTTCCCTAGAGATAATCAAAAGCCACCTGGGCACAATCCTTGGTAATGTGTTTTAGGGTACCCTACTTGCGTGTGGGGATTGGAATAAATGATCTCCAGAGATCCTTTCCAACCTCAACCATTCTGTGATTCAGTATTTTCCTAAGAAATCAAGAGAATATTTCTGGAGGTGGCAGTGTGAAAGGATGTGAGAAGCTGACATCCTGCACTGTAAGAAGTCTGACCATGGACTAATGAATCATTTTATTGCATTGCTTCTGATTCCAGATGCTCTGATTGTCATCTCCACTGCAGTTTTAAAGTAAAGTAAAGGAGTAGTAAACTTGACCTCATCAGCATACTCTTCAGAGGAGGTAAAGCTTCTGTCAGTCAACAGAGAGAGCTCTTGGACTGAATGAGCCAGCAGCTGAGCATGTGAAGATATTCTGTCTTTAGGGGACTAATAAATGTATCAGGGTGGAGCTCATTTGGGTCCGTTGTCAGCTGCTGGATTAGACACTGTGCAGAGGCAGTGTACATCAAAGCAGCCCTGGTTTAAGCTGGGAGTGAAGATAGTTTCAGTGGAGCTGGATGAAAGGAAGGTCACACAGGTATAAGATCAATAGGCAGCATGGGGGCGTGTACTTCACGTCACAGTCAGTGCACCAGAAGCTCTATAGCTCACCTCTTGGTAAATCAGTGCTTCTATTTGCCTTTGGTTAACATTATCAAGTGCTCAGGCTTTGGAGCTCCTATTATATTCCTTTTCTCTCCAACTCTAAAACAGTGCTATGTTTATCTAGAACTTTTTGTTCATTGAGTTACTTTTGATAAGCAGTATTAGGAATGGAGTAAAAGAAAACCTGAGATGTCCTTGTGCCCAGTTCGCCAAACTGCAACACAACTTTCTCTTTCAAAGACTCTTTCAAAGACTCTTTCAAAGAAAGCAGGGTGCTGGGTGATGAAGCATGGAGGGAAGAAGTGTCTTGGCAGGTAGTCAGGGTGCAGCCAAGGTACGCTCCCAGGGATGTGCCACAGGGTGTCCTTTTGGGAGGACTCAGGTCTAAGTCTGGGTGACCTGAGTGGGAAAACTGCGTGATTAGGGCCGATGCTGGTATTTGGAAGCAAATCTGTACATAGATTTATTCTGGAGACAGGACAAAACTGGGAAGTAGAGCAGGAAATGTATGCAGCTCAGTCTCTTACCCAGTTTGGGGGGCTTTTGAAAGGCATAGTGATTTAGTGCTAGATAGGGTGTTAGGAGGTATTTTACATGCCTGTCTGCATATAAAACTGCCAATTTATCTTTCTTTGCCTTTTTGTCATTTTGCAATTGAAATAGTGTGCAATCATTGGAAAAAGATATCTGTATGCATAGACATAGACTGACATGTCATTTTACTGTAATTTATGGTGCATTTGATGAGAAGTAATTAGTAAGATATACTATCAATATCCCTTAAATATTCTTGGATTCTATGAAGAATAGAAAGAGAATTTTTATGAAGTTAGAAAATAATACAAATAACAGACTTTCAACAGTAATGAACATTTAAGAATTCTGTTTGTATTTTACTTTGTCTCTGACTTAAGGCCAGATTGTCCATGTGTGGAATGTCCTTAAAAGCATAAGGAAATTATACCACATTTTCTTCAGAAGAAATATGGTTTTGGCTTCTGTACCTTCCTTAAATGCTTGAAAATACCTGGATCAAAGCCCACAGAATCTCTCCTGAGGAAAGATTTCAATGTGGACAATTATGTGGGAAACTATGAGTACTTTTATGTTTTAGCTTCATTTACTATTTAAGTAGAAGTTAAAATGAAATAAGTAGATGTATCATGTCTTATCTTGACAGAATTTTTTTCTTTGTTTTGGAATCCAATTTTTACACTGTCTCTGAAGACATACTGAAAAATTTTGCATAGAATCAGTTTAAATCTTTCCTCCAGTATTCTTCTGCATTGAAAAATATTCTCTTTGAAAAGAGAAACTTTATACAAAGCTTGCCAGTATTGTGCAAATGACACGCTTTTTGGTGACCTCTGCTGAATCTGCTTAAGTATTTCAGTCAGTTGTGGTTGGGTGTTTTTTCTGCTGTTTTGAACATGCTCTCCTATGTGATCAGCAAAACTCACAAGCACCTCCTTTTCCAACGGCAAATTTTCCTTTCCTAAATCCACACAGCCACTTGAAAAGCAGTTTTCAGCTCTAAGCCGTTTGAGGCTTTTGGTCATTTCAGTGAAGGGGGACCACTCATGTTACTTGGGGCAGCAAGCTGTGTACAGCAGAGGATGTAATCTGGTTGTAGAGGGTATAAATCAATCAGCTGTGTAGGACGTGAGTCAATCACTGCTTTAGCAGTTCAGCGTGCTTCATCCATCACTTTGCTTTGGATGGCACTTGCCATCTGACTAACCTTTTGTAGGCACATGTGATGTACCAGCAGTAGCCATTCCCTCCTTGTGTTCTATGGCAGAAAGCTACTACAGAACCCTCACTGGCTAAGTGGGATCAAGATTTTACCCCACAAAGGTTTTTCCCTCTATAGCCAGGTTGCTTTAGTGTTGTGTCAGACTATAAATCACATTCCCATTAGCTTTAACACCCTTTTGCACTCCCAGGACTGTATGAAACAGCTTCCTTGTACCTGTAAGTGAAACCAGAATAATTTGCATACATTTGAATGATTTGCCCTGCATTGATAACCCTCTGAGCCATAGTGCTGTAGGAGGAAAGTCAGCAGCTCTGTCTAAGACCTGCTCTCCCTGCCAACCACAGCCCTGCTATCCCATTCCCAGGCAGGCTTAATTAGGTTCTGCTGTAAGAAGTCTAGCCCGCAGTTCCTTCATGCTGGATATGGAGACAAAGAAAAGCACCCAGCCATACAGCTGAAGGACAGTTTGGTGGGCTCTCAGTCTGCACCATCCACTAGCAGCCTGAGATCAAACAGCTCGTCAGCTTTCCTCCCCATAGCCACTGATTCAGCGCAGTGGTCATAATTTACAACACAGATTAATGAAAAAAGGTAACGTTTGTGTACTGATTAAAGTGCTGATGGTTCTGCAGCCTGGGGCTGGCTCAGGAAACGTGCCTTGCTGCTGGGATCTCCCGCTTTATTGAGGTGGACATACGTGCACTTTGTATCATTAGTCGGTGGCGTGTTCAGTAGTTGTTATAAATATGCTTGTTTTGGGTCAGGATTTAAAGAAAAAAGCAGTCTCTGATTTGTTGTAATGACAGTGTGCTGTCTGCACTGTGTCATTTTCTTTACCCTCGTAGTGGGATAACGTACAATTAGGGACTGATGTCAGCCTGTAAAATTTTGGTGTAAAATTTTGGTCGCACCAAAATACCATACTTCTTAAGAAAGCTGGCAGACGTGTCCTTTGGCAGCAGCTGCTTGCCATGTGATTTAAAACTTCCTGTCACTATAATTGATGTGTTTTTATTCTTTCCACTTCCTGAAGCCTGATCAGAATTAAAATTGCTGTTGGAATTTCCTGTCAAAGCAACTCATTTATTCGCTGAGCGGTGCACTGACAGTACTTTGATTGGACATTGCCTTCAGCTATTCTCGGGCAGGGAGATTGCTGTGAATTATACTCCTCGCGCAGGTCTGACTTCCATGCACGCCACATCTGCGAATATATACAGATTGTCCATCATGTGGTAACCTTGTCCTAATGAAAACTCCACATGTAAAATGTTAATGATTTGAATATCAAACTTGGCCACCTGCTGGGGCCCTGGCTTTTGTGTTTATTTAGGAAACCCCACTGAGTTTTCAAAACTTTTGTGTTGCCTTCCGAAAGCGGCTCAGCTGTATTTCTACACTAAGAAGAAGCTACACCCTTTTTTAGCTTTCCTTTAAGAAAGCTAATGTTTGTTTGGGTTTTTCTTTTAGTTTCTGCTTCGGTATGCTATCTGCGTTCCTTCCCAGAGATGGCTGTGTTATGCTGCCATACAGTTGTCCTCAGCCCTACTTTCCAGTTAGCCCAGTGCTTTGGGAGCGCTCAGGATGAAAGATGCTCTATAGATGCACGTTGTTATTATTTGCAGCAGGACTGCGATGCGATGGTGATTCTGTCCATTAGGTGAATAAGCCATTAAATTCACCGATGGGTGAATTTTTCATTTACTCCATTTGTGATTTCATTTTCCTGTTAGAGTTGCTAGAGAATTATAGGTTATTTTGGGAAGCTGAATAATGGATAAGTATTGGATTGTTCTCCAGTTATAACTGACACAAAGTCATTGTCACCTCAGAGTAAAATAGATATAATGATACTTACTTAACTGCCTTTGTAAAGTGTTTTGATAACCGAGGTTGAAAGGTACTTACAACCTTGCAAAGTATTACTATTATTATTAGGGGCAAAGAATTATTGTTAAAGTTCTAACCTACGTTAGTTTGAGAAGGTGGCAGGAGTCTGAATATTCATGTGCAAACTCCTTTCTTCATCCAAATGGGGTGCATGTACTTGTCCAGTGTTTTAAGAAGAAAATTGTGGCTGCTTTATCTGATGGCTGGGGTGTGGGATGGTGTCTGGATGTGATGCGCAACTGTACTTGCAGCTTGTGGAGGCAAATCCCACTGGACAAGTCAGAGACTTAAGCTACAGTTGGGTATTTCTAAAATCTACCATTTTCCCCACATTAAAAATGTTGCCCTGATAATTTACTTGCCTTATATTCATTATGTCATCTTTGTGGTCAGGAATGTGGACGTTTACCTAACACAGAGGCAAGCAAGCAGCATGTCCCCTCCAAGCCTCAGCAGAGCCTGCAGGAATAGAACAGCATCCCTGTGCTGTCCAGCTGGAGAAATGGGGACAGGAATACAGGTGTTTTTCTAGGAGATAGGAGAGCGTGGTTACAAAACAGGAGATGTGGAAGGGAGTAGGTTATAGAGGAGAAGAGCCAGAATACTCGGAAGCCTGTATTTTACTGGAGGAAACCAAAAGTAAAATCCTATTTGGGGAAAAATATGGCATCTACTCTCAGGGTTAAGATGAGGCTAACGACTGCTGATGACTCATTTTAATGCAGGAGTTAAAGAAGACTCAAGCTATTTAAAGATTGGTCTTTGGGGAAGGACTGGATAGATGAACCCTCTCACTGAATTTACAATTACAGAGATCCACATCCATGCACTAGGAGTCAGGGCAGCAGGAGTTCTGCAGAGCAGTGCTTGAAGGAAGGAGGCAGAGCCAGGACATCTGAGCAAAGCAGGGGGTAACAGCACTTTGGAACAGTTTCAGTAAGTTGCTTGCTTACTCTGAGTGGCACCTCTTTCTGTTTGAGAAGCTACAGAAATGAGGCTGCACTTTGCAAGATGCTTGAGAAAAAAGGCTCATCACTGTGTGGTGTCCCATCTCCAGGGCATGGGGTGGACAGGCAGTAGTCAGAGTGAGTTTGCATCTTTTGAGCTGGGATGGGTCTGGTTATTTTGTTCAGGAGGAAGGCCAGGATCAAGAGTGAAGTAAAATATAAAATGCAAACAAATAAACTCAGTGTGCTGCTCCTTCAGCTGCCACGTCAGCCCAGCTGTAAATGCCCAGTGTAAGAACAAGCCAAACCAACAACGCCAAAGGCTCCAGGAAAGACATAATGCTGACATGACAGTAACCAGTTCCCAACTGATTTCAATCACTAGATAAGTATTGGTTTCAGCCCTAAATGATATTCTCAAGTAATTGTCCAATGCCCAGTTGGGCTGGAACGGTGCTCCTTTGGAACCAGCTCAGGCCAACTATTACTGCTTGGGAGCGTGTGGCCAAGAACAGGCTTATGTGCTGGAGCCTGAAATGCCATTAAACAGGCTGTAGTCAGGAGGACAAAATGCCTTGTGTGTTTAGTCTAATACACCATGGGACTTGTTTGCTACAGTTACAGTATTAAAGC
Source organism: Tetrao urogallus (assembly GCF_951394365.1). NCBI lineage: Eukaryota > Metazoa > Chordata > Aves > Galliformes > Phasianidae > Tetrao > Tetrao urogallus. The sequence continues at coordinate 27,862,965 of NC_136820.1, read as the reverse complement.
TGTAATTATAGTCAGTGAACCGCAGATGTACTGTAGCCATAGGGTTTAAACAGGGTGTTATTGCAGTGGAAACCACCCCCAGTAGGTTATAAGTTCAAAGGGTCATTTCTCCTCTCTGTTTAGTCAGATACTCAAGCCTGCAGACTTCTTCGTAATCATCAGGTATTTAACATCTCAACCTGTTTCTTTTTATTTTTTTTGTTTCTGTTTCAAAATAAATATAGCTTAATGCTTGCATATGACTTTGGTTTAAATATTTAGTATGAATATCACGTGGTGGTTAGATGGAGGTATGCCACCCTGCTGCAACACTGAGACATAGATCTCAGTAAATAATGGTGTAGATCTGTTTACTTGAATGGAGATTGAAAATCATAGCAGAAAATGTGGATTTTGGTGCAGGAAAAAAAGAGAAGTAGTCTCTTTGAGACTGTAAGTACAGCATATTAGAAGATGGCATAAAGCAATGCCTTTTTAAACCTTAAAGAAACTGAGGATGTCTGATCCTGCTGGCAACACTGCATGGTGGCAGTCTGTATAGAAACAGTCTGACATGAACACAAGTACTGTGCTGGCAAGCATAGGTGTCAAGTATAGATTTGAAGTGACTGAGCAGAAATGTCAAAATTCATATTCCTTTTGCTCACTGTGCTTGACAGACAAAATTTCTTATTGAACCTAGAAGAGATGATAACTGTATATTGATTTCCCATTTTAGAGTGAGCATAGCCTTTTTTTTTTTTTTTTTTTTTTTGTCTGATTAAGCAGGACTGTAATGGTTACCATGTAGGAAAATATAGGTAATATTAACCTGAAATATGTCTGTCTAGGGATCCATTCATTTCCCCAAAATAGCCAGTTTCTATTTATATACGAATGTCTGTATGTTTATATATATTTAAATGCCCCATTTGCTACACTGGTTTTAGCTTCTTGTTAGCATCACTTCTTGTTAGCATGATGTTCTACAGCACGGGGCAGCTGGAAAAGTGAAACATGTGTTCAAGAATTTATGCAGTGTCTTTGCTTTCTTTCATTAAGAGAACTAACAATAATAGGTGCGTATTATAAGTTAGCAGTGTTAAGCAGTATGTTACAGCCATGTCTGACAGACGTGTTGTTTGCATTCATATTTTATATTGGTGAAACTGTAGCTTTTTTATCAACGTGACATTTTTCAAATGTAATATTTATACCTCTTCTTCCATACAGAGGAAACTTAGTCATCTGAAAACACGTTAGGCTTTAAATCCACTTGTCTCCTTTTCAATAAGAAAATACTCCAAATTATTTCCCCAACAAAATGCTTAAGTCAGCATGTTCTTACTCCAGGCCCTCTATTAATTGACGAGAGAAAAATTTCTCACCTCGTGCTAACAATAACCCATCTTATTTTAACATGGCTGAAACCTCCTCTGTGGGATCCCATGCTTGTTGCCCTTAGCAGTTTCTTTCGGGCTGTGCATAGCCTCAGTTTGTGTGTGCTGTCTGTGCCAGCGTCAGAGGGAGCTGGGCAGGCAGAACACTGTTTCCCCAGCAGAATATCCTTGCATAAATTGTCTGACTGTTACTTCTGTGGACCTTAATGATAGCTAGAACTGCAAAATCTTTTCTTACCTATGTGTACTGAAGAGATTGTGGTAATGAGCTCCCAAGTCTAATTACACTTCATGTGAAAGAAGTATATATGTAGCATGAGAAGACATCTCTGGTGCTGAAATAAATAAATGAACAAATAGGTAATAGATCAGCTGAAGATCGTGCCCTCAAAGAAATACACGTTGTATAGAATGATATCCTGCTGTAGTACATGGTCGGCAGTGCAATATACAGGAGGTATTGGTAACATAAATGACAGTCTGCAGCAAGTTTGAGATCCGCCCAGTGCAGCACCTTTATTTTCAGCAGCATCCAGGACCTGGTATTTCAGAGGAAGGTTTCAGAATCTCAGAGCAGCAAAGGTGGATAATGCCTCTCTCTTTTCATCACGCTGAGAAAAATCTGTTAGTAAGTTGAGACTGCTGTAAATGCTGAAGCATAAGGTTTCATTTTTGTTCCAATACTCTTGCTTTTAGCATTAACTATTCCAACCCTGGATATTACTGCTCTTTCAGTACATGCCTCCATTCTTGTAAGACCATAACCCCAGCAACATCCTGTCATAATGAGCTGCAAGGTCCAATTACACCGTATTTGACAGTGGTATTTCCCCCTCTCAAGCTTGGATTTGCTGCTGTTCAGTTTCAGACTATTTTCTTGCTCTTGTGTAGTGCAATAAGAGTTTAGAACTGAAGCTTGGTGGCTGTGTGTTGCTGGTGCATATACTCCAGTACTTCAAACTTGACCAGGTCTTCAGCTGGCCCTCCAAATGCTGTGAGCTTTTGTCATGCTCACCAGTTTACCAAATCCAAAACAGCAAGAGACGAAAAGCCTCATTTGTAAGTGAGAACAGTGATGCAGAGCATTCACTGATGAGTGGTTAGTTAGGTGAAGGCACCCTCCTGGCCTTGTGCTGTGTTCTTAGCGAAGGCTTGCACAGAAACCAGAGCCAGAGGTTTCTGCTCTGCTCTTTGCAGCTCCTTTGGGGTCTCCAGCTGGAGTCCCATCACTGAACACCTATCTGACCCAGCGTCAGCTGTGACGTGCTTCCTTTTGTCAGTTACTGCGGACATCTCGGGAGAGCAGCAACACGCGCATCTAAGGTGGTATTAGCTGTCTTCAGGAGATGCCTGTTGCAGACTCTTAATTGCTGTGAGAGCTCACACAGCTTAAAGTTAGGTAGGAGAACCCCTTCTCCCCGTATCACTGGTCTGTTAGAATGCAGTGGTAGTCGTTGACCCCCTCATACAGTCATGTATCACACACTGTCCGACGGGCTCAGCAGCAGACAAAGTATTTGAAAGATGCTTTGGGAAAGAGAAGAAACACGGCCAAACAGATGACTATTTGCTTAGTAATGGATTTTCAGTGGTCAAAAGTTCTCTTCCACATTTAGATGATAAAAGTAACACTAGACAGCTCCCTGATTAATTCCTATTTCACACAACTGCAAGTTGCAGAACATTTCTTTTTGCTGTGCTTATGTTTCCTCCAGCTTTCAATGCAAGGTCGTAATACAGAAATAATTCCGTGCATTTCAGACAGTCATTAGCGTGTAATTCTGAATCTATTTTAGAAGAATATACTTGTGCGTGCCTGATGATGAGCTGATGGGATAATTAGATTTCTTCTCTACATTGGCAAGTTTTCTGAAATATTAAAAGGGAAATCTGTGACTGTGTGTATTCCAGAATTCTGCTAAGTGCTTAAACAAAAAATTATTTGAAAATTACATGAAAAGATGCAAGCAATGCAAAATGCACAGTATAACTTGTCTTGTTTTTGTGTGGTCCAGGCAAGCCATGCATTATAATGCAAAAGGTATGAGCATGCAAACAGGTGGGGTAGACAGTTACGTTACCCTAAAGAAGGTAGATAAATACAATAGATCTGTGCAATAGCAATAATTACTGCACTTGGAAAAAGAAAGAAAGATGAAAATTAGTGATCAGGCTCTAGCAAAAAAAAGAAAAAAGAAAAAAACCACAGACTCTGGTGGCTGTAATAACTTTATACACTGCTTGTGTCATACCCTTTTGGGTCTGCTTTGGAGTTATATTTTTCCATGCTGTGTTCTCTTCAGTGCTGAACTAAATGCATAATCTGCCTTTCATCTGCTTTGCACATCTCATTTCAGCACAGGAATTTTTACCCCAATGTTACACACCAGTTCTGGGTATGAAAAGGCATCAATAAATTAATCAAGCTAATTTTTCTCTTTGTGTTCAACCTGAAGAGAGTTTTGGGGCCTCAGAGTACAGAAGGGACATTGAGGTGCTGGAGCAAGTCCAAAGAAGGGCAACAAGGTTTGTGAAGGGCTTGGAGAATATGCCCTATGAGGAGAGACTAAAGGAACTGGGGCTGTTTAGCCTGGGGAAAAGGAGGCTGAGGGGAGACCTTATTGCTCTCTTCCAGTATCTGAAAGGTGCTTACAGCTAGAGCAGGGTTGGTCTCTTCTCACTGGTGACAGGTGACAGGACGAGGGGAAATGGCCTCAAATTGTGCCAGGGGAAGTTTAGGTTGGCTATTAGGAAGCACTTCTTTACAGAAAGGGTTGTAAAGCACTGGAATAGGCTCCCCAGGGAGGTGGTTGAGTCACCATCCCTGGATGCGTTTAAGATGCATTTGGATGTGGTGCTCAGGGACATGACTTAGCGAGGGTTGTTAGAGTTAGGGTGGTATGGTTATGTTGTGGTTGGACTCAATGATCTTGAAGGTCTTTTCTAAACTGAGCGATTCTATGATTCTGAGCACGTTTAATCCTTATCACATCATCCCTATTCTTTCTAAGCCCTCTGTACTATTTTAACCAGTTTTTTTTCTTTGTTTGTTTGTTTGTTTTCCCCTGCTGTTAGACCCTTATTCATAAGGGCACAGAGTGCATTTTTGTGGAGTTCAGCAGTCATCTCCCTTGTGTTGCTCACTTAGATCTATGGGACGTACGTTTATCCCAGTGACAGTGATGTGCATTGTGGTTTCACGAAATGATAATGTGGTCTGATGGCTTTGACACAAGTGCATGCTGGAAGGGCTGCTCCTGGCACATGGCTCGGCCAGCAGCCCTTGCCATCTGAGCATTGCACCTGGCCAGGTGACAATGAAATATAATTGTCTGCTGAGAGCACGAAGCTAAAAAGGACACACAGGAGTCACCTAGTGCTCTACTGAATAATGTGTGGTTGTAGGATTACCACAGATATGCAGTGTAGAAGAGGAAATAGGAAGAAAGCACCCTGGGAGGGGAACCCAGGGTTTGGCTGGCATCCTGCTAGGGCTTGGCAGATTTTGAGATGCGTAACACATGAAATGGGCACTGTGAATTCTACCTTTTGAATGTATAGGTTGATTGTAATCATTGTTTAAAAAAAAAAAAAAAAAAAAAAAAAAAAGGAGAGTCCTCACCCATCCAACTTTATAAGTGTCTGCTCTGCTAATTAGGGCTGTTGGGAGTGGGGAAAGCCTTATGCCATGCTTGTACCCTGCAGCAAGAGCTCCAGGAGCTCAGCTTTGCACTGGGAAGGAATGCAGGGCTGGGAGAAAGTAATTTGCCGAGATGAATTGTTGTAGCTGTTCCCAGCCAGAACCTGGCCTTCTTTCCTGCCCGTAAAATAAAAACAGCTGAATTAGTTTTTGGATATGAATTCCTTTGGCACATTAAAAATCTTAGCCGTTGCAAGCCAGCCATTCTTCTGAGCCCATTATGGAGATACACCAGAGGAGAAGGTACAATAGATTGATGCTGCACTCCCCCGGCTAGTTCTTTGGGAGATACTATTAACTACAACAATTCAGCGCAGCCTGGGGCTCCTCTAAGCCACGAAACATTCCCTCTGGTTGTGAGGCTTGGGAAGGAGGGAGGGCAATTGAGTGATTGAAAGGTGTAGGAGCGCAGGCCTAGGACCTGAGCCAACATTACTGCAGCCAGGGGAAGTCTTTCCATTGACTTCAAAAGGTTTTGAATCAAGCCCTAAGGACGAAGGAATTGAAGTCTGACTGGTTAAATTATAATACCAAAAGGTTTTAGCTTCTCTGACAGGGGTAAATTTCATCCCTCCTTTGCTGTGAGACAGAAAGAAGTGTGTGAAATGTGCCAGCTGTACCAGAGATGCCATTCTGCTGAAACCACCAGCTGACAGGCTTTTCTACCTGTTATTCTGTGATACTGTATATGATCATATACGCTTTTGTGCAAAGCAAAGTATTTTCATGAAGCAAACTCTTGTCTTGTTTTCTGGGAAAAAGAGGGCTTGGTAGTCTATTCATAGGTGTGATTGGGTGAATGTAATCTCTTGTAAATGCTGAAAAATAAACTTGCAATTGTGTTGAGAACTTGATAAAGGGAAGTTCAGCGTAGTGCCATTATGAAGAGTCAGAGTTTTGTGGAGATGGTATTGATTTGTTTTCATATATACTAAAAATTACAGCTGCATGTAAGAGCCAGTTTGACTTTCAGTGACCCTCGGGAATTGTCTCTTTCTCTGCAGAATAAAAGCCTGGAAGTCTCTTGCAATCATGTTGCCTCTTTTGTAGACTTCATAAGAGTTAGGTTGTATTTCTTTACTTGCAAGAAAAAAAAATGAGTAAATCATGTTAAGTGAATTTGCATTAAAGAAATGGAATATTTAAGAAAATATCTCTGGATAAATATGAAAAGTATTTGTAGGATCTTTTGTAGTTGTTACTATTCTTCTTCTCACTTAATAGCTAGGAAGTCCTTTATTTTAACAGTCTTGTAAGTAATATGTACATCTACAAAGCAATGAGGTTTTGTTTTTTTTTGAGTCGCAGAGAACTTAGTATAGAGCTGTGATAAGCACAGCATTTATAAGGAAAAAATATCCTCGGTAGTGAAATACTACAATGAAATGCATAAAATGAAAGTTACAGATTTGTTTCAAACAGTTGCAGTGTTTTTGCATTAGGAGTTAGGATCTGTTTGGTGGGGTTTTTTTAGTAGATTAATTTATTGTAACCTGAGTGAAGAGTTTCTGGTGTTATGACACTCAAGGATGTGTGATATATTTAAGTAAGCTATTTTTTTAACAGAAATTCTTTTTTAATTTACTGAATTGGTATATTTTGAGAAGAAAAACATGTTAAACCAATCAGTTACATGCAACTGAATCGTGAGTACTGGGTGCTAACAGCAGGAACCTCACACAACACTGGGGCACCGGTTTAAATGTTTCTTGTGGGCTAACGCACAATTTGGTATGTTGGGCATATGCCTTTGAGGTGGACTTTTCATCAGGGTGAGTGACATCTCATCTCTTTGTAATGTATTCCGTGCAAAATCAGCAAAATAGCAGTCTTCAGTTTCACCAGTTATATACTTTCCAGGCAAAATGGTGTATTTGCACAGAGACACAAAGCTAAAGAACAGAAAACCACAAACATCTTGATAAGTATACAGACATGCATTCTCCTGGGACTTGGCTAAAATGTAGAAGAATCTTGAACTACTGAGGTGGTATAAAAGCTGAAATTTAAACCTCTGCCATTGTATTTTATAGTAACAACATTACTAATAGTCTGTGTCTGTGCCTTCAGGTGGTGAATAACAGTGTGTTTGCAGTAGCTAGTGTGCTTCTCCTTGCTTTTTTAAGTGGAAGCTGCAGTGCTGTAAGTCAAGTGAAGTAATATGAGCTGCTAGCAGAATTGTGCCCTCCAGTTTCCTTTTTCCCATCTAGACCGTATTGTCTTTGGTTGTATTGCTGGAACAGTAAAAGAAACTGATTTGCAGTAATGCACATAGGTTTGTCTAGACAACTACAGGGAAGCAGCCAGTAGAGTGTGCTGCTCTCTTATGATGAAATGAAAAAATCCCAAGATGTTGTTTTGCCTAAAACTCCTCTAAATATATTTTCTTTTTGTTATTCCTTACTATGATCTTTTCATGTTAGAATTGATATCCCTTTACCCTTGCATTATCTGGAGAAGCATTCACAAAAGACCAATACTTCCACATATAAAAAGCTGTGAACCCAAAGCCAGAGGTACAGTATACGACAGCAAAGGAGTCAAATTATCTCATTTTTCCTTCAGCCTGAAGTTCCTATTCTGAGTCCCATTCACAAAGTGTTTACGTTTCCCCTTTTCCAGCTGACCTTACCAGTTATCCTCTGACCCCGTGTTATGATCTCAAAACATCTGTGAAACCCTGGCAACTTCAGCATCTGGGGAAGGATATGAAGGGGGGGATTGAGGTTGTACAGAATCTTTCATCGCCTTTTGCTTTGGTTACACAGACATCGCAGTATTTTCATGCCAGAGCTTGCATAAGAATATTTAAAGTAGCTTAATGAATTGTTTCTGAGAGGCTCTATGAAACTATTATATTATCTTTTATGATGTTGTCATAAGTTTGATTTTAGCTTTTTTACAAGTAATTCATTAGAAGCAGCTCTCGCCTATCTGTCGAAACTTTTCCCTACATGGCACTTTCCCACCAAGTGGGGACAGAAGTGATGAGCATCCTTTGCAGCTGCTGGATGCTGCTCTTGGCTGGGCGATCAGCTGGCACAGGATGTATTGTGACAGGATGACAAACGTTGTGCATTGGCAGATGAACCTGTGCCTTCCACCACGCACGCTGCTTTTGGGCAAGGAGTTCAAAAGGGAAAAAAACATGAGTCATGCCTCAGAATGGATGGGGCTTGCTGTTCACTATCAGAGAATCATAGAATCATAAAATGGCCTGGGTTGAAAAGGACCTCAAAGAGCATCTAGTTTCAACCTCCCTGCCATGAGCAGGGTTGCCAACCACTGGACCAGGCTGCCCAGAGCCATGTCCAGCCTTGAAATGGCTATAAATGGAACAAGCCTCTATCTTGAATGCAGAGAATGGGAGAAAAGATTGGAATAGCTCCTAATCTTTTTTTTTTTTTTTTTTTTTTTTCCTGATAAAAATCAATAAGCAAACCAGAGGAAGGCCTGTATCTTCCTATTTTCCATGTTACCCGCTTTGCAGTTCAGCTTGTTTCCAGACTTTAGTGCAATGAGAAAGGATCTCTTCAGATTATTATTTTGGCTTTGTACTGAAAAATACTGTCATTCAAAATAAGCCAGTACCATTCATACAATCTTAATTATTTAATTGGAGAAATTTGAAAAATAAAACTCAATCTATCAGAAGAAATTTGATTTCAATTGTAATAAGTTGAGATTTCTGGAGAAAGTGGCCTTAATGAAAAAGATGGACTCAACAGGTAAGACTGTGAGTGTGTGAGATCAAAAGAGAGTGGTACTGAGATGTAGGCAGCTCTCTGGCTTGTATAAACAAGTGTTCCTGTTGTTACTACCTCTGCTGCAGCTGCAGGCACCAAAACGATCACAGAAAACACTATGGAAAAGGGCAGGTTTAGCAAATGCTTGAGATGACTGAGGGAAGATCACAGCTCTCTTAATGACATTTGTTTAACTTTTACAAGCATATATTTAGCAAGATACAAGTAAACTGACTTAAGTTATGATGGGCCTGTAGGGACCTCAGTGCATCAGTGCCAGAGAATGTCGCAGTGAGAGTCCGTGCTGCGCATGTGGGTGCCATTACCAGTCATGTACGTCATCTGTGGGAAGTGCACCATGGACATGGAGGTGGGATTTCTTACTGCTTTTGTTTGGGATACGCTAAGAGTTGGCTACGTGATGCTTTTGCAGCGTTGCTGTTGTGTGCATAGGATAAGTTCATTGTGCTCAAAGTGTGTAGCGTTCAGGAGGCACAGTCAGCTGTGCCGTGCTTACAAATACTTAAGTTAATGGAAAATGTAAAGGAGCATAATCTGGTAACTGGCTAAATAAAGGTAGAGCGTAGTGCTGTAAGAATTAGTCAGAGAGAGCATCTCAAATCCTGGCATTATTCTGTGGAGAGGGAGGAAAAGTAAAGAAAATATGCTTTGTGTGCTTGTCCTTTGCCTGCCTGATGAAATTATGAGGCAAAAATGTAACAGTATAAGGCAAAACATGGCATGTCTGCAGTATGTACAGCCTACTGCATACGTACAGTGGAGCTTCTGCTCCATCCCTCATGTCCTGCTACAGCTCGTGCAGTAGGTGCCTGATTTTTAATAGCGGCACATCAGTTACATAAAGACTTGGTTGTGCTGTAGTTATCAGCATGCTGTACTTGTTGCTGTACTTCTTCAAAAGTTTGTGAGAACAGATGCTTCTGTGATCTGTGCTTCTAATAACACCTGCTATCTTTTTCCCTTGGCACTTCGTCCTTCCCTTTCGTATGGCTTGCTCTTGTTTAAAAGCACGGTATCTCTTCCGTTTGTTGCTAGAGCCTAGGGTTGCATCACACTGTCTGGGTGGCAGACAGAGCTTCCAGAGGATAATCTGAAGCATCAGCCTGATTATCCAGATGTTGACACAACAAGCCACCTATGACAGGCAGAGGAAGCATATCAAGTGCAGAGCACTGCCCTTGCCAGAGCAGTGAGACTGAGCAAGCAGGAGCACTCCAGAACTGGGAGAGAGAAGGGCTGTGGCATGTGTTTGGCACATGGGAAGGTGACTAAGCATTTTCACATGTTGGGGGCTCTGATTATCCAAAGTTGGCTCTGCTCCCTCCCCCTGCTGTCATGTCTGCATGGTCAGGTACAGCACACGTGTGGTTAATGTTGGATAGTCTTCAGCGTCAGCCCAAGACTCAAAGTCTGTGTCTCTGTGTGCACAGCAAAACACCTCGACCACACAGTTCTTGTAAACACCTCTTATTTATGCACACACACATTTGCACACTCCCAATGCATAAGTTTTGTCTGTGTGAACCCCAATATTTGCATGAGGGTTGATGTGCAAAAACTGTACCCACAGAATGGTGAGTGTCTAAACTGCGCTGTCCTGGGTCTTTGCAAATGTATTTGCTGTTACAGAGCTGTATTTTATCCTCAGAAATAAGTGCAAAAATTTACATGATGGCAGTGGGATCAAGGTTTTCTAATAAGAGAATGCATTTTTTGACCCTCAGGAAAATTTAACCTGGACAGTTTTTGAAAAAAGTTTCAAGCTTGGTATAAGAAGATTTCTGACAGCTATCCAGAAGGGTTTACCTCAGTTTTCCAGTGCAGACAATTTACATTTTAACTACCATGTGGTTATGGTGTTTTTTTTTTTTCCCAGGTTTAATCATTAAACACAGAAAATCTTAATTTCATCAAATGCAATCAAAGAATTTTGTACAGTAGCAATTAAAAGTATAAAACTAGCTTTCGAGCTACAGCAAATTAAACAGCTGCATTGGAGTATTTTTAGAAGTCATCCCAATCAGAATGCACAAAGGGCTTTTATTTGTTGTTAGGAGTATCTCCCGGCTGTAGCTCTGGTTTCGGTAATTCAGCAGCCTTACTAAATATACACATGTACTTCTAAAAAATCAGTTTCTGATAAGGAAGAAACTGTATATTTTCTACCAGGCAACTTAGGTGAAAAAGTTCAGAGGACTGGTGCTGGCTCAGTTACTTTTGCAGAAGGGGAGTTTTCAGTTATAGTTGAACTGTTTAAATAAGGAAACCAAGTGCTACTTTGTTGTTTTTGTTACTTTTACTGTACTACATGTGTGGCATTGAGTTTTCCATATTGTAAATGCCACACATGAAGTAGGAGGACCTTGTTTCTCATCAATTCTTCCTCCTGCCACTTTGTGGCAGTAGGTCTTTCTATTTATTTTATATATATATATATATATATATATGTATGTATATATGTATATATATATTCTATAATGAAGTGCCCAAGCTTTTTTTTATTGGGGGGAGGAGGGGGTAAGTCAGCCAACAGGCCTACATAATCAGCTATATAATTAACCAAGTGATAGTTCTAAGCTTCAGGTACCAACATGTTCCACACCCCCAACTCTGTTTAGAGATTGAAAGAAGAAATTTGGAGGAATTTTAGGAGCCATGCAGTTCTGAGCTACACTGTGGGAACTTGCCTGCATCCCCCTGCTCCATGAGATTTAAGAGCCCCCAGTCTTGTTATGCAACGCTACCTTGTGAGTAAGTCACAAGTTTGGATTTTTGCCTTGGCTCCCTGAAGCCTTTTGACCAGGTGTTTGAGGACAGACTGTAGGGAACTAACTCGCATAGGGACAGTGTGGCTCCAAGGCACTGCACAGCTCTTTCCTGTAGGCATGAGCAGTGGAAGGAGTTTTGGAGTTGAAAGGAGAAAGGAGGGGTGGGAAGTGCAGAGTGCACAAGTGGCTCCATCTGCATCTGTGCTCATGGACAAACTTGCCTCCCATAGCTTGCTGCAGCTGTGAGCTGGGATCCCAGTTGCTCTGCAACCTGAGCCTGGTCTCCAGAATTACCTTGCAACTGCTGTAGATCAAGCAAGACCATGTGAGCCATGATATGTGAAGTAGTCAGAAGCTGATTTGGTTTCATGTCCAGTTCTGTCTCTAGCTTCTTCATATATATTTTCCCCAAACAAACAAACAAACAAACAAAAAGAGTAAAATAAGCAATTGTTTTAGACATCTGTTGGAGTAGAGATCCTGATTTGTCTGCTTAACACTATGGGAACCTGGATCTGTGTGGTTGGTTTTTTTTTATTATTATTTTTATTTTTTGTTTGTTTGTTTTGCTTGGTTTTTTTTCTTTGTATTGTTGGTCCCATGCTCACAAACTGCATCCTTAGCCAATTCCTCTAGCTTCTTCCATCTTCCTCTCTTCCACCCTTTTGTTCATCTGGCTTACGGGCATTCCTGGTGTTTTATAGATCATCTCCGGTTAAACAAAGCTATTAGCTATTCTTCCTCCCCTAGTGATTCAGTTTGTTGTCTCTCATGAAATGCTTTAACTTAGAGTTAATGAACTTTCACTAGCTCTCTGTCCTGTTACTTGCTGCCAGGAAGCATCAATCAGTATCACAACAGTAAGTGCTAGTTTAGTGTGGATGACATCCTTAGAAGGAGGGATTCAGCTGAGGAGGTGAAGGGAAGTGGCTATTTAGAGCTCAAGACATCTATTAAATTACTCAGTGATAAAGTCACTGTCTTGTTCTCCAGTGATGTTCATGTCATGCTGCTGTGCAGGGAGGTGGTGATGCATCATTGCACTCTGGTGCTTTGTGATGGTGTATCAGTGCTGGAGATATTTTGGGATGGTGCCAGTATTCTCTTAGCTTTGCAGGCACGAGATGCTATAATAAACAAGAGAAATAATTACCAGAAGCCCCTCCCCCTGCACTGGGAGCCAGGGCTGGAACTCAAGCTTTCATTTAAGTGAGTTTCCCTAGGGGGGTTGGGGGCAACCTCATCACTGCTACCAGATCCGCGTGCTTCAGCTGGAGAACATGTTTTGTACATCTTTATGCCTCAGGAAGTGACATTATGTTTTTCATTGCACTTTTAAAAACCTCCCAGCCTCTGCTATAAATAAACAAATCTGGTGTTGCTTCTTGTTGTGAGCTGCTACTACCAAGCTGAGGGCCCTGGAGTTCTTGGTTTAAATCCCTGGCCTCTGACTTGAACAGAAGAGATGGGATGTCATTGGTAGCTTGTCTGAGAGGGTTCTGTAGAGGAAGTATTTTCTCAGAAGGTGTTTGGAAGCAATAGTGAGTATCACAGAATTAGGGAAATACAGACATTCAAAACAGGGCGTAGCAATTTGAAGAAAGGATGGGCATGTGAGCTCCCAGTTTTCTTCACGAGCTGAGTTCCTCCATTCCCACTGTCTGGCATGGTAAGCCTAGAAATGTTAGCAAAGCTGCCCTTGCATGCCTTGCTAAGAGAAACATCCGTGTGCTGTCAGCCAGTCCTGGCCTGAGTGCCATATGATGTGTGGTGTTCACCTGAATTCACGTCATGAAACATTTGTATTGCACAAGGGGCTGATGTTGTTTTGCAGACTCATGCTTTCGGGAACTGTAGCATGCACTGAAAGCCATTTTGCTATTAACTGTTGGCATGAAAATACCTGCCTAAGCATATGAAATGTGTGATTGCAGTGGCATTAATTAAAAATACTTATCAGTCTAACCTGTTGCCAGTGCCTGAAGAGGTTTCTAAAGGATTTCACCAGCAGCACTGTAAATTATTTGTCAGTGAATGATGAAAACACTGGGTTGTTTATACTTCAGGGATATCCTCTTAATAAGCGACTGCCTGCCTGCCATCCCTGCTATGTTCTTCCCTTTCAGAAAGGTGTCCTGAGGTGGGGGTCCATTGCAGGAGTCATGGTATCATGTTTATATTTCAGAAAGCAAGCCGAAAGCCTTCGACTTGGTCTCCAGCTGAGAGAAGCACACATTTGGGAATTACAGTACTGGTATTGGCTATCTGGAGCTTTAGGAAGTGGCTGAGAGCTGGCAGTCAATTAAAACTGGGCTGGAGTTCAATATCAGAGCTATGCTGCCTGTTTTTGTAGAACGTGTTTGAATTCTGGGCTATGCTGCAATATGGTTTTGATGTAGGAGTATGTGAAAAGGAAATGTAACCCTTAGGAAGCTGTCTGCATTTTCTGGTACAAACAGGTTGTTCTATGTAACTGATTCAAGACTGTGTTTGGGCTGGAAAGTTGCACCCCACATACTCTGATTCAGATTCTGATTCCACTTTTTCTGGTGTAAACATGGGATAAATCTGCTAACTTCACTTGTTTTAGCAAGGAGCTGCGCAGTGTGAGTAGCAGCGTGTATCCCATCTCCCTGCCTCTAGAAGAGGGATGTGCTGCTCAGTGGCAGAAATAAGAGACCATACCTCTGTCAGACTAGGCAAGATGCGGTTCTTGTATTCTAGAAAGGAAAGTGCTGTGAAAGATCAAACCAATCATAGCAAACCTCTTTGCCCAGCATTTTTAAGAAGCTGGTTTGTACAGCTGAATTCACAGCTGCCTTTATGTAAGGACCCTGACTTTTTCTTTTCCTGTGACACCTTTCAGAGGTTAGGATGTTATCCTTTAGCTGCACAGATGAGAACACTAAAAATAATTTGTCCTGTCTGTTCTCTATGAGTGAGTCACCCAGATTTGTTCGTGCCATTGCATTTGGTATTTGCTGGAATCTTCTTGCTCCTGTCAGATAAAGTAGATTATATTCTTATTCCAGAGACACCTTTTTTTTCCTTTCCCTCTCTTTCTCTCTCTCTCCTTCTCTCTCTCTGTCTCTCTCTTTTTTTTCCCCCAGCATGATTTGGGTCTTGTAATAAAAGCATTTGGGAGCATTTGTAGCACTGTTGTGTATGCATGAAAAATACCACCTCCTGGCCCCATGAGTTGGAGAACAAGTTTCGAAAAGGAATATTTGCCCTGAGGACTTTCCCCAAAGACACTGAAACTAATTAAAAGGCTCCCATTAACTTCAAGAAGTTTTGGAAGCGATCGCCGGTGTTTTTGTTTTCTGAGAGCTGACTGTAACCACAGTTTTCAGACCACGGTGTGAGGCAGCTCGGCTCCGATGGCATTCCCAGCAACTGATGCCCCTTGGAACAGGCCGCAAATGTGTAAAACAGATTCATCTGTTTACAAAACGATCCTCAGATGAAACCACTTAAACTCGCTTTAAAAAGAAAGGAAATAATTGTTCCATTTGCTTGAAGGGTTAATTATACTGGTGAACTAGGCTATGTAATAAGGAAAGGATCCAGCGATCTTAGACCTAGAAGTGAAGTCATGCCCCTTACCAGTAGAGAAAAGAATGGTAATTGCCTGCTGTGAGTATGAACATATTTTGCTGGCTAGCAAAGAAATGGCATTGACAACTGGCAAATCAACTCTTCTGAGGAAAAATGTATTTTTGAGGCAGGCACCTAGCCAGCATTTTCATTCGGGAAGTCTCATAAGTGGAATCAAAACTCTTGCGGAGGTAACATGAAACTGTGTGTTAGAAGGTTGTTTTTTTTAATCCCACATTTAATTCTGTCAACGTTTCATGCTGGAATAAGAAAAATATTCCTTAGATTGGTTTTAGTCAATTCCCCTCATCTTCTTTTTTGTTCCCCTCAGTTCCTTTCTCCACCCTCCCCTAGATTTCTTTCAGCAACGTACTTGTTTAGAAAGTGGTCTTTGGGAGGATGGCGATACGCTTTCCTCTCAGGCGTGCCCTGAGAGCAGTGCCACATGCTTTGAAATTGGCCCAGATTTGGAGATGAGTGTCCAAAAGACCCTGGGTTCATGGAGTTAGGATGTCCGGGTTTGTCCCAAATTCGGGGAAGAGTTGCACATTTGGTGCACCTCTGACACATGCATTATCTGCAGCCCTTCCAAGTCACACAGCGATAACAGCTTTACACTGAAATAAGAATTGCTAAAACTGGTCCACTGTGATGGAGCAAGTCCTGTTTACTGCATCGACAGGCAGCAGGAGCAGTAGTAGGTTGTTCAATTACAATTATAAATAGAATGCTAGGGTCATCTCTGTTAATTCATTTATGCTTTTTTTTAGATCTAAGCAGTCTTTTAGCCGATTTTCTACAAGCCTCAGGGTGGCTGTAGTGAGACCTGTTTGGTATTGAGGTCTTCAGAATATCTTCTTTGCAACGTAGATGCATACCTAAATTTAACCTAATTAAAAATGGAGCAGTTCTGGAATATTAACCCTCTGCTTTTGTGCTTAAGGATTTACAAAGAACTTGTAATTCAGAGCATAGGCACTTAAACAAATAGCCTGGTAACCCAAAGTGCTGAGCATTCAGCCTTTCTAGTTGATTTTCTGGGGTTTGGCCTAAAAAAGGGCTGTAGAGCTGAGCTCCCATTCTTTCCTTTCCTCCCACACTTTTTAGTGGTTTAAGCTGTGTTCCTCTCTACAGTGCTTCACTTTGCAGTCGTGTCTGCTGTATTTCCTGTAGATCCCTTCCAAAAGAATCACTAAATGCTCACAGAGCTTGAAATCACAGGTGTCCTGATAAAGCTTCATTTTAGCAAAATTCATTGACAACCCAGCTTTCAGTTAAACTTCTGTTTCTCTTTTGCCTTGCCTCGTCATGTAAGTGTGTATATGTATATCTCCAGTGTATGTATAGCTTGCTGTTAGTGTATGCTTTCAATCTATTAGCTGTTAGGCTGAAGTCATGTCCTTGTTTTGTATACTATGGTGGACAGTTGTCAGTTAGCAATTCCTTCTTGAAAGTCCTTCATTAAACAGAATTTAATTCACTGAAAGGAAAGCTCCCTAAGATCCTTTCATTGTATCACACCTATCCCCAGTTGTTACTCTTCCTAATAACTTGAACAGTGGAATAAATGCTCTGTTGTTTAAGATTTAGCTTGGAAAGTCCAATGTGTGCAGTCTTCTGATCTTCACTGATGTTGTTTGGTGTGGCTCTTTATCATGAAGAACCTAAATTTCAGGGAAATAAATATCTGAAGCCATAAATTTCTAACAAAGCATTCTTTTTCTGTGTGTGTGGTTTTAAGAAACTTTGCAAATGAGCATTCTTGTTGCCAGAAAGTTGGTTTGTTCAGGCTTAGCTATTTGTTACCAAACAAGTAGCATGACAAAGTACAAATGTGCAACACAAACTTGTGTAAGAGTGGAAGAGCTTTTAGAACAGAAGCTATAGAAGTTGTTGAGTAGCCTTATTTACGGGCAAGCTTTTTGAAAAGACCTGTAGGCAGGAAATACATGCTTTATTTTCTCTAGAAGTGCTCTGCTGTTGTTTTAGACACTTTTGTTCTGGCAATTTTCAAATGGCGCTGAAGTGGCAAAACAAAAAACAAAATCAAAATTCCCGAAATTCTTAGTAGAGTAAAAAAATCTCAGATGATTGTTATGTGCCTGGAAGAAAAATAATATTTTAGTAGTCTGTCTGAATTTCCTCTTAACAAAGATGAAAGTCATTTTAGATGGAACTCTGCTTCAAATGGATTGAGATTTCTTTGCCCTGCATTGTTTGATAGTACTGCCAACAGAGTGTACTTGATGGAAGTAAATGCTAAAGATAAAATATATTTGTCATTAACTCTGGGAAATATTTTTTGTCTTTTTACAAAAGCATCTATAATAACTGTAATGGGATTGAAAAGTCAGAGGCATACAGAAGTCTTCTGTTGAGTAAGAGACACAGTGCACCTGCCCACCATTTTATTTGGCCTGAGTATAAATAGAAGGCTTTGGACCAGGTTGCCATTAATCTCTCATCTTTCATTATTATTCAGTAATTTAATCCACAAAACACTCTAAGTGGTATATTATGACCCTTTGATTTCTAAAAGATTTTCCTCGCAGATCTTTTACTCCCTTTTTAGTGCATTCCTGTGCACATAGAAAGTCTGGGTCTGCTAGCGAGGCCAGAGCAAAGTTTTCTGAGCAGAAAACGGTTCACTCTGACTTTTGAATTGCAAAGTACTTCTGAGGAGAAGCTGGGTCCTTTCAGACATCGGAGGAGAACTGAGAGTGAGCTGATTTGCAGGACTGAGACCTTCAGAAGCAAGGTTGGCTTTGTGCCTGAACTTACACTCACTGAATTGATGGGAGAGGTGTGAAGCAGAGCCTTATTCACGGTGCTTAAAAACATTCTCTGAATGGAAATGAAATGTAGAAGGAGGTTTTAGATGTGTTTCATTATTGTAAGCTCTGGAAGATCTTGCAGCATTAAAAGAATAGCCCTTTCCACTCTCCCCTTACTAGATACAAACAGCTGCCACGCTGGTCAGAGGATGTTGGTCTATTAAAAAAAAAAGTGAGACAGAAGCCTCAGCAAGAAACACCATGAGGTTAATTGTTTGTTCAGAAATGCATTTAATGTTTTATTATTAAGTGCCAGTAATAGGAATGTTCAAATAAAAAATCCCACAGGTTCATCTTCTGTCCAAATTTCAAACAACTCATCTTTTTGAAGACCCAGTTAACTTCATTTTCAGTCAGTTTTCACAGAATTACAGAATGGTTGAGGTTGGATGAGAGCTCTGGAGGTCACCTCCTCATCATTTTCCTATAATACTTTCTGGGTTTAAATGAAGCCATGAAACAAAAATGAGGGCAAACAGCAAAATGCTTTTTCTGACCTGAATGAAACCTGAATAATGTGGAAATATGAGAGTGACAAGGATAGGTTTTTTTTGGTGAAATTTCCAGAAAAAAAAAATAAAAAAAAATAAAAAAAAACCAAAGAACATATTGGAATGGTTTCTCCTCTAAACTTGGGAGAAACATCTGAACTCTGGGATATTCATCAAAACCAGACGTAAAAGAAAAAAAAAAAAAGGCATTAAAATGAAATGAATGTTTATGAAGAAGGCGAGATTGACATCTGTGGAGATCAAACATTACTGCTTATGCACAGAGCTGTTGGCTGTGTGGGTTCACACACAGGAGCCTGCCAACGCTCTCTGGTCCGAGCTGGACTGAGGCAGTGCTTTTCCTCAAGTGAACTGCACGCCTTGACTCCACAACCTCATAATTCTTCCATTCCACTGAAAGATCACTCCAAAAAAAATTCAGTATTCCCTTTATAAAGTGTTATAAATATCTCACTAGTGAGTTTTATCATTGTTATTAGCAATAGTTGTGATTTCGTTATCAATATCCATTCGCATTCACTTGTTCTTTCCCCAAATAGGTAATTGAGTATTATCGTGGTGTGATTTGTCCCTGAGTTCCAGTGGTACGATGCATTCAGTGGATGAATAAGTGAAACTCTCAGCATGACCTTTCATGATCTATACCCATGGCTACTTCTCAAATATATGGTAGATTCTTGAAGACACTTCAAAAATAACAGTCCCTACCAGTGAAAGCATATATGCATCTTAACTTTTGTAGGGAAACCTTATTTCTAAGAGTTAGACTAATTCAAGACCTTATTGTCTTTGTGAGACAACCAACTCATGTGTCAGGTAGTGAAAACACCTGTCGCTTAGGCTTAAGAGAGACTAACTTCTTCATCCCATTTTATTGCAGGCCTATACTGAAAATAGATTATGGACCTCTTCAATAATTGCCTCTTTTTGTTTGTTTTTAGTTAATAGGAAAAAAAAAAAAAAATTCTAAACTAAGTTCAAAGGGAACTTGGTCATCTCTATTTCCCCATCCAGGAGAAAAGGAGTAAAATCTGTTTTGAGTTCAGCTATCAACCTAGAAGTAAATTAAATTAAATACGAAAATGTTTGAAAGCCGAGTTGTATTTCATTCCAACTGCACTGCTGATTTAAATGGGGGTGGTGGAACAGGGACAGGGCTTAAATATTCAGCATTTTTATGATTAAGCATCCCTTGTGCCCCCACCACACCTCCTCTGGAAACAAAACACAAAGCGTGTTCGGAACAGCTTGTTACTGCTTCACTTCAAGGCTCTGATGCCTGTTCTTTTAAAGAATAGCCCAAAGCAAAGTGAAATGCTGAGCTACATTGGTGCATGTTAGCACTGTGTGTTTGAACATGCATGTGTATGCTTGCACATGCACAAGACATTGTACAGGCTTATCACGAGAGACAGAAATCATGCTTTATATAATTTGCAGTGGACTTCCAAGGCAAAAGAAGGAAAAGAAAAAGAAGTTTCCTGAATTATGAAGTGACACTGGAAGAAAATGCTCTTTGGATGATCAGCAGGGAGAAGGAGAATAATGCCATTTAGAGTTTTCCAGGGATGGGGTAGAAAACTAAGTCTGGCCTTCCATGCGGGGGACAGGGAGGGAAATATATCTCTGGCATTTATTTCATGTTAGGACTTTTTACCCTGTAAGTGGTCTGTGTCATTTGTGCGGAATATTCTTTGGTTCTAATAGTGCTAGGCAGGCTCAGTGGGATGACTACTGCACTAGTTGGAATAGAAGAATGATAGTGATAAATCCATGTGTAACAGAAAGAAATAGTATGAATGAATATGTTCATATTCAGAATACCCAGGAAGTCTGGCATTAAACAGCAAAGCTGCCGCTGTCCTGGTGTAGTCTTCTAGCAGTGATACTGGTTCAAAACCTGGGAAGTCTCTTTTTTGCTTCCTTTTGATTCCTGATCTTAAAACCTTGATTCAGTCACACAACCTCCTGTGTAAGACATCAGATCAGAATACAGAGCCCAAGTTTCAATTCTCATCTCTGACACTTGCGCTGTGTCTTTCTGATGTCATGAGGATGCACAATTTGAGCCAGTACTCAAGCCTGAAAGCCTTGATTGTCCACACTGGTTAACTGTTAACTTGCAGTCTGACACAATTGAAGTGGAAATGGTGAACAAAAGCCAAATTAGGCTAAATACTGAGCTGTGAACTGATTTGTACCAGGGGTCCAGAGAGAGTGCAAACACTGCAGAGGGAAACTAGAGCAGCAGGACTATTTATGTTCCATCAGTGAATGTGCCATCTCTCTGATGTTTGTAAAGAGCTCCTGAGAGCATTACCCAGTGAAAATGTCTGCTAGATTAACCTATACTGATTTTTCATTCATGTCTATGGAATGACATGTATTTTTACCACTGATCCTGCTGCATCTTTAAATGATACATATTTTACAATGTAATTAAGAAACCCTTCTTTTCGCAAATTGTCAGCTCGCACTTTTTCCACTTTGCTAATGCCTTCAATGCACAAAAGCCATGAAGAAAATCTTTCCGTGACATGATGGCATTACCAGCTCTTTTCAAGTGGGAGGACTGTACTCCTACACAGCAGATTTTCCCTGTGTTGTGGTATTCATGCAGCAAAGAGCTGTACTTCTGAAGGGTTTCTTGTTTAAGCTCTTTCATGCTTCTTGCCTTGGAGACTTCTTTTAGACTTGTAGCCAAGAGGAGGTCAGGAAGTGCTCCGTGCTTCAGCTTCTTTTTCTGTATATGTTTCTATGTGGTTCTCCACAGATCCATGGAACACATTCCCCTCCATCTCTCTTCCTTTCAGAATAGTTTATATTTCATTATTTGCAGATGGAAAAATAACAACTTGACAAACAGAGGAGGATCTTTTTATTTAAATCTTCATCCTCTTTCAGGCTTTCATGTAATGTAGCACTGTGAAACTGAGAGTGCTATAATCAATCAGATTTTATTTGTCCGGTACAGGAAAAAGGAACTTCTGTTCACACTGCTATGTGAGATTATTTTTAGCTGTCAGTTCTGCTGATGGAGTATGCCCATCTTCATGACTTTCAGATTTAGCCAAATGACTGATGCATTTGGGGGCATTGAGTTTGGCTTTAAAAAGTCTGTATTTTCATCTCTTTGGTACTTATTTATCATTGTGAAGCATACAGAGTAACAACCAGGGATAAATGAAATCTTGAAAAAACCACCAGGAATTCAGCAGCCCGAACCACCCCATCTAGCCCAAGACACACAAGCTTCATTCCCCACTTGTGTTTATTTTTTCCTACCATGATTTACAGCCAAAACACACTAACTGTGCTTGCTCTTCATATCCTAGTCACAAAACCAGGAAAGACTCTTTGAACTGAGCAGCACTGTTAGGTTTTTTTCTCTTGCAGTTTCAGATTCAGATAATCCTGAGCATGAAGTTAATCAAGCTTCATGAAGATCTGGGTATGATCTCAGGCACGTTAGTAGGAGCTCTGAAAAGTGGTGGAATTTGAGTGAAATGCCCTGCCCTCTGTTTGTGCTTTTTGTCTCATGCTTCTTCCCCTGTTATTCAATTTCAGCGTGGCAGGGAAAATGAAGCTCTGAGAGGCGCCATTAACTAGAAATGATTCAACGTCTGTCAGTGACAGATGTAAAACAAAGTGGTGGGGAAGGATGAGTTGAGGACGAGAATGAGCCTGCCTTGGAAGTGGCTCAGGGAACCAGGGTGCTGCAGCTGATGTTTCACAGCCGTCCCTCTGTTCTTGCGACTCTTCTTCCAGTGGGGCTGATCTGCCCACGTGCGAGAACAGTGCTTCCACTTTCTTTCCTGTGTGTGTGGCACCACTGGAGTGCTATCCCACTAAACTGACTTTTCTTCCTCTGCCTATATCCAGTCTGTCCTGTAATTCTGTAATCAAGAGCTGAATTTGTATTTGATAGCTGCATTGCAGCAGTGGGGTTGACAGACCATACAGGCTATTAATTAAAGAGGATATTCTGCTGTTTTTATGTACTACTGGCCCTTCATGATTCACTGCTGTGTTTTCTGTTTGTGTCCATAGCAGGAGATGTAGTGCACCCAGAGGTCTCTTGCAGTATCCTGGTTTTGTAGCGTAGTGGCTGGGCTCTGATGTGACTTGCGTTTGCAAAAGCCAGCAGTAACTTCGCAGCAGCACATGCTGTCATGAGGCTGTATTAAAAGCCAGGAACAAACCCATAAAATTTGCTGTACCCTATGTTATTTGAATAGGTGCTTTTTCACAAGTTGATGTCATGGAATCAAAACAAAATGCTTCATTTTTGTCTGTTTTGCTCTGAATCGTGGTTGTTACTGCAGTATAACAGAGTTCTGCTTCCACCTTCCATCTTCCACCTTCTCCCTCCAAAAATCAACCCATAAAAAACCTGTCTGGATTTTAGCCACCTGGTTATAGTTAGTTTCTTATTTTAAAATAGCTTTCAAAATAGATCAGATATTACACCGTTAAAAACAATTTTCCCTGTAGGTATTGAATATCAGACAGGGCTTGTAGTAATAACTGATAGGTATCTAGAATAATCTTCAGTACGGACTGAGACTACAAAGATCTGTCAATCACTGCATTTAACTTTAAACACAGATGATTTGAATTCATGTTAGCAGCATGAGGAAGTCAAAAAGATGGAATAGTGCTGTCAGAGAAAAGATGATAGGATTACCTCTGCTGTTAGCCTTTCCTGCTACTTGTTTGAGATACTAAATCAAGGTGAAGTTTATGAAAAAGGTTACAGCAGTGGTTTCTAACTCTTCGTTCCTGCTGGGATTTTCCTATTATAAATCTGCTGTCAGAAATAAGTGCTTTACTTGTGACTTAATTTTATGCAGGCACAAACACCTTGGTTCAACACGTTTTGCCAGAGACAGTTTTGACTGTCTTAATGCAACAGAGTCCTCATTAACAGGACCTGTGAAAAAGAAAAATGCACACATGCTCTTTTGTTGTTGGTCATTCATGAACAGTCCGCTGAAAACTGAAATGAAATATAAATCCTGAGGTGGTGCAGAGCTGGTGTGGAGACATGAATGTTTGAATCGCACAGCTTATGTGAATTATCCTTCTCGAAGAACATTACACTCCACCTTTTGAATGAATTTTCATTAATGTGGTGGAAAAGCTCACAGTTTCTATTTGTTCTGCTGTGACTGTTGAATTTAGTGTTATCCCCAGTGTCTAACCCCAAAGCAAACACCTCCATTGTGCTGATTTTTCCTTTTTTATCCAGCTGTATAACAGTACAGCAACTAAAACAATGGTTTCAGAGAAGCTTATCAGACTTTGACTTGCACAGGTGATTCTCCTTTCAACATGCAAGAGCCATAGGTACAGATTTGTGTTTGGTTGTACTTTGCTGGCTTCCTGATGCATTTGTCCTCTTCATTTGGAATTCTGCATTAAAAAAAAAAAAAAAAAAAAAGGCAAGATCAGCCCTCAGAAGTGATAAATGCCCATTTGTACATTTCCTCCTAATTTTGGGAGGGTCTGATGTTTCATATGTGCTCCATGTAGATTTGTCAACTGTGTCAGTTATCATCTTCTAAGGAAAATGTGAATTTTGCTTGGAGCCACTTAGAGCCACTTAGTCTTTTGGAACTTTGTCCAAAAGAAACAATCTCAATTTGCAGGAGAGGGAATCTCAGATCAGAGGAGAAGAGGCTCATCATAGTATTGGGTTCCCAGGGTGTGATTCTGAGTTGCTCTAATATCAGATCTAAAAAACCTAACTCAGTATCACTTCGGTACCACTTGGAGCTGGGAATCCATTCTTCATGCAGTGTTATGAAATGTGACATTTCAAAATAGAATGTTGTTTCAGTTTGAAGGAGTATACTCAAACTCCACCTTAAATAAAATTTTGCCTTATTTTCCAGTCTGGTCAGTTGCACTGTGTTTTAACAAAAATGCTATCTCTTAATTTTGATTTCTTCATCTCATATTTTAAAATAAGCTCTAAGTACAAAGTGAGAAGTGCTTTTTAATGGAAAACCCCCAACGTTTCATTCATAAACTGTCAAAACACACCATTTTGACACTTCTACCACTGTCTCTTCTTTTTCTAATTTCTCCTCTTCTGTGAAGACGGTGGCTACATTTTGCAAAAGACTAAGGTTTTGTGAGTCTGCACCTTTTTGATTGCTGCAGCATTTCTGGGTTTCATGATAGGCTGTAGATAGAATAGTCAACTCATGAATTACAATCTGCTTTGAATTATCTCTGCCAAATGCTTCTCTTGCGGTGAATTCATTGGCATGTATGCACATTGTGTTTCCTCAGATGAGGATGACAACCTTGTTGCAGACTGGCTTGTGGGATCCCCACTTAACACATGTAAACTTTGCAGCTGTGATTTGTCTTGCAGCTGAAGGGTCATAGGAGCTGAATCCAGCTGCTTCTTTCTTTTGTTTGGTTTTTTTTTTTCTTCCTTCCTAAGTGTATGCAGAGAAGCCTCTCTAAGTGAAGGACTATGAGGCAGTATAGCCCAGTTTACTGTATTTAATTTATGGTTTGCATTTTGAGTAGTCCTGTGTGGTGGCAGGAGGTAGACTTGGTGGTCCTTCTGAATCACTTCCAATTCAGGATGTTCTTTGATTATCTCCATTTTCATGTGGTTCTCCTGACTTAACACCCTTGTCTGTAGCTGGGTGCTCCTGCAAGCTGTCTTTACGTTGAGAGAAAAGGGAGTATTTTGCCTTAGAGGCAGCCTGTTGTACGGTACTTCAACAAATCCATTTTCTGAAGTGTGAAAGATATAAAGTAGCCACAGACATGACTTTCCTGGTGAATCGGAACTGGAAACTGGAGGCAAGGAAGCAAATTGCAGTGCCCAGCTGCAGTTTCATCTCGCCCTCATTTCAAGTGCAGATTTAGTCTGCCTGCTCAGTTCTGATAAAACTGAACACACACAGAAAAGCATCCCTGGCCCTCCAAGCTGAGATGGCTTTTCTAACCATAGCAATCTGGGACTTGCGTGGGTTGGGAGCTTTTTTTTGCATTTTTTAAATAAGCATAGTAAGACCCAAGTTCTCTAAAGACCTTGAAGTGTTCACTTGGGAATGCGAATCAGAAGGCATTTCTATGTCAAACAGGTACCTGCAGCTGGGGATGTCTGTCTTCACATGCCATCTGCGCAATTGCAAGTAGGGGATTTTTGATGCCAGTCTCAGGAAGATTGATAAGCTGGGGAGAGGCTGGGAGGAAGGAAAAGGCCTTCCTCTGTGGGGGCTGGAGGCTGTGAAGCATGAGCCCCAGCAGAAAGAGGGCTGGGAATGGCCAGAGCCACTGCCGTGCTACAGAGAGGGGGAGGGAGGTAACTAAGGGTTGGGAGGGGGTGCAGCAGGCCCAGGGAGGCTGGCTGGGTGGTGAGCAGCTCTTTGACTGAGGGAGGCCCAGCAGCCTCCACAGCAGCTCTGATCACTCACCCCGGGGAGGTGGTGTCTGGCCAGGAGCTGGGAGACGAGGACTTTATTCTACTATCTGCAGCAGTTGTTTCAGGAGAGGCTCTGGGCACCCTGGTTTCCCCACTGCTGGAAGGTGTTGCCTGCTGACAGCCCTTGGTATCCCTGAAACTGAGATAGCAGGGGAGGAAGCCTCTGTGCTTCTGTGCACACAGAAAAGGTGAAATTAAAGCGTGGCAAGTTCAAAACTGTCAGATAGAATTCCTTTTTCACACAGGCTGAAGCAAATCAGGGCTAACACCGGTGACTAAGGTGAAACGGCATCAGTGGGAAACTGAATTAAGCGGAGTTTGCTTGGTGCCTGTTGTAATAATAACACAAGTCACTGTGCCTTCACCCAGCTGCTCTTCTGTAGTTTAACTTTGTAATGAAAAAGATTTTTAAAGACAAATGTTGGAACAAACCTTTGCTCATGTAAAATGCTTTTGCCGTATGACTAATGGTTAGTTTTAAAGTGCTGAGCAAAATGTGTGTGTGTGTGTGTGTGTGTGTGTGTGTCAGGGCAACAAAGAGGGAGTTTTTGTGTATTTGCTGTGGTAATCGTTTATGAATATAGTTGTTTTTTTCAATTATCCTTGTAATACATCAGTATTCTTGTCTCCACTTCTCTCTGTTGAGGTTTGTGTATAAATGCAAAGATTTGTGCTCTCAGATGTTGCAGTTACAGGAGAAAATTCTATACTTTAAGCGCTGATTATTTTTTTTATTTGTTAAGTGCCTTAGAAAGGAGAAAGCAAGAGAGATGTGTGGAAAAGCTGAAGTAAAACCATGGCCATGCAAACTATGTAGCCATACAACTAATTTTAGGGTTTGGGGCCAAAATGTTACCTCATATCCTAAAAAATAAAGGGAGAAGCTCTTAAAGGTCTACCCTGTTTGAGAGCCTATACCAATGCCTAGAGGAGAAGTTTAGCTCAGCGCCAGCTGGAGCATTTGACCTAAGTTGTATTAGTGTGGCCTCACTGACCAAAGCAGAATATGGAAGCAGAGAATTAATTTACTCCACAATGGCAAGATTTTGTAATCCTGCTCAAGCAGAAGCATGATGGAAAATAGGAGAGATGACTTGCGGAGTCTATGAAGTCTTAGCCTCTGCGTCAGCAGTAAAAATCCCATAGGTTTCACTTGGTCTGCCATGTAGTTAAGGTTTTAAGCATCTAGTGTCCAGCTGAGGTAATGATCTTCTGTGACCAACCTGCAAATCAGGCACCGTGCGAATGCCAGATACATCATCTGCACGTGTGTGTTTGTGTAGTATGAAAGCGGCTTTTGTTCTACAGTTGCTGCTCGTGCCATAGGTTGTGGGGACTGGTTTTCATTAACATACTTATGCTTTTGTGCTTTAACACTATTACATGATCTGAGGGCTTGAAAATGACTTGAGCAGGCCCAGTCCACAAGATCTGCCACGTGTCTGGGTGCCCTTCCCAGGGCAGGAGTCCTTTCATGCTGCTGGCATGGCAAGATTTCTGCCAGCAACACCCTGAGGAACAAACAACCTCCTACAGGTTTCAGAGGTTGTGAAAATCCGCATGATTTAGCAAATCCCTCTTTATCCACACAAATGAAGTGTCCCTATTGCTTTTTTTTTCCTCACGGATAACGCAACTGGAGCTATGCTCCAGTAGGATAATTTAAATTTATACTATTTGGTTTGGGAGCTAGCAGTCTGTAAATGCTGCTGTAAACTTCTGCTGCTCCACCATTATTTCATGTTGGCGTTTTTATTTGAAGACCCAACCATGGCCAAGAAAAGGAAACTTCTGTACTTTTCTTTTTGTGCTACATCTTCCAACTGGAATATTTTCAAGTGCAATAGAATTGAACGTGAACTTTGGGGAGGGAGGAAGAGGAAGAAAGCTTGAAGAGGTGATAACTCCAATGGTGCTCTCTGCAGTTTAGTTCTCTGGGGACTGAAAAATGCTTTCAGTCAGTGTGATGTTGCAACAGTCCAAAAGAGGAGAGAAAAATCCATGTCTGGTCTAGACCGACCAGAAACTAAAAACAAGGGACACTTTGAATTCTGGGACTTTCACCACAACTGAAAACTGTGAGCAGGCCAAGTAACTGGAAAATCAGTTCCTTGGTTTAGAAAAATGCTTCCCTGAAGAATCAGAGGCAGCTTTCCATTTTAATTAGAAAAGAAATGATTACGTTCTGAGGCACTGATTCTAATACTTGAACCAGTGTAAAGGTTTGCATTCAGAGATGTGAAGAGATTTGGATAGTTTACTATCAAGATTTGTGAAATGCTGTGATAAAACAAAATTCTGTGACGTTTCCTTGCCATTTGGCTGTGGTAGTCTATCATTTATCACAAAGTGGAAAAGTAAGATCTGTCTTTGCAACGTACCAAAAAGAAGTCTGACTGCAAACACAAGTCGGGAAGAGGTACAGGAGCTGGAGCTGAGTGGTGAAACCCTAGACCAGGAGATGGTTATGAGAAATCATATATGAGGAGACCTGAGAATTCCCCAACCAGGAGTAATTGAATGCAGTAATTGTTAAGGAAAGCTTTAAAAAGAAAGGTTGAGTAAAAACTACTTATGGAGTACTTGTTTTAAGAGGGAAGTGTAGTAAATTTCAGGACAAATTTTTAAGTGGCAACCATACAGACACAGCCTATGCTGTAGGCAAAATAAATTTTCTGAACTAAATTACTCCTCTCAGCCTGTCAGGGTATGGTGTTTGTTTTCTGTGTGAAATACATATTTCCTGCATTGCACTGGTACAAGAACAGCTGAAGCCTGAGAGGAGGACTCTAGTGAACTGGTTATAATGCCCAGTAATATCACCTGCTTCTTATGGGACAGTGGGTGAGCCTTTGCAGAGATTGGCACTGCAGTAGAAGGGATAGGATCAGAAAACCCTTTTGGGATGTGGTAGACTGATACATAACTAGAATTTAATTTTGCAAAAATCAGTAAGACTTAACAGTTTTTTCTATTAGTCCTGCACTTTTAAAACTGGTGTATTATGCCTAGTGTGCTAACAATAGAAGATGTTAGGCTAAATGTATTAATTCCAGAGAAAAAGAGTCCTCCAATCTTCTGCGTTACAGTGATATATAAATGCCCAACATTATGAATTATATATATAATACGTATTTTGTGGTTACATTTTGATGCAGTGTTTTCTTCAAGGAGATTCAGTCAGTATGCTTGAATCTGGTAAAAGAATTACTACTCATACAGCCTGTACTTCGTTAATGTATGCAGCCTCTCTTTTACCAAAAAAAAAAAAAAAAGCAACATACCACAACAAGATGAAAGAAGATAATCAAGGGAGTTGGAAGATATTAACAAGTCCATATAGTGCTGTGATTTATTCTTGCTGTTGCAGAACTGTGATCAAAAAGGATACAGGTAGACCTTTCTTTTTCCAGACAATTAATGAACAGTACAGACGGAAACCAAAGGAGGGATGTCACATGCTTCTATTCATGTCCTTTAGGTTTTGTGGCAATACGGTAGTTCCAGACATACATTCATCCAATCTTGCCCTTCTGAAATTCTCTTTTCGTATGGCAGATACAATGTCAACAGAAAACACGACTGTCTGTACAAGATAACATGTTGGGAGTGTGACACATCAGGGACAGGGAATTCTGAAAATAGACCTGGAACTTTATAATGTTCTTTTTATGCAGTTAGAAGTTTTTATGGAAACTGGGCAGAGATACCTTGCATGTGTATGATTTTTCATGCTTTGTGCTCACAAGCTCAGGCTCGCATGAAATTCTAATCGGAAATTTGTTGCATGTTGCACAGAGCTTGGGCTAAGATCTCTTCACCTCTGTTTTTTTAGTATTCATCAGTGAGTAATCTTCCTTGTTTTGGCTAACTGAAATACATTTTAGGAGGTAGCTGTCTGTTGCCAAGAAGAGCATGCGTGCAAGAATATTTCCATCTGGGATGACTAACATGTGCCCAGTGTACGTCCAGTCTCACATCCCACTCTGCAAACAGAATCCACTGATGAATTAATTCTCTTCGTGCTTCAAAGGGCAGTCAAAAGATGAAAGTGAAAAACTGGACATGTTTCAAAAAATCACATTATATTAAAATAGGCCATTCAGACAGATTGCAAATCATAGATTTTCAAAAATGTGAAATGTCAAGCAGTCTATTTTTAAGAAGTATGTGTTTCCTTACTTGTTGCATATTTTGCTAGTGTTGGAAAGTATGTCGTCAGTGAGGAAAGACAGTGTTTTGACATTTCCTCGGGATAATGCCTATACATTCAACTTGTTTGATCCAGGCTTATGTCAATGTAAGCATGATGCATTTGTCCTTGCTCAGTGTAATTCTTTCATATCAGAAACAGCAAAGTGAATTTGAACTGCCATAAATATAAAAGTGATGCAACTTTTCTAGTACTTCACAGTTGCAAAATCAAGTCTGCTTCTTGTGAAGACACTTGATTTTATTGAATGTCTCATATTCACAACCAAGCCCTCTCATGCACTGAGGGAGTACTGATGCTGATGTAAAGCCCCATATAATAACCTGCTGACTTCTCATGTATCTGTGACTTAGACAATAGAATATATGATTGTGGTGCTAACTTAATTGCTATTTTGAAGATATACCTTTAGTAAAAGTCTTGTTTTTAAAAACAGAGCTATCACTCTAATTCAGTATATCTGTCAATACTTAAAACCATGAACAGAAGCTGCAACTTCTTAACAATCTCAGAGGTGCAGGTCTGAGGAGATAGAAGTCCTCACTCCAAGAAGAATGCACAGCATGCTTCTTGCTGTTTAAATGGTAGCGCATATATTAACAAAGCAGATGCTTGTAATTACAGAAATTCTGGGGGAGGTTGGGGGGGGGGGAAAGCTGTTTAGTAAACTGTTTGAGTAGAACCTGGACTAACTGCCTAAAAGTGGTAATCCGAAATTCAGGCAACCAACAAAGATAAAATGTGCACCCAAGGAAAACAATATTCATCTCAAGAATTAAACCCATAAGCCAATGTCATATGAAGTCTTAGATGTAATCACTGTATTCTAGCTTGCCTTGAACGTGCCTAGTATGTTTTTATAAGCTGTAAAAATAAATACAGTGATTTAAAATACTGGAAAGCCCAAGCAGTGATGAATCCAGCTCTGTATAAATGCGAGGCATGACTTCCTGAGATATCTGTGCTCTCTGTGAACATTTGGCCCAGTTCAGCACATCTGAGCTTTTCCTCTGCAGGTGCCAGTGAGTTAGCCACATGTTTGCAGGGCTTCCCCCTCCTTTTTATGGGGCTGCAAAATGGTGTTCCATCCTTGCGGAAGCCAAGCAAAAGACCAGACTCACTGAAGCTAGGCAGCATTTGAAAACTAGTAGTTTACAGGCAGATTAAACAAAACTAGGTTTGTAGAGAGAAGTCACACTTTCTTATTAGAGCAGCTTCTATAGGTGGGAAAAACGTAAAGCTTTTAGACATGTGAGACCAACTTCTGGCCTGTAACAGAAGCAAGAATGTTCAAAGCTAAGTACAAGTTGAAAACAATTGCTCTGTTTTTACTTCATTATGTTAAACAGAGCACTGTTAGGACTAACTGGCCAGCTCCTAGAGCCCAGAGAGTCATCAGGCTCTGAGTTAGGAAAAAACGGTATTTGGTCCAGTGATGTCGGTCTGTATTAAACCCACATATGGCTCCACCAGTTTCAGCAGGCAAACATTTTGTTTAACCGAAGCACTTAGTGATCATTTTGATTGAGAAATGGTTTATTTACAGTAAAAGGCAGGGTGGCCTTAGTGGGTAGGATTCTAAGCTGAAACTCTGAAGTCAGCCTTTCCTCTCCACCCAGCTGTTGGTCGACTGAGCGATCTACAGAGAGAGTGGGTCTATGCGTCAGCCTCAGCATAGTAAATGGGGATAATAAACTGGTCTCCTTGCAGAGTCCTTTGAGATCTACAAAGAAGTGTTACACAGCAGCCATACACTTCTTCATTACTAGCTCTTTTTCATGTGGTTCCTTTAATAGACATTTGGGTTCTGATTTAGATCATCTGAACAGAGTGTAGCACTACTGGTCTAAGTAGCAGCTCTGTTTGCCAAATATGACTGGGAGACTCTTACTACTGCTATGTAAGCTGTTGAAAAGTCATTTCTCTGAACTTCCCCACGTCATATATGCTCTTACGCAGGGAAAGGCTATTTGTATTCAGGAACAACAGAGCTGTCATCACCTCCCTGCACATTTTCTGCTGTGGCATATACAGGCTAACTGGTGTATGTGGAAACAGATAAGCATGTAGACACTCACAGGCTCCTCAGTAAATGTACGCTCACTGTAATCTTTCTCTCATTAAGTAAAAGAGAGGAAAATGAATGCCAAAGCTTTTCCCATTCTGTGAAGTATATGAATGTGCACAGTCATTTGCACATATGTCTGACTATCCTTATGCACAGTCACAAATGTATGTACTATGAACATGTACAAACGTGCATACATCAACATTATATAGTGAATGATATATGTAAAAAAGCAATGGCAAATAAACATTCAGGTTGCAAAGCCAAGTAACATTGAATGTTCTAGAAGGCAGGTTTCCTGGGCATCCTTAGTTAGCCCTTTTGAATGTCTGTGATGATACGGTTTTTATTATATGATAACACATGATGATTTTTTTCCTTTCTGTTTCTGCCAATCAGTGAGAAGTCAGTTTTTTAACATTTCTAGTTCTTGTTTTCTTCCACTCAGTGTTCTGGCCTCAGATCTCATGTCCAAATGTTACACTGAACACAGAGAACATTGATTGCCTTCCAACATTTGTTTCTCTAGTGCACCCTGTACAGTATTACCGTAGTCATGCAAAAGTGCTGAAGCACAGAGAGAAGGGGCAAAAATGTCTGAATGACAACAATTAGTCAAAACAGAAAGTGAGAGATCTGGAAGTTGTGCATGCATAGCATTTCCATAGCACTTTCCATTCAAAGCACAGGCTCACTTGACTTCAGCTTCCCTTCATTTCAGACCCACGTGTCTCCTGTGAGCACCCAGAAAATGAGGCCAAGCACTGAAGAGGGAGGAAATTCCAGAATGATGTCATCATGCCTACACGTGGGGAGCTAATCGTGCCCAGGCAATCCAAATTCTGGCATTGCTAGCATTTTAGCACTTGGCTCACAACCATATCATTCTTTTAGCTGAATTTTTTCTTTTGAATATGCATACATTTCTCCATAAATAAATAAGGACATCTGAACTGTATCAAACCTGCTATAAGCTCTTGCACAGACTTCCCAGTAAAACTAATATATTGATGTGTGTGCTTTTGGACAAAAAGGCATGGCGTGTGTTGTAATAACCTTTGGTTCTTCTTCCTGCTGCAATTAGATCTGGGGAAATCTAGGGAAACTTGGTTTAGATTGTTCCCAGAAGGGGAAGGAAGGGGAGTAATGGAGATCTACCTTAATAGGTGCTGAAGTATCACTACAGCCCCTGCTCCAGCTGTGCCATAGTCTTTAGTCCTCAGCTTTAGAAGTAGGAACAGCAATAGACAGGCAAACAATTTTGCACACAAAATCGGGGAGGTCAAGGACTTCTGCGGGACAGGAATATATTTACTTCATTACAGTCTGAAAACTTGCTACAAAAGAGATTCTCGGGTTTCGCATTAGTGACATTGTCCCTATGCATTAGCAAGTTACAAGGCAAGTGTTGAAAAGCATAGCATGCTGCCTTAAAAATCACACGATTTTCAGTTAAGTCTTAGGGTTTTTTTGTTGTTTGCTTTCTGCATGTTTTCTCAAACCATTCACCTTTTGAAACTTCCCTGTGCAAGCAGACAGGTTGGAAACAGGTTAAAAATGGAAGCTGAAATCCATATATAAACAATTAGCCCCAAGAGCTGGTGCTCTAAGGAATGAAAACTTGTAAAGCAGGACTCACAAAACTCCTGTGGGAGTTGGCTTCATTAGGTATCTACCATAAGTGTGTCTGTATGCATGTATCTGTACACTGTTCTGATCCTATCTGTGTGCATGTGTACCTGAGATTAGCACAGTATTCCCTTCTTGCTCTGCTGGTCCCTGCGCTCTCTTCTCACACCTCTCATCTGTTCTTTGAAACTGGGAATGTCCCTCTCTCCTCTGTGCATCCTCATCTCTGCTAGGCTGAGAACAGATGGACCTTTTTACCTCTCTGTGTGTACTCACAGTGAAATACACTCTCCGACCCTCTGCTGGTGCTGTGGGATGCTAGCTGCCTTTCAGACAGTATGCAGAGCAGTGTATATGCTCTGTTGACTTAAATGCCCTGGCTTGCTCACTATAAACTCTTTCAAGGAATAGATAGGGTACCTAGAGAAATATGATTGCCAAGCGAGGCATCAAAGTGAGCGTACGTTCTACCTATTCCTTCCTTTTCTCTGAGCTTTCCATCTTTTCACTAGTGGTAGGGGAAGTGATGGCAGATCTTACGCCAAGATTTCATTATTTTCCCAAAAGAGGAAAGCATACTGCCCGTGCCGAGACACTTCCTTGGTTTTGTGGCTAAGTCATGCTCTGTAGCTGAGATGTCAGCTAGCAGCCAGCACTCTGTAGGCTTCAGGGAGGAGTCTCCAGGTAGGCAGTGATGGGAATAGAATGGTGCCTATTAGGTTATTGAAAACAAAATGCAGCTGTGTGTTACTGTTGGCTGAATGCAACCTGTCAGCAGCAACATCGCTGTGAGAAGCTGGGGCTGATCATAATCAGCCTGCATAGGAGAAGGTGCCGGTAGCCGAGCAGTTTGAGCATCACGACAGCGTCCCTTGCTGCCGCCAGACACATTGCTGGTGTTAGAGCAGTGAGTGGGCCTGCAGAAGGTCGTGTCCTGATGGGCCATATGGTGACAAGTGGGTTGCTCAGAAAGCCCCAAAGGACCTACCACAATTTTGCTGATGGCCGGATGCCTCAGGCCAGGAGAATGTTTTTCTGTCACATAGTGGACCCACCCAGTGCACCAGTATTTACTGTGCCTTGATGGTACGTCTTTGTTCCAGAACCCTTCTCTACACAGCCTAATTGTTAATTACTGCAACTCCCACTTTTAGTATCACCTCTATTGCCAGTGTTAGCAGTTCACTGGATCTGTGTTTGTATCCTCTGGACGATGTGAGTGGGTTGGATGCAGGGCCTGGGCTCTGGAGAGTGTATTGCATTGCTCTAGCTGGAGAGAAGTAAGGAGGTCTTGGTCTATCTTTCCAGCTCTACTGCATTATGTTTTGGTTTGGGCAGTCAGAACTGCTGTAACTTCAGACAGGGATAAAGAAAGGAATGGTTTACCCTTCTGAATAAAACAAGAACACGTGAATGTGGGGAGAGGGAAGAAGGGAGAGAGGCATTTGCATAGGTCAGGAAAGGTCATTAAAACATCTGGCAGTACTAACTGACATGTGTCAAATTTTAGTGTTCATTAAATTTATATTAATGCAAGAATGGCTCTTAAGCTCCAAATGCTGCTTTTGGTTGCTGTGTTCCCCTCGTTGACGGTGATGACTTTTCAGAACTGTGCCATGCTTATTTGCTTACTAGTGGCATCTGACCTGAGGTCAGACTTCTATTTAACCCCTTCCTGTAGGTCAAAAGATAAATTAATCTGCTGAGAATTGAATTGGAAATGAGGTGTCTGGATAACAGGTGTCCCAACTTTGGAATAGCTGCCAGGCTGAAACATGTTTGCATCTGTTCTCATGCCATCTAAGAAGTCATCTCTGAGGTCAAGGAGATATTCAGATGTCATCTGAGATGGGAAGTTGCCACAGGGAGCACAAGTGGCAGGTGCCCGGGGTTAGGGGATTGTCTTGCAGTCTGGGGGTTTGTTTCTGAGAGGGACACTTTGAGTATAGTAAATGTTTTCACTTATGCTTTACCTCTATTTAGTAATAGATTATGATTTTTAAAAAGACAGATATATTATGTCCCTTTCCCCTTAAAGTGGAGAATCTCACAATTTTTTTCATTGCTTTTTTCAGAGGATGAAGATGATGAAGAAATGGTGGAACCAAAAGCACAGGATGACTTGGAGACAGAAAATCAAGACCAGAAGCAAGAAACAAAAGAAGGTACTTTAACAAACAAAAATAATTTTGTTACAGTTTTAAAGGACTTGATCCAGCACGTAGTTATTCCACAGGTACTTCTGTTATAGGGAACAATGCAAGAGTGAAATGGTCACAAGTTCTTTTGATTCAGGGCTTCATTAATTGTATTAAAGCAAAACACTGCATCCCAGTGACCCAGCATAAGATTTCTGCTGTTCAGAAGAAGCAACATGTCCTCATAATTTGGAAACCAGAGATTTTTGGATTCCGGGACTGGTGCTTACTTGTCCTCTGGTTTAAAAAGCCTACTTAAGTGAAAGATTTAAAATGTGAATGCCGGGCATTCCAGCAGCTCCAGAGAGCTGGTTGATCTTCAAAGGTACTTAGAGCCCATAACTGTCTGTCTGCTTGAGAGGGGCAAAATTAAACCTGGTGGGGCCAGGCATCTTCCGGCAGAATGCCATTTCAATGGAAAATGTAGACTGTCAAAATATTTTGTGGGAGTTTTCCCCAGGGAATTTAAGGCCAAAACTGAAGCCAGGCACTCCCAGGTCTTCTGTTTCTTTGGATTGAGACATTCTCAATTGTTACAAGGGACAGAAATTCAGGTTACAGCCTCTTTCTTGTACAAGCCTGTGTTAAAGTGGTTTATGTCAGCACTGGACGCTCTAGATGCTCCTTCTGCCTCCCATTTACTTTGACCCGTTCTAAGAGAAGGATGTGTCTTCCGTATCTGGGAATTTACTGGAGTATTGACTGTTTTGCATGGAATTTGGGAAAAGGTCTGAAATACCAGCAAATTCACTGTGAGAGGAAATCAGTTTCTTGTTCAACATTTCTTAGCTTTTTATTGCCAGGTTTGCTCATTGTACTGTACACCTTATTGAAAGGTAACTTACTTCCACTCACCTAAGTCACTTCATGCTGTAGTGATCATTATCAGGATGATTCTGTGACCTTGGTTTTGTTTTTCACGAGACGGACTCATTATAGAAAAAACGTGGAGTTAGTTTACAGAGAAGCCCATGAAATCACTGACTGTGACTGTGAATAAGCAGAGGGTGCTTCTTTCTCATCCAGGGGAGTCTTCATGACTAATGTCAGTGTCAGAAAAACCAGAATCTGGGGTATAGTGATTGCTTTTTATGGTCCGCATACATGGGAGTGAGCTGCAGCACTGGCCATACTGTTCTGATTATGAACTAATTTTTCTTCCGTCTTAAGAGCATCATGGAAATCATCTGCTCCTAAATCCTACAGTTCCCATTGTTCGTTTGGTTCTTGGAGAAAAGAGAAGGGAAGACCTCACTCCTTCCCCTTCACATCCTTCTGCTTCACACACTGCCCCCAGTCACCACTGGCATGGGCAGAAGAGAGCAGCAGTGACAGCAGAAACAGGAGTCACAGAAGAGTCTGCAGAGACATGAACAAGAGGCACAGCAGTAGAGAAAAAATGACTTTTTCCAAAAATTATCTTTCCTCCTAAAAGTGTGGGGTAAACTTACACATGAGTTCAAGCAATCAGTGGCCTAGCACAGTATCTCTTTTCCTAATGACAACAGGAAGCCATAAAAGCTTATATCACTGCAGTTATGCACTGTCCTTTGTTGCTGAATGGCCCTATATGATTCAGCTAACAATTGATCCCATCCCCATCTATTTCCACATAATAATAATGCTAGCTGAGAGAAAGCATGAATTCCTGTATGAAGAAAAGAAGAAAGAATCTAAATACACCGCAGAATCGATTTGTTCTACTTTTTGCTGGACTTTCAAGCAAGTTCTTTTTATGAACTTTGCTGACCAAGCACCATCTCCAACATCTTCTATTCCTTTCAGTCTTGGGGACACGCTCCCCTTCCCTACCTAGCAGACCATGGGAATGATAGCTGAGCAGAATTAGTTCAGCACCAGTCCCTCACACACAAACTGCAGAATGCAAAAGCAAGGCACAGCTTGTTTAGCAGAACCGGCTCTGTGAGGTGCTAACAATTGACTGAGTTCAAGGAAGAAGAAAAGATGTTCATTGCCTGATAGAAAGTGAACTTGACCCGCAGTATGTGTCATGACAGAGATTAAATAGTGGCATGTTGATAGCTAGCATTAAATGCTGTGAGTCAAATGAAGCAATCATCCCCAGTCGACAGCGAATGGAGTCCCATTTTTATTGTTTGGTGTAGCTCCTTCCCTTTTGGCTTCAGCCCTTTTGCCAACAAATTCCTGTTTTCCTCTCTGTTGTAATCGCCCTTCTCATGTTCTGAGCAACATTCAGAGTTTGAAGCCATCGTTTGTGTTTCATGGAAGTGATTAAAACCATGTTACAAGTCAAACAGGAGTTAAGAACATTTCCTGTCGGTAGTGCACTCTGTGCACCTACTCAGAATTAATAGCTTTTCTGCAAATTAGCACATAATGGGTTAAAAGCATGTTTATGTTGGCATTAAGCACTCTGGCTTCTTTTCCTCTGCAAGGCAAGACAATATTTTGCAAACTTTTTAAAGAATCTCTAATAGATATTATAGTGGCGCCATTCACACTGCTATATAGTAGTTAAGGCTGTGTCAGCACTTCCATTATGAATCCTGTTTTTCAGGGATTTATAACCCAGCCGTAAAAATTTGCTCTGGGCTGAAATTTGGTTTCAGCTCAGGGAGCACATTTTTAACAGATTAAAAAAATCAGCATGGCCTTTTTTGAGTTATAGGAGTGTAAAAAAAAAAAAAAAAAAAAAGCATGGGAGAGGGAAGTGTTCGGAGAGAGAAGCAGACAATTCTTTCGTGATCATAACTCAAAAATAGGTCGGTATGAAAAATAATGATTGGACCCAGTCCCTTTCCCCAAGCCAACGGGACAGGAGTGCTCTATTTTTATAATGGTATTTTAAGAGGAAATGTGATTTTTTTTTTTTCTCTCTGTGGCTTATAGGTTGTTTGATTTAATTCTGCAGACATTTATTACACAGTTAATTTCCTCATCTTTCCTCCGCACTTCCCCAGAGTTGCTCTGCAGGGTTGGGTGGAACAGTGCAGCAGACCCCTGAGCAGGGCAGAGCGCAGTGCTGGACATGTCCCAGTGTTGCTGCAAGGCACACGAGACACCTGCCCATCTGGCATGACCCCTCCATTACCCTGGGGAAGGAGGGCGGGCAGAGCAGTAGACCCACAGAGTAGGGGTGGGAGGTGGGAACCTGACTGCTGAGCTGCTGGAAGCATGTGAAGCCTGACGATCCCACCGTGTTTCTTCCACGTGGCTGCCGGCTGTCACCCATGTCTCACACTGTGCTGGGAAGAGCCAAGTGTGGGATACCTGCCGGGGAACTGGGCTGGGCCTTGCCTGTTCCCAGCCTCTCCTGACCACATAAACAAGAGCCTGGTCCCAAATTGTGGCATCGGGTGGGATGGGGCTTTCCACCACCAGAGAGCTCCGGAGCTCCACCTCAGGCGCCTTTTTGTGTCAGGAGAAACCACATGAACAGCAGGACGGGCTGGGTCTTGAAAGTGGGCCTCAACCTGCATTTATATGAAGCCCTGGATATATCCACAGAAACCAGCATGAAAGGCTGTCAAGGGGGAAGCTGGGATCTGCAGCTTCAAAGACCCACCATGCCTTCCCTGGACGTGGGTACAGGACTGCGTATCTGTGGTGTTCTCATGGTGCAGGTGGGGAGACAGTCCAGCTCTCACCGAACCCAGCATCAGGAGGAGAGAGGCAGGACAGGCTGGTGGCTTGGTCCTGCAGTCTTACTGCTGTGTGTAAGAGCCTGCAATTCCACAGTTTCTCTGCCATCAATCCCACACCTAGGGCAGGGGCATCTGTCTTTTCTGGTAGCTCAGCTCAAGGACACAGGGCGTGCTCAAGGACGCAGACCTTCAAGCCCCTGCAGTGGGTGCAGCCCTGCCCAGCAGAGCTCTGAATTCAAGGCTCCAGACACCGCTTTTCCAGCACTGAAAAATTCCAAATGCGCCTCAAAATCTCCCATTCAGCAATTGCACTGTGCAGGGACTTGTGTTTTAAACCTAATATAAGTAGCACATGGCATCCATCAAACTTGGACATGGCATATATCAAGTCTAACATGAAAGTGAGACACCAGAAAAACAGGAGGCTTGCAAGAAGACAGAGACCAAGAGCTGCAGAGAGCTGCTCAGCACCTCGCAGTTCTCACACCTTACATTTTTGCTGCGCTCAGTAGTCAGCACATCTGAAGTCTGCATGGATTTAAATGTGCACTGAAAGAAATAACGCAGCTCTTAAAAGAGTTTTGCTAATCTCCTTCTGTCTCTCGTTATATCTCTGTTCTCATAATGAGGCTGCTTCCTGCTGTACTGTTTTTATTAGTTCACCCTTTCTTTCATTCCCTTATGCTTGCTGGTCTTATTTTCTTTTTTGCTTTTAATGGATTTCACTTATTTTGCCAGGTTTTTACAATTGCTTACATTGCAGAAGAATATTCTACTATTGAGCTTATTTAAATATGGGTCTTTCTCTGGTTTTTAAATATCTTCTTGGTTCCCTCGCAAGACTCAAACCATCTTTTATAAATACTTCTGAATTTGATTCTGCACTGTTATCACAACTCTTTGTTTACCACTGTCCTGCTACTGTCAGATAAGTACAAGACTGGAGCATTTTTTACTTAGCAATGTAGGGAAACGCTTTTGTATCAGCTTTTTTTTCCAAGTGGGGGGCTTCCTTTTTGGTAGCATTCATTGCTCTTCAGGCAATGAGCGTGTAACTTCCAGCACTGGGAAACAAAGCGTCGTGCTGGGCTTTGTTAGACGGGGCGGGTTAGATGTGGTGTGTTTGGTTTTAACTCCAGGCAGAGAAGATACTTGATAGAAAATGCTGAATTCTTCCCTAGAATTTCAGGAGATACTGTCGCATCACATAGGTCTCTGTAACAAAACAAAACAAGAAGTACTTTGATCAGCTACTTATGTTTCTCGTAGTTTTCCTTGAAGAGAGTCTGTGTCTCTTGAAAGCTGAGATCAAAGTAACCGAAAGCCTCCAGATAGGAAGAGAAATTGCAGAAAATTACATAGATTCTTTTTATTTTATTCAGGGTAATGGACAGACAGGAACAAGGAGAAAATGGAAGCAGCTCTGTAAGATAAATGGTTAGAAAATCTTTAGAAAATCTTCATATTTGAGAGAACAAGCTTGTATGGTGTGTTTTTTTTGTTTTGTTTTGTTTTGTTTCTTGCTTCTACTCCATGTATTCACAGTAGTTCAGAAATGTTTTATAGTGGAAAAAGTAAAGATGTTAACATTCTTGCAAGGAGAGATTGCCTCAAATAAAACTTCAGAGGCAGACGAATGAAAGAAGAAAATAAGGTTAAAATATGAAGCTTAATATCGCCAGGGGGCATCTGGTGTGTCAGTCGGGTGGATGAGGTAAGCTGATTTATGCCCTACAAACTTTAGCCAAGGTGTTTCTGATGCCGAAGAGGGTTTAATAAATAGACTGCTGGCCTCCCACAGATCGCTGCTAACTGCAAGGGAGATTTTGCTGAGGTAGAACTGCAATCATTTGTGTCTCCATTGCTTGTGAACACCCCACAGCTCCCAGGCTGTTTAGTTTTTGCTTATCTCCTTTCTGTTGATCTTTTGTTGTATTTTCTTTGTCAGTCCACGTCGGCAAATGACCAAATAATAAATTTATATCTCCAACCTGTACAGACTATTTGATTTAGTGAATAATCTTCAGCACTTGGAGCAGTTTAAAATGAGTTTTCTAGTTGCATTTGCAGTTATTTGCTCCCCCTTTAAGCCGTTTTGCTGCACTGTCATGCTTGTTGCCTTTGATTCTCGGAAAGCGATGCTTTAGTGGTGACAGTGGGATATTCCCTCATTACAGGCTTCCTTGCCAGATCAGTTCCCCTAGTGCCAAGTATTATTTGGTAGTGGATGCTGCAGTAGATCAACCTGTACTTTTTGCTACTCATTCTCTTTTTTCACATGCATTGCTTCTGTCTAAAGCACTTAGAGGCAAATTGTGCTCCCGCCTTGGTAATAGTTGCTCTGCTGTGCAGGGGGACTGTGCAAGGAACAGAGATTGTCCCTGGATGTGTGGAGCTCTGCAGGGACCACAAACCTGGTGGCAGGAGGCAGAGGGCCGAGGCCATAGGAGACCATCGGGGCTCAAGTTTTAACTTCTTCGCTGCTTCATCTCCTGAGTGCGAAATTGCTTCTCTACCTTTCATATTTTTCTTTCCCTCTATATTTAGACTGAGATTTTGTCTTCTAGAGCAAAAGCTTTGAGCAGGTTAGGCAAACCTAATTGTGATGATAACAGCCTCTCCTGAGCACAGAGAGTGCTCTAAAAGCAAATACTTTGCAAATCGGGAAGCTGAGCACTGCACAATTGCTGGCCATGGTGTTTCCCCTGCTTTCTGTGCCTCCAGATCCATCCTTGCCCCAGGGGCTGGTGGTGGAGTTGTATCCAGGCAAACACCTGCAAATGCCTCTTTGGACAGCTGTCAGCAAAAAACCCAGCATGAGCCATGGGGCATGGACTGGTGAGCAAGGGCTACGTCCCTTTCTGTAACTCTGCAATAAAGCTGTCTGTTTGTGTCCATAATCATGAATTTGGAACAGTGTTCTCTGTTAGCATAACTCCTGTGGTGCCAACAGAGCTTTCCAAGCTGGGAATTTGACACAGTTGCAAAGTTGGTTTGGTGTAACTATACAGATGCTAATGGCATTTTTTGAAATATAAGTGATTCTGAAATACAACTAAAATGCTTGTTTAAAATCACATGCTGGCAAAGGCATAACTGACACAAAACTTTGCTATATTATCACTATGACCCTGCTGGTGTAATTGAGAACAGAATTTTGCACCGCAGCAATAACAGCATCCAACTTTCTTTCCTTAAATGCTCACATTTTAACTGTAATTTACCAACAGGTCATTAAACTGACAGAGAAGTGAAACTGGTGCTTCCTGAAATTTTCAGATGAAGGGTCATGCTGGGAATACCCTTCTGAAATGAAAGAGTTGGTATCTCTGCCAAAAGGAAAGGAGCAGCTCCATGTTCCAGGGACCAGGCTGTCCTGCCTGAGGTGACTCCCACCTGTCCCAGGCAGCCCTGGACAAACAGTGTCCACAGTGTATTTGTTGCTCTGACTCTTAGGATTGCCTTGCAGGGAATAAATATGCCTGAGAGAAAATGGAGTTTGGTCAGTCACTCTAGATTTTGCTGCCTCAGAAAGCGTCTTCAGTTATTTACTTCACTGCTTCACAAAAGCCCGAAGACAAAATTTATCAGTGATACCAAGAAGAAATTGGAAGAAGGGAAGGGAGAGATTATGAGAGCCCTTTTAATACAAAGAACTGTACTATAAGTTGAGCAGATTATTTTATCTTTGGCTCCTCTGACAGATCCCCTGTTACATAAGTGTTCTGCTTTTTCAAGCTAGGTATTGCGTAAATGTCAGTCAGAGCAATTTCCTGAAATAGGAACACTGTGTTTATTTTATCTGAGGCTTAAAGTATTTTCCATTGCAGAATAATAAATATGTAAGATATAGGATCTC
The DNA here is from genome assembly GCF_951394365.1 of Tetrao urogallus. NCBI lineage: Eukaryota > Metazoa > Chordata > Aves > Galliformes > Phasianidae > Tetrao > Tetrao urogallus. The sequence continues at coordinate 27,819,362 of NC_136820.1, read as the reverse complement.
TTCTATGTAAGTGCTACTTTCTGGTAACACACAGGAGCATGTTTAGATGTGCTAAAGAATTCGTAGTCATGATTTTAAGAGTAGAGCTTTGATTTTTGCCCTGATGGTGCTACAGCAAGCTTTCATGTCTAAAGAAACTCAGTGAAGATGTTGATTCATTTGGAAAGGAGTGAAATGTCATACTTTTAACTGCATCTTTTAATTTTCCAAGCTCCTCCCAGAGAATTGACAGAAGAAGAAAAACAGCAAGTTCTCCATTCAGAAGAATTCCTGATATTTTTTGACCGGACAATACGTGTAATTGAGCGAGCTTTGGCTGAAGATTCAGACATATTCTTTGACTACAGTGGCAGAGACGTAGAAGAGAAAGATGGGTCAGTTTTGATTTGGTTACTTTTGTATAATAAGCTTATATAAAGAATACCAATGCCATTGGTATTCATTGGAAGCATTAATTTTGAAACTAAACTAAATACTTATATAGTTAAGAAAGGGTTAAAACCTCCCCTTGAAGTCTTGGGTGAGTTTATTAGTCTGAATTATTTTGTAAAAAAGTTTCATACCTCATTGCTGTTTTTCTTGTTTTTTTTTTTCCTTTAAAGTATTACCCAGATTGTTGTTGTTTTTTCAGTTTTTGGATGAGAGAATCATTGAATAATAACTGAAACATAGAAACGTACACACAGATATGTAGATGTGCATGAGTACTTTAAGAGGCATACATCTGTATGCTTCAATCCTGGTATTTCTGCAGACACTCCTGCCTCGGTAACAGATTGCACTGTGCTGTGCACTGTGTGGCTGAAAATCACAGTCTCCCAAAGTATCTGCAATCTAAACACATAAGACAAAAGGTGGCACACTGCATGTTCAGCAATGGATAAGGAGTGCAAGAAGCAATGCTTGCTAATGTGACAGGAAGTATTTAGGTTTCAGTGGCTGTGTATCCAGCACTGAGCTTCAGCCAGTCACAGTGGTGCCAGAAGGCATCTGCCATCTCTATGACTGGGAGGAGATACTGTAATTTGAAGATTTTGGGAGTCAAAAAGAAGAGAGATTTGGTCGTAGCTTGGACATGAAGGTTCAGAAAAGGAGATGCTGAATGCCAGGATCAGACCTGGTCTTGAGAGAAAGGTGGTAGGGCGTCCCAAAAAGAGCCAACTAGAGAAGGCAGGAAGGCAGTGGAAATTAAGAAATCTGGTTGGGTGAAATATGTATAAAATTTGTTCCATGGTGCAAAATCTAAGTCTAGACTCTTTCAAGACTGTTGGTGAAAGCAATTAACTCAAGGTGGCAAACTGTTCCAGAGGTCTGAGAAAAAGTAGTTGGAAACTTCTGCACTGATTTTAAAAGCATTTGAACTCTGTTACTTCAAGAAGTGTCACTTTGTTTGAATTCACAGAGATGTTCAAGCAGGAGCCAACCTTTCTTTTAACCGTCAGTTCTACGATGAGCACTGGTCAAAGCATCGTGTTGTCACCTGTATGGATTGGTCTCTGCAGGTAAGATGTGAAGCTGGAAGATACACTTCTGTATGACTTCCAACTTCTCCCTAAAAAATATGGCCCGTATAATTTTTATAGAATGAGTAAATGAGTGTTTCTCCATAATGCAGATTAGCAGGCACCAGTGAATTTGTCAATTTATTTTTTCCTATATATGCTGCTTGATCTTCAAAGTCAGGATTCTGTATTAAAACTATAGGTTAAAAAACCTACCTACTCCCCTTTTTTTCTCCCCTCTCTAGTCCTTCATCACATGGAATTCCTTTTAGGACAAAAGCATTAAAATTATATTAATGAAAAATAACAAAATAATTAACATTTCATTTTAATGAGCAGTTATAAATAATAATATGGAATCATTCTATATATTAAAATGGAAACAAGAATACAAAAAATTTTTTGTTATTTTTTATTTTTATTTTTTTAATGTTCTAAAACTCAAAGTTTAAAAGTGTCTAAGCAATTTGAAAAGATCAAAAAGAGGTCTTTCTGAAAATTTTGGGTCTTCTCTTCAAGTTGTGAAAGAGGAGACTGCAGTTGCCCAGGGCACATGCTAAAGTAATATGCCTGGAAGGTATCCAAGATATGTGCACCACAAAGCACTGTCATATTGCAAACTAAAACTGGTGGGAGAGCTGCTTCAGCTTCCCCAAACCAATACAGCCACATCAGCAGGGCAAAGAAACCAGGTTAATTAGTTACTCTTTTGGAGAGCTGGGATTAGTCTGTACACATCATCACAGGTCCTGTCAAATTTTTTGGTCCCAGTTTCACTCCAACTGCCCTCATCCTCTATGCTTCAGCTCCTTTTAGCCTGATCCTAAGTGTCAGCCTGGAGTGGAGAAAAGCAGCCGGTTTTCTTGGGGAGGGAACCAGAGTCTGCTTCAGGGTCCATGGTACAGATATAATGAAATTGCTCCAGGAGGACATAGAGTTGTTCCTGTGGTGTGTTTTTACGGGGGGAGAGGATAAGTAGCACAAGGCACGGTGGTTCTTGTATCCCAGCCTATTGCCTTTCCCTCAAAATGGCCACAGGGCCGCTTCCATCACTGTGGATGCTTCTCCAGGAGAGTGGCATATGCTGCACGAAGGCCATGCAGGCCTGACTGGGGCTAGGGCTGTGCTCACAGCAGCCCACTGCAACCTGCTCCATGTGTGCAAAGGCTGCTTCTGACACCCACCTCATGCCCTGTGTGCAAAATGAAGGATTTATCCCTTTGCTATTGTACAAAATGTCAGCTTAAGAGCAGGTACGCACTGGTGTGATGTGGGTGGCCTATAAGCACATATGGATTTCCACAGGAATCAAATATAAGCCTGAGGAAACACTTATCTTAGGTTGTTCACTTGTTCAGGGGCTGGAAATTACATGGAATTCTTATCTGATATTTTCCTAACAGGCAGCTCTGACTGTATTCCCAGGGCAGCAAGAAAAAAAAGCCGCCTCAGAAGAGCACTGCCAAATGTAATTGCTCAGCCCCTGGGGCGCACAGACATGTTCTGCTTCCCACCTCTTTGTTCCAGGGTGGCCCCTCCTGCCTTCCCCTATGTTAACTCCTCACGCTCAGCTCCCTGTCACCCTACTTCTGTGCTTCTGGGCTTCTGTGTGCTGAGGCTCCTCCACGCTGTCTGTGGCCTGGGAGGAGGCACCAGGTCTCGCTGACTTGCCCCGAGGTGTGCATTGCGGCTGGGGCTGGAGACAGCTGGAGACCTTTCACCTGACCACTAGCTCTGCTTCTCACACACACTGCAGGCCATGGTGGTGTCCAGTGTGCCAAAGGACAGCTCAAATAGTCATGAGAACTGCGGAGTACGTTGCTCAATGTTCGGTGATAGAAGTGTTGCTGCAAAACATCCTGGGGGTGAATAAAAGCTTAATCAAACAAAGGGACTTCATGCATTGATGAAACAAGTTATTCTGTTCCTAGTCACATGTAAAATACGGTCCTAAACGTGTAATCATTCATACCACCAGCTCCGTGATTTTCTTTGGAGCAAGGGGAAGATTGACTCTATCCTTCATCAAAGAACTGAGGGAAAAGCCCAGAAGAGTGAGTGTAAACAGAGCATGGGATCACCTTGCTTTGTCTGTGAGGAGGTAACAACTTGCCCAAAGCCAAGAAAGCTACAGCTGCAGGGTTACTGCTGTGTCCTCTTGACTCTCAGGCTGCAGCCCTGAATGCTTTTTCACACTGCAGCATTTCCATGGGGGAATTTCCTGGGACAGATGGATGCCCAGTGAGGACTGAACAGCCGTAAATGCAAGTTGATGGAACAGTCCGATGGATTTATGGTGGTGCATTTGGCTCTATTCTTGCAGAATCAAAAAGTCTCTTCTTGGCACTGCTCATCTGGATGTGACTCTGGTGTGTATGCAAACCTGAAACTGTATTTCCAGACTGTTGCATAAACTTTGATTGCAAAACCTACGTATAGACCAGCAAGGCTTGAGTCAGTGTTTGTTTATGGCCAGATGCACTGTCAACCAGAACATGCTCACTAACCTCTCCAGAAGCATGTACAAACCCTGTACTGGTACCTGTGACTGTTCATGTCCTGTCTCCTACTGGTGAAGAGCTTGGCGATTCTGCCTGCTGAGGTAACTGCCCCTTCAATAGCATGGGCTCAGCCGCTGGCCCAAATGATACCTGACCTGTTTGGTAAAAATGAGACATGCTGGCAAAAGCCTTTTGCACGTGCTGCTTCCTTGGACCCAGGCCAATATGGGATGAGAAGGTTCAAAGGAGAAGCTAAACTCACTGTTCAGCAGTGGTTATAATCTCTGTCATGAGAGAGAAAAGAGAGATCTCAGAAGAGCAGAGAAAGGCAAGCTGGTGCAGCTGCGTCCCTAGAGGCTGTGTGGGATCAAACCACATTTGGATGTCTGAGTTTTGGAGGAGGAAGAAGAGGTAGTTGCTCTGGTGCATGTTCTAAGTCTCATAGAAGAGGTTTGGGTGCCCTTACAAGCAGTGCCACCAGCCAGGCTCTGGTGGAACATAGGTGCCCCCATCATCAGAGCCACCTTCATCCTAAAAGGGGAAGGGGCAGCTGTGGTGGCCACACACCACTGTAGGTCCTTCCACCCATGGTTCCAGGATCTGACTCAGATCTCTTACGTGGAATGATGGTTTGAATAGAACAGTCATCAGCTCCATGATGTATTATCCATGGAAATGTACCCAAAGTGGGAAAGAAGAGTTGCTGATGACAAAAGTTACAGCAGTATGCATTATTTCTTCCAAATGGATTTTGAGATCAGAGGGCATCAAGCCACACTAGTAATGATAGAAAAGAGTGCTTGTAATTTTTAAAATGCCTGGTGTGGACCGAATTCATAGCTCCCAGCAGCATCACTGGCAGTTCCTTTGTCCCGCTTCCTTTATATCTACCAGCTGTGCTCTTCCCCTATGAAGTGGTGAATGGTTTGGCAGGAACTTACCTGGGAAAGACAGTGACAATGACTTGCAATTATCATTGGGAAATTTTGAGGGAAAGCATTCCTACTTTACAAGAGGAGGATGTGGGTCCAACAAACTGGGGCTGCCAGATCATTGGTCTGCCAGAATCTGTGTGTTCTTCTCCAGATGTGCCATAAGGTCTGTTACCCTACCTGGACTATTCAGAGGGAAGGACAGGGGTTACAGAGGCGCTGGGTGTCAGAAATACAGGAAATATATGATATTATATATAGGTATGCATATATATATATATATATATACACACACACATACAGGGCAAGTGCATATGTGTGTGGTGCATATCTACTTATATACATCAGTGGATAGTGCATACAGTAGAAAATATGAGTCTGTTTCAGAGTGCTCTCTGGAATAGTCTTACTGAGTCAGTGGAATTGGATGTCACCCTGAGCTTTAACAGATGACCTCACTGTCTTGCAAAAGTGAGCAAAATTTGTTTGCTATTCGAATAATTTGAAAGAGCTTTCAAGTTGTTTCTATGTATAAGTGAATAGGAAGAGTGCATACTGAAATTAGAAGGAATAGTTTTCTGAGATGTTGAGGAATTGTTAGTTTCAAAAATAAGTGCTATCCTCACACTGATTTTACTATCAAAATCAATTAAGGCGATGATTCTGAAGAAATGGTTAAGCAAATACATTATAATTGCTCAAACTTTGAGATTTTTCCTTTCAACTATATTCCTTGCTTTACTTCTCTTTATGAATATCCTGTTAGTTGTCTTTTCTGAGAATTATATGCAGAAAATAACATTGCCTTTGCGATATGTGAGAGTAATCGATGCAGAGCAAGGAGCAGGGGCTTTAAGGACATCAGGGGCAAGTAAAATATAAAACCAAAATGTAGCTAAATACTGTGGTTGAACTAGCATGTATTATAATTAAAACCAGATATTCCATATGTAGAATGAGATTATTTCTCTCTCATCTGATTTCTCATGCCTTCTTCATCATCCAGTTTATTTCATTCTCTTTTTTTTCTTTTTTTCCTAGTACCCTGAGTTGATGGTTGCATCTTATAACAATAATGAAGATGCTCCACATGAGCCTGATGGGGTAGCCCTGGTATGGAATATGAAGTTCAAGAAAACCACACCAGAATATGTTTTCCATTGTCAGGTAAGACAGAGGAAGCCATTAATTTCATGGTAGACAAAACAGAGTTTACTACATGATGCATCTGCTCGGTGTTTATATGAAGAAGTTGAGGTTAAAAATAAGCATTTTTGGAAAAAGTACAAGCAGCAGTTGAATGTTTTGAGAAGGAATCCAGCCTTCTTGAACAATACTGCTTGTCAGGGACTGCGTGTCATTCTTGGTCTATTTAAAACAGTTCCTAAGAGATTTAGTTTGTAAAGCCCTTGCACTTATGAAGTAACTGTGGTGTACCACTTCCTCATCCAAACAGCAACATATGCTTTCCCACCCACGTTAGCTTCCTCGCATCCTCTGCACTCCAAGCTGCCTACCCTTGCCTTGGCTGTGCTCAATATCATGTTCTGCCTTTAAAATTCTTAAGTACGCTGTGCATTTCTGGGCATGCGTCTTACAGCTTGATAAAAGCTTTCTTGATTACAAGGATTACTCCACCAATTTCCATTTGACGGTCCCTTATGCTAGCTAACCAGTATTTCACTTTACTCAACGCTACTTCATGACCCGCTGTTTTGGAAGTCTATGAGCAATTAAAAAATAGCTGGATGTTTTATTTCCATAGGTCTATTTACTCTTCTTTTGCCACTGCTTTTCTGTGTGAAGTGGCACAGCCTCATATTGACAGAAATGTCAATTGACATTGGCTCTCTCTCCATTAAACTGTCCAAATTGTGGAACAGGACTTGGGCCAAATTTCCAACCTCGTTATTAATATCCTTTTGTGGTAATTAAATACAGGACAGTGGTGTTCAGAAAGCCATATGGAAAAGTTTCAGCAAGTAAAACTTAACAATCAGAGATTAGTAAAATGCAGATTATTCTGCGGTAAAAATTGTTTTTCTTGGAAGGATATGTATTACCTGGCTAATTGTGTAAGCTAAGTGTCATTTTACATTCGAGGACCAAACATCTTTTTGAACTAAGTTTCTGTTTGGACTTGGGTACATTATCAGATGTAGCATAGTGGGAGGGAGTTGCTGGAATTGAAGTTAGAGCTTCAACCCGATTAAGTAACCTTTAATTCTGGGCATGTTTTTCTAATTTGCTATACTGAAAAACAACTTCACAAGGAGTTCAGGCCTGCTCAGAAAATATGCCATACAGATTTATATGTATGTATTTGTATGTCTGTGTGTGTGTGTGTGTGTATTACCTTTGAAATGAAAACTTGCATTTTTCTGGATATCGTATTCAGCAGACTGATGTGTTCTTTCAGAACGCTTGAGATCTTAGCTTAGATCCTGTACTCAAATTCTCCTAGGATGTACAGGCAGCTTGATGTTTTAAACAAAATATTCAAGAGAAGAGACTGCCCATTACAGTTTTGGGAAGAATAATCTTTGAACTAGGCTGATTTTGTGAGTTAATTGCTAGATTCAGAGTAGACCTACTGAGTGCACAAAGGAGAGATTGATTAGAGGCATAACAATGGTCTGTTAAAAAATGTGTATAGTTTTAAAAGTCAGTACTTGTAAGTAAGGGGAGGTATGACTCAATAATTTGAAAGCACTGAGACAGGCTATATTTTCCATTAGAAAAACATACGTAGGCAAAGTAATTGCTGAAGATTGGCCTGGGTGGGCTACTGTCTAATTCCCCCATTAAGTTGCATGTTTCACTTTTTAGCATGGGAGCCTTAAAGCCTGTGTACTTTGAGAAACACATGTGGTACTGTGCTTTCACATACATCCTGGATTAATCATATTTCAGTGAAATTAAATTTCACATGCAATGCATTTCACAATGCAAATTTCACATGCAGCTCTTGTATTTGTGGAAAATATTAATTTTCTTGGTCAAACTGTCCGTAGATAATTTGCATTATGCATTTGTTAGGAGTTGGAATCATGTTTGAATCACCATAATTAGGCTTCTGACATGTGGAATATCCTTTGCATCTCACATTGGACAAGGAGACCCACATTATATAAAGAGGGAAGCAAGAAGTATAAGACTTGTCTCTTGTACTGAGTCTTGTGCTAATTGAGATGGAAGATAAGAAAAAATATTTTCTTACCTCAAAGTCTGGAATTCAGTTATTCAGTAGCCCCATAACATTTATATTACTATTTTGCAAAAGAAACATTCCCTGATTCAGTCATTTATCTAGGTTTTCTGTGAGAATGCTCAATTTTTCTTCAGCAACACATGGCCTTATAACAGTCCATCCTGGCAGCTAGAGATGAACACACCTTGGGTTAGCAAGATATGACACACATACATCACTTTGAGCTTATTTTCCCAGTAGATCTCTATTTACTTTTCCAAAGAGTTTCTATTGAAACGTGGTCTTGATACACACTATGTGATTGTGTCTAATCTTTTGCCTTTCAATTTTTGAACTCAGAGTGAGATACAAACACGTAGAAACTCATTTCAGACGTGACAGTAGAGGAACTCCTGCAGGACCCTTCTTTGAAGCTGTAGACATCAATGGTTTATGAAGCCATTTCTCGACAAGAAATTCCACCTCAGCTGTTCTGGTGGCGTCAGTAGACATAGATATGCGAAACATCCCTGGACAGTTAAAGAGTTGTTTAAACTTCAATGGGTAGAACTTTCAATAATTTGACTCCTTTTGCACATTTAGTGAATTTCTGAAACTAAGTACCATGGGTTTTTTTTGCCTTTCCTGGTATATTACAAAGATTTGAAAGAAATGATTGCCAAGGAATTTCTTCACTTTCTTCAAGGTAATCTTATGTAGAACGTTATGTAGAATCACAGAAATTGTCACAGTCAGAACAAAGGGCAGTGTTTCCCAGTACCTTTGTCAAAAGTTGCCAGAAGCTATGGCCTTCAAGTGAAGTTATCTGTCAGTCATGGTAGGCAGTGATGCCAGAATCTACTGGTGATGAACTTTTTTTCCTAACTCCACTTGGAAAAGCATTTGATTTCAGTCCTTAAATGTGAGGGATGATGTATTCGCTAAATGTTTATCCCAGCTGTTGTCACAAATTATGTTACTGTTAAGAAATTCTTGCACGATTTAATCTCACATTAGGTTGTTGGCTCATTAATACAGCATTGGTGGTAGAAAATTTCAAAGCTTTACAGTATGCTATGCTACAAGAACTGGGTTCAGTTTTAGTTAATATGTATCAAGGGACCAATGGGACTTGTTTATCCTACTCACTAATTCATGTGAATTGTCATATAAAATCCTATCAAATCCTTTCTACACAAAGCAATTCTACTGGTTTATGGAATTTATGGAATACTTCTTTTCTTCTACTCATTTTGTTACTGCCCTTGTTTAGATTTTTGTATTTCTCTTTTACCCAGTGATGTGCTGTCAGTATTTTAGATGGGAGTCCAACGGATTTTTTCCTCTATAGCTCATCATACATCTCTTTACCACAAGACTAGAAATGGGAAAGCGAGGAAGAGTGAGGGATTGGCACTTTGTTCATTTGTTTTCCTATGCAAGCAAAAAAAATTGTCTCTGAAGCATAATCAAAGTGGAAGGGTGATATCATTTGCCAAAGGAATGAATTTCCAATGCTTTCCTTGGGTACTGAGGAATAAATTGAGCGCATCTTTAATACTGTAGTGTGCAGACTGGGAATTTCCTTGTAGGGAAACGTCAGGAATGTCCTCTTCCCCCATGCTGGAGCATCATAAACTCTTGGTGTAATGCAGTGCATTCCAAAGGCAAAAACCAAGACTTTCAGAAGTACTTTATGAGGCCCTGTGAATGAGTCAGCCCTTGTTGGGTTGGTTTGGCAGTATCCAGAGAGGGAATGTTTTCCAGCAAAGACATGGAAATCACATGGACTCTCCTCCAGTTTGGTGAGAGAATTTTAAGCTGTAGTTTACAGTGTTTCTCTCAGCTACTGTTAGTCTGCATTTAGATGGGGGTGAGAAAAATGAAAATAGTATGGTGAAATTACTGATGATATGATATTGAGCACAACATGAGCTCAATCCTGTACTAATTTATGCTGTGCATGAGGCTGGCTTTGGATGTGATAATTTCTGTACTATGGATAAGTGGAGGAGCATCGTATTATTTCTCAGTCTTACTCTCTTAGAAAATGCTTATATGTCTCTTATATGTCTTTTCTTTGAACAACAAGAAAAAAATCTACCTTACACTGCGTTAATTATGAGGATTACCTGTAGTAAATTGCTCAGTTTTTATATAGTACAGTCATTCTCTGCCCATAGCGTTGCTCATGTTTCCAGATAGGCTGATTTAAGCTTCCTAAGCCAAAGTAACTTAAAGAAATCTGAAAATCTGAAATTTTGCATCAACATCTCTGATGGAGTAAGGTAAATGAGAACTCCAATTGTCTTTGTTCTAAACAGGCTACTTGAAGTCTGATCTTTTGTAGCTTCCCTCTTAGCAGAGACTATAAGCATATGTACAGTACTGCTTTTATACTATTTTCTAGCTTTTAGATTAGAGCTGTTTTGCAGGATGGAAGACAAAAAGGAAAGAAATAATCAGTGTCTAGGGGACTTGAGGATGCTACAAAATATTTCCTTTCTTGTGGAGCTGAAGTGAGGTTATTGAATTTGGCTGAGGTATCAGGATGTGAGCTTCAAACATCTGTTACTTCATGAAAAGAAAGGTAGAGAAATACAGCTATAGATGCTAGTGTTGTGCAAATAAACTGCTTTCAATTTTAGTCTCTGATTTGGAAGACTCTGCTTTGAGTTTGGAAGCTTTGATGACTTCTGCTTTCTTACAACAAAAGCAGCAGCAGCAACAACAATAAAAAAACAACTACATTGATTTATTCTAGATTATTGGACAGTTGGACTAGATGATCTTGCAGGTCATTTCCAACCTTGCAATTCTATGATTCTACGATTTCCTCATACATTAATTTCCTCTTTCAAAATGTCTCAACAGGGCAGCGGAAAGTACAAAGCTGGCACTTAGAAGTAACTCCATCCAGTGTACTTTTAAGGAAGGAGAGCATATGTGAAGTAGCTTTTTGATTTGAGGAAACAGGAAGCATTTTTGAGTTCTACAAAGAAATCAGATCAACTTTTAGCATAATCACAAAAAGACTTAAGCAGTATATCTCTTTTAATAGCTGCTGCTATTTCTGTCCTTTTCCTAAAATGCCATGCAGTCAGATTTGCTTCGTTGGTTCCATCTCACTGCTAAGCTGTCAGGAGTTTTATTATTTTTTTTAAATTTTGTGGGATATGGGGCTTGTGTTTTCTATTTTAATTTCAAGAAAAGCTGTCCATGCTTGGAAAATATTGGTGGATTGGTTACAGAAATCAGCCACTCAGCCGCACCGCAAAATGTTTCATTCTCCCCTATCTTTTTTGTAGTGGCTTCTATACGCTGTCATTAAGTTATGTGTTTGACCACTCTTCATTGCTTATGCTAGTGTGGTCTTTCCCTTTTAAACTGAATGGATGGAGTCAGAAATGTGTAGCTTAGAATTAGATGCACTGAGGTAAGTGAAGGGTTGTATTTAGTGGCAGATATTGGCCGGAGTTGCCTTTTTTTTTTCCTGATTTGGTTCCTTTGTTGTTGTCTGCTCTTTCAAAATCAACATAAAATTCTTCAGATGTCCTTTTTGCTCCAGCAGCCTGTCTCCTAAAGGTGCTGAGTGCCCAAATCCATGAGACTCATGTATGGAGAAAGCTGCAGTAACAGCATGTATGACTAATATCCTCCTTTTCCTCTTGTCCTTGAGTTTCCGTCTCTCTGGAGGCCAAAACAGAGGTCAGTCCCTCCACAACTTTGAAGTAATAGAAGCATTACAAAAAATTTAGTTGTTAAGAAAATAAGGAAGACTTGAAAAAAAAAAAGCAATTTTTGGTGATAATTGGTGTTTTTCCACATGGACTTCCTCATTTTGTTCCTGGTAAGTTTCATGTAGGATTCAGTTCTTCAGAGACAAAAGAAATGATGTACCCTAGGCTCCCTTCAAGCCTTCCAGAGTTTCCCAAGTAAAATCAAGCAAGCCAAAGAAAACCAGCAGCATTTCCAGCCCCAGAGATGAGCTGCACAGTTCCTCAGTTTCTTATGAGAGAGGACCTATGTGGTCTGTCCTTAAAATGCTTCAGATCTCAAAGACATATGGCTCTGAGAATGCTGCAAATGTCTCTCTCCAAAAAAGGTCTACAGAAGAGAGCTAGGTTTGTTGAATTACCACTGAAATTTGGTGCGCATTAGGAGAATGAGAAATAAAAGAGAGGTTCAGTCTCCAATTAAGGAAGAACTTTTTTCTCTGTGAGGAGAGTAAAGCATTGAAGCAAGCTGACCAAAGATGTTGTGCAGCCCCCACCACTGTCATTTCAAGACAGGCTGGAAGCCCTAAACAATTTGGTCTGATTTCACAGTTATCCCTGCTTTGAGCAGGAGGTTGGACTAGAGATCTCCTGAGGTCTTATGTAACCAAATTATCTTGTGATCCAAACATGAAGTTCTCTGATAAGTAGACCTCTGAATGTCTGATTGTGAAAATGTTGGGGCAGCTCTCATACTGGAAATGCTTTGAGGCTCAAGGACCCGAATTTGTTGGAGAATTTCTGCAATACATATCAAAACACTGAAAAATGGAATCAGGCTTTTTCATAAACATAAAGATTGTTTTGTTTTCCAATTCCTGTTTCTTTCGTCTGTGCATCATTGGTAGGATGATCTTTGTAGAGCTGAGTAGAGCTCTTCTTTCTTGTTCTGCAGGACACAGAGTTGGTACTACACTCATGTTTATGTAGCCATTTGCACAATGTAATAATTCATGGAGATGCAAAGGTGCACGGTTTTACATTTAAATTTGGGGGAATTTTTAACTGCTACTAGGGAAGAGCAGTTTCAAATATGGCTTGTGATAGAAGGATATGTTTACTCTTGTTCTTATTTAAAAACTTTTTTTTCCCACTATCCTGTCTCGTTTGTCCAGATTGGAACACAGAAACACTGCATATGGTTTGTGCTGTGAGGATTTCAGTAAACAAGAGCCCATGTCTTTCCTCTTAGGCTTTGTTTTTAGACTCTTCCTCCTTCCCTCAGTTGATTGGAGTTTGCGCCACTTTTAGCCTTTGGTGATTAAAAATAACTATTGTTTGGCCTGAGATTACTGCTCCAGTACTTGTGGAGAGATTGTGTGTGAGTCAGTAGAAGTTACACCCACGCATCCAGAAGATGAATGTAGTCTTTGGAAAATGCTTTTCACGCTTCTAGGTGAGAGGAGAGAGCTGTTTTCAGCAATGATGTAGAAGGGACAAAGGATCAAATAGACAAGTGACAGTTTATTGGATGCTACTGAGCTCAGAGTCATCACTAGAGGAGGACAAAAAAAAAGGCAGTGGAAACGTGTAAATGTACCTTCTGGTTTGGGTGCCACAGTGTCTTATCCAGTCCTGAAATCACCAGTAACAAATGCCTCATCCTACTTTATTGCAAAAATGCCACAGCTGTTAACGTGGTTGCCAGCATCTGCAGCTCAAGAAAAAGTATGCCATGTGTTTTTCACACAGCCTTTTAATTCAAATCTGTACTAAAACTGACTTTATTTTCACGCAAAACCAAATCATGACACTTTTCATAGTAAGGGTGAGAAGAAGCTAACCATCAGTGTTTAGGCAGAAGGGATGCAAACTGGATGCATGGAGTTGTGTGCATTCCCTGAAATTCACCTTTATCTTTCCTACCCCTTAGCAAAAGTGTTTTTTTTTCCATGATGACTTTGATCTATTGTTATCTTGTGCATAACCCTGAAAAGCAACACTCCCATCAAAGCAAAGGCGTACATTATAACAGCATAATTGTATGCCGTATCCCATCGATCGGTGCCATGACTGCTCATACAAAAGGTGGGTGCAATTTCCCGATTAGTAATTAACATTCTGAATTACCTGAGAACTGTTTATGCATAGAATGTCTGCTAGCAACAGAATGTTCCTGTGCTTAGTAGAATCCTTACCACAGATTGTCTTCCTCATTTGAAACTAAGATTTGAATGATGAATCAAAGAATTAGGAAATTACACTTTTTTTTAATAGAAGATTTTAGGCAGTTCCTGCTTCTCAGTTTTTTTTGGAGAGTGTCATACGATTAAATTATATGCTGTCATTACTAGCTATAGCGTTATGCTTTTGGTATATTTTAAAACAGTGATTTGTAATGTATCTGTATTTAAATATGCTGTTTCTTTTCTTGGAGTTCATGCATTCTTCCTTTCAGACCAAATATAAAGAACATGCTGGCCATTCTTGATACGACAGGTGCAGATTTTTTATGTGTGTGATATGCAGGTTCTTGTTCATTACTGGTGAAAATGCATAGCTAATGGTGGTGACTGTCTTGAAAAATAGCTGTTTGTGGCTCAGTTTTTGCTCTAGCAAACAGTGTTATAGTGCTCATGGAATCTGTTGTAGTTTCCATGGAGACAAATAGGAGGCATTACTTTCGGAGTGACCTGTGCACCCTTCTGAATTACTGGTATGTAATATGCAATGTTCAATTTGCAGAAAACCTAACCTCTGGATTTGCAGTTAGACATGGAGTATTTTTAAACTTCAGCTAGCTAAGGAAGAAAAAAAAAATCTCAGTCAAAAACTGTGTTTCATAAGAGAAAATTGTAGTGATATTGATGATTTGCCAAAACCACAAGCAGTGACAAAATCCACAGTATCCTGAAAGAGATGCCTTTGCAAAACCATGCCTTTGCAGATGGCTTAGATTACTGATACTTCTAAACACATTACATTATTCTTCCCACTTAAAATTTTGCGAAACTCTGTTGATAAAAAGTGCAAATTTGTCTTACTATCCCAAAATCACAGGAACAAAATATCACTAAATTCCCGCAGTTGTTCCTGAAGGTTTTTTATAGGCTAATAGCTGTTGACATGGTTACATCTTAACATGACCCTGCATAAAATATTTTAAAAAGAAGGGAGGAAGGAAAAAAAGCCCCATAACTTTCCTTTGTTGATGTGAGCATTACATTTTAAAGTTTTTCTCATGTATCTGAAACTCCCAGCATTATAACAGTTTGGAGTGCAGAAGAAATTTAGGATCAGATGGGAAATCAGTAAGTCATAGGGATCCTTCCACATCATTTTTTTCATAAAGGATATAAAATAACATACAATTCCCTGTTGGTGCTGAAAATGATACACAGCCGTAGGCATGGCTTTTCTGTTTCGGTTCTGCACCAGTTCGCAGTGCAAGCTACTTGCAGTGGAGAGTACATTTGGTCTGAATTCAAGAAAATTATTTCACCTCATGATTTTTTGTCTCTGTGGGAGCTCTGTGTGTGAGGAGTGAAGCCTCTTTCTCTGTTACCTGGCACAAAATATAAAACAGTCATTCTTCTAAAGTGGCTGCAAAAGGCCCCACAAACCAACGAATCCATCATTTCAGTGTGGGATTTGACTGTCCTCTGCCTTAGGTCTAAAATCAAGCTTTCGCCCTCTGCCCCAAGGCTGGGTGACTGACAAGTAGTTCCCTGAAAAGAACTTTTGTATTCAGGCAACATTGATTTAATGATGATTAACACTCCATGCTTCCCACAAAGGGAAAGTAAAAGCACGTGCTGACTGCCTGAGACACTGATATTATCCTTGGAATACTTTTCATGTGGGGTAGAGAGTCTTCTGGAAACCAGCAAAAAGGGCAGTCTCTGTTGGCCCCCGTAATGATTCTTCTTTCATAAACACTACTCTGTATAATGATGCTATATTTGCTTTTGCTGTAATGATTATAAGAAGTGAACCTTTCTTAGCAACAAGTGCCTGTGTGAAGTAATTTTTTGTGATTTATTACATGGTTCAGCAAGATAGCAGGACTTTGCACGTGAGCAAAGTGGGATGTGAAATTTCAGGAAACTAAGGTTTGTTTGGAGAAAGTGGTATTATAAATAGGGCATGTAATGGGAAGTAGTCTTTTATTTCTGCCTGATCTTAGCTGCTTCCTAATGCTCTATGACTGCAGAGCCATCCTCATATCAGAATCAGTACAGTAATATACCATAAGAGACAAAAAAAGTGCAAAAGCAACTGTTCTTGAATTGATTCTTAAATACAGGCTTGCCTATGGTTCTGCATTTCTACTAGATAGCTGTTTATCTGTACCTCTCCATCTCTCAATCCTCATATCTATGTGCAATGTTTAATTAATTTTCAATTATTTCCAATTATGTAGTGACACTACTTATAAATGATACAGAAGTGAAAGTGATGGATTTGGGCAAACATAATAGCCTGTCAGTCTTCACTAGAAGCTACAATTAAGTCAAAAAGATAAGAAGAGATTACTGTAATTATTTTGACAGTGAACTGATAGAAGTTTGCCCAAGTGACACAGACTACAGAGTACAAAATGCCAATTGCTTAGGAACTAGTAGTATAAGATATACTGTTGTCCCTTTGCTCCCTTACTACTTCCTGCTGAAGTTACCTCATAGTTTTATCCTGGGGAAAAAACATCAAGTGACCTATCTCCAGATCAGGTAAAGCTCTACTCAGTCAAAGAATTATGTCCTTAATAAGTAAGAAGAGTCCAGTAAACAGAGATTTGTTCAATTTTGGGCAAGAGAGACATGGACACACTGGAGCAAGTCCAGTAGATAGCTATTAAGATGATGAAGGGACAGGAGCATCTCTGATGTGAAGAAAGGCTGAGAGACCTGGGGCTGTTCAGCCTGGGGAAAGGAAGGCTTGGGGGAATCTGCTTAATTTGTCTGCCTGATGGACAGAGTGAAGAGGATGGCTCTTCTCAGTGGTACCCAGTGTCAGAACAAGAGGCAGGAGGCACAACTCAAAATAAAGGAAATTGTGTTAAGAAAAATCTCCTTTACTGTAAGGGTGATTGAGCACAGGCACAGATTGTCTGGAGAGGTCACGGAGTCTCCATTCACCTGAAGCTTGAGCAACCTGCACTAGGTGATCCTGCTCTGAGCAAGGGTTTGGGCTAGACAATTTCCAGAGATGCCCTCCAGCCTTTGCAGTCAAGTGATTTTGTCTCTGATATTTTAATGCTCCCTTTCCCTTCTGTGTAACTGACATTGTGCAGAAATCAGTTGGGCCTTGACTGTCTCTAATTCTACAGATTCTTCTAGGATCAGGTGAATGTGAGGGCCTCCTTCCTCCCTTCTGAAGGGAGGTCAGTAGCTCTGTGAAGTCCTTAATCAAGAAAGGCTGTTCAGGAAAGCACTTACTTATTTGCTTGGCTGTGAGTGGACTCTTGAGTCACTGAAGTCACGAGATATTTGAAGTGTTGTCTACAATTAATTTCATGAATGAACATCCTTCTGGTACAAGATGGACTTAAATAAATTTATTTCTTCAGCTGGGGCCTGAAGTTTTCTTAGTCTGCTGTGTTTGACTGTGCTCATGTCCTGTGCTGTATCAAGGGTGGGGAGGGCAGTTGGACTGAGTGCTACTCTTGAGATTAATTTGCAACTCTCTTAAAAGCAGCTGTGACTATGATGCCCAGATTCATAGGCTGAGTTGTAGATAATTGTTCTTGCAACACTTGTGCTAGCTTCTAATTCATCTCTGGCTGTGCGTAGTTTGATTGATCGAGTGCGTGGTTTGGGGAACTGCTGCCATAGAAACACCAAGTTGACATCACAGCTCAGGAACAACTCATTTTTCTATTGCTGTTCTCTGTGGCTGGAATTTGCTGTCTCTGCATGCTCTGTAAAGCCCAGCTCTGGTATTTCCAGAACTTGCCATCAAGTGATCGCTTGTTTTGCTTTCTTTGTGAGGAAGAGAGTCCAGAATAAGTTAAGGTATGATGTGACAGACATCAATAAATATTTTCTTTGCTACAGTTGTATGAGAGGTCAGTGACTTAAGATGCAGTCTGGTCCCCTGGAAGATGGGTGAATCTTTCCATTTTGTATTATTTTTTCTTTTAATAAAAATTGCAGTAGGCCAGATATTGGAAGATGTTTGAAGCGCCTTTATCCATTCTGGTAGGTAGACATAGGAGATGGACTTGAATAAGTTATACGAGCAAGTGTTCTTCAGGCAAAACAATGCCAACATAGGGCTGAACCTAACCTACTTAAGCCATCCATGCTTCTGAGATTATGGCATAGCAGAGGAATAGATGACACTTATCCAGTGACACCTAATTTTTATCTAGTGGAATTTCTGGAAATGGGCATTCTGGCATTCTGGTACACACATGTCTGCAGGACAACAGGATGCCAGGCAAACTGTGCCCATGTTCTTCTCAAGCCCTTCTTTAATTTTGTAGTATTGAAAATACTGTCCCACTGCAACACCTCTGGAATGCAAAGGGTTATGATGATGAGTATTGATCAAATCATGCTGAACTGAACTCTTCCTTTTTTTTTCTTTTTTTACAGTGGACTCTTTTTTAATCATCTCTATTCTGCCATCCACACGCATGAATAATAATGAATGGAAATATAAACCATCCTTTAAAGTATGCAGATGGAGATGGTTTTTGAAAACTTATCCTATACTAAATACACTGCCTTTTTCAGAACCTTCTGGCACTGAATGTTGCAATTGTTGCCCTGCTTGCCAAAAGAAGTTCTAAAGAGAATGAAAAAGGATCTGGGAAGTATTTGTTTTCTTTCCTTATTATATTATCAACATGTACTTACAGTAGATTTAATATGTACACAACATGCTGTGCATAAGATAAAGTTTTCAAGGCAGTGCATAGCATTAGGAGTATTTGCTACAGTAGTTGCTGGTGCTGTAATAGAACTATCTATAACATTCTCAAAAATCATGTCCTTAAGCATATTTGACTCTGGGGGGAATGGAGAATTAAGCATTTCAATGGAGTTGAAAATGAAATTTTCAAAAAATGAAATTTTGTTTCTCAGTTATTGTCCCTTTATGGATTATTGCAGACAGTTTATTATAACTTCTTGTACTGATTTTCTGAACCCAGGTGAAATCTGAAGCCAACTAAACTAACATGCGGATGTCATTGACACATCCATGGGAGGCTGGTCACAATAGAGAAAGGTGGAATTTGTGGTTTGGTTGTGATTCTTCATTTAGCATAGCTATTTGTGTTAAACAGTCATTTAGTATAGAATCATAGGATCATTGATGTTGCAAAAGACTTCTAGGATCATCCAGTCCAGCTGTCCATGTACCACCAATATTGCCCACTAAATCATGTCCCCCAGTGTAACATCCACATGCTTCTTGAACACCTCCAGGGATGGTGACTCCCCCACCTCCCTGGGCAGCCTGTTCTAGTGTCTGAATAATATTCAGCATCTAGTCCAATAAGCCTGTTACTGATAAAAGAGGACTAGCAATTGCAATTGATCTTACTTCCCGTTGAAAGGAAAACCAACAGGATTTGCCAGGGTACTTTGCACCATGTAAGTACCTTCATCTCATCAACAATCTGGTAAGCGGATGGACACATTTTGTGTCTGAAATGCTTTATCAAACAAAAGTCAAAGTGAGTATGAACACATGTATGCAAAACATTGAGGGGTTTTCATTGCTATGAAATTACTCAAGCTGCAATTCAGCAAAGCTTTTATTTTTAAAATCTTTTGGCATTTCCCACGGTATAAAAATTTCTGTTCTGTTTGTCTCACATATGTGATTACTTATTTCTAAAGAATTTCTCATAGTGGAGGGGAAAATTCTGCTACCAGTCCCATATTTTCAGAAATTGAACATTCTTTCGATCTACTTTAGATCTACTTCTTATCAAGTGGCATTTCAGACCTGTGTGCCAAGAAAATTTTTTCACATAATATTATCGTATGGTAGATTCCTGAGACCTTAGCTAGGTTGGGATGACTCTGAAATAAATTTGTTAGAAACTGTTCCTAACAAAGCAATCACAGACTTTTCACTTAAGGCTTGCGAATAATTTCATCAAAACAATTAAGAGTCAAAATATCATGACCTAAGTGAAACAGGCGAGCCAAGGAAGTGATTTCTTCTCCATTTAAAGTGCAAGCATACAGATGTTAAGGATTTGACCCAGCAGTTTGATAAGCAGAAAGGTTCTAGTCAGAGAAAACACCCAGGTTTGGATACTTAACATGTAAGCAGTTGGATCAAAAGAAAACTTGATATTGATGAGCTCTTGTTAGGAAATTGCTTGTCATTTCCCCTGGGTTTAATTCTTTCATCCTCAGTCTAATGAAGTATGATATTCTGCAAGGACTGTGTTCTCAGGCTTTCATGTCTGTAGTAATTCAGGATTTCCATACTGATCTGTGATTACAGTCATGGATAAATGCAGGCAGAATCTCCTGATATCACACTTGAGAAGCGTCATACTTATCTACATTTTCAGTGCAGCAAAGAGTTTTACTGCTTTTCTGAGTCATCACAAAACCACTGAATGAATAGTGTTAGCAAATACACTCTCCAAAAGAGCTGAAGGAGAGTTTCCCTTTTGGCAAGGAAGCTTGTGGACTTTATTCTAATTATTTTATTCTTGTAGTGACACGGACTGAACTTGCAGTTACAAAGATGAAAGTAAAAGGTTGAGCTTTCTGCACTGCTTTAAGGCAAGCATGAGGCTGGATGCTGCCTTCCTGCAGACTTGAGCAGAGTGCTCTTACTCTGCTGCAATGCTGAGATGTCAGCACTGAGGTTAGATGTCAGACTTACCTACCCTGTAAACTCAACTAAGAAGGAGCTGTGTTTCCTGACATAACTTTTCCTTCTTTTTAAGGACTTAGTACTTTTTCAATAAAAATAAATTTAATTTGTGGCTACATTTCAGCTCCATTGGTTTGATGGCATAAGTGGAGCAATACCAGCTTTGGATTTAGAGCAGTCGTGTGGCTGCGTCTCTCTCTGAAGCTTTCATGTGGTTGGGTGAGACATTCTTAGAATCCCCAAACATTTTTGAAGATCCTAAGCTGGAGACATTCACAATTCTTCCCTCCCTTTCTACCATTAATCCTTCATGTTTTAACAAGCACTGAAGTTAATACAGCCTACACTCTTTCCTGTCACACTGGGCCCCTCTCCCTCCTTTCTTTCC
Organism: Tetrao urogallus; assembly: GCF_951394365.1. Taxonomy (NCBI): domain Eukaryota; kingdom Metazoa; phylum Chordata; class Aves; order Galliformes; family Phasianidae; genus Tetrao; species Tetrao urogallus. The sequence continues at coordinate 27,798,280 of NC_136820.1, read as the reverse complement.
CTTGAATAAAGCAATCTGTTCTTTCCAGTCCATACTCTTGTAAATCAAAGGGATAGATGTCAACACACACCATAACCAAGTATAAACTTCCTTTTTTTAATTAAACAGGATTGTGACATTTGGTTTCAAGAAGTGTTTCTTTGGTTTTATTTATTTATTTTTTTTAATATGTGAGGGATGTCAACTGCTTTTATTTTATTTTCAGTAGAAGCTGAATTTTGAATGGTACCATAGATAATCTCTTGCACAAAATCTTTCAGATGCTATTTTGTGGTTCAATAGGAAATAATAGGAAAATAATACAGAATGTCTTGTAGTTTAGGAGCTTTACGGTTTAGGGCTAATATTTTTGCTGTAGGTTTCCATCATCTTCTAGGTACTGTTTCAGACTTAATTGTGAAAAACAGTATTTTTGTTGTTACACTCTCTGCCATTTATTTACTATCTCATAACTACTAATTATACTTAGACATTTGTGTGAAACAGAAATATCCAGAATTATATCTGCTAACACAAACTAACACTGCTAACAACAAACAAGATGCTTGGAAGGAACGTAGTATCTACTCTCAGTGTACAAATCCACATATCTTAGCAGCCAGGGCAAAGTCAACAAGTAGAACCAGTGTTCTGATCTGATACCCCTGCTTTTCCATGCTGATTCTCAGCCATTAATCTGACAAGAATAAAGGACTTTATTTAGTATCTCAGTTCTCTTTCACATGTATTTGCTCAGCTAGAAAATATACACAGGAGTTTCCTGAGTGCCTGTTGCAGTATAACAGTATTTTGGATGCTAGAAATGCCTGTGAACTCCTCTGATCACTTCTTCCCACTGACAGAGTATTGTTTGGAGATCCATCTGGTGTCAAGTGCAGGCATATGGCACCAGTATGGCAATGCTGCCTACGGGGGTGGTTTCCTGCAGAAGAGGTCTTGCTGTTGTTGGCTATTTAAAGTCATTATTGTTTAGCACCCAGGTCTTTGTGAACTTGTTCAACTGGTGGCTGGGCAGAGAGCCATCTGAATCTACGGACATGAGCACAGACAGCTGAGTCTCTGGGGCCTTGCACACATCAGATGTGGGTACTGAGGTCAGGCTTCTCAGTAAGGAAAATCTAAATGAGTGTCTGTCCTAAGCTTGTGTATCTGTGGTTGAAGGGATATGCCATCATTAATTCAAATCTGGGCTGGATTAAGCTTCTAAAATAAAAAACAGCTCTGCCAACCACTTGAAGAGGGCTTGGGGCCTGTTTAAATTGAGTGCATTGGCACGGAGGGAGGGGATGATGGCGGCTGAACAAAGCCACTACCCTGTCCCCTCTACAGCGCTTCTTTCCACACGGGGCAAGACAGCCATGAGCACAGGTCACCAGAACTGCAGGCGTCTTGAAGGGCTGGACAACATTTATTTTTCTCTTTGCCGAGACAAGAGCAGAGCCGTGTTTTCTTTGTTTCCGAAATTACGGCTTCAAACCTCAGTGTGATTCACAGCACAGAGAATTTGGAAAAATGCAGGTGACCAATGCTTATCTCCTGAAGGTGCTGACAACTTGCACACACACGTGTTCTGTGGTGCCTAGGAAAAGATGACGCTGTTTGCCCCCTATTCTACACTGTAGTACAAAACTCACCAGGAAATTTCCTTCTGACATAAAATTTGTCTATGCACTGTGGCCACATACTGTGAAATTACCTGCTTCTGTCCTCTGTGCATAAAGCATAAAGCAGGTAAAATATAGCCAATGGAAAGACTGGGAGACTTTACCATCATTACTGGAAAGGGCTGTGAGATTTCCCTATAAAGATGTAGGAGAAGCACAAAGAAAGATATGCAGTTGTTTTAAAACCCACCTATGTGCTGGTTCCTGTCCCTTTGAAGTCAGTGGCAAAACTCTATTTTAAGCAATCAAGACTACTTGAATTTGCAACCAAGATTCAGCCTGGAGGCAGAAGAGGCTTACAGGGAATGGTTTCTGTTGCTCTCCTTGAGCACAGAGCTGTTCAGACAGACTGGAGACCTGTCCACTGCTTTTTCCCATTAAGGCTAAGAAATTAATGCTTTTAAAGTTCTTAAATGAATGGGCTGGATCTTACAGCCCTTACTCATCCAAGTACTGACATTAACTTTAAGAAAATAATCACTTTATTAAGTGCTGTGGAGTGGAGTCCTGAAATTGTTAAATTCTAATATTTTACAGAAGTTCTTCCTCAGTAGAAAAATAATATTGACATAATTAAAAGAATGTGAATATTTCATCAGTTGAAGAATGCAAGTTACTTTGGAATGACACGTAAAACTTGGAGCAGCGCAGAGGGCCCACGTCCATGTCATGTCTGTAGGTTATTTTTGAACTTTATGAAAAACACACTTTAGCAGTTTATATCCTGACCATTCAGCTGTATTCTGGGATTCTGAACTCAAAAACATTCTAACCATGAAAACATGGCATTTAAAAATACCGTTCACTTGGCTTCTTCGCCCTGCTTCAGAGTCTCCCAGGTTTGTTGCAGACAAACTGAGAACTTTGTTGTGGATTGACTGTTTGAATTGGGGTTTCTTAAAATACATGTGGAGCCTTGTAGCTGCTGTGGGGTGTACACAGCGGTGTAGCTGTACTATTTTAAAATCATCTGGGTATTTGACTTCATGTAAGAATATCTGTCAGCTTAGTTATAAGGAGTGAGCAGGGTTGATTAAAACAACTCATGAAGCCATTAAACAAAGAGATAAAATGTAGAACATGTGCTGCAGGGTCATTTTAATTATAACGTATGGGGGATCTGTGGAAACCGGATGGCAGCTGCATTGTAGCTGAGTTTTAAATCCCTCTTAGCAGTACCAAAGCACTCAAAGGTGTTTTTTTCTTATCTATAACATGCATCTTTTGGAAATGATACTTGGGAACTTGCATTCTTATGACCATAGCGTTATTACTGTCCTTAAGTGCTTGGATAGGTAAGGACTGAAATAAACAATTACGTCTGGTCACTAGATATTAGATTATATAACATCACATAAATGTATGAAAAGCTTTAGTAGAGAAAGGGAACAGAGATGCTAAATGAATACCCCTGAAAATTCAGAGAGAATAGGAAAGAAAAAGGTAGTAGCAACTTCTTTCATCATCCTCTCAATTTTATTATTTTTGGCCTTATTGGGTCAAAAATACAGGGTTGAATATATTGCTGTATGATGTAAGTATTTCTACTAGGTTATTTTAGCAAAAAAATCTGGCTTGAAACAACGGATATCAGCCAGCCACATGAATTCAGTAAAAGCTATTTAAACAGCCCATTTTCCTTTATTCCTATTAACCTAGTTACAAACATCAAGAGTTGGCATAATTAATTCCAATCCTATTGGAAAGATTATTAAATCTCCAGTGTATGAGCTGAAACCAGTCTCTAGCTGCTAGAAATCATGACAAGGCATAGTAAGGCAAAATGACCACACATCTGCCCACGTCAAAGTTTTTATAACTTCAGCCACCCCTGCCAGAGACAGAGTCCTCAGCTAGGTCTAGTTCAGTTTGGCAGCTCCTGCATTCTCAGTTCAACAAAGTTTACTTAAATGCCTGCAATGTTTTTTTAATGCAGCTGAACTATATTGATATTGGTAACCCTTTGTCACTGAATTCAATGGATTGACATATAGGCATATCACCATTTCAAAAGGTCTAGTCATTAAACTACAACAAAGGTTGCTACCAAAACTGGTTGGAAATGATTGGAAAATGAGATTTTAAGAATGTGCCCATTAACAGCAAAGTTAATTTTCTGCAATTGCAATAGAAGTTAAAATCTTGCTCTGTGGTTTGTAAGCATCGCTAAAACTGCCATGGAAAAATGACATTTGCTTCTGTTTGCAAACTGCCTTTATTAGTATGTGAATTCTCAAGAAATCATGCAAATACTGTAACTTCTGCTTTCCAGTTTGCATGAAACAGAGAAAACATCCAGGACCAATTACATAAAAATGGGAAATAATTTCTTGAAAAGAGAACGGAGGACCTGGAGGAGTTACAGATTGTTGCTCTTGGCTGTAGCTCATTGGTAATTAAAGGTTCTGGAGATTGTTCCCTTGAGAACTTCAGTTGTTGTATGTTATTTTAAAGAGACTTGAAGGAGGCAATTGAGGTAGATGCTCATCTCCATGCTGGCCTGTGGAGTACTCTCCCAGATGGCCAAGACAAGTGTTACACCAGTCTGGCTCCTCAGCATCTCCAGTTTAAAGAAAATGTACAAACACAACCCAGCTGTCATCTCAAAGATGAAGAACTGCTTCTGCTCAAACTGTGTAAAGCAAAGTGTGAGTCCCTCTGCTATCAGAAGAAGACCTTTCTGTGGCAGGGAAGTCAGTCATTGATCCAAGAAGACACTGCTCATCAGGCAATGTTCTTGCAGCAGCACACTTTTTATGGTAAACTTTGTATGGCCTCTCACAAACTCATCTGAAATTATCCAAGAGTTAAATGTTAGAAGAGCAATATGGGAAGCAGTATCCCTGCTGAGAAGTAATGGGCCAGGAGCCTCTGTTGGATTGACAACTGTTTGCTTAAAGTCCTCGTTTTTGAAAAGGAAATGTAGCACTTTCACATCATTGTCATGGAGAGGTTCTTAGCATCGTTCTAAGATTTACCTTATGGTTTGTATTTTCCTTAGGACCAACAGAATTACTCATTTTAGGATCAGAATCAGCTCCTTGCATGTGTTCTGTTGGCTTTAGCAGAAGTACTGATGTTCAGGGAATGTGAATAAGGGTCATGCAATGAATCTAAAATTCAAAATACTAATTGCAGCAGGAGGAAAACTGAACGTGACTCGTGAAAATAACCTCTCACTCTACTTCTCTATCTGTTTTACTCCAGTCCTCTGTGATGTCTGTCTGTTTTGCCCGCTTTCACCCAAACCTGGTTGTTGGTGGAACATACTCTGGCCAAATTGTCTTGTGGGATAATCGCAGCCACAGACGAACTCCTGTTCAAAGAACTCCCTTATCTGCTGCTGCTCACACGGTAAGGACAAAAATCACTTCTTCGTTTTCCTTAGAAAAAATAGTCAGCAGAGAAATGAAGCTGTCTGGTTGTGTCTGCAGTGCTGGTTGCTACACAGATAAAACATAAGTGTGGCCCTTGAAAAGAAAGAAGTGGATGACAGAGGTGTACAACCACCTCCTGTGGTAAGCCATTCCACTTGATGTGGGCAGGTCAGGTGATTGTGCTCCTTTATGATGAAGACAGGAGCAGTTAAAACACTCAAATGAGGCACGTATGTGATTCTTGCTCTCGGCTGCCTGTACAAGAGTCAGGTTACTGTAGGGACTGTGTGTCTGCCAGTCAAACATGCAGGCAATTTGAATCATTTATTGTTGACTACTTGTGCAAGAGTTTGTTTCTTGAAACAGATTAAGCACCTGCAATGATCTAACAGAGTTCTGATAAATAGATGCTTGTGCTTTTAAGAGTGTGGGGCAACTATTTCTGTTTCACTACAGAGAAATATTTAAATCCCTTTTCTGGCCTCCTATTCCAGACAAGACCATAGAGCAGAGCTTGTAGACTGAGGAGGAGTTTGTTTCAACAGGATGCTATGCAAAATGCATTTCAATGACACACAAAGATATCTGCAGATATAATGATGATTGCACAGGGCTCTGGTGATGTCTAGGAGATAAATAGGCAGAACAGTACAAAATATTTGAAAAGGAAGAGAGTTTCTCCATACTATAAGGATTATGTCTGTGGTAGAAGATGTTCTTATATTGCAAAGTACCCATATTGTGCTAGAGGAAGAGACGAGCCTGGACTGCCTACAATCTGTAATAGGGCTGACCTTCACTCCACCCTGCTCTGAGATGCTGAGCATCCTTGAGCTCTCCTCCTGGAGAGTTTAGGGTCAGATAGCCTCTTCATATGAGCTGGAAGTTTTACTCTGTGGGTAGTAAGGGTAATTTGTCCTGGGACTGAGTTTGGGGCCGTTCCTGAGTGGGAAGTGGAAAACAGACACTTAAAAGAGGAGAAAGATGTAATAAAATAAGATGTAATAAAATAAGAGTACAGAAAAATTTGCAAGATTTCCTGAAACATAAGAAACTGAACTACACAAAGCAGTCCGAAAGATACTAATCTTGTTCTAGCAAAAAGAGGGATCAGAAAACATGATTGGCCATTTGCACCTCCACCATCTACAGTTCTGTGATTCTTATCTTTGGAATTTACAGATCAAGATTCAGCTTTTATTTGACTGTGACAACATAATCCCTGGAGTTAAAAGACAATGTCTAAAGGCTATGTCATATGAATTAAAGATTCAGCACAGGGACAGCATTATGAAGGCACGTCTCTCATATTAAGAAATGACAGGTGTGCACAGACATGCTTAGTGGGCCAGGCAGTACAAATATTGTTCCTTAAATTTCCACTATCATGAATGTTGATGTAATAATTTAATGATCTGTGCCATGGGTTGGCAACTTCAATATTGCTTTTCATTTCCCTAATGTTTTTGCTCATTTTATCACCAGTAGTGGTGTTCAATTTGCATGAAAGGGAACAGTCTCTCCTGGAAGTGCAATTTAGAGATGTAGTAGACCAGAAAACTAATGGCAAGAAACTGACTATCACTGAAAATTGAACAACTGGGACTCAAAATCTAGTGGAAAAGAAAAGATTAATGGGAAGTAATTTGTTTACATTCGAAAATGTCTAAGACAAAATTGTACCTCCTGGAATCATATATTAAAATTGTTTTATTATATAGAACAATATATGAAGTTTTGCTTCTGACAAATAAAAATAAATGACTTTTTGTTGTGGATGTGCACTTTATGTGCTTTTGCAGATTGGTATAAATAAGTGGTTATACAGTCTAGCATGAGGAAGCATTATGTTTTTAAGGAATTATCAGATTTTACAATAAAAGAGTACTTAATTTTTGTTCATATTTATGAATCACTTACCTAAACTGTAAATGAAGTCTTGGCTGCAAGAGTCTGGCTTGAAAGGTTTAACTCAACTCTAGTGTGGCAGTATTATTTTGTGCACTGCTAGCTAAGTGAGTTAAATAGTCAGTTTTAATTTGAACTTATGCAATATGTGGGGAAAAAAAAAAGGATTTTTTTCTTTTTATTCCCTCACTTTGCTTATTTGAAACAAAGAAAGTATGTTGTCATCACCAACTTAAACCTTCCTTAAGTTTAGTCTCACTGATTGCTGCTTGGATTCACCAGGAAAGAGAGTTCTACCCGCAGCTTATTCACTAATTTCCTTTCACACCCACCACACATCTGCTCTTGGGACAACAGGAAATTTTAATTAGGACAAAATCCTTTTGCATGATGATTTCATTTCCAAAATAAATAAAAGCAAGCTGGCAGCAACTCTTTGAAAGAAAGGAGCCTGTATAGACTTTCTGTTGTGTATAGTTGGTTGTCTTTTCCATCCATTTTCCTTAGGTCTTTTCATTTCTGCTGTGAGTTTTATTATGCATGAAATTGATGGTTGGCAACCCTGATTAAAGCCAGATCTGGCACACGGAGGTGCTGCTGGAAGGACATGGTTGCCTCTCTCCCTTCCCCTAAATATTGTAGCTACTCCACTGGCTACATTAGCCCCCTGCCACCTCTGTCCTCATCCCTTTGGCCTACTGGAGGTCAAACACCCATTAAAAAATAGGACTGTGTTTATTTTGCACGTCTTTATGTGCTAATCATATTTAGCAGTGTGGTAATTAGCTCACCACTGGGGAGCATGAAGGTCCATTGCAAGAGGGTAATAGCATGAGAAACATGTTAGGGATAGACTGGGGTCCTGCACATTGTCTGATGTCCGTTTGATGATTCGGGGGGGAAACAGCTCCTGCGACAGTCTTGAGAGAGAGAAAAATCAGCATCAGAGCAGACCTTGCAATTTAGGGCTCTCTGATGTGTACAGGTCGCCTGTAAGCAAAAGCACCATTTTGGGAGCAGTTTCTAATGAGTTCATCTTTGGTGCTGTGTGCACGCACTGTATGTTCAAATTCCACCCTGTTTGCAATTACAGCTGGGGCATTTACTAAGCCTGCTGTGCTATCAAACCTAAGAGCTAGCCAGTGCTAGCTCTGCCTTTCACTGCTCACTACATAGGTGAAACTGCAGCTGGATCATCAAGGAATCTAAAATAACTGCCAGTTCTGTCATTCATTTCAGTAGGAGAAAATGCTAGGTTCTAACCCTATGTGGAGTTGGATTAGAAGCTGTAAGGCTTCTCTTCTAAGCTTTGTCCTGATTTTCATTGAATAAGGAAATTATTTGTGAAAAGTAATTTTTCTTCTTAGAGACACAAGTTTCGTCTGTGCAACAGGCAGGGAATTACAGTTTGTCTTTGGTTGACTTGTGTGTATGTCTTACTCTAATTAAGCAGTATCACTTGCAGTGGTCAAAGCAAATTAAATCTCATTGCTCGGTCTGATTGATTATTCTCTGTGGAGATTGCTGAACTTGAGCCATCCCTCATATGTCACCATCACATATCAGATGACACTTCAGGCTGAAAACATTAGCAGGTTTCTTGGAAAATGAACAGATTGAATTTCATTACTGTATGCTAAGTGGAATTCAGCCTTCATGGACTGACCATGCCATGAGGAACTAGGTGTAACACCCTAAATTTAGTCACTCCACAATTATAATGACAAATCTAAAAAGGTGTATTAGCCAATAATGGAGAACAATGACGGACTAGTTTTCGTTTTTATGTTGAAGTACATTTGCAAATATTTAGCATGCAAGCCAAATTCTGGAAGAGTTCAAGTTTTACACAGCTGTTTTCTTCAATAAAGTTTTCATTTTGATTCCATTTGGATGATTTGCCTCTTTCTGCCAGTTATTTTCAGTGCTGAAAGCCATCAGTAGAATGATACATGTCCCTGTGGGTGAAATCTCATCCACATAATTCAGTATTTTCACAGCATTACCCAGCTGAGTTGTTTTATGATGAGGAAAATGAAGCATTGAAAACACTTCCATGTCCATAACACGAAGCTTAGAATTGAAATTTTTAAAAAAAGTTAAAGTCCTATATGGCAAAAGCTTGGTCCTGTTTTTTCTAGACATTACATGACTACTTAATCATTCTTTACAGTAAGATACGAGATATTAGAAATGTGTTTTGAATATGTGAGAATGTCTCTCTGACTTCCAGTGTTAATGTGTTTCCAGCATCCGGTGTATTGTGTCAATGTAGTTGGAACACAGAATGCACACAATCTCATCACTGTCTCCACAGATGGCAAAATGTGCTCCTGGAGCCTCGACATGCTCTCAACTCCACAGGTGGGTTTGTTTTCACCCATACAGGAGAAAATCACCTTCAGTACAGGAGGATACCTGCTTAATGGAACATAGCTCCTAAAAGCCAAAACCTCACATCTTAAACAAACTAAAACCAGTGGATGCGCTTGAAAGAATACAGCTTGCTTCCAGCAGTCTCTGCTAAAAGCCAAAACCCATTTCCTTTACCACAAATCATATAATTATTATAATACGTTAATACATAGGTCAGTTTCAAGTGAAAATGAAATAATCCATTTTAAAGCATGGTAATTACAGAAGTTGCCTGTGGTATAAATTGTACTTACTCTACAGTGTTGTTTAACAAATATGGACTAGATTGCACTGCTGCTGAACACACCCTAGGCACTATGGGTTTCCAAGGCACAAAGTCTGAAAGCTTACTTTGTTGCCTGCTTTCAGTATTTAAAAGAAAAAAAAACCAACAATGCAAATCAAAAGTTTTAGAGCCAACTCCCCCCCCTCTGGAATGTTTGTTGCTATTGTTTTCCCTTCCCCCCCTCCTACCCCGTCTTTGTATCAGAAATGAAAGGAAGTCCAGGGAAATTGTCCAAACCACTTGTGATTATAATAATGGAAACTAAACAAAGATTCTGGTGCTGAAGAGGCCCTATGGAAAGTGTTATCTTTCAGAGGAGTAGTACATTTGTACATTTTCTGTTCCAGCATATCACTGTTTTTTATAAATATCATAGGATCTGATCTTATTTGAAAATGCTGAGTAGGAACTCCTTTTAATGATTCCATTAATCATTAATTATGCATTAATGTGCAATTACTCTTGAGTTATTTGCTTTTCAGTGTTGACACAAGACGTGGGACTCCTCCTTAGCCATCTAAAGGTCCGTGTCAAGTGCAAGCTAGTCATTTGGGTTCCTTTTACAATTAATATAGAGAGAGACCAGCACTTCTAGAGGACAACTCATCCCATCCCAGTGTGAAATATCACTTTAGATATTCTAGGGTACAGAACTGTACTTACATCTAAGGATGTAAGTTGCATCCGGACCTCATCCCATCTAATCTGCTATCTAGAGTGAAGCCAACTTCAAAGTTTGATCATGTTCCTCGTGCTCCTCATAGACATTATTGGTCTGGTAGTTATGTCCTGGGACTATGAAAAACTGCTGCAGTTCTGGAAAAGAAGAGGCATCTAAAATGCTGCAGACATCTGTGTTTAGAAACTTGAATCCTTTGCCCCATTTCTCACTTAAATGTAGAGAAGAGAAATCCTGAATACTGAATTTTCAGGCAGAGGTTTGTGAACATTTTAGTTTCAGAACTTCATCATTCAGATGGAATTTCCCAGATTCAAATCTAGCTTTCAGCAAGGATGGGAACATATTCCATGTTACACTAAAATTCGGTGCATGGCTCACAGTGATCTTGAAAAGAAGGACTTGATATCAAGCTGCACACCTTAGCTTTACATTGAGAGGAGCAGTGTTGCTGATTTGCATTGGTTTGAAACTTTCCAAAGAGATAGATCCAGAGCACTCATGTACAGCCATGGTGTAGGCTCTGGAGGAGATTCCACCACAATATCTCGCCATACCTAAAGATACTAAACAGTGATCTTACCCCAGAAGATTTTTGTAGAAATATATGGTCCGCAGGTGCTCTGCCAATGCATTTTCCAGGTCTTGTTTTTCCCCTTTAATAGAAGCAAATATATGTGGAAATAAAATATAAATCAAGCAAATGTATTTCTCTATGGATTTGCAGCCCTCTCCTCCCATAAGGACGCCCACTTTCTTCAGCTACAGCAAAAATCCCTCCTGATGAAAATGCTGTAATCTTTAGCCCTAGAAGAATAGCTGTTTAGGCATTTAAATGTAGAAAGCACACACACTTATACAGATGAAAATGAAAATTACTAAATCATTCAGGCCCTTTGTGGGTTTCTTGGGTTACACCATTTAGGCTGCACAACCAAAAAGTTTAGAGTTGTGCAAGATGTGCTCAAAGCATACGTATCTTGCAGCCACCGCAAACTGCTCATGCTGGTTGTATTTGAAATGTACAAAAATGAGTATGTTGATTTACTTTGAAATTTGGCTAGAAAATGAAATTATGCTTGCAGGTTTGTAGCTTGATGGTGGGATCCAGAGAAAATATTTATGATTAGCTTAGAAAATCTCTCAAGAACACTGTTTTAGAATAGCAGTAGTGACATGACACTGGCTTCTGAATTTTGTTCTGCAGAGGGACAAATGTCATTGTCTGATAAATGCCTCAGGTGCATGAGATATTACATGTGTTTCCTGACAAACAACTGATTTTTAAAAATGTTTGTAAGTAGAAGGGTATTTTTTATTAGAACCTGGGGCTGGCAAGTATAGCCATTAAGGTATTATCTTTAGTTTCTGCACCATTAGATTTTAAATTCTCACCTGTCATCTCTGCCTGATTTAAGATGATGTTCCAGATGCCAGTGCCTTGCAGCCGCTCTGAAACATCTGACACAGCATCAGGGACGGCAGGAGCAGTGCATCCTGGTTGTGACATTGCATCTTCTTCCATTGTCCATCACAAAACCCTGAATTCTATGACTGGATCAGATGATTCCTTCTTCCTTTCTTAGTACTCTGTGTAACATTTAGAAATGAATTAGTGAAAAACAAAACAAAACAAAACAAACAAACAAACAAAAGAACTGCTGCAGAGTAATAACAAAGACTTGTTTTGATAGGAGAGCATGGAGCTGGTGTACAACAAGTCCAAACCAGTGGCAGTTACAGGAATGGCTTTCCCAACCGGAGATGTCAATAACTTTGTTGTTGGCAGTGAAGAGGGAACAGTCTACACAGCCTGTCGTCATGGAAGGTGATTTTAAGCTTTTTGTACTTCTGTAACATTGTCTGTGCTGGCATGAGGTAGCCATGTGTGTGGAGTGTGTTTAGTTTTTTTCTCTTGGATAAGCAGGATCTGTGCTGGGACAGGACTAGGATGGGAGCTGCCCAGCTTCATGCGTCTGCGTTACTGCCACGCACTGTGTGCTTGGCCCACTTCCCTGTGTAGTTTGTGGGGAGCACTAACTGCTGGAAGGATTGACTTCTTTTGCCTTTTTCAGACATCTGCTTGAAAGAGAGATGACTGGCACCTTGGAAATGCCTCTTTCTCAGCCATGATTATAACGGAAGCCTAGAGTGCTGACTGAGGTGTAGATGTGTCAAGGCAGGTTGTATCAGGCCCTAGGAGACAGTTTTGTTGCAGGGTAATCAAACTTAAACCACTTGTAAGAAAAGGTATTCTCTTTTATTTTTTACCATTTTCAGCTTCATCTTCAATCTCCACAGGCAGATAGCAAAGAAAAGAAAGACGCCACAGATACGTCTGTGTGTGAGAAGGAGAGCGTACGAAGCCCCGATGCATGGGGAGAGCTTGTCTGACTTGCCCAGGCAGGCCATTAGTACAAGACCTGATAAAATGACCTGGGAAAAGCTTAGTTGGACAAATACTTTGAAGTAGCATTTGGAAGGATAGTTGAAATACTGTTTTTCCAAGCATAAGATGCACCTCCCTAATGACAAGGGTCTGAGCGCTGTGTGGCTAAACACTGATCTTTCCACTTCTAAAGCTAGGAAAATGCAAATTCACTTCCATAATTTAAGCAAGTTCCATATTTTGCGCCCTCTAAACTTTCTAAGGCTGCAGTTAAGAGCAAGAAACTCTCACCGCAGGCCTCTGCAGAGATCAATTCCTTGTGTTTGCTACAGTAATCTGCAGGGTGCTTGTGTGCTCCCAGCTTCTGGTAGCAGTTTCATCCTCAGGGATGCCTGAGTGGCTTCTGTGAAGAGCAGGCTATTTCAGTGATAGATCTAAAGCTGACCTCCCACTTCAGTAGTCTTCAGATTCATGTTATCACGGTCCGTGTTTCAGGGACAAAATAGACATTGACAATGGTTTAACAGTGGTTTAAGATTGTAAGGCTTCTATTACACATTCTTAATATTGTACAGTCACAGTTTTACATATATTTTCTTCAAAATGATTTTTATTTAAAATATTTTTTTTTAAATAACTTTACCCTGCTGACAGCATTGCAATACTATTTAGGCATTATGCTGGTAGGCTGTGTGATGGCTGCCGGTCTGAATTAGTTTTTGGCTGCTGGGATAAATGGAGCATGCCCAAGGGCATTTCTCACTTCTGATATTTCAAATGTGCCTGGTTTATTCCTCACAAAAGAAGGACAACTGATTTGGCATCATTTGCTTACAGGATGAGCAAAGCTGCCCATTTTCTTTCTTATCCAGATTTGTAGTTTTCCTTCCTATTCTAGCCTCACTCTGATGAAATGCACATCTTCCCATGTTCAGAATAATGACTACAATACCTGCTCGTGTGAGCAGTACCTTCACCTTTTGTGAAAAAGGATTTGCTTCCTTAGGGACATGACTGACTGCTGTGCAAAGTTATTTTAAATATTTGAGAGAATAAGAATTGCAAATGATACGTCATTAGCAACTTTGCATTTTCATTTCAATGGTTATTCCTCGTAATAATAGTGTACTCAGATGTATAAGATGTAGTATAATTGTAATTTCTAATTACTTTATAATTATACATACGTGTTATTTCAAGCTATAGTAGTAGACAGTGTATGTAGAAGTCAGTAATGCAGGTCTTCAGAAGGAAAAGGAGCTGTCTCCCTGTGCTGGATTGTGAGCACTAAGTGTGCCCACAGCAGTGAGCTGCTGCAGGCAAAGGCCTTGCTGAAGGGAGAGAACTTTGCAGGTTAAACGAAGCTTTAGAAGGAAACAGAATTCTAAGAGCAAAAGAAAATGATGTTAAAACAGCACATGTTAACTCACATTCTGAATGTAAATGTCCCCTCTTCCTGCAGTAAAGCCGGCATTGGTGAAATTTTTGAAGGCCACCAAGGACCTGTCACAGGAATCAATTGCCACATGGCAGTGGGCTCGATTGACTTTTCCCATCTCTTTGTCACATCATCATTTGACTGGACAGTGAAGCTGTGGACCACAAAGGTGAGAAAATCGAGCTGGGACATGATTGGTAATGCTACTTGTGAAAATGCTATTGTCAGAAATGTTTCACTTGGAACTGATTCACTGAAAGTCTGTGCTTAGAAAAAGTGTAGCATTAAAATTGTAAGTGAAATGCATACCCAGTGTAATTATGTCAGCCATCTTTGTCATGGAGCCTACACTATAAAGGTAGTTTCAGCTGGCTTGCTCTTCAGTATTAACCCCAGTGTTGAGCAGTTTCACTGAGAAGGGAGAATAGGATGTATTGTAGTAGCAGTCATCAAACAATTCATCTAGCACTCCTTGTGCAGGCTGAATTGCAAGACTAATACTGTGCTCCATGACAGCACAACAGCAGGAACACTTTCTTCTGATGAAGCAACAGGGAGGCACATGTACGACAGTGCAATCAATATCCTTCAAGAAAATCATTGCTGTAGGAGGATGGGGTAGCCAGAAAGTATCTCTGTGACATTAGACACCAATGGCTGGGAGCAGAGAGGAAATACATGCTGGTACATTCATGACTTTTGTGAATCTCTTGCTGACTGCTCTGTGGATGCGTCTGTGTCACCTCTTACCTGGACAGCACTGTGAACAATGGAAATGAGTGCACAGGCTTGTGGGGCTTTGAATACTCACACCTGTCTAAGTATGTGTAAATATGGCTAATGACAGAGTGACTAAAAACTGCAGGACAGTTTAAACAGACCAACCTCATTGTGCAGGCTGAGTGGAATAAGATAAGTAAAATACCTAACATTTAAGTCATATAAACAGTTATTTTTGTCATACATCAGAACAGAGAACTGCATTTCAAACACTAGGCTTCTGTCTTCATCATTTCTTTATGTCTGCATTTGGTTCACATCTTGAGCTGTATCCAACTGAGCTCCAGTGCTGGAAATTGACCCCAATCAGGAAATATCTCTGTGTGTGTTCCTCAAAGGCATCAGGGCTTCGAGATGCTGCAACAGATGCACAGCAAATGTAAACACAAAAGTGATCAGAAGGAATCATGTGGCTGCCTTGTTCTGAAAACAGAAGCATGGTTACCTAGATAATAACTTAAATCAGCCACTGTGTTAGCTTCATAATGCATTTGTTAATAGCTTGATGTAATATGTATGCTAATTAATAGGTATGTTTGCATGATGAGCAATGACCACAGCTGACAATTTTGTTTGAGCATTACAGGTTTTGAGCATTGCGTACTTGGTAGGAGGAGGGTATGTGATTTACCTGATTCTCACCAGAAATAGCAGTGAATCCAGCCTTAACCGATGCAAAAGTGATAGAGGAGGCTGGTTGTGGGCAGGCTGGAATGAATCTGGGGTCAGTCCTAGGTAGTAAATATTAGAGAGGGCTGCAGGATAACCCAGTGACAGAGAGCTGGCTCAGGCTGATGAGTCTGAGATGAGGGTGTGCTGTGCAGTGGCACTGATGGCAAGAGAGTATCAGATGGCTGAAGCTGAAGTTAAGTAAGAGGAAAAGAATTTGTGGGTACTGGGTAGAAAATGAAATGTAGGTACTGAAATACTTGCATTCCAAATATGTATGTCCAGAAAAGTTTGGCATAAGTATCTGACCCTCAGCTTGAGGCTGAATATTGCATTAAGGGTCTCATCCTTCTGCAGCGTAAAGGAAATTATATTAAGGAATGAGAAGGCATGGTTTTTTATTTTGAGTGCCTGGGTTTTTGGAAGTTCGTGGCAACACTAACACAGCATATTTTGGACACAAAGACACTGCAGTTAGCAGTACATAGTAATCCTTGTGGAATACTTCATTGCCAAAACGGTTAGGTCAGATGCTGTTCAATTCAGTCAGTTTTCAAAGAACCAAGCAATTTAAATTTTTAATACCTCATCTGGCAAGATGGACTTCCTGAGAAAGCTACTTGACCTAGCTGATGGGAGCAGGGATGTGCATGTGACACTCTGAGGCACAGCTATGAGCTGGAAACAGTATTGCTGTAGTGGATCCATTGGTTTCTCCTGGAGCAGATCTGAGCAGCAGTAGTAACTCTAGGCTGCTGCACTGCTAGCCTCTGTGTTGTGCAGAACTACTCTGAGGTTCTGGACAAGTTCGTGAAATGCACTGTTTTCGTTTTCTTCCTATCTGTCTACTGCAGAAATTTCTTTCTGTATTATCTCTTGGCTGGAGTGAGTACATATTTTGGGCTCTCTTTGTTCCCATAGACAGGAGCCAGTCCATCACTAGATATTGAACAAACCCCTCAACATTTTTGATTACCTGAAAAAAATAGCCTGTTAATATGAAAAAAAAATGAGCAATATGGCTGGTTTATGAGAGTTTACTCAGACTTCTTTATTATTATTATTATTATGCCTTTGATTTCTTGTTTGCAAATTTAATCCCTCTATAGGCATTCAAAGCTGTATCGCTTTCTGGCTCCTACCAGTGATGTCTACCTAATCCTGTGCACATTATCCTCTTTCATCGTGAAACTCAATTCCTTTCTGTTTCACAGGTTCAGAGTCAATGTCCAATTGAAAAGTGAACCATAAAAGCTCTGTGTTTATATTGCCTATTGATGTGGTGTAGCACCCTGGGGTGCTTACAAGAGAGGCACTTTCATAGCAGGCATTTGACTGACAGATTGAAAGCCCTCCCTTAAAAACTCTGGATTGACATTCTGTAATCTGTTTGTGCAGTTAACACATTTTCCATCCCAACACCGTTCAACCAGGTGACTGAGAGTAAGGTTTTCACTGAAGAATGAAGGTCTTGTAGATAACACTAATAAAAGGTTCCCATTATCACTCATCATATTAGCCAATAATTAGATCCTTGGGTGAATAGTAAGCAACCAGAAGCAGTAGAAAAAACAAAAACGTAATTTGCAAATATAATCACTTGATAGCTGGGGCATTACCTGGTTCCTGATGAGGTCAATAGGACTTTCAGTTTTAATTCATGCTACACTACATAAGCAAGTCTTGATGCAGAGCTGTCAAAGGAAAGTCCTGATGGGAAATGTCTGTGGAGCTCTGCCACTACAATGCTTTGAAGAGGTAAAGTGCTAAGTGGAAATGTTAAGTGTTGCGAATTAATTAAGCACTAATCCTCATGAATGAATAGCATGAGGTTAAATAATGAAATGTAAGTATTGTTATTATTACAGCAATTGCTGTGCAGAGTGGGAATTTTTAGATATTGTGTCAAGGGACAGGAGGTAGCTTGGAACTGTTAAAGCGTAGCAAAACAAGAAGTTTCAGCTAATGTTTAGAAAATGGCACATTTGCTACTGAGAGAGTTAAATAACAGTCCAGTTAAAGAGATAGCTTGTGCTAATTTTTCCATCCTTCACATGTCTCTTTTATCCTTCTATTGATGGTAGATGCTAATGACTGAGTTTTTCTCCTCTCGCATCTAATATCTAAGCCATGCTCAGATGGACAGCTAACTAAAAGACAGGTTGGAATAACAGTAACAACACTGCTGTATCCCCATCCAAGCTTCTCTCTTTCTTGCCTAATATTAAGAAATGATGGTGAGTGCCATAAACAGGCAGATAGAGATGAGCAGACTGGTAATAGAACCACTGCATAACCACCAGCAAAGACTAGTTGAGTCAGAGGGCTTGTGTGCCTTCCTATAGACTATCTACTTTAGTGTCCCTTCTCAATTTTGCCTTACTGGCATGTGCATCAGTGGTAGCTCCCTTCCTAGTCCCTCCCCTTTGTCTTCTCATTCTTAAGTTCCTCTCTTTTGGTATCCTCTGTCCCAGTCTGCAGTCTGTTGTGCTTTTTGAAAAACCATATTTTTGAGAAACAAAATTAATGTTTCTGGTCCATGTACTTTATGTAAATTTTTGTATCTTCACTAACTTTGCTGTTCGCTCATCGTGGTATGAATCAGTTCTCCTCACACTTGGAGTAAATGATTCTAACTTGTACTTTCATACCTTCCTACCAGCGTCAGGCTTCAAATACCATTGGTCTTAATTTGATTGTTTAACACCATCTCCTTGGAGATCAAGCAGAAACCTCTCACTAGAATATGAAGAAGTAAGTGTGGTGTTGTTGTGAAAGATAAGTAGGAATTTTACCTCTCACTCCTAAACTTTCCCCCAAAAGCCTGGCTAATAGGAACTGTTGGGATCGGCTTGATAGAACTGTGACAATCAATAGTGCAGCAGAATGAATCAGCGCATAAAATGACTGTGTGGATTAGTCACTAAGAAAACAGTTCACTCACAAACAGGCAATTTTTGAGCTTTACGGGTCAAGTTGTCACTTTTTGAAGATTAAGAGTTACTATTTTTTGCTTTACTAATACCACATATCAAGATATCTGGATATCGGATCAGATATTTTCTAGTATACTTTCGATCACATTCAGTGTGCAAGTTTTGTGTTACAGATAGCACTGCCTGAAGTTAAAGATCCGTGTACAGATATCATCAAATACTATTCATGATAAAAGGACAGTAAACTTAGTGAACTATTGCAACAACTTGGTATATTCTTCCTCATGAAAACTGTTTTAACTGTAATTGGAAATGGTGGAATTAATGACTTGATACAGTCAAGTTCCATGGCAGGTGATTAGAATGGATCACTGATTAGAGGCACTAATGTCAGTGGTTAACAGTAAGGGTTATTTCCTCGTCTTGTGGAAGATGCTCCTCTTCCACTGAATGTGCAATTATTTACAAAGAGCTTCATGAGAATGTTCTGTAAGACCGTGGTTTGGCACCAAGCCATGCTGCAAAGGACTGCCTGAGTAAGGTTGAACATGTGCCTTCCCTAAGGGAAGGAAGTGCTGTGATGATCTTCCCATTTTGCTCAGAGCTGTATCTTGTGTCTACGAACAACTTTGGATTCATTGAAAGTAGGATCTTCTTGGACTAAAGCTTTGATTTTAATGTGCTGACGCTTCCTGATGAAAACCAGTTCTGTTCAGTTGGGGCCAGCCCTGCTTCTTCAGTTTGTAACAGGAGCAGACTGGTCTCTGCCAGCAGGATGGACTGGTGAAATGCAGAGGTTTCATAAAGGACCAATTTGGTGGCCTTAAAGTGGGTGCTCCTATGAAGAACTAGGAAAGGCTGAGGGAGGATGGAAGCATGCTTGAATAGAACTCTTATGTTCCAGTCTCTTAATTCATATTCTTTGCTTAATCCAAAGCAATAATATTTTTTACGTTCTTTCAGACATTATTCACATATCTTATCTTGTTAACACTTAAGTGCAGTTTTGAGATGGACCTGGTAAAATTTATAAAGTATTATTACTTTCAGTCTTGAAGGCATTCGCTCTAAACTTTCCTAAATTTGTTGGGCTCTGTTTAGTCTTCTCACATTAGCACATGAGGCACATTAGATCTATCTTACTGCATATGAAGTTGGATCCTCTTGGATCCATTGCTACTTAGAGCTTCCATACTTTGGTTTCTCATTTAGCAGTGCATAGAGTTTAGATACCTCTCGTGGAAGTACTGCAACTTCTCTCTACAGAGAAGCCAAGGTCTGGTAGTTATAGATGACCAACATGTGGAGCTTTTGATGGCTTTCTTGCATTTGGACAGCTTCGGGTCTTATTTAAAGTGCAGAATTTGTCTTCTTAGTTTCTCACAAACCACCATCAGGAGCGAATCAGCCTCTTTATCCCTTGCCACACAGGCACAACTACACGTTAATTCTGCAGTCAGAAAAGCTAAGATGCAAGCTGAAGAAAGCCAGGGTATGCTCTGATAAGATGCTAAACCAAACTACAGGACTATTATCACCTCTGGCTTTCTGCACCTTTCACTTTGCTGAATCTGGATGTAATCTAAATCTATCTTTGGTGCCATCTCTCTCATTTGGTCCATCTCAAAAGGACCCAAAGAATTTAGGGTGGCATATAACTAACATCAAGGAAAAAAAGAGGAAAAGAAATAGTGCACTAAAACCTTAGTCTATTCTTGGAATAGGTAGACTGAATAGAGTCTTCTCCCTTTTACTCCTCCCACTCTCCCACTTGTTTTATGTGAGGCTCAAATGTTTAGCTCAGTGGACTCTTTAGCCCCTCTTATTTTGGACACGTGGCTGGAACAGTCCCCCACATGCTGGATTACAACTTGGTGCTTCTTGAATGTGCTCACAAGGCCATCGCCTGCCTTTGACAACACTACATTTCCAGTGCAGGCTTTTCTCTTTGATAAAAGCAATTAAAATGACTAATCTGATTAATCACAGTCCAAATGCTAATTTTATCTGATTAGAGGGGGAAACAAAGGGTAATAAAATAGCATGCTGAATTTCATGGCAATGGTCTCTCTGCGGTGTGAGTTCAGAATTTTGAGTTTTGTCCAAAAACAAGGCAATGAATGAATTTGCTTCAGAGCTCGCTTTCTGTCAAAAGGCCAAGCTGACTTGGGGAAGAGGGTGGGGTTGCCTGTTCAGACAAGATTTTTTTAGTTTTTGCCCTTTACCTCTGGAGCCAGAGGTCTGGCTCCCATCCAGCTGCTGCACAAAAAAAGATTATGGTCTTTTCTAGGTAATTTTACAGAGTAAAACCAAAGTGAAGTCAGGTGGTTTGAAATCAGCCCCAGTTCTTCACATTAAATTCTTCTCATGATTTTGGTATTCAGTGTAGCCATATTTGAAAAGTGATAGGAAAATACTCTTCAGCTGGCTGACATATTTCATTTGCTCATGCCAGCCATGCTTCTTCTTTGTGAAACATTCTGTGATGAATGGCACACACACAAAAAAGTCATCTAAAATACCAAGGCTGTTTTTCCTGGGCTAAGCTTTATTTCAGAAAGCCCTAACATAAATCCAGCTGCAGCCAGTGAAAGCATTATTTGCAAATGGAAAGTAGAATTTGATTTCAGGAGTTCATATAATCTGTACAAAACAAAGTCGTGATTTCTTTTTCCCTGAAATCAAAATGCAAGCCTCCCACTGACTGTTTTGTTGCAGAATTATATTGAAGGATCAGGCTCACATGCAGCAGCAAACCATTTCAGGAGAATTATCAACATATAAAAGCCAGAATTTCTTCACTAATGGAAATTTTCTCCCACCTGCTTCATGCAGCAGTCCTTTCTCTGCTATGTGAGAGACTTTTGTTATCAGGAAAAAAGGGAACTGTATTCAAAATCTACAACATGGAGTTCTCTTCAATAACAATTAGCCTCAAAATCATTGCTTGCTGACCCAAGAAAGCTCTGCAGGCATCGTGGTGGTGGCAGCCACAAATACTAATCTGGACTGTTCTGCAGACAGTGCTGTCACTTCAGGCCACGTTGGCTGCTCTGCAGTATTCCTCCTGCTCCTGCCTGTTTTTCCCGGCAGCTGGAACACTGAAATTAAAACAACAGGGTTGCTTGGAAGCTTAACGATTCTGAGTCCACATGCAATGCTAGGTCAGGTACCCTACGATGGAGCAGCATTTTCCATTAAAAAGAAAAATTGAATTTTCCAGGGCCTTGTACTGAAGGTTTCAGTCAGATTCACGGGGGTTGGATCACAGCAGTAACAATCTCCTGGAAATGCAGCTCCATCATCCCACTCTATTCCTTGCCCTTATCACAAAACCACTTTCCTGTGCCCGGCTGGAGCGGCGGTAACGCTGCAGCATAGGCCAGGCTGTGAGCATGGTGGAGGAGCAGGGGCTGCAAACTGAGCAGGCAGACAGCCATCACAGCACAGTGCCACTGCAGAAAAGCCTGTTTAGCCCCGTAGTTTAACCAGGGAAGACAGTGGGAGCAGAGAAATGGAAGGAGAAGGATCTCAAGATGTTGTGTTTCTAAATGCTGGGTGAGAGATCTGCCTAGTTTAACATCAGTAACCTGAGGCCTGGAGCAGAGAAACAGTTTTGTTGGCTCAGGCAGGAGCAGGCTCTAACACAGGTGCCTCTGCCTGTCCTGCCCGACAGGAGAGCACTGGCGGTGATCTGGCTGCCCCCGAATGACCCCATCATCACCAGTGCCACTTCCTGAATATGGGATATAAACTGGGAGTGACAACAGGAGGTAAAATACCAAATCTGCTCTTCTTCAGCATTTCACATGAGCTCTGACTAGAGCTTGCTGATTGTTCCTTCTGTCGGTTTAGCAAAACCATACCTGCCTCATACATCTCAGCGAGTCCCTCAAGTGCTTCGCTGAAAAAAATCCAGAAAATATGTTTAGTAATATAAGGGCAGGAGTAGAAGCTCCAGAAGCTGTGAATCAGTTTGCCTGGCAGGGACAGTAACACCTTTTTTAGTGCTTAGAGCTTCTTAAAAGAAGAAATGGAGCTGTCTTCTAAGTAGGTAGAAATCCCAACACATATGATACTTTTGAAGTATTCTGGTGATGGAAATGCATAGTTAGTAGCATTAGATGAAGTGCTGGCTTGCTTAAAGCATGTTTTAAATAAAAGGTGGAAAACTTTATTAACATTTAGTGATGAAGTCAGCAGCCTGAGGAAACACAGGCAAATGGCAAATACCTGTACAGGTTTCTCCACTGTTTTTATCCACACAGCACCCAGCTTGAAGTGAGCAAGTGGAGCGGGAGGTATTCACCTCAAGCACTGGAAGGCTGTAGGCACAATTTTTGCAAGTGTGGATGGAGTCAAGGGGGCTCCAGACTGGGAATAAAGCTGGGTTTCTAAAATGCAGAAACAAGCATACACCAGCCTAGCCGGTAAGATCTTGTCAGAAAAGTGAGCTGGGCAGCACTGTCCTCCACAGTGCCTCGCCATAACCCAATCTGCTTATTACCCTCTTCATACAAATTACCTTCTTCTTTTCTCAGCATTGCAAAGTTTATCTGTGGCAAGCAGGTTATCAATTCATTTAATTTTACATTAGACATCTACTAATACACCTATATATCAAGTTCTCTGAGAGTAGTTCCTCAGCTAATGGTATAGAGGAATACCATACTTCATGCTTGCTTTCTTGAGAAAATAAGAAGGTCTTTTTCCATTGAGTAAGTGGAAAAGCAGGACAGAAGACAGCTAGGAGACTGGAGGGAACTGTTGTCTAGCAGCATGGCCTGAATGCACTGCGTTTCTGCAGAGAACTTTATTCAGGAGGATTAACCAAATAAGCAGTTTACCTGTCAGTGTAACTTCCAGGCTATCTCCACAGCTGAAAGCTCTTCTATCTGGCTTTCTGTTTCTCCTGCAAATCAGGTGATATCTGGCTTTCCGAGTTCTTTTATGCTTTTTCTTCATGCCACAGTATTAAACGTTAGGATCGGTTCTCATTAAAACCGCCTGTGCCAATCATCAAAACTTTCTTCTTTTGCTTCCTTCTTGTATGCTCACCCGTGACACTTTGACTTTGAAGGAAACCACAAAAATGTAATCATCATGGTATCTCCAGACTTGGTCTGCTCTCTTACTCCCTTCCCTTTCAGTCTCACCCTTGTCCCCTCCTCCATCTATAATAACTTCCACATGTTTATGCAAAAATATTGGAGTTTTTTTATCATTTACAATTAAGAGAGTCAACAGTTTCAGCATCTCTGCAAGAATAACAATTTCTGAATGTGAAGTGTTTCACCTTAAGTGTCATCAACTTTTAGCACTAGCACTACAGTACTTAAAACACAGCTCAGAAGAGTGTAGTGATCGTTTCCACAGTTGTTTCTTCCCCACCCTTTAACACTGCTGAATCTAAAAACGAAACCTGTTCCTTAGTCCAGAAGTGCAGTTTAGACTTGATTTAGTGACCTCTGACAGTGAGATGGTGCTGGGTGAGGCTGTGTAAATGGCGCAGGTGCCACCATCTCAGAAATGGAAGAAAAGCAGCATACATAGGGAGTCAGTCTTGCAAGGCAGTGGTTAGCTCTCATCCCCCCTGCTCTCATTGGGAGGTCAGGATTTTGAAGAATTTTCTTCCTTACATTGTAAACATGAGAAGTGCAGTGCTTCTAACAGCAAAATTTGCAGACCTGAGGAGTAATAGCACAGTAAATGGCTGTGTTTCCATTTAGTTCAACAGGGCCAGGAAACCAATCCCATCTTGAAGAGTAATTATTTTACTAACCACGGACTTTGCATTCAGCATCATTAATCAAAGCAAAGGGAACTTCATTGTTCAACAACTTGCCTTAAAGGTACTGAATCATAAGATTTAAAAATACTTAGTGGTAGTATCTCTCGAGCACAGCACACCAATCTTTGTCCTTACCTACTGGAAGACACTAAGCTACGGATCACACATGACAATACTGAATGTACGTAGCTCACAGCCCAGAGGAGTGACCAGAGAGCCTCAGAGGCTCAAATGTAATTCAGGACTGCTGACTGCTGACAGGAATTTAACAAAAGGTAAAGGAGAAATTACTCATGTAGCTCAGTTTTAGTGCACCTCAGTTGAACAGTAAAATCGAGTGGCTAAAGCTGAAAAGCATAAACATTCCCTATTTTCTCCTCCATTGTTGTCCTTGAAGGTCTGGCTCTGCCTGGAAAAGGTGGGGCAAGACTGCAAGTTGTGAGTTGTATAGTGTCGGGGTCTGTGGGATAATGATAGCCGCTGGGGAGAATGCAGACAGTGCTGAGCCATCAGGGATGTACCTGTAACTAGCAACTCTGATTTATGGCTTCTAGTGCTAGCTCTTCTAAAGCAATTTAACAGTTCCTGGGAATACTGAATCTTCTAGAAGGTAGCACAGTCTGAACTAAATCAAGTCCCATAAGTGTCCTGTGAAAACAGCAGCTATTGTATTGACCGAAATTATCATTAACTGTCAGAAAACAGATTTGGGAGAAACATGGCAGCCCAGAACAGGCAAAATTCCCATCAAGATCAATCAGTCAGAATAAAAATTGTAGCCTCTGACTCCATGGTGAATCATATGGGCTTTCAGGAGTAGCAGAGCCTTACACTCAACTGAGGACTTAGTCCCCTGTCACAAGATGTATGCACAAGTAATCCCAAACTCCTAGCAGCTGGGGACCTGGGAGGAGACTGCTGATACAGGAAAGGTCAAAGCCAGGGTACAGCTGTTCCAAGGAGTGTTCACCTCAAAATTCCCAGCACCTTTTAGTTATCACTTATTCTGTCTGCATCTTTTGGGTTGGGCTGGCTAACCGGCAGCATCAGAAGGAAAAGATGAGCCTGGATTTGGCAGAGTAGTAGGATGTCTCCCTCAGGACAGAAAGGATTGGGCTTAGAACTTTAGGTCTATGAAAAGCATGGAAGAGCTCAGATTCTAACCTGAGTAGAAGTCCACCGCCTGTGCCTATCTTCATTCCTTTTGTATCTAGTCAGTTTGGCACCTGAACGCTTACTTTAAATAAGGACAGCAGAGCTTCACTTCCCAATATGAAGGCTCCAGGGAGACCTTACTACAGCCTTTCAGTACTTAAAAGGTTCTTATAAGAAAGATGGAGATAAACTTTTTACAAGGCCATTTATTGATATGACAAGGGGGAATGGCTTTAGACTAAAAGAAGAGAGGCTTAGAGTGGACATTCAGAGGAAGGTGAGGCACTGGCACTGCTGCCTGGAAAGCTGTGCCGCATCCCTGGGGGTGCTTAGGGCAGGGTTGGATGGGGCCCTGAGCAGCTGAGCTGCTGAGCTGAGCTCCCTTTCAACTCAAGCCCTTCTTTGATTCTAATGTGTCACCTATGCTGTGAGAGATGTCTTCTCTTAACACCATTTTGTAGGTTTTTGTTTAGTTGTTTTCTTTTTCAGTGAACAAATGCTAGTAATACAAGTTGCCACCCATACGGCCATAAGGTTTGTTATGGGGGGGCATAACAGAGGGGCAGCCTCTCTGCTCAGGAACACTCTGGGACTGCTTCTTCCAAGTGCCCATAAGCCAGAGTTTGAGCCTTAAAAGCACCAAGCCACCTGTTTTAGAAAGTCTCTGTGCAAGCACTCATGATTCTGTCATGTTTGCTGCACATGTAGAAAAATCAAATTTGCTTATATCAGCTTGCAAGACTGCACCACATTCGTGGCTTAGTTAATCAGTATAGAGCAGAACTAAGGATTTTGCCTAAACAGGAGAAAAATTGAGTGAGAATTAAATTGGGAGACAGTGCTCAGTATGGTGTTACCACAGATCTGTAGCACTGAAGGTACAGTTAGAGAAGTACTTTTAGGTGGAGCTGACACCCATAGAAATTGTGCCAATGTGTAAAACGCTGCTTTCATGAAGCAGGCAAAGCTAATTGCTCTTTCCATGGCTTTTTAAGAAGTCAGATGCTAGTTAAAATCCGTGAATATGTATACATTCCTTTATATGGATAATTAGCTACTTTATGTGTGGCGCCTCCTGGATTAAAGAAAATTCTTGTATGCAAATAAGCTATAGAACAAAGTGGTCAAATTTGAACATGGAAAAAAATATCTCCGTTATATAAATATCTATTATTTATTTAAGCAAGTTTCTCATTTCTTAGACGAGTGCTAATTCCAAGACAGCTCCCATGTATTTAAGATGTTCCCTCCTAATTGTTCTTTTCAACAATGCCTGTGTACAAACACTGAAGATGAACAATAGATTTTGACTATTTGCTTAAAGAAACGAGATAAAAACATGCTTTAAAAATGGCTTTTTCTACTAAATGCTCAATTCCCATCCTATTGAAATTGATGGCAAATCTGCACTGATTCAGCAGGGGCCACGTTTTCACTCCAAACTCAGTATCGAATAGAATTGATGCAAGTTACTCTGAAGATACTGCTTTACACAATTTCTTCTGTTCCATGGAGTAACAGATTGGGTTGATATTTAAGAATGAAAGCTCATCAAGTTTAAATTCCAGTTGTTTTATAATAATAGCCATATGTTAGTTAAAGATTATGTAAGTCTGAAGTTTTGGTAATTTAAAACTGCTTTAAAGTGACCTTTACATAGTTCCACATTTCAGCATTTTCTAGAAGTGGTTGGTATCAGTCCTTATTCATAAATCCTTACATTAAAGGAATTTGCAGGCCTGGGCCCTTCGTTAGCAGGCTTACAGTACGGAAGTCCTGCAAACATTTATATGCACGCTTAATCTTACGCATCGAGTCTTCACATTGAAATTGACGTAACTGCTCTCAGTGGGCAAAATCAGGCAGGATGAAATATTAGTTTTTAAGAAAGGTCACTCTGGTTTTAATTACTGAG
This sequence comes from Tetrao urogallus, assembly GCF_951394365.1. Classification (NCBI taxonomy): domain Eukaryota; kingdom Metazoa; phylum Chordata; class Aves; order Galliformes; family Phasianidae; genus Tetrao; species Tetrao urogallus. Next base: position 27,770,878 of record NC_136820.1, on the reverse strand, counting down.
GACAGGATGCTAAGCAAGAGAGACCTCCAGCCTGGCCCAATGCAGTTGTTCTTATGTTCTTCTTTATCTACAGGAAGGCATTTGATATGAGAAATATTTTTTTCCCACTGGATAGGCTGAGAGGGCACATGTGGTGGCACTGTGAAGGCTGTATGCAGCCCAGCTTCATGCATTACCACTGCTTGCTGGTGCCATCCAATGACATTAAATTGCTGTACGTGCAGCACATTTTCCATGTCTAACAAAATATCAGCCATCTAGCAGCTGGCTGTAGAGATTCACTCTGAAACTTCCCATGAAATACCTCTGCCCCTTCCAAAGCTTCGTCTTCATGTGGCCCTTAGCCCTGCAAATGCGTTGCTACAGGCATGCAAGTAATCCCATTTACACGTGTAAGGAACTGGATTGGCACTGGTAATGCACTAAGCAGATACACGTGTGGGAATCGGAGCTTGTTTAGGTAACAAAGTATTCCTGTGATTTATTTATTTTTCTTTCTTTTCCAAAACCCAGCTTTGGAAAAGAGGTTCAGGCGTTACGTAAATATAAGGTAATGACCTCGAGCTCTAATTCTCTTTATCGTCACCTAAAACAAAACGTTTGGTACTCTTAGGAAGCGCATAAAAACCATCAGGCCGGCTACAAAAACGTGGGGCCTGATCCTCTCATCGTTCGAAACGTCTTCCGTTAATTCGCGTGTCAGAAAAAACCGCCCTGTGGAAGGAAGCCAATCCCTGCTCCGAACGCGTCGCTGCACTGCGCGGGACCGACACAAAACCGGCAGCTTACAGCCGCAGACCGAACCGATTTGTTGTTTGCAATTAACGATAGGTGAAAGAAAAGCAATATAATAATTAGAGGCAGTCGCTTCACTTTTGGGGAAAAAATACCGTGCAGTGCAGTCGTGCCTCCGTGCTACTTATTGTTTTCTGCGTGCAAGGACGGAGGCGAGTGGCGGAAGGGCCGCGTGGAGCCGGGAGGTGCGCGCCGCTCCCGCTGGCAGAGCCGCCCCGAGGCGCTGCCTGCCGTGAGCCGGAGCCGGGGGACCTCAGCGAGGGAAGCCCCGTTGTTTGCATTTCTGTCGCGAACGCCGAGAACACTCGATTTCTTTTATCTCTCGAGCTTTCATTATCATTTAAATTTCATTTTCCATTAATTGATCAGGGATTAGCGAAGCCATTAGGCGCGAACGAGACGAGCCAGACGCGATGAATAATTCATGACGGACGATTGCATTTTATTCCCGCCGTACTTTCCAACTTCCCTCCGGCTCGCGGGCAGCCGGACTCCGCACGGCGCCCCGGCTCCGGGCCGCGGCCCCACGCCGTCACCACCGCCGCTAGGTGGCAGCATTCGCCCACGGAGCGTGGATGGCCGCGGCGCCCGGCGGTCTCCCGATGCTTATCGCCGCGGCCGGGAGCGCGGTCGGCACGGGATGTTGCTGCTGCCGGTTGCTGCCGCCTCCCGCCGCCCTCGTTCGCCCACCCCCCGGGTAGCGCGGCCCGCAGCGGGCGCTTCCCCCCTGACCGGCGGCCCGCGCCGGGCATCTCATTTATCCCAGCGGACAGTGGTTGCCCCATTAAAGCGCGGTCCCGCCCTTCGCGAGGAGCTTTAATCTGGGGAAGTTTTATGACACTTTGTAAATGTGCAAAGTTTTTAATTAGACTCGCCAGACAGCCCGGGGCGGCACTAGCGCCACGAAGTCTTCATGCTTCTCTCTGCTTTACAGCACAACAAGCCGCTCTACTCCTTTGAAGACAATGCCGACTATGTCTACGATGTCATGTGGTCGCCAGTGCATCCCGCGCTCTTCGCCTGCGTGGACGGGATGGGGCGCCTGGATCTGTGGAACCTGAATAACGACACCGAGGTGAGGGCCGGGGGCGGCGGGGCGGGCTCTCACCCGCGCGGGGCGACGGCGCCGCCGAGCAGCCGCGGGCACCCCGGGCCCCGGGGCGACCGGCAGGACCGGGCACGGCAGGGCGAGGCGGGGCCCCCGCCCCCCAAGCCGCGAGGCTGCCCCGCTACCTGCGGGCTGGGGGAGGGCCGGCGGCGGCGGGCGGCGCGCGGCTGGGGAGGGCTCTGCCCCGCGCGTCCCTTCCCCCAGCGCCGCCGGGACCGCGGCCGCGGAGCGCCCCGCCTCGCCCCCAACGCCCCGCGGAGCGCGGGGGAACGCCCGCGGCTTCCTGCCCTTCACCTGCTTTCTTGTGCAAACTTTGCAACGTTTGCCGTGAAACCGAAGCGCGCAGACGCAAACGAAAACGCAGGTTTTCTTACTGTCGCTGCTGACTGCAGAGCGGGGGAGAGGATGTCACACCTTCACCTTTCTCTGATGAGAAGGGGTTCGTCGCACGGCTGTTGGCAGAGGCGGAACGGCCGGTCCCGTACTGTTCTTTGCAAAGAGACTACCAAGTCTCGTATTTTCACTAAGGCGTTTCCTAGCTGTGCTGAAGACCCATCCCCACGTCCTCTTGTTATTTCAGATCAAAAACAAACAAACAAAATGCTACAGGTGTGTATTGAGAATATTTGGTCTGGATCTCCCTGTTCCCTTAAGATGGTTGTGAAAAGAGCCACTGTGTCATATCACGGACACTTTAGATGACCATCAGTTGTATTCAGAATAAGAGGGGAAATATTTTTTCAGAGCTGGAGTCTTATGTACTTGTAATTTAATGGCATGTAAGAACTGAGGGACCTTACTTATTGTTCAACAGTTCTTTCCTTTCCAAAAGAGAGAAGAGAAGCCTGGAATCAGCTGGCAGTGTTTCACGACACGTACCCTGTTTTCTATAATATTTCTTTCTCTCTTTGTGTGCTTTTAAGATTAGTTTGTTCATTAATCCATCTTTCATATAAACATGATATACATTTCCACCAGAGCAAAGAACAGGCGGAGTTTATGGCTCCCAGTGACTGGCGCTCGCCATAAATAAGCACGGACAGGTAAGAGGAACCAGCACTGCTCCATCGAGGGGAGCAGCAAGGCCTTTTGAAGTGCTCGAGCAGGAAGCAGCACAGCCTCCTTAATTAGAGCGCATACAGCTGGAGGACATACAGGAGGAGTCTCCTCAGAATTTATTTTGGGAAGGGAGGGACGTATCCTTCAGGTGTTCTCATTAATGCAGGCTTAAACACAGAGCATAAAACCAAGTATTTTAAAAAGAAAGAAAAAAAAAAAAAAAAAAAAACACCAAACCTTTCCCCCCAAATGCTCTGCTTGAAATCAACTGATGTTTTGCCATTTAATTCAACGAGACCATAATTTTTATTTTTTTTTTTTTTAAAAGCACAGACCGCTTGATCCCATTCCCATCAATAATAAGGTTGTATGTAGAAAACTGCTGGTGTGTTTTCAGCGTGTTTACATATAAATATATAGAAACATCAGCAAAGAAATAAAAATTAACTTCAAGCTCTATCCTGCTTCTCTTCTGTTTGCAAGGCTACCCCTGAGTCCACAGACAATTTCTACTGTGAGGCTGAAATCAGCTTTCCTGTGAGGATCAGGCTGAAATTATTTCTCTGGATTCAGAGCTTTGTGTTTTATGAGAACTGAATTTGTGCCTCTGGAGAAAGAGATGCCACTGGGTTTCCTCACTGAGCACTGGTGAAGCAAATAAAAGAATCTCTTGAAATGATAACAGTGGCAGAACGTGAATAGGTGTGAGGTTTTGTTCTGCAGAGGAACAGTGCCAGGCAACTGCAAGCGGTTCTTTAAACATCGTAACTGAAAGTGATCACTGCTTGCTTTTACCTCTATCTGGTAGGTCATCATAATTAGTTTATAATACTCAGGGTTTCTCTGATCGATGATGCAGTGTCATTGTGCTCTGCTGTTGATGAGAAGAACCCTGTCAACACTTTTGTATCAGGAAACACCTATTTTTGAGCTTGTTCCTACTTTTGATGCCAGACCTGTAATGTCAAAGCGTTTGTGAAGACGGTAGGAAATGAGAGCTGTAATAATGTGTTTAGCTGCTAACCATCGATAAAAATCTCTTTGTAAGAATGAGATACGATTGTTATTAGTGGTACCTCATTTTGTTTAATTTGGGAAATACGCCACATTATTATTTAGGTGTTATTTTTTAAGGCAATTAAGGAAATACCTGGGTTTAGTTACGATATGTTACCTTCATGGTTTTGATCTGTAATGCAGCTTAACACTAGTGTTGCTCCCCAGATTTATTAAGAACTTTTCTCCCACAAACTAGATGCATCTGATCAAAATAAATGTGACCGTGCTGCAAATCTAATCAACACTGTTGTTCTCAAAATCGCAGTTTAGAATAGCCAGGATATTCGTATGCTGCCTTTTTAATCTGCAGATACCAGAAATGATTTTTGGAGCAGCAATGCAAATCATCACATTTGATTTATATTTGACGAATTAATATAAAAGACTTTAAAAGAAAATAATAAAAAAAAAAGCTTTGTATCTTCGTTCTTTTGCGAACTGAATAATGCCATTTCAGGGATCGGAATGCAAGGTTTTCAGATAGCTTCAGATAGTAAATGTTGTTGTCATACCTATATGTCCATACCATTTCTTTTTTTTTTTTTTTTATCAAGGATGGAGAAGGTCTCTAGGCCTTCGATGAGGCCTCGTTTGCCTATAAACTGGCATTAAATTGATCTATAGAATTGCTTAGTTCTGTTATATTACTTTCAAATGCATTCTTGCATGCCATACTTTAGTTTTGAAAGTGTGAAGATGGTGTCTATTTCTAGAAGCAGATGGGAGATATATTTACAAGCAGGTTTTGATGTTATATAAGCAATATATTTTTTTTTAAGTACATTCTTAGAATGCAGGTTCCCCTGACCACATCTTTCTTGATCTGCTACCTGTTAAATTCTTGCCTCAAAATTGTTAAAAATCTGACAAGGATCAGCTTTACAGAATTTATGAAGTATTTTAAATGTGACTTCAGAAACACAATGCAGTCATAAAATAAATTCGTACCTTTAGAATCTAAAATAGGCACGTGCAATTTAACCTATCACTATTAACTATTTTAAGATACGATGGCTCAAATGTATTTCTCTCTATCACTGGGGAAGAGGGTTTTTTATTTAGATTTTTGAAGACTATTTCATGATTGCTTCTTATTTTGTCGGATAGCTCTGTAGAATATTAATAGGACTTCACAGCACCATCAGATTTGATTAAAAAAAGAAAAAGAAAAAAAGAAAAAACAACCCATGGGTTGTGTCTGTGGTATGCACACTGCTTCTTTTTATGTGGAACGCTGGAAGAATGCTGCATTAACAGGAACAGAGCCGTCCTAGAGCCATAGAGTTCAGACCCCTGAAAGATTTTGTTAAAAAAGCAGCATCCTAAATGCACACTGTGTAGTTAGTTCACTTGAAAGCAAGATCTTTGATCTGCAGTTTTCTGAGGAACGCAGCCGGCTGGTGGATTTGCACTCTCAAAACGTGGTGTTTTGTCGTCGTTGGAAGAAACCCATTTCCAAATGATACAAAATTAATTTTGGCTGGAATTATCTGAGCTTGTTTGTTGTTTTTTGTAGAAATCAGAGCAAAACATGCTTGTTTTAAATGTGATTTTGTTCCAGATTGCACGCTGCCAGTGCCCGTGGCAGGGCTGCTTGGGCTGGGCCCTGCCACGCTGCAGGGAGAGCAGGCTGGCAGCGTGCTTTGCTTCTGAACACTGTATGTTTTCTCATTGTTGTCCAGCACTATTTCTACATCATCCTACAAACAAGATCCTTTTTCATTCCTGACACGGAGCTTTGCAGCCCTTCATGGGGCAGGCGGCTGAGCTGAGAGGCACTGTGAGGTTCTGCAGACCTTGGTCAGCTCGGTGAGGAGGAGGAGGAGGAGCAGGGTCTCAGGGTGTAAAGGCACAAGATGAGCCGCATGCCAGTGTCCTGCTGCTGCTGTGCAGGGAGCGTGTGGCCCCAGCAGAGCTTAAGGGAACTCGCAGAGGCTCAGCTTCCAGCCTTCCCTCAGCTTAAGTCACACTGAAGGTGTTGGAGCTGCAGAAGGGAGATTGGCAAGGAAGCCCAACAGTGTTTGTTTTAAAATCATTTTTCATGTGGATCACTGGACCTGTCTCACAACTGCAGTACAAAACTACAGCCCAGGAACTGAGATGAAGTCAAGAAATCTAATTTTATTTTTTATTAACATTGTTGGTTTCTCAATTTTCAAGCATGTTTTAATGCCACCCTCAGTCTGCTCACTTCCCTCATGTGCAGCCACCTGCCCATGATAAAGACCCTTCTGGTCCCTTCTGGCTCCTGTCCAGCTGCCTCTGCTTGCTTGGACTGTTCTTCAGCTCCACTTGCAGGTCCCATGGCATGCCCTTGTCCCTGTCCCCACAGATTGATCTGCTGGAGCAGCCACTCGTGCAGCTGCTGTCCTGTCCCATTTGCTCTGACCTAAAAAGCGTAAAAGTCAGAAAGCATTGCTCAGAGGCTGCCATGGTAAGCTGCAGGCTCCTTGCTCAGGCAGGTTCTCTTAAAAGAGCTGGATGGAGCATTAGGCTTGCAGGTCATTGTCATTCATCTTTTGAGGTGACCTAAATCAATGGAATGATCTACCTACGTAGGACTAACACCCACACAGTTCCTTCCTCCTGCAGCTCCTTTTGAAGCTCTCATTCCAGAGTAGATTACAAATACTTCTCCTAAGGTCGTGCTCGTTGCTTTATTCATCCCACATTAACCAGGATCGTTATGTATACTTGTAGATCACCTGTTCAGTTTGTTGGTTGACTTGGGGAAGGGAGGGAATTTAGAAATTAAGCAGCATCCTTCCAGGTGTATTTAAACCAGAAGGCGGCTCCTGGGAATATAGGGATGTAAAAGAGGATTGTGGGAATATGTCGTAGGAGTTCCTAAATGTCAGCTCAGCTGTTCTTAGCCTCTGTTGTGTCCTCACCCTGCAGTGATTAGCTCAGGACTCTTAACCTAGTTCCTGAGCTGTGGCCTCAGCACCTATCTATCTGCATGCACTCAAAGGGTGCGTTAGCGTGAGTGCCGGGATTTGTCGGTGGCAGTCGGGGTATTCAGGCCATGCTGAATCAGAGTGGGACTGAAGCCAAGTCCTGCCCCCTGTTGATTCTTGATCATAAGTCAGTGAATTTAGAGAAAGAAAGAGAAAGAAGCAGACGCTGTTTTGCATGTCTCCTAAGTTAAGGGGAAAAAAATTGTTTCATATACTTCCCTTTACAGTGGAAAAGTCTTCCCTACTCATTCCAAGCAATTCCTTATTCCTTACTCTTTTTTTTTGTTTGTTTTTAGGCACATGTGATTGAAGAAACAATGAACTCTTTTTTCTTTTTTTTTTTTCTTTTTCCTTCCCTTGACAAAGGATTTGTGACTCACCCAAATAAATGGGATATTAAAAACTGACCCCTGGGTTTGCAGGCAGAGTGATTTTATTGTCCTTTCTGTTCCTATTGTTTCAACAGGTTCCCACAGCAAGTGTGACAATAGAAGGAGCTTCTGCCCTCAACCGTGTCCGCTGGGCCCAGGCTGGGAAGGAGGTAGCAGTTGGTGATTCAGAAGGCCGCATATGGATCTATGATGTTGGAGAGGTACTAATTTTATTGTTTATAATGCTCAGCTTCTGCAGTGTACCACATCCAAGTCTGAGAAAAGATCTTGCATTGTTAGGGGTGTAGGCTGTCTCCAAAGAATTTGCCACCGGACTTTCAGTGGAATCCTGTTAGTTCTGCACTGCCAACAGTGTGTTAGTTGTAAAGCAGCCTCTCTACCTTCACTAGTATCAACTAGTGAAACCATCAAGAAACTTTCAAGAGTGAAGTCTTTTTTTTTTTTTTTTTTTTTAAATCTTCAGTATTTTTTATATATATATATTTTAAATGTACAATTAGAAAAAGAAACGAAGAGGAAAATACAGGTGCAGAAGGAATCTCTGTTGTTCTGAAGTTAGCTCTGTAGGGTTTACCTTTTATTTTCCAGCATGTCTTATCTCGTGATTGACTTATTGTTGGAGGCTTTTCTCAGCATGACATGCACAGATTTAGTGTGTTGTTTTAGTACTGAGTAATGTTGTATATGTCTGAATATGTGCAAAGGTACTAATAGGGAAAATGAGAGGTGTCGTTGTGGAGGCCGATAGCTGCATGTGTGTTGATGAATGTAGGTGCTGAGAAATAGTAACAAGTGTATTCTGTGTCTAAGGCTGCTCTCAGTTCACCCTACTACATATTATAAAAGCCATCTAAACTGCAGAATGTTTGGCACTGATGGAATCTACCTGTGTTTTGATGAATAAGGTATAAAGTGTTCTGTCAGCATTACAATTCCTTGGAACAGTTAAGGGTGAATCTCTGAGCAATCGGCTTTTATGTAGAGAATTTGTTTTCCGTCATTATCTGTGATAGGATACTGAGATAGCCATCTCTACACAGTAGGGAAACATTATGGAATACATGCAGAATTATCTGTAACTCTCATAAAGTGATTTTATGGCCCATAGCAAAATTGCTTGTGCATGACTCATATTTTTGGATTGCAGTCGCTTGTGAGGGAGTTGCCTTTCCTCACAAATGTTTGCTGAAACTTATTGCTGTATTAGCATAATTTTTAAATTGTCTATGGTTACTGCATTCAGACTTCCACTACAGCACTGGCAGGTCAGGCTGTTTTTATTTATTTTTCACCGTGCGTGACTGTTCTGAAAAGGTATTTTTTTCTGTCTTTCAAGTGCTACAACAGGCTATGGAAATGTCTCTGATGACAGCGCAATCTGATCTTGTCTGAGAGTCTAGACGGGCTGCAGAAATATCTTTTTTTGCATATCATACACCAAAGCATTTGTAGAGTTGTTTATCCCCTCAAGCTCACCCAGGAGAAAATGGATTTACTGTTATTTACTGTGCAGAAGAAGTAATATTTAAGTTTTTGGCCTTTTCCTCTGTATAATCAGAATTCAGCTTGTAAAATGAGTCACAGTGACCAAGCTCAGATCAAAAAGAAAGACAGCTTTCTGTTACCTGAAAAGGAAAAAGAAAATAGCGTGAGCCTAGATCAGTGTTAGAGTAATGTGTTCTGCTTTATGGATCTTGCATGCTCTGCCAATGTGGAGCCCCAGAGTCTCCATCTCAGCTCCATATATATTCACACAAATGGATGGATGTCCATCCACGTCGCAGGTCATGGGCCAGTGTCAGTCCTCCTTTTTTGAAATGAAGTATTCATTAATTTGTTGCGTGTTTCGTTTTGGCAGTATCAGTGTGCAGTAATTCCTGCTTCAGATGCTACCAGGGCTGTTGTGTTGTTAGTGATTTTTTCTGGTTTTAAAAAGAAGGGTGCTCAGCTATTCTCCCACATAACTCTTGTTGCTATAAAGCCTTAAGTAAGGTGCAGAAATATTTTGCAGTTTGAAAGTGTGGAACTGAGGGCTCTTACACTGAATAGAAGCCTCTTCACTTGTTTAACTCTCTGTGTGAGTTCATGAAGAGCTCTGATGAGTTATTTTATGGTTAGCTGTCATCAGCCAGAAGCAAGTGAATTCATAACGTCTTGTACTTTTGGCAATGTCTGACAGAAATATGACAGCCATATAAGCTCCTGTTTTCCTTCATTGTGCAGGCACCGGCCAGTTTCTTCACTCAGGTGTCATTCTCCTTTGGCTTCTTTTTTGTACAAGTTTGATTCAGATACGAATGTGCTGATCCAATAGCTAAGAGGAGGCAGCCCTACTCCTGTCAGCCAGTCATCCTTAGCATATCCTGTGCTGGTAGTAGTAATATTTGTGAGCCCACATAGTTATGAGGTAGCTAAATCAGCAGAGAAAAGTGGATTTGTGGTGTTCTGTTGAGGTGTTTTGTTCTGTGTACTGACTAATATGAGAGCACATAAAGCATCAGTGATAGTGCAAGGGAAGTGATGCAAGCATGTGGCTGGGAGCTGGACTGTCCAGCGCCTGGCAGTGCTGAGATCTCATATTTGGCTTGGTATTATATTATATTTGCCTCAGCTGGGGCAGCTGACCTTTCAGCTCTAGTGTTTGACCTATGTCCTCCAGCACTGACTTTTGAAAAGACCTCATCTGTGAAAAAACTCATCCTTGCCTGGCTGATAATTCAGTGGCACCCAGTTATTTGAAGGTGTGTGTTGCATTGCCTCCAACAGGTGTGTTCTGATTTAGGAAGGTGAGTGTTACTTGCATTAGAAAGTCAGCAGGTCACTTTACAAAAGACCCCGAATACTCTCACCAAAACCATTAATGCTCCATTTCTACGGCACATTTTTAAAACTCTTCTCATGGCTGATCCAAATACCACATCAGATGAACTATCAGTTCATAAAACTTTGGCTCTATCAAAAAGATCTGGATAGATAAGTTACTGTGTTTTATTATAATACAACCTCTTTGAATTTCACATTACTATATGAGCAGATTTTCTTACCCGCTTGAGCAGAGTTGACTCAAGGTATTTTAATCCAAACAGAAAACATCAGGCTATTGTATCATTAAGGAACAAATTTAAATGATAGGAATTTTTACTTTGATAAAGTCATCACAGTTTTAAAGACCTAGAGAACAGTAAATTACCACTATTAACATGGTGCAGAGTAAAACAAACCTCATATGGCCTAAAGTGAAAATGTAAGACTCAAAGCCTAACTTTGCATCGTTTGTGGAGGCAAGGACTTTGAGATCAGGGCTGTTTTGCTTTGATTGTGTAGGATTTGGCCCCTTTTTAACGTGTTACGTGGTTAAAGTCTTCATGACACAAGAAATGGCAGACATGAAGACGGTGGCAGAGTCCATGATCGGGGAGTTAGAAATAATGGTGACATTTTCAGTTAGGCTATATATGTTATCTCCTTAGAGTATGTACTTTTAGTTGTTTGATTTCGGCATCGTGTCTGAGAATAACTGAACACATTTATTTTCACAGTGAGGGGTCTATTTTCTCCTCAATGCGTGCGCTTTATGCCCATTAGCATTAATGGGAGTTATACACACACTTCCAGGGGAGAAGAGACTTAAATAGTCCATATAGATGTGCTCTTGTGGATCAGTAACCACTGATTTAAAGACACTGAATTATAAAATAAAAGCCAAAATGAACAACAAAAAAATATAATTCTTTCACTGTGATATGATCTTAAACCTGAAAAACAAGAGAGTGTAACCAGTTACTGTTAATGCACTTTACTCTCTGACAGATCTAAATGTACAAACCTTTGCTGTTCTAGAAGCTGAGATGCTATTATGAGTTAGTATGTAAAATGTATTTTGGCTTATTTGGTCTTTTGGCTTATTTTCTGGGCAGCCAGCAAGTAAAAGTTGATTTTAACAGAACATGGGCCACTGACTGTAGATTTATTCACGTGTCTGGATGATTGATAGTTAGAGCTAACTACTGTCTCTTCTGTACATATATTTTCTAGACAGCTTGCTCCTGTTTTGCATGCTTCAGTGATGTTACACAGTTGCCGCTGTCATAAATATTCTCTAACAACCATGTTTGTTGCTTACCTGGCTTACTGAGAATACCATTTGCACCTTGGATTGTGAAAAAAGTGGCTTCTTATTCACTCTCCATTCTTTCTTGTTTTTGCCATTAATCTCTTACAGGTTGTATTTTGTTTGCCTTGTGAATGAATAGATAAAAACTGTAAATCAGTGATTTATTCTTTGATTGTAATAGAATATAAAGTAAGTTTTCAGCACAGTATTGGAGAGTCTAAAACTGTAATCAACAGGAGTTTATTACTGTACATTATTCTGTTAAATTATTTGCAGGACAAACTTGCCTCTGTTCCGCGGTGTTTCAGACAGTTCGTTTCAGTCATGCTTTTAAAGGATGATGAGTATGGTGAAACGAGAGAAAAATTTTGATTAAAAAAAGGTCTTTCTCAGGACCATCCAGGAAAGCTGGTTCTGCCAAAGAAAGCAGTTAAGTGGGACTGTCCAAACAGTTATCACCTCTGATGTTTCTTGCAGTGAAATGAGCGTTGTATTGACCTGACTCCGTTACCTGACTGTCAGGTTTCACAGTTCCTGTCTCCCTAAGCCCCATTAGGGCTGTTTGCTCTGTAACAGATGTTAGTTCCGTATCTCATTTTCAAAAGACATGACCAGTGAAGGAGGAGCTGGCAACTGCCTAAAAGGCTAATGTAGTGGTGCCGTAAGAAATATCCTGTTGGTTCTTGTAAAATAATTTCTTTGATTTTAGCTGCCTTCAGCAGCTGTTCTGGGATTCTGACAGTTCAAGACAGAAAGAAATGCACATTCATGACCAACTGACATATTTCAGAATGGCTATTTAGTCAATTATTTCTCTGACTAGAGTAAGGAAGGGTTGGCACTTTGTAGTCCTATCTTCAGATATTTCGCTATAGATTTTGTACAGAAAACATACCCAGTGTCTCTTTCATGCAGTTAAACTGCTGTAGCCTGGAGAGGGAAATATGAAACTGGGTTTTCTGTCATGTACTTATCCAGGTAGATTTTCCAGTAGGTTTACTTTTGCCATTCTTAAAGCTCTTGTAGAGTGTGTATCGAGTTAGGAAATGTTTTTACCATGAAAGCAAAGCTGAGACTTGACATAAAATGTTTTATTTCAGAATCTGTGTTGAGTTACAAGTATTCTTGGAACACGGAGAAACAGCTCACGTATACAACATGAAGGCAAATTTGAGCAATAATAAGGGGTTGTGCTTACAACCAACTACTTTTCAAAAGCATACAAAGATCAAGATACAATAGTTAAAACAACAAACACAATCCAGGCATAAGGGGTGATTAATTAGATTTTGAGGCAGAGCCTGAATTTCACCGTTGATATTTTTGCTATAAAGGCTGCAACATTGGCCTCAGAGGATTTTAAAAGCATGTTTTAACAAAGCAGAATCTCTTAGGAGTTGTTGGAAAATACGGAGAACCAGGGTTTTGATTTGCTTCCCCACTACCCCTAGTTTTATAATGTTCAACCTTGAGAGACTTTTAAAACTGGAAGTTTATACAGATGACATGGAAAAAGGCAATGAGAGCATATTAGAAACTCCAGCTTTTTACTTAAATAGTAACAAATATTGAAAGAACAAGCTCTTTGGTCCTCATCAGCTGAATTTAGACTGATACAGCCAGTATTCACAAAGGGATTTTTGAAGTAGGTTAAATAAGAACTGCCTAATGAAAAAAATGCACTAGTTTGAAATCAGTCAATTTAATTACTGTGTTTTATGAAGGCCATTACCCATTGCTGATTACTAGGGTGATAAAATCTTTAAGCTTTGGTAGCCTCCATAGGGGGTGAGCCGATCTAAGTAGAGCAAAGTCCAGTCATTATCACCCTAAATACTTGTGTTTCTCATTACAATATTCATTACTTCAGGTTACTGTGAATGCTTTGAGGTCTTTATGTAAGCACTGGTTTCTTCTCCCGTAGAAAAATAATGTTGTACTGATAAGTTTAAATCAAACATTTAAATACTGGTACAGTAAAAAGAAAGTCTATATCCCAGTATATAAATGCATACATTTATGGCTGTGAGTACCTACGTATATTCATCTTCATGACTGTGTGCTTATTTCTGTAGTCTACTGCTAGTTGGATAGGAAATGGAGACAGATATCTGTTGTCTTGTTTTTTTTCAGTCTGTTTTGGTACTTAAATGAGCTTCTTCACAGCAGACTGGAATGGGGCTTAACATCCCTACTCACAATCTGTTATGAGGGAAGTGTTTTTCAAGAGGAAATTTGAGCTATGAAGTAACTGAACTGACTTAACCCAAGACCAGCAGATGAGGGCTGCAGCTGTTTGTCTCCATGCCAGCCTTGGGCCTCTAGCTTCCCTTTCCCTGCTGCCATTTGCTGGTCTTGGTGTGTTGCTGCACCTCTAAATCATCTTTGTTGTGGCCTCCTGGCTGACAAAGCAGCTTCATGAAACCAGTTCTACTCTGAGGAGTACTTCAACATTGTTTCCCCTCTGCTTTAAAAATACCTGTATTTTAAAAGACCATCTGAAACGTACCCATCAATGAGAGGTGTGGGTCTGGGCCGCTGGGAGGTGAGGCCAGCCTGCAGAAGGAGACTGAAGAGCTTGGTGTAACTACCTGTGGAGCTCAGAGCCTGGAGAAATACGTGTGGTTCTTGTATTTCTGGGAGCCAGAGATTACTGCCAGAAAGCGAGAACTTGTGAAGCTGAGAGCAAGGCTGTCACTGGAGCACATAACTGCAGGTTGGCCACGTCTTCAGTCTATTGAGAATATTTCAAACTACCGTGAGGATAAAGTTCCAAATAAGCAGGGACAGTGGGAACACACAGCTTCGCAGTGCTTTTATGTGATTTAGCAGTAGGTCAAACCTGGCATACAGGATCACTTTGCCTTCCTGATGTACGCTTGCTCTTAGTAAAGACAGTGTTTTCTTCTGGTTTGCTGTAAATGAGTTGTAAATAAATGAGTATGGAATTTCACCTTCATTTTAGTACAGGAAGATTACTCCTTAAAACTGAAGAAGAAAGTACAAGATTTTTACCAAAGATACCATCTGTCTCATTTGTTGATTACACAATAGGGTTAAGCAGGCAGGAGTGAATACAGCTGAAAAAAGGGTCTAGATATTCACCCTAAAACTTAAATTGATTCTATATCTGTACCTTAAGATAATACCTTACCTCAGAGGATTTCACAGGGTGAAAAGATATAAATTTCCAATATGGTACAGATATTTTTATAAGAATTCCTCCAGCCCTTGTCACACGAAGTGAAAAGCTTAAAATCAACCAACCAACAAAAATCTGGCTCCAGTCCTTTTTATTCATCTGCACACTACTTTTAAAGGCAGCGTATGTTTCCTTTTCCCTTGCAAAGGCCCAGATTCTCCCCCTGCAGAGAGGATCAGAGAGAACAAGCCACATGTGACAGTAGTTAATCATGTAGCTTAATGCACTATTAGAAGGCACTCGGATAACGAAGCGATGAGAGCAGCAGAAGAAAAGCTGTGAGAGATCATTCCCTTTGCACAGAAAGCCTGCAGGAATAGGAGAAGGGAGGGTGGTATGTAATCTTCCTACAGGTATTTTCCTGCTGGAAAACAGTGTAAAGGACAAGAGAAAGAAGAAAAGGATCTATCTGATTGTATGAATCTGTCCACTGCACATTAGTGGGGGCTTCACTAGTAGCTCCTCAGTTATTGCTTCTCCTGAAAACCTTTGAATAAGCTCAGTGGAAAAGATAATCAGGGCCCAGGTTTTTTGTGGTAGATGTCCATGAGGCAGTGCAGACAGTGAATGCCTATGCTACTCTGCCTTGTTCTGGATCTGCACCCTGGAAAACTGATGGGGAACAGAGCTGAAGAAAATGCATGCCAGTAGTTTCGTGGAATGTTTATTTTTAAGTATCTAGTTAGTCATTTGTGTAATATTTTCTCTGAAAGTTCTTACCCCCTTTCTGATATGAGTCTGGAAAATACTCATAGCTTCAAGTAACGTGGAGTGTGGAAGGGAAAGAGTAACAAATGCAAAATTTAGTTTAAACTCAGTCTGCCTTCAGCAATTTGCAAGTTTAATTGAAATGCATGTGCTATCATTGTGTTGTTAAACACTTCTGAAACAAGAGCCATTTCTAGAATTAATTTTCTTTATGATTTTTCTGTGGTTTCAACCATTCACATCCAATAGCAGATTTCGTTTTGGGAATCCTTAATTATGTCTTTAATTTTTTTTATGGTTTGCAAAATGGTATGTGTTTAAAACATGGAAAAACTATGTAATTAATGACTTGAAAGGTAATGATTACACAAAAATACCCAGTGAGGAAAGCTGTTCACTAATACATTGTATTCAGTAGCTAAAATTCCATATGCAGTTTTTAATTTCAATGTAAAATATATCTTTGAGTGGTTATGCCTGAAATGAAGAAAAAACAGTGCCATTTCATGGATGAGCTTCTGCAGGTAATGGAATGCATGCAAAACAAAAGGGAAAGCAGCAATCCTCATGGAAACAAACAGTAACAAAAAAAATAGAGCAGTTCATACTGCTCTTCAGGTGGGAGTTCTTTGGCTGTCTGGGAGCCAAAAAGCAGTGGAAACAAAACCAAGCTGAAGACACTGTGGTGTTTCCACTCTGAGGCAGTGCTCCTTCATTCAGCTGGGCCTCCATGACAACGCCTTTACCAGTGCAGTTACCTGACAGGCTGAAGCTCTTGTAGTTCAAATAAAAATGATCAATATAGTTGTCAGTCAAAAAAAAAAGAAAAAAAAAAAAAAAGAAACCGTGGATATTGGAAAGAACAACAGATTGAAAACTCTCTACATTCCAGTTTTGATCCATTTGGCATTTTTACATTTTGTAATGCCGTGGTAAGAACAGATTGTAGAATCTTAGAATGCTTTGGATTGGAGGAGACCTTTAAGATCATCTGGTTCTAACCTCCCTCTAGACCAGGTTGCTCAGAGCCCCATCCAGCCTGGCCTTGAATGATTCCAGGGAGGGGGCATCCACAACCTCGCTGGGCAACCTGTTCCAGTGTCTCACCACCCTCACAGTAAAGAATTTCTTCCTAATATCTACTCTAAATCTACCCTTTTCCAGTTTAAAGCCATTTCCCCTCATCCTGTCATACATGCCCTTATGAAAAGTCCCTCCCCAGCTTTTCTGTAGGCCCCCTTCAGGTACTGGAAGGCCGCTATAAGGTCACCCCATAGGGTTCTCTTCTCCAGGCTGAAGAGCTCCAGCACTCTCAGCCTGACCCCCTAGGAGAGGTGCTCCAGCCCTCTGATGATCTTTGTCGCCCTCCTCTGGACCTGCTCCAACAGCTCCACGTCCTTCTTGTGCTGGGGGCCCCAGAACTGAACACAGTACTCCAGGTGAGGTCTCATGAGAGCAGAGTGGTGGAGCAGAATCCCTTCCCTTGACGTGCTGGTCATGCTTCTCTTCATGTAACCCAGGATACGGCTGGCCTTCTGGGCAGCAAGCCCGTCAAATCCGTTGTTCTCCAGTTTGGCGATTAGGATGTTGTGCTGGGCCGTGCCAAACGCTTTGCACAAGTCCAGGTAGCTGATGTAAGTTGCTCTTCCTTTATCCACTGATACTGTAACTGTAAATCATAAAAGGCCACCAAGTTTGTGAGTCATTATTTGCCCTTGGTGAAGCCATGTTTGTACCACCAGTCGCCTCATCCTTATTTTCCATGCACATCAGTAGGTCCTTCTGAGGGTTTCTGCTCCATGATCCTGCCAGGGACAGAGGTGAGACTAACCGTCTTGTAGTCTCCTGGATCTTCTTTTTTTTTCCCCTTCTTGAAAATGAGGTCCCCTTCTCCAATCAGTGGGAATAATATAGCTCTGGTCTCTTTTAACCCAAGATAATATACTTTGGTAGAGCAGGGATTATGTGATCATTTAATTCAAGACTCAGACAAAAAAAAAAATTACAGGAGTTTTCCATGACTTTT
Organism: Tetrao urogallus; assembly: GCF_951394365.1. Taxonomy (NCBI): domain Eukaryota; kingdom Metazoa; phylum Chordata; class Aves; order Galliformes; family Phasianidae; genus Tetrao; species Tetrao urogallus. Next base: position 27,753,458 of record NC_136820.1, on the reverse strand, counting down.
CTCTGACTTCTGTGTCTCAGGACTAGGATCCTTATGGGAGGTGAATGATGGGATGTGTACCTCCTTCTCTTAACTCTGAATGTTATTGCTGCTTAGGACACCGCCTCTTTCATAGAAAAATGGGTAGGTGCTCTGAAGCACAGCAGATGCTCTTTCTTCTCTTGTAGCCATCGAATTATGCTAAATCTCTCTTCTTTCCAAGGATCTAAAGAGGTCAGTAGTTGCTGCCATTGGAAATATCACAAGGAGATCCATAGGAGAGGACGACCACAAAATGCCTGGGAAAGGTGCTGAAGTATTACATGGAAATGCTTACGGCTTAAGAATAGTCTATAAACTGATAGTTTAAAGTTTCTTATTTTAAAACTATGAGGTGATCTAGGGAAACAAAAGCAGCTGACATTTCACCGTTGTCATCTCTTTCAAGAATCTTGTGGTTACTCAGTGTTTTGTCTTCTGTAGTCAATACCAAATGCAGCTTGTTGATACACTAATTGAGGGGAGAAAAATCTGTTTGTTTGGATATCTGTCTTCCTAGTTAGTTTGGGAGAGTCTGAGCCAACTCTGATATTACAGGCTGAAATGTGGTGTTGTCTACAATTAAAGATACTTCCCACTTTCTTGCTTTCTTTTTCATAAGCCCTATCAAGTTCTAATCCTTCAGGCTGAAACCAGGCTGAAATGTTCTGAAATTGCTGTTTGCTTCCAGCACAAGTTCTGTGGGTTGTTTTTTTTAAAAAAAAATTTTTTTTTTTTTTTTTGAGAAAGATTAAAGACAGTGTCATAAAGCAAAATGAATAACATGCTTAAATCAAGGGAGTCAAGCCTAACTCTTGACATTTCCTATCTTTGAAGTGTTAAGAGTCTGCAGTCATAATGTTCTGTTAACATGCATTTGTGTGTCATGTATGTATAATTTACAGACTGCATTTTAGTCTGTTCTCCCGGTAGCCTGGCATCAAGATGACTGCTAGAGACAAAGAGGACTGACTTTAGAGAAGAATTAATAGGCATTCAAACACTTGAATTCGTATGTAGAAACTTTATACAGTGCATCTTTTCTCATTACATGTAAGTTATTAAAATAACACCATTGTTTGTTTTGTATTTGAAACAGAGTTTACCATTAAATATGCAACAATTTAGCAGCTGCTGTTCTCCTTGGAAGGAAAACTTGAATTTTGCTGAAAATCTGTTCTGTTTCTGTTAGAAATTAAGCTCTTTTTTTTTTCCCCCCCTATATAAACTAATATTTTGTCTTTTTACTCTGGCAGTACTAGTTAAATCAGACTCTGGTGAATTGCAAAGAAATAAATCACAACAGACATTAATCTAGATGAGGGCTAAGTAATTAACTCCATAGAAGCTTGGTGTATACTGTGTCTGTGACACTAGACTAACTGCTGTGCATAGAATAAATGCAGTATTTAGGCTGCCTATGGGATTCCACCCCTTCAATTAAGTAAACAAATATATATAGAGCTACTCTGGAGTGTATCCTTTGTGGTCTAAACACTGTATCTTATTAAAATCATCTGCATGCAGTATGTGGGGTTTGAGTTCCTGCCAGTGGTTTCATCCATTGTTAACAGTGATGCTCGGCTCTCCCAAGAGTTAAATACAGTGGTACCATAGTTATGTGAAAAGGGTGCTCTTGGTTACTTTGGTGGCCATTTCCTTGCACATTACCTCCCACTTTGTTTCCATCCATGTGTGTGGCATAGGGTGTTGCCTGGAAAAATATAGGCTTTTTCAGGAAAAAAGAAATCCATATAGGTTGAGAAAAACGTCAGAGACATTCTGGAATGGATTCTGTGGGGCAAGAGCAGGGCCAGAATAGGTGCATGCCTGCCGACTTTGTGTGCATGCCTATCGAGGTTCTTCACATTTACATTATGTATCTGTTTTCACCTCAGTGTCAGTGATAAAATATCTGCTGAACTCTGGAAGATCAGATCACTTGTTTAAAGGAGAACTGCTATTCCTGTTTCTGATCTGTAAGCATGATGATCCTCATCCTGCAAGGCCCTTACATTTACCCAGAGAGTTAGACTGATCATCTGTCCTGCTTTGCAGAAAAGACCAAGCTACAGCTATTTCAGTGGTTGTATCTTACCATCATACAAACATTTTTACCTACAGTGTCATAAATACATCCAGACATTGTTAATCCACTGCACAAAGTGTTTGCAACAGATTTCTTTTCAATCCAGTGTGTAATTTTAGAGGGTGATATGGATGATACAGGCTGACAAAATTCTGCCTAGGGAAAATGGCAAGAATGATATTCTCCTGAAGCTGCATTTATTTGATGGCGCTATTAAACTGAGAGAATATAAAAATGGTGATAAGCCACACACAGAGATAAATTAGTGTGAATTTTAAGATTTCAGTCATTAAAATTAATTTACTCGCTAGAAAACTTGCTGTTTTTCACAAACTCAATATTCTCATGTTTTAATTAGCTAGCTCTTCAAAGAGTGATTAAACAGCCTTTGTCAAAAAATATAATAGTAACAGAACATTTCAGAGATGAGAGGAGCATTAATTTTCATATAGTTTTTGTTCTCCTCGTTTAACATAAGATTTTCTTGCTCATGCAGCTTTGCCAAAGTGGAGACGAGTGAATAGGATTCTCTGTAAGGCCAGCCTTTACCTCCAAAGAGCAGAAAGCATGAATGCAGTGAGTGAAAGATACATGTTAATCAGAAAGCTCCTGATCTCTAGGAGCACGGTGACTAGCTATAAAAACCTGTCATGTAACTTAGGTCAGAAAAGGGTTTTCTAGATGCAAAACCAAGAAAATAAAGCACTGTACTTATATAAAACATTGGAATGGGTCACAGATTTTTGACTTGGGAGCCTCTATCACCCTTGAAGTGTTGCTTGGACCACCGTGCAGGCTCGTCTGCAAGCGTCTAATTGAAAACAGTGTGTGGCTGCAGACCACATACATTTGGCAGATTGCTCCGAGTCGTGGTGTAACGGTTCATTTTCAGATTCTCCTTTTACACCTGTGTTCACGAAACGTGTGTGTTAGAGGTGATTATAGATCGTTTGGGTTGGAAAAATGCACTCCTCCAGATTAACCCAGGAGTCAGAGACATTGTTTAGAAAGGTCTTCCCACTGCTATTTTTCCTTTGAGCTATCAGAACTCCAGGTAAAGGTGAAAAAAAAAATGTAATTATTAACCTGGTGCTCTGGATTGCACAATACTTTCACCCGTAATCAGCACTGCAGTTTGTGAACCGGTATCACAATGACAGGTAAATTGACCGTGAGGTACAGTCATTAAAAAGAAATACAATAGGTTGAATATGGGCTACTGTGCTCCCTTTGATGGTTTGGGAAGCTGGCTTCTCCAAAGGGAGGCTGCTGCTCTTGAAATTGCTGTTGCATTTTCCCCTTCTCAGGAGAGCCCGCAGCCCTCACAGAACAGTGGTGCTGGACAAGAGCATGGAAGGATGAAGGCAGAGAGAGTTGTCCATTCCCATACCAAAGATTTAGAGGCTCCAGGAAATGCACTCAGCCAGGAATAAAGTGAAATATCCTCAATGAATAATTCATGCCCTGGAAAGTGGTTTTTCAGGGAAACTGAAGCTATACTGAGATTTGGACAAATTGAGCTGAAACACTTTCAGCAATAAAAAAGATGGATAGGAGGGGAGTACACTGAAAAACTTGAAATATCTTATTTCAACTTCCTGGATATTCAGGGTTGGATTATTTTTTTGTTTGGTCTAGAAAATATATATATATATTTTTAATAGACAAAAATTAAAAGAGAAGATGTTACCAGAAGGTATTTAATGATCAGAAAATGAAATTAAATTTATGCTGATTTGTGTCTTCAGGCACTGTATTTCTGTTGTTTTTCTGCTTGCCTGGGGAGCTTAGCACTAGCAAGCACAGCTGGCAGTGTCAACAGGTGTCTCTTCTTGAGCACAAATAACCCCTTCCCGAGTTCTGCATTAAGATTTTAAGGGTAGTAATGCTCAGGGAAGTTCCTAAAAGCACGGTTTCTGTAGAAACGTAGGGACATGCAGCTCGTATTTGGATTATGTCTGGTGTATGGATTGGAAGCTCTGCAATCTGAGGATATCTCTGCCTTGACAAAAAGGTAGAGAAGGCTGTTCCTGGTGACACCCCTGTTAGTGCTGCTCCCTGTGACTAGCTTGCCTTGGGAGCCCTAGGAAGGGAGAGAACTCCCATGTTCTCTTATCAGAATGCATGTATGCCATCTTCTTAGTCAGTACTAGTTTCAAGGAGAGCACATTTATGATTCAGGGCTGGAGAACTGGCAGGTAAGTGATGTGCTCGGCTGGAGCTCGGGTAGCACAGAATGGCCTCAGAAGTTTCATATATCCAAAGGCTCCTGCCCTTCCACTCCCTGTGAGGAGCTGTACTCTCCCATGAGGCCTCTCCTCTGCCTCTTCTTCTCTGAGCTGAACAAACCAAGAGACCTCAGTCTCTCTTCATATGCCTTGCTTGCCTAGATCCTGCACTATCTTCATAACTTCCTTTAGATGATCTTCACTATAAAGTTTTATGTCCTTGTATTGCGGTGCCCAAAACTGTAGACAGTTGCTCTTAAGCATTGTTGCTTCTAAGCATTGTTGCTTCTAAGCATTGTTGCTTCTAAGCCTGCTATAACTACGTGGCTCTGAAAAGGTGAGTAGAAAAATATTAACCTTCTGCAGCTGGCCTGTGTGACCCAACCAGATAAATCCCGTCAGCTCAACACATTATCACCAAAATTGAAGAGGTTGAGATTAAAGTTAGAGACCAGAGGCTTCTGACTTACCAGAATGCAGCCACCTCTGGCTGTTGGGAAGGAGACAAATGAGAATGGGGAGATCTCCTTATATACTTGTATAAGCCTTATGTCACTGCATCCCATCACCTCACTTTCTAAGCACCTTTTATTCTATTCTGTTCAGTCAGTGGTTGCCTTCCTATAGTACCTGTGCGTGTGGCAGACCCAGGGAAGCACAAGTTGGGTAAGGTTCACATGGGTATGATGTTATTCGTCCCTAATAAGATAACCTGGTAACTGTAGCACGTCACAAGAATAGTTAGGAGTCCACTTGGTGTTACTGTCTGGAACAGAGCCTGAGCTCGGTGAAATTGCCAATCCACCACTCCAGTATTTGGCAGTAGCTGTGGCTGCTGCATACTGGTCCTTGTGTGCAGTGCAAGGGGCTGCACTGAGCTCGCTTTGCTTGGGAGTCTCAGGTTGCTGGTTGGGAGGTGCTGCCCAGGGCGTGCTTCCTTTTCAGAAGCTTTACTGACACTTTTTCTCACCAGAATGTGTGTATCTAAAATCATAGTAATGGAGGCGGTGGACAAATTAATTCTGAGAGTTTGCATGACATAAATCAGCTTTTGAATATCATCGAGTAGCAGTTTGTGAACTGGTTGAAATGACAAAATGTTATGTGTGTATGATGTTTAGTATGTTACAGGTCACTGATCACTTATCAAACAGTTACAGATACCCATTTCATAGATACTGAAGTGCTTTTGGAAGATATTTCATGGATTTTAATTGAGGGTTCTCACAAGATTAGAGTGATAGAAAGAAAATGTTGATTGTTGAGAATGAAAGAACCTCAGATGTCCCAAGTTAAGTGGCTTCACCCAATAAAAAAATGAATCATCATTTCAGCATCTTGCTAAAATGTTTTCTTGCATTACCTGTAACCAGCTGAGCGCACGTAACTTCACAAGCAGGAGCAGGTTTGTGTGGCTGCATAAACTTGTAGTCACACTTGCAGCCTGAACTCTTTTGATATTTTAAAAGCTGGATAGAAGACCGAACAACTCCTAACGTCTGAACAGACAAAGTTTGGCTTAAGTCACCACACTGCTTTGGTAATACTGGTTTTCCTCATTAGAATTGCTATCTGATGCAACCTAAATACACTGTGGTATTTAAGCTAAAGTGGTGTGAGTAATTCAGTTAATTAATTAGCTGCAGGTAGCGCTTACGTTCCCTTGTGAAGGGATCAAAGGAGAACACTAAATAACATTTATTTTCTTGTTCTGCTCCGTAGCAGTCAGTTCATTCGAATAACCTTATGACCCAAATGTTAATATAACTTATTATATTACCTTATGCTTTGGTGAACATTTCCACTCTGCGTAGTGATTATGACTGCTGGAACTCAACACATGCTGCTTTGGAGTAACTGAAAGTGGACAGAGAAATGGCATATGAGTAAGAAACGCCTAAACAGCTCTAAGTCCCCATCCTTCTCCTACAAATTTATTTTCTTCCACCCTTGCCCTGGGATTTGCAGTATAACTACTGCATCAGGAAAGCTGAAATGAGGAGTTTGGTCCACAGAGGGACACGGGCCTTCAGCATTTATCAGTGTGAGCATGCCCAGCTGAAGGAACTTTAATTGACAGCGACTGGGAGCATTAATTCATACAAGAATTTGGAGTTTGTGGATGCTTTTGTTTTTGTTCGTGGTCTTTTGCCTTATAACTTGCGTGGTTCAGCATTAGGGACTTCTTAGAAAGAAGAATAAAAGTCTGTTTTCCCTTGACTTGACTCTGCATCCCTGAGGGATTTAGATTAGAGAGGTTTGTTCTACTATCAGACTATTAGCAGAACTCTCCCTTTCTTGAAGGCATGATGCAATGTGTGAGATTAAATAAGGTAAAATAAAACAAAGATCTAAGTAATTAGATTGCATGTGGACACAGTGTTTTCATCTGTGTGCTAACGGTCTTCACTTAAATCACTGTTTTGTGATTTGAGGCATTAAAAAAGGCCTGAGCCCTTCTGAAGCTGTTAGTTAGCCATACTGCATATCTACGTTTGCAGGGAGGAGGTTCAGTTTTCAGTCTGTTGTCATTTGGGCTTTGATTTATTTGTCTGTGGCCATGCTGTGGTGTAAAGGGAATTAAATTATTGCATTGTAATAAATACATTCTTTTTTTTTCCCTTTTGATGTATTATCATCTTGAGCCACTTAATACAATGTAAAGCCATTTGGGATTTAAAAAGACAACAAGAAATGAGGCTTTATTAAATTCGCAGAATCCTTTGCCTAATATATTGTTCCACTTTAACGATTTCACTACTCGACATGACTGAGGCTTATTTCATGTTTTCATTCAGTTTGACAAATGACAGTGCTATGCACATCATGAGAAAGAAGGTCTTTTAGAACACCAGCAGTGGTAACATAGAATTTGATGCACAGATGGCTTGGGCTTCATCTGTAATGGAAGGATCTTCGCATCATCTCTCAGCTTACTCTGCAGGCGTTTGTATAGGCATGTGTGTGACCAAACCTTTGCTATGGGTGCTTGTGTGTTGGTGAAGTGACCTTCATCTTGATGTTAATGTTTCCTTCTGTTTAATGTTCTTCAAAGAACAGAGCTTTCTTTCAACTGAAGGCCACAGCAGATCCACGTGTGTGTGTGTGTGTGTGAAAGGCCTGTCAGCCTGACATCAGTGCCAGGGAAGGTCATGGCACAAATCCTCCTGGGAGAGACCCGGCTCGTGCGCAACGTCCACGGGATCAGGCCCAGCCAGCATGGGTTCATGAAAGGCAGGTCGTGTTTGACCAACCTCATCTCTTTCTATGACTGGATGACCAGACAGGTAGATGAGGGAAAGGCTGTTGATGTAGTCTACCTAGACTTCAGCAAAGCCTTTGACATGGTCTCTCACAGTATCCTTCTGCAGAAACTGGCTGCCCGTGGCTTGGACAGTTTTACCCTCTGTTGGATGAGGAACTGGCTGGAGGGCCGTGGTCAATGGAGTGACGTCTGTTTCAAGTGGTGTCCCCCAGGGGTCGGTGCTGGGGCCCATCCTGTTTAATATCTTCATTGACGACTTAGATGAAGGGATTGAGTGTACTCTGAGTAAGTTTGCAGATGACACCAAGTTGGGAGGTTGTGTCGATCTGCCTGAGGGCAGGGAGGCCCTGCAGAGGGATCTAGATAAGCTGGATCGCTGGGCTGAGATGAATGGGATGAGGTTTAACAAGGCCAAGTGTCGGGTCCTGCAATTTGGCCACAACAACCCTATGCAGCGTTACAGGCTTGGGGATGAGCGGTTGGATGACTGTGAAGAGGAAAGGGACCTGGGAGTGTTGGTTGATGCTCAGCTGAACGTGAGCCAGCAGTGTGCCCAGGTGGCCAAGAGGGCCAACGGCATCCTGGCCTGCATTAGAAATGGTGTGGCCAGCAGGAGCAGGGAGGTGATCATCGCCCTCTACTCAGCACTGGTGAGGCCGCACCTCGAGTACTGTGTTCAGTTTTGGGCCCCTCACTACAAGAAAGACATTGAGGCCCTGGAACGTGTTCAAAGGAGGGCAACAAAGCTGGTGAGGGGTCTGGAGCACAGGGCTTATGAGGAGTGGCTGAGGGAGCTGGGATTGTTCAGTCTGGAGGAGGCTCAGAGGAGACCTCATTGCCCTCTACAACCTCCTGATGGGAGGTTGTGGTGCAAAAGGGTCCGGCCTCTTCTCCCAGGCAAATAGTAGGACCCGAGGAAATGGCAGGAAGTTATACCAGAGGAGGTTTAGGTTGGACATTAGGAGAAACTTTTTCTCTCAGAGAGTGGTCAGGCACTGGAATGGCTGCCCAGGGAGGTGGTGGAGTCGCCGTCCCTGGCAGTGTTCAAGAGGCGCCTGGATGAGGAGCTACGAGAGATGGTTTAGTAGCTTGTGGTACTAATAGGAATGGGAGGGTGGTTGGACTAGATGATCTTGCAGGTCGTTTCCAACCTTGCAATTCTGTGATTCAGTGAAAGGGATGGCTGCCTCCCATGGTTTGCTCCTGGAACTGTGGTCTCCATTCCAGAAGTTAAAGAGAAGAATGCAAAAGTGGAAGGTGGAGGTACATTAAGGGCTGGTAGCTTTCACACAGATTTTTTTGAGTCAAAAAACACAGGTGTTTTTTGGTCTGCAACATCAGTAAATATTGAGCTGTATTATATTCAATATTTCAGTAGGCAAAACAAAGCTACTGTATGCCTGACCTTCATATAACATGGCTGAGTCATTGGTATGTGTCCTATATGTGGGAAACTTTAAAACATATGCTAGATCGTTGCCTGTAATATTGGCTGTAGAGGCAAAACTAGATGCATAGCAGTTGAAAATCTCATTGACTTCATTGAGATACAAGGAGGTATTGCAAATACCCATCCATGCAATCAACTCTGGACTTGCAGCAGTGTACACACAGGGTTAACATTAGGCTTTTATGCAAGTTCTTGCCCAAATCGGGCTTCCCAGTTTGTGTAAATCACTTTTGCTCAGTCTCCAGCCATATAGACCGCTGTAGGGAAGGAAGGGGGTGAGAACGATTTGCTTGAATTCCAGTGTGGACCATCTCAGTTTGTGCTGTCTTCAAGAAATTGTAGTGTTGGATCCAGCTAGAAATGACTGCTATTTTGTCATATCACTACTGTGTTTTATCAGGAAGTTCCGCTGTGGGTTACAGGCTCCTCTTGAAGCCTGATGTTCAAGAGCTCTTCACCAGAAACATCAGTGCTATTGAATGGAAACGGATCTTACGAGTCAATTTCAAAACAGATGCTGGCGGGGCAGTCTCCAGTTGGTTTTACGTTCCCCTTAGAGCACACTTCCTCATGGTAAATTCCTTAACGTAGAGGAGGGTAACTAAGATAGCAGAATATATTTATTTTAATAAGAGCTTTAATGAACTTCAGGAACATGGTTTCAGTACAGCGTTGTAAAAGCACTGTTACCTTGTACACACTGACCTCGGTCCTGCAAACAATTACTCTTGGCCATGTGTGTGCTGTGAAACGCATATGGATGTGTCACAGAGAGCGAGCTTGGGGTAGTCTGGAAAATCAGAAAGGTTAACAGAGGGGTTCTGCGACAATGCTTACGCAAAGCACTCCTCCCCAGAACCCTGCAGAGAGAGAAGCTTTTCTCTCTGCCACCGGAGCTGGATGGGAGAAGAGTGGCTTTGTGCCGGGATGGGGCAGCGCTGCGGGCTGACATGGCCGGCCATGGGCTTTCATCCCTGTGCTGTCTCTCCGCAGCTGGCGGTGCCGCACAACGACGAATGGACGCGCTTCGCTCGGACCCTGGTGGAGATCCGCGCCAACCGGGCGGACAGCGAGGAGGAGGGGGCGGTGGAGCTGGCGGCATAGAGGAAGAGGAGGAGCGGCCTTCCCTGCCGACTGTCGTGCTGTGGCTGCCGATGCCAGCGTGCGTGCCAGTACTGCTCAGAGCATTCCATGCTAATCACACGGCTTTACACGGGGCTGAAAAAATCCAGAGCATTTTCATACTTTATATTTCTGTCTGAAAGGTAAGAAAGAAAAGACAAATCAACCCTTTATGGGTTTAGTTGTTGCCTTTTAACTACTTAGTAGCTGTATTTAATGGTTAGGAACCCCTGGTTAAGCTTGTGCTCACATTGCCCTTCTGGCGTAGTCCTATTAAATCCATATGAAGCCAGATATGATTATGTGCAGATGTGGTGTGCTTCACTGTATGGGACTGGGCCAAAGGCTTTAGATGTGGTGTTTCACATGGTGACTTACATTATGAATGGATGTACTATACGAAAGTTGCTGCTCCTTATTTATTGCGGTGTGCTGCATGGAACATATTTATTTGAAAGCATTAAAATAAACGATCCTAAAGCATGTGCATAATGAGAGAACTGCATTGTCTGTGTGCTGCTGTAGAGGTTACATTAAAGTCCACGTAACAATTACAGTACATCAGTTGTGCTTAAGATGTAAGATCTATAAAGGTTGGCTTGAGTGGATGGAGTGCGTTTCCTTTCCTCTTTTTAAGACGCCCATTATTTCTAGGCACTTTAACAATATTTCAAATACAGTTGGTCACTGATACTTGTCATGCAAGTTAACACTAACAGTCTGACAAAGGGTTGTGGTTCCCGAGTATGACACTAGCGTTGCCAATAAAATGTATCCAGCCTGTTCTGTTGCAGTGTGGTTAATCCTTCCCTGCCAGCAGCGCTCAGCACATTCATTACTGGGCACTGGGAAACAGGGCTTTGCCGGCTTGCAGAGCACTACTGCAGCTGCTGTGTGAGCACACGGAGGTGCAGGACTGGCCAGCCATGGCCTTGGTGCAACAGATTCTCTGCAGCTGTTACAGAACAAACTAATCCATGCCAGCTTCTAGGTTTGGTTTCCTCCCCAACCCTACTGTGCATGGTTACCTGCACACATAACACAGCACTGTGCTGCTGTATGAACGAGAAGAAAAGGAATAAGGAAAAAAGGTCTTCAGAGTCAGTTTGTGGTAGGAGACAAGGAAACATTCTACTTAACAAGGAATTCATGGCCGGAGCAAGGCAGCAGGGCACAGGCTGAGGGATGTGGCAGGCTGCTGGCAGTACAGCATTGCAGTGTCCCCTGGGCAGACAGGTGAGCCATCACAGCAGGAAGCACTGGAAGTCAGGCAGTAACAATTCTGTGCGTTCCCAGGGAAGCACATCTCCATGCAGTTCAGGACTGTATTGGCTAATGCCATCCAGGGCCAATCACATTCTGAACCATGGGCTGGGTTCCTCAGATTGGGATGTCACATCCCTATGCCTGCAGACACAGGACCTGAAACAGTGCACAGTGGTGTCAGCTATCAGAGTCAGCCCTATGGAAGCACACACACGCATGCACGTGTCCATCAGAGCCTGTTACAGGCCAAGGGTGCTCTGCCCATCACCCTTGCACAGCAAACCCACACCCAAGTGTGTGTACCTGTATGGGAACTGCTGGGTCACAGCCTGAACCTCTGATTGAGCACCTGAGGAGAGCGCTGAGTCAGCCAGAGGAGCACAGGTGAAGGCAATTCTCCTGTGCTGCTGGAAGGGGTGGAGCCTGGCTGCACCTCTCCTAGACCTATTTAAGAGCTGGCTACCAGTGGGGAAAGATCTTTTCTGGAGATCTGCTCTGCTGGAGTTCCATAAGTGAACCCAGGATACAGGTAAGCTTTCTATCCATTTTCTTTTTGTTACTATAATCTGCTTTGCCTAACTCTCTTGTTTATTTTGTAATTATAACAACTTAATATTCATCGATTATACAGTACCCAACATGGGTGCAGTGGGAAAGGGCTCAACCCCAGTCTGTTTCCTGTGCATCGTAAGCTGTGCACTGACAGCAGTAACTTTGCTTCTTTGTTTCCCCATTACCTTCAGTTTTTGGAATCAAAGTGAGGGGAAGTTCCATAATACCATGCAGAAGAACTTCCTTATGGTAAAGGTGATGCAGACTGGAACAGGCTGTCCAGCTGCGGAGCCCCCTTCTATGGAGATATTCAAGACCCATCTGGATGCCTACCTGCGCGACCTATTGTAGGGTACCTGCCTGAGCAAGGGTTGGACTCAATGATCTCTAGAGGTCCCTTCCAAACCCCACGACTCTATGAAGTACTCACTGCCCACACTGCCTCTGTGCATTCTTAGCTCATAAAGTGGCCTCGAGATGTGCCTCAGAAGTGCTGCACATTTCCATAGAGCAAAGCCCAAAGGGCTGACAGCGCATGCAGCAGAGGCTTGGACAACCTTGAGCATGAGAAGCATCCAAGGCCTGAGTATCACAGCAGCGCTGGTGTGGCCACATCGTGTGCTGCAGAGGCACTGAGTCTCACACCATGCTGGGGCACAGCGCTGTGCTCAGCCATTGCCCGGCGCACAGCAGAGGTGGCCCAGGTGGCCCTGTCTCCTAAGTCAGACGCAGAGCAGTTTGTCAGATACCCCATTTTTAGCACGTTGAGAGAAACCTGCCCAAGTTATTTAGGAAGCCTGTGGTACGTATGGTCATAAAAGCATCCCCACTGTCAGTCTTAAGGAACTTAAGCCAAACCCCTTTCTCAGGGACAGGCAGAAAATCCCTCAGCTCCTGCTGGGCACACAAACAGGAACAGAGGTGGCTGCCTGAGATGCCCCCAGTAGGGAACATCATCAGTATTAGAGCAGCTCTCTTTTTGGCTGACTCAGTGGGATGTGGCTGGGCTGCAGGAAGCAAACAAGGTTACCTTTTATCCTATTCTTTCCAACACTTTGCGTAACTCACCCAGAAACTCAAAGACAACAACCATCTCAACATCCCTGGGGCCTTATGTTCGTAAGGCAATCTGACTTAATCAATTTCTTGGCCTGTAAGCTTTTCAGAACTTTTGCATCCTTTTGTGTTTGGAGGAAGCTGACAGCACACAGCCAGAGGATCTCTGGACAGAACTGCTCTGAGTATCATGAGCTGGGCCGCGCATCGGAGAGGCCATCACAGACTCTTCACCATTCTGTCCCTGCTAACAGAGATGTGTCCTGGCTGCAACAGTCCAAGACATCCCATCCCATCACCAGACCGCGTCAGAAGCGAGTGGCTGCCACCTGGATGTGCACACCTAGGCTGGCACTGACCCAAAAGCACAAAAGAACAGCTCAGCACTCAGATGTCTTCCAAGAGCTGCTGCTTTCCCGTGGAAATTCTTGACAAGGTAAGTCAGGGAAAAGCAAGCGATTAATTGGAAAAACAACTCCTAAATTGCCTAAAAAATCTCCAGTGTCAAACGCAAGCAGCTCCCAGAGAAAAAGTTTAACTTTTGTGACAAGACTTAACAAAAAACCATGACAGTTAGCTTTGGAGAAATACCAAAGAAGCAGGCTTTTTACCCATTTTTGAAACAAAGGAACTGTCATTTTGGAAGACTTGAATAGATAAGGCCGAGAGGTTGCAGCCAACAGCTGCCCTGTGCTCTCTGCACAGTGCAGCCCAACTCAGAGGTACAGCTGCTGGTAAGTATCGTCTCCCTCACCTTCAGGTGTGCGAGCACTGCAGGCTGCTATTCTCATGCCTTATTTCACTGATAATTCTGAAATACAATTTAGTTGAAGTAAATAATTTTGATGACAACCCAAACACAAATGCAATATAGCAATTTCAGTATTTCAACAAATAGCAATAAAACACAGTATTACCCACCTACTTCTGCAAAGATACTGCATCCAGGCGTTTTCTCAGTTTACAATCTGTGCTGAAGCCAACACTTCCCATCTTTCAAAAGAAGAAAAGCATTCTTCTGTAAACACTAAATTCTTGTCTTAAGAGGTAGCACAGAGGATACCCAACAATAACTTCTGTTGGCCAGGTACTCAGAATAACACAGGTCTAGTGGCTTCTATGACAGGGTTACAGCATTGGTGGAGAAGAGAAGAGCAACTGACATCATCTATCTGGACTTGTGCAAAGAAAGCATTTGATAGTGTATTGCACAACATCCTCATCTCTAAATTGAAGATATGTGGCTTTGACAGATGGATCACCTGGTAGGTAAGGAATGTGCTGGATGGTCGCACTCAGAGCTGTGGTCACTGGCTCAATGTTCAGGTGGAGACCAGTGATCAGTGGCGTTCCTCAGGGGTTGGTATTGGGATCTGCACGGTTTAACATCTGTGTCTGTGACACAACAGCAGGATTGAGTGCACCTGCAGCAAGTTAGCAGATGACAGCAAGCTGCATGGTGCAGCTGACAGGCTGGAGGGAAAGAATACTATCCAGATGCACCTGGACTGGCTTGAGAAGTGGGCGTGTGCAAACCTCATGAAGTTCAACAAGGCTCAGTGCCTTGAGTTGCATCAATCCCAAACACGAATTCAGGCTGGGAGGAGAATGGATTGAGAGAAGCCAGGAGAAGGTTAGAGGTTTTGGCTGATAAGAAGCTCAATATGACCTGGCAATGTGCACTTACCAGCCCAGAAAGCCAACCACATCCTGGGATGCATCAAAAGAAGCGTAACTATCAGGGCAAGAGAAGCAAGTGTCACCTGTGTGCTCCACTCTTGCACGGCCTCACAGCACTGCGTTCAGCTCTGAAGCCATAACCTACAGACATGGAGCTGCTGGACAGAACTTCTTGAGGAGGTCAGGAGAATGATCAGAGGGCTGGAGCAGCTCACCTATGGAGACAGGCTGAGGGAGCTGGTCTTGTTCGGCTTGGAGAAGAGGTTCTGAGGAGACCTCACTGTAGCTTTCCAGTACTTAAAGGGGGCCTACAGAAAAGCTAAAGAAAGACTTTTTTACAAGGGCCTGAAGTAATAGGACAAGGAATGACAACTTTAAATGGAAAGAAGGGAGATTTAGATAGATGTTAGGAAGTAATTCTTCCCTCGGAGGGTGGTGAGGTGCTGGCACAGACTGCCCTGAGAAGCTGTGGATGCTCCATACCTGGAAGCGTTCAGGGCCAGAGATTGGATGGGGCCCCGAGCAGCCTGATTTAGAGGAAGGTGTCCCTGGCCCCGATGGGAGAAGGTTGGAACTAGGCGATCATTAAGATCCCTTCCAGCTCAGTCCAAGCCAGTCTGTGATTCTATGACTATAAAAAGAAAAAAAAGAAAAACAGAAAAAGCAAGCAGAAAGGCCTACTTCAATCCTGCTTTTTGACTGAAGAAAAATGTCTTTTTTGTACGACATCTACACCAATGCGTGTCTTTTCTACGCACACGGACACAGGTAATTTCATTCTCAAACTGCAGATGTTTTTATAGCCCAAACACCTGAATATTAGCTTTATCTTTAACTTAAATTTATAAATGAAGTTGAACAAGCCTTTGGATGTACTATCCCATTTCCATAACAGAATACCACATGTGCATCTGTTTGAAAGGTTTATTACTATCTTCATAAATACATAATTTTCTAAACACTGTGCAAGGCACCAAAAAATTAAGTAAAATCTTTTCTTTCAGAGTATTTTAATCTCTGTGGACTCAATGAAGTAAATAAGAATCTGAAACCACCTATTTGCCAATTACAAGCCAGCAGTTAAGGCAGGTACCATTGATACAGTGCATGAATTTTCTATTGCAGCTATTTAAACAAGCAGCGTTTTACTAGAGTGCATATACAAACTGAATTCCAAACACCAGCAACCCAAGATAGGCACCTAGTTATGAAATTTCCTTGTACGTGTAGTAGAATGCCAAAAGTACTGCCATAAAGTGCAAAGACTATGGACAATAACACTTTCTTTTGAGCATTTTGATACTAGTAACATAATACAATGGCTAAACATTTATAAATGTGGTTTCCATTACAAAAACATGTTCCACATAAAAGCTTCATAACACAATCCAGAAACAGAACTTGTGCGTGTACATATTTAAAAAGTCAAAGCTGTACTGGCAGAGTTAGGTACCAGGGGTGTATTTGCTGACCTCTACAGACACGCACCAAGTTGAGAACCAATTCACAGGTGCACTCAAAATCATTCTGCTTTGAGCACCGTGATATCCACTGAGTTTTTTTGCCATTTGAGTGACAGTGTGTGACATCCACCCTGGGAATCTGCAACTGAGCACTGTCTGTAAGATGATCTGGCTCACAGCTCTCACCCAACCCTCCCCAATAAATGGAACCTAAAATTAGTGTCTTCCCAACACAAGCTCATGTCAGATGTGGACAGATACATTCATGGTCCCAAACTTAAAACGACTGGTAAGAATCTCACAGTGATCTGGTTAAGGAAGCACAAAGACAAATGATTACGTTTAAGATGAGAACTGCCTTAAAACTCAAATGAAGCCAAACTGTTATACGATGTGAAGCTAAAGGAACAAAAGTATTAACCAATTAGAAAAGTGGCTCTTTCCCAACTAATAACAAAAAGCCTACAGCAATAAGCTTAGGGTCCTACTGCTGCAGCAGCCTTTGAGGTAGGTGGTGATGGCTTAAACCGAGGTAGGTAAAGTCCAAACTTGTTTTCGATCCCTGCAAAAGTGGCAACTGCCAATTTGTAACCACCAACATGGTCAGGGTTAGGAGCAGGGAGCGTGATCCTGGATTTAGGAACTGGCTCTGATCCAGCTGGTTTTCTGCAAAACAATAATAACAAAAAAATAACAATTTCTATAGCATGAAAGCAATATTCACAAAACTACTCCATAAAGCCAGCTGAGCGAGGGACCTGAGAGCACTTCCTACTGAGTAACTCAATTAAATGCCACAACCTTCCAGAACAGCCAAGGGTCTTCGCGTTCACTGAGATGGAGGATGGTCAAATCTTTCAGTGCACTGATTAAAACTGCAGTGTGAAGTTCAGAAGTCTCTCCTACAGCATACAACCAATCCAGTAACTCAGCAGAGTTTAAATAACTTCTTTGGTAGTCTTCTATTGCCCCCAAAGCTTCATAAGCATCTGCAGCTGCATCTGGTAATCATGTTAAAACAGCAATATGCACATCCCTATGTACTATGTCCTCAAAGGAGGCAGAGCTGAGACTCTGACAAACAGTATTTGGACTTGGTGACACCTGTAGACCCTTTTGTATGTCAGATCCCTCCTTAATAAGGGATGCAGCTCCTTCAGCACACTAATGAGGACTAATGCAGAGTGCATCCTGACTCAGTAAGCATTACACATCCCCTGCAGTTCTCCCCCACCCTGTTATTCAGCCTTTTGCTGTCTCCATTTATACCAACACATGTCCCCAGATCAAAATGATGACCTAAAATGTGGTAATGTCTTGCTGTGATACAGGTGGTTTATCATCATCTTATCCTCCACAAGACGTAACGTGGCTTAACCAACATTAACAAAACCTTTGCAATATCTTCTACACAATGCTAAGACCCCTATTCTGCCCGAAGACACATGGAGATCCCAGAGCAGCTGTGGGTTCCCAGGCACATTCACACACCACATACTTACACTCCCCCGAAGTCCACGTAAAACCATCTCTGCAGTAGTTCATAAGTCACAAGAGTTACACCAAACTGGGGAGATGATCGAAACACACGAGCTTGAAAGGAAACAAAACAGTCCTTAAGTGACACAAAACCAAAGCAAAGCAAAGCAAAGCAAAGCAAAACAAAACAAAAAAGAAAATTAGTAATCAAAGCTGTTTTCCACACCTCCTGCTCCTTTCCACAGAGCCTTTGGACCTTCCTCTCGAAGGATCTTCACAAAGCAATCTACAACACCGCTGTAAGTGGTCTGCCCTGCCCGGGCTGCTACCTGTAGCCTTGTTTTGATGACATCTGCAGGAGTCACCAGAGAGGCCGCAGGCATACCTGGAGACAAAAAAACCTTTGGGTTGGTATTGCTGACTTATTACATATGCTACAAACTGCAGTTCCCCAGGGGTAACCATGCCCTTCATCCTTACATTAGCAGAACCCAGCACACAAGGTTTGAGCAGAAGTTGGAAAACAAGCAACAGGAGGCAGCGTTGTGGACGTGGCTTCACCCAGAGAAAGCTTCTCTTAGAGGAAAAACCGTATCACAGGCTTCCTGTCAAGCTGGGAGGCACAGCCTGGATTTTTCAGTGCTAACCAGAAACTTGTATAGTCAATAAGCACAATGTTTTTGGAGGTGAGGTCGATCTTTCCCTTTCCTCTTCACGCCTCGCTGTGGTTCCTGGCACTCTGGCTGCACGCTGTGCTAGAAGAGCCTGCACACACACACTGCCCTTATCCCCACACAACAGCTTTACCAAGAACTGATAATGCCGTGCACGCTCAGCAAGGCACAAGAGCTAGGTTTAAAGAAAGGTTCATTTTTCTCATTAGGAACGGCAGATTGCTCAGCTGCAAAGTCACAGCTGACATCCCCAGCAGAACGCTTGGAGGAAGATTTAAATTTACCCTGGCAGACAATCAACTGAAAGTAAAAAACACCAAATTATCAACAGGCAACAGGCAATATCTCTGAAATCATTCCTGTCCAAAGGAGACTGCCCATGTTTAGAATTAAGAAAAAAAAGAAAGAAAGAAAAAATAGGGATCGAGACTGTACCCAGGAGACAGTGTCTCTTATGGTTTTATTACTTTTCCATTCTGCATCTGTTCCAAACCAACTTGGTCAAATGTAGATGCATAAATCTCCTTTGCTTTGGTTTTTTTTTAGGCTTAATAATTCTGTAACAATTTTTGTCCAAACCAGCATGGTCTGGCTTCAGGCACCACAGCATCCTTCTGCACGCTGCTTCAGAGAGATGGAAGCTGGTACAAATCACCAAAAGAATTCCTCCTCCTCTCCTGGACCCCCCAAAATAACACACACACTGAACTTGCACAGTGGTCAGTTCTGGCAGGCAAATGCAACAACTCAGTAAAGGTTTCTGAACTTTGGAGAGGCTGAAATTCCTCTTTGCTTACCCTTACCCACACCAGGATATTGGTTTGTCTTCAATTTAAAGCTGGACTTTTGTTCTTCAAAAGCCAGCCAGTGTTTTCAAGGAAAACCAAAGGACATACTTAGAAGCAATTCTGCTTACTACACATTGACTGCCATCTCCTTAATACTCACTCCTTATTGCTTTTTTGTATAAAACGAGCTTTACTGATTTTCTGGGTTTTTTTTGTTTCTTTTTTAATCCTGTTTTCAGAGCTATGTATAAAGCAAAAAAGACTTCACAGACAAATAAAAATTCACAGGTCACTGTCCTGAGGAGCATACAATCAGAATGAGACAAATGACTCAGCAGGAGATGACAGTAAAAAAGAGGAGCACGGGAAGAGAAGGAAGCTCATAGGAGCAGTAAGCAGATGGAGCAAATTAAAGAGCTATCCTGTTGTTGATAATGGCATCACCTCCTCAGAAAATGCCATGGCACAACAGGTTGATCGGGTGAACAGTGAAAACAGCAGCAGATCCAACTAGATGATGTGCGTGTTGTGCTGCATGTGTCCCTAATGACAACAAAAAGGAAGAAAACAGACAGCAGACACAACACCCATTGGCAAAGGGTGCGGGTGTGCATCCAAGCAGGCCAGTTTGTAGCAGAGGGCCCTGCACATTTAGAGTTGAAGCCAGTGCTGGAGGTGTGGGGTTCTTGTTGAGGCCTCCCCTCAGCCTTCTCGTGGCAAAGCAGGGCTGACATGTACGCCCCACCATACTTTATCTGTACCCAATAGAGAAATTCCTTGGTTTTGTAAGCTGTATAATGAATGGTGGATCTTTAATACTGTAATTTGCTCATGAGAGTTAACTTTAAGAGGACTTCACAGGAAACCCTGGATAAAATTCACAACACAGCTAGTTTGGTAAGCTGTATCAGCAACAATAAAGACTGCTTCTGTGCCTGGACTTCAAAGGACAGTTATCTCAGTCTGCAATCAACTGACAATGGCTATAAAGAGAAAAAGAGGAAAATCCAAGAAATGACTTGGCTTTAAAATGCCAACTGATGTTTGAAGTCTATAAATAAGAACTGAAGTTCAAAAATGGTTTTGTTCCACTAAATTGGGTGAGAAGTAAGTTGGATGTAAGCTCCTGTTGAAAGGTTTGGAGATTGGTTGTTCTGGGGTATGGGGATGGGAGAGGACAGGGTTTGTAAGCACCAGTCACTATAACACAGCTGGTTTTCTTGGTGCCAGGTTGATTCCTCTGCACTACAGATGACTGAATGCCAACATAAGGAGTTGAAGCCATATGCTTTCAGCAAGGCAGGCTAGTTGATCTGCACTGGCCTTGGCCACATCCAGCAATCAGTTAGTGGCTTTAAAAGGTCCTTACTCTTTAAGAAACACAGCCCCACATATAATCCTGACCGAAAACAACTCCCCCAGGAAGAAGAAACCTTAAAAATCAAACAAGAAAAAAGATGAACTACTTATCTGTGCTGGACTCATGCGTCTCCATCATTTTTCTAGCCTGCCAGGCTGCAGCAGCCTGCCAGCTGGCCAGAACTTGGGTGCAGCTTTGAGAAGCCAAGCAGCCCATGATCAACATGATGAAAACATCTGCTTTGTGAGTGCTGATGGGAACATCCTGCTTGTTACCCACTCCCCTATGGCCATATTGCACAAGCTTTTGAGCCCACTTGTTTCCTTAGAGAACTTCTAAGGAATGGATATGGCAGGAATAGGCTCCCAGGCTGCATGAGGCAGTGAGCCCCTTTGGGTATAGGAGCTGTGCATCGTGTCAGGGACCACCTACACAGCTGACACAAAGGTAAATTGAGTCTGCAAAGTGTCTCTATCTCCCCCTAGGCTCTGGCACACTCAAACTGAATACATCTGTGGAAACTGCTTGGCTATCCTACACACTATGCAGCAGACTAGAACAAGCAAGTGCTCAAGATGACACTCAGCACCTCTTAGGTATCTGGGTAGTCAGGAATCCACAACTTATGGCACACAAGACAACAAGCAACTCCTTACGCTTTCTACCACACAAGTGCCTGTTGCAACAGGCAAGACAATGGAATACAGCCCAGTTCAGAAACTGTTCTGATAAGGGTGAAGTCCTCACAAAGTCACGTAACTGCACAGGAGACAGTGGGTAGCAAGTAATTTTCATCATTTTGTCACATGTTTTGCCAACGTTTTCTGCAAGCACGGTTGTTGGATTCCACACACCAATATTCAAGATTCCTTTGATCACAAAATTTCATAAATGCCATGATTTTATTTTCAGTGATTTCATTTATAAACCATTTCAACAAAAACCTTTACCAGTTATTCAGCCAGCCAAAGCCAACAGCTACTTGTGACAGTAACGTCACAAGTAAAGATGATGCATGATGACAAAACATCAGAACTTCAATCTTTCCTTTCTTTTTTCCCCTAAACATTATGAATATACCCCAAACTTGCAGAATCTTTATTTTTAACTTCAGGTCATTTCTCTAGCATAGCAGCTTTATGTTATTTTGGCACAATGCTGCAAAATGTGCTCTAACTACTGCACTGCCGGTGTAACACAAACGCACATAGAGAGCAGTTTGGGCACTTACCTGCTATTGACCCAGCCAAGAGCAGATTTCCAGGACTGACTCTTCCATCTTCATTGGCAAATGAAGCTTTCAAATGAGCATAACAGGGGAAGTAAATAGCAGAGAAGGGGATGTCACGCAAAAAACACGCCTTAGCGCCCTGCGTTGAAAAAGAGAACAGGTTTTGAGAATGAGCAAATTTAACACGATGAACAACGGACACTGGAGAACAGAGCAACATCATAATTTTTGTTTTGTCACTAAGAGCTTACAGGAAAAGCAGTTTCTCTTCTCAAACTAAGATAGATGTATTTCACTCTGCTGAGTAGCATGTGAGTATTGCTTTTTGGTTCAGCAATTTCTATCATTATATTTATCTTGTCTACTTGTTCTCCCTCACTCCTTAATAGCGTAGACATTTATTGGTAATAGAGAAAATGTTGTGTGATGGCATAAACTCTGGTAACACCTTTGCAGAATAGTAAGTAGTTGACATTTGAGCCATATGCCTGCAGAAGAAGTTCAGAGTATGTTTGAAGAAGAGTCACAGGACAAGTCTGTTCCTTCTCATTCCCACTTAACAATAACTACTTCAAAGATAATAGTGCTTCCTCCATATATCCATACAGACATATCAATTGATAATGCAACACGTATCAGAGGAAAGAGGGGAAAGCAGGGCTGTAACACCAACCCTTTCACAGAGCGGTAATGGAGAGACTGATTTGTGATTTCTGAAGTACGCATGATTTAGGATACAGTTTGTTTTCAGGTCAGTTTCAGCTCTTGTGACCAGTTTGCTTCAGTGGTACAAACAACCAACGCAGTTACCAGTACAATGGCTTCAAATTTAAGAGGACAGTAAAAAGGCAAGAAAAACTGTGGGGCAAGAAAGGCAAGAAAAATTTTTTTCTAGCAAGAGAAAATGCAAAAAGCCACTACAGTAGGTCAAAGAAAATGAAATACCAAATATCATCCATGCTCTGATAGCAAAGGGACCTGCAGTCTGCCTTTCCTCAGCCTCGGTATCCAGGACACCAGAGTCTGAGCGCATAAGGACTGAGTGTGGCAGGCAGACACAAAGAGAAGGTGCCTTTGGAAAAATGGTGAAGTCTTTCAAGCTTCAGAAAGAACTGCTTCATGGATGAGGCTAAGCCTGCTTGCCTTGAAACTAGGGAAGAGTCACAGTGAAACTCCTTAAGGTTTCTCAGTAAGCCTTCCTGAGGTGCCCTGGTTGCTACAGCTCTCTGGTGTACAGCCCTACTGGAGCATGGCTCAGCACCAGGCATTTCACAGGTGACATGCTAATATGCACAGAATTTAATTAAATCTAATTATATGCCTGGACATATCAGTAAGTTTAGCTCATATGGTAACGGCAATGAAAATAGAGTGCTGAAGGAAGCTGGATGCTGGTTATCCAGCAAACACGCAAGAGTTGCAAGGTGTCAGAAAGGCTAAAAAGATGCCTTTTGGCAAGGTGAGGCAGAAGGAATTACTGTAAAAACAGATCCTGCCAGCCCATTCACAGGAGATGCTAAGAAGCATAGTTTGACCTCTGAGAAAATGAAGATTTTATCTAAAACCAGCCATTAGATCTACTCGTCAGATGTTCTGCATGGCACGGGCGTAGTTGCCAAGTGCAGCGAGCAAAACAAACTGCTGGAGCCCCTTTCTGTCCCTGATCCTCTCTCAGCTTATCTCCTGACAGACCAACAACTGACCATTTTACCTGACAGTCCATTGTAAGGTTAATTACTCTTGCTTCTAAGGTTTGCCTTGTTGCATACTTGGATCTGATCTGATTAATGCTTGCAGTCACTGGTTCTTGTTAGGCCTTCCTAAGGTACACTGAATAAGACTTAAAGAAAATGTCATGTAGGTCCTCAAAGCACTGCCATTGCACAGCCACAGGCTGAACCGAGATACCAGGCACAAAACAAAGTCAGTGCTGGGCTGGGCCTCAGAATTACAGCCTGTACACCTCACCAATAGGGTAAGAAGGTGGATCTTTTGCAGTTCACATTCTGCAGGAGTTCTGGCCTTGTGCTCCAACAGAAGCCTGTTTTACAGTTTACCTTTAAGCCTTACATTAAAAAAAAAGAAAAAAAAAGACTAGGGTTTTACCCAGCTCTGCATGAGAAAACAACTTTTTAATGATCAAATGTCTGCACTGTATTCATCTCACAGAAAAATTACGAAATTCACTAATGAAACATTCTCAGACCAAGACGGTTTCTTCAAGGATTTATTTTTAGAGCATACTTCTCCTCAGAGCAAATCTCCTCGCTGCCTTTACCCTCAGGGCACATTACTTTTATTTTCCTTGCAATGCTGCCATTAAACACTGTGCACATTTTCCTCCACATTTTTTTCATACTCTGAAATATCTCTACATAGTTGAAATAACGTATGGAAATCCACGAACTCCGACTGCAAGCAACTCTCAGCGGAATCTGAGCTGCTAATATTCTTCCCCCTTCATTAAAAGGCCCTTTTTCACAGGACCGAAATGGCGTGTTGCTCATATCACTAATAACGCACACTCAGGTACGCAGAGAGAGGATGTCCATCAACTTAGTTGGCTGAGTGTAAACAAACCCTGGATCAAAACTTGGATCCACTTTAATAATGACCCGATTTGGCCCTGTTCCAATATCACAACAGTCTAAAGTTTCCCCCCATCGTTCTGTTTAAAGTCTGGGAAAGCATGTTTAAAAGCAGGCCTCATTTAACTTCAAGTTAATCATCCGCAACCAGCCTAGGCCAATTAGGAAGGCTTAGGGAGATTGGCTGCAGTATCTTGAAAAGCAAAAGCAACATTTATTTTACTTCTCGCACCTATTTGATGTGGACAACGTGCTGAAAGCCAAAAGGGGTTTTAATCAGTCCCCAGAAAGCTGTAAGGATCATCCGCTCGCGTTTATTCTGGCAGCCAAGGTGCAGAGCTGCCAGGCATGAAATTGTTGGGAGATCTTACACACCATAACATGTGCCTCACCAATGCAACAGCGGCTTGGCTCCCATCTTCCAGCTCTTTAATAACCTGAAAGCTCTTAATCTTGGATGCTATCTCACGGAATAAACCTATGGAGGTTAAAAACAAACAAAAAACAAGAAAACAAACAAAACAAAAAACAACACACAAAACCAAGCTCTGATTGTCAAAGATTCTGATAAATAAGCCCAAGTCAGTGCCGGGGCAGGTTCTTTAGCATGCTAATTCCTGCTTATACCAGCTCTACCTGCAAATAAGGCTCTAAACAAACTATTTCTACTACAAGGGGAGGGTAATTATACTGACAAAGGCACCTCTGTGTCGGGCTGGGCACAAGGAGCCGGCAGGTCTGGGAGACGCAGGCTTACCCGAGTCTCCTGCAGTGAATGCACATTGTCTGGTGCAGGGGAAAAATGCCAGACTGGGGGACCTAGCAGCATTCAAGACAACAGTGGTGCACCTTGTCTGAGAGGGTTATTTAATGCTTCTGGCACCTGTACTTACAGCCACCCCCTCTTTTTCTCCTTTACAGGTTTAGAATTTATTTGGCATGTATAATTGTTATTTTGATCCTATAGCTACAAACAATAGGCAGCATGTCATTTCTTGATCATTTCGCATTCTTCTTGGGTTTTACTACAGACTTAACCCTTTGGAATCGGAGCTCTAACAGCACCTAACAGGTTTTGTAGCGTTCACAAACACCACAGGCATTTGCTTTCAAGGGCCGTAATTTCTTCTGCTGTAAAATGACATTGCCTTAAGAGCCACTAACTGCTTCTATTCACATGTTTACTCCAACCAGTACATGAAACTGATTCAGCACATCAGCTGAGAGGAATAAAACACATTCCAAATACTGTGGCAGCAATTCAGATACATTTTGCAGGCAAGAGTGGCAAAACTTCTCAAGTAAAGGGCTTCTTTTGGAACTAAACCTTCTGAACAGCGAACAGCAGGTACTCACGTAGGAGAACGCAGTCACAGATGAGCGTGCTGGATGCAAGTTAATATAACTCAACTCTTTTCCTACTCAGTTTCACGTTTACCTCCCTGCTGTAAACCTACAACAGGAAGAGCTGGAATATCTCAGATGTTACCAAAAGGTACCAGGTGAGAGCTTGGTATGTATTGCCAACTGAGATGACATCTTCCAGGTCAACATACAGCCTATTTATTAAGTTATTATTATTTAATTTAAAAAAAGAAAAGAAAGAAAAGAAAGAAAAGAAAGAAAAGAAAGAAAAGAAAGAAAAGAAAGAAAAGAAAGAAAAGAAAGAAAAGAAAGAAAAGAAAGAAAAGAAAGAAAAGAAAGAAAAAAGGGAGGAAGGGAGGAAGGGAGGAAGGGAGGAAGGGAGGAAGGGAGGAAGGGAGGAAGGAAGGAAGAAAAGAAAGAAAAGAAAGAAAAGAAAGAAAAGAAAGAAAAGAAAGAAAAGAAGGAAGGAAGGAAAGAAGGAAGGAAGGAAAGAAGGAAGGAAGGAAAGAAGGAAGGAAAGAAGGAAGGAAGGAAAGAGAGGAAGAGAGGAAGAGAGGAAGAGAGAAAAGAAGAGAGAAAGGAAGAGAGGAAGGAAGAGAGGAAGGAAGAGAGGAAGGAAGAGAGGAAGGAAGAGAGGAAGGAAGAGAGGAAGGAAGGAAGGAAGGAAGGAAGGAAGGAAGGAAGGAAGGAAGGAAGGAAGGAAGGAAGGAAGGAAGGAAGGAAGGAAGGAAGGAAGGAAGGAAGGAAGGAAGGAAGGAAGGAAGGAAGGAAGGAAGGAAGGAAGGAAGGAAGGAAGGAAGGAAGGAAGGAAGGAAGGAAGGAAGGAAGGAAGGAAGGAAGGAAGGAAGGAAGGAAGGAAGGAAGAGAGAGAGAGAGAGAAAGAGAGAAAGAGAGAAAGAGAGAAAGAGAGAAAGAGAGAAAGAGAGAGAAAGGACTCACTGAAAGGTTTTCTGACTAGTTTTGGATATGCAGGCTGTGCTGGCATTATCAGCCAAGGCACAAATTTGAGATAAATCCCTTCTAGGAATTCTAATCATAAACATTACCACAACTGATGTGTCATTTCCTCAAAGGATCATTTACTAAACTCTTATTGTTTACCACTTCTTTGGCATCACAGAAATAGCTTGCACAAAATCAGGGAGCGGCACTGCACGTTATAAAGAAAAGCACTATCCACCAGAGTGATTACTTGTAAAAGTAGTTGGACTTGATGATCCCTATGGGTCTCTTCCAAATCAAGCTATTTTATGACCTATGACTCTAGCATTTTAATAAAAATCCCATTTAAATATTTTACGGATACGAGTTTCTAAGCAGTACAAAACAAGTGTATTTAAATGAGCAATTGAAATATGTCCTTGGAAACCAAGAAAATATAAGTTCAACTGACTTTAACAGGACCTTATGCATGTTACTGTGATAAACAGGCATAAGACAAAACATTACCTCATCTTGCACAATCACTTCAGTATTCTATTGTGATCAGAAATTACATGAGATGTATTAAAAATACTGAAAATCAGGAATGTATTCTTTCTCATTTCTGCCAACACAAATAGTATTCTGAGCTAGGGATAGATGATACTTTCCCTGACTGGGATACACAGTCTTTATACTTCTAAGAACAGTTGCCATCTACAGAACATCTGCAGCTAAATAAGAATTTACCACCCCTGAGCTTCCATGCCCTAGTGCTTTCACAGCAACAAATAAAAGCAGAAATAAGATAAACAGAGGAGAGAAACGCCTTCTGCAGAAGCTGAGTGACCTGAAATACTTTCTTACACATGCAGTTCTGAATTTGAGATAAAGGCAGAAAACAACAAAAATAGTTGCTTTCTACCTTTGAAGAACTCTGGGGATTCAACCCAGCAGTTAACCTAACAAGTCGTATGTGTCAAGTCTTACTGTTGCAATTATGGATAAAATGAATACCACGGATAAATGAGGAACTCATGAGTGAGCTCAGATGCAGAAGGTAAAAAAAGAAAAGCAAACTGGGTCTTCTACCCAGGAGAAATGCAGAAGCACTGCTTGGGCATATGATTCTATGATTCATGCAACAGTGGAGTCAGAATAGTCAGGGGTCAGCTGGTGCTGGACCCAGTGAGTTGCAAATGCTTTTGCGAGCATATCAGCAGCTCAGGACAACTAAGAGAATTGTGAGTCTGTTGCTCAGTGGGGCAAGACACTTGGTGACTAGGGACACAGAAAAGGGAGAGAAATTACTTACTTGCCTCACTTCTTACTAGTAAAATCTGCTTTCAGGCTTCTCAGTTCCATAAGCATATTAGAAAAGTCTGCAGAAGCATACCATCACCTACAGTAGACAGAGCACTTAAGCCCTCTGCACACAGACAATCCATGGAGAGCATCTCCAGTGGTGCTGAGATAGCTGGTTGATGTTCCTGTGAGTTGGCTATTGCCTTCCAAAACTCAAGTCAGTCAAGGGGGTTTGTACAATTCGGAAAAAAAGACAAATACTACACCCATCTTGAAGAGCAAGAAGGAAGATCTGGAAAACTACAGCTGCTTGGGTACACCTCAGTCCCTGGGAAATTTACAAAGCAAACTATCCTGGAAGCTGTTTCCAGGCACATAAAGGACAAGGGAGATGTTGTAAACAGCTAATAAGGATGTTCCAGATAATGGCTGATGAACCTAATTGCCAGACTTGTAGACAAGCTGGCAGAAATGGATGTTGTAAGTTGTGACTATGGGCAAAGTTTTGAAATGATCTGCTGTAGAATCGTCATAGCCACATCAGTGGAATGTGGGCTGCACTCTCGGCAGATTAGTGGATGATACTGAATTGGAGGAGTAGGCTGCTATTCACAGGGACCTTCACAGCATGGAGAAATAGGCTGCCAAGAACATCATGAAGTTCAGAACAACAATTGCAAAGTTCTGTATTTGGACTGGAACAGCGCCCTGCAGCAGTACAGGCTGAGTCTGAGTAGCCAGAAAGGTGGTTTGCAAAAAAAAGTCCAGGGGTGCCGGTGGACAAGTAAAAAACAGGTCAGCAATGCCTCTGTGCAGTAAAAATGGACACTCACACGCTGTGCAAGGATGCAAGGGAACTGATATTCCCTTTCCACTCAGCACTGGTAAGATTGCATCTGGAACCCAGTGTCCAGTTCTGGGCTCCCAAGTACAAGAAGGACGTTGCCACACCAGAAAAAAGTCCAGTGCAGGGCTGTCAAGGTGGGCAGGAAGCCCATGGTGTGTGAGGAAGGAGAGGCTGAAGGAACTCAGTGTGCCAAACTCTGAGAACAGTAGGTAAAGGAGAGATTTACTGCTTTCTTGCCTAAAGGGAAGGTGTAGGGAAAGCAACTCTTGTAGGAAAGTTTTGGGTTGCGTTTTTAAAATCTACGAAGGTGGTCAAACACTATGTCTGCTTGCCCTGATGTCCTGCAGACTGGTTTTCCACACAAATTAATCAGATTCTAACATCAAAACTACAAAGTACATCAGCACACAGAGCAGAGATCTCGACAGAGTGCTACTGTGAACTGTTTTGTCGCTAGCATAGTAGAGCCCCACGTTAACACAACAAGGAATCATCTGGAAGAATATTAATCTCCTGAGTACGGAGGAACATCAGTGATCATCAAATGCAATTTGTCTAGACTAGAATACTATGATAATTAGGATTATAATCAATGAAATATTCACTCAGCCAGGTGCAAAGAAGTTATACATAACATTTCCTTTGTTAATTCATTGACACGAAACCTAAGATTTATCTATCTGTGCATCGGTTTTCTTTGCTAAGGAAAGACAGGAACACTGAAATTACCTGTATCAGGGAAGTTTGAGAGTTTTAATCTACAAAATGCGTTTCCTAGTTAGAAATTAAGGCAAAACATACTAATTCAAACAATAAACAGCAGACCTTGTTGAGACGTACAAGCATTTGCCTCACAAAGCTAGGACTGACTTGCATAACTCCTTGCATCTTCTGGCTGCAGTTGTAGTTAATGGAAGTACATTCTTCCATATTGACTACTATATGGGACATAATGATTTTTCACCTACATTTTAGCATAGATTTTAGCAAGATTCATAGGGTCTAAGCAGAAAGTGCTGGACTGATCTGTTATGGTCAGAACTGCTTTCAAGCAGTTGATGTATTTCTGAACTGGGAAAACAATTTTTAAAGCAGTCCATGCAACGTAGTAAACAAAACAGCACCAAAGCAGAGAGAGAAACAGAAAAGTCAGTGTGCAGCAGACTGGATGAAATCACTCCTGATTTAAGAGGTTCGTAGCTTTTCAATACAGAAGTAATCTCACATTGACAAGCAATGGAAACACTTCTGCTGTGCTAGGAACTTATGAACTTGAGTGGTAAAGCTCTCATTCATCACAGAAAAATATTAAAAAATGCCTGTGCTCCTATTTTAAACAATTATCACGATGGCAATATTAGTTCCAACTTAAGACCAGAACTTCTGGACTCCATCTTCCTATTAAGTATGTGCTATCCCGCCATTGATCTCACCACTCTAACAAGTCAATTTTTTCCACTGCTGGCAATACAGTAAAGTCAACAATTTTGGCTTTCTATGCATTTCAGCAGGCAACTATCAGGCTGAGAGAATCCCTTTCTGTTCCACCTCAAAGCAAGACCTTGAAAAAGATTCTGCAAGCAACAGAGGATCCTGTTGCTGCACAGCTTCTTGTACCATCCCATCCAATGGCCTCCTCTCAGGACTCAGCTCTACTGATGCTTGTTAATGGCTACCAATGCAGACATCAGAAGTGAATCGTTGGACAGTCACTTTCTCATGCTGACACTGAGCAGTGGTGGAAACTGCTGTAGAAAACTGCAGCCAACCCTTCTGAGGGCAGTTTTACAAGAATTTCTAACAGGTCAGATCCAAAAAGAACAGAATGCACTTGAAATAAACCAAGCTGATGGAATACTTAATTCTTGTTACTTTTGCTTTCTCTGCACCAATCACAGGAGGAAAAACAAAACAAAACAAAAAAAAAAAAACAAAAAACCCACAACCAGATTTATACCAAACAGAAGAAAAAGAAAAAAAAGGAAGAAAAAAAAAATAGACAAAACCCTGTTATTGACCACTTACAATTAAATTTTGGACTGTATTAAAAAAAAAAAAAAAAAAAGAGAGAGACGTAATTAAAAAGCATCTGTTTCAAATGAAAAATCCTGAAATGAAAAGTCTAGAATTTGCTTTCAACACTTGCAAAACTAAGTGAATCAGTTGGTCCTAAATCACTACTAACATACAGAAGTGTTTAAACACCTGGAATATTTACACAAAGGCCCACACATAACAAAGTTCAAGACTCACAAAACAAACTATTTTGTAAAGCAGTTATCAGTTCTTGTCCTTCCACAGTAATAGCCATGGATGCTTCTTAAGTTCAACTAAAATAAATACATTTGAGGCATCAGACATCCTTCACAAGGATGCAAAAGAGCTACACTGAAAGCCCTAGGATGCAAAAGAAAGTTCAGACCGCATTAAGAGTTCACATGAGAAGCGGTGAGACAGACACAAAACCCTCATTTCTGTTTCAGTCGTAAAGCTAACTGACTAGTTAACAGCACAAGCTTTCCAAATTTATCAACGTAATTCAGTTCTCTCTATTTCTCTTTTCTGTTTTTGTTTGCTCAGGCTGTTTTTTGGAGAAGACAAATACAGATCTCACGAACCACAAGGAACAGAGCTTGGGAAAGATTCAGAAACAGAGACAGAAGAATGAAAAAGTGAAAACCCTTATGGGTTGCTATTTTATTTTTTTTTAAGAGGAGGAGGTGAAGGGACTTAATGAACGACCCAGTGAAACCGTGTGGTTTAGGATTAAAGAACAGTGTCTGTCCCAGTGCACATCTGATCTGTAACAGCTCATGTTCAGAAGGTGCACTCCTTGCAAACAGTCCCAAAGTACGTACTTCAGAAATCACAAATAAGCCATAATACGACTTAAGACATTAATGCCGTTTAAAAGTGGAAAAAATACAGCAAACGCTCCTGAGCAACCAATAGAAGGTTATCAGGAAAAACAAATGAATAAACACTAGCTGTAGTAAATCAGCTGCTCATTCTTTCTCACGTAGTGTTTTATTTATAACAGTTCAAGCACAAGTCAGTAGCTGCCCTCCATTCCTGCACAGCCTCAGGGATGCAGACTGTTCAGTTGTAAATGCTCACCCGAATCAACACCATAATGTCATTTATTAGGCGTTTACACAATAGCATCAGCTTCAGTAAAACACCTAAAAAATTAGCAAGTCGATTTAAAGGGAAAAACGACTCCCCATTAAATCCTATTCAGATCTGCTACTTCTCACCAGGCCAAAGCATACATACATCTCCTCCCGGGCAGGCTTCCTCTTTGTAATGTTAAAAGAACGATTTAAAAGGATTGCTGGTGAAAAATGTGGGTGACATTTAAATATTGTTGAGAAGGGGGATGGGGCTCATTTGGTGTTATCGAAACATCTTCAGTTTACAGTTTCATTGCTGTAAATAAAAAACGGAAGAATACTGCCTGCTGCACTACAAAGACCGGGACAAAAAGACAGCATGAAGCTTTCTCCTGGAGAGCAGGCTACGAAATACGGTGCTCTGGTGTATGGAATTTATTAATTTTTGTTCTGAGCATAATGGGTATTTCAAAGTATTCCAAGACCTTTCATAGCCCTCCATATCTTGTCCACCTCATCTGAAGGTGGAGGGTAGTATGTCTGCCCTTCCGATTATTTGCAGCATACACCCTGTTAAGATTCAACAAAGATGTTTTTAACCCTTCTGCAGTCTGTGTGTGTATATCAGTCTAACATTAAATCCAACTTTATTTCTAGATATTTATGCACATATATGTGAGAACAGTAACAGAGAAAGCAGAATAGTAGAGTTTGCACCGTACACTCATAGAAGTGTATTTTCCAGTATTACTCGTGGAAATGTGTTTCTAAAATAGCAAGGGGGAGTTTGCTGTAGGAATTTACTTTCACACTGGGCTCACACCATCCATATTTCCTCACTAGTTATTCTGCTATAATTAACTCCCATCACCAGATTAACAATGGCAAAGTTAATTAAGTTAATTTAGCTGGGAAAGTTGCTGAATCAAACACAGAAAAGCAAAAGCACAGCTCCACAACTGTAAGCTCTCTGTAATGAAAGCAGATGAAAAATAACTATCTTTACACCAGGAAACATAAACTAATCCTTAATCAACAATACTTACAGCCAGATCTGCTGAAAAGAGGAAAGAAATTTTACTAAGATTCACAATGGCCATATACTTAAATCACGAGGTAGTGTCTCCCCTTAATCAGGAGCAAAAAATGAAGATATAATACCACATAATAAACAATGAAAAAGAAGTACAACTATGTTCATTCTCAAAAGTTTTTAAGAACAATGAAATAATCTTCTGATCTGAAATATTCACAATTTGCTTTTCATTTACGTATAAAAAAAGGTACCTTGTAGAGACCAAAGAAGCCTAAGTCCCGTAGTACAGTGAGGGCACTAACACGAGGGCCAGTAGTAATTTCTCCAGCCACCTGTAGTCGAATCTTGACAATTTCTAGTGGGTTGGTAAAGATCACTTGAGAACCTCCAGCCTGAAATTAAAAGTAAAAGGCAGTATGTTAACTCGTTAAATTATTTGCAACATATGTCCTGCTACATATAAGAGAATATGTTTTTAATCTTGCTGCCGTCAGTTCAGCCATTAGCAGATGTGAATTTTAATATTAGTTAATAAGCTGCAGCTCCCAAGGCAAGAAATCTACCCCACATGAGATGAATGGTCAGGAAACAGAAAGGAAGCAGGTCAGCCACTGCAGGACACTGCGGTACATCAAACACTCTGCCTCAACTCCTGCTGCAAGAACGTATTCACCAACATCAATTCACAAAATACTGACAAGCCAAGAACATCATAAAGCAAGTAACAGAGCAAAAGAGTAACCAAGCAAAGAAATTGAGAAGATCATGCTGGTACTTTGTGAAAACATACTACTGAGGAGTAGAAGTCTGGCAGAAGCTTATTCAATTTTGGCACAAGTTCACAAAACAAAGAATGCATGGATTCCAGAAACCAGAACTGCAGACATCTTTTACTCTTCTAAAGCCCCACTGAAATACTAGCTTCAGAGTCCTAAATGCTGCTTGATTCAAGAGTCTGAGCTCCACATCATTACTTGTGCACCAAGTAACAAAGGTCTAAAGCCTGAAGGATTCCATTCATCAAGAACTGCTTAAGTGTCGGTCTGTATTTGTTGGTAAGGTACCACTGAACTCATCTTGTAAGCTAGTCAGATCTAAACCACAGTGGTAGCAAGCATTTTAGACTGCGCCAGTTCTATTGAAATTCATCTCATTCACAACAGGTGACACGAGGCATTACCATTTTGGCACACCAACAGATCCCAAGCTTAAATTTGAAACGAGAAAAAAAAGGTTACATGACACAAGCTAAGTGAATTTAGAAATACTCATTTGAGCTCCATTTGGCCAAAATTCAACAGCGTCATTCTAACTTCTGTTAATTTCTTAATTACACAGCCCAGCAGCTACGCTCTTTTCGAGGCTCTGAAACAACAGACTATGCAAAGGACAACCCTCCCCACAACAAAACAATTTTTTTTCTAGAAGGCAATGACTAAAATAAATTGTATTTAAAAGCACTTCCATCTAGCCATGTCTAGTATGTAAACACTATGTGCACATCTTTTTTAAATTATCCAAATGTTAAAAGAATTAATCATAGCTCAGATCAGCTATCATTCAAAATAAAAAATATGCACAGTAATATGGTTTAAATAATGTGCTGAAGAAATGGCAAATCGCACAAACAACTATTCTTGTCTACCACTTAGACTGAGCATACACAGTGTGGTTACAAATTAAAGTCTTTACATAACCCCCCAAATATCCCAAATGTTTCCTATTTTGACCAGAAAAAGCATGCTCTTGTGTAACTCAACTGGTTTTGACTTTCAAATTGGCATAATTTAATTTAACTGCATTTACCAAACCAGAATCCTGGTACATATAAAATTGCTATTCCTATTGCCATCAGAAATTAGGATGATAAATTATTTGGCACATACTCTGATTTCAGGTTTGCACTTAAAACATATTAAGTTAGCACTCAAAAAAAAAAAAAAGGAAAAAAAAAAAGACATTCTCTTTTATTTGTGTACTCATCTAGCAAAGTCTCAAAATCAAAGCAAACATTGGATGGGTCTTTCTGATGAATTATAAATTCCTATGTGACAAACAGTTTGGTTTATTATTACAAACATTAAGTGTTCCCACACTGCCATCACACATTTTTCATTCTTAAAATGATAAAATCCCAATTGCAAGGTGCTAATATTCATTTGCAAGTTTGCTAGAGTCATTCCTCTAAAATACATTAATTTAAAAACTCATATTAACTGCTGTATGTTAGCACAAATAAATTGCTTTCTCTCAGTGTGATATTCTTGCATTACATTGTACCATGACTCCATGGGAAGTGTTTCTTTAATTTTCACTACAGGAAAACCATATCAATACTCATAAGATGACAACAAAATTAAGTTTAATTGATGATTATTAATGTACCAAAACATTGAGTAATTTAAAAATCTATAAAATGTTTATAAGTGAATGCCATATTTAGAGAAAGGAAACTGAAACAGACCTGTTTTTAATAGAGAATAAAGGCAAATAATTTCTGAATTCTAACGAGTGGGAAGTATTTAAAGTGCTAGCACATACAAATGCTTACATTTGCACGTCCAGCCTGGCTGTGGCAATACTTGGGAGTGTTACATGTTTGTGGCTCTGGGTAAATCACACAAGACTCCCTGTTTCAGCTTGCTATTTGAAAAATGGGGATGCTATTACTTACCCACCTCATACAATCAGGCTCACTGTATTCAAATATTTAAAGCACTGAGACCTGTACGCACCAGGCATTACCAAAAACACTAAAACAGCTGATGTGAATTCTACTGGTTTTGTTGCCCAAGCAGTTCCTCTAACAAAAGACATAGGAAATTTCCATTGAAGTTCTTCTGCAAAACCATTTAGGTACTACTCCAGAACTCTTTGCACAACCTTTGTCATTCTCTGAATTTGATGGAAGATACACACCAAACACCAAATGATGAGTAATTGAAGGTGACAGGCCAGACAATACCTGACAGAAGGTCTTGGTAGGACCTATTGTAGTAGGTCTCAGCAGTACCCCACCACCTGCCTACCCTGCGATGGAAACGAAGGATGGTTTGATATCAGCCAGTGCACAGGCACTTCCAGTGGTAACAAGCACAGTCACCTCGTGGGGAGCTTTTATCACCCTGTTATTTAATCATCCGTGCTGGCAACTGCAGCTCCCTATTCTCAAAAGGGAGGGGAAGCAAACTGGAGATGGCTACTATATTGTCTAATGAAATGATTTCTTGCTTGTCTAGTACCGGTAACTCCTATTGCGTTATTCATCATCACAGTATGCAAGTGTCTCATAAATATTAATGGCTATTTCCTCCCAGTGCTCCTGTAAGGGAAGCACAAAGGCTCTAGTTTTACAAGAAGGGGATTTGAGGTAAGGAGGTTAATTGTATGCCCTGTGTGTGTGTCTCCCAAGCTCAAACAAGCAACTAGTAACAGTCTCCAGATATCCTGATCTCTAAATCAGTAGCTTGAATCACAATAGCATTGTTCCTGTCTTCTGAGTTTTTACATAGTGAATGTAATGAAAGAATCTCATTATTTATTTATTCATTTATTTATTTATTTTCCCTCTTCAAGGTGCTGGTATAAACTGTTGTGGAAAAGACATACAAAACATGATCAGTGTTATCAGCCTGCTCATTTTATTTGGCAAAAAGTTGAAGAACATTAACTTCTTGTTTGGCACCTTTCATAGTTAAAAGTGCACCTCATTTAAAAATTATTGTAAAATATGTTCCCAAAGGTAAGAACTTGGAAACTATTTTCTTGGCCAGAATAAACACAGTTTAAGCTCAGGTTGCTCAAACCTAATGATTTCTCCATTAAGTGTCATAAAAATCATGATGGGATAACTTTTACAAACTCTTGAGTATAGATAGTTAGCAGTAACATCAATTTTTTTTACACTGAATACCCTCAACTCTGAATTCTTTATCTCCTCTTCCAATCGTATTTCTTTTTTAAATAAACAAATGATCTGATTGGAAAAGCACATTTACTACTTTCCAGTTATTATGATGTGATTAAATAAAAACGGGAACGTTGGCTCATTTATAGGAGTGAATACCAAGAGCTTAATTATCTGAAAGGTCCCACAAAGGGCTCATATAATTCTAAAAGTATTTCTCATTTGACCTAATCACAAGCACTTACGGTTTTGTATGATATAAAGCAAGAAAATCAATACCTGCACCATCCATGAACTCCTCATACACAGATCACTAGAAATCGGCATGCCTACAAAATGCTAATTGTGTTTTAACACAAGGAGGGCTAGATGTGCACATGTGAATTTTTTTTTTATTTTTTTTTCTCCCCACTTTTGCAGTTGTTCAACTCTGCACTTGGTATATCACCCAGCACCTCTCGATGGCGGTATAGCCTTGTACAGTCATACAGTAATGCCTATCACATTCCTCCCTCTTCTTTCCTATTTTACAGAACAGCAGGGAGAAGCAGAAATAGTTGTGGTATTTTTTTTTCTGTCGATGGAGAAATACAATCCATTCTGTACAAAAAAAAATTTAATAACAGCTGCTAGCTTAACACTACTCCAGTTTAAGAAGTTGGAATGTTTTCTATTTCTTCACGTATTCAAATAATCTTGTAATAAACTTTACTGGCAAATAAACAGATTTTCACATCCTTCATTACAATAAGGCAAGGAATCCTTGTTCTTTTTCATCTAAGTGCATTCTGTGCCCTTATGAGACTAGATAAGAAAAGAGTACACCAGACCTAACTCTCCAAAGGCTTTCAAATCTGCATTTGAAAGCTTCAGTGTACATTCTGAAAAGAATACAGCTTGTAATTCACAAAGAAAATTCTGTATTTTCCATCCCAAAAGAAAGTATTAGGTTGTGATTCTTCTCTTTTCATCACTATTGATCATCAGCTCTTCCAGCACCTCTAATTAACCTTATTTACTAGCTTCAAGCCATTAGGTTTTTCCTGTTTTCAGCTAAGAGCATTTAGGGTTATCCTAGATTTTCTGTACCTAACTCGTCACATATCAGCTTCTAAGCTTATGGATAAATAAAAGGATTACTACTGCTATTAGAGTGTTAATATTTCCAACAATATCACCCAGGGACAGCAATTATGGCGACCATTAAAATACATAAGCACAGTATTATGCAATTATCCAGAGTCAGCGTCTGCAAAAGAAATTGCCTGCAATGCTTTGCTTACTCATTTGATTTACAAGACAACCACGTGGTACAAGATTCAAAATTTGTAGTCAACTACGTACCATATTCAGTCATATGGGCTACTGCACTCAGTCCCAGGATATTACTCCTTGCCACCTGTTTCCCTGTGCATTTGCTAGTGTATACTAATCCTAATTTAAGTCAAAGCTCTGAAAGTACTAAGCATTATACAAACATTTTTTTTTTTTTAAAAGTAAACAATATAAATCTTGAATGTACTGAAAGGATTGAAGAATGGAAGTATCACCACCCTCACTGTACAAGAGGCAAGTAATGCACATAAATATTAAATGATGTGCCACAAAATCACATGTAGAAGAGCAATCACATCAGAAGAGCAAGATTTACAGAGTACCACCATAGGGCTCCAAACTACCTGTGAGAGTCTTGGTGTTCACATGCCCTGAGGTCACAAAAGTGTGAGACGAATTGTGTTGAGTGGCTGCATATGTGGTTTCACTATGCAGTTCACTGTTACCAGAAGAGATGCCGAGTAACAGACAGCTGTCCAAAGTGACTGTTTTTCTTATATATTTCAAAGGTGAAAACCTTAATTATGTGGCACTCTGTGTCAAGGGTAAATCACACTGGGTTCTCAAAAGGTTGGTTCTGTGTTACATTTCTTCAGATAAAGCCAGGCTTCAAAAACCCAGACAAGCCATCTTGTGCTATTTTGTGTCCTCTCATCTGCAGCCCTATCTATACAGAGTTCTGATAATGCTCTTTAGCAATGGGAGTTCATATAGTAAATACCTTTTCTTCAGATCATGAGGAGATTTCCTCAGCCCTCAATCATCTGCTTTTCACTACCCAGACCAGGCTAGCACAGAAACAGCTTTCATGCTGCTCAGGCATAACTGTGTTTTTCCCCAGCTAATTTTTGTCTTCCCAGGACAGACTTCTCTTGGCCTGGCTGAGGTCTAAGCTTGTACTGCACAAACAGCAAATAGAGCTGTAATCACCAAGTCTTGTTAATGGCCACATGTACATAAAATGCAAAGCAAGCCCCTTCAAACATTCACTTAAAATGCTCATAAATAGGATTGCTATTAGCCTGAACAGAAGTGCATCCCTACTACTGCTTCATATAGATAAGCAAAATTCAGATACAACTTGTGAGAATTTCCAGAAATAGCTTATTAATAACCTGCCTACACAGAAACTAACAGGAGCATGGTTTCTTTATAAGCACAGACCAACTCTGCTCAGGGGGAAAAAAAAAAATTGCAGATTCTATATTTTCTATGTTATAGGTAATCCAGTTCTTAGAAGCCTAGCCAAAAAAAATCAAAGTGGAGCCTTCTTGATTGGCATTATAAAAGCAATTAAGCTACAGACCTGTCAAATATGTTAACATTTGGCTCTGTCTGCTCTACTTGTCTATTTTGACTAGTTGTGGAATCATTTAATGATTTACAGACCTTTCAAGTCTTACAGCATGGTAGCTATATTAAAATTGTGACCCATTATTTCTTGGTCACATCATAAATTACTGTGACATCATAAATATCTTCCTTTTTCTCACAGAAAGCTAGACTTTAATTCCCAATTTAGTTTGAGGTTTTCTTTTTTTCTTTTTTCCTTTTTTTTTTTTTTTTTTGACCTGCACAGTTAAACACTACAATATTTTACTGCTTTTAAAAGAAGTGATTACAGGAGAAATGAATGCCTCATAAAATACAATTATCAAAACAATAATGTTTTAAGCTAAAATGCATCTCCATGTAAACTTTTGGTCAATACTTCTAATACAGGAAAGAAAAAAAAAGGAAAACATGTGCTATACTTCTTGTAAAAAATCGTCTTTTTAGTGGATAGAACTGATCTGTTCTGCAATCTGACACATATCAACATAAACCTACAAACTCCATCTAGTTTAAGAGTTTGTACAAATCCACTTCCATCCTTCATCCTGGTCCCTCTCTATTTTTATTTTCTTGAGGAAGAAGGGAAGTGAAAAGGAAGAGGAAGGGGGAAGGTAAAGAGGAAAGTACCTCTATTTTGTAATGGGAAAATAATTTTAGAAAAAAAATAAAATTAAATGAACTAATCTAAAAGGAAAATTCAGTGGAGTGAAATCACGTTCCATGCCACTTCTGACTGTTTTCAGGAAAAGCCAGTTTAAGCAGGTATGACTGGGGAAAAGATTCAGTAAAACTATTTTTAAAACATCCAAACCTGCAAGGAAATGTGGGGTGAGGTCACAGAAAAGCAGGAACCCTACACCAGGAACATCCCCACCCTTTGGTAAAAACCTCTTGGAAGGGTTATCGTGTTACCATAGGCTGCCTTCCCCAGCTTCACTGTAAGGCTCTAAAATAAAAATTAGCTGAAATTTAACTGCAGACACTTAAAACAGAGCAGTGTTGAAACAGAATAGGTATGCAAAAGTGAAGTTATATTTAAGCCCATATTGAACTGCTCTATTATTTTTTTTCAACCAGAAGTTTAACATTGGTCAGAACCAGTATGCTACAAACAACTGCAATTAGTAGCTTAGAGGAGAAAAGCATACGTTTCAATATCTAATGAATTACACTATACTCAGTGTATTTTGTTCCATTACATTAATTAAATATACTTGAAATCTAATTCATTTATTTAACAAAATAAATTCCATGTAGTAAGTTTTAATTTTCATCAAGAAAAAGAATAGTTTTTGGAGCCCTCTGAACCTTTCCATAGGCAAGAAATGTGACTGTTGGGCTTTTATACGTGTATGTACAACTGCCCTTTAAAGTGAAATGGAACTTCTGGTCTCTGGCTACAGGGAGAATGGACTTCTTAGAGTAAATCTGCTAAGAATACAAGAAACATATGCCATTTGCTTTCAAAGCTAATACGAGCAATCATAAAGAAGACCATTATTACTTAACTATCTCAATAAGGTATACCAAAACTGGTCTCTGCAATAGCAGTTTGTAATTCTTTTTTTCAGATATACATACAGAGATTCCGCCCCCCTGCCTCCTTAACGCTCAGTTTCATTTTTATCCATAGCTCAGAGTCCCTTGCCAAATCGAAGAGAATTTTGTCAGATTTAGGTTTCTGAATAATGAAAAAAAAAGATTGATACCTTCAGACACAACTTAGCAATGTCTGAATTTCTGTAAGTGATCTGAGAATCATGGTCCATCTCTCTGCCTCTAGTAAAATTCGACAGAGAAAAATGCAGCTCAGATGTAGACTTATCTTTATTACTCTCTGAAACATAAAACAAATGCTGTGAATAGCTTAATAAAACCACTTGCACTGGACTGGTTAAGGGACACAATTCATCTGGAATTTGACATCATATTCCTTTATAAAAATCAGTTCTGGACAGGTTTTTGCTCTTTCTAGATGAACCCCATCTTAATCATATCTAATTTTTATGTTCCATGGCAGAGTTGAGGTTGCCCAAGCAGATCCATTATGTTTTAACTTTATTGTGATTGCTATAAAGTCTCTAGAAATATGCCTATAATTGCCTTGACAGCTTAAATAAAAGCAGATCTGTACGGGGTCTGTAATTGTACTGTGCTACAGGACTTAAACTGGCTAATAGTGAGTGCACACTGAGCAGCTGGGAAGAAAAAGACTGTGCACTTGGAAAGAGGAGGGAGAGTAGGAGGAAAGGTTACAAAGCAAAATGTTTTTCCCTTTTCTTGTAGAACATCAGGCCTCTGATTTACCTCTATAATTGTACTGCTATATGCAGACAAGTCCACATATATTGAAAAGCTGTTTCTTTTCAGCCGTGCTACAGTACTTCCTTCATCTTTCTTAATATTTTGTGTGTATTTTCTAAGCACTCTATTTTGAATCTTCACATTTCTTCCACTGACAATTCCAGAGACAAACCATATTTTTCAGTTAAATGTGGAACTGCTTCATATTTATGGAAATAAGTAAAATTATTGTTTCATCTGAAAGCTTAGCAGTAACTAAGTGGCAACAGTTAAAAAAAACCAAAATAATCTCTGTGCCACTTTTAAAGAGCTTTTAATCTGCTAATATAACCCCAAAATAGGAATAATAATCAGCACTGTATTAAAAAAAAAAAAATCAGTTTGTTTTTAATGACATTTTTCAGGAAATTAGGTTTAAAAGAAGCAAGTAATAAAAAAATCAGTAGGAGTGGTGATTATTCTTTACTTCAATATATAAATTAAAGATCATGGAAAACAAAGACTTATATAAACTACAAGATTATCGTCACTGTAAATGAAGAGATTTCAAGCTGAATTTAGTGATTCCTCAAACTCATCCTTTTTCCTGAAGGGAAGTTACAGCCAGTATCAGCTGAAATCAAACCTAACATATTTTTGCACTTTTTCTTTTGAGGAGGCCAAGTCAGATTTGTAGTTTAGATGCTTAGCAGATCATAGCTCTATGATATCATTATGCTACATTTTAGAACTGGAGCTCTTCACTATTCTAGTAATGTTAAGAGCTATATAGGATTTGGATGAGTCCTAACTACGCAGCAGAGGCCTGCATTCATGGTAGGTGTCAGGCACTGAGCAAGTCTTTCCATATATTTTCATAGGTAGCAAACACTAGAGTCACTAAGACAAATTCCTACACTGGAGATGGAAATTTTGAAGCAACTATTCACACAGAAATCCTCCTTAAGATTCTGTATAAAAACACCAGGGTTGTCTTTTTTAATTGCATTCTTGGAGGTCTAAAAAAAAAAAAATATTCAGACAATCTATCACTTTCATCTTCACATAATAAGCTAAGAAACACACTGCTTACTGAACTAAGTGCCACCAGGTCACGGAGTAAAAGATCTATTTTCTTCTTTTCTTCTTTTTTTTTTTTTTTTCAGCAGAGAAAACAGTTTACAAAACAGAAAAAGACTTGTTCAATGAAACAATCAGCTTTAGTTACAAGTGCAAAAGTCAGCCATGTGTACTAATTCTCAGTAATTATGATGCAAAGCGAGCTCCTTAGGGACTTAAAAGTCAACGCCTGGCAATGGTTGGACGAACAGCAGAGTGGAGCTGCTCAGGTGATACTGACCCCTTCAAAGCCCTTTGTGTTACTGAACAGCCAGAAACACCCAAGAATCTGCTTGGTCCTCCCTTTCTTAGGAATTAATGCTGTAACGAACTCGTGGGGCTGGTATTTAAAGCACTGAAATCTACCACGATTTCCAGCACAAAACCCTCGCGTAAGCAATGAATGGGCTCCAGGGAAATACAAGCACGGAGAAAGGAAAATGTAATCTCAGTGTTTGTAACACAATCACAGCTGAAAACTAAATGTGGAGAGTGGAAAGGTGGTAGGGCAGGTTTCTTTTCATACAACACCTCTTAGCTGGCTGCCCCTTTTTAGACTGTAACACATCATACTCTCCACTCTCCTTGCCTCCCTTATAAAGGATTGCTACGCTTTCAAACGAGGTAAAATCCAAGACCAAAAATTTTCAAAAGCATTCAGCAATGTCCTTGCTGCTTCCACTGAAAGCACAAGTTTCACACGAACTGAAATTGGGACAAAAGGTTGGGCCAGTCCAACATTCGAACTTCTAGGAGAGACCTGCCTTTGGCATTTCACATTTTATGCATATGTTTATATCATGAAAGGAAAACCCATCTCTTTTCCTCGAAAAGCTAGGCACCACTTGTAATGACAGTCTGTGTTACTAGGCTGAATTCGGTTTAAAATTACAAAAAAACAAAGACCACCTGCAGCTGAGACAAGTTGCAACCTATCTGCCTGGCACCAGACTATGCCCTTAAGTTAAAAGGAGCACTTCACAGTTAAAAGGAAACTCAGGGCATTCTGCCACCGCACGTCTGCTGCTAGAACCTCATGCAGCATCCCGTTCTTCATATGTATTTCGAATTCCAAGTGCAACGAGCCAACAGTTACAGCACGTTTAAAATACATCTCAAGCCACCTATCTCTGAAAGCAGATCCCTGGTTGATGATGAACTGCTGGCAAAAAGCTTGCCGATGAATGACAGGTCTCTGTAAAGAGTGCTTTTTCTACTGCATTAAAAAATTCACAGCAGTCTGTAAAAATAAAAACTCCAGAATAAATGACATTTTAAATGAAAATTTT
Organism: Tetrao urogallus; assembly: GCF_951394365.1. NCBI lineage: Eukaryota > Metazoa > Chordata > Aves > Galliformes > Phasianidae > Tetrao > Tetrao urogallus. The sequence continues at coordinate 27,709,294 of NC_136820.1, read as the reverse complement.
GCTGAGTTTCTATGGCTGCTATGTTCATAAGATGTTTTATTAGTGTAAGGGGCAAATACTTTTTACTCCGCAAGTAGTTTATTGCATTTTCCCTTCACTTACAGCATGCTTTCTATTTAGGACTCCAGAGCCCCACATTCTTCTCCCCCCCCCTTCTTTTTTTTTTCTCCCCTGAATGCTACTAGAGTTACAGAACAAGGGGATCCTACCTGGCAGTCTACAACAGGTCAGTGATCAAACAGGGCGCAGTGAGACAGCAGCCAAATCCTGCCCCATCTCCTGAGAACTACAGAAAGCCAGAGCTTCTCAGCCCATGAGGCATCAAGCCACTGCACCCCAGGCTGAGATAATCCGTAGTATGCTCCCTGTGAGCACACACAGAATGGATCTCTGCACCGACTGAGGCTGAGATGCACGAATTCGTTTTTAAGTTGCTGCTCAATGCAGTTTTCAACATGGGTAGAAGCTGCTTGAAAATGTGACCTCATCTGTCTTATGACAGCAGAAACAAAGATAGATTGAAAATATACCACCATTGCTATGCCCTGGTGATCAAAGCCAGCTTAAATAAACACTGTTCTTTATCTGGAAAGTGCACTGGTCTCTGAATAACGATTCCTTTTACTTAACGTATTTACATTTGCTAGAACAAAATCAATACACCAGGTAAAGTAAGCTGTAACATGAACAGACAGAACTAGACCAAAATGTGAAGTATAATCATTTACCCAGGAATATACCACTTGTTCATTAAGATACCACTCACTGCAAGGAAAACAATCTTAAAAACATAGTGGATTTTAAGTGCAGCCTACATTCAGGAACGCATTATGTACTGAGTTAACATTAGACAGCCTACGTCTGCTGTGAACTCAAGGAAGCATGAGTAGTTTTTGCCATTTCAAACAGCCAGTACTGCTGCAAAAAGTGAAAATTAGTGGGCGCAATAACACATCAAGAAAGAAGTGACGTGGCAGAGTGGGTGCCACAAAGTAGTAGCTAATTATTAATTTCTGGAAAGGTTAGCATGAATCCTCTTTAGGCCATAAGCTACAGCCAACACTCACGAAGACAGATTCTGTATTAAGGAAACAAACTAAGCTGTGAGAATTATACAGTGCAGTTACAGGCATGATGCACAGATACATTTACCCTTTCATCAAGAGTGGCTGGCCTATCTAGGAAAGAACTGAGATGCTCTAGTAGAGTCTGCTCTTGAACCGGATCTGTGGTTAAACAGAAGCCTTAGTCCACAAAGGTAATCTTACACACCATACTTTCATGTAGCTCAAATTAAGGAAATTAAAGATACTTACACAGCCACCAGCAAGAATTTCTGCAGCCAGTGGGACGGAGCCATCTTTACTCATAAACTTATCTCTCACAAAATCATTAACCTTAAAAAACAAACATTGATGAAAGCCAATAAATCACAAGGTTGGGGAAAATGCTCTTTTTTTGCAACTAAAAATGCAAATACATCCATGCAGTTAAAAGATACTAAACAAATCTTAGATTTTATATGATATATTAAAATTGACCATTATTTTCTTCCCAACAAAGATTTGCAACATTCAGTTTTGAATCATCGGAGAAAAATGATAACAATTGGTAATTAAATAAAATAATAATTATCAAAACTTAGTGATAAACTCATTTAAGATTTTAAAATATTCACAACATTTGCAAATTGAAGTATAGTTCTAAACAAATATCAGAACGTTCAGTAATAAGTTTTAATGCAATAGTAATTCACTTAACAGCAGTAAGTATCTTTCACATTTTAAAATGCATTCTACTAGCTTTTGTGAATAACCATTGCATTAAGATCGGCCTATAATGAGAATTCTTCAGTGTTTTCAAATCATTCAAGAAATAACAAAATTACAGAAGACAGACATTTAGGAAAAAAGGCACGCAAACAAGTTCCTTTTTTATTAACACTTCACTCCAAATTATCTCCTGTAGTGCAAAAATTAAACATACAGGAACTACGTGAAGAAACAGAAACAAAAGCCCTCCAATCTCAATAAATAATTACTCATTCTTGCTAAGAGGTGAAACCAAAGCCCTGCACTAGTTACAAACAAGCAGACAGATGAAGAAGTTGAATAAGCTTGTTATATTTTGGAGCCAATCCAAAAATAAGTTTTCAGTGAGATTCTTAAAATACGCTTAGAAACATGTGACTTGCATGCCACTTGCAGCATTCACAAGTGAGATATAAACAGTTGCTTTGTGCAATTAAGTTTCTATCAAGCAAAAACGATGGAATGCACTTTATCAACTAGCTGACACATAAAGAATAAAAATCCTTAACAAGCTAACTGTAATTAGATGGACTTTAAAATGTGAGGAAGTGCAAGAATAATCCATTTGCAAACTTACAGTGAGTTTTATGGCCTTCTCTGGTGCTACTCCTAATAGCTGTGGTAACAGACCTGTAAGGTAGAGAAAGAGAATTCAGTGCATCAGTAACTTGGTATTAACTAAACAAATCAACAAATGTATGTAGAGATCACCACCTAGAAGCGGGCAATTTTTACAGCAATTTTGTGTTATTATATTTAATGAGAGTACTTAAACATTCCATTTTGAGAACAAACTCTGTGCTACCACTTCAAGTCACAGTAACTTCCTACATATACTATAGTTACTTTAGCTTTCTTAAATCCGTGATATTAGCTCACGTTACACTTAAGCACCAACACAGATCTGCCAACTATGTTTCAGTATCCGTCCTATACTTACATTTATTTTCTGCATCTCCACACGAAAATGTGTGAAGACTTTCTAATAAATTCTGGAAGATACAAGATATATCTATTTCAAAAATCATGACCGCAGAACTTTTTCTTCTGGCAACAAAAACAATGGCGTTAGAAGGTAGAACCCAAGGGGACAGGAATCAAAATAATGTAAAACATTTGACCATGTACGACTGCATTCTTGAGCATACTGCCCAGCTAACTCACCAGTTCATAGAACAAATTATGCTACCTTCTTCCCAGGTATGGAATTTATTTTGTTGGAAGTGATGCAGTATAGAACTGAAAGCAAGAACCTAACTTCTCATTTCACTTGCCTGAAGTGAACAGACAGCATCTTGTTTGGGCTACACAACCTCAAAACACACAGAGCTTTGCAAATAAGCCTGGGGCTAGAACAGTGTTGCAAGCGTTGCCAAGGGCACTCTTCACATCACACAGGCTAGATGCAGACCCCATTGCTTTAGAATCCTAGACAGCACCTCTGGGTACTTTCTACAGAGTCTGACATTTACAGTTCTCCAAATATGTTGGAGAAAGAGACAACAACTAACATCCCACTTCTAAGAGCTCACTTGCAGAAAAGCATTTCCCCAGAGACCTAAAAATCAGAATAAGAAAGAGATAAATGAACACGCAATGTTGTATTCTTCCATCCTGGTACCATTTATCAGCTTTATTGGCTATCAGTGATAATCTTAGCAAGTAAAAGATGGCAGAGGATAGCACCGTTTGGCTTGTGGTAGCCAAAAAGTCAGTCATGTTTATAAACTAATGCCTTTAAAATTTTGCACTAGCAGTATTGGGATTTTTGTTTTTAAACTGTTGGAAAGAATGATTGATTTCTGGTATACACATACACCTACAATTTATCCGAGATTCGTGGAAAACCACAATTGTAAGGCTAAATACTTGAACAAAAGAATGCAGTAGTACTAAGTTTGTGTACAGTTCCTCAAAATAAGAGATTTTGCTTTACATTTCACAATTTGAATTTCTGAGTCAGTTTTAGTTGCATTAGGTGACTTCACTGAAAAAAACATTAAGTCAAAATTGTGTAATTAAATGTTACATTTTCTGCAGCACTACGAATAAAAGACTAGGATATACATTGTACAGGATATCTTTACAGCTTTAACTTTATGCAGACCAAATTATCTTTGTAAATCTTATATTAATCTAAATTTACATCTGTAGGACTTACGTGGCTTTGTACAGACATTTTGTCTAATGAATTTATATCTTCAGTGATTAAAAAGATGCTTTTGCCAGCTGCATAGGGAGGAAGAGGGACTCTGCTTGCTTCTATACCTATGTAACAAAGCTATTTCAGAGTGGTACATTTGTGGTCCAATTATCCTAACTAAATTCTTGTTATTATTTACCCTTTTGACGGGAGCTCTGAAACACTGTTGAAAGAGTTCAGAGCATGATAAAGATGGTAAGTTTTGGAAGAAGGAAAGCATATCAAGCGACACACATGAAAACGCTATTTTTCTCTTGGGGTTATCTTCACGTGCTGGGGATCTTTCAGTATTACTATGCATTAACAGCTCAGCAATATGACACATGCACAGATGTAGGACAGGGTTAGAATTATCTGACAGTGTCTTGAAGAATGTATGCTTTTATTACAGAATAACATTTTGCACATAGGCAGCCTGCTAGTATAGCATACAGCAAACAGATTATACAACCCATTTTCATATATCCAAAACTCTTGTGTAGCAATTACCACACACTACTTCATATCTGACACATCATCACACAGTGACTCTCTGGAAAGGTGAAGTTATGCGTGAGACAGAACATCAGAAACTGCATTCAGAGTTTGCAAGATCGTACAAGTTACTTTTTGAAAACAGCCTAAATACAGCCAAACAATACACACACAAAAGCTCATCCAACCCATTTGTGGTGACGGTACTGAGCAGAAATCTTACTTGGCCAAAGCATTCTTCAGTCTTCTAACAGTGAAACTTCAGTTTCACACTGTGTAATGGATGAGATTTTCCCATCACGTTAGAAAAACCCACTGTATGAAGCAACTTCTCAGTGTAGGTTAAATATTTGAAACTATTTTGGCACGCAGTGTAGAAGTGTGAACGGAATAATGCCAAATTTTCCTATTACAGGATTCGTGCAAGAAATTAGGCAATTAATTTCCAGTTGACATTTAAACACAGTTTAATGAGACTGCAAACTAGGTTTTTCTTTCAGGAATATTTTGTGCTGTGACAAAACATTACAATATTTGCTTGCACTTCCATTCTACAAAAATGGTACTTCACTGCAAATTCTAAAGGAAAGTATTGCCATGGCCTTGTATCACTTCCATGAAAGTCCATCAATAATAATTAAATTGGATGATGAATGAATGAATGAATTTTAAAATCTAAGATTAGAAGGCATCTGTAGTCAGTGCAGTGTTAGAAGCACCGTCTGAAGAAATGAAACTAACACATTTCTCAATAGCTAATAACCATAGATAACAGAGTCTTCTACAGCCCTTTTCTCAGTCTCTAGGTAAAGTGCATTAACTAACATGCATGACTACTGAACAATTCAGTGAGCTGCATTTTATTGGTACTTAAATTTCCCATAGAAATTCCATCTAGAGTAGATGAAATAATCTCTTAATCTCACTGGTTCAGACTGTTAAACATTCTGTGACTCATTAGGGTGAACATGCAATTAAAATATTATTAAGAAATATAAATGATTTCATCAATTGGAAGAGATGTTGACTGATCAGAGATTCCAATCCCTTCTTATATTTGCATGTATATAAATACCTGTGAATTTCGGAGTACATATTTCAGATACAAGTGTAACCACAACATTAAATTATAGATATCTAAGGTGAGAATTGTTTTAAGCCATGCTGAGAAAGAGACAGACAAAAATTTTATCTCAGGAAAAAAAAAAGTGCCTAACAACACTCATTCATTCAAGCATTCAAGTAGTAGATACTAAAAAATTAAAGACCCTACGGAGGTTTGTATCATATTTGCCTTTTAAAATTGAAGCATCTTCTCAGTAGAAGTGGGTTGGTTATCCTTAGAATTCCATGCTCTCTTTACATCCACAAGATGGTGTAATTTATCCTTATCTGAGACAGTGGTTTAGAACATGGTGGTTTTGCCCTTTTCAAGTTTGGAATAAAATAGCAATATAAGGAAATACATCAATTCACTTTATTGGATGGAACTACGCATCTTGTATTAAAAATATCCTTTGAAATGGCTCGGTTCAGAGAAGGATTTGTAACTCCTGCTTGCTTTCTTGCAGTGTGGTATGGCAAACAGACCACCACTACAAATCTTTACATGTTTTTTGTTGTTCTAAAATAAAGTCTTGCATTACTGTTCTGTTAAGTAGTAGGAGAATTCTATCAGATACTGCTCCCTTCTCCAGCAGGATTAAAAAAAAATAAAAAGTAACACCGTGTAAGAAAGAGTACCAGTGAGCAGCAAGAGTGGTTTACTAGTTTGTCTTACCCAGCAAAACATTTAAGACCAGAATTAGATGACTCTTACCTTAACTTTACTGCATGACATTGGGTAAATACACTGATCTATCTATAAAATGTTTATTTAAATTTTCTTGCCCTTTCAAGCTTAATTGGAAACCTTCGTTCTGTACTTGCCTGCTCAACCTTCCCCAGTGTGATCTCCTCAAAAATCATGTAATGGAAATCAGGCAATTATGGGAATGCACAGAGAACGTGTCACATCTCTTAAGGCTCCTTCACCACTTTACTCTTTTAAAAGAGAAGTTAAATCAGGCTGCCCTTTAGGTAGCAAATGTGCACAAATGCAGGTCTCAGCTTCTGAAATGGTGTTCTTTTCTATTGCACAATTTCTCCTATATAATCCAGAAATGAGATTATTGCCCAAGGTTTAGAAGTTCAGTTGTACCAAAATGGTGTTTGGTCTGGGATTTCACTATTCAGTACTCCTGGGAAGACTGAAAAGTAGTAAAGGGGACAGAGAATGGAAAGATCAGCAGTGCAGATGGAAACTTCAAAAGTTGACTGAATTTGGCAATGAAAAATCATTTTAAAAATATGACAAACAAATGGAGTCAAAATCCACCTTTTGACATTTCTGATTTTTTTTTCCAGGCAAAAAGTCACTATACCTCAGAATTTATATATGACAGGAGTGAAGACTTGTGGAATTCTACAAGTTTATTCTTTCAAGATAATGGAAGATGGAATACATTTACAGGGAATATATTCTGTTCTTTTGCTGTATTTTTTTTCTTTTATGATCACGACTGCTATAAACCCTTACAAAATAGAAACCCTGTCAATACTCCTTATTAAATTACTAAGCCTACTAAAAAAAACTGCCTTAATCACATTTAATAGTAACAGACTCTTCCTGTTTCCAGTTGTGCTAAAATAATCACAAAGTTTGTATTTCGAGTAGAAGCCAACTTACAGCAACTGAGATCATACCTCATAGAGTGTCAGTGCACCACAAGACATACTTTTAGTGTTGTTTTACACTTTGTCTTGTAAAACTGTTAGTGTTTTTTGTTGTTGTTACTGTTGCTTTTCAGGTGCATATAGCTTTATCAGACCCTAATACGCTTTACTGACATCTTCCACTCCTCATTCCTGACTCAACTGTTTTTAGAAATTTGCTTTCTTTATTATATACATCTTATTTTCAAAAGCCTAAAAGGAGTTTTTAAGCTAGATTGCTAAAAATGAAATAAATAATGCAAATTTCAAATCCACCCCAACAAACATCACAGATGGGAGAGAAACATCTTCAATAATTCAGATAGTAGAAGTATAAGTCAATTTATCTCTTTGACAGAGAAGAACTAGTCTTATGAAGTAGTTAATGATTCTTTTAACTACCTGACTTACATCATTGATGGCATAATTGTGACAAGGGGAAAATTAAAACAAACAAACAAACAACAAAAAAACAACAAACAACTGTCATCTGACTGCAGGTACTTATTTAAAATGTCCAAAATGAGGATGATTTAGACCTCAGACAGAGCAAATGAGCTTTCAGAACTTTGTCCATTTACAGTAGAGGGAGAATGGAACAATTAATTTCACAGCTTGGGAGTAATGGTTACATATAGTAAGCTAAGTTGATCCCAGCTCATCTCTCTGGCTGACTCAACACTGACAAGTTTGGAAGAGGTATACATAAAACTTCATCAATTTCCAATGATCAGTGAAGCACATGGAAATGATTTGGAGAGACCTGATTTGTCATATAAAATATCAAACAGGAGATCTAGTTAATAACAAGGGACTATATTTTCTCTACAGATGCTTTTAATAGAAAGACAATAGATGAGAAAGGACGTTAAAACAAAAACAAACAGAGGATGATTTGTCTTAACTTCTTAGCAAACAAAATTTTCTTGATGCTAAGGACTGCTAAGGAGATGAAAACTTGACTAAAGATATACTTTTTGCTACAGGAAATTGCAATTCTTGCCCTGTTGCAGATGAAAAGATCCCACAGAAGTGTTCTCATTACAGTGAGGTTTTAGTTATCAACAAGTTCACAACCGTTCAGCTAGAAAGGGAATGCAAATTAATGCAAGAGTATAAATAAAGAAAAAGTACAAATCAGACAAAACTGAAGTATTAACAAAATTAGCTTAAAAATTCAGTTTTCCTGAATTCTTCATATACTAATAGTATATGCCACCTTTCAAACTTACCTCTATAAAGCCCAAAGAAACCTTCATAGCGAAGCACTTTCTTGAAGCAATCAAAGCTGTTTTTATACATAAGTTCTCCCACAAAAGATCCTGTAGAGCGCTGGTTTTGCATACGAGTTTTTACCAAATCAATTGGGTAGACTGCAGTGGCTCCAACAGCTGCAAATAAAAATCAAGCTATATGAAAACAATGATTTTGCATTTGTGGTGTTTGATTGCAACTATCATCCTCCACATATATATCTCAGTGCTCAGATGTATCTTTTTTCTCAATATCATGTTCTGGATACAACTAACTACCACATATAATTTCAACCAAAAGCATTTCTTGACGCTATTTCATTATTAACCTGATTCTTCTGAAACTGCTTTGGTGACAAATTAAGTAGAAATACCACCAGCAAACTCCAATTGCTCATAAATTCCAAAACTACTGTAGACCAGATGACCTCTTCCACTGCCATCTTATAGTCGTGACATTAATTAGAAAGGGATTTCAAGGAAAAGATGGGAAAGTCTTCCACAAAGAAGGGGAAGTGGGAAAGGGGAAAAAGTACAAAATGAAAAACAGTGAAGACGAATACTCCTTTGCTCAGCCATGACTAACCTCCAGCAACTGAACCAAGGGCAAACCTGTACGCTGATTCTGCAATCTGGATGAGGACTGGTCGAGACACATCACCTGGAGCTTTCTGTCAAGACAGGATGAAAAATAAAAGGGAGGAAAAGTAAAATAATCAGAGTATTGCATTTCTCAAGAGAATATCTCAGGATCAGAAAGTCTACCAATACTTAGTAGAAATCCCAGAATGCACTGGAGAATTTGTCTTTATAATAAAATGTCTTATCCACACATTTCCAAGCATCATATAGCATAGCCTCTTCAGTTTGGGATAGAAAAAACAAGAAAGACTGATGGTACAAGAAATTATACAACTCCAAAATCAAGAACTCAAATTCATACATAAGAGGGCACACATTATGCCTTATGTCATGAATTTTCTACAGCTACAAGCAGCTCCAGTTTGGAATTTCTTTCTAGCATGGAAAAAATAGATATCCCTATTATTTCTCAGGCTATCAAAGCACATATGCAAGCATTTGCTAAAGGACAGTGAGATTCCATAAAGCACTCCATAAAGCACACCATAAAGCACCTACAATTTCATTTGCTCACAGTCCATGAGTTCAGATTCAACATAATGAAAAGCAAATTTCAGAAGTGCTTGAAATTTAAAATCACTAGCTAATGAAGGAAAATAATGAGTGTAACAAAATTATACAGAGGCCTCACATCTCCTACAATAACAGTTTTATAATCCTACTTTATTATGATACTAAGAGACAGCGTCCCCAAAGCAAAAATGGAAGAAGTTTTCCCTTTCACAATTGCATTTTACTGCCACCTATTGTAACTTATGTTACTTGATATTCAGACCAAGCTTTTAAATCCTTTAGGAGTCTTCTAGGAATAGATGGTCAATTTTTACAAGTCTACTCATCTGAATTCACCCAGCATAGTCAACATTTAGTCACCGCTCAAACTCACAAAAAACCGCCATGCTAGATACCGTCTTAGAGTCGCAGTGAGGTTGTCCAAGTGTAGGGGAAGGAGGAGAAGAAGAAAGAGAAGCAAAGGAGATGCATGTGTATACACATACACACACAGGCCTGGCTTACAGCCTGGTAGCCCTAAAAATGTAGCTTGCATCAACCCATTGTGGTCAAACTGGCGTCTCCACACAGACCCAGAGTAGGAAAAAAACCAACAAAAAAAACCCCACGGTTTCACAAGACACAAAGTCAAGACTGTCTTAAAATAGAGACAGAGAAAGAGAGAAACAGAGATGGTTAGTTTTAAATCTATCTGTATAGAAACTTGTATCATTGAAAAATATAACATATGCTACAATGACATGAAAAACTAAAAGCTCAGTAAGTTTGATATTTAAAGAACATTCCTGTTTCATTTTGCCTCTAACAGAACAAAAGTTCATTTTGTTAGACCACCAGGAGAAAGTCAATATCCTTCGGGCTTTGGTTATATAGTGAATATTTATGATTTTACTTAAACTGATGGTATGCTAAACATAATCCCTCCTATTTTCATACTCAGCAGAGCATTGAGCAAAGCAGAGGATACTCTGAAACCTTGAACCTGTGTGCATTTTCAGAACAAGGGTTGCCATTTAATATGCTAAATGCTGAATTTACTATCGATACTCAAGCAGGACGTCTTTCCTCATTAAAAAGAACAGAGAGCAACAGAATCATGAAACATAAACAATTTAATTAGGTATACATCTAATATTTACTGAATGGCTGGATTACACTCATATATTTTTATCTTTCCAAAGTAAATTACATTTAACCAGTCAAAATGCATCCCAAGAGAAATGGGCACAGAGATGAGAAAAAAAAGGCATGATGCACCTTAAAAACTGAATTCTAACAAGAAGATACACCTCACAGATACTGTAGAGTAACTCAGTAATCTGAGAACACAGAAGGATGTGGGCTCTCTCTCTAACACTGGAACCAGAACACAATACATAATAGCGTCTTACTGGTTCCTCTTCTTACCTGTCTCTGAGCCTCAGCCAGGTTGTAGGGCAACGTTCCTTCCTCCAGAGGAGCAATTCTTTCAATGTCAGCTAATGTCATACGCCTGAGGAAATTAATTCAGCTTAGCAACTGCTAGGAGATGTGTTTTTGGATCACAAGGAGTTATCTGCATTTGACCACTATACCACACCCTTCTGTTCCCTACCACCACCTCCCCCTCCTTCAGAAAACATGAGAGGAGGAAGGGAAAAAGGGAAGGATAGACAATTCTTCACTTACCCCCGTGGCTCATATAAATCTGCTAACTGAAACAAGATGTCTACTTCCATGGGTGTAACCTGACCAAATTTCTGAGCTGCCAGAACAAACTCCTCTGCAAGAGAATAGAAATACAGAAGAGAAACAAAAATTGTCAAACCAGATACAAGTAATCCAGAGTACCTTACACTTACTTTGTATTAAGCAGAAGATGCTAATAGTGGAAAAGAAAAAGAGAAAGGGAAGGAAAAGAAGTGACCCACCATAAAAGGGTTCCTGCCACTATATAAATGTATGTTTGAAATGGTATATCCACCATGTAAACAAGTACTACTCTCTGGTCTTGAAGCTGAGTACTATCAGTAGGAGTGAGGATATTTGACATACGGTATCAATCAGTTGTGGGTCACAGGGAAAAAAAAGCAAAAGAAAAAAAATCAAGAGTTAAGAGTTGTGGAACATTTTATGCATAGTCCCAGTAGGCCACATTAATGAAACTCTGGCACTGCACAGGGAATTCTCTATAAAGAGGTTAGATATAGCAGATAACATCTTGTTCCAAGCTTGTCGATCGGCTTACTGTGCTGCCAATACAAGTTTATGGAATTCTTCAACTACCCTTGAAGGTCACTTTAATAGGCAGCCAATTTGGCAGGAGTCCTAGGAAGTTTTCTTAAACTTTTAAATATCTTTACATACTTTCCTCACCCTGCCCCCACTGGCAGTTTACTGGGACCTTTTTCTGATTGAAACAAAATGAAAAACCTGGAGGGTGGACTCCAACAGGAGCGTACAAAACTGAATGGTGTGCCGAGGAATACTAACAAAGCAGGCTTTCTCTTCCTCCCATTGATTTAAAAGCATACAGAGGAGATCTTCCCCTCCACCCACCCAAAGCAAATGCCCACGGAAATTTCCAGATTGCAAACATTTATACAAACCCTTAGTGACTTCCACATCTTTTCTATTTCCAGCCAGAGTACTGTAGATCTTTCTAATGAGCTCCATGTTGTTAAGGAGAGAATTAAATCCATTAAAATAGGAAAAGCTGACCTGATGAGAAGTGGTACCACCAGCAGCCTACAATGCAGAAAGTAAAAGCAAAAAAGAGTGCTATTAAATTAAGAAAAATCTTAAAATAAAGATTTTCAAACAAAGTTATTTTTACAAGAGTGAGGGTATAAAAGGATTTTTTTTTAAATAATGTAAAATAAAGAACACTATGAAAGATTCTTATGTTACTGAAACTAATCATGACCAGAATGTAAAACTCTCCCCATCCTACAAACCTAAACAAATACATATGCAGGATTATAACAACATAACCAGTAGTAATTTACAAAGTTCAAGTTTCAGTGCTGTTTCAGTTGGAAATGTTTTATAAGTTGGCTTATTTCTAGTAATGAGGAAATCTACTTCTACATGTAAAGTATATTACTATATAGAAAATCTCAACAAAATCAAAACATATTTTGAAAGAGGTCAACTCAAACATTTAAATTCACATGCATTTCAAGTTGTGAAAAAATAGCAGTAAGCTCTCAGGCTTGTATCAGCAGTCAAACCAAATGGAAACAACAAGGTTTGCATAGCTGCTCATTCTCAAATGAGAACCGAACTTAAGCCTTTATTTTGAAGTGGTCTTGGGCCTACACACAGAAAAAGAAACTGGATCAGTTCACTAAGTACAAGATTGATGGACTACAAAATTTCTGAAAATAATGCTTAAGCTTGTCAAAATTTAACTGACCTTGAGGCAGAATCAAAAATCTCATATGACCCAGGAAAGCTGCTAACAAGATTGGAAACAGAAGAGAGGAAGAAGGTCTGAGAAATCATTGTCAGTCCACAAGTCTTCTGGCTATGCTTTTTACTGTATGCTTCTTCCAATATTCTGCCCAGTTTGCAGTTCTCATCACTTTACATATCTCCCTGGAATTCTCTCTTACAAATCAAAGAAGAAAAGACTTCTTTAAACCTGGATAAAGCCAGACTTCAGATTACTTGGAAAGACTTGCTACAAATTCCCAAGATTAGAAACTGTGGTCAAAACCAAATGTGCCTCCTTTTTTTTCCCCTTTAGTGAATAATATTTAAGTTGGCCTATCACGATGTATTATAATGTGATAGCTGTAACAGAAGTTCATGCTCTCCGAGAAACAGCGTTCATGAAAGACAAATCTTATGTGTGCTGGAAGACCATTCTTAAAAACAAAACAAAACAAAAACCTAGAGATTTTACTTGGTAGAAATGGTAGAAAATTAATTACTAAAAATTACAGAAAAACAAAAACATTTTGCTTAATGGACAACAGAAATAGAATCATGTCTAGAAAACAAGAAAACATCCAATAAAAAATAAAATGCATTTCAAGCTGACAAAAGCATACATTAAAGTGTACCAACAATCAGTCAGTAGTGAATATCCTTGGGTGATGCTGCAGTTCTTACACTACCACAGGTGTTTGGACGCTCAGAACTGAAATTGCAATGCAAGTCCTTTGAGGATGACATCCCAAATGGGATGTAAAGGGTTGGTTGTTTCTAACCCAAAATATTTGACACAGCCCACTATAAAAGAATGACCAGAAATAGTCAGGTAAACTCCACATTTGTGGGCCCCACAACAGCCCATCTACTTGCTTTGTCTCATGTTTCAGGAAACCAGTGGAGCTGAGAATTTACATTCTGTAAAGAGGGATAACTTCTATATGCATAGATAATTTTTGCTGAGCTTAAAAAAAGGCACCTGTAACATGGATCAGTGGTCAAACTACATAAAAAATGGATCTCAATCTTGATTTCCCAATGATGCTACCAGAGCTACTCACAGCAACTAGACATTCTTCAACAAATGGTGTCAGCATGTGTGGTCGGATAGTGACCATAATGTCCCTGAAGTCCATAGCTGTGACTCTTCCAGCCTGAGTATTGTCTCGCTGCACAAAAGCTTGTTTTGCATGTTCTAATTGTATCTCCTGAAAATATATGTTAAAAAAAAGTTAGCTTCAGAATTATTACCATAACAGATTTATTTGATGCAATCCTACAGAATATCTCACACTTAACAAAACATGATTACATGTAATCCTTTCAATTGATACAGTATGTATAGCTCTCTGCCTTTTCCATTTGTAGCATAAATGGCCTCTGTCATTGAGCTCAGTACCAAAAACAACAGCCATGACTTCTCTGCTCTGTGGGCATTAAGTCATGCTGTTCAAACTGAGAAACAGAGGGCATACATCAACAAACCAGTAGAGGTAATCTCCCATGTGTGAACATTGAAGTGTTCCAGGATGTGCATTATCCAGTTTATTGTGCGTGTCATTACAAAACAAAATATGTTCTGTAAAACTCTTCACTGCTGGTAGAGTATGGTAAGAGATTTCTGCAATGACTTTCAATAATCCTGAAAGTACTCACTCAAAAAGCATTCTCATCTAAAATATTTTTATTTATCTATTAAAGACAATCACTGTTTAATTTAACTCTTGATATTGAGACTGTGTAAAGATTGCTTCTCCATATTTCAGCACTAATAACAGACAGAGACCTAAAACAAGCATCATCTATTGCAACTACCTCATAACCTGTTTGTGATTCAGATGTAAATGAGAGGGCAGAAAAAAAGACTTTATATCTCCCAAAAATGTGTGTCTTTTTCTACTGTGGCCTTTGCCCTTTCTTCATAAATTACTATTAGAACACTTTGTTATCTTTTAATTAAAAGGAACAATCCTGCACAGATGGTAACTTAATAATACATATCAATGTTTTGTCTAGTTCTACTAGCTCGCTAAAACCAGAATTACATGTTGGTCATGCAGTCTGACTTACCAATCAGTATTTCTCTACCAAGTGGGAGAAAACAAATCATTACCATGTCCCTCCTTCCAATTTCAAGCCTTGTAAAAGCTTCTTCACTGGAAACTCTGTGCTAAGTCTGAATGAATTTTAATAATCAGTTACTCAGGAAATGGAATCACTGCAGAAGTATGTCAGCAGTACTAGACCAAGTCTTGCAGTGGACAATGGCACTATCCTATTACTTTCACTCTATTTGCAAATACACACAAAGTCCTGTTAAGCCAAGACTTGCAGTAGTCAAGAACCAGAAGCATGATGTATTCACAGAATACAATCTCCTGAAAATTGGTATTTTTCTTACAGCAACATTTAGTGGAATTTAGAGAGAAAGGCCAAAAGCCAATCCAACAAGTGTAAGTCCACATCCACAGGACGTCTACAGCCACTGCTCAGCCTTACGCTCACTCACTCCAGTCTGCAGCCACCAATGCATGCTGCCATTCAAACCATTTTTTGTCTTTTCATTTCAGTCTCTTAGCTTCTCTAATTTCAGTCTTAACTCATAAGTAAAACACTATTTATTGAAACAAAAGGTATGAAGAAAACTCCTAATAACTTAAGCAGAAGGTAAAGGGGAAGGGGAGAGACAGGAAAGGACTGATCAGTATTTCAACTATGCACTTCATTCACAGAATTATTCGGAAATTTCTGCTTTTAATAAGAAATGCTTGTGAAGGTTATAATTCAAAGTGTTACAGTCTAAATTCTGTCATACTTCCTTTACATTACAGCCCCTTATGTGGATGTGTTACAACTGAGCAATCCAGCTGGATGTAGCTATGTAAGCTCCTGTCTCATTTCAATTCTGACTACAGTTTCAACAGAGTTTGAAAGCAAGAAATTTTGGGAGGTTTACAGTGTGAAGAGCACTACCATCCAAAACAACTTGTCAGCTTAAGGCAGACAGCTAATTCAGGAGGCACAGAGCTCTGAAGAGGAGTTAAGTGTATTAACTTCCATTCCTAACTACTCACTACTTAGTGGATGGAAACAGAAAAAATGAACAAAAATATGAACAAATTAACAACAACAACAACAAAAAAAGTCATCTAATGGTAGCATCACTAAAGAAAAATAAATTGAATCTACCAGAAGGACTACATGAGAAACCGAATTCTGCTTTCTTCTCTCTCTCTTTTTCTCTCTCATTCAATTTATATTAACCACTGAAGTTGCTGGCAGTCCCACACTGGCAGAATTCAGCACTAACATGCAATAAAAACCCTGGCACACCACTTGCAGAACACAAGTCCAGCCTGCTACCACCTGTGCACATCAGCCTGCAAGCTGGGAGCTATGTCTCCCTGTTGGTAGGACCTGGGGTGGGGGTAATGTCATAGCCACAGAAGGAAAGCAGGGCTCACATTCCAGAGACACATGTGAAGGGCATGTTTGTTGTCATCACCCAGATAATTACAAAAAGGTTGTTAGTACTACAATCAAGTAGGAGTCAAACGATCTCATTCTTCCCTTGCTTATGCGATTTCTTTCCATCTTCTTGGTACATGTGGAACTAACTAGAGAGGATTATCCCACATGCTCAAAGTGATCCAGGACACAGTGCTTAGCTGCAAAAAGACAGCAAGACAAAGGTCTGAATAGGGTGAGGTCAGCCTTCCATAGTTCTCTATCCACATCTTCTCTTTAGTTCAGAAATGAAATGGCTTAAGCAGACCGCAAACGGCTACTGAAGGCTCATCCCACCTTCATGGTAAGGTAGGCTCTCTTAGGCTACTTAAGTTGTTCTGAGCTGAGCAAAGCACTGTTTTGTTCCAGTTGCACACACAGAAGGAAGCATAAGGACCTTCTGTTATGTAACATTCCCAAGAGGTGAACAACACACTGATGTACATGTGTGAGAATTTTCAGATCACTATATGGAAACAAGACTCAGTCTCATAACTAAATATCTCATACAAAATCTGCCACAAAACAGGCAGATGTCACTCCTTTAATAACTAGATATTGTATACCAACACAATAAATTCCTTAAAGTGTTTAGCACAAAAGAAAGGCCATCTGTTCCATCTGACTCTGAGTCTGAAAGTTAAGACACTTCACAGCATGATTAACTGTGCTTCAAAATGAGGCTCAGCAGCTACTAGCAATTTATCAGGGAAATTTGATGAGATATTCTTAACTCTACCTATGCTGTGTACGTGCAGTCATATAAAAAATGCCACCTTAAAATAAACTGAAAAAATAAAGCAAATCTGTAACATCTAGAGATGCTCCACAATCTCCAGAAACATTTGTTTCACCTATTTCTGTCCAATATTGCTTACCGAGACAGATCATGTTTAAAAAAGAATACAATCCTCATTGCTTTGCATTATGAATTACACATTCTAAAGAATCTTCTCTGACTAGATTTTTTGTAAACCTAGATATACTCAAGCAGTGCAGTTTCTCCTTTGATGATGCAAGTCCAAAATTCCCTCAGCTCGAATAAGACTGTGAAAAATTAATTTGCACATCATGGTAGGCATGCTGGCACCAGAACGTTTGTGAAATTATTTTCCATCTAGACATTTTATCTGAGCTTTCAGTTACAGCTCATTATAAACTTCATTACTTTCCAGTTAGATAGAAACTATGCTTGGGTTCCATTCCAATGGATCTACAAGGCATCAGATGCAGCACAGTCCTTTCTGTTGGAGTAGATCCTTGGGTGTCAATTATAAAGAGTACTACTTCATCAACTAATATGCTAGGCATGAATAAATTCCCAGATAATATGGAAATTGAATTAGCAAGTCCACATAGAAGCATACATTAAAATCCATTCTGCAGAATAGATTTCACATGCTGGGAAAGGGGCCAATGTTACGCTTCATGAAGCAGACTTGTCATTTAAGTGATAATGGAACATGACTATATCCAAACAGATACAGATGTGACTGATATGTAGCAGAGATATCTGGGCTAATTTTAAGCTAGCAAAATTAGAAGCAGGGAAAAACAACACACCTTGAGCTCACGGTTGATACAGATAGATTGTTATGTGTATTTGAGCTAAGTACCTCAGAGGCTATACTTTTGGACACCTCACTGTTACTGTAGAAAAAAAAAAGGGATGACTGGATATAAATATCCAGAATCACAATCAAAAACCCTTCTTATTTAAAGCCAGAAGAGATCTGTCTTGCGCGTGGATTAAATATAGTAATGTTACTTTCCAAGTAGTTTCAGCTTTGCCAGAAGTAATGATTAGCCCAAACGTTACAACAGATAATGAATATGTAACAACTTTATGTGGCATAATAGGATCCAACATGAATGAATTTGACTCTGTGTGCATCGTTTCGTTAGAAGTGGCAAATTACATTGTACTTACAAAGCAGTACCTGAAGTGCCTTACAGAACCATCTGGTCCACATTAAGAGCAATGTAAAGAGCATTCATAAATCAGGAATGCAGAGCGGTAATCTGCTATCCACTGTGTTCTCCTGCTGTCTAAGGTGCAAGGTCTAGACATCAGAACAAGGGGACTGACTGACTCATGCACACACAGAATGTCAGAAAGGCTGAGTACCAAAGGTTACATAACTTAAAGGGAGATTTATATATCTCTGTATATTAACTCTCCAATTTATGCTGAGAGTCATTTCTGTGCCCAAACTTTACTGTATAATATAATGCTGCAAAGCAAGAGTCAGTAAGGAAATGTGTTTCAAAGTTTCACAGTTCTAGAAAATTAGTAAACAGATATACCCAATCTGTGACTGACTGAGCATCCTAACAAACTGTACAGATAACAGTCAGCTTTGTTTCAGCAGTTTTCAGACAATTAACTTGCTTGAAAGTCCCTGATGTCTGCATCAGTGCTGAGATCAACTTTGTAACCACCCACAGAACTTTTCCTCAATGCAACTCACCTCTCTATAGGATATCCAGAACTATCAATCTTTCTATCAATCTTACTCTCCATGTTTATGCTCATCCTTCCTCTTTCTGTCATATGGGGAACATGACCAACAGGTTTGTCTGGCTCAAGAGGACTGCTGTGTTCCAACACAGTGATGCATGCGTGTGTATGAGTTAAGGCTGATTGTAATTCATCAAAATCAAGATACGCACCCAGGGCTCATTATGTATGGAAGGAGGTACTGGAACACCAAATCATTCATGAGATCACAGCATTACTTTTTTTTTTTTTAAGCAACATATTCACTCTTTTATCCCAAAGAGGTTCTAGTCTACTGTTCTGCCGCAGAATTGGTCTAGATCTTAGCTACTTTGGACTTGCAGCAGTCAATACAAAGCTTTAGGAAATACAACTTAATCATGTGATATGATTGTGTGATATGACGTCCTCTTCATACAAAATTAATTAGGCTCTGTTCTACAAAGTCAATTTGAAACATTTGTCTCAATAGCATTAGCTTAATTATTCCTCATCAAAATGATACCACCTCCTACTGTGAACTAACACACTTGTGTAAACAAGAAAAAAAGAAACCTTGCAGTCTTCAAGCAGTTTCCCATTTTAAAACTCTCCAGTGTAAATACTAATATAGGCATTAAGAATTCAGAAGGAATACAAATAAGAATCTCACGTCTTTCACCATTTCAAGAATCACTTTTCCTACTGCAGAGTATTTTTGACAGTAGTGCTGAAATGCAGATAAACTGTTTATATTTTTTTACTAGCACAATATTTTGCTTTCTCTAACAGAGTACCACAAAGTGTGAATAGGCAAAAATTCCTTGTAAAAGAAAGATTGTATTTTATTCTTTATATACCTCAATAAAAACTAGGTAGTATTTCCCTTTCTTAAATTCAAAATTTAGGAAAACAAGGAAACAAATGTGTGGAAAGGGCTTGCAGTAAAACATTACCTTATTGGACATCAACACTGAATTAAATACTAATTTAGTAAACATGCTATTTCCACACGTAAGTATTTCTTAATATCAGTCTTGCCAGTGGGTCTAAAATGTTCAATGCTGTTACATACCATACTTGACTCATTCAATATAGGAAATTTTCAAAATTTGAGGTAGAAGTTTTTGATTTCATGTCTCCATCTACATGACTTTCTGCATGCTGACAATTAATAAAAAAAGAAAGAAACACCTGGCAAAAATCAGCTGTTTTACCATTACATTACCCTATTAATCAACAATATTAAAATCTGGCACTTCAATTGCAAAAGCCCACATGGTCTTTCTTGCAGCTTTCCTAGCAGCACAGTATTTTGCAATCTTTGAATCATTTTAATTTTGACAAACTTTATTGTACAAGACCCACCAGTAAAAACTGGGTGAACTCTGGATACGTTAGGTGTCTTTTTCTATCCTTTCCAAAATGCAGCTGTACGAACTCTGAATTCCAGTTAAATGGAATGTGCTGATGAATCGTGGTCTGGCCAAAAACTTGCTTAGCATCCTCTGGGAAGAAAAGAAAAATGTTAATAATAAAATAGCAATAGAGATGAGCATATATTTATACAAGATAAACAATCACAATATTTTTTAACCTGAAAGCAATACTGTTTCATACGAATCAGTAACATATTGCAAAGAAAACCTAATTTTCTTTATTAACCAAAATCATGGTAAATGAAAAGCTTTGAAACCTTCATAAATACAATCTCTTGGATAGTCTTATTCGTGGAGTAGCCCAGTATATGGTCAGAAGAGACTCAACTAAATATTCTAAAGTTTCAAAGTGAAGCAAGAAAGGATTAAAAGATAATTTATAAAAAGTTGACCAAAGCTAACTAATATTCAACGTAATCTTTTCTAACTGGTAACAACAAATGACCTTTTGTATTATTCTAAGAGTTGTCCACATTCAAACAAAGCAGTTTACTACAACACCAGCATTCAAGATCCACTTTTCTGCAGTTACCTTACAGGAATAATTGCATGTGGATCAGGGAATTGAAGGGACATGGCAGATAGAACACAATCCTATCAAAACCTTCAACAAAAAGCAGACTTCAACAGACCCTGCTTTGTTATGAGGTGCAGCGTGATAAAGTTTGTTAAACTACACCTTAATGCAAGGTTGATAGTTTAGCCTAGCAACCTAACTGAACTATCAGTTATTATGGGCTTAGCAGATTTTCTGGTAGTACATTGCATTTTTGGTGAACAAATGCTGTTTGAAAGTCATCAATTTGTATAATCAGCTGTAAGGGCAGTATGTTGCTGGAATTGGACTGTACATATTTTAACTCGCAAAAACAGCAACAAGATCTGAGGAAGTACCTGCCTTTTAGACAGGTCTCTCACACAGTGAAGCCCACTTCAATGCAAGAGCAGAAGTCATCTCAGCCAAAAACAAATGGCAAACACATCTGCCAAAGACAAGCTCAAAGTCAGAGGTTCCCAGATGCTGAATACCTTCCTAATATCTGCATGAGCCCCCTAGCAAAGTCAGCCAGGAGCCAGCTCTCATCTCCTGCTTGCTCCTGCAGGCACGGAGAGCTGGTTCCCAGGAGACACTCCCTACCCACAGAGAGGGCCAGGAGGTGCCTTCCCGCTCCCTTCACACTTTGCAGAAGACCAGGAACCCAAACTCTCGGCTCCTGTCTGTCTGTGAACAGGAGAGCTGGATGCCAGTTCCCAGGTGTGACCAGGGCCTGGAGGCAAGGAAAGCAGCACGGCTTTGTGCAGGCCTGCCTGCAGAAGAAGCTGGAAGCTACCTCCTTGGAGCCAGCTCCCCTCAAGGCCTAGGAGCTGTCTTCCAGCTCACCTCAGCATCACAAGCAAAGTGGGAGCCAACTCCTTGGAGCCATGAGGTCTTGCCTCCTGCGAAGCATGAGTTCTAGCTCAGTCTGTGACAGTCAAGCACAACAGCTCTGCTGGCCTGGGGAAACCCAGCCAGGACAAAATTCCCCACTTTAAGCCAAAGAAGCAGGGAAGAAGTGAGAGCCAGGACAGAACGGCTCAGAAACATTAAGCTGTCAGAAAGTGTCGAAGTTAATGAAGGCCAGAATTGCACAAAAAAAGTGTTTCTGAAGCTGTGAAAGAGGCAAGTGTCCTGCTGCAAAGGCCACACAGACCCAAACTCACTGTGGTTGGTACTACCTGCAATGATTGCTTCTTCTAAAGTGAGGAGGCTAGGAATCATGGAGAGAGCATAGGTGATACTGCAGACATCTTCACATCTCAATAAAGTCACCTGTTTCATTTTTAAGAAGAAATCATCCACTGAACCCTGGAATCAGTAGTTAAAGAACAAGTTGTATTTAACCTACAAACAGAAAAACTGACCCTTGTTAACCACAAATTGTTAAAATTCAAATCTTTGGGCCCTAAAATCTGATGAGAATTTTTTCTGAGAAATTTTGTGCCCCCAGGACAGCATTGTTCATTTGTGTCTTCAATATCCATTACAACAGGCTCGGATCTTGTCAGCCATCATTCTCCAAACACAAAATTCTGCTCTCAAGTCAACTGAGAGGAAAAGTTGTGCAGTTCAGAGTGAGGTACCATCCCACTACTGAATGTCTTTTATTTAGGATGCTTCCTATTCACATAGCCTAAAGCACAAGTCACGTGTTGTTGGAGATTACCTTCCCGCTTTCTGTTGACCTTTTTCCACTATCATAACATATATATCATACCATAATCAAATAATAGGAAGTGAAAAAATGGTAATTCCCAATTAAGAAAAAAAAATATTAATATTGGCACTACAAGTAGCAAAAGGAACTTAAGCAAAGGAACTTAAAACCTGATCAAGTCTGATAAATCCCAGTGGAGATGAAAACAAAATGACTTTGACAGGCTTTGCAGTGAGTCCTATTTGACCACCTGAAACTACACTCTTCCACAAGGTTGAGTGCACCACCGAGTTCTGCAGGCTCTTCCCTCTGTTCCTACCCAACCCAACAGCTGTAGGAGAAAGAACTGACAGAAGCCTCAAACTCCCCAGATGGACACTTTTGCCTGCCCGCCCCTCTCGGCAACTCTGACCCACTGACTCTTTACAAGGCATGAACCTACCTTGTTGCTATGGGCTGGTGATAGCTGGACTCGTGGCTGAGCTTGGCCACTGCCAGCAGATCTGCTTTGTTCTCCTTACTCAGGCAGCATGAGACAGCGCCCCTCAGAACTGAGGTCTCTGCCTGGGCCTGTCCGCCCTCACGTCACCTTCCCTTTATTGAGGGCTCACAGCAAGCTGCCCTTGCTGCTCCTTGTAACAACAAAAAAAAGTATGATGAACTTGTGAAAAAGCATGTGTGTATACAGACAAGTTCATACAAAAAGGCTGCTCTGAAAGTCATGCCTCCTATTTTATTACATTGCATGACATGCCTACGACGTCAGAGGCAGAGGTTGGTATGGCAGTAGAGGTTGAATCTTCCTACTGAGACTCTGCTACATTTTGTTGCTGTGCTACAGGTGGCAGCAGAGGGGCAGTCTGACTGAATACCTCCATGTGGAAAAAATGGCACCCACTGACATTCATCAACGTTTGTTGAACATTTATGGAGACCAAACAGTGGATGTGAGCACAGCGGTGCATTTCAGCAGTGGTGACAGGGGTCATCTCAGCTGCAGCAGACTTTTATGAGCATGGCATGCAGGCTCCTGTTCATCTGGTGAAAATTTCACTAGTGAAAATGCATAGCTAATGGTTGTGACTATTGAAAAATAGTATTTTATAGCTGAGATTTTGCTCTATCAGATAGTGTTACCAAATAGCAATATTTTGTATTATCTTCTTATACTGAAATTGTTGATCCAAGGTTTGGGATAGTTGGGTTTTTTCCCCTCTGACTTACTACAGTGAACTTCAAACATGTAGCATAGAGTTTATTTCTATCCTTCCATGGTCTGGAACAAAGACTGGTCTATAAATATGATGTTTTATTTTGGAAAACATAAGATCACATCTTAACTGCTCAGCTAAGATGAAAAATAATGATTTCCTTAATGATAGTGCAAGTATTTGACTGAGTTGTCCATCCATACCCATTCACCCAGAAGAGTATAATACTCTGGAGGAACAAGTGTCATAATCACCTCCTTCATCCTGCCACTGCTTTGTCAAGAAAATAGGTTAAGATAGTTTTATAATTGGCATATTGCAAATAGTTTGATTACTATGGATTGCAAAGGAAAAGTACTCATACCTCTAACATCCCTTTGCAAAAAAATAAGATCAGAACAGCTGTCACAGGCACCTTTTTGCACAGGTTTGAAACCCTGGAATAGTACAGTAATGCTGTATTTTTCTGCCTCTTGATTCCTTGCAAAACATGGACTACAATCTATTCCATAATTCCAAATTAAAATAATATTTAAAAGAGATACTTTCCTTCTTAAAGTACTACTAGAAACATATCTGGCAGAACTCTCAAGCTGAAGCTGGCACAATAGAAACCGAGCACATAATTTGAAGATAATGGGATTGTATTACATGACTCAAGAAGGATGGAGGGCTAATCTGAAAAAATACAGCAGCTTAGGTCAGTGCAATTTATCTGCACTCTGTCATGTAGTATGGCTCCTGTTTCAAAATAGATTCATTCAGAAGAGTGTAAAACCTTGCATTAACACAACCCATCTATTTAGACTAACATCAATTTCACCTGCATTTGAAAAGTGCAGCTATACATACACATTTATGTATAAACAATTTTTTTTTTTTTATTTAAACACAACTGAGTTCACTTCTTTTGTTAAATTTGTGTGTTTGTATGCATATAGAATCACAGAACCATAGAATCACTTCAGTTTGAAGGGACTCTTTTAAAGGTCATCTAGTCCAACTGCCCTACAATGAACAGGGACACCTACAGCTAGATCAGGTTGCTCAGAGCCCCATCCAGCCTGATCTTGAATGCCACCAGGGACAGGGCATCCACCACCAATCTGGGCAATCTGTGCCAGTGTTGCACCACCCTTAATGTGAAAAAAACATCCTCCTTATAACCAATCTAAATCTCTCTTCTGTTAGTTTGAAACCATCTCCTGTGTGCTATCACCACAAACCCTGTTAAACAGTCTTTCTCCTTCCTTCTTACAGCCTCCCTTTAGACACTGAGAGGTAAGTGGTAGCTTATTCTTTTTTAATAGAACTAGTTATTCCAAATTCAGAGAAAATCCCCAAAGACAAAATCAAACTAAAACAATAAAATGACAATATTAGCCAATTTAGCTATGTTGAGCTAGTACAGCTGTGGACTAGTGCTGAATTGCAATGGACAAGATGAGGTTTTGCTGCTTATGTTAAGTGCTGCTTATACGTAACCAAAGCTGTTGTATCAAATTCAATATCCTTATTTCCATATGGTAAGTGAAATCATTATCTGGACTCATTTCTGTTACCCATGTCACTGAGACGTTAAAAGCACAGAACTTTCAGAATCCAGACTGACTCAACAGCTTTCTTGACACTTGGCACAGCTGACTTTTCTGTAGTTTGTCCAGAAATACCAACTTACTTCAGAGTTCACATGATGTTTCAAACAGCAGTTTAATACACCAACCAAAGTGATAAAAGAAAACTCCTGGCTTGGAGAAATTATCCTAAAAGAGCATAGAAGTTATTACACTTTACACTCCAATACAGACATAAGAGATCTATTTCTTTAACAGCTATTTTGCTTAGATAGATGGTATTAAAAAAATCACTTTCTTGCAAAGCATTAACATACATTTTCCTCCACTTAAATACTTCAATTTCAAATGCACCACAAAATGTACTCCCACAACAGTACTGTATTAGTATAAAACTATTTTAGTTCAATTAAAATGTCTAACTATCTACCCCCAAACCTACCTAAACTGTAATTTTCACTTCGAGCACTTCCAACATGTTATCAGTTTTGTTTTCTTTTATCAGCTTATCATATTTTATCAGCATTATCATATGCACAGGTCCTGCATTCCAAATGTTGGAAAAAAATAGTTATTAACTGCTAGGTAACAGCAGATTTTCCAATTTAGAGAACTGAAGTACACACACTATGAAAGTATGTGTACTTTGCATTCTGAAATTTCGTATTAAAATTTGTAATAACAAAGTACCTTGCCAGCTCTTAGGGCCTGCCTGAGTTTTTGCCTTCTAATTTATAATTCTAGGGCGCTTTCAAAAGGAGGTGGAAAATAAATAAATAAAATCAAGCTCAAAATAGCACACTTACGCTGCCACAGCTTAAATATATTTTGGTGTGGGAGCTTCTGGTTTCTCTCCAAATGCTGCCTAGCAATCATTTTGGGCTTTTTTTTTTTTCCTCTACAGCCTATACAGATGTGTGAAAGATGGCTAACCCTCAGCTTACTGTTAACCAAAGAGTGACCTCATACAGCTGAGATTTACTCTCACACTGGCTTTTTCCCACCTTTTCCACACCTACTTTTTTCTTTTTAAGTAACACAAAGTAGCGTCAGAAAGCACGATGTTTTAGTCATTTGAGCATATACGAATTATCCCACCAACTGGAAGTGCTCTCTGTTACCTCTGTCTTTTAAAATTGAAGCCATTATAGTCAATTGTGCAAATCTACAGTTAGCCTTTCATAAAAAGTGGATTTTTGACCCACTGAACCGGAACAGTTTCTGAGTTCTTTTGTTTCTGAGAAGATACCATACAATCCATGCATGTCAATCTGATACTGGTGTGCTACTGCATTCAGAAAACGCTCCTCATAAGCAATTTTAAAAGTTCTGAAAAATCATGGTTGTTTTGGTTGTTTTTATTTGTTTGGAATGCAAGCTTGTCATTTAAAGAAGTGCAATAAATCTCCACATGTATCAAAAAGTGGTTACCTTCACAGTGATTTATCACCTCCAGGTTACAACAGATTGACATCCGGAGCAAACAATGGAAAGCAAAAGCTTACAGCGGATCCAAGGATTCTCTCATAAAATGAATTGGTTGACTCAGCAAATCTCCAGGTAGAAAGGACACTGTGCTTTGACAGCATCTACTGGAGTGTCAGCACCCTTAGAGACATAACAGCAAGGAAGAAGAGCTGGAGGATGAAGTCCTTACTAAAGACTCAGATGAGAAACACACACTTTGTGTGGATTGAAGAAGCAACAAAGGCTTTATAGCACATGTGCGTATGGATGAGATTAAAAACAGTATTAGTAACCAAATGTCATTCAGATGTATCAGGCAGACTTTAAAGATGACAAAAACAAGAAAATAAACCAGAAAAATTCAATGCCTGGTACAATGCTAATACAAATTTCAGCATCACTGCCTTTGAGAAGAGACGTACTAACTACTGAAAAAAATGAATGGGTTATGATTTTGTTGCCCTACCCAAACTTTTCAACACGGGCAGAGCAATATTACAGATTAAATGTACTTTAATGAAAACATTATCATACAGAACACACTGCTGTCTTTGTGATTCTTCCCCAGTCAAGAGATCCATGACAAACTTCAGGTTTCACCCCTCTGCTCAGTATGTGCTGAGTTTTTCATTTCCCCTCATAGCTATCCCTGTTCCAACTATTTATGCACATAACCTCAAAAACTATCAAAACACCTCTTCATGACATAGATATACATACATTTTCCAGTTCAGCTTGGCTGTGATTTTTGACTGAGATGAGCACATGTACTGCTCTGCTAAATACTGCAAATATCCCAAAAAGAGGCTCTTTTCAAGAGTACCATTACTCTCAGCAGTTAAGATTCTGGATCCAAGCATGTCTGCTTCTTCTGTCCTTGGATGTCAAGGGGAAGTAACATGAATTTATACACAGACTATTACATATTTGGCTTACAGAAAAGTGTTTTTAACATTTTTTCAAGATGCAAACCATTAAAAATATTTCTGCTGGAGCTGTGGACATCCATAATTTCAACTTATTGGCAACAACATTACATTTCTTTGTTACCTTTCTTGGCATCCTCAGAAGTGAGTGACAAACTGCCAGAGCCCAAAGACCACAGGCTTGGAAAGCGCTAAGCCCAAGAGGGCATAAAAACTAAACTTACTCCCTTTTGCCCTGAATAATAATAATTTAAAAAAGAAAAAACAGATCACTTCTACCAAGGTAAACGTAATATACTGAACAACTACAATAAAATATCATCTTATCTTTTCTATGAATCACAATCAGCAGGACAGTTGGGGATTAATGCACACAGTGTACAAAGACAGGCTGAAGGAATGGGGTTTTCTAAGCCTGATGGAGGGCAGGCTAAGAGAGGACCTCTTTTGTTTCTGAGAAGATACCATACAATCCATGCATGCCAATCTGATACTGGTGTGCTACTGCCTTCAGAAAACACTCCTCATAAGCAATAGCTCTCACAGCTACATGAGATGAGGGTTTAGGGAAGGCCAAAAAACAACAGAAGCAAGCTGGAGCATGGACGCTCCCAACTAGGCATCACAAACTCTTTTTTCAACCATCATGATGGTCAAACACTGGAAGACACTGGCTCATAGAAGCTGCAGGGTCTCTATTCTCAGAGATATTTAAAACCTCCATTGGACACAGCCATCAAAGCAAGTTAGTCTTCCTGGCCCTGCAAAGAACTGTCACTTTCAACCTGAACTAGCTAGTGATCTTGTGACCATCCCTTGTTTTTTGCACAGGAGATATGCTCAGTCTTCAATCAGCTATCTGTCCGTAGGCTATTTTAATTGAAAAAGACAAAATGAGAACAAGAAAGATTAAACCAAAATACAACATATCAGTTATAGGTGACTCAGAAAATTCATTTGTATCCCTAGACCCAATGAAACACTAATGCATGAAAAGATAGAACTTCCCCTAGCATTTAAAAAGACAGGTTCACTTGGTAATATGCTTTGTTTTAACTTAAGATGCCTTTATGGAAGTCTGCCTAGTTACGTAACATGTTAGATAAAAGAAAACAAAATAAGAGAAACCTGCCAAGCTGACATACGTTTAGAAATTAAATTCTATGAAAATAGTGTTAAGTAGAGTTCAAAAGTTGCTCAGGAGAAGAATACATATACTTGCAAACCTTCCCTAAATACTCTTTTTAGAAACAGACGTATCTGTGCAAAACGCAGTGGAAACAACAAAAGATATTAGAGACTAAACACAGTTTACACCTGTAACACTGCAGTAGGTAACGCTGCTGTTGGGATCATCATATGTTGGCAACCATCAGTTATAAACCAACAGATGTTTCCTTGTGTAGTGTAAACTAGCACATCATGAGCTACAGAACGTTTCAAACTAATTTGAACCAGCAACAGAAACCTCACTGAGGATTACTGAATATTGCCATTCAACAAATGATCAAAATTTAGAGCCTCAGCAATTTACGCTGGTAGTTCAGATTTCACTTTTCTTTGCTTTACATGGTTTTGAGTGTACTGAGCTGGACACTGGCAAGCCAGGTATTGCATAAGCAATTATAAATCCCATAAGAAGAGCCAGGTCATATCAAGCAAAGCATAAATAATCCTCTGTAACAAGAGCAAGCAGGTTCACAAAATCTGAACCTAATCCTAGTTAGGAAAGCAACCATTAGACTCCTGTAATAATTCTTAACATGTTGAAAGAGTCAGAGCATTATTACAGAGCAAAACCTCCGAAGATCATCAGAAGAGCTGTATACATAAACCTCAGTCAGGAGCTACATGTTTTTAGAGTTTACAAACAAGCGTTCAGGCAATTCAAGTAACATATGCAAACAGGAGTGCTTAGTGAGATGCATCATTAATTTATTCATTCCTCTAAGAAATGTGTACTGCTATAATTAATAACAGAAGCAGAGTTACACAATAGCTGTTGTCTACACGTTAATAGAGTTCTGTTACGAGACAAAAACAGACACATTGCTCAGCTCCACAGTTGTTAAGATAAGCAACAATTTAGAGTTTGGGTTCTCTATTCCCTCTTTTTTTGCTGTTTGGGGTGGTTTCTGTTGCTTTTTCCTTTTCAGTGAAAAGACCAACTTGTTTTAAGGCATATTCGTATTTCCCAAAGCAGCACCACACAGCATCCATTTTGAAACAGCTTCAGTTTGAATTAGAAAACTTTGAAAAATAAATAAATAAATTGGAAAACCACACACTGCACCACAGCTGCATTTCAAAAATTATGAGAGAGTAAGAATTTTCGCTTGGTGGGAAAATTTACTTCAAAACAAATCAATGAACATCTTTAACACAGGGTTTAGAGCTGGTTGTCAGCACAGTCTCAGGCAATCACTTTCATTTTTCTACCTTTCCTTTCTCTATAAGAAAAACCAATGTGGACAATGTTCCTTTTGCTGTTCATTACAGCTGTGAAAACCTGTATACGAGAAAGTAAGTTCCAGTCCACAGATATCATTTCTGTATTATTCACTGCTCAGAATTGTTACCTGTCATCATTTCATTTATCTATTCAAAATTAAACATGAAGGTTAAGACAACTTAGTTTTTAAACACTGACATTTTTACCCAAGCTTCTCATGGTTCTTTTTAAATACCATCTAGTAAAGCATTTCAAAGGGCTCTCCTTCTTTAATGAGGCATTAAAATACAGTCATACGACAAAAAAGCAACTCTACTAAGTCTCTTAAACCCCTGGACTTATATTATCAGCTTTTATGTGCCTGTCAACACTCAACAGTAAGAAGCAATGGTTTGCTCTTTGCCTCAAATTTAAAAGCCAGCTAAACTTCCTCCCACTTTCCTGCTGAGAGCTTTAAC
Source organism: Tetrao urogallus (assembly GCF_951394365.1). Classification (NCBI taxonomy): domain Eukaryota; kingdom Metazoa; phylum Chordata; class Aves; order Galliformes; family Phasianidae; genus Tetrao; species Tetrao urogallus. The sequence continues at coordinate 27,678,519 of NC_136820.1, read as the reverse complement.
TCCTTGCAAACTCTCAAAGCTTTGACACTTCAGCAGCAGATAAATCTACAATATGATGCAACAGCCAGGTGTAGACGGAGTCAGCCACTGGCTACTAATTTACTCTTGACCATTTCATTCATCTCACTGAAGTAACAAACTAGAAATACTTTCCAGCCCGCCCCACCTCTACCACATATACATACTGCTTGCAGATCAGACCTCTGAAATAGATGCCAGCTCTGTCAAAAGAACTATATACAGTTAACTTGTAAGTTGAAACATTTGAAACATTTGAAATTGTACAGATGTCAACATATGGCTAGAATGCAAAGGAATTTCCAACTCAGAAGCTAAAGCAAGAATATAGTGTTTTTCAATAAGAGTACAATATACTAAATGGTAAAACTTCTTTACTCAGAACATTTCCCTAAATATCTACAGCCTGAATGTGGCAGTCAGTATAAAAGATCATTGATGCAAAACCCATTATTAATTTGTTTTACAAAGGTATCAAGCTAAGTGCACCTGTGAAAGAATACGAATTGGATGATTTGCCTAGTGAAGTTCACAGCCGGAAAGCCCTGCATTCCATCCAGAATAAGCTAAAATATTTACACCATTTTCTCAGTACACAGAAAAACAGCGACTGCAAAGATAAGCCATGCTGTTTCTTTACAACAGTAAAATGAGATGCACACTAAGAATGGGATCCTTGAGATATTATACATCACAGAAGCAGTGAAAAATGATCCTCTCCCTTTTCTCCTTTTCCTTTCACACTGTAATTCCACAGTACATAAAACCCCTATTTAAGTCTCCTAACCTTGATAAGGACTTGATCCTACTCTCATTCAAGTTAATGGAAAAAGATCTCATAATTAACCTCAAAGGTGCATGACTGAGGTACTGAGCAGCAAAGTTAAAGGGCAGTATTGTAATTGTTCATTTGTGAAAATGTTAGCTTTTTTCACAATGGCGAGGAAAACAAAACAACTTCTTCCTTACAATAGCAAACATACACTAGCTTTATCTAAAGGTCAATTGGTATTGCTGAGAACGAACAACATTGAGACAGCTCTTACATCCTTCTTCTAGGGCGGAAGCTACCCGATACTGTGCAGAAGTTACAGATACTTTTTATGATTTCACAGTGGGAGAGGAAGGAATTTAAAAAAAAAGGAAAAGAAAAAAAATATCTGAGGCTCTGCCAACGTTGGCATGCTTTCTTTTTCAAATACCTTAAATACAGCCTGGCATAAAAGTTTCTGTCATCACTAAAAAGACTTCAACGAGTTTCAAATGCCAAACAAATCCCTTGACTCACTGTGTCTAACCCCAAGGGAAGCATTTACCAGCAGGAAAAATATGAAGAAGAATGCCAAAAGTTAAAAAGTTAAGTTGGACTGATTCAGCATTCAGATCAAACAACCACAGTTCTTAGATTATTAACAAGTGCTCCAAGCAACTGGGGGCTCTGACACAGACAAGAACCTGCACATCACAGGCATTCCAGGAACACTGGTTTGTCTGCACTGGAACAAAACCATTACTAAATATGTGGACCCTCCTGATTTAAAAGCATGCTGTTTCTCGTCTCTCTGTTCGTACACATGAATAATACTGTTAGGCACAAAATACTTCCTTCATCAAGGTTAGAAACAGCAGAATTATTTTTCTGAAATTCTTTCAAATCCTTTAGCATTTACAGTCATGTTTTTAAGAGCTGTTCTAACAAGCAGTATTGTACACAGAACACACAGCTTCAACTAACTCAACAAAAAATCAAAATAATGAAAAATCAAAACAGACACAAGAAAAGACATCAAGTCTTTTCAACGGCCACAACTTCAAATGTAGATTTTTGGAGATGGTAGAAGGAAGAAAATGATGCTTCAAGGAACAGTAGTAGATCTTATCAGTTTAAATGATCTGAGAATATGCAATTGTTTTTTTTCTTTTTTTTTTTTTAAACTAGGTATATGTGGGGCAATACCAGCAAAAGACAAAGGGCATGTGAACCATACAGGGGAAGATGGGAAAGACAAGAGTCACCATCATCTAGCTACCTTTTATTTCAAGCTGTTTAATAAACAATTCAACAAACCTAAGGCAGATGGATAACTCTGTCCAAACGTACCAGATAAGAAGTAGAAATTTTATCCAACATAAGTATTTAGGGTCAAAAAAGTCTTCCATACTTTCTGAAAAGCAGTTCAATACCTGAAGTTATTTAAGAACACTATTTTCTAATATTTCTTCCAGACAGCACCATCCTTCCTCCTAGGAGGCGGCAGATACTTCTGCAGATATCAGAAACTTCTCTGTGGTGTCTAAAATAAACAGCCTCTTACTCCTATTTTACACTGGCCTAAGTATATGTCACATTGTCTGTGCAAATACCACACCTCCAATGCATAGCTGAGTTTACTGTAGGGTAGCAATGCATTTATTACTGAAAAGTCTCACAGACGAAAGTTTTAAGCCTTAAGAGGAAGACAGCTTGCAACACAGCCAATTTAAACAAAAAATAATTCACAGTAATTTCAGACTCAACATTCACCCATGTCCTCTGGCAACTTCTTTGTGGTTTTACAATCATTTCCTATAGCCACCTCTCACTGTTGTTCTGAAGACATGCACAAGCACGCTGGGGAAAAGAAGAAGTGACCAGTTCTCTAGAGAAAACCATGAAGAAGACCACGACCTTGAATTTGTAATATACACATGGATGTGATTTGTAGAAATTCAGCCAGAATCCTACTTGGCACAAGGATAGTTCTATTACCAATTGCTGTGTTTCCTATGGTAACAGAAGGTTAAACAGTTTGACATAAGTAGGAATTCCTAAATTGAGAGTGCACACTTAAGACCATTCTTACCAAAAGTAACTTCTCCTTTGCCAGTCTTGTCAAATAGCTGAAAGGCTACTATGAACAACGCATCTGGAGCACACAGGACTGATTCAAATGCCACAAACTCTTGGAAGGATATCAACCTAAAGGAGGAAGGAAAAAGCAAGAGCTATGAAACAACTTGCTTGCAGAGACCTGAAATGCAACGTAATATCGATTACGCAAAAGAATTAAGATCACAATGAGAATACATAGAAATTGTCATCAACAAGGATTAAAACTTATCCTAAAATGCCCCAATACCAACACTGTTAGCAGCCCTAACATTACTAGATGGAAACAAACTGGTCAACAAGCAATTTCTGTGCTTTGCAAGTCACAACAGAACAAAAATAAGCCCATGTGCTCCATGTGGCAATGGGCCACAGCCTTCATGTCCAACTGAACTGCCCTCCTGGGAGTCCACCACATTTCATGGGCAAGATTTGAACAACCTCCCTTCAGATTCAGTGCTTCAGGCTTTCCAAAGGCAAATCCATTCAAGACCTACATACTGCCACTCACTTCTAAGGAGCTGATCTGAATATGTTATGTTAACTAACTTATTAATCACCTCTCACAGCCCTCAAGTACTGCAAGTTGAGTCACAGATCTTCAAGCAGCAGTCTGCACATTCTTCCTCTGCCCAAGAGCACTTCATTCAAATTCATCATCATAGCCAGGTTCCCAATAAGCAAATGCATTAGCAGAGCAGATAAAAGCAGAGGTGCCTTTCCTTAAGATTGTTAATAACTAGAAATATATAATTAGACAACTTGGCATTGTTTCCAGCAGAAGACTTGATACAGCAAAGGCCTTGAGCAGTTCCAATTTCTCCGGGTTACACCCATGAGTTTAAATGGAGCTCAAACTCCTTTTCTTAAAGGGACAAAAGCTAACCATCCTCCTGCTTTGCTACTTTTTTAATGATTAGGTTGCACAGTTTAAAACCATCTTCAAATGTGTGGCTGCAGGGCCTGCTGGCAGTCTGAGATGTTGAAGGTCGCCCTCTCTTTGTGCAGTTCTATGGCAGCGCAGTAAGTGTGTAGCTTTAGTGGCTTCACATGGCTGCATCTTGGGGATGAAGACTTATTTCTGAGATGCACAGAATTCCACATAGCAAACGATGAGAAACTCACATAAGAAAAACAACAAAATTTTTACTATTATTCTTTAGAAACTAATCGTAGCCTTGGGACTTCTACCCAAAATGATACTGCAGCTGGTTCAATGAGAACTTCCACTCAGTATGCAATAACAGGGAAGAACAAAGTGTTTGAAGAGGCTGGAAAAGACATCCATCCCACTGAGTCATCCTGACCCATGACTGTACTGCGATTTCCAGCCACCCTGTCTTAAGGGAATTATTCTTTTAAGTCACAGAGAAGTGTGCTTGCTGTCAGCAGCCAGATATCCACAGGGTAACAAAAGCTGATTTCCATGAAGAACAGGAAAATATGAAAAGATGAATACTATCAAGTAGGTACTATTAAAAAAAGCGCGATTAAGAAGTGGTCAAAAAAGCTGTCCTACTTTACCCCCCTCAACATACAGACACCAAACAGGAGTGAAAGAAACAGAGTCAGAAATATTCTAACAAATAATTAACTTTGGGAAGTTGTCACCATAGATCATTATGCAGCAAGAAAAATAAAGAAGAAACCTTCTCAGGTTTTCTTAATATTACATTCACAACTAATGATGACAGCACACATATAAGCATGCCTTAAATTTTATCGGCAAAGAAGCCAATGACTTGCTACATAAGTGCACGTCATCACACAGGCAGGTTGCTAAGTCATGCAGACAATCTTCAAATGGCAAAAAACTTCCACCTCCCCCAGAGCCAAAGGGATTGGGAAAAAAAAAAAGAAGAAGAAAAAGAAAGAAGTAATTTTTCATTCAAATTTAATCCTATACATCACAACCTACACATTTTTGCATTTACACACATTCGCTGCTACTATGAAACTTGGAGGTTATAAAAGCTCTTTATTATCCATTATTATTTGTTACATACCTGACAACTTCCACAACAGTAAACAAAGAACTGAGTGCTTCTGTCCCAAAGATTATGAACAAAATAGCAGGCAACAAGACTCTAGAAAAGGATTGTTTAGAATGTAAAGTACCTGCCAACATCGATTTGATAAAGCTGCTTTCTGTGTGAAACAACAACCAACGTATGTCCTTATTAACAGATCCCAGCACACACAGCGATCGCAACACTGAAACACAGCACCTTTCCCAGCAGAATCCCAACAGAGCATATTCTATGCTGTTACACCTGGAACTGATTAACTCCAAGCGTTAACACAGCTACAAGGTTTTATACTGTTAGAAGCATTCTTTGTCAGCTCTTTCAAGTAATAAGCCCCTTCTAATAAGTCAGGGAGAGATGATGAGAATAACCTCATATTCATTTTTTAAAAGCAATTACTCATAGCCCTAGGAAGATTAAAAGTGTACAAATTGCGTGGTTCTTGCCCCACTATTAAAGAAGAGACATTAATATCTGCTGCGCCAGCTGAATTCAAATTAACCCAATTTTTACGTGTTAATTAAACCAGCTATTTTCTTCTTATTGTATTTTTGCTCTGTAAGTAGACTAGCCTGCTAGTGATTCCCAACAGATCTATTCTAACAACAATGACGTATTCATTTACTTCTATTATGACCATACAATACAGTAACTGAGCAGTAATTTTTCACAGTCAATTTCATCTGTGATTCTTAATGCTTAAAGATGCTGAAATAATGTGTACTACATAGCCATATGCTCACTTCTCTATACTGCACAAGGGTAGTTGCCTGGGTAACACATTTTCTCTCTGGTTTAGCATCACCCTTTTGGGTTTAGCATAACCCTTCACTGAATACCATTAGGTGTCATTAAACAGCACATATTAACATGGACTTCAATATACTACTTAAGAGTTATTTTACCTACATAAACAAGTGCTCATTTATGTTACAAAAGCAGAGAAAAGCCTAGTCATTTTAACAGTGCAAAGAGAGAAAGCCAAACTGTTTCCCAAATTTTTACTTCAGCACTGCAGATATCCTACCCAACCAGTCAAGTCTTTCTTCACCTTCATGCTCTCATTAACAGTGCCAAGATTGCAATATTTACTCATGAAGACTGAAACACTGATGTTTTAGAACTTATCCACAGATGAGAGCAACGTGCCAAACACAACAGACAGTGTTTGGTGCAACATCACTGCTATATACTACTCTCTCCTTTCTCCCAAACTTGTTTTGGTGCTCATGCCCACAGTATCTGGACACCACACAGATGTAATGCATTTCTACCAGAGGAAGTCCACATGCAGCCATACAAAGAAAAAAAAAACAACAACAAGAAAACATGACCTACTGCTCTAATACATACAAATGTAGTGATGAGATTTCTTCAGAAATCAATGCATATATTTCTACTACATCAGCAATGTGAACATGATAACATAATAGGACACAAATTGAAGCTACACCTATTATTTTATGCTGCAACCTAGGTAAACTAAGTACAGCGTAAATGGGTGCATTGGGGATAAATTTATATCCAATAATAACGGTAAATGCTGGTATTTCCAATTGTTACTTTTGAATAGTTTGTCCTTTCTAAAAATAAAGCACAGAGTATTTCTCAGTAGAGTATTAGTACAGTCCAAACAGAGATAAGGAGTAAATACTTATTTTGTTAGATAGATGTTTAGAAGTACAACAAAAGATAGAAAACCAATACGTACAGTAGGCAAGATGGCAAATGGCTCACCTGATGCTGATAGGCCTTGATAAAGCCACAGTATTTCAGGTAACTTTAAGGCCCAGATGAATCTTAATTAAGCTTTTTTTTTTTTTTTTTTTTTTTTTTAAGTAGGAATGAGAAACTTAAGACTATGGACCAGTCAAGGCTCTTAAATCTGTTTCATACAACCTACAGCCATGTGATAAATGGCTCTTTAAAAATCTGTGTGATTACTGACCCACTGCTTTGAAATGCTTCTCTGGCCATCAGCAAGAAAAGCACTTCCTTTCCTTAAGGAAAACCTTAAAAGACACCCCAGTAAACGGCAAGAAGATAAGCCCACCTGCAAATATTTCTGCACTCTTAGATGGAGACAAAACTTGCTCCCATGGCAACAGATATTCACAGAATGTCAGAGTCTGCCTTTATAGGTCTTACATCTTTGTCACACCAACAGCAATTTCTGTGAAACTCTTTAATTTTTTGCCAGTGCAGGAATTGTGCTGGAGCTACACAAGAGATTTTGTCCATGGCAACCACATTGAGATTGCATGTAAAAAAATCTGCACATTCTCTGCTTGCAATTTTCTCATTCTAGTTCAGGTCCCTGCAAAAAAAGAAAAAAAACAACAAAAAAATCCCAAAAAAAACACAAGAAGCAAATACCAATGTTGTGCCCACTTCATCTACCTACTCTGTTCTATTCCAATGCCACAGAATTTACAGTACCTACTAACTGCTAAAAATATGCTAAGTATAAGAAAAGTTCATTTTCATATCCACAGTTCGCACCATGGATTTCTTCAATTCTTCAAGGGGCTAAGCAACCCCCTGCACGTCTATTAGCTCTGCTAATGAGTCAGTAGCTCTCATGCCATCTACCTGTCACCTTTATCAGTTCCAGATTTCAGTATTTCTCACCGACTACATTTGGTATCTATACATTACATCTCAGTAGAACTAAAAGAAATTAAAAAGCATTTTAGATACATAGGTAGGAACAACCCTGGTGATTCTGGGCTCAGATTCTGCTGGGGGTTGCGTTCACCAATCTGAAGAACAGATGCTTCTTTAGAACAGAAGCAAAGATCCAATTTCTAGAAGCACATCTCTTTCTAGAAATAACATAGCAGTAGAACAAAATTCACTTGCCACTGCTTTTGCAAGTCTCCTTTTTTTTCTACCAAGAATCGACACAGATTATTGAGCAGACTTTCATGACCTTATCATCATCTCTAAAACACCGACAAGCCTAGTAAAATGAGAACAAACAAAAGCAGTTTTTTGCTCTGCTTTAAAACCAGAACCTCTGTACTGCCAAGCTGGAAAGCATTCAGCAAGAGAAGGCCAACAGGTCTTGTTGCCGTTCTGAGGGGATTTCATTCCAGCAATAAGAAACAAGTACCCCTGCTTCAGATGATCACTCTAAGAATTACTTCATGTGCCACCAGCAAAAGATACAAATGCCTGGTCACATGGCAAAAAATGCTACAGGGCCAGATCAGCGAGATGAACACTAATCGCCTTCTGAACTTTCTCCACTTTTTTACACAGAAGTACAGCAGCTAAACAAGACGACAACCTGAATACTAAAAAAGAATCTCCAAAGTCACAATACGAACATGCAGCCAGCTATCACTGTAGCCTGGCCTGCAGAAACAATTCTTACCTGTGGCAGAAAGCAGCAATTAGAAGCTTCAACATTATACTGCAAAAATGCCCAACTCCTGCAAGATCACACCAAGTTACAAATTCCCAATCCATCAACAAGTTCACATAAGCTACAGTTTTCTATTTTGCTCCCTCTGACATCAGCTTCTGCTTGTAAGGGAGGTCCAAATGAAGATATAGATTATACTCACAGGCTTCTTATTACAAAATGGATCTGAATCTGTGCAAGCCAGAAAATGCAGTTTTACAGTCATCAAACCAAAGGAAGAAATCTGAGAAATGTTTAACGTTTTCAGACAAACACAATCTGAATTACCATCTTCTTGCTCCCGTTATGCCAGTATAACCAAGGTGATTTCTTACAGAATTCTTTTATCAGGGATAACAGTCATTACATTAACTTGCCTACAAAGTTAAAGGAACCTAGCTGCCAGATACCTGATGCTGCCTAAACAGGAAAGAGAAAAAACTATCACCAAAGCCCTAAGTTATACATGCATCTGTTCTCTAAGCCTGCATTTTCTAGTCATACGTTATTTATCTCACATTTTACTCTCTGTAATCACTGATGTGAGTCATGCCTGAAGTTTTCTGGTTTCTAAAAATGCCACAACTACAGACTTTAAGTCCACAGCTAATTATTTTGAAGTTTCTTCTTTAAAGATACGTTTAAGGCAGTGTTCAAAATACACATTCATATGGGTGAAGAGACAGCTTGCCTGGGCAAGCACCAGAAGCAAAAGCAAGGATTTCATTAAAAAAGTGGGAAGGAAGATAGAGGGGTAGCTAGTCTTGCCTATTGGCAAAGTCAGCCTTCCAAATGCAAACCATGTGCCACCAACCTCACTGCTGTCTTCCCAGGACTGAGGAGTGGCTCTCTAAATACCTCTGTTGCTCTTCCTCCCTCTTGAGGGAAAATGGAAAAAAACTTTTATTAATGCTGCAACAAATTTAAGGAGAGGCACTTTTTTGTACTGTTTCTTCCTACATGATCTAAACTTATTTTGGATTGCTATTTGAATGTGTTTGTGACAAATACATAGAGTAAACAGAGACAGAAAGACTCGTGGAAGGAAATGGAAACAAGACTTAGAGGAGCCAGCCAACAAACATGAAAGGTTCAATGAGTTAAAAATACACAGTAGAGAGAAAATGGTTTGCTCAGCTAAATGCTGCGTGAAGTCCAAAACATTGTTTCTACTCTTTCCACTTAAAAGATACTGTAATTCCATTATACATTTGCAGGCAAAAAAAGAAGAAAAAAAAAAAAAAAAAAAAACCCACAAACAAAAATCCAAACCAAACCAAAATAATCACCAGCCTTGTTTTCAAAGGAATGGCTTTGTGTTTTTTAAATGAACAACAATGAAAGAAAGAAAGAAAAAAAAAAAAAAAAAAAAGAAGAAAAGAAAAAAACACCAGAAGACTTACCCATCTTTTGTCTGATCCACCACACCTGCAAGGAGCTGAACAGTGTTTGCATTTGGCAAACCATCCCCAATTATCTTCAGGTACCGTGTGACAAAGTCATTAGGAGACATGAAGAATTCCCCATTCTTCTCCACACTCGCATACTGTCAAATGAATGCAGTATTTAGTGTCACAATCCCATCTTGCTCCAGGTTCTCACTGCACAGGCATTATTCCCAACCCATAGCTTGTAACCCAGACCACGCTTACTGCAGGTAAGGACAGATCTGCTCTGAAGAAATTAAAACCTACAGTGAAACAGAGTAAGCAGCAAGTACTCAAACAGCTGAAGGCTTGGCACCCTAGGCAGAATAGTGGCAGATACATGATTGTTTGCTCATTACAACAGCAATTTCTCTACATTTTTTGTTTTGAAGTACAATAAGTGCATTTGCAAATATGTATATGGCACTTCAGGACCACTGCAGCTTTAACAGTTATGGAATACTCCAGAGTATTATATTTATCTAGAATGACTCTGTGTAGCACTCTACTTTGGCACAAGATGGGTTTACAGCCAAGAAACAACTTTGTTGTGCTCATAGAGTAAACAATCCCACAGGAGCATCCACATGGGGGTGCTATCTCGGAGCAACTCCAGCGCAGAGGATTCAGCTGCAGGTGGCCCCTAAGTGAAGGAGAACCTACAGCTATTTCTCCACGGCTGAACTGAAGGAGTCAGAGAGCAGCAGTTAGCAGGAAACTGTAAGAAAAAGCAAGAACTTTGACATGGCAGTTTAGCACTACGCAGAAATAAGAAGAGGGGTCCAAGACCTCGCCACACACCTGTAATATATAGTAGCCTATGCTATACTGGCATTCTACTCCAGAAACAGCACTCAATATGCATACCTAAGTGTATTTGCTCCCAAGATACGCTTCCAGGAACAAATTACATATTCCTTTTTCTTGATATTAAATTATTTTGAAAACAATGAATAAATAAATAACACTGCCTTTTGCATCACCTTTACCCTGATTCCTTTTTCAGCCCTCAAATTTTGAAGCCCTCATTTTCGGCCGAAGGGTAAACTTCCAATCAACCCTAAATACTTTTCCCAGGATAGTGAACAAGCACCAAGAGCAGCAAAGGAACTTGCTCATTCCTTTAGCATTTTTAAGATAGGATAATAAACCATTGTTGAAGCTGCCCACAGAGCATTATCCATACTGATGATACTTCTAACTAAATTAGAAGCCTATTGATATTTTGTAGCATACTTCAAAGACATGTTTTGTTTCAAGTTTGTTCCTGAGCCTTTGCTAAGGGCAGGAACTGCCAGTTTTCATTTCAGAGCTGCACTGGTGCCTGCAGAGTACGGTATAGCTGCAGTAGGCATATCACTCTCAGAGGGATGCCAAAGTGTAACAGTAAGTAGATTATTTTCTTCTAGTGCTATATAAATACAGTCTTCAGGTACAACAATATCTTCAAGGATTCAGACTTCAGGGAAGCAAGCCCAAACAATACATAACTTGCTTTGGCATCTATATATCGGTTAGCATTTACGGACTCGTGTTTCAATAGACACTGTTTCTATCGCAAGCTTTCTAGTTGATATACTGCAAGGAATTTTCAATTGTATACTTTTATAAGAACTAGCAGATCAATTGATTTCAATGTAATCATTTGCAGGGAGACAGAATCTTTCAGAAACCCAGCCTCAAAAACTTTTAACACAGCTGCTATTGAGAAACAAATCAAATAAGTCAGACAGTCTATGCTTCTATATTTCATTTTTTCTTCCAGGCTAACCCCCTGCTAGGGCACTCAATAACAGAAAACAGCACAAGGTTTCAGTGTCCCCCTGTTTCTTGTCATTGTGATTTACTCAAATGTATTTGAAATCCAATCACGTACTCTATACTACATATAGAAAATGACCTTGGAAAATGTCAGCTTGATCACTTTGACTAAAATCTAATCTCTTAGGGGTTATGGTAGAAGACTTAGAAAGAGTAGACTTACTGTTGGAAATTATCATAACAAAAAGAGAAAAACATCAATTCTATTGGTTTTGGAGGAGAGGCATTAGGAAATGGTTCTTTACATTGTATTTTTCCCCACTTTGGCAATTATACCCACAGAGAATTTGATATTATACAATAGTACTTAATGGCTTTTGGTAACTTATTTCCATACTTTTTAGATACTCAAGTATTAACCAGTTCAACTCCACCTTTAATAAGATCTGCAAACACTTTACAGGGGTTTTGATGTATTAAAAATGCTAAAAGTTCATTGTAATCAGCTGTATTATATCAGCTGTATTATACTGCTAGCCACATATAAATTTCTACACAACGGGCACCATTTCTATTTGGGAATCTTTTTTTTTTTTTTTTTTTAACTCTTTATTGAAGAAAGAAAAATGGTTGTCAAGTTATTTTATAAGTGAAAACCTCACAGTTTGCAGAAGCAACTGTATTGACCCCACCATTCATCTGAAACAGCTTAATTAACACTGGCCATGGCTTACCACACTCAACATACTGCACTCATTCATTCTTTTTTCCCCTCAGCAAGCAGCACTATTTCTGCACTACCATCTTCCTGAGCTAGAAGTCTATTCCATCTGCATTTTGGGTTGCCTTAGTCTTGCTCTTCAAACACTGACCTATGAAAATCCCATTCTTTTTCGAGAGTCTTTTCAGTCTCCTGACAGATAGCAGTTCCAGGGCTTAATAAGTTAAATCTCAGCTTTCACAACTGCAATTCTCATTTCAGAGCTTTAAATACTGACAGTATATGATAAAACTATAAATACTGACTATATACATAGAGACACCTACACATATTGTTAATAATAGATCACAAGGGCCAATGGAAAATATGCCAAGAAGTGCAGGGAGTCTGGGGAACGACAGAGAGACGGAAGGAGGAGGGTGGAACCTAGAAAGGATTTAGCTCCCTTAGGCACTCACCCCCTTCATAAAAATAATTCAGATACAAGAGGCTCCCTGTAGCACTGCAGGACTTACCTCACTAAATATTAATTTAGTGGCTGGTAGCCCTACCCACACCAGGAGGATTGGAACTAGGTGATCTTTAACGTCCCTTCCAACTCAAACTATTCTATGGTTCTATGATTTTTAACCCAATTTTAGTCTTCTTTTTTTTATATCGGAGTACCAATTTAGTGCAGACACTGGAGTAATAAAATCTTGGAAGGTTTGGTAAGATTTCTTTACATTTGGGTAATAGGCCAAAGAAAGCCACATACCAGCAAAACACTGTAATACACTTCTCCAAGCAGACAAAGCAAATGCACAAGTGATTTATAACAGGTCAGCTCAACTCAAAAGGAATTTAAATTAAATAATAAGTACATCCACCATTTCAAAAGGTGATATTCCCAACAGTTCTCCAAATTAAAGAAGCAGGAATAACCCTGATGGAAGGAAGACAGCAAGGATGGGAGAAGAAAGTTTACCAAATGGTCTAACAGCAAGGTGTCTGCACTAACATTTTACCATGTGTAGGAACAATACTGAAACTCCCACCCCATTCTCTGAACAATGTGGGTTTTTTTTCTCTAAGATAGTAATACCTCATCTGAGTCAATACAATAATCACTCAGGAATGTATCTGACTTCTTGGTGAGCATTGTTCAATTCTGATAATGGTATTTAAGTCTAACATGGTAATAATACAGTGAATGATTAATGGTTGGAAAAACTATCAAGAGTTGTAGGCTGCAATAAAGGAGCAAAAGATATGAAAAATTTAAGCAGAAAGAGTAAAATATTTACTTTATACATACCTTCAAAAATATTGTTTTCAACTCAGCTGGATCAGCTCTCTTGGTTAGAGCCACCTACAAGTAAACACAATTATATTAATATCCATAATTTATAAAAAAGATGTCAAAGTGTCATTAAAAAGAAAGAATTCAAATGGCAGAATGAGAGATGAAAACAACTGTTCACCTTTGATAAATTAGGTACTGCTTTAGATGGTCATATTTATTTTACTTTCCTCATTTATACTAAGTTAATCAACATTTTTGTTCTAACTGCTTCCTTTATGCAACCCTGCAGTTCTTAAACAAGCACACCATAGTAAGTCATACAGATATTCAAGCATGAAATCTGTTCAGCATCCTTCTCTGTTGGGATTCGGCATTTACCACCTTCACCATATAGATTTTTATACTTCCAGTATTTTTCATCTAAGGATTTCAGAGTACCAAATGCAGCCCCCAGCTGATAGATGACAGGAATGAAATACTCAGACTTACAAACTTGTCCAAGAATGCAGCTTCCTAAAAGACCAAATTCCAATGTAAGCATTTGGTTTATTGGTATTTCTACCTCGTATTTGCAACGCTTTAAAGTATTTAAACTTACTGTATAGCTTTTTGACATGGCAAAGCCAGCACAGGATCTAGATTTTTGTGCAGACTAAACAACCAGCTACTTATAACTAAAATCTAAGCTACACGTATCATCACAGACTCAAAATAATTAGAAAGGTTTTACTGTTGTGGTTTTTTTCCTCCACAAAAAAAAAAACAAAACACTGAACTAAAGAATATTATATATTCACTTTGGCCAACAGCATTTTGTTCACTTACATACCATGCCACCCATTTGCTCAATTTGGCATTAAGTGGACTGATCCCTTTTGTCTATGCCTGGTATAGTTTCCCATTCCTGACAGTCAATTCAGCACACTGATCTATTTGTAATCCAAGAAAAAAATTACTGTGAAAGCACCTGAATATTCGAAAACTTTGAAAATGTCTCTTTAATAAGGAACAAACAGCAAAAGGGCAAGACATAGATTGTTATCCTCACCTAACAATTAAGCATCATACAATTTATCAATAAAACACACCTACCCACTTTCTTGGTTCTCCAAAACAATACTAAACCGTAATGGTGGATGTATGAGGTAGACTGCAAGTGCATTTCTAGTACCACACTAGACCACTGCACAAAACAGCTAAGGGGTAAAAAGTAGTCTACAACATAATAACACAAAAAAGGGGAAAAAAAATGTACCTGAAGTAACACTAGGACTCAGGTTAAAGTCCACAGCTGGACACCTGATTCTGTGTTTGCACAGAAATCTGTGTGGAGGTAGTTGCAAAAAATCAAAGTATAATGGTGAAGTTGGAATCTAAAAATCCATATTTTCCACGGCACAAGCTGTTCTAAATGTAATCCTTGTGTAGTAAGCAGAGATTTACTTTAACCCCATGAGTAGCTGAGAACTTTTTGAAGTGAAAAAAAAAAAACATTTATATACTGCAGCACAGAATCTTACCATTATATGGGCAAATAAAACATGCCTCAACCATCTACATCCATTAAAAATACTATTAGAATCACAATTCATCTGTATCAAAGTTTAAGTTTTATACTGTCTCGGAAATCTGCACATAAAGAAACCAGGAATTAATAGAACAAAGAAAAAAGGTACACGCTGATAGCTATACATCCATTAATCTTTGTTTGATCTCACTGAAACCAACAACAATCTTAGGAAACCTGAGACACAGACACACTTATAGCCCTTGTGCCATTTTTCTCCTAGGTCTTCCCATTTGCAATACCGTTCAGCAAAGCAACAGAGGGTGCACAGAGAACAGAAAGCTCTTTACATGAGGGCCAGTAGCACACAAGTTGATCTCCACGCTGGAGCTGTTCATATCCTTAGATTCCTTTGCACCCTGATGTTAATTTAGCCCATTTTCTGCAGCCGAGCTCTTTTCTCCTTGCACTTGATTTACACTGATTTGTACTTTTGGTCTCACTTCCACCTCTAACAACAAATGAAAACAGAGTATTCCCACAAAAATGTAATTGTGAAACAGTGCAAGAAAACAGAATCCAGTGGGAATCGATTAAAATACACTGTTTCCAATCAATTCTGTTGATATATTTGTTGCACAAGACAGAAGGAGCAAGTTGTCAGATGGCATATCATATCAGAAGGTACAAAAGGACTGTGCTTCATGAAACAAGAACAAGATAAAGGGCATCTGGAAAATCAGAGTTAATGCCAATACAGCATTAACATGACGGTAAACATACAAGCATTGGAACTTCCCAGCGCTACAGTAAAGATCACTTTAATGGCCACTGCCTGGATGTAAAAAAGTAACGGTTATGGGGATCCAGGAATACCAACACTTGTTCTAATAAACTTTCTATAATATTATAGTGATTCACAAGTCCAAAGATCTTGAAGTTTATTAGAACAAGCCCAAAGATCTTGAAATTTGAGATATAGCTTTCTTTCCCACAGTTTAACCTCAGAACAGCTCAAGTGCTAAGGAAAAAGTTGAGGGAGGTAAAGATGCTCCGCTCTACCTCATTACGTTTAAAAATCCCTAACTCCGAGTTGATACGACACAGGTGATCAGTCCTTCAAGAACAGAACTGGGGAGCTCAGGTCATTTAATTCTAGAGCACACTATCTATAAGAATGTTTATGTCTGATGAAAGGCCTAACAAGTAGTCACAAACTTGAATGATATCATGTTGAAATGAGGAGTATTTTTTAAAGTACATCCCTACTTAAATATGACTGCAGATAGCAATGTACTTGGCACCACTGAAAGTCTTCTAGACATGTTCTTTACTTTAATATGAGCTGTTGAGTCCACCTGTAAGACTCGAATGCACATGGCCCAGCTTATGTAAGAGGTCAGAGCAGATGACTGTAATGTTTCCTCTGGTTGAAAGTCTACAGATGTGCTCAAAACGTACAACTCCAAAGAAGATCTAGCCAGGGTTTGACTTAAGTTCTTGTTTAGATGAGTAAGCGGGATGTTGGAAATGAGGTAAGATGCAGCGACTGGCCAAGTCTGAACAGACATCAGAACTCCATGAACAATGTGTACTACGGTACAACACTCAGGTTTGAGTTTTGATACAACGAACATGCTTATACAGACAGGAATAACCCTTTTTTTCCATATTTACACTAACATTAACAAAAATACAAAAATTTTTCTATCCTCCTTGGTCAACTCTCTGTCACCATACAGCATCACAAGCAGCAGCTTCTGCACCATCTGTCAGGACACCATTCTCTATTTCAGCTGCCTCAGTCATCCTTTCCCATTAGTCCAACATGTTTCTGCATATTCTCACCTCAATAATAGCACTGTTGTTCCTTCTGCACAGAATCCAAGCAAAAGGTCTTGACTGTGAAAATACAACTAGATGGCATTTGGAATATCTACCTAAAGGCAGCTGATAACTACTAAGCAGGTACATCTATTACATTCAATCCAATGAGTCAAAGCATGGTCAGCCTTGAGAATTGCAATTCAACGCAAGGTACTGCAACTACAGTGAAAAACTGAACCTGAAAATCAACTCTTTGTGAGAAAATAAATCTGTTTTCATGTCCAGGTTACTAAAAACATCTTTCATCCTCAGAATTGCACACACTGGGCTTACAATCACATTTTGCAGAGTGTAAGAAGTGTAACCAATGCACACATCAGTTACCATATCCCTTTGTCTAGTAACACCTAAGAGCTTGAGCATCAAGCTAAGGAAAAGAAATGCTATTAATGCTAATCAACAAATCTTCTTGGATTCTACAGGCTGATTTAGTATGCAGAGCTACAGAATAAACACTGCTGAAACTAGAACTGTGCTGAGCCTACCTCCCTTTAAAGAGAAGCAAAAAAAAAATATATGCTAACTGATGGAGACGGCAAACCTCAAGACAAACTACTGTCATTCACCTTCAGTCTGTCACAATTACAAATCTCTGGACAATTCCCAGTCCAGTTTCTGCACCACAGTAAGTGGAAGCCTCGCTTCCCCCAAGCACATCAAAGCTAAGAGATCTACTTTATTGGGCAATTACCTGATATCTTTGATCCTACTTTGAAAGCCCCAAGGCAAATACAGCTGGCTTGTTCATAAGCTGATTCTCACACAAGGACATTCCTAATAAACGGCGGTATTCTTGCATACAGACTGATCAGGGGACCAACACAGTTATGAACTACATACACACCAAAAAATGCCTGTCATCCTGAAAATAGATGATTTATCAGTTTGTCAAACGCTTCTAAATAGGTACAGCAAAGAGGTGGAAGTAGTATCTACCTTAAAGAAAACTGATGTATTTCCAAAAATAGGAAATTCTTTCTACATAAAAAGACATTTAGACACTATAGTCCTATAGCTTTCTTACGTAAAGGCTTGAAAAGCACAAGGACTACTGCTAGCCCAACACTGAAGTAAAAATAGCTAGGCACTGTCATTGCACACCAAAGCTGTTTAGCAAGGGGAAGAAGCACCACACTGCAAACAGTGCTACCCACTACAAACTTAATGAACATACTAGAAGACAGTATCAGAGTTAAGAACAAACTCATCTGTTAGTAGGCAGTCAGCCTCTGGACTAGGACTAAGATGCAATTGTGGCAATCCTTACAATTCAATGCAAAACACTGCAACTACAGTGAAAAACTGAACCTGAAAAATCAACTCTTTGTGAAAAAATAAATCTGCTGTCCATGTCCAGGTTACTAGAAGAAGAAGCTCAGCCCTTCCATCACTTTTGCCACCTATCACAAAGAGCTATGCTCCTCTAACTATATCAGTTCATTTTATTTCTCAAAGCAGTATTTCCAATGGTCCCATAGCTATTCTACAACATAATTTTACCCAAATGATCTTCAGCATTGTTACCTAAAGATCCATAAACAAGCTACTTCGTTACAGTCACTATTTGCTATTAACATATGCCAATGAACATTAAAAAACTAGAGACAAATTTCCACACATGCAATAATCACACATAAGAAATATTAGGGATTCTTTAATAAAAACAACCACTTATTTCAAAATGAGAATAGTCAAGTGGCATTTTCAGCCACTGATGGGCATTTTTCTAAAATAACCTTCTAAATAACCCTCTTGCTCACAACAGACAGTTGGTATGATAGATGCTAAAACTATTACCTTGCTCTCTCTTTTGCTTTCTTACACCATTCAGAAATGAAGACATACCTAAATACCACAAAAACCAACCTGCTAACATGACTTTGGTAGCTCCCTCAGTGCAATTCATATAGACGTTACCTTTTGATTCTCCCAGGGCGTGTTGGCTTACAGTAATGCTATTGCACAAACAGTGCATTGACCATAAACTCATGGCATCATCTCCCTCACATGCAACTTGCAAAACCAGTCAACTCAGTGCTAGCAATTCACTTTCTAGAGTTGAAGTTCAGGCTTATGTCTAGCAGGGACAGAGCTACTTAACCCAAAGAACAAAAGAATAGCAAAATTCTCCAGTATGACAGCAAGACCAAAACTAGTTCCTGCAAGAAGCAGAAATGAGATACGAAACATTAACCATAAACTCCCTGAACAGTGTTAAAAAAGGTTTTTCTCCAGGTCTGTCAGTGCGGTGGAAGATATGCTGTGAGTAGGCAGAACAGTTTTACAGCAACAAGTGAGAACCTCCTGCCCTTTGAAGAAAACAAATCTGCGGTGGGCAGCAGCATCTTAGAGGAGTTTCAACACAAAATGCTCTGCTTCAGATAACCAGTAATTCTGTAATTATAAAGAAATAAGAAAATGTTCTATGGATGTGTCTATAAACTTATGGAAAGGTCTGTCTCAGGGTGTTGCTAGAGTAACAGCCTTTATTTGTGACACCACACTCACGAATAAGCAACTGGAAGAACTGAGCTAGAGAAAAGTTCCTATGCATTGCATGTCTTGACTAATAATTGTGTGACAGGAGTTAGGTAGGAATAACTGACAGGTAAATGTATTTTGTTTCAGTGTTGTGTTTTCTTCTTTGAACACAGAAGTTCACTTTCCAAGATCCTATTTATAATCAAATCCATCTATTCAAGTCTATTCAAAATGCTACACCTCAGTAGCTCGGAGAACTGGGAAGGATGTGGGAGTGGGCATGAATCCCTATGTATGCATAGATCCAACTGCACAATCTTTAAAGAACAAAAGACAACTGCACAATGGAAACAGCATCATACGCACGAAGCGAACTTATTGAAGGCTAGAAATGATGGGACTCAAAGAAAATCTTTAGTCCTGCAGCCAGCAACCCTTCCTCTGTGCTAATAAAAATAGCAGCAGCATTTCAGCAGATACTTGCACAAATAATAACCCTGTGCTACTGAAATACAGATTATTTTAAGTATGAATTGTTTTGTTTTGTGTTTTTTTTTAAGGGGAAAAGAAAAGCGTGGGGTCTTTAATTTTGCCCTTTCTTATCTGCACAGCATCCAGCACAGCGAAGCACGCCCACACTCCTTGACAGCTGGAAGGATGACAGCAGCTGCCCCCACCTTTCATGGGTAAACACAATTGAACCTCTGTACATGGGGAATCTGGACTTCAAATCACGAAAAGCTCTCTCTTCTCTCCTACAGATTTCACCTGCAATCTAACGATATCTGTGCTACAGATGAGCATGCAGATACGCTCTCTTCCTGCAAGCGCTGTGTCACCATTTGCCCAACTCCCATTGCACGGGCTTCAGTTTTCAGTTATGAGTTCACATCCCTGACCACAGGGCAATTACAGAGCAGAGGAAGCTTAACACTTTCCTTTACAATTCTTATCTTCAGCATTAGCAATAAACAAATTCCTGCCGTTTAAATATTAGCAGATGACAAAGCAGCTACAGGCCACTGTGGGAACACGACCTTCATTCTTGGTAAGAGCCTGAGCAGAAAGCTCAAGCTTCCAAAATGTGGACTTGGAACCAATCCCCCAGGTGGAAATATCAGATAACCCAATGAAGACCTAACTCAGTTATGTAAGGCAGTTACAGGCTGATCTGAACTCAGCCAAAACTATGAAAGAGTTCACAATAACTTCACGAAATTGGAAAAGTTGTAAGATACCTGACAACAATAATTAAAAACCTCTCATCTCCTTAAGAACCTGGGGAAACATTTCCAGCATTTTAATACATTTTAATTAGAATCAATTCTGATTTTAGCTTGAATGATTTGGCTTCTCCTTAGTGATTCTCTGTTATTACAGGCATTTGCATAAAGTAACAGCTGTTTCATTAAAACACCACATTTACTGGTGCTGCATAGTCATCATGGTGTTCATATGAGCTCATTTGGTTGCCACAGAAATGATCATAGAATCATAGAATCATAGAATCACTAAGGTTGGAAAAGACCTAAAAGATCACCCAGTCCAACCGTTCACCTATTCCCAATAGCTCCTACTAAACCATGTCCCTCAACGCAACATCCAGTCTTTCCTTGAACACCCCCAGGGTCGGTGATTCCACCACCTCCCTGGGCAGTCCATTCCAGTGCCTGACCACCCTTTCTGAAAAGTAATACTTCCTCATGTCCAGCCTGAATTTCCCCTGGCGTAGCTTGAAACCATTCCCCCTGGTCCTATCACTAATGACACGAGAGAAGAGGCCGACCCCCAGCTCACTACAACCTCCCTTCAGGAAGTTATAGAGAGCAATAAGGTCTCCCCTGAGCCTCCTCTTCTCCAGGCTGAACATTCCCAGCTCCT
The DNA here is from genome assembly GCF_951394365.1 of Tetrao urogallus. NCBI lineage: Eukaryota > Metazoa > Chordata > Aves > Galliformes > Phasianidae > Tetrao > Tetrao urogallus. The sequence continues at coordinate 27,657,246 of NC_136820.1, read as the reverse complement.
TCAGCCTCTCCTCATATGGCCTGTGTTCCAGACCCCTCACCAGCTTCGTTGCCCTTCTTTGAACACGCTCCAGGGCCTCAATATCTTTCTTGCAGTGAGGGGCCCAAAACTGGACACAGTACTCGAGGTGCGGCTTGACGAGTGCTGAATATAGGGGAACAATGATGATGTCAAACTGAGCATTCTGATTTAGAGGTAGGAACCAGAAGAAAAATGAAAAATTCTAAAATTACTTTCACAGAGGCATCTTTTGGAGACAGAAAAACAGAATAAAATCAATTTGATTTGTCAAGAAAGATTTCCTTTTTCTTCGGGAGCACTGCAGTTACAGTCTATAAACACAGGATGAGACAAACATGGAAGAGGATTTAAAATGCTAGACAAATTTCAGCACTATTGTTTCAACGTATCCAGGAGTTGTTTAGTTTTGCTCACTAGACTCAGGACATCACAAAGGAAATTGAGCCGTATGTCTGCTATCCCATAGCGCGGTGCTGCTATCAGCTCACAACGCAGCTCCCTTCTGCCAGTGACTACTGAAAACATGTGGAAACTCCAAAAGCATCCTTCTTTCTGACCAGCTGATAGGAATGCAAAAACAACGCTTTGCCTCATGGAAACTAGAGGCAATAAACCCATGGTTACTCCTCAAGACTTTCATAAACTGTGTCAACCTTCAAATAGTGAATAGAAACACCAAGTGAGCTTAGAGCAGTTTTTATTACAGATTCCTTTGTTTGCCGGAATATAAATTTATTTAAGCAAATTCTGGGTCACACAAAACAAAGTACTCTCATGTTTTCAAAGCCACAAAAGAACTGTAACTACTACTACATATAGAACTTTCTTAAAAAAAAAAAAAAAAAAAAAAAAAAAAAAAGAGAAAGAAAATATTTGAAAGCCTCTTCATGCATCCTTTGCTAAGCTACTCTCATCATTTCTGAAATTCCCCTTTCCCTTCTTCCTCCCCCCCCCCCAGCATATCCACAAGAAAAAGAGAAAAAAGCTGGTTTACCATCTTTGTCAATGGCACATAAGATAAGAAATTGTTAGGTGCTATACTAATTATAGAAGATTTGGGATTAATATTTACAGAACAGTATTTGGACTGAATACTTATGAGCAGGATTGTGCATGGCTTATTCTCCTAACAGATTCTGAATCAATAGGTTGCACATAACGAATCACCAAACGCCAACCATATGAGGTTACGGTCACTCTTGTTTTTTTTCAATGTGAACAGAAAAGAGAAGTCCAAAAGTTTTGCAGTGCAATGTCACAGGGTAGAAAAGATCACTCCCACCGCTTCAGTAACAGATTTGGGCACGTGAATGAAGTAAAAGCAACTGTATAAAGTTTGTTGTTGCCATGTTTTTCTTCCTTTTGAACAGCATCAACACAGAACTAATTCCCAATCTTTACGAAGCAGTTTCCAGTCAGACTGACACACAATGGCAAGCAGCATTAGACAGGTGAAGTGACAGGGAGGAGGAAGGCTGACTTGATGTCAGTGACAAAAACTATTTTAATGGAAATGTGAAATTATTCAAAAATTTCTTCCCCTAAACATGTGAAGATTTCTCAAGTCAGATCCAGACTGCACAATGGGCTGAGAGCAGGAATCAGCCAGAGTATTTCTACATACCTTTTTTTCTAATGGCTTTTCATACTCAGTGCCTTACTTAAAGGTTTCCTCTGCCAAAGATCTGTTAAATCAGTGATGTCCCATCAAACAGTACCTGTCAAACACGATAAAGCCCTACAATAATAAAATACGTGACCAAGAGGTTTTAGTAGCCAGGGATTAAAGGAAAAGTAGAAACAGGCCATATTTGAAAAGAACAGAAAGATGATAATAACAACAGTGCTGTTTGCTCAGTAACATTAATTTTCAGATCTCTTTTCTTCTGTCCTAAAATTAGACCTGTGTATGAGGTCATGCGATGGATGAATGCGACAGGAAAGTCACGTAGCAAAGGACAGATGACAACGCCTGACTCCTACTGCAGAACATGCCTTTCAATTAACTCCTTCAACAGGGAACCTCCTGCTCTATCGACAGAAGACAACACCCCATCCTCTCTCTGTAACATCACACGCCAGCCCAGAGCTCAGCTGAGAAGCTGTCACAGGTATCTGGCATAAAAGAGCTGCAGGAAGAAAAAAAAAGCAACGCAACATCACAAGTAGGCAGAGATGGGAAGAAACATTAAAACAGATGTTGTTTCTCAGTGCAGGAGGCCCAAGAGGTTAGGGCTGCACTATGCATATACACACAATACATATTTATACACATATTCTGGTTTGGAGGTTTGTGGTAAAATGCACAGCAGCATGTACACATTTGGATACTGATCTCCAAATCAGATTTGCTTGCACAGATGTAGAATTTGTGTGTCATGATCCTGCTGACGGCTTTTTATGTTTTGGAGATGTTACCTGCATTTTTATTAACTGCAAAGCTATCAGTCTTTGATGAAAGATGCAGTCGGATGCAGCTCAAGCTACTCCAACACTGAATAATTTGCTCTAATTTATTCCTTACAAGAAGGATTGTACCTTACTGCTTTACTTAGATTAAATGGGCACATTTGCTAACTTCCCAGAATTAAATATCTGTTGACTGGAAAAAAAAACCAGCCAAGAGTTCTATTGGCTGAGAGAGTTCAGAGAAGTTGGGATAAAATCCAGCAACTTAAGTAAGAAGACAATTACAATTTCTTCCTCCTACTGGCTGGATGATTGGCACCTGGCACAGGATCATCCTTGTGAAAGCATCCTCCGCTGTTGACTAAGTGCACTTTTAGGCAGTATGCAAACACTATCAAGAAAAGGTAGAAAAACATGTGCCCTTCTATGACTCCGTATTCTCAAATCTCTAGACATTATTTTTCCCAGCACACAATGTCAGAAAGGAAAACAAAAGAACAAAGTGTGCTAGATGTTTTCTCTCCATACCTCCTTGCAAAACCAGCACTAAAAAAAGACTCCAACTGCCAAGGAACCTTCTTTGAACCTTCTATTTTGTGATAAGTTTAAACTTATCTTCTCAGATGGAAATGAAGCTCAGCTCCAAGAAAGAACATTTTAAAATCTTCAGTAAATAAAGATCAGGTAATATTCAGCAGCAGAAACTGAAGTATATGAAAAGATAAAATTGTGCACAAAGCTGGAAAAATGAGGGGTCAGCAGCACTTTGTACACCAAATCTAAATTTCAGAATTTCAGTTATGAAGGAACTGCAACACGTTTACAGTGTCAGAAACGCGGGAAGGAATAATTTGCATTTGGAGAAAAAAATGGAATTCAAATACATCAGAGTGCTATCCTCATCCTTCTGAAATTTTCAATTTAAGAAAAATATGTTCAGACGTATCAGAAAAATTCAGACTTTGATTCCCTATGTTCTCATTCTGCAGTTTCACAACTGATCCGAGCTGATGAGATGCTACGCTTTAAATTTCCTCAATGGCCATTTAGCTCAGCAGCCAACACTTCAATGCACAAGGACACTAACATAGAAGCATTCAAAGGAAGGGAATAAAAAATAGTAATAATAAAAAAGGTAGCTATCTATTTACAAGGTTGCCAAATAATTACAGTCATCCAGTCACCCAGCACTTTCTTTCATGTTTTAGCTTTGGAATTAAAGTTGCTCTTCATAATTCTTCCACTGCCCTAATCATCAAGGATATAAAATTATGGTTGTAGAAAGCACACATGTTGCTCTTCCAGCGGGTTCCCATAAGTGCAAATGTAATCTTTAGAAGTATTTTATTGTTTCTACCTATTTTTAATCAAAGAGTAGTTAATTCAAAGAGTACTGAAATGGCTGAAAAGGCTACAAACCTGCGATACTTTGTGGAGCAAGAAGTAACAGTCTCGAGAGTCATTATCTGTCCTGTTCATCGCATTAACAGAAAGAATATCAAACATCTAGACAGACTCAGGAGGTAAGTGAGGCTCATACAGAAGTCTGTAGCATCTTTTGGAAACAAGAGACTACTTGGACACTGCTAGACTGAGACCATGGGTAAGAACCAAACCGTATCGCCTTCTCAGCTTCCATAGCTAACATTTAGGTGTAAGTTAGAGCTTTGTTTTAAGGAGGACAAGGTGATGGCAACACCCAGATCCCTCCCAAAACCTACATCTAAATTCAACTCAACTGCCTGACAAGGAGCACAGACCATTAGGCGTAAGTCTGCTGTGAGGACATCTCCATCCCACAGACAAGAGTCGTGGGAACCAAGAAAACATGTCACTTAGGAAAGGAACCAGATTTTTGAATGACTAAAGCAATCATAACTTGCAGCAGCACCATTTATTGCAATAAACTCTGATTGTATTTAGTACAACAAACTCAGATCTCAGTCTGGAGATCTAAAACCAGCAATGAAATAAAAATACCTAATGAGAACCTAAGAAACTGGTAGTAGTTATGCCTATAAATATCAGCTAGTAAGAGCAGAAAAAGTTTCTATTGCCAACCCAGCAATTCACAGTCCTAAATACCACAAGGAGAGCTGTGACTCCCACCAAAGCTCCCAAGCAGATACACAGTTCAGCACTGGCTTTTGAGATTGGGCCTCCTGCTGAAGGGATGAACATTAGTTATGCTAACATGGAATGGAAGGGAGTGAGACAAGAGCGTACAAAGGTCACAGCCACAAAGGCAACAGTAACCTAAAACTCAAAGGCACGAAGTTTTACCTATACACATACGGATAATTCAGAAAAGGCCACAATGCCTACCAATCAAATGTATAACAGTATTTCAAAAACAAGCAAAATACGGAGTCTATTGCATCACATGGAAGGTTCAACCGTCTTCATCATTGGGATAAACCCCCATCTCTCCTATGTTTCTGAAGTAATAAAAAAGCTTCAGATAACTAGGAATTCACCAGTTGCCTCACACCTAACTGGCTAAGATTGCAATTGTCTTCTGTGTGCCATTTACTTCTATGCTGAGCTGAAACTCATCAACACCATCAGAAAAATGCATTGGAACTTGCTGGGCTAATCAAAGGAAATGCAGGTATAAACTTGAATATTTAAATCAACCAATTGGAGATACATCCTTAAAAACAAGCAAACACAAGAAAAACAGAAACCACAACACTCCACCATCTGCAAGGTCAGTCTTATTTCTTATTTCTGCTTCTAGGGAAAATTTCCATCAAAGTTTTCCTTTTAAACGCATTCCTGTGAGCGCAGTTACTGAGCTGTACAGAGAAAATGGGACAAAAGTCTCCCAAAGAGTCTGGTATAAAATTTAAGAGGAAAACAGTGTAAGAGAACAAATGATGACAAAGGTTTCCTGGTGTTTCAGTTCCATTTTTTTCTTCTAACCACGTAGTCTGCTGCCCACAAGCATTAAGATCAACAATAGCAGCATTAGTTGACCAAGTAGTTCCAGAACAACCTCAGAAGTTTGCCTCTGCCAAACTTACTGTTACACCCCCAAGGCCATATTCTTGCACCACGTTAAGGGAAAAGGCCCTGGCATCTTCACAGTTATCCATCCCATTACAAGCAAAGCATGAAGGGCTGTCAACAACTCAATTGCCTGATCCATGGAGAACAGGACAGATATAATTTGCATTAAATAAAAAAAAAAAGAAGAAAAGAAAAAGAAACCAACAATTCCCTCTCATTTATATGCTGAGAGCTATATACATTACACTACGTCACTATGGAAGACAAACAGCACTGTTCTGTTTTACTGTGATCTGACTTAAGGAAAACAAAAATCAAACAAAAAAAATCACCCAAACCCAAAGAAACAAATGAGCAAATACAGTTTTCTTTCTGCCAAGTCAGTTACCCACTCCAATTCACCATGGCACCATTACATTTCCCTAGTACTGCTGCTGCATGCTCAGTATGCCCAAGTTGAGTCAATGTTTCAGGGTTACTGCTGGCTTTCAAAGCACAGTGATCAGGAGGTGCAGGAAGCACACAGTGTCTCCCCAAGCCAAAGGGCACCTCTGCAGCAGAATAATCTCTGCAATGGGCCAGGAGCCAGGCCTTAGGCCGGGGCTAGCCCAGCTTGGGGCTCCAAACAAGAGCAGACAACCTCCGTTTCAGGAGGTAGAGAGTAGAGATGATATTTAGGAGATTTCAAAATTACTTTTGAAAGGCGTGGCTGTCCGGTCAGAAGCTTACAAATCTCAATGCTCTCTCTACAAATACAGTGCTTGTTTGTATAACTGCAAAATGCACTTTTTTCAGCCTCCCAGTGTCAGACCCACGAGCACACTCACTATTCCAGTCACAGCATGATGCAAAATCTGTCCCTCAGTGAGCAAAACCAGCACATGCGGCTTATGATTTTCAGGATTCCTGAAGTCCCAGCACCATCCAGCAGCACTGCAGGCTGACCAAGCAGCACAGCCATCTCAGACACCATTCAGAATTACCACTCCGGCCAGGAGCCATGCACAAACACACCCAGCGTGCACTGCAACCCCCCAAAGCGGGATGGGAGCTATCAGCCATGCAAAATGCATAAACGTGGCAACAGACAATGCAAATCTCCCCCTCTCACCTGAGAACCCTGATTGTCAGCAACTGAATGGGTTTCTTGTATTACTAACTGCACAGTACTCCTGCCTGACAGAGAGCTGCAAGGCCTGATGCAGGAAGATCTGCCAGAGACACCCTTATCTTCTGATTCCCCACGGGTTCACTTTGCCTGCTGCTCAGCACGCCAGCACAGCTACTGCAGATAGCTATTCCTGGACAACTCAGATAGGTTTCTTAATTCTACTCCCAAAGCCAAAAGGCTAAGAGTTAGGCATGGGGTGTTGATCTACAGAAAGCCAGAAGATGTTGTGCACCTACATTCCAGGCTCCAGTTTGCATGTGACCAAGAGTTACACCAACAAGCAAGGTAGAACTCCAGAGGAACCCCAAGAGTGTACTCGCTGGTCAGCAAAGAAACAGCTCTTGCAGGCTGCCTCAGACTGCAAGGCATCAGTGGCGTGTGAATCCAGCACTTGAGTTTAAGCATCTCTTAGGTATCCAGTAAGAAGAGTTTGTTGTTGCCAGGCTTGTAACAAGCTCTGTTTCTTCTGTTTCTTCTCTAAATGCATGTAGCTTGGTGTACATATGTGCACTTCTGCACTCTCTCAAATACTTTTTTTTCTCTTCACCTCTTTAAAGAAAAGAAAAATACCAACAACCCACTCCTTATGAGCAATTTCATCCTTTAACACACTGAGTTTTGCACAAGCCAAGTAACATTTTTGGTAAAGAATATAATTGCAATTGTATGTTTCTAAGGTATTGTAAATAGCATGAAATTATTTTAAAATGTTATGAAAATGCATTTGCAGTGTTCCTTTAAGTGTTTTAACAAAGCTTCTGTTGAAATTGCTTTATTCCAAAGCAATCGAAGATAGGGTCTTTTTATAAGGATCTCTTTATCTCCCTACAAATGGTTGAGATACAGATATTTCCAGAAAGGGAGTGAACCAGAAAATATGCAGTCTTACATTTTACAACTCATAGTTATCTAGCACCATAAAACATCAGCTGCTATGTTTCTGAAGACCACGCTGTAGCTCAAGTAAAACAGCAATATTACAGAAGCACCCAGAAGCCTTATACAAGTTCAGGTCTGGTGACATACAAATATGCAGGCTCTGTTCAGTACTGTCAAGCCATTCTATAGCCAAAGCAGAAGCAATTCAAGAGATCAAAAGCAAAAATGAAGCTAAAATTAAGCAATGCATTCATGCCATCTTCCAGGAAATACAGTATCACATACCTCCTTGTCACAATCCTTGGACAACATAGATAAATAAAATAGACATCGGCCTAAACAAGCTGGTCAGAAGACAGATCGTTATCATTCAGGGATGTAAGCTTGTCTACATTACAGCATCAGGAAGAATGCCTTATCATTTGAAGCACACTTTCAAGAGCATCTCTAACTACCTGGGACACAAAGCTGCATAGAGAGTGGAATTCATTTCCTGACATGATAAGATCCAGATAACTTAGAAACTTTTCAGCAGTATCACAATGGAAGAGATGCATGTGAGGATGTATGCATAACTCTCAGTCCAGTAATACTTTCCCAGGGCTATCCTGGAAGTCAGGTTACTCTGCAGTTGATCTTAAAGGGACACTATAAAGGAAAAGAGTAAGTTTCAGAAACATGCTAAGAACACTGATAATTTCAACACATAGTCCCATCTAACACATTAAAGACATATATCCGCAAAACAGCCCCCACCTTGAGAAAGAAAAGGGGGCAAGTACAGTAGTACCTATAAACACACAGGCACAACTAAGACCAAAAAGGAACAGTGTAATAAAGCTCCTTTTCAGGGTAGCTGCTCCCCCAGTGCTCACTGCAGAACAGAGCTCTGTGGAGTTTTCCAGCAGGTCACTTTCTGAGATTACTTTTACCAGTGGGCTTTCAAACTGGATGCACACCCTGTGGTATTAGGTGGTTCCCATAAATGTAAATGTGCAGGAAAAGAAACAAAGTGAAACAAAGCATATGATAATGGTGGGTGGGAGGGGGAAGGAGAGTAAATCACTTGCTTCTTCCTAGATATGAAGTTACCTAAACTCACATAAATTCTTGATTTTATTTGTAAACTCTGGCATCTTAAGAAGATAAGACATAGAAAAAGGTCATAGGCAGCAAAACAATACACGTTTTTCTCTGAGGAGGTGAAAAAAAGTCTTATGATAAACAAAGCATTTCAGAATTTATAGGCTCGTGCCCAGCTACACAGCAGCAAAGCACTGCTAGATTCATACAGACCAGCAAGGTCAATTCCCCTTGGATCTTACACAATGCTATCACATCCAAAAAACATGACCACGATGCAGTTCAGTGTCAGGACACTACTAAGGCACAAACTGAGTGATGATTCAGGAAAACAGAGGTTCTCTCCTTACTCACCAGCCACTCGTTTCCCACAGTGTCACTGGTGGTGTTGGGTGTCTGGAGCCTATCCATAAGGGACTGCACTCCCTTTGGGGACACAGAAGCCCATCACGATGCAAGGATCCCTCACCTGCTCACTTTTGAGGGCCAATGCAATGCAATGCAATTCTACTCTACCATATTGAAGGAGGAAGGTAAGAACAGCATTACCTAGGGCAAGAAGAGCTAATTCGGTCTGCATCCAGACGCATCTCAATCTATTGCTAGAAAGGGGGAAAGGAGCATGGGAAAAGGAGCTGAATGAAGGAGGTGTGATGCGGATGGATGATGCAGAAAAGGAGCACGCTGGCCATCCATGATAGCAAAATAACACTTGTGGCATGGCTGCATCAGAATCTAACGGTTCTGGCATTGTCTGGAATCACATTCTCCTTGAATCTTACTGTCATGGTGTTCATATTTCAACCACTGCAAATCCAGACTCCATCAGTTCACGTGGCACTGGGCCACCACTTGTGCACACAAAAAGGCCCAACAGAGCCAGGGCCAGCACTCCAGTGAACTCAGTCAGTGCAATGCATCTTGTGGGACTGGGGCCTTCACTGATAAATATCAGGCCACACTAACACCAAGGCATGCAGAAGTCTGGGATGGGCACTAATAGCTTTCTTTAACAGTAAACGCTACCAGAAACAACATGTAACTCCACTGATACAGTTTCCAAGGCAGTTAAAAAATAAATATAAGCAAAAATAGAATAAAAAGTTGTTAAGCATACCCAAATCATGTAACAAAGTTTATTTCCCAGGCATTAGAAACATCCTAAATATTGTCATGTTTGTAAGGGCAGCAACCTCACCTACTCATTAGTATATTTTGACAGTCAGGTTCTAGTTCTTAAAAAGATTGATGCATGCACTTAATTTTAAGCATGCAAACAGTCTCACGGGATACTGAAGTAAGGTTCATGGCTTTACTTGAACAGTTGTTTTGCAACTACTTTTTTAGCATATGACATTTACATCACACTTTGTTGATAAGGCAATCACTTTTAAACAAGCAATTTATGCATTCTGGGTAGTAGAAGTAGCCCAATGGATACAAGTTCACACATGCAAAACAATCACAGTAGAAAAAGACAGACCACAGTATTTAAAGATCTTATCCTATATTAGTGCTATGCAGCTAAATACAACTGTCAAAATTCATTCACATGCTATCCATAGCAGAGATGAAGTTCAATGGTGTACAACACTTCCATGCAAAGCCCACAGTTTTCACACAGCTTTCCACATCTTAACATGCCTACTGAAATCATCCAAGTTTGGAATTTGCTTTAATACAATTTCAACTCCTTTGAGGGCAGCCCAGTGGCTGTGAAGTATAAAGTAAAAAAAAAATTACATGCACTTTCTGCTATTATGAATAACAGTTTCTGGCCTTGAGCTGAGGAGATAAAGTAGCAAAGTGGCAAAGGCAAAATCAGATACGTGAGCAGGTTTCATTGGGAAGCACCTTAGAACTTCACATGGAAAAATAATCTTATATTTTACCAAGCAGTATGACTTTAAAAAGATATAAAGTCACACTTTGAACATGCATGATACAATCACTACGGCCAGAACTGTGTAATGGTTCATGGAGCAAGGGCAGCTTACATTCACTCAGCAGCCACAGCCAATTTAGCTGTAAAACACACTCTGGGTGAATCACAGGTGGCATGAGCTAGATTGTGTAACGTGTCTCTCTAAAGGAATCTGACTAAAGGGCAGACAAAGCACGGTGCCTGCACTGTTAAACACTCAAAAATGAAGAAATAAAGCATGAGATGCTGTGTTTGCCCATTACAGTACTGTACATGCACTACCATAGTTTTTCCATAAAGCTTGTGTTTTCTGCAATTCAGAGAATGAAGCCAGCACTTATGAAGGTAATTTAGTTATCAGTAGGTTAAAATTCTACTGAAACATCTCATCTGTAATTTTCCTGGACACATGTGCAAATATAATTTGCAACGCAGTTTTCTCAAAACGCTCTCAGGAAACACTTCTGAAGACTCCAAACACACATTTGTGTGTAACACAGGTGAAAACTTACACAGCATATAAACGCTGTATAAGTAGTATGACACCGAGTAACAAACAGTGATGAAAACTCTATGGCCCTGTTATGGACACAAAAGCTTGCATGCATAAAAGGTCTGCCCATTTCTTGATCCCTGAGTGCTTAACCAGGCAACCTTGACAGCATCCCATTTGGGCTTTCCTTTTGAAAGACCAAATTCCTAGAGTCCGCTCAACATGTCAGCAATGGAAATCTTGCAAGTGAGGAACAATTACATTCAATTCCAAAGACTCATATGCCTAAAATGGTATAATTAAAAAAATTAAAGGAAGCGGTCATGCAGGATACTGGCAAGGAGAAGGGACTGAAGGAATTTTGAAAAAATCATTCAACTCACCAGTCCATTGTTTGGCTGAGGTGAAAAAGGCAAACATTACTGAGATGCATCAGTGAGGAAGTTAGAACACAAATCAAGGCCCACGCCTGCAAGCACATGTGAATAACTTAAGGCCCAGAAGCTCTTAATGTGGCAAAGTTATTCATGTGTGTGCTTGCAGAGCCTGAGTTCACACGTTACCGTTAGGGCGCAAAACGCTACTTACGTGTTGTTGCTGACTACAATAAAAGCAGAAAGTCATCTGAGTTTAACAGCAACTATTTCACCTCAAAATGATAAAAACCCTTCAAGTCTCACAAGATAACAATAATTAATCCAGTCGAGCTGCTCCCAGTTCCGCTGCTGTTTGGTTTTGTTGGGATTTTTTTCGTGTTTTCTTTTTTAACCTAAGTCATTCAAGTCTGCACACAGCTTTCCTTTGAAGTTACCTGAGGGCAGTAAACCCTGGAGTAGTACAAAGTGCTGCGCCTCTGTCTTTCAATGCACCAAGGATGCTTACGACACTCATAACAAAGATGTATTCTTTTTATTAGGTATCTCTTTGCCAAGTTCGGCGTAATCTGAAACATTCTGTATTCAGCCTAGTTTGTCCCCAAGCGTTGAGTCCTTCCCACGTATCCTATAAAGATTTAGGTAATAAACAAAGCTAAAAGAAAAAGGCCACCATGCATACGCACAGCATAGAGCACATCTGTATATCCAATTAAGACAAACACTAGCTACTCATACAATATGTTTAAAGTATAATTGAGTACTATGGATTCAAATGAACTGCAGACTGCTTCTCACGGTTTATAAATTCAATGAAATGAAGACCCAAGCCTGAGTTTCATAAGAAATATCTAATATGCTGTCAGTATGGGCCAGCAGGCAATTAAAAAAAAGTTGAGGCAGCTAAGGTTTGTTAATCCTAATACTAAAGGATGACCGTTTAATATATTTTAGCAAATAAGGAGGAATCGTGCACTGCTCGATCCATTATAACTGTGGGTACTTCAGTTCCCAGTGAACTAGATGCTGACAGAAGCAGCACCATCACAGCCTTACTGGCATAGAGGAGCATGGAACTCCAGCCAGAGCGTCTGAGCACGTATATGTGTTTGCTTGGCTTTCTTACTGGAAGTTTTACTATTTTTTCACATAGATGCGTCTGTCGTTAGGAACGGAATACCCACTTTTAATATGGCCTTCATTTGATAGACAGCCAGTTGTGGGGGGAGGTGAGGTGGAATCGTGTTATTGATAAAACAATTTACGTTAATTTATTACACTGAAACGGCACAAAAGCCTAACAGAGCAGTACCCATCTGATGGGAGAGCGCAGAGAGAGGTGAAGCCGGCAGGAATTATAAGCAAAAGTGGAAACGGCAGGATTCCTCCACAGCTACAGTGCGAAAAGGGAAGAGAAGGCCGCAGAGGGCGGCCCGCAGGCCGGGCCCGAAGGCGGACAGGGCCGGCACCGCGCTCCGGGCCGGGCGCACCTGGCGCCTCAAAGCCCCGACCGCCGGCCTCCGCGCCGGGGCCCCGCCGCGCCGCCTCCTGCCGCCGAGGCTCCCCCACCGCCGCAGCCCGGCACGCGGCCGCCTGCAAACGGCCGGGCACGGTGGCGCTCGGCGGGGCCGGGGAGGGCCGCCCGAAGCGGGCCGCGCCGCGTTCCGAGCGGAGAGCGGGCCCGAGCCCCGCAGGTAAAAAAGTCCCCGCCGCGCAGCCTCTGCGCCCGCAGGCGGGAGGCCGGCACCTCGCTGAGCGCCGAGCGCGGGCCGGGCGGCCGTCCCCGCGACACGCCGAGCGGCCCCGCTGCCCTGCGGCGCCCCTTCCCCGGGGCCGGCGCTCCGCGGCCGCGCGGAGGAGGCGCCGCCCGCCCTTAAGTTTCGCCAAGGACGGGCCCGAGGTCACGGCCGGCACCCGCCCGCCTCCCCCCGCAGCCCCTTCCCCGCCGAGACCGCCGCCACCGGCCGCACGCCGCGGGCCCGCCGCCCGCCCGCCGGCGGGGACTTACCTTGGCAGCCATGCTGTGCCCGGCGCAGCCACCCCCTTCCCTCCCCTCCCTTCCCTTCCGACCGCGGCAGGCAGCTTCTCCGCCTGCGCACCAGCCCGCCAGCGCCGGCCGTCACCGCTCTCCAGGCGCGGACGGGGCGCGCGGCGCCGCCAGCCCATTGGCTGCACCGCCCGGCCCGGCGCGGCCCGGCGCGGCCCGCGTGATCGCCCGGCACGGCGCTGCCTCGGGGCCGGCGGCCGGGGGAGCGATGCGGCGGGAGAGGCCTCGGGAGCCCGGGGGTGCCCGCAGCCTGGCACCCCTCTTCGCTTTAATCCGCGGTCGGTGCCCTCAGAGCGCCTCCGTCGCCTCACGGCTGCCAAGGGGCAGTACCGAGGAGCTGTAGAGCCCATATTGACGCTGGAGAGCGGTCCGGCTAATGACCCGTGCCGTTAATCACGGGAAGCTTCGGCCGTGCATTGAGGAAGGATGCCCGGACGAGCGGCTGCAAGATGCCCTCCACCCTCGCAGCGCTGTGGCAACCATGTTAGCGTTACCCCTCTCAGCAAAGCCCGCTCTCGTGCCCCGAGCTATTTTTTTGCCCATGAGTCAGACTGCTGTTTGCGGGATGCTTAACTGTTATATTTCAAGACTTTTGTCAGAGATAAATTAACCTAATTTTGATACACTTCTGGTGCCTGACTGACTGAACGTGACACGCAAGCACCCTGCTGGAACCAGCGGCTGCATCCAGAATGACCACAGGCACGGCCCCTCGGCCTCACAGACAGTTTGCAGACTGTCTGCAGCCAGCCTGTCTGGGCGTGTTTGGCAGCGCACCACTTGGCACACAGGCCCATGGCAATCACTGGCCCTGCCGATGCCCGTGCTGGTGGCTTCGTGGCCTCTGGCTTCTGGGGAACTTTAGGCTGGCCAGGGGCTGGCAACGCAGACAAGGAGCTAGTCACTTGTGGGTGGCTAAAGGTTGCTTGGAAGCATTTACAGAGTTGTTGCAAGTAGCTGTCAGGCAAGGTTTTGCTCTGCAATAGGGTTATGTTAGTCATAGCTTTGAGGTGGATCTTCTAGCACCTTCCCGAAAGTGAGCTTTGTAAGGATGCTAAGAAGGCTGAAAGCGATACTAAATCTCAAAACCAGATTGATTACAATGTTAACTGTAGCAATTAACTATTTCTTGTCTTTAATTGTCCTAGAGTGAGATAGATGGTAGAGATCCCTCATGAAAGGGATTCGTAAACTCATCTGCTCTTGCTCACTGTTTATCTTTGCAGGATGGATCCTTTATTTCGTGTTTGCCTGTGATAAAGTAATGACTTTTTGGTTTCTAGCAGACTGTACACAGTCTCCTTTGTGTGCCTCAGAAGTTTCTTCCATCACTCGTGAGGCCTGGCAGTATATCTACATCCTTTGTTTCCCCACCCTTCCAGTTCTTCTTGCAATGAAACCACCCCACTTGCTGGATTATCTCCCTTTTCTGCCCATCCTGCATCCTTGTGCTTGCTGCACATGCTCATCTGTACACAGGAAAGCTTCACCTTTTCTTTTGTGCTAGTTCTGCCTGACTTAGAAAACAGCAGTTAGGACAAAACAGACTCAGAGCCTTCCTCCCAGTGCACCTTTTCAAATAAACACGCACACACGCACAAAATAGATTATGTATTGTCTATGTGCTAACAACTGGATAAATAAATACTGTCACCTTGTCACAAATGAATAGATAATAGCAGTCCATTTATAAACAACAAAACCAATCTCAGATTATTTTAATAATACCACTACAGAGAGAAAAATTACAGAGAGAAAATAGCATAACAATTGTCTTAGAATACAAATACAACATTCTGCAGATACACAGAAGCCAGGATATTTAGATGCGAGGCTGAAAGGCTGTCCTATTAAGCTTTATTTTTGTAAAAACAAGCTTCGATGTGATTATTTTTTTCCAAATTGAGACAGCTAAGAAAATTCCTACAGTTCTCACACTATGCTACCACATGGTCTTGAGCCTTATCAAAGAAAAACACAACCAACAAACCTGCATGTGTTTCAAGTAATCTGGCGGTAATATTCAGACATAAATAAAAACCAGTGACTCTGGAAAGCCTCTTTCAGCTGGTCCCTACATGTGACAGCACATAAGCTCCTCTAGCACTTAATTTCTCGGCCTTTGAGAGCCTCAAGTGCCTGAAGCCTTGAGCAAGCCTTAAGCAGAGTCTTGGCCTTGACAAGGCTGGGAAGTCATTGCCTAGCTTATATGAAAACCTGAGTGCAATAATCAACCTCAAGTTGTCAGCCCAGCAGGTATCTGTCCACAACTAAAGCACATGTACAGGCCCAAACTCCTTATCTTCCCATAAGGAAGGAGACTGTTCACTTTTACAATGGCATGTGATATGTCTGTGGTAGATTACAGCAAAATGCTTGGCTACGTAAGCAACTTGTTTTCAAAGTCCTCCACTGACTGAGGTTAGGTTCAGATCCATGTTTCATATTCCTTTCAGTATATTTTAACCACAAAGCCATAAACTGCTCTGGGGAACAGAGAAGGAACATTTTTCATTCTTTTCAGTGAAGCTGTCATTGTACAGAAGAGAATCCAAGACGAGTTAAACCTGGGAGAGGCATGATTCTTTTGTATGAGACAATGTGACGAGGATAGCAGTATGAGTCAGTTTTTCATCACAAAAGATGCAAGCATTTCCTGCATAAGTTAGGAGGTTCTTCTGATCAAATGGCTTTTTCTGTATTTAATTATAACAGTCACACGATCACACACAACAGGGCTCTTCTCTTCAGCAAGAAACTACCTGTAGTCATGCTCCTTCTTATTCCTTCTTCTGATACAGGGTACCATAAATTTTGTTATACATATGCAGACAAGTTCTGCAGGAGAGCTGTAGCTTGTTCCCAAAATAGTTCAAAATCTAGTATCTGGAAGCTGACCATGAGGTGAAAAATTTGTCTGTTCACATTTAGACGAGTGTGAAAGTGGATTCTCTACTTGGTGTTTCAGCTATTAGGTTATTATGTAGGAGGGCAACTGTACTGTAACAGACACAAGATTTTGCTGAGCTTATTAAAAATAACACCGCAGAGACTGACAGCCTGGCACCCTTAGGGTTTTTAGTCTTGCTAAAGGACTGGTCTAAGCATATGGCATAGGATCAGCATTTTGTTACTGACTGTTTACTGATAATAAGGCAGAGAACTAGCTGGTTTGAATCTCAGTCTGACATTCATTATTCTTTCTATGATGTCTGTTACAGTGTCCTGAGTTTTGCACTGGCAGCTCAATGCTTAAGCTGTACGCATTGAAACAGGTAGCCTGAAGGCAAGGAAATCTCTTCTTGGGTCTAGAAAAATCTGAGCACATCTGGAAAGTTCTGGAAATGATTGGATCTGCAAAGAGTCGATCTGGAAAAGCCCGAGTGCACCAATCAGCTCAGTGATTAAGACCGTGGTAAAGCAAAGACTGACCCAAGACCCTCGAGACCTGTGCTAGTATCATCATCACTGAGCTGTTTTCCTCAAGATACCTTCTTTCTGCCCCACAACATAGTAGTTTTCTCCCAGATGGCTTTTTCTACATTATGTTATGCATACAGTAGCACGAGGAGCATGCTGTACATTAACTTACCACAAAACTTGCATCAAGTATGTCTTCATGTAAGTATATCCTGCAATAGAAATAAACGGCCCAGTGGCAAAGACTTCAACATTCAAATTAAACGACTGCAACTGATTCCAGCTTTTTCCTGAGCTTATTTTACTTAAATAGTTCTTAAAACTCAGCACTGATTCCTCTCCTTCACTGAGGCCTCAATCATCAGCCTAGAGAACATCAGCCTAGTGAACCTTAGTCAAGATCTTGTGCTTACACAGTAGTCCTAACTCTGAGGATTTCTCTAATAAAATCCAGTATGACTCAGTCCGAATGAATCATTCACAATCCCTCTTTCTCTATTTGCGGAATGTTCACAGCAGATCATTATTTCCTCAAACATATTGCTGTTCTTCAGGTTATTTTATACATTTGTCTGATGATTGTCAGTGTTTCTTTTTTGTTGCTGTTTTTTAATGTATCTCACATATTTGTAATTTAAACTGTGCTTTTTATCTGTGATCGCTGAGCAGGTCACCAAGCATGATATTTCCCATCCCTTAGAACTTAAGATTTTTAAATACTTTCACGTGTTTAAAATTCATTGTCCATCAGTTTTTCTGCCAGTGAAAATCCAAACTGATCATGTAAATAGTTCAACGAAGAGCAGGCATAGAGCAACACACAGACATACGGAGTCATTTAAAAATCCATACCACTGGCAGTGTATTTTCATGGCATTCCCATCTCAGACTGTGACGCTGTCCCCCCCTGAGTGCACTGCATCCACGTGGAATTCACACAGCTGGGGAGCTATGGCTATGATTCTAACTTATGGCTGATGACAGCATTGACACATATAGTACTGTTAAAATTGAATATTTGAAAATGCTTTACCAAGGCTGTGTTCTAGAAATGCGTCTGAAATAACTGGAAAGGTAGGACCGTCGATCCTGATTACAAACGAGGGGTTAGTTCTGTTGGTGTAAATCAGCATAACCAATAGATTTGCGCTGGTTTATGTTGGTAAAGCCCAGAAAATAGAGCAGCTATATGACAAACAAAGGGTGCTATATTTATTTCATAAGTGAGAAATACTTCATAACTCAGGCACACCATTGGCATGAATAAGTTATGAAAAATCTTCACAGCCAAAAGAAGATAATCATCCTTCATGTATAACAGATTTGTTTATTCTGTAAAGATTCATTTCAGTTGATTAATTATCAGTATCTGCTGATGGTGGAGGTAACAAGCCATCTCTGATGAGAGAATCATTTTAGGACATGCTCAGAATATTTTATCACCTCACACAACTTGCATATGCCTAGAATATTTATCATACTCTGTACTAATACTATCCTGCTTTTTAAAGCTGAGTACGGAATGTAAATTATCTTATAGATGTAGGAGCTGCCTATATTTTTCCTGGTGGTGATTTTTTTTTCTCCGTAAGAGGAATTTAAAAGAAATAGATTAAAACACAGTAACAGCATGTCAACTGCTGAACCGCGCTGCTTCATTAAATCATTGTTATTCTGAACCAGTAAAACATTTGCATAAGTGCAAATGCCATCTTCTAACAATACTATCAGAATTGTTTAATCTTACACCAAATCCAACTCTGTTCCAGTCACAGTATGCTTGGTGGCCAATATTACAGAGTGAGGTTTGTCAAAATTAGCTTCTTTCTCTTGTGATTTTAACAAATAAAGTTGTATCACCAAGTTAAAATAAAAATTAGAGATTAGATTTTCTCCATTCTGAAACATTTATAAAGAGAAGAAAATGATAATTAATAAGTCTATCACTGCAAAACAGAGCAAAAAGATCAGATTTTCAATGCATTTTATTAATTTGCTCTTTAGAAAGTTACCTTAATCACCAAAATATCTAGAATTCAAGGCATTGCTATATTATCCGTAAAAGATGGATTAAATATCTGTTAATAAATTGCTTCACCGAAATGTGTATTTATTTGGTATTTGAATAGCAACACTAATTTCAATGAGACTTTATTCACAAAAGGGACTGATTCATTTTACAGAATATGCGTATACCTATGATCTATATACATATTGGTACCTGCACACACTGCACGTTTCGTGCAGGAGAACAGCGGGATTTTAGTTGACCAAGAATCTGCAGAAAGCATTGGAACCACTACAAAGTTTTGTGCAAAGCACCCAAGTTTCTCTCAGCTTTAACAAACTGAAAATATAACATTTGGTCATCTCGAAGTTGAATATATTCTTTCACTTTCCAGCCAAAAGACATTTGAAAAAGAAAATATATATTTTCCATGGCTATGCAACATTTATTAATTATTAGTACACATTTCCAGAGTACCCATGAGCCTCACCTCAAGAAAGGTGTTCTAGCTCAAAGTCCATTAAAGCCAGCTATATCTTTTCCACAAGTTTCAGTGCTTTATACAGATTCACCTACCTAGGTATTTACAGCTGTCCACTATCAGTGTATCTCAGCTTTTGGCATTTGTTTTGTTAAAATGGGCTGGATAAAGAATGTTCAAAAGGTTCTTAATTACTTAGAGAACTGGGAACATTGGTAGTGAATATGTCTACCTAGGGATGATGATAACTTCTAATTATTTCGAGCACTTGTTTTTAATTCAATTACCAAAGAAAAGCAGTTTATTTGATCACATTTCTTTTGTATACATCTGGTCAGAAGTCAGCTTTTACCCAGTTTTAACCAGAGAGAAAAGCAGCAGTCTCAGAGGTATTAAATTCCTCTAGATTTTGTAAAAAGCAGCAGCCTGATAAAGAATAAAAACATCTTATTTCTTCCACTGAAGAATAGACTATATTGTAAGCTCATCTCTTAATAGACTCTAAAGAAT
Organism: Tetrao urogallus; assembly: GCF_951394365.1. Taxonomy (NCBI): domain Eukaryota; kingdom Metazoa; phylum Chordata; class Aves; order Galliformes; family Phasianidae; genus Tetrao; species Tetrao urogallus. Next base: position 27,637,414 of record NC_136820.1, on the reverse strand, counting down.
CCATATCCAAGAAGAGACTACAAAAGTATAACCACAGGGGAATATGTCAGTTCAGACACCAATCTCTTTAAACTCCAGAAGAATCCATAGGAAATCAGACCGTCTTGGTTGCTCTGCTTCCCTGATGGATTGTTTCCTTTTTTAGCTTTGGTTGTTGTTTTCAGTATGGTTGGAATAGGCCTTGGAGAGGTGGGAAGAAACCATCTGGGTCTATGATTTCATGCCTCAGAAGCAGGCACGGTATTTCAGGATGAATTGTATGGTAAGTGGCAACTCAGTAAAAATGTGTCATGTATCTTTTGTGCTCAGTGTCTCAGAGCTTTCCCAGATGGAAGTTCACACTCTACATACCAAAAGAAGATGTTTGGGACTTTTAGCTGAGATCTTGAGTTGAACTGCAACAGATTTTGTTCGTGTCTAGCTCACTAGTTCTGCTGGTAACAAGATTTAAACAACGAATAGAGAAAATTCATTTTTATGATTACTGAAATCAATAGGAAAAGTCCCATTTGAGAATATGACTTATCAGGTATTAGCCTTTATGGATGGATAGCTCTTTTCTCTTTCTCCACTACTTCTACTATAGCAGGGCTAATCAGTAACAGAGAGAGAGAGGGAAATGTGCAAAAGTAAAGAAACTATTTATGTCTACCGTAGTGAAGAAAACAACTTCCTTGTGTTCTGCTTTGCTTGTTTATACTAATACAGAGTGACTCAAAGTGTGCATCATTGAGCTGTTGATGGCCTGCTGAGGGAACCCATTAACTTAACCTTCTGTAGGAGTATTGGTGATGTAGTCATAACATGCACTCCAGTGCTTTGTACTTGCTTCTTGACGTATTGCCTTGTCTGTATAGAATACATAAAGTCACCATGACCCTCATTAATGGATTCAGCCAGGTAATGCAAAAAGGTGGACTACATTGATTGAGGGAATATGAGGAACTTTTGTTACTAGGATTTGAAGGCAATACTTTTCTTAAATTCCCAGCTCAGATGATAGGATGATAACTGTCATGGTTCTATGTTTTTGTTTTTGTTTTGTTTTTTTATGGTTTCAGTATTCCACATCAAAACATCATGTAGTGTACGGGGCATTAAAGTGTCACTGCCCCAATCCCAGGTACCTATCCCTGTACATTACAGCAGTCACAGGATCTGACCCTTCCGGGTGGGGGGGGGCGCTCTCTTGCTGCCTTGCAGTGGGTGCTGGAGGTGCTTTCCTAGCCGTTCCAAGCTTTTCAGGTTTGAATCGGTCCCGGGAACTCTCTCTCTCATCTTGTCTGATTTATTAATCTCAATTTCAATTAAATTGTATTATACTGTGTTATTTTGTATTCCAATATTATAGTAAACTAAGTTTTCCTCCATAGATTGTTGGCGCTGCTCTTTTCCTCCCTTCCTTCCTTCCCATTTTTTGTGGGACTGGGGTGGGGGGGGAGGGCAGAGGCCTGTCGCCCCTGTCACGGACACAGATTGATCTGGTCAACTCCGTGACAATAACCAGCATCATAGAATTACAGATTGGTTGCTCTTCCATAAGTGTTTTCTTCTCCTGGCCTGCATTAGAAATAATGTGGCCAGCAGGAGCAGGGAGGAAATCATCCCCCTGTACTCAGCACTGGTGAGGTCACACCTTGAGTACTGTGTTCAGTTTCGGGCCCCTCACTACAAGACATCAAGGCACTGGAATGTGTCCAGAGAAGGGCAACAAAACTGGTGAGGGGTTTGGAGCACAAATCTTTGAACAGTGGCTGAGGGAGCTGGGATTGTTTAGTGTGGAGAAGAGGAGGTTCAGAGGAGACCTCACTGCACTCTACAACTTCCTGAAGGGAGGTTGTGATGAGGAGAGGTTTGGCCTCTTCTCCCAGGCAACAAACAGGACCTGAGGAAATGGACATAAGTTGTACCAGAGGATGTTTAGATTAGACATACTGAAGACCTTTTCTCTCAGAGAGTGGTCAGGCACTGGAATGGCTGCCCAGGGAGGTGGTGGAGTCGCCGTCCCTGGCAGTGTTCAAGAGGATGAGGAGCTACGAGATATGGTTTAGTAGCTTGTGGTAGCAGTGATAATGGGAAGACATTTGGACTAGATGATCTTGTAGGTAGGTCCTTTCCAACCATGTGATTCTATGCCATAGAAGCTGAATCTGAAGAACATCTGGTGTCTACTTAGTACTATGGCTTGTGGCAGGAATTACATCTTTACAAAACTCCTGACAGAGTTAAACTCCATAAGGCATTGTAGGTGAATTTTATAAGTTTAACTAATCAGATCTTTTGAGAATCTTATTATCCAAGTCATAGAATTCTCTGAAGCAGAAAAATATATTCCACGAGTTATTATGTAGAAACAAACTGGGCCTTAGCATTTAACATACCACTCTGTATTTCAGGAAGAAATTTTAGGTACTTAGATCAAGTATCACAACAGATGAGCTTTCAGTTTCTCTTCAGACACATCATCTGCAGTCTACTTATCTCAGAGTCACTGACTTCAAAATGTTCATGTAAATCATTAACTTGAACCATTTATTCTGACTACAGCTACATGGTCTAAAGTTGATGTCTGGAGTCTGTTAATCATTACTTGTCATCTGCTTGCTATGTATTAGAAGGGGATGCCAGACTCTCTTGCTGGTTTTGCACGGCTCAGCACCTCTGGCTCTTTACATAAGTAACTTGCATCCAAGTTCCCTTAAACAGCCTGAAATGCCTCATCAGGTCTATTTGCTTACCTTTCTATTGCTGTCTAAAGAGACATCCTAAATTCTCTGATTCAGATCTGCGAAAAGATGCTGAAGCAGTTGGGAATGTGATCCCAAAGCTGTATGGGGAGCATCATAGAAGCCTTGCTGCACAGTTCTGCAAGTGTCTGGGCAATGTTGTCACTCATGTCCTCGCCAGACCCGTTCCTGTGTGAGCCAAAATCTTAAGGCCAGAAATTGGCATTCCTTTGCCCCAGACTTGATCCATGAGGGACTAAGGAATTCTCAGATTCTCAGACCAGTTTGCAGTGGGGTGCATAACAGCCAATGAAATGTTCAGAAATACCTACAGAAGGAACTGGTGCTGCTGCTCAGCTGCTTGGTGGCTCCCAACCGGTGTTATTTCTGTCGCATCTTGTTGCATAGAAAACGATTTGAGATCCTTGGAGACATTACAATGTTACAGTTCTTGATGGATCCTTGTGCTTGTATCTTTAGATGCTTGGGGTTTTTTTCCCCCAGCAATACAAAGGTCCATACTGGTCTTTCACTTACTACCTCCTCATAGCGTGTTGTTTCAGTCTCTTATCATCCAGTCTTCCTTCTTTTTATGTCTTGAGCTTTCCTCAGCTGCTCTCTGTCATCTGCTACTCATAAAACTCCTTCTCTTATTGATTGCCATTTTCTCCTTGGTCTGTATTTCGTTCCTTTTACCACTGAACATCCTTGCTTGCACTGTCTTATTTCTAATCCTAGTATTTGCAGCTTCATGCCTCTTCAGTTGTTCTGGTTTACTTCTTAGCCCGGTAATTGAAGTCTTTTGAGAAGTTCCTTCACATTTTTTTTCAATGACTCCTATTCCTTGGTCACTTCTTTCTTAGCTCCAGCTTTGTTACTGTTTCCCAACACAGACTTGTTTCTCTTGTTCTCAGAGCCATATTATCCCCTTTTGTGCTCTGGAGGCAGATGTTAGTTTGGAATTGAGTGCTGTATTAGCCAACAGTAGCAAAGGGTTTCCATTCCATGGAAATGCAGAGGGCCTACAGACCTCAGCTGCTGGCTTCATTTAGTGCTAATATTTGAAGAATTTAGGTACCAACCCTGAGCAAACCATTACTAAGAATTCACAGATTTCAAATTTTCTGAAGTTTTCATCTTGTCCGTGTCATTTTAGTGGCATGAGGTAATTAAGAAATAAATAAATAGATAGATAGATAAATAAATAAATATTTTTAAAAACCCACATTCCTTATACAAGCATAAGTTGTCTATTATTTTTTACCCATCTGCTCCAAACTATGGTGGGCAGATGCAACAGCTAACATTCTGCAAATTTTTCTAGCATAAAAAAAACCTAAACAAAAACAAAAAGAAACAAAAACAAAAACATAAAACACTCACATTCTTTTTGTCTTTTTTTTTTTTTTTTTTTTTTTTTTTTTTTTGTCTTTTCTCCCAGATGACTGGATGTTTTCTAAAACGTCACCAGAAGCCAGCCAGCTATAGCATGGAAGATATCTGCCAAGAATGATGGGTTAATATGTCAGCAACTCAAAATAAGATCTTCTTATGATTGAAAATATTGGAAGAAAACTATATCTTATCTAGGACTTAATAATGAATAAATGATTTGTATAATCCCTTTTTTTCTTCATTATGTTTAATTGCATTTTTTCTGGATGCATGAAATGGAGGAAGGTACAACTAGAAAAAATTCAACAGCAGAAAAATAAGAGATTATTTTCTACGTGCAATTGAGAGATCCCACTTGCTTAAGAGAAACAAGTAAGTTACAGAACAGATAGGTTACAAAAAAAAAAAACAGCTGGGAGGCAGCAATATCTTTGTCAGGATTAAACTGTTTTGTATGCTCAGTTTTCTAGAAGAGAAAATGACTGCACAGAATGGGCTTATAGATACTTGGCATTGCTTGTAGCAATCAGTGATAAGACAGAGCGAAGCCTCACATAGGTATATTGGTCCTTAGAGAATGATAGAAAGTTAGAACAGATACAAACACTTTCTTTGGCAAGACAGAACCAGAGTTTCTGAAGCACATCATTTCTGACCCAGTTGTAAAAGTCATTGTGTAACAGCAAAAAAGCATTTCAACCAGAAATGGCATCTGTACTGAGCATCAAGAATTTCTTTGTTGTCTTTTGCTTCAGCAGGCATCCTGCTTTATTGTTGTAACTGTTCTGTAATTTAGAATTAATTGTGGATGTCTGCAGTCTACAGATCTTATTTTTGAAAGAAAAAGAAGTATAAATTCTATACTGGGTAAAATAAAAATATTTATTCAAATAAACTTCTGATGCTGAAGTTGCAGTTCCAAACTGAACGACATAACCTAATAGAGCACAGATCTTATTTCAACCTTTGTGGTTTAACACAGCTCTGTAAAGGTATACTGCTTCTCTATGGTTTTCTCTGGAAAACCCTCTGTGCTGTTCTTCATGATGAGCAGTACCCTAAAGCACAAATAGTTTTGTGGTAGGAATGGTGCTGCTCCAGAATTTGGAAGTTAGGGTTAATGAGGATCTCAGATCCTACCTTTAGGTTTGCACAGTCCTGTGGCCTGAGTAAGTCAAGAAAAGATTGCACAGAAATGTGCTTCGTGTATCTTTAGTGGGAAATGAAGTTTAGATGTGCTGCAGTGTATTTATTCTTACAGTTCCCTGGTTAAATATATGTAGTTGTCTTCTTCTGATGCCTGTGGGAAATACTCAGCTCAGACTGCAACAGTGCTGCTGGATGAGCTGGAAGGTGAGGGAAAAGGTGGTGAATAGATGCATGGAAAGAGGTGGGTAAAGGCTACTCTTGTTAAAGAATGCACTTCACCAAGAATAAACCAAAAGCTGAACAGAAAGAGGTAAATGGTTAATTATAAATTAATTAATTACAAATTGTATAATATTCATGACTCCTCAGGAAGTAAACCAGTGCAGTGCTCTAATTTTAACCTGAAGTCTTCGCCATTAACTGTAAATTCTGGTATTCATTAATGCAAAGCAAATAAACACAAAGGTACTCATTCATTACGAAGAAATATATGTAGCTCTGAGAAATTCAGTCTATCTTCAATGTATCCAATTAGTAAAGGGCCTGTTTTTAAGATGAAGAATTCTGAAAACTCATCCTTTTCTCCTGAAAGTTTTTTTGCCATCTTTTCTGTAATGCTGTGATATTTTTAAGCTGCAGATCTCCAATGTTGTTTTCCAAGGGAAGCTATTTCCGTGGCCTAAGTGAGCAAACTGTGCAAAACAGGCCGCAGAGCAGGAAGGGAGAACGAGTGTCCGAGGGAAAACAACCACAGCTACAAACAACAATTGCAGTGAACGGACCGGGAGGAGCCTGAGGTTTTGTGACTCTCTCAAACTAGCCTTTAGAAAGCAAAAGTAGATTCAGGTCACAAACATGTTTACTTGTTGGGACAGTTTTGCGATGTGTATTTTCCTTAAGGTTTCAAGCAGGCAATTTCTGCCAAAGGGTATGAAACAGCATAAGCAATGGCTTATAATTCAGAATACTACTAATGACACCTAGGATAAGATTTTGTTAAGGAAAACTAATCACACTCTTCAGGAGCAGATCTGGTGGCCTTGATTTGTATAATGAGAATCCCTCTGAATTCAACAGAATTATTTGCCGGAGTGAAAAAGACTTAAGAGAAATAAGCCACTGATCCAAATCCTGTACACAGTCTACAGCATTTAGTAAAGTGGATTATTCACCCACACTGCATATTCTGGTATTGATAGCAGTCACCCCCTGGCTATGTGAGTGCAGACCCAGTGGTGTCATCACTCTCCCTCTTCACTCATGGGCCTCCATAGTCTTAACAGACTCAGGGAGAAACTCACAGACATGCCTATTCAGCGGGGCAACTGTGGGCTCCTGCTCTGAATTTGCTTTGTGTACATGGGTCTGTATTCATATATAGGATCACATCTGCTTGGCTACGAACTGTCTATTGTAAATTGCAGAAAGTGGAGATAGCAATGAATATTTAAGCCATTTTCATCTGTTAGACAGAACGTTCAATTCAGTGTGAGTCTTACTGATTTGGTCAGTCCAGCCTGAATTGATTCAGGTGTCACAGATTTCATCATTTTCCTTGAAACCTGTAAAAAATTCTGAGAATATTTGTATTATATCTGAATTTTCTTCTACTTATGTCTGAATTTCTTTTGTTGGTTTCCAGTTATGGCTTGCAGGAACTTGGCATCTGTAGAGATTCCTTCTGAAGTTAGAATGACGAGGAGGAAAAGGACACGTACATGAAAGGAAGGGTGAGGAAATCCCTTCAAAATTTGTGGGTCTACAGGAAAAACAAACAAACAAACAAACCATTGATGAGGAAGGATGTATTTTAAACAGTGGCCTGGCTACTTTTTCTCTCTCCATATAGGCTGGCAAATGCCATTGGCAAAGACCAAGGAAAAAGCAGAAAATTGTTGCAAAAGGATACTTGCTCCTTTTACCCCTTTCCATCTCACCTAGATTCCTTAGATTGTGTCATCATCCTACTCTAAACATCAAAGTCCACTGGGGAGAAAACAAAGCAAGACCAAACAACAAAGTAGTTTATTAAGACCGAAAGCAAATAATATAGCAGGTAATATAATGCAACTGGAATGACAGCACTAAATAGCTGGGACATTTCTGATATAGTTGCATTTGTGGGTATTTGACTGCAGATAACAGATTTTATTTCCATCACATTAATCTCAGAGCACTGATCAAGTGAAGCAAAACAGAAGAGGAGGTCAACGGTTATTAGAAGGTGGAGAAGAGTCTGAAGGGGAACTGAAAAAATAGAAGGTGTTGCCTTCACTAAGCAGATGGTAGTTATGTTGTAAGAAAAGGATTGCTCTAGACAATGAACCAGGTTTGGAACTTTCTGCCCTCAAAAATGCAAGAACAGAGGAACTTATGGGCAGTAAATCTAGAACTGCAAAAAGAGATGGCCTTTTCCACATGATTACACTAAAGACACACCACTACAAAACGCTACTGCGTTAATGCAGTCAGTAAAAGACTGCTGTGAAAGCAAAGAATTGTTGGGATTTTTTTGTCAAGAATACTAAGACTCTCATCCTGTTACATGTACCATAATAAAACTGTGTTGAGCTCACAATTTTAATCTGAATTTTAGAAAATGTTGCTGGAGACAACAGAAGCTAAATAAATTTCCGGGATTTTTTTTAATTAATTAATTTGTTTGTTTGTTTGTTTGTTTGTTTGTTTTGTGTATGTGTGTGTATGTGTGTGCTGTATTTTTTATTGTTTTTGATGTTTTGTTTTTGGTTTTTGTTTTTTTTTCCCTAAGTTGTGTGCTGTGGGTAAATTTCATCAGGATTTGAAATAACGACTACTTTTGAGTAATGAGAATGCTGTGTTACCTTAGGTGGAAATACTCTACTGCTGTGCATGCATTTTGAAATGAGATGTTGTCTTTCTCTATTACTTTGTCATTTTTCCTTCTTTTGGATGGTTGGTTTATCAGCTTGTTATCTTTTGAATTTTGATTTGATTTCAAACTTCTGCATTTCTCTGAAAGTGCTTTTAATTTTGCAGCAGTTTTGGTTCCATTTCTTCCTAGATCCCATGGGTTCCAGACTGGGCCTTCAGCCGTTCTCAGCTATTGGTCTTACTGTTCATGAGTTCTACATTAACAGCAGTAGCTCCAGTGAAGATTGGGCCTTCATACAATTAATCAGCAAGATTTTTAAATGCATTGTTTTTGTTTATATGTATGGCAAAATGCCAGGCTTGCACTGATGTTAGAGATCTGCTTTTCATTCTGTTTGTCTTTGAAAATCACTCTGAGAATCTTTTCATGGAATGTTTGTTCCTTTGCCCATAGTTTTTGTTCTTTTCAGTTTGGGTTTAAGTCATGCTGTGGGGATTGGGATGTTGTAATGCTAGCATCAAAATTGGAAAATTTTATACGGCTTCTGATACCTGAGTTAGCTTGGTGAGAATGTGCAGGCATCTCTGCCTGGAAGTACATCATGCTGTGTAAGAATTACATTTGTGTCATACACTTGCTACATGAAAATACTATTTGCATTGATACATAAGTGATACCATTCTGTGGAATTGTCAATAGACAATTATCATCAGCCATATTCAGTAAGGAGGAACTGGCATGATATGTGTGTTTGAGGCACACATTGGCCCTTCTGTCATTGTTTCACTTCACGAGACATTTAAAGTCATGTACCTCTGTAGTCCCCATTCTGCGGCCTCAAGAAGCCTTTACTACTGCTTTTTATTCTGTATACAAGTTGTCCATCTTTTGAAAGTGTTCAGAATTATGAAATGCTGGACTCATATCACAGCAGAGGCCAGCTAGGCTTTCACACACAAGATTTTGAAGGCAATGACAAAATGATCTCCAGCATGACCACAAGAACCCATATATGTAGTCCACTGTGGTCTCTGAAGGTCATGCAGGGTTGCATCACTAAAAGACAGAGCTCTTTATATACTTCTGTTGTGGTTTAACCCAGCAAGAAGCTGAACACCACACAGCCTTTCACTCACTCCCCCACTCCCAGTGGGATGGAGGAGAGAATCAGAAAAAAAGTAGAACTTGTACGTTGAGATAAAAACTATTTACTAAGACAGAAAAGGAAGAGAGAAATAACTGTAATTATTATATATATGTGTGTATGTGTACGCATATTTGTTTATCTACAAAACAAGTGATACGTAATAAAACTGCTCATCACCCACCAATTAGACCTCAAGAAGCATCAGTGCCCCCTGCCCCCCCCCCAATTCCCCTCTGTTTTATACTTTATCCACATGATGCCATATGGTGTGGAATATCCCTTTGGTCAGTTTAGGTCAGCTGTCCTGGTTCTGTCCACTCCCAACTCCTGCTGCCCTCCAGCCTCTTTGCTGCCAGAAGAGTATGAGAAGCTGAGAAATTGAAATGTCCTTGGCTCTGTGCAGCATTGCTCTCCAGCAACTAAAATGTCAATATGTTATCAACATTGTTTTTCCCCTAAAACAAAAACATTGCATCATACCAGATGCTGTGAAGAATATCAGCGCTGTCCCAGCTGAAACCAGAATAACTTGAGAAGAAAGAATTATGATTTCCACCAGAAGACCCAGAAGGAACTTGAAATGTAAACTAACAGAAAGTATGTATGTAGCTGCCGTTTTAATGGGCTTGCTATTTTGAATATGAAGATAAAAAATGATGCTGTTCTCCCATTTTCCTACCTTCTAGACTTGCATTGATTACAGTGTAGTGAGTAGTAGACCAGACCCTTTTCTATGTACGGTGATGAACGTTCAAAGACCTACCACATGAAGTCTCAGTCTTGCAATCAATCACGTGGGAAGAGATTCCCATGTGTCCAAAGGCCCAATGCAGCCAAAAGAAACATCAAAGATCACTTTTGAAGGTACAAGCTCAGAAACCAAGACAGATTTACTACTGTATTTTTCTTCCATAAAGATGCAGACATATTTTACATTTCTTTTTTTCATTCATCTCTTTAATTTTTAATATTGTTGATTATCTAAAGCGTGAAAAGAGTTCAAAATATGACCTAAGAGAAATGATATAAAAATGTATTTTAATTCCTAATATAGAGGATTATAATTATGTGATTCTGTGATTCTTTTTTCCTTCCCTGATATTTTCCAGAATGCGCTATAAAAATAAAAACTTACCACTGTCTCCTGGCATGTGGTAACATGGTACTGGCTTGCTTTATTTTTCTTTTCCAGCCAAGTCAAAGTCACTATTTTGAAAAATCAAAGCCTTTTTCTTATTTATCTTCTTCTGGATCACTTTGTCCAGAATAAGGGCCCAAAATCAACAAAGAAGAGATGTAGTAACTTAGCATGTCCCTTTGTTCCCCCTGTGAAGAACGCCAGCACTACGTCTTTGCTTCCATGGGTTGAATGACTGTCAGATATCAGCATATGGACATTTTTGGAACAACTCTTTCAAGTGCCATTCATATTTATACAGACTAATTTATGTGTAACTGCGGACTCTTACAATAAAGGGAGCAGAACTCCTGAATAAACCATCGTTTCCTCTACAACAGAAAGCTAGAAACAGAAGTTAGCAGAGGCCTTTAAAATAACTACTAACGTATAGAAAGCAACATAAAAATGAATCTAGCTGCTTGTTTCTTTTGATGCCTTCCTGCTGGCAAGCTGTGGGAAATCATGTAGTTTCACAATTAGGTCATTTTGGGAGCATTAAGAATACATATACATTATGATAAATAATTTCAAAAAATAAAGGAAAAAAATGCTGTGATTGGTCACTGAAAAATGATATGGTACATACATATCATGCCTTGCAATGTATGCTTCTATTGCAAATAGCTTACAGTGGTATGCAGCCTAGCTGAGACTCCTTAGAAGACCTTCATCTTGAGTGCCTACATGCTCTAGTCCTAAGGACTGTTCACATTACTGAGATATTCTAAGCACAGAGATCTGGGTGTGAGTGCAGTGCAGTACACGTGCCCATTCCCAAAACTAGGCTCCTGTCCCATAGAACTTCCAGTGCCAGAAGGTCTTAATTTGCTGTCATCGAGAAGGCTTGAAATTGAAACACTTGATTAAGTGATTAGCAGTTATACAGTAAGAGGTTTTGTAGTAATCATAACACACAAATAAGCCTTTAGGCTTTAAGTTTATGTTGCTTTTATTATACTGTAACTGATTTGCTATTATGTTTCCATGTGACAGATTGTTTTCTTCCCTGAGGGACACAGTCACTGCTAATATTGCCATTATGCTAATATTACCAGAGGCAATTATTGATATTGACATCACAACCTTTTTGAAAAGAAAATAATAATAATAACAATACCATTTAGGAATCCATGCCATTCATGTTCCTAGAACGAGTTAATTTTTTCACCAGTAACATGCCAATTACTTGAGTTTCCATTGATTACCCCATGCCTGTGGATACTGCCTGTCATCGCTCCTGAACACTGATTATTATGCAAGAGGCTGTCATACTGCAGAATATTTTTGCAAAACCAAACTGGTTCGCTTCAGACACACAAGACCCAGGAATTCAAATGGCCAACCCCAGTCTCCAACAACTAAACAAACCACACAGCTGAGCTCAGATATGGAAAACCCTGTAAACCAAACAACTGACTCAGGACACACAGCAAGCCAAAAAATCTCCCAGATAGTCAGGACAGCCAGCTGAGAGTGTCTAACAGGAGGCAGAAGCTACACAAGATAGAGAAAAGTAGGCAAAAATATTGAAGACAAAGGGCTAAGTGATGATTTAGTCTGAATTACTTGCAGTACAAAATATTGTGCATTATCAAGCCGCTGCTTTTTTTGCCCTCAGTGCTGTTGGAGCAGAAATGCAGTAGGAAGCATGCAAAGTTAGTGTGGGACAGCAAGAAGCCTCAGGTGAAGGTGAGAAGCTCAGAGGGTGAAGGCACCGCAGGCATACACCAGTGCAGCCAGGTAAAGCCACGTTCCCCTGTTTACTGTTTCCCAGTTTCCCAGTGTGCCTGGCCTGAAGCTCAGCTCCAGAATCAGCTCATGGCATTCTCAGTTGTCATCCAGCACTAGAAAGCCTGGGGGACAAAAGAAAATGATGTCTAGCATGTGGGTGACTGCAGAAGAAGCCAAAAAGAGGGCGATTAAGCAGCGGATTAAGCATTTCCCTTTACCTTGAAAAGCCTCTGAAAGAAATGGTTTCAGGGATTAAAAATTAATGTGATTATTCCAACAAATGTTGTTTTTGAGAAGAACAACAGGAATAAGTTCCAAGTGGAGCTATCTAAGGGACTGTGAAACAATCCCTAAGAAAAATGGTCCCCAAAGATCCTTTGTGGAGTGTTATTTTAAACTACTTTACACAAAGCGTATATAGGTGGGGATGAAATAATTCATACAATATTGAAAGACATTTATTTCCTAGTAAAACCTAGAAAACAAAGCAAACTCACATCCAAGTGTGTTCGCTTGGAAAGAAACATTCAAAATTAAAGATCTCTTTTTTGTGTGTGCCAGAGGTCAGTAACTGTTTACAGCAGTAGAATATTTGCAGTGCCTGTATTCGTATCCTTGGAGCAGATTCTGCACACCATGAGACGAAAAATAGAGTGTTTTCCTAAAACCTACAACGTGCATCATTTTTTGTGACCAGCAAATAACTCAGATGTCAAAAGACTCCTGCAAGCTCACTCTTTTTTGATATTGGTACTTGTTTGTTCTATTTTTATTTTTTATAAATTTGATTTAATAGCTTAAGAAAAAAGGATATTTCAGAGATGAACCAGAATATTAAGGAGGCCGTTTCATGACAATTCCAGACCTTATCACAGTCTAGTTTTAATTCCTAACTCTTCCTAGGGCTGTTCTACACTTAAAATTATTTTTAATATAAAATAGATTCTAACTAGAAATAATACAACCAGAGCTGATCTGACACTGCTTTCTAACAGTGCCTAGGATCTTCATGGTTTTTAAGGTACTTATGTATCATCTTGATTAGCAGAGAAGCACCTTAAAGTCCCTTCCACTGATGAGTTACTGAGGCCCACAGATATAATACAAGTGATTGCCAAAAACATGGAAGTTGCACCTTCCAGAGCAGGTTATGCATCCAAAGAACAGATCTCAGAATTTTCCAGGCTGTCAGCTCCTACTGAATGATGGGAGTTAGGCCTGGGAATATCTGAATGTAGTAACCTTGTTAAATGAAACTAGCTTACTAACTCAGAATGTCAACAGGGGCCCAGGTCCAGGACCATTGGGCCTTTCATTAGGTATTTATTTTCCATATATGCTGTTTAGGAAGTTTGGGTATCTTTACATCTTTTGCCTGTGCAGAACAGTACCTTTTATCTCTGAAGCGTTTTAAGATAAAAATTTGTATGTTCTTTAGGTGCTTCTGAGGTTAAGCTGTAGTTGAGCAGGAATTGGCAGGATTGCAGTCTCGGTCACAGCTACTTAAAGACCTCCCTAAGTTCCATTTTAATCACATAAACCCTTTTATAGATCTAGGCTTAATGTCCAAATCCCTCTTGGAAATTTTATCCTAAGAGAATGTCCTGAGGTCACACAGAAAACTTATGAGAGAAGGAACTGAAGTTAGGTAATGTCCTCAGGTAGTGCTCTGCCTCTCTGACTGTTCTCCATAAAAATTACTTTGTGTTGTAAGAATGCAGCTTTTGGTGCTCTAAAATCGTTAGGAATCTGCTTATTTTGAGAGTAGACTCCGGATGGCTTTCAAAAAGGGGTACATATATTACAATCAAAGGCTTTGAAACCAACCAAACAAAAACGTGTAGAGAAGGCAGAAAGAAAGAAAAAAATGCTGTCCAGATCGTTTAGGGCACATTTCCCTCTCATGAGAATCACTGTTAGAAAGTCAGGAGGCACCAGAAGCAGTGGGTTTGGTGTCAGTCACTGCGACATTCACAGAGCCCACTTGTGACTGTGAATAAAAGGAAGGTGAGAGCACTATCTGGAGCTGAACAGCAATATTAAGGACAAGGACTTCCATGGTGCACATAGCAAAGGGAGTATAGAGCAACATTGTTCTCCTTGCCCTGAAGACGAAGGATGGCTGAACACAGAGAATGAGCGAAGTCAGCTGCCTTAATTACAGAATATATTAGATGTGTTTTATGTCTTTCAACTAAATTAGTGTAGCATTTTCAATACTGTGTGCAAGAATATATAAATGATACAGTTCTTCACTGAGAACAATATAGAGATGGCACTTTGCAGTTTCACAAGTAAGCAAATTAGAAAGAAAACCCTGAAACTGTGCTGGCGTAAATTGTCCCTCCCTTAGTGAGGTCAATGAATGGTGACAGTTACAGTACTTGAAGATTTTCATTCTCTTTCTGAACAGCATTTATGAAAACAAACATCTTAACACCATAAATCTGACAGTAGAAACCGCTGGCTATCCCACTTGAAACCAAGAAATTAGAATGTATTCATTACAGTGCTGTGCCTGCATTAAGTTGGTTAGTCTTCTAGTTAAATGTCATTGTTTCTAACACTTGTAATTCGATGTTGTATGTTCAGCTAATGTAGAAAATTCTATTACTGTATTTAGGTTTTTCCAAATCTTCATTAGGTTCACATGAAAGCTGATGCCAAGTGTTATATAAGCAAGGAAAAAAAACGTGGTAATAATTTGGTTTGAACAAAAAGGAGAGTGAATTGATTTTTATATTCTTTATTGAATAAAACCACCTTTAAATATATCTTGTGGTTTTTATACCTTTAATCTCTCTTCCTTGCATCATTTTCTTTCCAGTCCTGTACATGAAGCCATAAACACTCCTTTATTAGAGAGAAGGAAAAAAGTAAAAAAAAGGGTGCAGTTAAAGAAGCCTTTGCCTGCTGTTTACTCTCAGATCTCTGAAAAGTAGCTTTTAAAATAAAGCAGAAAAGACGACTGTCTGACACGTACGGAAGATTTATTATTCTTCAAATGCATTTTAATGAATGTGAAGGGTTTTAAACTCTCTGTGCCTTGTACAGCTTGCTATTCCCTTTGAAAGCATTTTAACTTCTGTAAGTGTGCAGTCTGCTGAGACTGCGAGACTGCTGAAACAATTACCAACATACCCCATCTTGTGATACTACAGGAGGAAAAAAAAGTCTAATTTTATAAGGAAATCTGTTCCAGTATCTAGATTTTGTTTTCATTAGTTGCTTATTGCATGAGATCACAGGTCAGTAGATGCAGAGACCAAAGTAAAGGCTCCCCATTCCACGGTTCACCTGCTATAGTATTCAAAACTTCAAAAAGTTTCATGCTGGACACATCAAAGATTTTTTGTTTTAATACAGTGAAGGTACATAATAGAGCTTTTGTGTTTTCTCCCAGAAGCTAATAAGCATCCTGAACTTTTAACATAAACAAAATCTCGATATTAAATTGGTTGGGCAAATTGAGCAAACCCAATGTTGTGACATGAAATAATCTCTTGTTCTCATCAGATGGAAATGAATATCCTGGCGTTTTAGGTTCAGGAGCCTGAAAAAGTCAGAGCAGTTTTTGCATGTGGAAATGCATTTGGAGGAAGTAGCATCATTGAAGAAAATCAGTGAACTGATCCATTGGTACACATTTCACCTTGCCTTTAGATATGCAGCAGTTCATGGACTATGCAGGCCCTCAACTGTGCATGCAAACATATCCCAGACTGTGCATGCAAAATCATCCAGGCCACTTAGGAATGGTGAAGAGTATCTTATTGCACCGCCTCAGATTCAGCAGTGAAACCTTATTACTCGGTTGACATGACGTGTCATCATATGTCATCATGACATCAGGTGTACATGACTTGATTGAGCAAATGTGAGGAGAATCCCCCGAGAGACGGAGGAAGTGCCACAGCTCAGCATCTGCCAGTCCTCCACTCCTTCTTCTCAGTGACTGCAGCAAGGGCAGCTGAAAGCTCAGAGACTGATGAAAGACAGGGTTCGTGCGGACGTTTGCACTGAAAATTGTGCGGTGTGAGGTCATGGGCTCTTGTGACATGAGAGAGAACAACTGCCTCTGCTGAAGCCTTGGCTAGCCTTTCAGTATGAGGGGAGACATTTAACAAATGCTTCATGCAGAAGTTCATGGATACTCTGAGCTTGATTCTCCCGTACTATTCTGGCAATACTAGACAGCCTTGGAAATTATTGATTTGACATATGTTGGGTTAGAGCAAAAAGAACTGTCTCAGTACTGAACTTTGCAACAGGCACTCCTGACCTTAGGACCAAGTCAGATATCTAATGGGACCACAATGACACAAATATACAGTAGACATCACGTAAATGATACGCTATGTCTTTCTTGGATGAAAGTAACTATACGAGCAATCAGAGAGATGAAAACTACCATGACACCTCAATAGAAATAATCCTTTTACATTTTGGAGCAAGAACTGTACAAGCCACTGTCAAGAATAACTGATAAGTCCACCAATGTAAGGAAGTTAAAAAAAAAATACACAACAGTTCAGGGAAATAATTAGTCCTCATTGACTGATGATCCACTACTACATCTTTGGGTCTTTCTCTTCCTGCAAGATGATGCAAGGAAGACACTGCAAAACCAAAGCCCCTTTCCCTCTGAGCCTGGCTGCTGCTTTCTTCATCTCCCATGAGTTTACAGGAGTTCTTGTGAAGCAGTGAACTGGGTAGTAGAACTGGTAGGTCAGGCCCAGCCATCTCTTGTAAGCAGTCAGCTTCAATCTGAGAAATTCTCAGCTTTTACTGCAAAAGCAAGAGTTGGAAAGTGAATTTGCATCTCTGGGCAGATAAGGAGGAATTTCTCCTTTTACCTTCAAGTGCTACTGAAACATTGATAAAATTACTTTGATGACAAAAGTTAAGCAAGCAAGATTAAAACAAAACAAAACAAAAACTCAAGCAAACAAGGATTGGACAATACATGAACAATAGATCTATGTAAATTGTAATAGCTTCAAAATATATTTTAAATGAGTAGTGAGAACTTCAGAATCCATCACCCTTTATATGCCATTGCATAAGCCATCCTTAACAAGAAAAAAGGAGAGGTGAGGTGCCTTAGGGACAAGCTATCCTATAAAAGCTTATTGGAAGGATTTGTGCATTTTCCTTTGAGTCAGCTGGTACTGGTCACTAATGCAGATCAAATCAGGTGATCTTGTATGGACATTCCACAATTTCTGTCTCCAAAACCTAGCTGCCATGGTTTTTATGGCAGCAGATGTTACACCGTGTGCTTTGATGAGCTGGAATTTTTCCATATGTGTATTCAAATCTTCATACGTTCAGTGTGCTTGAAACTTAGAATGTCTAAAGGTAAACATTTGGCAGGAATTTAAGGGTGAGTTCAGCAAGAAAGGCTGTGCCCACACTGTTAACAGGAAGGTAGTATAACTACCTTTTCTCCCTGTAAATGGAAATGTTGTGCCCCATCAAGTGCATGCACGTCTCATCTCCCACTTACAGCCCAAAGCTTAGCTGTACTTCTCATCTCCGCTGGTACTGAATTTTAACAAAGCGTGTTTCCTTCCTTCCCACACCTCACCTATGTAGGTTGCTCCAAAAGAAATGCCTCCTATTTATTTCTGTGGAAACTAAACAGATATAAAAAGGAAAAGAATGCCTCTGACATCATGGGCCAACATTATAAAGTAGGAGGCATTTGTTTTGGAGAATCTCTTGCAAAAATATATTCTTCTGACCCCAGAAGGAACTCTGACACACACAGATGTTAGGGGAAAACTTGACTGATACTGCTGGCAAATTTGGCAGAAATCTGGGTTTCCTGGGCTTGCTGCTGCAAATATTCACTGCTTCCTGATGGCCTCCATATGGAGATTTCTTTCTGAATTGTTTTATTAAGTAAAGAAAAAATGCCAACTATCAAAAGAGAGGGGGAAAAGGAAGGAAATTAAGAAGAAAATGCAGTATAGTGATAAAAGACAAAGCGCAAGCTTGAGCAGTGAAATTGTTAATTAGGAAGCTGCTGCAAAGAGAGGTCTCTGTTATGTGAGTTCAAGAAAGATTTTTTTCTGAAGGATGAAATTAAGTTGTGTTAGACCACCACTTTGATTTTACCGATCTAACTACGGGAGAGGTATTATTATTTTCATAGTAGGGGCTGATCTACTGAATTACACATTGCTGGTCTGTCACTCAAAATGACAACACAGACGGGATTTTCTTTGATCTCCAGCAGTTGATGTTCCAGACAGGAGTCCATAGGGAAGGCAAAGTTAATTTTTCAGACCCTAAACCTCAGAAAATCCATGGCATTGGGAAGAGGTTATTGTAGAGCATATTTGTAAGCCACTGCCAAGTGTTGTTGATTTGCTTCCTAACAGGCATTATGATAAGAATCTGGTAAAGCTTGGAAGCCAATTACCAGTTGCAGTACTACCATTACATCACAGTTTCACTGAATTTACAAACAGTTTAAAAATAAAGCAGTTAATTCTTCACGTAGGTTAGGATGGACAGCTCTCTAGCTCATTCACACCAAGGGCTGTGCTTTAAGTTCAGTGTAGTTATTCTGATTTACATGTGAGAATACAGCCCCCTAGTAGATCACCATACACATGCAGATGATAGCTGGAAATATGGGGTGTATTCAAAATTTGAAATAAACATTTCTACACAAATATTTGGATGATAAAGAGTAAATGAGATTGTTTGAAAATGATGCAGCAGATTTACCAAGGCAGTCCATCTAAAACAGCTGGCCAATTTAGCCTTGGACCCTGATTTAAAGCATCAGGAGTTACCATGTAGTTTTCCATTCCACTCATATTTGCAAGTAAATATTTACAAGAGAGGCTCTTGAAGTGTGAAAGTGTTACTGACAGCACATAAAATAAAATAGAAGCTCTCTGAACTTTTGACAGTTTTTTTTTTTTTTTTTGTCCAGTTAAATATGCAGAATATTTTTACCCTCTGGCATCTTAACTGTCAATTTGATTTCCATAATGTAAATAGCAAACAATGGAAGAAGCTGTGTTTCCACGCAGGATGTTTGTACCTGCTTATTCCCTGACTACTGACATTTCTGTTTACATGTCAGTACAAATTAGTCATTGTGTAAGTATGTGCAATCACTCATACTTACATGTCAGTTTTAATAATTGCAATATCAATACAAGTTTTCCTTAGCCCAACTTGTACTCACTGAGACTTTCAGCTACCTTTGGCTCCCAAAGTTGAACAGCTGAGACTAAGTCAATACAAAGTCCGTGTTTCCCCTTACATCATGTTGAACAATAGGAAAACAGTGTTTGGAAAACAGGAACATCTCCAAAATGACAAGGAGCAGCGTGACTTGGGCAGGGAAGGTGTGGGAAAGGGACAGGCAGTGGTGCTGAGTTCATTTTGGTGGAGCTGTCTTATCAAGCTGGGCTCTTCAGTGCATTCCTGCCAGGACCAGCACTTTGTAATGCACACTTGAGGGGGTTGTGAAGCAAAGGTGATTCTGCTGAGAGGGGATTTGGAAGACAAGAAAGAGAAGGGGTAATCTGTGTAATGCAAGAAGAGATGTTAAAAAAAAAAAAAAAAGAAAAAAAGAGGCAATACAGGAAAATAATAGAAGAATGATGCATATTTTAGTGACCTTCCTATTTCCCCCTCCTTCTTCTACTACAAGACTGGAATGATATCATATTTTGAACCAAACAGTGTTACTAGTATGTATTTGAGTAAATAAATGATCATGTTCTCTTAATTCCAGCGCATGCATTGTTAAGTCATTGCTGCACACTTTCAGTGTGAGAAAGTTAAAACTCTGCACAAGCATACAAAGATCCTTTTAACACAAATCGTGCCCTGATCATCTCAAAGAGTGGAGAAGCTTCAAAAGGACAAATTCTGTGTTCTCTGAGCTCCCATTGATGTGTGATTTCTGTCCAGTTCTGGGCTCCTCAGTTCAAGAAAGTGAGAGAACTTGGGGAGAGTCCAGCTGAAAGTCACAAAGATGATGAGGGGCCTGAGGTATCTTCCTCATGAAGGAAAGGCTGAGAGACCTGGGACTGTTCAGCCTGGAGAAGACTGAGGGGGGATCTTAGCAAATGTATAAAGGGCAGGAATGAAGAAGATGGGGCTGAGCACTTTTTGGTGGTGCTCAGCAATTGGACAAGGGGCAACAGGCACAAACTTCACACATGCCGGAGAGATCTCTTAATAACTGGATGTGAAACATGTTTTGTTTTTTCTCTCCAAGGAGTTCAGTCTCAAATGCTCTGAGACAACATTCACATTTCTTCTGAATTATGAGAAGGCTAAAAGGCAGTATTTACAGCTTCTTCCATGGAGACAGTAAAAGACATGAAAAGAATAAACAGCCTCTGTTGTGGGTGATGATGCCTTGACAGAGCCAGCCCATGGATGGGGTCAGTCAACCAGCAGGTTTCTTCACCACTGTCCTGCTTTGCTGGAAGCCAGCTGGGAGGCCTTGGGCTGAGGCACGGCCAGCCAGGAGCAGGGATACATAGGTGAGGATAAAAAAAAACAACAAGCATTGCCTTGGTAATGGTGTGAAGAAGAAATAGGATAAAGTAGGACAAAATAGTAAAGGGTGCTTTTGCAGAGGGAAGAAACAGCGCAGAGCACTCTGCTTGCATAACAAATGTCTTTTACATCACAAGCATCTCTCTCCAACACTCTTTCTTGTGATGGGATTTTCAAAAGCACTCAGTTTTTGCTAATCCTTTTCCTTCAGATGCCAGTGAGATTTGCCCTTGCAACAAGAAGGTCTCACCTTTGCTTCTGTGGGAGAACTGCTCAACTAGCAGTGAATGCAAGTGCAGATCTCAGCCTGTTAGATTTTGATTTGGCAATGAAGAGACACAACTCTGCTGAAACTGCCTGATCATTTTTCCTTACTCAGCAGGCTGATTGCTGTGAGAAGACTACCTGGGTTTGCATTGGTGGAAAAAAGGCAAAAAGCACAGACCAAGTAAAGTGATTTCTACTGTAACATTAAAAAATAAAAAACAACGTGATAAACAGGATCTAAAACTCCTGACAGACTTCATTTCCAGAATGGAAGGTAACATTCAATCTCCATAGCGACGCCCTATTTCTTTCACACAATAAAACCTGCTGTACTCTGTTTTTACCCACTACATCCAGCAGCAAATGCTTGAGGATTTTGAGTTAAATCCCCAAACAGTATGAGATTTTTATTTACTCTGAGTTTGGAATCTTCTTTAAAAAATGAATCATGAAGTCTTGTGTTATCATTTGACTCCAGAGGTGGATGCTTTCTAAAATCTACGATAAAAGTGAAAGAATTTGTAACATTATTAGCCCTCTTTTAACATAAAGGCTTCTCTGCTGCTACATAAAAGGTATGCTTTTAGCTCTACTGTCCACATTTTTAAGCATTTTTTTAGTATGACCTTACATTTGTAATGCTTTACAGCTCTTCTTTTTGTAATGGGTTCCACCAAGGTCAAGCTAAATGACTTCTAATTTTTATATGCATTTTGGAAATATATGTGCTGGGATACCTTGCTGGGATTTGGGAGAATTTGAGGCATTTAGCAAAAATAGTTCACTGTCCTAATCCAACAGTTCTGGCTTTTTTCTTCACCTGCCATGCTTTCTCAAGTCTGGCATTGAGGTCTGATGAGATGTTCACTTCAATCCAGTGCTGCAGTGAAGTGACAGAAATCTGACTGTTTTTTTGTTGATATCCTCTGGTATATCCATTTAAAAGGTGAGATGGCAAGTCTTCCAGAGAGAGTTCCCAGCTCTGTAGCTCTCCTGTTGCTCTACCACCAGTCACTGCATGCTGCTGAACTTCAGAGTGTACTACAAGCACATGGTTTTGGGTCAACATAGTTGGAATTTGTAGCTCACTGATGACAAAGTTTCTATCAGTAGTAAAAGCACAAAATGATCTCATACAGCCACACAGGCTGATTTATCTTTGCTTTCATTCAATGCCTACAGGCAATTATTAGATGAGCTAGGTCAAATGAAATCCTAATTTCATGTGGTGGCAGTACTCAGCAGTACCAATCTGCTAGCACCACGGTGGCCTGATTTCTAGAGGAGGTCAGAACAAGAAGTGTCAGGGAAGAGATGAAACAATAATATTGCACAGCACAGAAATAGCTGAGTTGTTGAAAGCAACAGATGAAAGAAAGAGAACATAAAAGAGCCTGTGTGCTGGTGGGCAATGCAGGCCTTCAGCAAGGAACCTGCTCACGGATGCAGAGAAAATCCGTAATGCTGGTAGGGCTCATGAAGAAGGTACAAGGACAATAAAAGAGCTAAGTGACTACTTTGTATGCTCCTTCTGTCTGTTAAAAAAAACTAAGCATTACCATAGCTTGCTCAGACTGCAAATTATCAGGATGGACGGAGGTTATGCATTTTGAGGACTTGGAGTCAGGTAAACCATAGTCATGCTAAGCTTTGTAAGTTATTTGGCCAGTGGGGTGCGGAGTGATGACATGTTTACAGGAACGCTCCTGTAACGGATGTAGATGTGGCTCCAGCAGTGGAGTATGTTATTTCTCCTCCCTCAGATGTGATGTGCTGTGTTTTCCTCAGCCGAGCACAGTTTCTGCCATGTAGGGTGCCTTTTGAGGATGTAACCTCTGTGCTTGCATGGAGTTGCTGTCTTTTGAGGGTCCTCTGGGAAAATTCATAGTGGTCCCAGAAATTCTGAGTGGGGTTTGAGTCGGTGCTGTTCACTACTTTTTAGGAGGAGCCTTGTGACGTTCAAATCCCACTTTTTTTTTTTTCCTACAGTGGTTGGCAGTTGGTTACAACTGAATAAATGAATAGAATTATATTTGATGAAATACAATATGACTTCTCATCACGAATTGATCTACTGTCCTTCTGAGTGTCTCTCTATGCATTTTTATAATCCCTGCACAGTGTTTAGACATTAGAGTGACAGACACTTCCGAAACATTTCTACCTAAATCACAGCTGGGAGTCATGGCTCCATGGTTGTGCTTAATTAGGTACCTATTCTTATTCATGAGACTCTAGAGTTGAAAGCAGCAGATTATAAAAACCTTAGCTGGCACAATATCTACTGACCAAAAGTTTGCTTCTGAAAAAATCTTGTGACCCTGAGGCACCACTTCAGAAGAAACCTGCTTATTTTGGAAGATTTCATTGCTGCTGTTTATGCACTCAAAGAGGTGCTAGAAAGTGAAAGAAGGACATTGAAAAGTCTTTTCTCAAAGATAAGTGCTGAAGCCCAGCAGTGCCCTGACTCTTGTCTGAGAGGAGTGCTGCAGAAAGTCAAGGCTGCCCTGGGGGTTACTCTCTTCTCTGGGACGCTGCAGCCAGGTGATGTTCTGGTTACAAAATAATGAATACAAGTGACACCGAAATCCTTTCGGTTAGATGCCCAACAACTTGCTTAGGGAGCAATATTTGCATCCACTCTGAAGTATAACTTTGCTTTTGCATTTCTGGCTGATAACAGCAGGAATTAACACTACAGGCTTTAACCTGGAACAATCCTGAAAAGCTTGCTCAAACATGAATGAAATATAGCCAGCCGTAGGTATCACCTAAATATAGTGGATAGTTCTTCTCCAGCAGCACTGTGTGAGACTGCTTAGGAAAAGAAAAAGAAATTACTTCCCATTTTGGAAGCAAAGGTTGAATCATTTGAGGTAGGAAGAGTATAATTAACCAGTTTGGGCTATGGCCAAAGGTATGTGTGTGCAGTGAGTGCCTGCACAGAATAAACAGGGCAAACTGAAGCAGAAGAGGAAAAAAAAAAAAAAAAAAAAAAAGAGAAGGAAGAAACTGCTGGCTGAAATACTCATAGTGTTGTTTTCAAAATAATAAACCAGCGATCAATCTGGTACACAAAATCAGAAGGATTTGGCAGCCAGAAGAGAATAAATTCTAACTCATAGGTGTAAAGTCAACTCCTCGCTTGCCTTCTGAGAAAAATCTTATGTAAGCTGAGCTCAGCACCTACAGTACTTGTTGCTGTTCCAGGGAAAACCAACTCTCTCTGCAAATATAAACCCTTTCTTTACTCAAACATCCAAAAATGCATTCATAATGCTGTTGCCAGGAAAACGCAGTGCTGCTACTACTTTAGTAGCTAGAGAAACCTTTATCCCCTACCACACATCAGCAGCATATAGCATATCTTTGTATTATCACATATTGGAGTCAAATTCATTAAATAGCACAGTCATTCAGAATGTGTGACAGCTGAGCCTGTTTAACAAATCCCACAGCCTGGCAGTTCTGCGCATGGCTAATGGCAGGATGCCACTGCATTCCCACAAAAGGAAAAGCAGCTATTTTTAAAATGTGTGAGATTAAAAACTACACATTTTAATCTTTGGTACCATTTCTTAAACATTATTTTTAAGTACAAAGAGTTCAACTGCGAGAAAATAATCTGTACTGAAAGGAAAAATATGAATGCATTTAAAACCTTTCTAGAATAAGATTCCTTGTGTATGCACAAACATATCCACACATACATAATATAAATGCATAAATAAAAGGAAGCAATTTGGGGGATTAAAGCAATGGAGGCAAAGATTCTACTTCCTTTATGTTGTTGTTAGTCACTTGAATTTTTTCATGGCAAAATACATTTCATGCAGCAAGAGTCTAATTAAGGTGTTACTAAACAAAAAGAACAGCTTTGCAAAGCCCATAGGGCCACAACTCACACTTACTTTGAATAGCAGAAGAGAACGTTAATAATTCTGACATTAAAGGGAATCAGTTCACGATTGGAAATCCCTTTGCTGACTTAGAGAGTGCTTTTTTTAAGCCACCATTTCTCTTTCAGAATCAATGTGGCTGTGGTGAAGAATCTAACTCCAATGCATTCCTGAAATATCCAGGAATGCAAATAGAGGAGGGTGAATGAGTGGCTGCAGTGTTACTCAGGGCGATGCTGAACCAGCACTGACTGAAGTTGCAAGCGTAGCAGCATGGCCTGTCTGTGAATGTAACCGTGTGTGGGCAGCTCAGAGGCTGGCAGTCCCGGCTCCAGGAAGCCCACAGTGGGGCAGCATCAGATGCTGAAGTCCTTCTGTTAAAAAGTAGCTCATATCATATTCTGTAGAAGATAAGAAAGGTAAATCTTAATACTCGTTGAGAAATGGACTCAGGTTGACCAGGAATATAAATATGCAAAAATGTTTATCTTTTTATTCATCTACAAGATACAGGCTGCCGTGCAGCCTGAATGAGTGTTTATTTTCAGGTGTGCTACGAAACACAGGATTAAGCAATGCTGCTGTGTCACCTCCAACATAGGGCACCCACTGAAGGTGAATGCTGCAAGTCTCTCTTTGTCCTTCTACTGCCATCTAGGGCAGGATTCATGTGTCCAAGCCCAGCACCGGTGAGATGCTTTAAGGTACTCAATTCATCTGTGTGGGAAAACAGAGGCAAATTTGCAGCAGTTTCCTACCAGTAGCTTGAAAATTCACACCAGCTTAAAAACAGAAGCCTAAGTCTAGTGAGCTTTTTTCCCATTGCTCCTAAGTGCGGTGGCACTCAGGACACCACATTTGTACACACAAATGTGTCTGTTCCACTTTGGCACCCTAGTGCTGGCATACTGTGTATCATGAACATATCTTAGAGCACAGTTCCTATCCTACATCTTCTGTACATCTGTTAAAGCTTTTCTAGCCCTTGATCTCAGACTAAAATGTTCTTCTTCATAAGGAGCAAAGCCTTACCAGTAACATCACTCACCAGCACTTTGCCACAAAAAGAGAAGGGAGAACTTGGGGGCAAGAGCCTGATTTTGAGGCTAGCTTACAGCTAGTGTGCTCCTGTACCTTGCAGTACAACTGCTTGGCCCAGCCCAACACAACACTTTCACAGAGCACAACAACTCCGCTCCTGCTCTACTGGCCACTGCAGACAGGTGAATCCCTTGTGTCCCACATCCCCTCTGAGACCATCAGCCCAAGGCCTTAATTGCCTTGCCCCCTCTGCTGCTGCCAAGAGGCTTGGCTGGAGGTGAGCAGAGTCTGATGTTTGGCTGAGAACATGTCATCAGCCACCTGGCAAGAGAAGGGAGGACACTTCTGGGATGTATGGGAGGAGGGCCTTCTTTATAAGTATGTCATCTTGATGAGAACCCAAAATAATTTTTTATTGGACTCAAAAACCTTTGGTTCACTGGAAATCTAGTATGTGACACCAATCTAGTATATGAAGACCATTCTCCTGGCCAAGATAGGACTTGTGGAACATCTACTTGGCAAAGTCCAGCAGACAGATGGCTGAATTCCCTGCCTGTAGCACAGAAATTGAAGGAAGGCCATGGGCACATACATGAGGTTCTCCCTGAACATCATTCCTTAACTCTGCTCCAAGGAGTCACAGGCTTATGATATAAGCCTCCTGCCCTGGTAATCTTTCTCTGTACTTTATGAACAATGGACAGGGCTTCCTGTATGCCTGGTGTAACGAGCTGCTGATTAGTCCACTCCAGCTTGGAAATCTTGCAAGTCTGGATTCAATTAATGAGCGTGCTGATAAAAAGAGAAAAAATAAACATTACTACTACTACCATCACCAACAACCACAAAGCAAAATGCAGCCACTACTTCCAAAGCAGTGAGAACAGGGGTGCCAGCAGTTCAGAATCAAAGACAAATTCAGAAATGTAAAAAGTAGGTAAAGTGTTCAGAGAAACAACTTAGAGACAGAGGTGAAATATGGACTTAGTGTAACATTTCTGCAGAAACAAAATGTTCAAGAAAACAGTGAAAAATCCTCATTTGTACCAGGAACACCCTTGCAAATTACAGGAATAGAATTATTCTCTTGCTGTAGTAATGGATAAGTATTTCCAGAGGAGTATGTCTTGTTTTGAAATAGCCACCCCAAATGACACAAAAGACCTCTCCATAAGGGAAATACTCTGAATAATACTCTGTTATATGCTCTGTCAGAGACATTGCTTACTGTGATTTCTGTTGACTGTGAATGTACTGATATACAGAAACCGTATCCCAAGACACGCATGTTTCCATGGGGTTTTTATGAGCAGTTGTAAAATGGGGCTCTGAAATGCCATTTCACTGTGCAGCACAAAGTTCTGTATGCAATCCAGGTGAGTGTGAAGTCGTTATGTGTTTATGTCTGATATTAACTGATCTCTAACCCAGACCACGCTGTTCCCTAACACTGCAATCTCAGAAAGTCACAGACAGCTGGCAGAAAGATTGCTGTAGATTAAAGATCTAAAACTATAGCAGAGGGTTGATGCTCATGCTGCCTACCAGCTTCAGCGGCTGGCAATGCTGGGGAAAAATATGGGGATCAACCCATCAGAAGGTGGTTTGACCAAAGGAACTGTGCCTTCAGCAGACTGTTGTTTGGGGAGAGGACAGCCCATGTTAGTGTGGCCAGACAGAAGTCTGTTGGAGAGCATAGCCTTTGACAGCTTATGTGGCCCTGAGTAGTGGCTAAGAAGTTTCAGAAAAGATTTTTCACTAAAGCAGAAATTTCATCTCATTCAAAGCCAGGGATCCACAAGAAGGATGTGACCCAGAAGACTGTGTAAGCCACTACAGTGCAAGATCATAGTAGCACTATGAATTATTTAATGCTGAGGCTGCTGCCAGGTTTAAGCCCTGTATGGAAGTGCAGTAAATAACAGATTCAGTCTCAAAGACCCTGCTATTGTCTGTCTTGTGTCTTAATGTGTGCGCAGTGGTTACCAGACAAATAAAACAGATTTGGTTTCAGGCTGAGGAAGTTTCTTTATTAGACACTGTGCACAGCATTAAGTCGTGCATCAGTGGAAGGCTGGGGTGGATAAAGGTTTCTGCAGATGCTGTGTATAGAGGTTACTTCATTCCTCTAGCTAGGCCTTTCCAAAAAGATAATCTGGGAAAACACTCAGACTGTAGGGCATCTGAGGCTGTCCTCATGCCTTGCATTTTGGAGAATGCCTTCTGAAGAGATGAGAACTCAGGGAAGTATTTTTCCTTGAGAGGAAGGAAAAAAGGCTAGCGTTTGCTGACCCATCGGCCAATAAAATAGCCAGGCACTTGTGTTGCTACAAAGGTAACATGTCAAGCTGTGACAGCAAACAGCTCCAAAAAAGAAAAGGAATTAACATTTTGGAAAAAAATTCCAAACTGTAAGGAAATTATTTTCTTTATTCCCATTAAATAAAATCCCATTGAAAGAATTTTTGATACATAAACGAGTTTCTAATACATTTTCCTGAAACCCACTTCCTTTAATATTCTCTAATGCTTAAAATCTCATAGATTTCTTCACAGGTATTAAGGGTATGTTATCGTCTAGGTTTGGGAAAGAAAGTGCATTTTATTTTAAAAGACAGAATTTCATAAATGGTTATAACATTCTGGGCATGAAAATTACCTGCAGAGATGGTGTATTTTTATGGGGAAAAAAATGCACATGTAAACCCAAAACAGAAGGTTTTCTAAGAAAGTGATTTGCTAAAACATGTGTCAAGTATTTTTAAAAACATGCTTAAACACTTTCTATTTCTCCTCAGAATTTTATCTTAGTAGGACACTTTTTCCTGAGAAGGCTTAACAGTCACATGCTGATTTCATCTATGCATAATGTTTTCTATACCAAAATACAAATATATTAAAATTGATCTAAGACTAAGAATGTATACAAACAACTGAAGAGTAAATAGCAAAATTGCAGATATGCGAATTTTGTTTAAACTCCAAACATGCACACAGGAATTCACTGAAAAAATTCACACCTAGAAATAAATTCAAGCAACTCAAGATAGAAAAAATACTCAGGAAAGCTCCCAAAGAACTTGGACTCTCCTTATAGACACCTCATGTACACAGAACATTTTAGTGTTGATTGCTCCTGCTTCCATGATTTTGATTTTTAAGATACAATCCTTCAAAAAAACGTCCCACCTTCCTAATGCCTTCACTCTGTCATAAACACTGTATTCCCTGTAGGTTTAGACACACACATTTATAAACAATAACATATCCTATTCTTCTTCATTCTTCAAATAGAATTGCCACATGAAGTTGGTTTATTAAGTCCTTCACTATGAAGATTACAATTAGCTTTTACTACAGAAGAACCTCTTTGAAACCTAATAATGTCCTAATAGCTCTGGAAGGGAAGTAACAGAAGCTCAATTGTTTTAGGAGAAAAACCCACCCACAAGGTCGTATTTTTAGTGAACCTATTTTTAGCATTCTAAAATTAGCGTTAGAATAACAAAGTAGTAAAGCAAGGTCCTAGACTACTTCATTATCTTAGTTATTAGCCTGACAGCCTAAGTGACTCGATTAAACATCAATGACAGAAGAGCTGAAGGATTTAAAGGTCAATAAATACGGTGATAGGAATTCTTCCATGTAGTCTTTTTGGAGCTTAAATGTTGACAAGCTAATTACTCTTCTTCCCTAATTAAGCAAACCTTTCTTGATCAGCTGTTCATTGACGAGCTGATCACAATTGCTCATGTTGAAGTTCAATAGAGGTCTAACTACCTAAATTTAATTAGTAAACAACAGAAATGAAAGCCAGATCCCAACTAGTTGACATTCTTAATTGAACTGGTTTTGAAGAAAATGCTACTTCCAACCTGTAAAAGCAATAACATTGTCAAGCCAAATTCTGGTTCTACGGGAATGAGCCACCCCGCCTTGTATGTCTCCATCAAGGTGGATGAGTAGTGAGAGTATGAGGACTTAAAATTGAGAGCACCAAAGGAGACAGACTGTGACTTTCTCAGTTTCTCCTTCATAATCTCTCTTCTCCCCATCTAGTGAAGACCTCTACAATTAT
Organism: Tetrao urogallus; assembly: GCF_951394365.1. Taxonomy (NCBI): domain Eukaryota; kingdom Metazoa; phylum Chordata; class Aves; order Galliformes; family Phasianidae; genus Tetrao; species Tetrao urogallus. The sequence continues at coordinate 27,607,403 of NC_136820.1, read as the reverse complement.
ACTGAAAGATATAATTTAAACCCTCCATGGATTCAGAGGGCTACAGACAGAAGGGGACAGATAAAGGTGGCTCTACCATCTCCACGGTCAATGAATAACATATTAATTGGTGGGGTTACGAAACACTGACTCTTACAGTGTTCTGCTTTGGCTACGGTGTACCAAAGAAATGAGTAGGATGGAAGAAATCTCCCAGTCCTCTCATCCCCTTCCTGTCAGGGAAGGATTTGAATAAAATCCTAAAAGCTTTCATGGGAAGCGTGAAGCCCCTCCAGTTCCCCACTAGCCTATTATTAACACTGTTTGTCTCCTGTTCTTGCCATTAATGACCTTGCAGCTACTGGTATCAAAAGGCAGTGTATTCTTTCATACAGATGTATGTCCTGTGGTGGCTTTTCAATAGCTCTGCTGGCCATTTGTGCTAGTTGCCCCTCTTTTGTATAAAGGGAATTTGAAATGATATTTACATACAAATAAGATAAGAAGTAGAAAATGCAGCATAAAAAGAAAATGAGGCACATGTAATGGAAAAAGAATTTTACTTTCATTTCTCTGAGCTATAAGGCTACATGGGAACCAGTAAGCACAGCAGAAATACGAAAGCAAAGAATATACTGTGCAGAGTGGGACAGGACATTCAGACACTGACAGTAAAGAAGGGATCCTGGTGATGCAAGGACAAAGGAAAGAGTAGGGTAAGATAAAAAATAGAGCAAACACTGGGCAGGAAGACTCTGGAAGAAAAGAGATGAGGAAGCTTTCACTGCAGTTTCAGCTAGAATTATTCCCTTCTCTTTTCAGTTTCTCTTCAAACTCTTCCTGTGTTTGTGTCCCACTTTCACCATGCCCTTGGGTGGTAGTTTGGGTGGAAGAGCTTCCAGCTGAGTGCTGCAAGGCAGAATTGGTCTCGAAAATGCCATATGTGCATGACAAGAGTCCAAGGAAGAGACAAGCCCCAAGGAAAGAAAAATTAGGGTGTTAGCATTTCTGAAAGGGCTGGAGTACTCCACTGGGGCTGCTGAAAAATGGTTTCCTAATGGAGAAAGATCATAGAATCATAGAATCTTTAGAGTTGGAAGGGATCTCAGAAGGCCATCTACTCCAACTCTCCCACAATGAACAGGGTCAACACAGCTAGACCAGGTTGCCCAGGGTCTTATCCAGCCTCACCTTGGAAGTCTCCAGGGATGGAGCATCAACCACATCACTGGGCAACCTGTTCCAGTGCCTCACCACCCTCACTGTAAAAGATTTTTTTCCTTATATCTTACCTAAATCTACCCTCTTTAGCTTGAAACCATTTCCCTTGTTCTAACATCACAGACCTTGCTAAAGGCTTTGTCCCCTTTTAGACAGAGATGTATGCTAGGTTTTGATGGCATTGTCATCAAAAGTTTCATAGTAAACTGCACTCCCGTCATGAAGAATTCTCCCTTCTGTTGGTTAAAACTCGTTGGTGAGAATTGTATGCTATAAAATAAATATCAGGTTGGGGATAATTTTGTTCCGCATTTTTCAACAGACTTAATTAATGAAATGGAATATCAGTCTTCTTGATATCATATGGATTTATTCCAAAACCTATGCAACAATAATCTAGTACTGGTGTGGGTGAGTGTAAGCATCAACTTGAATATTACAGACTCCATCTGCACACCATGAAATGAACCAAGAATACTGATGACACGGCTGGGTGCCTGTAAGTAGCAACAGTTCTCTACTCACAGCTAATGAGCCCAAAGGAGAATAAAGCAAAATTACCCTGGGGTAGGGGACAGCAAAGTTGCAGCAACACTTCTGATCTCACTGTCCTTGTCTCCTCGCTGAGGGTGGGGTAGCTGACCATGCTCCTCCTTCATGGCTGCACTGCAGCTCCTTTCCTGGACTTGGCTGTTAGTCGAGTCAGACTGACTCTGTCTATGCTAACAAATTAAGTAGGACTTAAGAATGTTTCCAGGCACTAGAAATCAATCATTCATTCTTTTAAATGGTCTAAAGAGATGGACAGATTAGTAGTATGGACACAATCACCCCACACTAGCCAGCCTCAGAGCCAGAATAGCCTTGGGCACATTTCTAGAGATCCCTAGCCCCTGCTGCCTGGTGGACAAGCTGAAGCCAAAGCAGTCCTGGTGTGGATCCTGAGCACGGACATTATCCCAGCCCTTTTCTGCTAAACTGTGCTGCTGGGGTTCAGCTCCTGCCCAGTTTGGAGTTATGTGAATCATCACAATGGTGTCCAATCTGCCACTCTTGGGATATTGATGTTTCAGTCAAAACCAATGAAACCTGCTCTGTTTGACATGCTCAAGCTGATGACTTTGCTCACTGAGTGATGATGGAAGAGGACTGCTGGCTTCTGGACCAGATTTGTTCTGAGGTAATTTCTCACTGCAAATGTAAGAGTATAGAAATATACCCATTTGTGGTCAAAATACCCATTTGTGAAGGAACATTTGGTAAAGGTCTGCTTTGGCTCATGTAAGAAAAGCTGGGTCTGGGTTGTAGGCCGGCCTAAGTTACAGTGAAACACTGGGCAACAACCCTACCTAAGCAGCTGCAAATACGTTGGTAAGAAACACAGAGATCATTCTGATCATCTTCTGCAGTGTTTGGAGATGCAGATGTGCAAAGCTATCCCATCAGAAATAGCTTTTGCACCCCATTCGACAGCCCACAGGAGGGTGGTAAGGCACCCACCCTCCTATCAGGATGCCAATTGTGTAGCTGGACACAGCCTTGAGCATTGTTGCAGGTCTCAGACGCACAACTGGTGTCAGCACACTTCAGCAGCATAATTTTAGCGCTTTCTATTTGTTTTGCTCAAAAATAAGAAGATTTCTTTCTTTCCTCTCCTCGGACATGCAGCTGCTGCTGAGCTGCTCTTGCTGTGATTCCCCTGCGTGCGTTACTGTAACTCCTACTGCATAGCAGGAGCAATTACTGTACCCAAAGTTCCATTTCCCTCCACCTGGATATAGAGATGTTAAATACACGGCCAGAGGGGACCACCCCCAGCAAAGAGATTTTTCTAATCTGAATATCAGATGCCTAAAACTCATCCCCAGACACTTTTTAAAGTGTTTCAGTTTAAACTGAAAATCAAGATAAAAACAGCGGTACTGGCAGGAGCTTAGCTCCTGGTGATACTGTAATTACTTTTGCTGATCGTTTCCTTCACACATGGACTGTACTCAAGGACTACTCCCCTGGTGAAGACAGGAAAGATGGAGCAAGTATCAACATCATCTCTGCAGAGAAGCTGCTTGAGGAAAATCTAATCTGTTTCAACTGAATTCAGAGAGCCAGCAGCCCTCAGAGGGCTTGGCCGGCTTTTTCTGCTGCATGTTTATGGCAAAAACAATGAGTAAAGATACTAAACGTCCTTAAACTCCCACCAGTTCTGTAAAGAGAAAATAATGTTTTTGCCGCTGCAGCCACTGATTAGTTTAAGCTGCAAATGTTTAAGAGAAAAGAAAAATGGACCTTCTCACACGGAGGTTTTCAAGACGTATTGTCATTTGCAAAATCACAAAGTTGATAAAGAATCAGGTCCAGCACGCCAGATCTGTTTCTCTATGGTGGTTTTGGAAGCTGTACTTTGTAAGCAGCAAACTCCATTGTTGTTCTGACAGCGTATGGACATCCTTTATACATTCTGTCATTGTTCAAACCAGGAGATTCAAGCTCTTTTCTTGGTTTGAAAGCGAATTGCCAGCCTAACCCAAAACGCAGTTGCACTGAGAGCAGTTAACCAGGCTGTGCTTTGCCTGCTGAAAGGGTATGAAAACTTTCAAGCAAAACATCACCTCATGTTCTCAAGCTGAATGTAAAAAAATCACTCAGTTTAACTGCCTATAATCAAACAAAATCCCAGGCCATTTTCTCTGAGAGCTGCTGCAAAGGAGAATATGCAGCTGTACTAATAGTGACTAAAATTTTATTTGACAGCCAATACGGTAATTAGTAAATTAAAGCTTGTTTGTTTTGATGTTTGATTTATTTGAGTGACATGAGGATTTTTTCTCTCTAACTTAACTTTTTTACAATTTGTCACCACTGGATTTTTATCTTTCAAGTGTGTTGCCCTGGAACACAGCTCTGCTCCCTTTTGGTACAGGTGTAGCAAATGTAAATCAGATCTCAGTGGAGTTGTGGTTTTTTTTTTTCATTTCTCAAAGAAATCTTGTATTTGTCAGCTTGTTTAACATTAAAGACTTCAATGCAAACCTGACTACAACATGTCAAGGGAAAGTCTATTTATGGAGGAAGTAAAGTTACATAATCTCATTTTCAATTACGTTTCATTTAGGGCATATTCTCATCATCACCTACTATTAAATACAAAGATTCTTGACAAGGAACTCCTTGAGGAAAACATGTCATGATTTAAGATATATAGCACACGTTTTGTAAAGGACCAGAAATCTTGTTTAAAAAATCCTAACAGCTCAGTGCTTTAATTACCCTGGGAGGAGCTTCTACAAATCCATGACCTGCATGTAGCTCACATTAGGGACAGTCTGGTGATTACAGCTGGGATGAAAGCCGTGCTTTCATGCCATGTGCTAATGGCATCTTTAGGGCATGCGTTCAAAAATCAAACGTTGTTCTATTATATGACAGACACATTATACTTGAGATTAAATGGAAGAAGAGGACATTTTAGGCTAAACCAAATTCCTGATACTGTTTAAATATTACAGGTTAAGTTAGTGCAGTCCAGGGAGTTACGGATTGGATGAACCTGACGCTGTTTTGTATCACTTTGCACAGATGCATCCTTGCAAGTGGAGCAAGGAAAAAAGCTGCACTAAGCAGGCACCTACAGGCTGTCAGTTGGCTATTTAAAGTAAACCCAGCTTCCTTGAAAGAAGAATTATCTCAGAAAATCCCTTACTGAAATGAGGTACAGACTTTCCTGTTGGACTGCTCAGGCTGTAATCACAGGCACGCTGGCATCACACTTTCTCTGGAAGAGGACAGCTGAGGGAGGAATATAATTTAGTCAATACTGGTGATGCCTCATCTGGAGTGCTGGGTCCAGTTCTGGGCTTCCCAGCATGGGAGAGATCTGGACGCACCAGAAAAAGTCCAGTGAAGGGTCATGAAGATGATAAGGCAATGGAGGACCTCTGCCATGAGGAAAGGCTGAGAGAGCTGAGGCTGTTCAGCTTGGAGAAGGGAAGGCTTGGGGGGGATCTTATACATGTATATGAATATTTGAAGTAGGGTGCAAAGGGTTTGGAGCCAGGCTCTTTTCAGTATTGCTCAGTGCCAGGACAAGAGGCACTGGTCACAAAGTGGAACACAGGAGATCCCTCTGAACATGACAAGAACTGCTGTGCAGTGCAAGTGCTGAAGCAGTGGCACAGGTACCCAGAGCCTATGGGGTCTCCTTGGAGACCTTCAGAAGCCACCTGGACATGGGCCTGGGCACCCTGGTCAGGGTGTCCCTGATGAGCAGGGAGTGGGCTGCATGGACCCAGAGCTCCTGCCCACTTCAGCTGTGCTGAGATGCTGTGAAAGAGAATAAATCTGAAAAGAAAAAGCTTTCTACCATCTCCCCTGTGCTTTGGCAAAAGACCGCAGCAATGAGCCCTGCAGGGCAGAGGGGTGGGACTCAGCACCATGGCACCAGGAGCTGCAGGAGATGGTGGTGGTGGCTGTGATGCAGATGAAGCACAGGGACAGTCGTGTGGTCTTGCCAGCAGGAAGACCAAACTGAAAAGTGTATAAATTAAGCACGATTTTTAAGCACTTTGGACTAAATTAGTCTCTGGTGGAACTTCGCTGGTGTTTGTGAAGTTACACCCTGGATGAATCGGGTTCTTTGGCATGAAAAATGAATGCTGCCTGACTTTAAATAGAGCATGAGTTGTTTGCCATTGAGCAGGCTTGTTTCCTCTTGGAAAAAGTTTTCCTTGCAACCTTTGTACCCAGCGACTTTGTGTCCTTATAAATGGGCTGACTGAATGAGACAAAAAGTAGCGGGGTACCACGCTGCATGTGTATGACAGGCAGACTAATTTAAAGTCCTAACTTATGAGCTGGGTTTTTCCAAGGCCATAGATTTTCATTAGCTATTTGCTGTGCTAATAAGAGACAACCACAGCAACAAGTGGTACAAATGTTAGCTTTGAAATACAGAGCACCTCTTAAACCAACAGAACTGGCAATAAATGGCGTGTGTATATTTGCTCATTTGGCAAAGGTAGAAGTTCAAATTATGTCTCACAGCCAGTTGACATATACAGGCCCAAATTCATCCCTAGGGTAAATCCACAAGCTTCAGAGCAGCAACTCAGGGAATGAATTTGTAATTTTTCTCTTAATGCAGCTTCATTCCAAGCATAATTATTTTTTCATGTGCTATTCAATACGCGCCAGCTGATACGACACAGAAATAGGGCTGCTAAAACCTATATGTTGCTCCTGATTCTTCCTCTGTACCTCAGTCCCTATTCCTGATATGTAGCTGTTTGCTCTGTACTCTTCCGGGGGAGCTGAAACTGTTTCTTTCTGTTTTTTCATACTGCTCACAAAAGCAAGTTCTGACATCATTAAAAACCTGTAAAATGTATCATACAAAAGACAGGAAGGCATGAGCAGTGACTTTTTTCAAAAGGATAACAAGCCAATCTGAGAAACGGTCAGCAGAAGAAGTCCTGCCTGTTCTCTGTGCTGATTTTGCACGAGGCATTTTGACCACATTGCTGAGGTAACTGGTCCTTCTATGCCCATCTCACCATGCGGTCAATAACCACTAGGTGGTTCTACACTTGTGACTTTTTTTTTTCCAGTTTTGCTTTACTTACATTAAAAATTTGAGTATATCTCATCAGGCATGGCAATGTCCCATCTGGCTAAATCCTCCCTCATCCATTTTTTGTTTCGGTTTTGGCATAAAATATATCAACCTGAACACGCAAATATAACCTTACTGTAATGCCTCAGGAGGACATTTAGTTATATGCAATCTCTTTGTTGATCATACTCTGCTGGGGGCTGGTAGATGGCGCAGCTTCTTGTGAGCAATGGGCAATTTGGAGAGCTGAGGCCCAGGAAGGAGGTGGCAGCTGAGACCCAAGCACCAGAGGAGAGCTCTCACAGCTGGTTTCCTGGCCCTGGGTTTCCCCACTAGTTGGACTGGGACAGGGCAGGAGGAGTTAGGTGTTTTTTCTTATCCACCTGTCCCAAAGGACATGTAAAAGTGGTACTGCAGTGATCCAGGCAGAACTACAGAGCTGCTAGTGAAACCACCACCAGCCACTTCAGATCTCATCTCAATCAAGAAAATCCGGTATCTGTTGATGCAATCAGCACAATCAGATAGACACCGAGATTGCGACCGAGGAACACCTTCCCTTTCTTGGAAGAGACTCTTCCTCCTCTCTTTGGGATAAAAAAAAGATCCAGCACAGCCGCAGCTGTGCAAATTTGGGTCATTCCTTAGTGCCTCACACTCTAGTGTCACAACACAACCTATTGCCTTTATGGCAGCACTACTTTTTAATTTAGGTCTTGCTTCATTTCTCCAGAACCAACCTCAGGTTTCTCAACTTCTGCCTCTTTTCCATCCCAGAGGACAACAGGGCTTTATCTCTTCCTCTCTCCCCATAGGCAGCTCTGGGTGCCCTGTCCCATCCATGCCAGACCCAGCAGAGCCTTAGTACATCCATCATTTGAAATCTCTTAACTACAGGAGAATAAGAAAGTGGAATATGGTGCTTGGAGCTGTCTGCTGGCTATATCATATGTGAGTCCTCTCTTTAAAAACTATTACACTCCTTTAAAAAAAATTAATTTCAACTAAAACAAATTTGGTGGTTGCTTTTTCCAAACCTCTGGTGTGTGGCATGTGGACGTGCTACCGGTAAAGGAGACTTGTATAACCTGCTGCAAATATGTGACAGACAGCTTGTCAGGAAACGATCAGGATAGGCAATGATTTGGGACTAATTTCATGGATGTTTTCCAGTTTCTATTTTCTCCACTGATCCTCCTTTCCCTTTCTCTGAACAAGAGGGCTTCTGAAATTTCCTGCTTAACATCTTTCACTTTGAATAAAGAATACGCTAAACATCCCCCCTGCAGCTGGTCCTGCTGAAATTGCTCCTCTGGAGGGACTCGCAGATGCTGCTGCCCTCTTTGAGAAGGCCCAGGCAGGAGGCTTAGCCCCCAGCCAGCCCACACTGAAGCCTGCAACCTGACACGCCGTGCCCCCGCCACTTCCACCCAACACACACACACTCCAAGCAAAGGCAGGGCTTTAAATGAACCCAGATGGCTGGCACACAGGGAGTAGGCATCCTGGAAAAGTGCCCCAGGGCTCTCTGGTTGCTGTCATCTTGGTCGACGAACCAAGTGCCTTCAAGATGTCTGTGTTGTTTCTTAATCTGAGATCACTCCCGTTTGGGCTTTTAGCCACTTCCTGTTGGGAAATGTCACCGAGGCATCAGAGAGATACACAAAGATTGATTTGACTGAAATCAAACATTGCCCTAACTCAGAGGTTGTAGATTATTATCCTTAATAAAGACCACATTGTAATAAAATCCAAATCAGATCCCAATTGATACACTGTACTTTCCCCTCTCCAGCGCCTGTGCCGCTGTCCGATTGAGTGATTTGAGTCTTATGCAAAATAAAGTAATTGGGTACGAGTCACATGAAATGTGTGAAAGTGATGAATGCTGATAACCACTTTAAAATATTTCTTTTCCTTTTCCTTTTTTTTTTGGGGGGGGGGAGAGCAAGGTGGTTCAATCACACTGAACACATGTTTCCCCTCTATATTTCTCTATAAAAATATGCAAACAATTACCTGGCTTTGGAGACATAATTACAAAGAGGTTCATCTCTAAAAGTTATTATTGATTTATAGAGTTATTTAGCTTAATGGAAGACAGACAGAAATGAAAAGAAACTTTCTTCTTCCCCAGAAATAACAGATGAGTTGCAAGGGAAATGCAAGATTTAGAAGTAATTTTTGCAAGGTGCACAAGCTGCGTGGTTCAGAGGGATGTCTCTTGTATGAGCATGAAGTTATTCAGAAACTACTGCAGCAAGGCTGGTGCAGGCACCCACCTTACTTACCCTCCTATGTAAGTAATTCAGGATGGAGCACTCTGCTGCCATGTCAGCATGGGCAGCATTGGATAGAGCATAGAGGATGGGCTGTAACACCATACCCTAGTTTGGAAGGTGAGGTTCAAGAGAAGGACTGCGTCCAAGGGAAAAACTGGTTGGTTTACTATTATTAGCTACCAGATAGAGGTTTTGGGGTGGTTTTTCAGTGAGTGCAAATTTATAAATAAGTCTTATTAAACAAATATAATGAGAAAGTCCAGCTTACACTGGACTCAAAGAAGGAGCTTTGTGAGATTGGTGGGAATGGGATCACGTCCCATCCCAGGACAGTACATTTTGTCTGTTTGAAACATGAGGTGCCAGGAACCCCTTAGAACAGGGGCTATGGCTTTGTCAGGAGAGTACCAAGGCGGCATGGCAAGCTGGGAACCTGGACCTGTTCCTTGGGTGGGCTGAGCCCTCTGCAGGCTTGAGATAGGTGTGGGTGCTACAGCAACACCGAACTACAAGACAGATTTAATTCTCAGTTTTCTCTAAGTATCTGGACAGATTGAAGTCCCATTTATCTTATTTACCTGTGTACAGCACAATTCTGCTGCCTCTGCCTTGCAATTAGTACCGCCTGAGTCCGATAAGGCAGCCTGTAAACAAACCTGGTCTGAATCAATTTTAAAAGAGAAACAGAATAAATCAATAGCACACCGTATGCACTGTGGTTGTAATTGCATTTGATGGTTGTTCAGCTTCTTGTTCGTTGTTTCTCTGCCTATAAAATGGAAAATCTTGGAATAATGATCTTTTGTCCAGCAGCACTGCGGAGGGAATCAAGAGCTCCCATTTGGCTGCTGTGGACAGCCCCGGTGTGTGAGCAGCCTGAGCACACTGTTGGCTGGAGGATGCTGTTAGAATGCTTTCCAGGAGGCTGAATGGCTGTCATAGGTGAACACTGCCAGACTCAGCACAAGTGATGGAGCAAAGATCCAACACACAGTCACTATCTGCTAGTGCACAGGTTTAAGCATCCCTGCCTTAACCTCCTCCATAGATATAATTGCTTGTATAGTTCTCAAGAAAACACACTCCTTACTACTTGATGTATTTTGACAACAGTAAGCAACTGCTGCTACTGAAGCAAAATTTAACTTTGGGATTTAGAAAACAGAGCAACAGTGCAGGATTATGTTTCATTTTAGGCACAGTCTCGTAAGGAATCATAATATCCTCGTGGAGATTTTGCAGTATGGGAAAATAAGATAAGGAAGAAGCTTGTGTGAAGAACTGTCATCCCTTTACATATTATATACATATACATATTATATTGAATCACTCTCCCACTTCTCATCTGGTGGTACTCATTTAATCATGATTCTCAAAGGCACTGGGCTTCCAGATCCTCCTGAGGGATGTAGAAGCCAATTAAATTGACAGTCCTTGACTAATATTTTGAGTATCTGACCCATGGGCAATAAAAGAGAAAGTTAATTTTACGTCATATAATTCAGAAGATTCAGCTGTAAGAAGCAGGAAAAATAGCAAATTAAGGAAAAAAAGATAACCTTCATTAGTTCCCAAGCCTTTTCTTTTTTTTTTTTTTTGGTCAGGTGCAACTTTAAAAGTATAAAGCCATCGGTCCATGAGCTCAGCCATATTCCACTGCTGGTAATAAAAGCACCGTTTGTTGTGATTGCTTAAACCAGGGAAAAAATGGCTACTTGAATGAATACCTACAGGTTGTCTCTTGGGGAGGAGTTAGAGACCTCAGAGTGGCCCACAGAGTCCTATTGTCTCAAACTAGATCTGAGCTGTGCTTCCTTTTATTGTACAGCCTTAATAGCAATCATTGATCATCACCGCTAACATTTAATTTTATTTAGGTCTCATTTTCAGATGCGACTGTGGTTATTGCTTTGCAGTGGATTTGTCTTGCATCGTGTAGTAACAGAGGAAAGTAGCACAAAGGACAGGAGTGGTGAGACCCTGTAGTTTATGCAATAATGTGAATTAACAACAATAGCAGGCTCATAACAGCACATCAGTTGACAAAATGGGTGGTAGAAAGCATGGCATTTGCCTTCCAGAAACTTGGTGTATTACTCCCATTTGTTCCTAAGGAAAGCAAGAGTGCTTCTTATCACTTGTGTGTGCTGAGAGAGCAGGCATGGGGGGAACACGGCCAGTTTCCCTCCAAAGAACTGAGGAACCATTGTTCCCGATCGCTTGCACTGAGAGGATGGTGGAGGAAGCCAGATCCTCTGTCAGGATAAGGAGAACTTGCGGGATCAGCCCCAGTATTTGTACAGGACAGCTCCTGCCGACAGTCTTTCCTCTGGTAAGTGGGTGCATCTAAAACTGCAGGAGAAATAATACAGACGAAAATAATGCCTCAACTATTTAACTCCTTCCTTAAATGGAAACGGTTCAAATACTTCCTTCATTTATCTGTCCCAACGGCCTATGAGAAAAATGGCTGTGGGCTCTGCCTGGTGCCACGGGGATGAGGGGACGCACATGGCTCGCTGCTCCTCTCTAAGGATCCCTTTGTTCTGCCCAGTCCCTGGGGCACATGTCCCATGCGAGGCAATGACAGTTTTTGTTATCGCGCAGACCTATCAGTTTCAGTGACAATCACTCCCTTTTCAAAAAAACATTATTTCTCATGATTGTCTGCCTCTTGGAAAATGTGGCCTTTAAAGCCCAGGGGGGGATGAAGGATGAAGGGGAGACAACGAATGTCCTGGCGACACAGCCGCTAAATGGCGTGTTGTGGGACGATCAGTCACTCAGCGCGAGGGGCAGAACGCGGCGTATGGAAAGGAAAAGCAGTGCCTCCTGAGGGGGAGAGGGACCGTCCCTCCACGTCTGGAGGAATAAAGGGAGCGGGGGGAGGTGGGGAACTCGCTAATAACAGCGTGGGTTTTTTCCTTCCTTCCGAACTTAGCAGCACATGTGACTTCATGAAGCCAACAAGTTATGGGCATCCGATGCAAAATTCCCCACAAAAATGCTCCTTAGCAAAGACCGCTGGGTAAACCATGTCACCACTAATTTCTGCAAATGCCTTGATTTAAGGCAGGCGCAAGCCCTGAAATTCACACCAGCTCTTTGTGTGCCGGAGTCACGCAGATACCAGGCTTGGTGAGAAGAAACTGCATACTTCCTATTTTATTTCACCACGGCTCGACCTGCTTTTCCTCAGACTTAAAACCGTTTGCCAGGTCAAAATAAACTCTTCAGAATCCCAATGTGAAAAATGTACCTAACAATTCAATCCTTGTCAGTTGGGAATTGGAAAAGAAAGCGTAGTAGAGTCTAATTAAATTATATAATAAGCAGCTTAACTTGTGGTTCCACTTTGGTTTCTGTTATTCTTATTATCATAAGCAATATAGCAATATAGCTGGCAAGAAACTATTGAAATATGCAAAGCAGAGATGACAAAACTGGAGGCTGTTTGGGTTTCTCAGAAGCTTGCCTGTCAGAGCTCGGTTTTGCAAAGTCAAATCCAGAAGGGAGGTCAAGCCAATTCCTATTTAATTCAAATCTTTCCTGTAAGTTAGCAATAGGCTCTGTGTTTGACCTGTCTCCATTAGAGGCACAAATCAAAGGCTATATGGATTTGCAAATCCTCAACTGTCAGGTTCTTTTTTGTGAAATGAAAACCAGCACAGGCTCAGGTGTGAGTGAAGCTGATCACAGGATCATGGGGCAGCTTTGCATCTCTGGGAGTTCTATAACCACACTAGATGCAGTTCTGAACACAGCACATCCTGGTGCAGGTCCTCCTTCCTGCAGCTCCTTTGGACAAGCAGAGGACAGAACCTGATGGAGCCTTCAGGCAAACATCCACCAGCGGGATATTATCTGAGCAATAGCTTCTGCTTTGTCTAGCACAAATCTGTCAGTAGAAATGTACACCATGCTTTACCTGAGTAGTCAATAAAGCTGACTAGACTGTACATACTAAGGGGTTCCCTGATGATACAAATGCCCATAGATTTGAGTGATCAAAACTTCCTAGAAGTTTGGTGTAGGTGCTTGGCCTGCTACAGCAACAGGTTGCACTGCACACTGACATCTGAATCTGGATCTAGGGCTCTGGTTTGGCACTGTTTCTAGTTTTGAAAATTGTTTCATGCAAGCTCCAAATAAGAATAATTTCAGTCTGTTTAGTGGTCTGTAAATTCAAATACCCCAAGAGATGAATCACTCTGTTCTCTGCCCCAGGGGTCTGACTATTACAAACAATGACTGAAGTCATCAGCAAAAGACGTGGTCACAGGCTGAAAGGGGAAAATATGCTTTTTCATTTCTAGCATAAAAAAATTGAATGCATTGTTTGGAAATGTCAGTGCATGAACTAGACTAAATGGAAGCAGGCTAAGTTGGGCTCTGACATCCAGTGCTTCCTTCTCCACTCCTATTTTGTTTAATTTGACAGCTACCTACAACATACACAAGCTCCAAAATTCAAAATAAGCTGCTTAAGAACGTTACAACATTATCTATCTCTCTTTTACCTACTAGACAAATCAAATGTGACTCTTGGATTTTAAATCCCAAAAGGACATGAAAAACATCATCTTGGACATACACATATTGTTTGCCAAACCTTCCTATCGTAACCCAAGGCCAAAGAAAGTGGAAATATATTTATTTTATTATTTATTTATTTATTTTTATTTCTGTTTAATATGCAGTCCCCTAATACTAAATGCATTAGATGCCTTTAATTGAGGCTTTACCCCATAAATAGGCAAAATCCATTCTCATTCATCAAGCTGCTACCCAAGACAAAATACTAGAGAACAGTCTGAAAACAAGCCTTAGATGCAACTTCAACCCCTCTGATGTGAATGTGTTTTGCCATTGGCATTAACGGAGCCTGACCTGCTAAGATTTCCTCAACCCTAAGCTTCCCATTGGTGGCTCATGGGGAGCTCCCGTGTGCCATGGAAGAACAGGAACTGGAATTGACAAAGTAGTCTCCTTTCTCAGCTTCTCAGCAATCCCTTTTTAATACATAACCAAATCTTTTTACCTCATCACTAGGGAAAATGCTTAAAAACAGGTGTTCACTAGGTATAATTACCTCCTGTAAATCCAAACATATAATAAAGAAAGCCTAAATCAAACATGTTCTACTCACAATGCTTTGTAAGTGAAACCCACCTTTAAAATACTTTCAATTAATGACAACTTTCACTTAAATGCCAAGAGTCTGAACTTGTTCTGAAACACATTTTTCATCACACAGCTGATAATATGGATGCTGAAGCAAAATTCAGATTTACAAAGCACTTTGCACCTTACCTGATGTTCTCTATCAAACAAACCACCATGAAGCCAGAAGGTGTTTGAGGAGAACAAAGGATTAAAAAACCACCTCATCCTTATTTACAAGACTAAACTACAAACGAACATCATCCAAAAGGTACTCACCTGATTGGGCTCATGATGCATAAATCAGAGCTTCATAATGAAAAGGAGAACAGACAAGATAAAAACAACAGCAAAACAACCAGAAGGAGTTGATACTCTAAAATCAGCTAGCTTCACCCATGTTTGGTGTAGGTGCTCAGCCTGCTACAGTAACAGGTTGCACTGCACACTGACATCGGAGTCTGGATCTAGGGCTCTGGTTTGGCACTGTTTCTAGTTTTGAAAATTGTCTCATGCAAGCTCCAAATAAGAATAATTTCAGTCTGTTTAGTGGTCTGTAAATTCAAGTACCCCAATAAGAGATGAACCACTCTGTTCTCTGCCCCAGGGGTCTTGGGGTCTAAAGTCAGCTAGCTTCACCCGCTGAGAAGCTTCCATTGCCTTCCACAAATGCAAGAGCCGGTTGTCATGCTCTTGCTCTTGAGATTTGGGTGTATGCTTTTAAAAAGTGTGGAGTTCCACTACTCATTTGTTGCTAGAATCACACTGCTGGTCAAGCATGACTGCTACTCTTACCAGCAATATTCCCTGCCTTTAGTTCATAAAAGAAAAAACCTCAGATGTGGAGGAGCCATAACATTTACCCTTAAAAGGAGACTGCAGCGTTTTTCCCTCCTCCATCTTTTTTCTTTAATAACTAGGACTATTGAAACCTTGCAGAGGAGAAGATAGAAGGAAGCTGAAGAACATTTCTACGTAGGATAGAAATGCCAGCACTCACTTACAGAGTCGGTAGGCACAATTACAATCGAACACCCATCCAGCGTATGTAGGCAATTGGCATGTTCCTTCCTGATGCTGCTCTGCTTACTAAAGAACTGCTCTTCTCTCAAAGAGAACATTCTGCACAAATTTCCTACTTTTGGTGAGAATCTGTTTTGAAACAAAAGAGAGAAAAATAAATCCCCCTACCTTTTACAACACAGCTTTTCATTTTCCTGGAAATAACTTTTCATTACAAAGTTTTCATTGGAAGTTGCAACAGAAAATATTTATAAAACAAAACACAGGAAAAAAAAAACCCCTTGTTCTCTGAACTTTCCATTTCTGAAAAATCCTTTGGATTTTGTGCTATTCTGGAACAATTGTGTTTTTACATTTTGAAATTTTACCTCAAAATGGAAAATCTGGCTTTGTCTCGCCCTCTGCCTTTGTGCCTTGACTGCTTATCCTACACCTTTAGGAGTCAGCTGTGGGGTAACCAAACACTACAACCCTGCAGTCAGAGAAGTTATACCCATGTATGCTAGGGCTCATTCCAGGTTTTCATTATCTGGCATAATTTATTTGAAAAAGCAGCTGAGAATAGCAACATTTCAACTGTTAAACACACTAAAGGCACAACGTTCCCTAGTAACGTATGTTGGCTCATCTCCTTTGACTACAATGGAAATACCTTGATTTGTGCTGGATGGGGACCCAGCCCTAGCTGAAAGCAAAGACAAAGAAACTCTCTTTAAACTGAATTGCTCTTGGAGACTGATGGCATAATTAATAGCAATTAATATGCTAACATATAATATACTGATGGTATAAGCTAACAACACAAAGCAAAGGTTTTGGGTTCAAGAAGACATCCTTAGAGAGAAATGACTGTTTTTTTGCTCATTTCCAAGCAAGGCTGAGCATGAAGCACTGATCCTTATTGGGCAGCTGGGCCTAGAGCCCATATTGCACGGTAGTTAGGAAAGATGCAGGTTGGTAATTATCTTATAGCTGTTATTTTTCTTGATGTCTTTGAATTGAAAAGGTGTCTGTGAGTATAGAACCCATTGTTAGGCAACAAGATGCCCGTGGAAATCAGACTCTGCAGTAATTCAGATAAGAACAAACCATCAGTGGTATCAACTATAATGGGAATAAACTATAAGCACAAGCAGGCAGTTCTCTGTGGAGCTCGTCTTCCGCTATGTGCAGTCTGCCCCCTCAGCAGCCCTCCCCGTGGCCTCCTCCTGCCGCAGCTCACACTGCTCCTTGGAGGAATCAACAGCTCTGCTTGCAACCCCCAGCAGTCCCCCCACTGCAAAACAGGTGGCGTGTCTGGTTTTGCGAGCATCCACCATGCAGCGATGCCCACAGGGGGGTAATCAGGAGGAAGGAGAAGTTTCAGATCTGCTTCCTTAGGTGCTGCCTCAAGTTACAGACTCTACTGATACAAGTATCATAGTACCCAAAGTAAGCTGTGCCCTTTCTTAGTTAATACACAGAATTGATCTGAAATATATTTGGGATAACATTTGCACCAGCATTTAATATTAGAAGTCAGCATGTATTATGAAGTTTTATTGTGTTAATTTCCCTCACCTTGGACTCCTTACAGTGAGGGAAGAAAAGGTGTTTTTCAATGTTGAGTGTTTTAAATAAAACGCATTCACTGTTGTCAACATCTAGAGCTGGTAAATTGACAAATTCATCATCTCATTATGATCCCTGCACCTGTTCCAGTTTGCAGGCTGCGGTGTGGTTTAGCTCATGTATGGTGTGTGCATCTGTTTAACAGGGACAGTTAGCTGGCAGAATTTGTTTATAAACCCAGTGAAGAGCTAAATGAGGTAAAATGCATTATCTTACATGTTAATTGTATTTCATTGCAGACAAACATTTATTAAAGATGCAGACGGCAAACCATACATTCTAATTGTGTTTGCACCCATTTCTGGTTTTACCCTGCTTTCCAGAATTTCTTTCCCCATCATATTTCAGCACTTCAAGATGCTGCCTGAGACATCCATCCCTACAGGAGCCCCTCCTGGCAGTGCCCAGGCACACATGAATGTGTCTGCATGCAGTAGGAGGGCAAAGAGCTCACTGGAGCAATGTTGGAGGGATGTTGCCATGTCCTCCCGTCTTGCAAACATCCATGAAGAGATACAAATTTTTGGGAATCTGAGTATCACTTTGAAATGACTTCATGACATGTTTCTGGGCATCAGCTTCCCTGGGAGCAGTGCTGCCCAGCAGAACAACAGGAGCAGGATTCATGATACTCAGCAGTGTATCTATGGGCCCAATTCCCCACAAACAAAATTTGGTGGTGGCTGTTACTGTCAGACTGTGTTTTCTCAGACCTTTAACGATCTGAAGATAAGGTGACAGAGGGACTCAGGAGCAGGAATCTGTACTGCCTGGTGGTTTGGAAGCCAAAAGCCTGAGCAGTGCTTGGGAAGCCTGAGGTCCAGTGAAGAATTAAACCCAGCTCTTTTTTGTCCTTGTCCTGCTATGTAACACAGGAATCTCCTCCTTCCATTTATGTCCACTTGGATGGGAATTTGGTCTCTGCAGGGTGTGTTATTACCTGATCCTAAGCTTGCTGTTATGGTAGAAGGATGGCTGGCTCTTCTGTATAGGAGAAATCCCTCCTTAGTCCCTTACCACCTGAAGCCCTTCTAGAGTCAAACCAACCTGCTGCCTGATCCTGAATTAGAAACAAAATATGAACTGCTTGAGGACAAGGGCTCAGTTTGGAGGATGGACAAGTAAAGCAGAATGGACCTGCTGTAGAGGAGCTGCCAAAAACAAAGTAGCAATATCTGTCCACATTCCCATTTTAAGACGAAAACAACAACAACTTCAGATCTTGGCTGATTCCCCTGTGCTGCTGAAGAAGATACAATTGAATTGCTGGCTTTTTGTGGCCATGTTTCATAACCAAAAACACACAGGGAAATTTCAGAAGATGGAGCTGTGCAAATGACTCAATGATCGTTATGGGTCCCTTCCAACTTGGGATATTCTGATGCTATGAAATGTGTCTAAAGGCAGCAAAGCAGTCCCACTTCCTCATCAGAGGCATTGCTGGGGCTCACCTGCCAGTGACCAACCACTCCACATCGTTCCAGGAGGTGAAACCAAGTCCCAGCACGTCATAGGCACCAGAGATCAAATGTGAGATGAAAGGTCAGACCTCTGCGGAAGTGTGAGTATGGGTCAGCCTCTGAGGGGAAAGAAAAACAGCATTATTGGAGCAAGAAGGGTGCTGAGAATGAAAGATACTCTTGCCAGGGAGAGGACTGAAGAATAAATCTACCGGGCTGGGAAGCTATACAGCATGTGGCTCTCATCCGTTCTGCTCTTTGCCTCATGTACAAAAGAGGTTGCAGAATTAGATTCCCTAATCCAAATACTTTAGGACTCATTCTCTAATTTCCCTTAGAAATTCATTAGGTTTTTTTTTTTTTTTTTTTTTTTTTTTTTTTTTTAAATGACTGGTAATGCTGCTTGCATTTTTTGGTTATGGGAAGATTAAATGAAGGAAATCTTTGCCTAGAATAATCATCCTTACTTAACCTAAATTTATTCCATTCCTGTGCAACTTTGAAAAAGAGCAGCTCTTTGGTCCCTGAAGCCACACTGGAGTAAAGCTCAACAGTTTTCTAAAATATTGCCATATGAGTAGAAATATTCAGCACTGAGGAACTGATGTAGTGCAGGAATAAAAGGTTGTTTGTGAGCACTGGCTGCCACCAGCAGTGCCACCGGCCTGACAAGAAACTGATAACAATGCTTTCTGAATGTCTTCCAAAGCTTGGCAGAGATGCTTAATGTTTTTTTACGCTTAAGCTCTTGAAAGTTTACCAGAGAAACATGGCTTTACTGTTGGGCCAGTGTCCTCCACACAAGCACGCATCTACAGCAGGGGGAAACCTGATGCTGAATACAAGAAAATACTAACATTTAACATATGCATATTAAGAGCAAATGCTTGGGTACGTTTCTGTTTCGCACTCCAATTTCTCACCTGTAACACATAAATAACTTGAGTCATGAGTTGGACTTACGCTCCAGGTTGCTCTGCAAATTTTAGTTATTTCTCAGTGTCAGTAAGATGAGATCATGATGCCTGCTCTTCCTTTTCCTTCCTTCCTTGTATATCCCCTCCCCTATTCTTCCTTCCCAGTTGTACAGTTTTAATTTTAATTCAGAGCTCAGAGAACTTTGGTTTCAATTCAATGCAATTCTCTACACAGTGTTACTGATCCTGCTGAGGCTTTTAAGTCTTAAAATACAGCATCACTGTTTGCTCAGCCTGGATATTAGGAAAAACTTCATCTCCAAAACAGTGGTGAGGATCTGGCAAAGGCTGCCAGAGGAAGTGATGGAGACATGGTCCCTGGAGACATTCAAGAAACATATAGATGTGGCACTGAGGGGCATGGTCAGTGGTCATGGTGGGGATGAGTTGGTGGTTGGGCTAGGTGATCTTAGTGGTCTTTTCCAACTGTAATGGTTCTATGATCTTATCATCTGAACACTCCAGACCCCCCAAAAGCTTATTCATAAAAATTGAAAGAAAATACATGGAGGTAGGACCTGAACAAAGTCCTGTAACATGTGTTTCAACCTGGATGTCTTGAAGTAAAAACCTACTGTAATCAGTAAGTCCCAACAATGTACTGTAATGGGCAAAACCCTACTTCTTAAAATGTTCTATTAAAATGGAGAATTAAATTCTGGCCCTGTAGTGTCAGCAATAAAGCTCCTCTTGTTTTAGCTTGTCTTACTCCATGCGTACATAGATCTACCTTATCCTCTATGCTATTTCCAGCCTACATGCAGTTCAGCACACACACAGTAGTAAATCTGATTTGATGTGGCTGCTGTTAGCACTCCCAGCTGCCTGGAAACACCAGCCAGACATGGGAGATACTAAAAATCTGCCAAGGCACAATTTCTGAATAGAAGAAGAAGTACTGGGGATGCCTTGAAGTATAATATAGATTCTCAAGCTGCTTGACTTTGTCTTTGTAGAGAGCCTCCCACCTTGGACCTACTTATGGCTTACAGACAATTTAAGCATGGTGCTTTTTTTGAAGTAATGGCAGAAATGTGATGTATTGTAAAATGCCCATATGTATCCTGTGAAGCAAACAACCCCCTTGATTCTAGCAAGTCCTCAATCCTGCCAAAATGTAGAGTGAAGCAACACCAGTCCTGCCTGATCAGAGGGACACTCCTCCTGCTTTGTTGAAATTGTCCAAAATTAATAAGCAGCATTACCCAGATCCAAAATCCAGGAGAAAAAAGATAAAGTGATTCCTTGTTTTACCTGATCAGGCATAGCTGCTGAGGAACCCAGGTGTGTCCATGTGGGATCTTAGCTTCGCACTTGCTGCTTTGAGATCTGACTCTCACGCCTGGGGGACCTGTGAGCAGTGCGGTCACACAGGGCTGCTCCAGAAACAGGAGAAAGGGACCATGAGCAGCAGGAGCAGGCAAAGTTTGCTTTCTCCATCTGTTTTGTATTGAGAGAGCTATTACTGTGAGTAAAGTCAGCTGAGACATCCCAAGTCACTGCAGCCTGAATATTTAAGCTAGACTATAAATATCTGATTTTTACTTTTTTTTTTTTTTTTTTCTTTAATGGTGATTATTATTTATGCTTTCTTTCTCTTTACTCTCCTTTGATTTAGTAGCACGAGGAGGTTTGTATCTCTTCAGCATTGGAAGCAGCTGTTAGCCCCACTGCAGATAGCTGCTCGTGGCTTAGGTACTTCGGGGTTGCACTGTCCATCTCCCCTCTGCGCTGTGACCCCAGGTGGCTCTGAAGTACTTCAGGTCAAACTTATTATATACTATTCACCATCCCAATAAACAAGTAGCGTGTTGTCACATTTGGAGTGCTGCGTATTTTTCTAGTAATTATGCCTTATTATATATTTACCATTCAGAAAATGCAGGTGTGGGCTGTTGAACTGGGGCCAATAAGAATTCGCCGAACTGGCAGCAATTCCTCAGTGAGTCATGTTTCACTGTCTGTTGGTTTTATAACTGTTTTCACTACTAATTTAGCTCTGCGATGCAATATGCAATTAGTCCTATTATGGAAGCAGCTGTATTCAGTTTTACAATGGCACTTTCCCCTTTGGCTTGTACCAGAGCCTGTTGTGGTTCTGCTGATTTGATGACTGAAGTTGTAAAGTGGTATCTGGATGAGCCACAGTGAGCCATGAGCCTCATGCAAATATGATTCTTGCTTATACACCACTGCTCTAATGCTATTTCTTACAGCCCAATTAGAAATGCAGTCACAGAGAAAGCTGTTTCTTGCTACAGTAAGTAGTATTGTCATGCAGCGATTTGTTGCCACGCTGGTATCACCTCTGGAGTCTTGCAGCTTATTATAAATAACATTTGTCAGGCAGAATGTGCAAGCAATAAGCTTCTGCTTGGAAATTAGCTCTTGCAGGCTTCAAAAATCAGTTCCTGGGCCACAGTGCAGCCCCGAGGCTGAAAAGGGACCAAAAGAGAATAGACCTTGAGCCACCAGATCCATTATTGCCTATGCCCAGCGCTTGGAGGAAGAATGCTGGCAAGCCTGTGTCTCCAAATCTGTAACAACTGAACAGCAGAGAAGTAAATAAAAATATCAGTCATGCTAGCTAATTGTCTTTACTGTCAATGAGGATGTGAGGAATATCCAGTACATATTGTGTACTAATCCATATTAAAGCAACTCTATTAAAAGAGCAGGATTTTGAGAAATTGCTGAGAACATTCACTGCATTTTTCTACTGTGTTATTACCCATTTTCACACCCCTACATATGTTATGGTTTTGTTGCGTGTCACACAAAATGGTAATTTGGTTGTGAAAAAATGAGAAATCATGACATTTCACATGTGTTTTCAGTAAAGCAACAATTTTCCTTGTAACGGGCCCCAGTTTTCTTCCTCAGAAATAGGGCTATTTACAATGAAAACGTTCCTGTTGTGGTGGAGTAATGACACGAAGAAAGGAACCAGGCTGAACACTGTGCAGAAAAGTTAAAATGCCTACATTTCAAGTGCTTTGAATTTCAGGTGAGCGTGTTGCAGCCTCTCAAACACTGCCCCACTGACTGGAGCACACCGGCAAAGGAGCTGGCCCCAGCCAAGCCTGTCCACTTGCTAAGATTGTTCCTGATCACTGTTGCCTGCAGTTATCATTCTGGTCAGACTATTACAGTAGAAACTATTTTCCAGGAACTTTTCATGATGAGAAACAAAGGAGCTCTCTGCTCTGCAGAGAATAGCCATTTGGGAGAGCTGGACCAGCTGAGAGTTGGTCATTTGCCCAGACCTTATCATTTTCTATCCAGAGGCTGGCTTTATGCTAGAGTAAACAGCTGGAGCTACGCACCATATTTCATCCAAAGCATGTAAAACAATAATGAACTTTATGGTTCTATAAAGATTTGCAAAATTATTCCCAGGTCTAAAGTTTAATTGTTTAATGTCACCAAATGACTTTGCAATAACTGAGCACAGTGGAGTGGCAGAAGTTAATCACTTGACTGAAGTGAATTAAGATTTTCTAAAGCTACATTTATCACTGTAATTTCAGGCTAATTTCATTTTCCATTCATAAAATATGATTTCAGTTTCTGTATCTCTATGAGCTGCGAAAAAGGAACGTGGCTGTTTTGTAAAACATGTTTTTGTCAAACAATGTCAGAGGTGATGTACATACTGATAACCGGAAAAGGCTAAGCTTATCTTGGCATCTTCAACTTGCATTGCACGTTCCTTAGCACTGAAGTCCATGTGCTGTTGAAGGCTTCTCTTTTGAATCTCAATGGGCCAAATTTTCAGCATTAGCTTTGATTTATCTGCTTTTCCAGACCTCCTGTCAGGAGGCAAACACAACGTCAGCCATGCTAAAAGCAGGAGCCAGTTAGGACAGCATTGCTCAAAGCCAAGCCGGCGAACCGAAAGAGCTGTCCCCAAGGGCTGTCCACTTTCTGGTCCTTCAGACACCAGAGCAGGATGAAGGAGGCACAGCTGGCACAGTGTCCTCCTCAGACATATCACACACCCAACGCTTGCCTATCAGGACAGGGAGCTCAGCTGAGTCCTGGTCTGCCTGAAGGGCTTGAGGAGAGTCTCCCAGAGCCAGGGTGAAGTTTCCAGGTGGACTAGAGGGAAGGAAAATACCCATTCCTTTCTCAAGTATGCTTCAAATTCACCATCAACATAGTTAGCTGCAGGTGGTCACACAGTGTCTGGCAACTTGGCAAATGGTGGCTTTTGACATTTATTCTTTGGACAAATGCATGAAGAATGAATGAATTAAAAATTTCTCCAATAGTGAACTGTACCAAACCCTGGACCAAAATCTGTAAAGCACTGAACCCTCTCCTCATGTTTTGATGTGGCTGAGCACTTAGCATCCACAGTCTTTTTCACCTTGTAGCGCTGACGTACAAATAGTCAAAGCTGCCCACGATGACAACATCTCTGCAAAGTTTCCCAGACATCCAATAGCTCAGCTAAAACTGGGACCCATATAAAAGTAGGTATTTGGCATTTTTGTAATTTATATGGGAATTAGGCCATCTTCTATCACCATTTTCTTTCTCTCCCTCTTGCATAAGCCCCTTTCCCTTGAAGAAGGCAAAATATATTACTTACTGGTTTTTGTTAGTAACGAAGATCCAAATGGTTAGTTCTGCTATGGTTGCACCCATACAACAGCTTGCACACTCCCACTCATCAGAGTATGTACTCAGGCTGTGAACACATGCTGTCCTGGTCTGAAATTACTTCCAGGTTAGGCCATTGCTGCCTGCTCATTTCCCCTGCTTTCTCTCCTTCACATTATATAGGTTTGTTAAAAATTAGCCACCAATCCAGCCTAATTTTAGTGTCCTTTTTATTCATTTGTTCCAACTGTTGTACCCCCCTGAACTCTTCCTCTCATACAAGTACAATTTATTCCCACACATGGCAGGCGTGCTCATGAATTATTTATGTTGCTTTGATAACTTATACTTTGAAAATAATGAGAGAAGCAAATGTTTCCAGTGTAGGAGTCATAACAAGCAAGAAATCCAGCCAAGCTACTGGGCCAGAAGGTGGTAAAATGCCCCAAGTTAAATAAACATACCTTTTCAATGTCCAAAGAAACATCACAAAAGTCATTCAAAGCAATCACCTGTCCTCAGAAACAGTGCTATTCAGCTCAAATTAGGAGCCAATATCTTGCAATGACCAAAGAAGCTCTCATTTCTCCAGTTTGCATCCTGCACATGGGAAAAGAATTTGGCAGACTGAGGGTGGAATACATGTTCAGCTGTCTCATCTATTGCATCTGACACACGTTCTGGACAAAGGTTGTGTGGGATAAACCAGTGACAGCTTTCCCATCCACTTGCAAGCAGTGAGAAACTTTCCACTTCCCCTCACAAACTAAAAAGACTGAGGTCTGTTAAGAGGAAGAAAATTGACTGTGTATACCAGGGGAAAACGCTGTGTGATACAGCTTCTGGGTGCTTTGGTCTTACATCACACTGAGAAAAAGAGTTAGGCTTTGCTTTTGCTTCCTGAATACAGTCCACCCCACAAAGCAGGGGATGCAATATCTAATGAAGTAGTTCATTTAGGCAGAAACTTGGTAAAAGTCTGAGAAAATTATTCAACCACTTTCAAGTATTAAAGAAAAAAGAAACGGGCAGGAAAGGATATGCTATCTCAGCAAAAGGGAGAGGAATGGAACAAAATAATGACTTGTTTTACACAGACTTCACCCCACGTTTGTGCAGAAGTGGCAGGAAGCAAAGCTTCGTGAAGGCACTGTAATGTTAGCAGCCTGCAGTGTGAGGAATCAGCCATTTCACCCCCGTACTGACTGCTGGGCTTTGAGCAAGGCAACCTGCCCGTGGGCCAATGTTCATGGCAGAAGGGGCCATGCGGCCTAGCATCAGTACTGCCTGCATGCACTGCCTGACAACATGGCTCATGTGACACTTTTGTCACCAGGGCTACTGAGCTGGATTAGATCAGTGCAGACGCACGTTCCAAGGGTTGTCATAGCAACGAGAAACTAGGCAGGTGGTAAATGGCTCCCACCTGTCTTCCCAGACTTCTTGGGGCTGTGTGGGACGGAGCTGGGGGCTCAAGGCCTTTGAGGTCTGGCAGGTGAGGCCTGGAAGATGGCCCTGCCTGCGGGAGCCTGTGTGCCCCTGTGCCTGGGCAGCTCTGAATCCCAATACCCAGAGGCCCTCCGGTCTCTTCCTCCTTTTCCTCAAAAGGTTTTCTCTGCTTTGTGATGGATGTGCAAGAAGAAAAAACACTGAAATACATCAGGAAACTGATTATTCTAAGGTTTCCGATGTAATTCAGAATGGTTGGCTAAGGGGATAGAAAAAAAGTAAGCTAAATATTCTAAAAGCATAATCCAATGGGGATTTGCAGTCCCTATGCTTTATTCACTAGGCTGCACAAAAAGAAAAGGAAACTCCATTCAAAATGAAAATTCCTAATTAGAGATTTTACTTTTTTCCTTGGCTCATTTTGACATTTTCTTTTTGCTGTCCCGCAGCAAAGTTCTTTGAGACAGCCTGGTCTCCCACCAAAGCCAGTGAGAACTACCAAGCACTGTTTTTCCTGGAGCTGAGTGACATAATGCTCAGCTGCACTTCCTAGGCAGGCTGTATTGCCCAAAGACCCTCAGTCTTTTACTTGTTCTGTATCGATTTGACAGATTGTCTGTCCCAACCTACTCCTTTCTCCTTACATGTTTTCCAGAGCCAAATACTATATTGAACAGGTTTCCGTGCTGTTTAAAAAATTGTATTTTTCCACAAAATCAGTCCCTCCCAGTTTTAAAACCCCTCTGCCAAAAAACGTCACCCAAATATCTTAATATCATGTTTCTTCCTATTGCTGATTTTGGAAACTGTTGGATCCTTTGGCTGTAGTTAAGTATCCTCAAAGAAATCAGTTGGAGTCAGAGAAATGTCAGTTCAAATAGTTTAAGCTTGGCAAAATGATAAGCAAATGAAAACCGCCTTATTAAGTTTGAGAAGCCCAACAGTTGTGTAGCTTGATATCCAAACTAGATCTTCCACTCATCTAAAGGAAAAACTGATAAGAATTTGGGAAATAAACTTTATATGCTTTTGCTAAAGTTAACGAAGAAAGACAGGAGCCCCCCCCCTCTAAAGAAAGGAAAAGTCAAGTTACAGGAAAAGGGAATAGCTGCTGGAACAAACTCTTCAGTTGTATAGTTGCATCAGTTTGGAGGTGTTCAAAACAAGGCTGATACAAAAGGTCACTGTAACTGCTCCTTACCAGGGTTTGGACTAGATGACCTGAAAGGTCTTTGCCAAAGCTATTATCATTGGTACTGTGATACCTTTGTAAGATAGCTTTTGTACTCCAATAACTCAAAAATTGATGTTCTTTTTAGAATGACATTTCACAGCCTGTAAATCCTAAAATGGACTAATGGCTTTGACTTTTTGGGGTAGAAGATTGGTCTTAAAAGTAAAGGACTAGCTTGTGCTCAAAACTTTTGAGCCTTTATTTGTTGGGTGAGAAATAGTTCACACGCTTCCCCTATCAATAATGATGGTTCAGAAGATGTCATTAGAAGGTCAACAGTCTGTGAACCACAATTTAAGTAAATGGGCTTTGAGAGAAAGCCTTTGAGCCAGCCCATGCCATGGTGGTCTGACATTAACTAGATAGATACATTTCTTTGGAGATTTGAGGGATATTCAGATATTTTCTCACAAACAAACTTGAACTCGTCTTGTGGATTATGGTATTTTTACAATTTTTTTTTTTTTTTAATGGAGGCTAACATTCACATATACAATTTCTTGGCTTCAAAGAGGATGTTTCTTTCTGCACAGAAGAGGATCAAAAAAGATAAGAGATTGTAAAAGTAAATATGATTGCAATCTCTCAATGTTACTTCTCCCTCTAGTGCTACTGGCTCTAATGTTGGTTTTAATTACATTTAAGACCAACTTCAGTACAGCTCTAATGTACGTCACTTGAGACAGCTCCTGAGTCTTACTCTGCAAGTCCCTTAGCAATTCCTCAGTGCTATTTCTTGAGAACACCTGAGAAAATGAAGAGTTGCTCAATGTCTCAATCATCATGTAGGTTGTATCAGAATAATGACATTTTTCTCTCATCCTTACAAGTGATCAAATAAAGACAAGTCTGTACGATACTCGTTTGTATACAGACTGTAAAAAACAAGACAAGTTAAAAGAAAAAACAGGTGTGGGTTTAGTGTGCACACTGTACTTTAGCAGCAGCAAAATAGAGCCCCATCCATGGGGCTCTATAGCTCATAGATATGAGCTCATAGCTCATGGTGGCATGTGGCCCAGAGCAAATAGCAGTTGTACAAAATTTGTGTGTATTTTTTGTACAGTTCCTTTGACCTGAATATTTGTCCTGTGGAATTTCAGACAGAATCAAAAGCTGTATTTGCTGTCAAGGTAGGCATACCACGCGTACCCAAGTACCTAATCCTGCATTCCTTGTGCATTCCAGGCACCCACAAAGTCAATGAGAATTTGAGATGCAGAATGAATACAGGGCCAGGCACATCATTTGAATATTTTAAGGAATGTTCTTGGATTTTTACAGTTGATGTCATGTTTTCTACCCCATCAATATGGATTAACAATGGTCCAGAACAGCAGGAACTCATTTCTTATTCATATATGCTAATTGCATGGTGCTGGATAGCAGCGATTTCTTCCTAAACTTAAAGTTTGTGTGGGGATTTTTTTTTTTTCAGCTAACAGAATAGAGAAAGGATGTGACTATGAAGCAGAGAAGTGAAGAGGATTTAACACAAACACTGAAATATTCCATACCTCTAAACATGTACCCCATACTTTAAAAAGATCTTATACAATTCACATGGATATAATCCATCCTTCCTTAATCTGAACCCGAGCTGACTTTGAGGTAAGACTGTAAATCCTGTAGTGTATTTTTCTCTATTGTTTCAATACGTTATTTCATTTTTTCAATCTCTATGGAGGTAACTCATTAATAGTTTCCTAGTTTCATAGCACCACAGTATCCGGTATCTTAGAATAACGCATGAAGTAATGTAACCACTTGGTGTGTGAGACAGAAGTGCATATAAAACATGTCTTATCTTCTTAATAACAATTCTGGATCTAATGTTTCATATTAAAATACATTTATTTTGCAGAAGACCTGGTCCGAAGGTGTCCTGTCTTTGCAGTAAAAGATGGTATAGTGTGAGATGGCAGTCCTTCGCTTCTGCTAATCTTGGCTGGCTTCTGATGTGCTGGATAGGACTGCTAGCTCTGATGTAAATATTCTTGCTGATATTGCCTGGTTTTGAGAAAACAGATGGAAGTAGAGTTGTTTCAACTGGCATAGGCCTTCAGCAATGATGTTTTTAAAACATTGCATTTTTTTCTAATGCTTTTTGATTTCCTGATTTGTCTGTCTCTATCCAACTGATCTACAGACTTAACGGAACTCAGGAGTCTATGGACAGATGAGCATGGAACAGTGTTATTTATGTTTTTAGGCAATGCACACAACAAATTTGTTTTTCTCTCCTAGTTACCAATGCCAACTAGAAACATCTATCATCATTTTATAGGTCATCACATCATCATATGGATATAGAATCTGTTTTTCACAAGCTCTTTGATTAGATTACTAGTATTAGATTAGGGGGGCTTTGCTGATGCTAAAAGCCTATTTACTTGTAATTATGAAAATAGCACCAGCAAGCTACAACCTCTTTCCTCTTTTTCTCTGCATGCTGTGAATTCAAGGTGCTTTCTAGTCATCTGTTCATCTTTCAGTGCTGTTATATGGCATCTATTGCCTTGGTGTCCAACCACCAGCATTCACAGCAGACACTGGAAATTTGGCAGTAGCTGTGGCCTGTGGGTATCTCAGCTGTAAGCAGGGATTACTAGGAAGGCGATTGCATTCGTATTGAAAATTCCCAATACATTTAAAGGCAGGCAGGGGACCTTGTTTTGAAAACCCAGTGAACCCATGGGGTCTGGGAAGAAATCCATCCTTCCACTTCACCACAGCTCTGCCATGCTGCACTCAGCAGAGCAGCGGCTCAGTGACTGGGGCACCCCGATCCTCTGCCTCATCCCACTCCATGTGGGAGGCAGCAGGAGCAATGAGATGAGCACTGGCCAGCCTTCTCCTGTATGCCTGGGAAATCTGCCACTGGAGGAAAATCCCCAGCAGGAGCCTGCCATGTATTGTCTGCTCGTACAGTGCACGGCATGATGTTGGCACAGGAATCAAAGCAGGGTAGAAGGTCTGTCATAATACGTGATTTTAAAACTAGAAGAACAAGGGGATCGATGCTTTTTTAGTATACGTTTTGCCTTATAGATGGAGACAAAGAGGAGGGGAAAAGACAGCGTTTAAAAGGAAGAAAATGTGTTTATCTCTCACATAAGAAACATCTCCTCATATAACAACAAGGAGAATAATATTACCTTTGTGCTCTACTAAATAATCAGAGCAACAATTGCAAACACAATTGGACTTTCAAGCAAGAATGAGATGAAAATGCCAAATCTACCACAGCAGCTCAACAGCACCAGCACCTGGTAACGCTGTCTCTTTCTGTTTGCAAATGAGCGTTTGTCTAGCTTTATGTAGAGTGTTTATATCCAATCCTGTCAATTTGGATTGTAGATACTGCATTTTCCTAGAATTAAAGCAACTCCCCTTATAACTTCTGAGAGATTATTAGGTGTGATTTTCAAAAATATCGAGCTTTTATAGTATAACTCCTTTTGACTTGACTGAGAGCTAAACTAGTTGAGGATCAGGCATATCTGAAAATCATATCCACCTTTTTGAAGAAACAAAGTGCATTTTGTATTGACATAATAGTACATCTCATTCCAAGTTTTTCACAAACAGTTGGAAGATAAGTTTCATATCATGCCTAAAATGCATGTATTTAGCATATTCAAGCAACAAAATAGTAATCCAGAAAAAAAAACGAATGTCTTTTCCCAACTCCTTGCTCTCTTTTGCCTTTACTCCACTCAGTCTGTCCAAGATTGTACATCCAATGACCTTCCTGTATCAAATATGTGTAGCTTCTGTTCCCTCCTTAGTTGTCATTTAGCCTCTTCTGACACCACCTGACCCATACACTAAAAACCTTGTTCATTTTCTTCTCGTTCTTATCCGTTTGGTCCCTCCTTTTCTTTCAGGGTTTCATTCAGACTATGCAGCTTTTGCCCCTTGTCATGGGCAGAATTTGCAGTCTTCTTCTTTCATTATACAAATTCAAATATTGATCTAGTTCTCCAGATCCATTTCAGTGAATGCAGTGCTCTTTAAAAGCAGCATTGTTAGTAAAGCATCTGTGTATCTTGAGTGCAAATCTTTCAATTTAAAATTAGAAAAAGCCCAGATAAATTGTTGGGAAAAGGATGTGAATTGCTTTGCTTATTTCAACTGCAAATATTTCAACTCAGAACACTGACATACAAAAAATATTATCATAGTTTTGTTTGCATCACATACAAAAGCATTTCTGAAAGCCTAGGAGACTCGGGGACTTCTTCTTCCTTGCCCAAGTGTCTGCATACTTGATATTTTAGGGGGAATAAAAGACCTTCCCAGATCTGTTATAAAAACATTTTGGCAGAATTTCTTTTTCTTTTTTTCTTTTTCTTTTTTTTTTTCCCATGGAACTTTGAAGTTTGCTGTTTGTGGCATTATAATTATATTCAAGATTTAGTTAGCCTTTAGCACTTAAAAATGTCAGCTGCCTTTCAAGTTTTTCTGTTCACAGATATTCTTTGTGGTACATCCTACAGGGGTACTTGCTGTGACTCTGGTTCTGAGAAGTCAACGGTGAGCGCTCCTAATCTCCTCTGCTCAGAGACAGAACCATTTCTGTCATGACAGAATGGCCCTGCTTCTGATTCATTATCAGCTTTTATAAAGGTTTGCAACTTGTTGGTGCTTCTACTGCATGGGCCTGAAGTCTCATCCTGTAGTCTTACTGGAGAACTGGCAAGAGAGGTCTTCTCTTTCTGTGCTTTCTGGAAGGAAATCTTCCTATGCTACTTCTTCTCAACAATGCAGGGCTTTGAAGGTTTTTCCCAGAAGGAGCAACGTAAAGAGAGAAAAAAAAAAAAGTCAGGCTTCTTCTTGACCCCATATGGGCCAGTATGCCCAGACACATAATCAGTCTCCATTTCTCTGTTGTCAGTTCCTGTTGTTAATGATACTTTCATTGCAATTCAGAAGTTTGCTTCTCAAGCACAAATGCGTCACGGTGGTCTTATGAACTACAGTAAACTCTGACCTTTTGAATATAAAACAGCTTTATGAAGCAGGGAGGAGACTGCAGCCTCCATCTGCGGCAAAGCAACACTCCAACCCACAATGGGAACAAAGGACATGATATTTCCTCTGTGTATGTTCATAGTAGCAAGAAAGGCAGGTGGGCTATCAACCTCTGCTTCTCCTCAGGAGGTTCAGTACGTGGAAGGGGGCATTTTCTGCCATGTTTGAGTCTGTCAGGTAAGGAATTGGCGATGACCTTCAATTTCTGAAAGATCCTCTGGGCACCTATTATCCCTTGGAAACAACCTCACCACCCACTCCTTTAAGAGAAAATTAAAATGTTTTTTTGGATCCAGATGATTGCTTGACTCTTCTTTCTGATAAAAAAAAAAGAATTAGGAGTACCCTAGAAAGAGACAGTAATACAAGGAGAAACCTGCTGCTTCTGCTGTGGGAACTTCTCTTTCATTTATCTGACAACAAAAACAAGAATGTCAGAAGTGGCTTTTCTTTAGAAAAATGTCCCAGTTCTTCCCAAAAGGACAATTTACATCCAAAGGCCGGCTAGCCAGCCCCAAATATAATTTTACCAAACTGTTACACTTACATCTATTTTTAGACACAAATCCTTTGATGAGCTCAGTGCGGTTCTACATGAAGGAAAAGGTCCATTTACGGGAGTCTAATTATAAGAAAAGAGCCCTAACTTGAAAATACAGCACCTGCCATCTCAATATAGTGTTGGATGGTTGGTGAAGTTTGGAAAGCAAGTTTTGTGGAACATCAGGACTAGCTTTTCAGATAATGACTCTCCATCTCCAGCTGACATCAGCTGGAATTCCTTGTTCTTGAGACTTCTGAGAAGTAGAGCTTTTACGCCTTGCTTTACATATCACACATTTCAGAATTGCTTCCCAGGGAAGCTGCGTGTTTTCTGTAAAAAGAAAAACTCTGCTGCAACTTTTACTCAATTTCAATATTTGTCAAAAAAAGTAGTCTTCTTTCTCCAAATAACTAAGTTAAAGTTTGCAGCCAAAGTTTGACATCTTGAGTTTAATGTAGTCAAAGTGCACAGGAAAACTTGCACATAATTTAGACATCAAAAGCACTTGTTTAAAAAGGAAGAGCAAGTTTAATTGAGCATACAGCCATGTCAACTTGTCACTCCTGGAGCAGGTAGTGTCGGCAGACTGGGGCTGTAGATGTCTGACTAAATCCTGAATTTTCAGGGGAAAGGGACTAATCCAGCATTTTTCTGACACCTAATGATCCAATGGAAAATGGAGGACATTTGGGATTCACAGTATGTTCAAGCCTGGAGAGACATGAGAGAAGAAATTGTGAAGTTTTGTCCCTTTGATTTCTTCAAACTGGAAAGTATTGGCTTAGATGAGTATAGGGAAGAGAAAGAAGCCCAGCTCGACTCAGTATTTTGACTTTTGTCAGAACCATGCAATTGGATTTCTGTAGGCTGACTTTCTGTAGGGTCATAGTTAACCCGGAAGCAATGGTTTACACTGTGCTAAACAAATATGGCTAAGCAGGACTGGCTGCAGGAATCAGAGCCTCAGTTAAAAGGCAAGGATCAAAAATACTTATCAAACACAGTATATATTTTGGATGAATGGAGGATACTGAATTTCACAGTGACTCCCACTGTAAAGGGTAGAGCATAGCTTTGCCAAAAAGACCTGGGTGGAGTGATGGATGACAGCTGGACGTGAGCCTGCAGTGTGCCCTCACATCCCAGAAAGCCAGCTGTATCCTGGCCTGTATCAAAAAAAGCGTGGCCATCAGGTCAGGGAGCTGATCCTGCTCCTCTGCTCTGTGTTATGAGGCCTCACCTGGAGTACCATGTCCAGACGTGGAGTCCTCAGTATAGGATAGACATTGACCTGTTTGAGCACCTCCAGAGGAGGGTCACAGAAATGATCCAAGAGATGGAACACCTCTCCTACAAGGACAGGCTGAGAGAGCTGGGACTGTTCAGCCTGGAGAAGAGAGGGCTCTGCAGAGACCTGAGAGCAGCCTTTCAGTACCTAAAAGGGGGCTGTAAGAAAGAAGGGGACAGACTCTTTAACAGAGTCTGTTTTGATAGAACCAGGGGAAATGGTTTCAAGCTAAAAGAGGGAGACTGAAACTGCATATAAGGAGGAAGCATTTTTACAATAAAGGTGGCTGCCCAGAGAGGTGGTGGATGTCCTGTCTCTGGAGAAAGTCGAGGTCAGGCTGAATGGGCTGTGAGCTCCGCATTGAGCTGTAGGTGTCCCTGCTCCTTGCAGGGGAGCTGAACCAGATGACCTTTAATGGTCCCTTCCAACTCAAACAATTCTATGATTCTATAATTTGGTGATGATTTAATGAATATCTAAAACGGTGTAATGTACTTGTCAACATAATTGCATGATTGTATGATGATCCTGTTAAGCATTACAATTTATTTTTCCACTTTTTTCTTGTTGTTGTTTTGGGTAATGTTGGATTGTATTTTTAAGCAGCTATATGTGAATTACAAAGGAAAGAAACAGGTAAGAAAACTTATAATTCAAATACTGTCATGAACTGGCTTTTTAGACGTAAGCAGCTATGATAACTTTACTCCTTCCCTACATCTCTTTATAAACAAGACTTCATAATGGTAATGACAAAAGGAAGAGAAGCAAAATAGTCTCAAGAGAATTATGTGCATTTCTCAGTGCATTTCTCAGAAAATTATGCAATACGGATGGTTGAACGCAGCACCATAGCTGTGGGATTTAAAAAAAAAGTGGGACCTCTTGGTCTTCCTGTAGTGAAAGATCAGCTAAACAAGGAAAGAGGAGCAATGAAAAGTCACAGAGAAGTGTGGTAGCTTGCTAAGACTGTTCAGTATAAGTCAGTAACAGAGTTGGAAAGAGAACCAAATAATTTTGACATTACAACTTAACGTGGCAGGCTGTTCCTGCTTCCTGGCAGTGGCACACTGCTTCCTGGTGTGCTTCCTCATCAACACATTCACAGCATGCTTACAAACCTTTTGTCCATGAGGTGCCCTATTCTCCAGCATCTTGTGATACAGCTGCTGCTGCTGAAGGTAACCATTGTTTCTTTTCTGTAGAAGGCTCTGACTTTCCTTTTTCAGTCATTTGTTAAGAGTCATATGACACATGGGAGGACCATTCCCCAAAAAGGGACAGCTTAGTTTCATCACGCTCTTCCCACGTTTCTTCCCACAGAGGCCAATGCAGATTCTCTGTGTGCCCTGCCATAAGCTCCTGCATCCCTGGGGACAGCAGCAGTCTTGCAGGGAGTGGGTGGCAGTCCCAGGGCCCTGCCCTGTTCCCAGTCTGAAGGACACCTGGAAATGCAAAATAGCCCTACTGAGGACCTGCAGGGCAACATCCCTGAGAGTGGAGCCTCCATCCACTGTGGTTATATTACAGAACATTTCAGGCCTCACAGTGCTGCATGCTTATGAGGATACAACCTTAACACCATCAAGCAGCAAGTCACTGGGAGGGCTGCATGTTGGTGTGATTGCTTCTGTGGTGTATTGCAAATACACAAGATATGACATTACCAGCAAAAATGAGTTAACTTGGAAATCCCACCTAGGCTGGGCTTTTCTCAGTTCTATTAAAACATTTACATATTATTAAATACAATCACAAAATAACACACTAGTAGTTTTACTGTCAAATAAATACCTTGTAAATACAAGGATTTCTTACCACCATCACCATTACATTTATCTTTTGCTTAAATCCTTTCTCTCTAGAAATAATACAAATCAAGCCTCTGGGGCCTGTTTATGTAATGGGGATTTATGTCATTTCAAGACAAATGGCATTTGCTAAGTTTCAGGGAAACACCTGTATTAATTGTATTTCCTGCTCATGTGTTGCTTTTGTTTGCAAAAAAAGAATTCATCTCAGGTGAGTTAACCTTGCTTTTAGAAAGGGCACCTGCAGTTATCTTAGTGCTTATTGTAAATCAAAACATGTTGAGCCTTTAAAGCAGTGAAATAAAGAGGTGCTGACAAGAGGGTATGCCAATAGGATTAGGAGCTTTTCTCACTGCTTGTATTATCAGGATGGAGAATTGAGTCATGTTAAATTACAGGGGGAAGAGATATTCCCAGAAATTCCACAGATCAGAGATTGACTCTCTCCTTCAGTAAGTCTATGGATAGGAGGGGCATTCTGTGCTTGGTGAGATTAAGAAGGAGGAAAGAAAAAAAAAGAAGAGGAGAAAAAGACACCTCCCTTTTAGCCTTAGGCGTCTATAATTGACCAAGATTTTTCTGCTTGTGATTTGATCCATCCAAACTCTGTTAGAGGCACTTGCCCCCAACTGAGACCAAGGCTGAGGTGAATGAGAATTAGGTGACTCACTCATATGTACTATACGTGCATTCACATCTATTAGGATAAATGACATGTCATTCAATTTAAGCACAGGCAACTGGAGATTGTCATATTTTGAAAATGACAACTGTTATTTATTTATTGAGAATATTTATACAGGTTTTTCCTAGGTACGGAGAATGCATTTTTCAGCAGCGCAGAGACATGGGTGAATCAGGCAATTACACAAAAACCAGAGAGGAAGAGAAACAAAGCTGACAGTACCAGCCACAGGGGCTGGGTCAGCAGAGATGAATGGTGCTAAGCCACCAGAGTCATTAAGCTGACACTGTTCTATGGTCATTTTAAAAGGACTGATCATGATGCTCTGACTCCTACTATATTAATACAGTATTGCAGCAAGCAGTAGGTTAGATGGAAACAAGCAACCATGATGTAGCCCAGTTTTTAAGAATGGAAAAACTGGGACTAGTCTGATGCTGATTTCCTAGATTTGGGGGCTAGGAAGAGATGGGAAGGTGAGGCTCACCTTCCCCTGTCCTCACCCCAACGCATCCTCCGCCCTGCAGCAAAGCTATAGGCTTGGGCTTCCTCCTCACCATTCCTGTTTAGATTAGGGTCATCTCTGCCTACCTCCATTGCCAGTCTGAGAGCTACTGCTTTAGAAAAACCATCATTGTTAGTGCCTTTCAAAAACACTACCCACAATGTTCTATCTCATTCTTAAATGCAGATAGCTCATCAAATAGAAAGATAAGTAGATAGACGGATAGATGTACAGACCAACAGATGAAAAAGAAACATCTATGTGATTATAAAGAGACGACATTAACAAGGTGGATATGAGTTTCCCACTTTTATATGGGTACAAAACAGAACTGTTACATTTATGTCCAGTCTTTGGGACGCCAAATTATCACTGCAGCTCAATGGGATGCTCTCTAGAGTGGACACAAGGGACTGAGTTTAGTATTGATTTTTTTTTCTCCTAGATGTGTTGGAAAACAAATATAATAATGACATTATGACATAATGCTTCTATCTCTCGGAATTCTGTTTTCTTTTTTTTCCTTTATTGATTGGAAATCTTTTGGGGTTTATTCCTCTGTAATTCTGACCTCCACACATTACACAGGAAGCTGGAGCACTCTGTATCTTCTATAAGTTCTGCTAATACTTAACTTTGTGTCTGATGGTTCCATTATGCAATGAAATGATTTACTGTGCATCAAAAGATCGCAGTTGCCATAATTATCATCTTGTTTGGTGTTCTGAGTTAGCTCTATGTATTTTCAGAAGACTTGAGAGAAAGGTATGACAGCAGTGAGAACTGCTGAGTGCCCTCAAATAGGAGCCAAGGCTGATCAGCTGTTTGGAGGAGGAAATCAAGCATTTACCTTGCAGCGTTAAACACGCTCTCCCCACTAAGAAGGATGCCATCAAAGCACTGAGGCCGAAATTTTGTGCTGTGTGTTGACTGAAGTTAACTATCCAAACAAACAACCTATGCTTCTGCAACTCTTGCTAAGTCAAAGATGTGGACCCTCTGAAAATGAGTCAGGAGTTAGATGACCAAAGGTACCTCTGGAACGGCTGCTGGCTCTTAAACATTGCCCCATCTGTTTTCATGCTTTACATAACTAATTTTCCTGAGGATGTACTTTGCCGGGTTTGGCACCAAAACAGATAAGAAAAAACAAACCCAAGACAAGGGGCTGATTGAACTCCAGCAAACCCGTTTTGTTTTCTCATATATTTTTCCAACCAAATACTTCAGAGAATGATTGAAGAGAGGATGAAAAAACAAGAAGCTGGATGATCAACTTTTAGTTCTAAACAGGAGCAAGCCACAGGTAGCAGAGAAGACAGCTCTGCTCCAGCTCACCAGGCAAAGAAGGAGCTGTGAAGGGGTCAGTATGGCAAGGACAGGGCTGCAGGCCAGCATAACCTCTTCCACATCAAGTCCCTCAGCACATGGCATGGTACAAAATCAGGGGAGTATACAGCTACTCTCATCTGAATAACCTGCTTTTCTGGCTGGAGGCAGGCTTTTTAATATTTTTCCAATTCAATGAGAACAATTTTTTTTCTTCAGTGGCAAAGATGTAGCTGAGATCCAGGTAGCTTCATTCCACCTAAAGTGAGGTATTTCTCAATGTGTGGGAAGGTGTTTTTAGCCAAATTAGGAGAATTAATGACTTTAATTGATTAAATCCTTCAAGGGGTGTTTCATTTGAGAAGGTAAGAGCATTTCCTAGAGGGAAAGCCCCATTAGGTTTGACTTTTCTAAATGGTTCTCTCTAGAGTTACAACAGGGAGGGAGGCTAGAATTAATCTGAAACTACAAAGATTTTCCTTCCCCTGACACTGCATTTTCCAGGGAATACACACACAGAGCAAGACCTGTTGGCTGCCTCCCTTTGGCCTGACAAAGAAATCCATGGAGGCTGTGTGCGTGCACACTTTGGGAAAACAGCACCAGAGTGGAGCTTCTCATGCTGTTTCCAAAGGTTTCAGTAAGGATACTGCAATTAATGGAGTTAATATAAAAACAGTAGAAGTAGGCTGATGTTTGTTAATTGTAGGGCTAGCAGAAGTTATGTAGACTGTTCAAAAATCCGTTAAGTTCAATTGCTTGCAGCATTTACTGAAGATCAGCATCCTAAAATTATATCAGCACACTCAGAAATACCAATTGCAACAGCAAAGGTGTTTCTGTTGAAGCAGGAGCCTCATTCACCAAGCGTAAAGGGCACTTACTTACATGAACTCCAATTCCTTGTCCCATTCCTTATGTTTTTCTTCTTCATTAAATCCAATCATTGTCTTTTTTCAAGGGATGCTGGCCAAGGAACGGATGCCATTTCACCAGCTCATTGAAAATTGTGTATTTCTTCTCTGATGTCCAAAAATCACACACAGTCTAGTTTGTCTCAGAAGCTGTGATCAAAAGAAAAGTGAAACCTGTGCAAATTCTTTCAAGACCGACTGTTTGAATCTTTTATATAGTCTTCAAGCAATAATTGATAAAGTTACTTTTAATGAATCATAGAATCACCAGGCTGGAAAAGACCTCTAAGATCACCCAGTCCAACTATTCAGCTATGACCAATACTTCTCCACTAAACCATGGCCCTCAATAAAACACTGAGCATTTCTTGAACACCGCCAGGGATGTGACTCCACCACCTCCCTGGGCAGCCTGTTCCAGTGCCATCCATTCCATGAATGTTTCAGGAAGCCGTTCAAATTTAGTATCATTTCAGGATATTTTTTTGCTTTACCAGGATGCTGAGGAATACCTATTCAATAGAATCCTGGAAAATCTATCATTATTTTATTCTATTATGAACAATGTTTGAACGCATACATATATA
Organism: Tetrao urogallus; assembly: GCF_951394365.1. Classification (NCBI taxonomy): domain Eukaryota; kingdom Metazoa; phylum Chordata; class Aves; order Galliformes; family Phasianidae; genus Tetrao; species Tetrao urogallus. The sequence continues at coordinate 27,568,088 of NC_136820.1, read as the reverse complement.
CTTCCAGAAGTCATTAATTTCTCAGTAACTCACATTTGTTGCTCAGGCCATAAACTATACTCCATCCCCAAATAAACTCAAAAAATTCTTAAAAATTGAACTTCTGCTTATCCTTAACTGAGTTGCTTAGGCATTAAATTCCTCCCATCCTAACTGTGTCTTTGTGAAGTGATTACCTTAGCACCACCCAACTGTAATAATATCGCACATCAATAATATTTAATCATCAGAGAAGTTAGACAAAGTTCGCATTCATGAAGCTCTATCTAAAAAAGAACAAAATCCTGTGTATTAAAGCACTCCATAATAAAAGATTACACGTATGACATATGCAGCTTCTTCTAGAAAAACTTGCTCTGATTTCTCTGTAGATCTTTTAGTAAAATCTATACCTTGGCTAATTAAAGACAGCAGCATCCTAGGTGGAGTCCAACAGGAGCGCAGCTGATCTTAAAACCTGATGCTCAGCACAAAGCAACCACCTGTCAATATTTCAATTACTGCCCTCCCCACCTGATCACACTTCAATTGTTTTCCAGTAATTATTATAATCATCCACCACAAGGGCAACTGGTTGTTTCAGGGTTATAGGTGAGAGGCAAAGAAGAAAAAAGCACCCACCCTGCCGTTTGTATACCTATTTCCTCAGGGCAGCTCCTTATTTCAGCAGCTGCTGGTGAGGCACAAATCAGCCTCAGAGCCAAGCCTGGATGGCATGCATCCTGATTTCTGTTTTTTTGTTGGTATTGCTGTTGGTCTTAATTTGAGTCCTGCACATGACCAGCCGCTTTCTCTACTGGAAATAATTTCTCTAAATTAAAGGTTGCTGCAGTGTTTCAAGCCTGTCAAAGATCTCTTGTTGGACAGGCTCTTTTTTTTTAAAAAAAAAAAAAAAAAAAAAAGTAGGCAGAGTCTCAAATCTTAGCCCTGAGAGCCAGATTTCACTTGATGAAAGGATTGGAAAATCCTTTTCCGATCAGGATAATTTTCTGTTAGATTTCACGGGAAGAAAAGATTTCAGTTTAGTTTTCATTTGAGGGGAATGAATGGCTTGGATCTATTGTTGTTTTTGTGACATTATTTTTAGGAGAAGGGGAAAAAAAAAGCATTGAAAATCCTGACCCACCCTACCACAAACACAAAACCTCTGTCAGTGCTCTTGCTGGGATGGAAGCTAGCGCACAGGAAGCAGGAAACACGGAATATTTTTTACTTCATCTCCAACATTTTTGCACTGACTTCCTGCCTGTGTGAATGTACCTAAACAGAACTTCACCAAACCCATCTCTTTGAGCTGCTGTAAGTTTTGAAGCAATGTTACCAGGAACAAAATCCTGACAATTCGGATGAAGCCTGCTTGGTTTTCAGTGGAGTCAGGAGTTCACATTTAAGATAAAGATACTGTGGTGCTACATGTTGGATACTGCTAGTCAGCCCCAGTCATAACACTAATTGCTCTGCCTGGGGAAGGCAGTGAGATCATTATTCCATTATAAAATGCTATCATTTATAACAGAGTAGCAAAATAACACATGCTGGGATGGAAGGAAAGCAGAAAAAGTCTCTTCCACTTTGTAGCGCTTGCCCTGAATCTAGAGACCACAGAAAGGGAGAAAGGCACCACTTCTGTCACCTCAGGAAAGGCTTCAGCTTCAGGTGTAGCTGCAGCCTGGAAGCAAATAAATGCTTTGCTGTAAAGGGAACGTGTGCTCAGTTGTATGGAGGATGGGGGGGGGGGGGACACCAGCCAAGGCAGGTGGTGAGCCAGCACAGAAGAAAAAACCATCCAGAATAAGCAGATAAGATGATGATAAAATCAAAGCAATAATATAACTCGTGGAGGAGAATCCAGGCAGCAGTTAATTAGCAGAGAAGAGAATGCAGCTCTTAAAAGGCTGTGGAAGGGAATCCTCCTGGGACCGAAGGTGCCAGAGCCATCATCTCTTCTTCCCTTCATTTCTTCCTGAAAGAGCTCTTTTCCTTCTGGTGAGGTTTAGGATAACCTTGTTGTTTTGGTTGAAGGGTTGAAGTTTTCCCATATGACAGCCTGTCCTCTCTGCCATGTATACTTTGCTCTCAGAGGCAGTAGTAAAATTCTTCAACCTGTCTTTCTCACCCTTACCTGGAGCTCAGCTTGTTCCTCTAGCTTGAACTTTGACAACATAGATTTCTCTCCACTTTTCTCTCCCATTATTTGTATTGTACCTTTCCATTACACAGGACCATAATCCAAACATGATTTGTTGTTTGACTCCAATACTTTGTGTGTTACAGGTGTTTAAAATCTGATGCCCCTTATTTTGGGGAGTTCAGTGCTTAGACCTAACAGCTGATGTCAGGGTCAAAGGAGAAATGGTTATCCCAGATTTCTGAGAAATCTGAGCCATTGATAATCTAAAGTCAGGCAACCTAAAACTGCAGTGCCTGAACCTAAAGGAATTTTCTACGAATGTGTAAGTTGTTTTTTTTTCTGAGAGGTGGGTGAGATCCCTCTTTAGACTCACTTTTCAGTCAGAATAAGGTGCTGGGATGCTTTGGAAAACTGAACTTAATCTCCCGCCCTTCTGCAGTGTATGCCCAAAGTGATCAACTCTCTGAGCACAAGCAGTACTTTTTGGTAACATGTTGTCCATATAGATGAGTGGGAGCTGACCACCACTACAGTACTTTTAACACACACCATCACTTAAAGTAGTCCTCCATGTATCAGCTGATAGCCTAAAACTGGCTCCTGGCTTTTACCAAGTGTTCTGCTTTATTTCTTTTGTAGGATTAGTCAACAAACACTGGCAAGTAGCAACATAATATTTTTAAATGAAACTATGTACAAGTTCCTGTCCAGAAACATGTATAATTGATTGCTGAGGTCAGGACCTGCACGGATGGTGGCAGGCCACTGCAGAGCTGACTATAGGAAAAACAATTCCAAAGTTCTCTTGGCAGCACACAAACAGCACGTGGTAGCCTATCCACTTTTCTCTTGCTCAATTTACATTGTTCCTATTTTTAATGCATATCTCTGAAAAATACAATTATATCAATATTGTATTTATATCAGTTGACATGTGAAATCTGGGTTTCCTTACATAAATTGTGTAATTTTGTGAAGTGGTGCATTTATCAGAAGTTGTTTAAGGTAATACCATTAATTTGTGAAGTTAACGCACATCGCATGGTAAACACATTCCAGCCCTTGTTGATTCGCAGTGTGCAAATAGACCATCAGGAAGATTTACCATAATCCATTTGTCATTTACCATAATGGATGATAATTCTCTCCCATTGGCGCCCCTTTCCTGCTCTGCCGCCCTACGCTTCTCACCTGACCTCTGTTCGCCCACTGTTGTCTACTCTGAACCATTTTTAAGTTTTTCTCTACTTTTCTTCCGCTCATCTGAACTCCTGCTAAGTGACACTGTTCAACTGAGCCATCCTCGGAATTGTTCTCTCTTTGATCACTTCAAATTGGCCCACACTTTGCACCAGTTCTGGTTTAAAATTAGGCAGCAACTTAAGTGCTTTGCTGAACTTATTTGTCCTGTATGTAATTCTGTTTAATCTTCTCCCTGCCTTACGATCTCCTCTCACTGCTGTGCAGTGATTAGTGCTGTTATCTTCTCATACAGGCTCCTTCAGCAGTACCAGTTTTGAAGTTAGTGTTCTTGAGCTGGTGGGAAGAAGTCATTAGCTTGTTGTCTACCATTTACTCCTGGTTGCCAATAAGCTGTTCCTACAAACCAAGGGTCAAAAGTTGCTCTAAAGTGCAGGTGCTAAACCCCAGCTCTGGCAACAGCAATCTGCACTTCCACCACACCACTGTACCCAAATGCACACCCAGCCATGGGGTAATGGCACAGAGACACAGCTTCCAGTGAGATGAAGCTCCAAGGACTGAAACTAATAGCTATCATGAAAGCTAACAAAATTGTATCAAAGCCCAAAGCATTGCTCTTGCTGCTTAGGCCTTTCATCCCAGAACACATTAGAAACATCAAGCAAGACACTTTCCACAAATGTTGCTTCACACTCCAAGATTTCCACTTCTTATGCTACCCACCACTCCTACAGCTTTGACTTTTTCCCCTCGCTTTTTCCAGAACTCCATTTGTTCCAGAGCTTACACACACTCTCTCTATCCCTTTCCCTTTGCGTTACAAGTCGTGATTTCAGTCACTATCTCCTGGCTTCTTCTCACCCCCACAGGTTCCACACCATTGGCCATTTCCTTCAATAGCCTTCTGGCCACTACTGCGCAGCTTGCACCACTGTTTGCATTACTCTTCCCACGTCCTCACTCTCCCCACAGGGCCAGGGCCTCACCCTGATGCTTCTCAACACTCACCCAGGGGGCTCCCATCCCATGGGGATGAGCAGGGGCTGAACATTTCCATTGCGGGCAACCCACTTAACTTCGCTCGCTATTAGGGCAAGCAAATTTCCCTGAATAGAGAAGGCGCTGAGATGCTGGTTCCTATAGCAACTGTATCCAGGTGAAAACTCCTGCAGCAGCTCCCCTTCCCCCTTCCTGCTCCCCATGTCTCCTTTCTTTTCAGTGGCTTTTCATGGCAGGGGGTGAGCGAGAAGGGATGCTAACCAGGCAATTTAACCGTCTCGGGTTACCCACACATTAAGTGCTCGCGCTGGGGAGCACACCGTGTGCCCACGCATCCCTTGTTGGTGAGCCAGATGTCAGTGACCGTGAATGATCAATAAATACGGACTGGGGAACACCTTCATTTTGTGAAAGAAGCATATCAATTGATTTTTAAAGCTTTGCGAAGATGTTCATCTGCCACCTTCCTTCTGTTGTACTCATCTTCCAGGTCTTGCTATGCATCCAATGGCCTTGTTGCAGAAATTGCCACCTCCTTCCGCAGCAAAATTATAATGGACTGCAAAGCGAGAGAGTTAAAAAGCTTTCCTGAATGCTAGAAGAATATTCTCCAGAATAAGTTACTACAGCATCCAAGAGGGAAAAATGTAGGCATAACCTCCCTGCTGTGAAGAGACTGTGCGTAGATCTTCACCTGGAAACCCGAAACAGCTCAAATGATGGGCATGTGGCCATGCACCGGGTTCCCCCTTCAGGTGTGCCCATCCTACAGCATGTGGGTGGACTGTGGGTTAGCCTGAGCTCAACCTGCAAAGTTGATAAGGTAAGCTTAGAGCAGCATCTTTAGCTAAGTGAGAGGACTTTGCTGGGGTGGCACTCTGAGAGTGTCCACTTCGGCACCGGAGCTGGGGTAGAGCATTCAGCCATGCAGCATGGCAACGGGCAGCTCTCAGGGTGGATCACAGAAAAATGACTTCACAGTAAAGTATCTATCTATAGCCAGCTGCACTCAACGTGATAGCATAACTCAGAAAGCACTGAGTAAAAAACAAAATCAAAGTAAGAAGGAGATAACTCCTTGTTTATAACAAATCTCCTTTGCCAGGCTTTCCACATCAGTCATTGGAACTCAGGGTTTCCTCTGCATGAAGCTTATCTCTGCAGCGTAAGGGCTAAAAGTGTTCTTCATTCAGACAAAAAGCTGAAGTTATGAAATAGTAAAAGCATTAGAAGCTGGAAGTAGAGTGAAATTTTCCATAGCCTCAAAAATATATAGATTGACAACACCACATTTATTAACCCATCTAACTTGCCTTCTGATGGAATAAGTGAGAATCAACCTGTTGGTATCAAAACGTATCCTCTAAGTCCAGAAATTGCTGTTTCTTCCAGCAACAGCTGGTAACAGCTATGTGGTAATCTCAATTAGGGTGAGAGAAACCATAAGATGTTCAAGGTTACACAGTCCATAGTGAAGTATGTCTTCAAGGAAAGTGCCCAGTGGGATCCGGTGGCCTTAGCTTGGCATCAGAACTGTAGCAGGAAGACGCAGTTGTCAATGAGGAAAGCTGGGACTGCACGCCAGCATGCACCTTCAGCACTGCATTGTGTTGCACACAGCAGGCTAAGTATTAAGACTACAATTTTATGCATGTTCCTGATTGCCTTCAGTGTCTCTGTGAGCTCACAGTTTTGATAGTAGGTTATAGCTCTTCTTGTGTGCATTACCCAGAGAGCATTTTCAGTTTGCAACATTACTGGCTTGAACAAAACTTTACTCCAGACCTTGACATCCTTATAAAATTAATTGGCTTTCAAAGATTTCCTCAGGTCCCTCCTCCATCTGCCCCTGGCTTTTCTATAACCTTTCTATAATTTTCTGTAATGCAACATTTTGCAGGTTCAATATTTTTCTGGATCTTCCATTTAAGCATTTTTAAAATCTGAGAGTGGAAAAGTGGAAAATTAGCTCAAAAGCATTGGAAGTGGCTTTAATCTCTTTGACTCTAAGTGTCCAGACACCTTTCCTTTGGAGTCCTACTTCTAAAGTCCCATGCTCTAAGTCCACAGCTGGCCATTGCACATGGAAGTGCAGAGTCCTCTTTTTCCTGCTTGTAAGAAAAAATGGAGTTTTCTGCTCTTGGTTTAGACAACTAAAAGAGGAAAAATCTTGATCAGAGTCAGTAAAATACATAAGGGAGCTGCTGAAGGATCTTTAAAACTGTCTGAAGATAACTCAAAGCGTCTGCTGATCTGAACTGTGCTGTCAGCTCTCCCTGGGGACTGCCACCCTTGGGATAATTACAATACATCATACCACTCGTGACATGCCTTGGAACATGAGCAGAACAGCAGACGAAGGCTGAGAGCAGAAACTCCAGGCAAGAAGAAAGGAGGGTCTTATGGCTTTTCTCAGGATCCCAAAAATAACAGACAGAAAAATGATTCTGAAAACACCTGAAGAGCCATGAAGAACCATAGCCTAGCAAGTCAGTACTTCTCCTGCCAATCTGCTCTGCTTCATTGCAGCCCACTGACAGCGTGACTGCTACTGGCCTCATTGCTTCAGATGTGTTATTTTCAATGCAAAAGATGCTGGCAGCAATGGAGGCACTGCGACAGAGCTGTGGCTGTCACACAGTGAGGGACAGCTTCCTGAATAAGCATGGTTTTACAAGCCAGTACATTCTGTAGACTCTTGACACTAGCTATGATCTGAGTGAAAACAAGAAGCAATCTCCAGGTGCAGCAGGAAAAATGACAGAGCAATAAGTAGATGGTGTAGGAATCTCAGTTTGTTATAACCATCGATATCTCAGACACGTGCCACCATCCACATGTGGCCTTCCACGTGAGCCAAACGCCCTGCCACGGCCAAAATCAGCGCCTCAAAAAGGCAGACCTAAGAGAAGCGCCCTTTTCTCTGTAGGTTTATGACTAAAACAGAAATGAGAAACAGTGAATGTGTGTGTTTGGGAAGAAACGCAGTTCTGCTAGTGACAGAGCTGTGCAGTCCCCATCACCCTGGTTGGGGTAGGACTGAACATGCTGATCGATAGAGGGAAAAGTTGTAAGATCTATGCCCTGTTCTCGTGGCCATTCCCTATCTTGTCCAATGTTCATTATTCTTAGAGGCTTTAGGAGAAAGCTTTAAATAGATTACATCTTTTTTTTTTTTTTTTTTTTTTTGCCTAGAAATGTATGCCAGCACCATTTTCTATTTATGAGGAACCAACATAGGGAGGGTTGCTGTGAGGGAAGAAGGGAGCTCTTGTGAAATGGAAAACAGCAGGAGAGCTGGATTTTCTTCGCTACGCTGTGATGCTATGCTAATAAAGTAACTGAACATGACTTTGAAACTGAGATGATAAATCCGATTCCTATTTCTTGGGAAGGCTCCTCTCTACCAACCTGACAACACATGCATGCATTACAGTGAAAACAAATTACTTGCTGCAAATGAGAATCTTGCTAATTCATTTTTATAACCTGCCTGCCTCCTTACCACCGACACGAAACTGTTTGACAATTGAATAATGCTCAGGGATTTGCAAATAAACTCAAATAGAAAAGGCCAAAACTCTCAAAATCGAGGCATTATTTCCATCTATTTATAAACCCCTACCCAAGCTGATGCCACAAGGTTCATCCCACACCATATCTCAGTGGTGGCCAGCAAATTTACATAGCAAGGAGAAGAAATTATCAGAGCCTGGGTTGAACTGTGCCATGTACATTTGCTATTTGAACTCAGTGTGTGCCTGTGAGAGGAACAATGTATGGATTCAAGCTGGAAACCTGCCACAGCTTAGAGAAAGTGTGTGCAAAATGTCTAGAACCAAAAAAGAGCCTTTAATGTTCCTCAGTTTATCAGCATGTGTTTTTGGCTTCAGAGTCATGTAACTTTATCAGCTCTAAAGAATATGCATAATCATTTTGATGCAGAGGGAGAGATTATCATAAGTGCAGCCAAACACTTGCTTTTTCTGAGCACTTGGTCATGAACTCTCCCTAAACTACTGGGAACTGAACAGGGAGAAATTTTCCATAGTCCCCGTAGTGCAGATCCTGCCTAGGTGCTTTATGTTGGGAGCAAAAGTCCCACTGATTTTCAAGCCACAATGTATTTTATGTAGCATACATACAGGAGTAACAGAGATACCTACACTTCCAGAAGAAAGCCTCAGGTTCGTGGAGGACACATCTCTCTGTAGTCCCACTGTGCTTTTGTATTTGCTGGCCCTCATTCAGTACTGGTAGATCAGTAGTGTTTTTTAAACTTCCAGGTGTCTTTCAACAGCGCCATAATCTTTCTCATTCAATTCTCCTCTGTCAAATCTACCTCCTCTGGATCAGAGATTTCCTTCTGCTGCACGCCTGTGCAATGCTTGCTGCAGGGAAAATCAGCGAGGCTGGTGATGAGATAGCTGCTGAGGCCATCAGTGACCACTCCCAACTCACAAGTGAGTACAGATCAGATGAGTCAAAATTTCTCTTTGATTTCCATTCCCACTGAGGAAAACTACTGTTGCTTCAACTGTAAAAGGCAGATTTCTCTCTGACATGGCTCTCAGCCAGCCTCGTGGCTGCATCTGGGAAGCTTCACACAGCCGGGATGCTGACAGTGCATACCACTGACTCATGTTGACATCATGACCCATCTCAGGGCCTTCCCAGGAGAAGCTGGCTGGCTCAGCTGCATGACATGATTTTCCTTCATGGAAGATGGCAAGAACATGCTCTTCTCTTCTTCCTCAGAGGACCCTGCCTTGCCTCTCCTATGGGAAGTGCTATAGAGTCAAGGTAGGCAAACTGTGGAGACCTGGCAGCGGTGCTCAGGGGTGAGTTCATCCTGCTCGGCAAACTTGGTGGCAAACATGCCAGCTGGGATCCAATGCTCTGTCTGTGGCTGACATGACCTCAGCTCAGAGTCTGTGACTCCAGGTGACTCAAGCAGCTCCTGACCTGGGCACGGCTGTATGTCCCTCTGAGGCATCTGTGTGATTTTGGTTGTTTTGGTATACACCATGAATAGGTATCTTCAGAAGTGGCTGCCATGGTTTTCTGCTGATAACAGAGACCCGAGGAGCTGAAATGAAAGAAGTCAAAAATTTAACCATAATGTTTGAGTTGCATGTGGCACTTTTTTATTTTCATTTGCCTTTTTATCCTTAGTTTTTTCTGGCATTAGCAGAAATGCCAAACATCACAAGACAAATTGTTCTCCTGGCAGTTCAAGTCCAGAGGGCAAGACAAAATGCTGAAAATAAGGCAAGGAAGTCTGCACTATGTCATATTCACAAATTAAGCATTCTCTAATCAAAACACTGTTTTCCCTCTGTTGTAGAAAAATCCTTTTTTTCCAGGGTTTTGACCCAGATCCAACACAAGTCGATGGAAAAAAAAAACAACCCACAGAACACAATGACTTATATCCAGTTCCAAAACACACTGTATCACATATTAATCAATTGACAATCAGTAACTATTTGGCATGGAACCTTCAATTAAGAGAAAAATACCCTGATTTAAATAATTTATGAACATAAGAATGTGGAAGTAAGTGGTGTTTTCAGCAAGCATGAATACTTGGGGAGATTACCCAAGACAACATAGTCTCGAAGGTTTATTACTTATCTTTTGTACTGAGAAGCCATGGTTATTTTTTACAAAAGACTGGAAATACAGTTATAAACAACCTGACAAGAAAAGCACAAAATTCTTGGAATAAAATATAGTATACATCAAAATGGTGGACATATTCTGTGGTTGCTCATGTTCATGGACTAAGTCTCTACAAACTACCACGATGGTTCTTGGTTCAGAGAAAATATTTATTAGTTATGAATAATATCATAATTCTTGTGGACCTTCAAGGTCCTTGCTGAGCCTGGACACCAGTGCAAAAGTTTTACTGAGTCTTTCTTTCATTCTATGCTATAATTCAGATTCACATTCATTGAAATTGTCTTTCTTTGCAAAAAACATGTTTTTATGGAGGCAAATAGACTTTATATCTTTATATGGAGTCACCCTTTACCTGTCAGATTAAACAGCAGTTCTACTCATGAAGTGCATTCTGTAGATATTTGTACATATGGAAAAATAATTTCCCATGTCTATAACAAACTCCAGTGTGACAGAAAACTCAGACTACAGAAGGTAGAACCAGCCCTAGGATTATGGAAGTCTAACTACAGTTAGCTACTTGGCTTTTGGTTGAATAATAAGCAAAACAGCTTACAATTGTGTTTAGAAAGCAGCCTAAAGAAAGTTTTAGTCTTTCAAAACAATTTTGATGGAAACTGTTTTAATTATTCAAGAAATTAAATCAATAGAAATGAATTTTCTCCGCACTGGAGCTCATGCATTGTACAAAGTTATGTGACTGTGGTTTTGATAAATAATTACAGAATGCAGTATGTTACAATATCTCTGAAAACTACTTGGAATACAAGGCATTGGAGTACTTGGTAAGTGGACATATTCACTGCTCTTCATTTGAAATAGAAAAGCTATTTAGTGCTTTGTAAAACAGGTTAAATGAAGTTTGCTCTCTCTTGGAGATACAGCTATTTTTCCGTAGCTGCGTGCAGGTGGAATGTTTGAAAATTGCATGAGACGGGCAATTTTGGCACTTCAGCTTGGAGTACCAAATGTTAGCAAATCATCCCGAATGGATCTGAAGTTTAAGACTGCAATGTTATTCTGTATGACAATGGATGCGTTTCCATTTTTACCTATTTAAATATTCACAGTCACAAACGCACGGTAGTTGTGTAAAAAGGGTCTATTTAGGAGGAAAAGGCAGATACCATTTATGCAAGCTGTTAGTCAGAGTATATGTATACCATGAAATGTATAACATAGCTTTATGTAGAAGTGTTTGTAGCAGGAAGTGGATGTGGACAGGGGAGAGAGCCAAAAACAGAAACAGAGATGGGCATGTCTTCACCAGGGGTGCTGACCTCCTGCAGGTAATTATGTAGTAGAAAGCCACCTGCCATGAAGAAAGTGAAATAGTTCAGCGCTGTTTCTCAAACAGTCCACACTTTATTTACTCAGGAAAGTCAAAATCCAGTTCGGTCAGCATGAAACTTCTTGTCCAGGGGTTGCTTTTTTCCATCCTACATCTCTGGGGAAGACCTGAAACCCAGGAAGGAGTCACAGTTGCTGTGACACTACAGTGTATGCAACAGAGGTCTTATTTTAGGTGGAGGGTAGTGACTGTCATTATTTCCCTCTCAGTGGTATTTCTGCTCTTGATTTCCCCACACAACCAGCTCTGCTGCTCTGGGGAACTTCCTGGTGCACAGCTGAATGAAATAGCCAAGTATTGCCCCAGAGGTGTGCAAAGAGGGCAGGTCTCCCCAGCTTGGTGGCTCAGGCATGAAATACAAAGTGAATTAAGGATAAAGTGACAGGATGGGATGAAAGTTATTTAGCTAAGTGCTTTAATGGGGGACTTTTTTTTAATACAGGTTTCATTCTGCTACCAGTAAATGGCAGAGATGACAGCAGGAAGCACTTAACCATTCAAGAGTACCGCATCTCCAAATCAACTCCAAGCTACAGAGACCACCACAGCTATTCCACAATGACAGAATCAGCAACAGAAAGGGTATCACAACTTTGGGGTCAGAATCTAACTCTAAAAGTGTCAAGAAGTGCTTTTGGTGGAGGCATTACTTGCTACTTGGATTGCTAATAAAAGGTCTGGTAAAGATCATTCCCAGAAGCAAACATGGCTACCTGTGTGTAGGATATCATCAGGCTTGTCTAATTAGCTCAACAATTTTGTTGTTGGCCTATGTATGGAAAAACTTCATTTCCCTGCTAGAAAACTTCCTTCAGCACTGCTGCTCACAGACCTTCATTCTGACTGAAGCTGGCACGGCTCACAGTCCCGGCTGAGGTCACAGATGGCTCACTCTTCTGGTTAAAACGACCTTGTCTGAGCAAAGTCTCCAGAGTTTTCTCTGAAGGCCATACTTAATATTGAGAGCGTTAAACAAATTGTTTTGTGTGCGCTGTGGAAGAAAAGGCATTTGAGTCTGAATGCAAAGGCCAGCTCTGGATAAAACCAGGGTCTCTGCTCCTACAGAGTAACATTTGTGATAATCAGAGCTGAAAGGAAAGATTTAACCTCCAGGGTTGATGGAGACCAAAAAGATGAAAGGATTTTTTAGATGTGAAAAGACGGATCAAGAATTTTACTAAATCCTGGGTCGAAGGGAAGGCTGAAAATTGCCTTTGCTCTGAATCTGGGACATTTCAGCCTGAAGCAGGTGTGCCTTACGTCTCAAACATGTCATGTGTTTCCATTTCATTTCCTCTGTTTTCAATTCCCATTCTCTCAGACTTTATTTACTTGTTTCTTCCAACAATATGATCGCAAAAACAGCCCAAATGCAAAGCTTGCCTCTAAATGCCTGATTTAAATAATGCATCCATTAATTTTTGCACCAATAGTGGTACAACATAAAACAGTACATTATTTTTTAGAATCTAATTCTGCAAATATTAGACCATTTGACTAAAATATTCCTGATGTATAAATAAAGTTACGCTTGTGCATTAGTGTTTTCAGGCTCAAAGCTTCAATGCACTATTTTAAAATACAAATATTTTTCAAGGTGCAAAATGTAAATGCAACCATATTTAAGTCTTCGCTGAAGTGAAGCGTGAAAAAAAAATAGTGGCGAGGGCTTTTCTTCCTGCTGCTGGAAGATGGCTTTTATCAATTTAAAATGAATATCCTCAATTTGTATGTTGAATATCGTGTGTACAGTAGGTTGCTTCTCTGCAATTGAGTTGGCTGATTAAAATAGTTACACTAGGTTGGCACAGTAGTGTAGCTACATCATGGAAGTGCAGGATCAGCAGAAATCTGCCTGCTGGAGTATGGTGTTTGGTGGTTGGGAATTCCAGTTAATGCAGATGGCAGCCTTTTGACATCAGTTATGTTTTGTTTGAAAGTAAGACTCTTTTCCATGTTGCCCTTTAAGCTAAAAATCCTTTTCAGTGAACTGAAATATTTCATTTTAGCTTTGTCAAATTCTACGGAATGGGGTTTTCTATGGCCTAAACCCAAGAGAAATCATTTGGAAGCATAGTAAATAGTGCTTTGCTTTCTGTGTAAAATAGGAAGATTTTAATACTGCCAAATTTTTGTGATCTAGACAGGGCACTGCACAAGGGAGAGGTTGACCCTCTGGGGGGCAAAGAGGTTTTGCAGAGAGCTCTTGATAAATCAGAGTGCTGGGCAATCACCAGCTGCATGAGGTTTAACAAGAAGTGCCAGATTCTGCACCTGAGATGGGCTAGCCGTGCATGTAGGTACAGACTGGGAGACAAAAAGCCGGAGAGCAGCCCTGGAGAAATGAATGAGAGGGTTCTGGCCGACAGCAAGTTGAACACGAGCCAGCAGTGTGCCCAGCAGCCAGAGGGGCAACTGTACCCTGGGGTGCAGCTCTGCCACCAGGAGAGGGGAGGGGTTGTGCCACTCCAGCACTGCGTGCAGTTTGCCTGCTACAGTGTGGGAAGGGCATAGAGCTATTAGAGGGTGTCCAAAGGAGGGCTATAAAGACACTGAAGGGACTGGAGGGCAAACGTATTAGGAGCAGCTGAGGTCCTGCGGTTTGCTGAGCCCTGAGCAGAGGAGCTGAGGGGAGCCCTCATGGCGCCTGCAGCTCCTCACAGGGAGCGGAGGGGCAGCGCTGAGCTCTGCTCTGTGTGACAGCGACAGGCAACGGCATGGAGCTGCGTTCAGGGGAGGGCAGCTGGGGGTCAGGGAAAGGGTCTGCACCAGAGGGCGGTGGGCAGGGAACGGGCTGCACAGGGTCACAACTCCAAGCTGTCAGTTCAAGGAGCGTTTGGATAGCGCTCTCAGACACAGGGCCTGAATTCTGGGTGCTCCTGTGAGGAGCCAGGAATTGGACTCAGTGATCGTTGTGTGTCCCTTCCAGCCCAGGATATTAAGTGATTCTGTGGAAGCTGCACAAAGCTGCTTCCCACAGCACGACCCTCCGCAGTGTCCAGCGCGGCTCATCAGCCACTGCTGAAGGCACTGTGACAGACTGCTGTCCTCCCAGTGGGGCTCCAGCTCTCCTGGGGACAGCGTGCTCCTCCACTGGGCCCAAGCCACGCTCCCTGCCACATGCTGGCTATGGATCTCTGTGGGTGAGGGGGAGAAATGCCAGCATTCCATTGTGGGGGGCATCAAATGCTTTTAGCAAGCGATGACCACCCTTAATGATTTCCAAGAGAGGAAATGAACCTCCAATCAATTATGACACTTGATTAAGTTACTTAAATTGCTGAATCTCCAGCAAAATCAGCAGTGCCAACTCCCTGACACTGTGTGTGTGATTCGATGGCCCTTATAGTAATGCAGCTCTGCACACCTCCTGTTTTATGTACGTTCCCTCTGCTGTTGCTGAACTTCCATCTCATTACTGGGAGTGCAGGTTTCCACCTCGTCACTTCACAGCCTCGTTTGAGCAGCGCGCTGGCAATCACCCGGTGGTTTTTAGGAAGATTTTTTTTCCTTGAAATGCTAATGCAGTCCCTTTGAAAACAAACACATGGCTGTGATTGTAATATTGCTTGTGCTCATTTTTATTTCAAATGAAACAGAAAAGCAGCTTCAAAGCCCTCAAAGCAATGGGTGACTGTTGAAGAAAGCCACTGATAACATGGAAGGGCACTTTAATAGCAAGGCCTGATAGGAAATTATAGTGATCATTAATAGTATGTAAATCACTCATTTTTTAGTTATAAGAGAGTGTTTGGTAGCAGTTAAGTGGAATATTGAAAATAGTGCGCTATCCTGTCACAGCTCCAGTCCTGCCAGGCAGGCAGCAAGCTCTCCTCTTCCCAGCATCCATCTTTGCCCCCTCCAAAGAGGCAGTAAGAGAGAGGCCCACAGTTGTTCTCTGCTATACATTCCACACATCGAGAGTCTGTGGATGACTGCATCCCCTGACAGAGGTGTGCAGACAGATGGCAAACCAGGGAATGCAGGGTGCAAGGGGGATGTAACCAAGATGTAATCAAATACAGCTCCATTTGGGCCAAATCCCAGAGAGGGTAGGGGCTGTATCAAGGTTGAAGCTCTCCTGTGATCTGTACACCTGTCAAAAAACAGGTCTACAAATCTGAGCAGGGCTCTTTTGCTAGGATGAAACAAAAAATGAGATATCTTTCATGGGAAAACACAAATTTCAGATAGACATCATAAAATCATGGAATGAATCACAGAATGGCTTGGCTTAGATGGGAACTTAAAGATAATCCAATTTGAATCCCCCTGCCATGGGCAGGGTTGCCACACACCAGATCAGGCTGTCCAGGACCCATCCAACCTGACCCTGAATACCTCCAGGGATTGGACATCCACAGCTTCTCAGGACAATATGTGTTAGGTGATTGAAAACAATGAAAACTACACTGACAGAAATTCAATAATCTTTACCAGATAAAAAATAAACAACAAAGTCTGAAATAATGAATTCCTTAAAATAGCAGAGATATTCCATAATAAAAGCAGCATAGGGTTCCCCCAAAACAGGAATTTGCATTTATTCCCGTTCCCTTGGTAAGACAGACCCAGGAGCTGCTGAAAGTGATGAAGTGAGAGACCCAGCCACTCGTACCCATCACATGTGTGTCCCCCACTGGTGGGTGGCAGGTGGTGACATGGAAGGGACCTCCATCCACCCAGCTATTCCCTGCCCCTAAGTGAAGAGCCAGCCAGGAACATCCTCACAGCTTCCCACTCTCTTCCACTGCATAACTTGAAATGTTGTGCTCAAAGTGTGCATTCCTACAGAGATTTTTGGCTTCAATAACTAAATATTTTCTGAAATACAAGCATTTCTGTCCAGAGACATTCCAGCAGAGTCTATGGAGTGTGTAGGGCTCGGGATATGCAACAGCTTACTATCACTTTATACAGTTGATATTTTTCTCTTTCCGTATAGAGGAAGCACAGCACAGTGCCTGGAGCAAAGATGGTGTTCAAACACATGCAGAACCCTGGCATGGGGAGCCAGTGCAAGCCTTCATCTTGATGACCCACCCTGCTGAGGATCAACATATCCCTTACTTCTGAGGGAACATGTCTGCATTCTGCATTTCTCACCTCTTTTGCATTTCTGCATCTCCCTTGCTAAATCTACAAAAAAAAAAAATTAATTACGTGTTTCTTTCCTCGTATGTTTTTCCAAACACACAAATGTGATGTTTAACTTAGCCCATCCCCTTCCTAACTAACCATGTATTATGTATTTGTTTTCAAGATTTTCCAGCAGTAGGCTGAAGAGGCTCCACTCTCCTTTCATGAATGTCGGGCAGTTTTTCCAATCACTTGAAGTCTCAGTAAGAGCAATCAGAGATGGCGATTAACAGCGCTCACTACAGAGCTGATGCTGAAGTGCCACAGACCATCAGGGCTTGTCGCTCATCGGAGCTAGAAAAGTCACCAGCCTGCACCACAGAGGCATCCTCCATGGATGTCCATCCCTCCTTCCCTCTCTCTTCCTGCTTCCTGTTAGGTTCATGCTCTGCAATAAGCTTTAAAGTGCAGAAATTACTCTTGGACCAAAAAACAGCCCAGAAAAGGAGATTACCCCATTGCATGGTTAAGCAGTGGGTGGTTTTTTAATCATCAAGGACTAAAATTTTGCAAAAGCTGCATAGTGCATTAGTTGCAGAAGCATCCACTAAGGACCTCTGCAGTTCAAGGTGGGAAGACCTGCAGACACAAACATCTGGAAACCGATGAGAATTTTCCAAAGGAGTATCAAAATGTTTGTGTTCAGCCCCTACACATTCCCCATGTGTGGTAGTGGTGCAGCAGAAACTCACATTGCATAGCCCTGAAGGCCAGCAAAAATTTCTGTAGTGCTGAGCAAAAGGAGAACAGGAAAGCAGTGGTGGGAAAGGACTGAAATGCTCACACGTTTATCATACAGCCATGCTCCCATACTGCCATTCCTGCCTTGCACCTACACCTTCTTGCTCAGCCATCACAAAGCATCAAGAAGAAGCTTAATTGTGTTTACCAGGTCCGTGGGCACAGCCCAGTACTCGGGGGGAAATCTTTCAACAGTTCAATTCAGAATTGAAAAGTATAAAAAAGTATAAAAAGTATACAGCCTGAATTTGTCTCACTTGAGTTCCAATGCCCCATTTTCACTATGTCTTTACCGTGTGGTCAAAAGCCATCTCCATGTGACAATTTTCTTCTCCATAGAGGAACTTCAGAAGTGCAGTCAGAGCACCCCACAGCTGCCTCCTAGATGAGCCAGAGGGACTATGTTCCCTCTGCCTTCCAGATGTGCTGTCCATCAAGATAGGAAGAGAGCTTACTCCACATCAGCCTTTTCAATCCAGAGGCATCTTGGGACCCTGTGCATTTTATCTCCTGAATCTGAACCAGGGCATCCCTTGCTTCTTCCTAACCTCTTCTCTCAGGTGCCTCTCCCTTTTCCTCTGACTCTTCCTTGGTGCTGTTTTACCAGCAACCACCACAGCCCATTCCATCCTCCCCTGCAGGATCTTTGTGTGCTGTTTCCATCTCAGCCTCACTCAGCCTCAGGGCAGGGGGACACCTGTAATGTCATGTTTGTAAAAGTACCGTGCGTACCTGGTGTGACAGAAAGCTGCTGCTGAAGTGTCTATTTTCTCAACAAACAATGTAACTTGCAAGCCCCAAATATCTGTATAACATCAAAGTTGTTTTTAAAAAGAACAGCCATTTCTAAATATGTCATTGCAACCACAGAAAGGAGCCTATTAATAACTGCAAAATATATATTCTATTTAAGATGAGTCACACACTTTCTGCAGCTTCGTCGAGTTGCAATCAAACCTCTTCCAATTGGCTTTATTATTACTCCTTTAACCGTTGTGATACCTCCAGGGTTCAGCAGAAGACCCTCCATGCACTACAGGCAGCACCTGGCCAGGTAACAGACAGCCCCTGGTAAGGCAGCCTTCAGCTCAGCACTACCTAGAAATGATGTCCTCAGGAAGATGTGCAGTGCCAACATCATCTCACTGGTACTCCCAGCCTAGGAAATCCTTTCTTTTCTAATGGATACCGATGAGTAAAGGACAGAATACAGGGCACATTCTTACATTTCTCATCTCCTAATGAAGAGTATTACCTAGAGGCTGGGGGAAAGCCCAGCAGAAGCCAAGGCTGCTGTTAGACATCACCCTAAGCACCTTTAACCTTAAGGTGGATTATTTTCACTGTAATCTGCAACAGAGGAGCTCCAGGGTCTGGTGCTGTCTTAGTTTCCCAGTGTTCTGCTGGACTCCTTTCCATGGCAAACTGCCCAAAGAGCATGCCTGGGTCTCAGCTTGCAGGTTTGAGCACCAGCTTACTCATACCTACACAGAAGGCCAGTGCTGCAATGGAAGAATAAGTTTTGATATCTGGAAAAATTTCTTCTCAGAAAGGGCAGTGATGCATTGGAACAGGCTGCCTGGGAAGGTGGTGGAGTCACTGTCCTTGGTGGTGTTCAAGCACTGAGAGACATGGTTAGTGGGCATGGCGGTGATGGGCTGATGGTTGCACTAGATGATATTAGGGGTCCTTTCATAGAATCATAGAATGACCTGGGTTGAAAAGGATCATCGAGTTTCAACCCCCTGCTCTGTGCAGGGTCACCAACCAGCAGACCAGGCTGCCCAGAGCCACATCCAGCCTGGCCTTGAATGCCTCCAGGGATGGGGCATCCACAGCCTCCTTGGGCAACCTGTTCTAGTGCGTCACCTCCCTCTGTGTGAAAAACTTCCTCCTAATATCTGACCTAAACCTCCCCTGTCTCAGTTAAAACCATTCCCCCTTGCCCTATCACTATCCACCCTCATGAACAGCCATTCCCCCTCCTGTTTATACGCTCCTTTCAAGTACTGGAAGGCCACAATGAGGTCTCCTCAGAGCTTTCTCTTTTCCAGGCTAAAAGAGCACAGTTCCCTCAACCTTTCCTCACAGGAGCGGTGCTTCGGCCCTCGATTCCATAACAGACCCCACTGCTCTTCTCCAGCATTCCTCGTGTACCCTACAGCCCACCAGCCATCCCAGAAGCGCAGTGCTTCTGTCGTGCTGGTGCAGGACCAGCCTAAGGATGAAAGCTGGAGTGTCGCAGGGTTATTTCGCACCCTGGGTGAGTCACGGAGCAGCTGTGCCTCCATCAGGTGCAATGCAAACCCAGCCCGGTGCCTGCTCCTTTTCATTAAGAGCCTTGAGATCACTGCAGAAAAGATGAAAAGGGCTGGTCATTACCCATTACATGTGACCCATTCACTTGCTGATGTGCTGTTTTTCATCTCCTTGCTCTGCCTGTAGGCAAGCATCCCCCAATACCCTAATCTGCTTTTTTTATTCTCCACCATTTATTTTCCTGGGGGCCTTGTCAGTCGCGGCTCCGCCGCTTCCCCGTGCCTTGCAGCGCCGCGGTTCCAGGAGCACTAAAAGGTTCCAGCTCACGCTAACAAATTCCAGAAAGGCCGATCGTTTATTATGAAGCCGGCTTGGGGCAGGTTTGCGAGAAACACGATGAAATGAGAGCTGAGGAGATGGGAAGCGCGGCTGCGTCCCGGAGACGGGCAGAGGTGAGAGGAAGGGGAGGCGGGGAGCGCTTGGAAACCCATTAAATGAGGGCTTATCATCGGCGTTATGTAAATCACTTCAAATGCCTTCTTTTATTAAAAGTATTAAGCCGCATTACTGTCTTCATTCGGTCTCCCTAATTTGGTTGCTAATGCCTAAGACAACTGTTGAAATTAATTTGAAATTAATGTTCCTCTATAATTACTTAATGAATCTCACATTCACTGCCCTTAGCTCTCCGTTGACAAAGGATCTCACCCACCGCATGGAAGAGGTTGGAACACTGACTGCGATTTTTAAATGGTTGCTAAATTATAGTTTGCAAATACTGCACGTTTATATCACACACTTCATCTTGAAGGATCTCAGTGTGTTTGAAATGTTATGTAACATTCATTCTTCAGTAAAATTCCATCACAAAAACTTTCTGGGCATCAATCTTCTTACTTCCCTGCACGCCTTGGAATTAAACCAAATTTAGCTGCATTATTATGCAAACACAAATTCATACCTGCATTAGAAGATTATTATTAGGGCTGTAAAGTCAAACACTTAAAGATGGGAAATGCTGGAACTGGGATTCTGTGCAGTATGAATTCCTTCTTCCATGCACATGTATACTCACTGTCCTCAGTTTTATAGGCGTGTATTTCCCACTCACCCCCTCCCCCTGGGACTTGTTAGTCCTCAAGAAAGAAACGGGAGAAGTAAAAAAACAAAAATCGAGAAAAAACGAGCAGAGGAAGTGAGAGACTTGCGGAGTCCTTGCCTCATTCATTACCAAAGCTGCAGAGGTCGTAATGCCTGCTCCTCCTTTTCTGGGTGGCTGACTTGATACCCCATAAATCCCGGTCGGCAGAAATGCTGAATGTGCACAGCAGCAACTGCAGCTAAGGAAACGTTTGTGCATACAGGGCATTTACTCGCTACCAAACCCTGTGAAACATGAGGTCCTGGGGTCTCACACTGAGCTCTTAAAATTAGCCTATGCTTCAAAGAGGGGAAAATACTTCTCCGTCTCCCAGGGATGGTGAAAAATGCCTTAGAACGTGGTTGAAGCATACAGACCCAACACTGCTTGCCCGTTGTGTGCAGCACAGCTCGGACATGGCCATAACCAGGGCAGGACACACTGTGAGCCAGCAGCAGGCAGCAGCAATAGAAGATGCTCGTGTTGCTCTGAAACCTGGCAGGAGGAGGCAGTGGGAAAACAGCAAGGGCTTTTTGGAGACAAAAGAGCTGCATTTAAAGCTTTCCAGACAACCTGCATTCTGCCTTCTCGCCATTTGAAGTGCCTGCCTTAGTCCTAACTTTGCATTTCTTCTTAAGTGTGTGCAGTTCCTTGAGGATCAAGGTAAAGTCAGAGCCCAGCTCATTAGCAATCACGGACCTCGCAAGGCTTTACCCACGTTACCTGAACGGTGCTTTTCCTACGACATCCTCAGCATCTGGGCCAGAGCAATGCAACCTTCCCTGCTGCCAACACGTCCCAGAGCTGCGTGCAGCAGAGAGCTGTAGATAACATGCGCACCACGTATTCGGCACGGTTCAAACACTGGCAACGGAATTGTGTCCAAAAGTCACAGCTCAACAAAGGACAGGCTGGCATGGGCGTTAGGTCCCCAGGCACAGTGCTACACCCACTTCACTGTGACCTGTCTCCTCCCAGCAGCTGGGAACTGGATCCCTGCAGCAATCCTCACCCCCGCAGTAATCTACTCCCACCCCACCTCCACACATTGGCCTACTTGCTCAACTAGAAAGTCCAATCTCTCCTGCACACAGATCTTTAGCAAACCTCCCTCTCCCCACCGTATGCCCACCTGTGCCAGCATGCAATCATCCTCCCCAAATGTCTTCTCTCACTGTGTCCTCCCCCACAGCATTCCCATCTCCCACACTACATGCATTACAACAGGTAAATTGGGGTGAATTGCTACAATGACATCTTAGACAGCTTTCCCTCTACAACACCAGAGCATTCAAAGGTAAAAGAAAAAACAGGCAAAGAACTCTAGCTCCAGTTTCAAAAAAACAACTGGATTTGAATATGTTTAGAAAGAAAAGCAGACCATCTGAAGAGAAAGGTTCCAAAGTCTTGAACCCGTGTGACCATCCAATAAACTTGAAAGGGAAAAGAATTTAAAAAAAAAAGTGCCTGATTTTGCAGTACATTGCCATACCATTTTGTATGTGACTTGTTTATCTCTTCGTAATGAATTCTCTAATGCAGATAGCATTACACAACCACATCAGCAAACCCACCTTCAAAATAGATTGCTGGGGTTTACTTTTTAGCTGGGGATGGTGTTAGCAGGTTGTTATTGAAAGCCTAGACTTCCAATTCCACTTTTGTGAAGAAAGCAGAAAAGAGGCAACCGTGGCTCAGCAAAAACTAAGCAAGATTTCTTAAGGCAAAGATGCTTTTCTGTCTCAATGGCTTCCTCCTGCTGCTAGCAACTGATGGGATAGGGCTGCCTTAGCCAGGTTTCCAAATCCTATAATGGAAAGCAGCTGACCATACACAGAGATTGCTGCAGATATTCCCATAACTCATCTGTCATCTTCTTTTGGTCCACCTCATTACTCAACTCCCAGTATTAACACATCAATAGCACCAGCGATCCCAGAGTTGTACTCAAATGTACACTCGCAACCCCCCACCTCTAATTGAAGGATGCTTGCATTACTATTTGCTGCTCAATATACGGACTTCAGTTATCCAGCAACACATGAACACCAGCACTTTGTATTCAGCAGAACTGGTGTGCACTGGCCATGTATTTCAATCCCCACCAGTCACCTACTCGAGCTCCCTTTCTTTTCTGAAGCAGTACAGAATTAGTACCATCTGAAACATTCAGATCTGCAGACTCATTTCTGCTGTAATGGAAGGCCTCAGTCTCTATAGAGCTACCTTGAGAAAGCAGTAAGAACCCCAGCCTAACCCCACCATAAATACAGCACCACTTAAATTGAAGGGGTGGGGAGGAGGACAGTTGCCTTTGTCATCTTCCTAGCATTTTGCATTAACAAACGCAGTTATAACAGAAGATACTGCTATTTAGTTAACAGGGTTAAAAAAAAGCACTTAGTACCATTAGAACATGTCCATCATCCAGCACCTTTATTCTGAACGCCCACTTTAAAAAACAATCGTCTTCTCCCTTCTGCAAAGAATCGATGAAATAGCAAGCAGCTGATTTGCAGGTAAGCAGCTAAGTCCCAGGAGTGCACAGTTATATTTGTCTCCTGATAATAAAAAACATTTTTTTATTTGCAATCATGGCCTACGTTTCCAGGATTGCCTTATCTCCTCGTGTCTTTGTGTACGCCAGTTTTAACAGCTCCTTCGGGGAGGGTTCGTGGAATTGGTAATGGATTTTGTAATTTCCACCTTCTGTTTTCTAGTTCAGAGAGTAATCGAATCCAGTCACTACACCCGTATCTATCTGGCAACTATTTGTTGGCCCCCATGAAATGAGTTGGAAGTTTGATTTCCGTTCTCAGCAGGCATTTGTGTCATACAGATGAACTGCTCTAACCAGCAAATTGGAGGCAATTTCACCAGAGATTCCCAGGATTAAATAACCATGAGAACAGAACTTTCCTCACCTCCAGCAAGGACTCTTCTTTAACAGAGTTGAAAAATGACAAGACAAAATTGTCAATTTTGGACTTCTGCTATTGTAAGATGCACTCTAGAGTGGGTTTTATCTTCTGAGGCTATCAAACTGGTACCCACATTAAATTACTAAGAAAAAAACCAAGTCATTATGATCAAGCCCTAAAGCAAAATAAGTTTCATCACTTCCCCCAAATCTTTTCTATCTGTGCTGCATTTTAATTGGAATACAGGAGTGTTTTCTCTTTCATGTGTATTTTATTGATTTTACGCTCCACATCACTTATAACAGAAATGTTCCCCAGTTCTCACTCTGGTTGAGCATATTTGATTCCCCATCACTGGAGCTGGTGCAATGACATCAGCTACTGAATCTATGAGGATCTGTGAACTCTGTCACACAAGGCATCTAAGAGCCAAAAGACAAGTTACAGTTTAGCAGAGGCTGAACATATGACTCAGGCTAAGATTAAAAACTTTATTTTCCATACAAAACAATAATAAATTCAAGCAGATAATGAACTAAGCATCTTCTCATTTTCCACCGTTTCTCAGTATAGTCTGTCCAAAGTTCAGTGTTACCCCACTCCATATCAGCAAAAGCTATGAAGTTTCCATCTTGTATCCGTGTTTTTCTAATTCAGCTCTGTGTAAAAGAAAATAAAGATGTGCACATTAAAATGCAAATATTGTCATATTAGTTCAAAATGCAAATTGCACAACATACAATCATTTTAGAAACAGTGAACGTGACACGCTGCCTTCTCATTCACATCATCAACCTCTTCTTTACTTATGTAGTTCTTCACGTGAACGTCTCAGGATCACTAGAAGTATATCCCATATGAAAAATACAAATATTTGCTCTAACCACATTTACTTGTGCCCTGATCTGCTGTGGCTGGTTGAACTACATGGTGCAGAGCAGCACCAGTAAGCCAGCAGCAACCCATTAGAAAAAAACAAACACCACAGCATTGTCTCATACTGTGTATTCTCAACATTTCCTAAAACTCAATGAGCTCACCAATCTGAGTGATTTAAATGCATGTACTTAAAATATATATATGCATAATTTTAAAAATAAATTAATATCACGTTTAAATCTTGGTGCAATACAACAATTCCAAGGAAACATGATCACTTTGCTCACGTCACTTATTGCTGGGACACCAGGTCAGCAACTGCCAAAGGTTACTTCTCCTCATCCATCTCCAGATAGCTTCTTATCTACCTGCCTCCAACACATCAGCCAGAACTACACCCTGGATAGTCTTATATCCTAGTCCTAGCATGTATGTATCTATACACAACAGTCTAAATCTCAGGTTAGTTTACATAGCATTGGAATTCTAGAAGTGGAGGAGTGCACCACTTCCTTTCTGAAGACGAAATAAAAACATGCTGCAACAAAGCAACAATGCAAACTATCATTTTAGGGCCAGCGTGAGGACACCAACACTACAGGCTATAATTAAGACATATATTGAAGGCTTGTCGAGATCGACTATGTTTGCTAAGAATTACACCACCCTTGTATTTCTCTGTGTGTCAGCATTACATTTCCAATATTACAATTTAACTACCTTCCAAACTTGTAAGCAAAGACCATAACAAACTGGTTTTGTATCTGCCACACAAAGGGTCACTTTCTCCCTTTACCAAGGAGATCGTCCCAGGAACCGTTAATCAGGCAGTACTGCAGACATTTACTCTGCATGCAACATAATGAAGGACTAATTATGAAATGTGAATTTGTGTTCACTCTTGAAATAATTTAAATGACAATTACACAAGTAAATCATTAACTGAAATGACAAGTAACCTAGAGGATTATACAAGTGGATTAGAGGTTCCCAAATTATTATCACTTTTTTAAAGCACATCATAAATATTTACTCTGCTATTGCTGCTCATCACCCAGAAGAAAGGAACTTGAACAAATATGGAAAAGTTTTCCAGCAATCACCTGTCTGTTTGGTCAAAGCACACCAATGCTATTTTGAAGGTACAGATTTTAGCAATAACTTTGCTTACCGTACAGCACAGCACAGAGAATCTTGGCTCCTTTGCCATTAATCTCTGCAGTACAATTCAGACAACTCAGCAGATTTTCAAGTTTCTGATATTAATAACTGAACAGTGCAGTTTTAAACATTTATCCAGATTCTACAATACTAAGTTAAAAAATAAAATTACCTTAACTGATTGGAGAAATCATCTTCTACGTTGTCGTCATCCCAGTTGTCCTCCCAAACATGTGCATCTTCATCTTCATCTAAACCAGTCCAATCTAAAGACAGGAAGAGAAAGCTACATAGCAAATGTTGCACTGCTTTGGTACCACGTCTTAGTGACCTCTGGGTAAGGCAGACTTCAGATGATAAGGAATTTCTCACTTTTCTATTGAAGTTCAGATCATTCTCAAGTGTTCATGAGACCAAACAGCACAGTGAGATTTAAAAAAAAAAAAATCAAACTCCTGATTTCTGATCAAAACACAACTTGGTACCCAAAGCACTGCATACCTCGCATCACGGCGTGAAGGTACTCATAAGGGCTATTCTGCATACAAATGGACAAGCTGTAGCACCACAGTACGAAAACCCATCACTGAGTATTTGATTCCTAGTTCAACAAAAGGCACCCAATTCCAGGTTTGTATTTAATATTTTTTCCTTGTGATTAAAAAGATAAATGCATATTGAATGCTTTATCCAGAGCACACATACAGATGCTCAGTTGACTCACAGCAGACGTTGACAGTCTGTGGATGCCACAAACGTATCTGCGATGCAGCAGCAAAGGCAAAAGATGCACCTGCCACCAACAGTTGCTACCAACAACCTTCTACTTCTCCCTTAGTCATCTGCCTGAGTTCAGGGAAAGCTTTGAGGACAAAGGGCCAAAGTAACATTAAACATGGACAGACACATGAAAAACACCTTGTAGGATAAAAGATGAAGAACTAGTTCATTTCCCTTACAAAAAGGAAAGTTGGTTTTCTTCTCCTTTTAATGCTGACAGGCAATAAAATTAGCACTTGAGATTCACCCAGAAAGTAAATCTATTTGTAACCAATTAAAGACACAGATGCAGAAGGCATTACGATTAAACTTCTCAAATTATATAAAGGAAAAGAGATGGAGGAACATAGAAATTCTACTGGTCTTAAAGAAAGGAAAGGAAAGAAATGGGGCAGATGAGGAAAAACTGCAGTATGAGAGAATGCATTATTTGAATTTAGTTGTACCGTTCACTGGCTAAAGGGAGGGATTTTATTTGATTACAATCTACAGTAAGCTTTGCCAATTTGTGTGCAATTGACATTTTTTTCCAAAACAAAAACTTAACCATTGATGACTATTTGGATTGATACAAAAAGCAAAGCTCAGAACAGCCTTAACCACTATCAAAGTCAAGTTCTACCTACTAATGTAAAATAACTCAAAATGGTTTTCAAAAAACCACAGCAACTAGCATTCATCGCAACAAATTCAGCTTCAATTACAGATGCTTTTTACAAGTGTGGATAGTGATAGGACAAGGGGGAATGGTTTTAACTGAGACAGGGGAGGTTTAGGTCAGATATTAGGAGGAAGTTTTTCACACAGAGGGAGGTGACGCACTGGAACAGGTTGCCCCAGGAGGCTGTGGATGCCCCATCCCTGGAGGCATTCAAGGCCAGGCTGGATGTGGCTCTGGGCAGCCTGGTCTGGTGGTTGGCAAACATGCACAGAGCAGGGGGTTGGAACTGGATGATATTTGAGATCCTTTTCAACCCGGACCATTCTGTGATTCCATGAAAGGAACATTGGAAGAATGCTTCAAACAACACTAAGTACAGAAGAGGCAAAAAGGCCCACACTGCCTTCCAGAGCAGAAAGGAGAAAGGGAGGGAGGGGAGAGAAAAGCAGAAGTAATGCTGAAATTACACTCTCCCTGCTGTAGCTACAAGATTCTACAGTCTACAATTCTGCAGTCTGTGTGTTGACACCATAGCCCAGAATTACATACAGCTATTCCAGCTCTACTACATGCCTATAAGTAACAGTAAAAAACAATAAACATAGCACTATCTGGGACTGGAAATGCAAACAACATCTGAGAGCCTGCTACTACTATTAAGTACTGCTGCTACACACCAAAATCACAACATCCATTTTGATAAACTTGTCATTCCTTAAAAAATTATCTGGATATAATGCAACATCTCCCCATATTTTTCAATTGGGACAGGACAACAAAGTGCTCTTTAGAGTAGATAATAAAAACCAAAAATCCCACTATTTCACACATTACATTCAGAGCAGCACTGTACAAGATGCTTTTAGCGACCAACTCACATACACTTGAACGTATCATGCTGTATTTCTTAAGAACTGGACACTGAAACTTGCTTTGACACACTGTTTCAAGAAAAAGCCCACACTGAAATAAGATTCCCCAAATGCCACAGTTTCTGTCCTTAACACAAGTCTGCATTATCTAACTTGCTTTGGATTGAAGGGAAGGGCAATAATAAAATGTAGTTATTCTGCTGCATAGAAAAAGGTGTTTTAATTTGAAAGAGCAGTAACTTGGCATGAATTTGATCAAATATTTATTATACTCTTTCCCAGGTAACTTTAGATAATCTTCCAGGCAGTTCAAACCTTCTTTATAACCTCTCAACATTATTATCTCACTTGAAGATTTCATTGGGCCTCTTTAGCAAGGTACAGCAGCAGGAAGTCTGGCTGTGGCCACTCTTCAATAAAAGTCTGTTCCAGCCAGAAGTGTGAAGAGCATCTCCAGTTACTCAGCTTTAGGATCACAGCTAGATGCAAGTAGAATTAATTTTACCTTGCTCGTTTTGTACACACATGCACGTTGAGTCTAACAAGCAGTTAATTCAGTCTGATTTGCTGGTAGTACCTTTTCCTCCAGTTTCAAACACAGTTTTATAGTTTAAACTTTACTTGACTGTTCAAAGAACTTTTTCTCAGGGCAGTGAAAGGGAAATATGAAGGTAAGATCGTGAAAAAATTCTTTCTGTTGACAAGAAAAATTTCAAGGCACAAAATGTTGAGATGAATATCAAGATTCAAATCGTGAGCACTGAGCTGTGAACCTCACCACTGTGTGAGACAGATGAGCAACTCATGTAATGGCAGCTCAGTTTGCTGACCAATCCCAGGTTCACATGCATGAAGACTTCCTTCATCCTTACAGTCAATATTTATATTTAATGATAATAACTGTTTTTACCGTTTTAAGAAATATACGGAAAATAAAGCAAAGGGCTCATCTTCTCTGTTTATTTTAGGTCTAATCTCTGCTATGTGCAAACATAACGTTGGTACACGTACTGCAGTACTCTGCATCCCGATGGGCCATAAGGCCACTGAGAAATCACCTCTGAGGAACACTGGACAGAAAAACAACCCCAGACCTTCCAGCCATGCTGCATATCACTTATCGCCACTCGCAGCTCAAGAGACCTGCCAGAACCGGGGGCAGAGAACCAAACAGGGTCTTTTCCAAGTCCACAGCTGTGACAGGCCCTCGGGCTGCTTTGCAGAAGCAGAGATTCCGTAGCCCCCTCCCTCAATGCATTTTGCACCTACGAAAAACAAACCAACACACACCCGTGCCTGCAAGGACGATACTCAGAGCATCTACAGCGTGGGTTGCTCCCTTCCCACACGGGTTTCCACCTCGCAGCTCCCGCCGCCACCTATCCCCTCCCACCCGGACACGGCGGGGCCCCGGCGCTCCGCACCGCCCTCAGTGCTCCCGCACGATGACACAGCACCGCCGGGCTGCGCGTCCCCTCCTGCCTGACCTGGCGCTCTCCGAGCAGCGAAGACCCGGGGACGCCGGCCGCTGATGCAGCGGGCACGGCCGTGTCCCCGCGGGGCTCTCGGAGGCACTGCACGGTACGGCACAGCAAGGTACGGCATGGCACAGCCCCGCCCGCCGCAGGCCGCGCTCTCTCCCCGGCCCGGCCCAGCGCGGCCTGCTGGCAGGCGGCGCGGCCCGCAGGCGCCCGCCGTTCCGTTTCTCCCTCCCGCCTCTCTCGGCCCACTCGGCACCTTCAGCCGGAAACTCCTCGAACTCGTCGTCTTCCTCCAGGAGCCCCAGGTCCACCGGCTGCTTTTTTTCCGACATGCTCGGCCCCGCTGCCCGCCGACACTGACGGGATGGCGGCACGGCGCTGCGCGGCCCCCACTGCGCCTGCGCCTCAGCGCCGCCCGCCCGCCTCTCAGCACCGCCTCTCGGCACCTCCCGCGCCGCTCTCACAGCGCCTCCCTCACAGCGCCCCCCCACAGCGGCACCCGCGGGGCCACCCCCCGTCCTGCCTCGGGGGAGCGGCTCGGGGCTCCGCGGGTCGGGACCCTAAAACGGGACCCGAGGTGCTCGTTTCAGCCCCACTCCACGCTGAACGCGCGTCCTCGCTGTACTATTTCACTCTGTTTCTGTTTGGGCTGTGAGAATCGTGAAAACTCCAGTTTTGTTAATCAATGTATGGAATCTAGGCATTAATCTTGTTGTACGTTTAGCAAGCCATGCGGTTTGGACTATCAGATATCCTTCTCTATCCGCAGAGTAGTAGGCTGTCAGGTAACAAAGGCTTGTAGAGGTCTGCGACCTTTCAGCTGCTGCCCTCTAGACTTTCCCTTACCCGGAGTTGACTTTGCAGCATGCTCAGGAGCATAAAGATGCTCGACTGCACCTAGGTTATCTAAGAAAAAAGAATTGTCTTGGAAAGCACTATCGACAAACAGATTCAAATAGTTGTGGAGCAGGAAGCAGCTTGAATTTGTTCTGACAACTTTACCTACACGTCTGCTGTGGAGAAAAAAGATACTTATGCCTTCATAGTTATTTGTTCTACTTGTAAGATTGATTTAAAACAGTGGATTTAAAACAAACTAACAAAAAAAAAAAAAAAAAAAAAAGACCTTTAAATCTGTTGTTTTAAATCTAATACCACAGGCTTTGGAAACCTGGGGTTTGTATTGCCTTATTTGGCCTTTCTCCCAGATGGCTTCATACCTCATTGTAATCCCACTAAACATTTAGCTCTCTGCTGGTAATGTCCCCAGGGACACCGGTATCTGCCATATCATGTCTGTCTTCTTAACATATACCTGTCCTATGCTACCTGAAGGACCTGATCTGCACAGCATTCTCCAAATCAGACCTTACAAGAAATGATCGTAAGAGTTGGATGATGTGAGTGACATCCCATATTCTGAACCACGAGACTGTACAGAAGACAAGCAGGAAGCACTTATCCTTCTGCAGCCAGGTGTTAGGAAAAAAAAATAGTGATTTTATTGCCAGTCTTTTGCCTGTGATGTGGGGTCTTATGTCATATATTCTTAAGGTTTCTTACTGGTCACTTCCTATTCAGTCTATGGGCCTTGTGTATCCCATACCCTTCCATCCCTAGGAAGCAAATAAAGAATTTCCATGTCCTTATGCATCAAGAAAAACCATCTCTGAATTCCATGAAGTGATGCAGTTTTAAGAGTCAGGTGCAATTTTTTAAAATATGTATTTATATTTATAAAGCGCCTATCACCTGACTCAAGACTTTTGGTGGACCTAGCTCCACTGATGACTCTGAATTCTTTAGAGAAAAGGATGTAAGGATTCAACTGTCCAGAATAAATTTTCCACTGTGAAAGCATATTTGAAAGGTTGGAGGAGAGTGCCTAAGACACAAGTACAATTGGCATTTGATGGTTTCTAGATGGACCATCAAGAGTAAGAGTTGCCTTTCAGCATCTACCCCGTGCAATCAGAGTGGAAAAAGGCCACTGATATCTAATCAGGACACACTGCCACTGTGTTGGTTTTTTTTTCCTTCCCTTGTTGCAGCATCAGGACCACCTGTAGTCCTTGCAGTCACCAGGCTTGTATCCCATATGGACTGCAGACACAGAGCAAGGAATAGTTTTGATCAAGTTGGGAAGGCACTTCCTGCATTCCCAGAACAGAGTAAGAGAGCTGCTTTTCTGAAGCTTTAATCCCTGCACAGTAACTGGGTTGTACATTGAGTAGGACCAACAGCCTGACATTCCTGAGTGCTTCAGCAGGGAGGTCTACACTCTGTTCCATGGTAATTAAAAGAAAAACCTTTAACTTTCAGTGGTTCAGGATATGACCATCCCAATGAAAACCTTAACTTAAATATACCCTTAACTGGTAGCATGTTGGAATTGATTGAACAAGACAGTCCTGAGTAACTCATCAATCCTTCTATTTTTTTTTTTTTTTTCAAAACTGCACAGAAGCTATTTACTAACTATTATTTCTTTTATTTTTCTTTAATTTCCTTATATTCAACATGTTTTATGCATTAGCACTAGAAAAGCCTGTCTTTTTCTTGGCAAATGTTACTGCAAGTTGTCTAGCAGGGAGGTGAGATTATGTAGATTTATTTATTCAGAGTTTAATTTGCATACATGAAAAATGGAAGTAGAGCTTTTATTTTCTTCACAGTGAAACAAAAATGTGTGCAGTGCAATAGTTCAGACTTCTAAATTTTTTTCAGATGGACAAGTAATCATTTCAATGCTGGGGCCCATCTTCTTTGAATTGGATGTGCTAATGGCTGAGGGCATATTACGAGGAAAAGATTAAGAAGAGGAAATAGATCAGATTATTAATAAATTTGCTTATAAGCTGCCTTAGTTAAAAAATGTCCTGCTGAAAAGGAATTTCAGAGGCATATTAAGGACTTCAGACGCTCTGAGTAAACCATTGTCTTGGAGGTCTACATAGTCTCAGGCTATCAGACAGTACCTACTAAGAGAAACTTTATACTGCAAGAGAATGCTCATTGTGTGCATCTGATCCAGCTGGTCTCATGGGCATAATGTGGAATCCATGTGCATGGGCACTGCCTAAAGGACCAGCTGAGCCTCTGGATGCAAGAGGTGGACACCTCTCTGGGCCTTACAGTGCAGGCTGGTAGATATTCAGGAAAGCAGTCAGTTCCCCAAGACAATACAGAAGATCTTGCTACCAAATGCTTTTCATTCAAAATGCAAGAATTCACCATGCAATACAGAGTATCTATCCTGCATCACGAAGCGTATCCAGCAGCTCAAGCAATCATTAGTTCATCCTCCAGAACTCATGTTTTCCGTCTCAAGATAACACTGCAATTCATGCTATAACTTTTTGGAATAAATTGGGGAAGAAAAGCATATCCTACTTTCAGCAGATCTAGACATCAAGAATGGATTGCCTCACCTCTTTGTCTGACTCTGTGCAGATCTGGACTCATGGCGCTGTTCCTGAGATCAGTGCCTTTGGTTTGCCACTATTTATTTGTTCATGTCTGCAGTGGTTCTCCTTTTCTCTACAGCTGCTCCATCATTCACTAGCATCTCCTGGTAGCCCACCCTGCTCCCACAGCCCATCTCTTCTCACAGTTGACCCTCGCTGAGGTCAGTGTGTGATTAGGTGGCTGGAGATCATAAGGAATATTAATCACAAGGAGCACTTAGATGTTGCTTTACAGACTTCCTTATGTGAAATACACTGGCAAGCTATCAGGTTACCGGTGGCTGAAAAAGAAACAGCTTTCTCTTTACCCTTGACAGTCGAAAGAAAGTTTGATTTATTTTCTCATTTTCAGTTAGTCCAAAGGCAGCTGGACGGTATTGCTGCAAAGCTCTAGCTGTGTGTCATTGTAATAGGGGCAATGTGTTTGTTCACTTCTGCTCTCTTCCTCTGTCTAATTGCTCTATTGTCTTTCAGTTTTCTCTCCACATTTGGGCTGACAAAATGTCTCCTTGGGTTTAGCCCTCTAGCCAAAACTTAACGGGCTCCTAATCAAGGACTAATACCACCAGCAGGCTATTTCCTGTCTTTGTTTATCATTCCTGGTATCATCTTTCTTCTCCTCTCAGTTCATCATTTAAAATTTTCACTGTTATTTTCCTTCAAATCTTCCTCCATTCAGAGTGCAGGAAGCTTCCTATACACCACTCCCCTTTAATTTTCTTGCCACTTGATCTCTGGGCTCCCAACTATACGTCCTGGAAGAGAACCAGATGCATTCAGAACCAGATTTCAAACAGCTTTGTAACCCTTGAATACTTGTAGCTATGTCAGCAAGATATTTATTACTGAGCCTCAGTGCAAATTGTATTGATGCTTTGAACATAGGACTAATTACTAGGTACTGTTCACCATGACTTGCATTCCCTGCAGATATCAAGACAGTCAGGGTACAATTCAGTTGCCTAAACAAAAATTTCTAATGTCATTTGAGATGCTCTAAAACACAGGACTGCATGATGTGTAATCTGGGAGACCTTGACCCTTCCCCATGGCAGCTGGAGATGAAACAAAATACCCCAGGTTTTCCACAGTGGTACCAGTTGCTTGTGTTTAAGGAATTGAATTGCACTCTCACTGTATGATGGAATAACTGTTATTGGTGTTTAAGTGTCTTTTTCCTGTTATTACACAACTGCCTTTGTTTATCTTTGCCAAGACTGTCTTGAGAATACTGAACTCATATTGGCAATCTCAATCCAAACTAGATGCTGGATGGGTTAGTATGAATCATTAGGAATCAGGTGAACAGAGAAGGCCTTTTTTTTTCATATATAAATCATCCTTCTACTTTTACATATCTGCATAGTGGCAAAGGTATGGCCAAGATCTGCCTAGATGAATCTCGACCCAAATAAAATCGAATGTTGTAGCCAGGCAAGAATTGCCAAGTGTTATTTTTGATGTCGGATAGCTAAGCAGGGCTACTGCCTGTTAGCTGTACTGGCAAACAGAAAGACTTAACTGATACCTAGGTCAAATCAAGGGAAGGTATCAGTTCCTCATGATCTTACATAGCTTGCTTCCCCAGGAAGTCCCTCTGGACTTTCTGTTCAGAAAAGAGAGAAATGGGCACAAATGGGTGGAGATTCAGAGCACTTGGCTTAAATATCAGTCCTAAAACATAATTTGAAGGGATCTGTTTCATTTCTGACTATATTAGGAGCCAAGAATGATTTTCCCCATAATTATTTGTGGAAGGTCAAGCATGTGTAAATAATCTCTTACAAGTTCACGTTGTCCAACCCTTCCTCTCAGTCCCTTCAGTGAGGTAGTGGGCAGCACAGGCAGTTCGGGATAAGGCCTGGTGGTTTCTGCCTTCTGCCTCACTCCTTTTCCACTGCTTCTTACTCTATTGCTTTTCTGCCCCAGCATAGGTTGTCCACAGACTATAGTCCCTTAATTTATGTCCCAGCTATAGTTAGAAAAGCCACCCTTTCCAGATGTGCTTCTTCAGTCATGTTGCCAACAATGTCTACTTCTACATGTCTTCAACAATATCTTCTACACTTGCTTTCTCAGTTTCTCTTTCCCCTCACAGCTACTGTTCTTTCTTGATCACCATGGGCTCTCCAGACTGGTAGAAGCTTTGGCAGGCGTGGAAGTGCTCACACCAATGCTTAAGCTGGCTGCAAGCAGCACAGCGCAGTTCCCTGGTCTCCTTCTAGCATGAGGCACCCTGCTCCACCATGACGGCCACCTCTAGCTCTTGTTGCGGTGGTGAATGCTGCAAGGCCACTCTAGCAGGAAAAGAAGGTTGCAGAGCACATAATATGACCCAAAGCATTACTTTTTCAATGCAGAAGCCCATAGAGACCCAAAGCCCTTCTTCATACATTCTGCAAAGCTGAAGATATCTTCTTCCTCAAAGATCCTGTTCACTTGTCATGCGTTGTTCAATGCATCTAGGGGCTCTGATGAATCATCAAGTGGGTTTCCACCTAAATGAACTGCTGTCACTAGCAGAAGTGTCAGTTAATTTATCTTTAAAATGAGCATATTCCTGAGAACTTTCTGCTTTTCAGTGTGGCTTACCAAATAGACTAGATAAAGTATGCCAAATCAGAACCACAAGGAGCTATTGGATCAAGTCCTCTTCCTCCTCTCAGTCAGGCTTATTTAACCCTTCCACATGAGTTCAGACCACAGCAGTTTCTGGGCCACTGCTCATATGACTGTACAAAATCAATAGTCTTTTTTTTTTTTTTTTTTTTTTTTTTGTCTCTGCTGGATAGGAGATTACTCTGAATGGAATTTTAAAGAAAATGCTTAAAAACAGACTCTCTGTTCCTGACATGCTTTCTGATACACATAAGTCTTTTATTAACTTTAATTCCTCGACCCTTAGTGAATATGATAGCAACAATGATAGTTGGAATGCTTATAAAAACAGCATCAGAGTAAATGGTGAATATTAGTCAAATCAGTCTACAAAACTAATGGTTTTATGGGAATATATATAAAATCATTTTTCTGCATTGTATATTTGTCTATATTCATATATTTACACGTACAGTACTTATTAAACTGCAGCAAGTGAACTGTAAAATTAAGTGGGGTACTAATTATTAATCTAACATATGAGGTAAATTAAAAATAGATAGGTTCACCCACAGCAGTGTGTTATAGCAAAAAAATGTTGGTTTTAAGTGTGTTATTACTGAGGTTGGCTGAGAAAGAAAGTAAAAGACTTAACCTGATTGTCATGTGAACATGTAGTAGTGCTCTCTCAGTTTTACTGTTTCTAGCTGTGTCTTTTGTAATACACAATAGAGGAGCCTTTTCTCTGATTTGCTTTTAAGGCTTTAGCACAATCAAAAGCTGGAGGTATTGTGAAGAAAATCTGCAAATAGCATGAAAATGTCTTGTGGTGACATTCCTATT
Source organism: Tetrao urogallus (assembly GCF_951394365.1). Lineage (NCBI taxonomy): Eukaryota > Metazoa > Chordata > Aves > Galliformes > Phasianidae > Tetrao > Tetrao urogallus. Next base: position 27,531,773 of record NC_136820.1, on the reverse strand, counting down.
CAGGCTTTGGGCCTGATTTTGAAAGATCCTGAACACGCAGAGCTGGCGGTGCTAAGCACTTCTGCAGATCAGATTGTTGAGGTCTGAAAGATCGTTTTATAATTCATGCTCCTGCAAACCTATAAAGACAATTTTTTTCTCCAAACAGTAGCACAAGTTTTATTAAAACCATTCAGAACAGATCTGTGTGTTTTAAGGCCATGGTTTTGTGCTGGCAGCTGTAATACAGATCTTCAGGAAGCCGCTCCAAAAGTAATGCCTCCTATTTCATTATGCTGGCCTGCAGTCTCAGAAGCGGATGCCAGTGGGTATGGTAGTAGAGGTTGAACCTTCCCACCAATATCCCATTACATCTTGTTGCTATGCAGCAGACGGCAGCGGAGGGGCAGGCTGACAGAATGGTATCTAACCTGAAGTGTGTATGAAGCAGAAGTGTGTTACTGAATTCCTCCATGTGGAAAAAATGGAACATATTGATATTCGTCAACATTTGCTGAACATTTATGGAGACTAAACGGTGGATGTGAGCAGTAGATGCTGACTGATGCATTTCAGCAGTGGTGACAGCTGCAATGGATCATCTCTGCTGGTGCAGATTTTTATGATTGCAGCCTGCAGGCCCTAGTTCACTCTGGCAAAAAAAAAAAAGCATAAATAATGGTGGTTATTATGCTGAGCAATAGTGTTTTGTAGCTGAGAATTTGCCCTATCAAATAATGTTATTGTGTTCTTTGTATCAGTTGTACTATCCATGAAAATAAATTGGAGGCATTACTTTTGGAGCAACCTTTGTACTTAAATTTAAGAGAATGTTAATTATTTAAAAACAATGTCTTTGCAATACTGGAAATTGCAGATCCTTCCCATTGCGTTATTCTGCCTTACTATTGCACAATCTTCACAGAAGTCCTTGCACATTAATGGGGAAAAAAAAAGATTATAGGCCCTATATAATGTCAGCTCTTCAAAAAACTGATTCTATTCTTTGTCCTTCATTGTTTGGTCATTTGTAGAGAAAAGTCCATATCTGCCATCGTGCCTCTCCTCAGAAGTGGTTTGAGGTGGCTGCAGTCTGAAGTATAACTGTAACAAAACAGAAAAGTTTGAAATTGTATGTTCAGTGTTTATGCAGGCTACATGTAAGCCACAAGGCAAAATAAATTTAAACAAAACTCTGTAGATCTGAGAGATGCAACTGAAGCAATGGCTCCTCAACTGCCCCAGAAATGACTAAATTTAGAATTTGATGTCCTGACCAGTTATGACACCCATGATTCATTGGCACAGTGTGGATGAATACATCCAAAAACAGTTTCTGATTTGTTTGAGTTCAAACCCAAAGCTAAGAGAGTTGCAAAAAATGACAGGCCCATCTTCTCTCCATTTTTGTTTGTTGTCAGAAATGCCCCTACAATGTAGTCATTTTTCTTCAGCATATAATATGCAGATTTGACTGACAGGTGTATGACCTCCTTTGTTTTAAAAAGAAAATCCAAGCTATTTGAAGAGCACTTAAGAGCAAACAAAAATTATGAATACAAATTTTCTAAAGCAATATGATTGGTAATCTTCAAAATAAAATTTAATCACTTTTTTTTTAATATTCTCACAGGTAGGTGTTTATATTATATACATATATATTATGCTGATGGTCCTATGCAGATTTGTGTGAACTCATTTAAAAAGCACATTTGAATCACTCATTGCATAGAAATCTTGAACTGTACGTTATAAATAATGGTTTTCAAATGATAGTTTTAATTTTCTTTTATGGCTGTTGCAAATTTATATTAAAGCATTCCTGAATTGGACAATTTTTCAGTAGAGTTTACTTAATGTTAATCTATTCATTTGGGGGTAAACGAAGAGTTTAATGGTGAAGAGGTGTAACTAGAATATACTCTCAAGTGGGTGTTAGGTTTATCAATCAGTGAAAATTGTGCACTTGAGTGTAAGAGCACATGTCTATCCATATGCTTCTTGCTAGCTCAGTTAATTGAAACCCTTTTTCCACCCTATTATCAATACTTGAAAAATAGCTCCAACCACATCTATTAACCAGTGTCTTAATAGATGCTTTATCAGCTCCATATAAATTGCATGTATTTTGCTAGAAAGCAATTTAACTAATACAGGAGCCAGTTCTATGGTTCACTGGAGATGTTCGGTCACTTCATGATGAGGCACATCTGACTGGATAGATGGAGATGGATGGAGCTGTGGGCCTGGTCTTCAATCCACTGAAGCACAATACAAGGCTGGAGGTCCAGTCTGAGTGACATTCTCAGTCGTGATTGATTTTAACAAAGGTAAATTATGCTCATGAGGAAAATGAGCTAGAAGTTGACACTTGTACTGGGAAATCTGAATCAGAATAGAAATATGTATTTTTAAATTTCCCATAAAATAGAATGTAAAAAATCAAATCTAGTTAAACTCAAGAGAGCAGAATTATGCATCGATACTGAGATGTCACAGACATCTCTGAAATTAAAAGTTCTTCCTTCTAAAGCAAGTCCTCTAAGGCTTGCATTGATATTAACTCATTTCCTCTCTCCTCTGAATTGAATGAAAAATAAAATAAATAAACTGGAAAATCAAAATAACTTGAATGAAAAATAAATACATATTTTTCTGAGCATATTTTCTGAGCTGAGCTGAATACATCCTGAGATCTTGACAGTTCAGTTCTGTTTTACTATGCCTTAAATAAGACACAAATACTTCCATCTCCTAAGCCGGACATATGAAGCATGTTTCTGAGCATATTCAAGCCTAATTGTGCTTACAGGAAATCCTTCCACTCTCCAATCCTCCATCTTCCTGCTGCTTCCTTGCACTTCACAGACTCCTTCTAGTTCTCTTTCCTATCAATTTTCATGCTTACTTTGGCTTTCTTGTACAATTGTTGACCTTATGAATCAAAGTAGAAGGAAAATGTAAAGAAGAGAAAGAGAGACGAAGCACTCAGTAGTTTCTAACCTAGTACCACTTAAAACACTATATAGGCACTTCTAATCAGTTAAGGCATTTTGGACACTTGAATCCATGGAGTTCCACCTCTGCTCAGAAATTTCCCACATAGAACAAACAGAGCTTTCGTTTCCGTACCCAACTTGGTTAATCAATCCCATCAGATGTGAAGATAAAATATAAAGAGTAGTTATGCAGGGTAATGCTTCTTCGTCTTAGAAGTGGCCCAATGACATGTTTGACTCTATACAGCACCTGTATCTTCTATTAACTTCATTGTTATCTTTCTAAGGTGATCTGCTTCCAAAGGTGACTTGTTAATTGTCACTCTTTTAAGGAGAAGAATGGGAGCAACCCTCAGCAGAGAAAAGGTGTTACTAGTTTGTTGTCTGCATACTCCTGGAAACATCGCCTTCCTGCCCCCCTCTCCCTACCCCCATTAGGCTTAATCTGGGGGATATTCTCTCTCAGTGATATTCTGACACACAATTCTTTGGAGCAGTTTGCTGTCATCATGCAAAGCAGAGCTTTGCAGTGTTGAAGGATGTCTGCTAGGCAGTATACACATGTTTTTTCTTGCTATTTTTTCTCTTGTAGACTTGTCTCTGTGATCTTCAGAAGTGATCAGTGGGCAAGCCAATGGATCTGTAACAATTAACTCCATAATGACCTATGCCTCATTGAATGAAGAGGTAATATATTGAAAGAATGTGCTTCACAGGTGAATAATTAGCTTTAAGTCACGAAGTACAGATTTATGGACTATATGCTACATAGGAAAGCAGAGCTGAAACCAGCACTACATTTATCAGGGCACATACAGTTTAGTGCTTATGGAACAAATATCTCTAGACAGGAAGTAAAATTCCCCAACAGAGCCATCAGATCCTAGCTATGGATTTGCAAATTGTCCAAAGCCAGTTTATGGCTCAGTGAAATTGTAACAAACCTATTTTGTTATGGGAGATTAAGGTGTGAAGTTTCAAAAAGAGGCACAAGAAAGACGGGCACTTTACCATATTTGCAAACATACTGTTTTATTGTCAAGACTTAAAATACATACTACATTGGGCAGACAGGGCAAAACCATAGCTGAAAGCTAACATAATCCTGTTATGCAACGAAGAACTTCCTTTTACAGTGCAGTATTTCTTCACTGAAAGCAGATCATTGCTATAAAGAGCAGCTATTTATCAATTTTCAAAGGTCTTGGCCCATCAAAGCTGGTGTTAGATTTGGAATTTCACTTTTGTTGCCAAGGTGACAAACACTTATAAATATACCACATCTTCTAATGTGCTTTTAACTTAGTATTTTTATGGCTTTTAAATCAGATACCATTAGCAAATATATTAGGTAATTTAGCTGAAAGACCATTTTCCACTAACACTTTTTGTTACATTTCCCCAGATACTTCAATAAATGTCTGTTGTGACATTGCAGTCCTGCCAGGCTTCTAGCATGTAAGGATACATATGGTACATCTAGTAAAAATTAACGTGTTACCTTAGGATTTTCCATTTTTCTGTGTGTGTGTGTGTTGATAATTACAAAGTGTATAAAAAAAGACAAATAGTAAGAGTTAGATCCTATAGGTCATTGACTTCAGCAGGGTCTGTGTAGATAATGGCTCCAGGACTGGCCTTTCTGTGTGCTGTTGCGCTTGGCTCCCAGGCCTTCTCTTTATAGCCTGGCAACGAAGCTGAAAGCACGAGGGAGAGCATAACAGCTCCACAGCAGTGCCTTTCCTCTGCACCACAGAGCTAGCCAACAAACATGGAGAAGTGTCTTCCTGTTTCATTGGCCTGAAGGCTAGTGGAAACCTTTGCAGTCAGCTGGTGTGATATCCTCCAGGACATCCCAGGTGCTCCATCCTGCCCGGGAGCTCCATCCTGCGCCAAGGATGAGATGAGAGGCCTGTGGTGTGGGCAGGCAGGATGGAGGGCTGGACTGAGAGATGGTGCTGACAGAAAGCAGCAATCATTCCCAGATTCAATTTGGGAAAAAAAAAAAAGACAAAGCTTGCCAACACTGAGGATTAAGCACAATTCATAAGCCAATTAATAAGCTTCCTACAATAGCAGCACGTTAGCTTGGGTGGAAAGATCTGATGGAGAAACATCCAGGAAATGTCTTTCAAGCCTGCATATTAAATTTAATCTGTCACCCCGTCCTTTAAGACTCTGCATTCATTTGCAGTGGTGAAAAAAAAAATGTTGATCTGAAAGAAAAAGAACAAAAAATACCCCACTAGACTTGTACAAGATTTTGTTGGTAGAGTCTCGAGGAGAAATCCGTAGTGTGCTGATCACAAAGAGCCACCCTGCATGGCACAAGCCAGGTCTTTACATCGGCCACTCTCACCCCCAGACTGGCCCTGTCCCCTCAGCCCCTTCATTCAGCACAGCTATCTGTCATGAAGAATTTAAGTTTCATATTTTCATCTGTCATCTGCGAAAAGGCCTGTCAGCTGAAGCTTACACTACAGTTTGCCAAAAGGCCCATGGTCTATGATGACAATACGCTCTTACATTTGTGCTTCCAGGCTCCAGATAATCCCTCACTTTCCTCCTAGACATCCAGTTATGATAAGGCTTAAATTGCATATTTTGGGGGGTTTTAAATCTAGATTTTGCTGATAAATGCTATCAGCAGGAATGAAATGAAATACAGCAAGGTTTAGCTCTTATTACCGACGTAAAGCTTACTGTGGCCATTTTGTGAGGGCTATAGAGACGGTATTCATATTAAACACGTTAATGTCTATACTTACAGGAACTAAACGTAGGAATGCTAATATCAGCTTTTATCTACTTTGTCTGTTTGCCACTCCTGAAAACTCACTAGGAAGAAAGCTACCCATCCTTCAAACATGACATTTTCCACTTTGTGTCTTTAATTTGATTTGGAAAGGAAAATAGGAAAAACAGCTCATTATAAATCTGTGCACGATTGTTTTAGTGCTCTGAGATGCCACAAAAGGAAGAAAATGCCTCAATCCTCAAAGTACACCTTCAAAAGCCAACACTTTTCCTGTAAAACAGTTTAAAAAATTACCACGGTAGAAAGACCATAGACAGAAATGGATCACTAGCCCATCTTGGTTGCATATGTGTGTCTGTATGAGGGTAAGAAAGGATACATGAAGTTAATCCTCATGCCTGTAACTTTAGGGCTGGACAGCTTTGATGCTGACAACTAAGTAAGAACACAGTGAAAAGTAAAATTGCTTCAAAAAGTCAATCTTGTCTGAGGATTCTCGGGTGGACACAGCACAGTAACCCAGGTTAAGCTTTAGCTGTCTTGTCTCTTAGAAATCAATTGTCTGACCATAATGCAACCACAAAGAAATCACATCTTTAACTCATTAAAGGCTTTTAAATTGTCTAATCAATTACGATTCGATTACATTTTTCTGAAGTCAATATTACATTATGTCCCAATGCCAAAACTACATTTTTTTTCCTTTGGTGAAACATCTATTTTCTCAGCAATTTTATAAGGATCTAATATAATATACTAGTACCAGAAGCATTTCTGTTTCATTCTCTTGTTGCCCTGTATTGTCACTTGGAATTCAACTTCAGAACTGTGGTTTCAACCCGTGATCCGAGGCAAGGAAAGGAGAGAGACTACCGCAGGTAATACTACAAGAAGCACTAAAAAAACCAACTTTCTGATTAGCAGCTTTCAGTCTGCTTTGTAGGGTTCACTCTTCCCCTGGAAAGTGTTTTCAGGTTTTCAGATTAAAAAAAGAAAAAAGATAGGGAATTATTTTCTTGGAATACTTTTTCCATAGCACTCAAAGTGGGGAGTTACTTACCCTCAGCAGAGATGTGTTCAAAAAATGAAGGCAGCTGCAAGGCAGTCTGCAGTCTCTCTCTGTATACACTTCTGCATATGCTTCATGCACTATTCCTGTGGCTGGGACAACTTGGGTAAGCAGAGCTGGGGTATCTCGTGGCCTCCAAATCAAGAACCAGTAGTCATGACACTACTGAAAAAGCTCGAAATAAATAATGGGCATGAATCTTGGTGTTGGGATTCAGCTGTGGCAAATAATTCTTCTTCCAACAGGACTGAATTCCTACCTATAAAGCATCTGGATTTTTTTTGCCCCTGGTACTTAGATGTGTCCCACTGGTAGAGGGCAACCAAGAGAAGTGAAGCTGGAAGAGAGCACACTATCACTGTTTGCATTTTTGCTTTTACTCATTCACATAACTTCTTATTTGAATAGGGTTCTGTAAATAGATAACAATAACTGACAAAAAGACTGAGTTAGTAATAGTATTAACGTCAGCGATAATTATCAGACATCCAATAAATCTATTTTTCAGTAATGATAGTGAAATATTGTCAAGATAGCAGCAACAGCACATTGTTCAACACCTGGTTAAAAGCAGCAAGTACATCCTGCTTCAGCATGTTCCCACACAGCAACTTCTGGAAAAGGGTAGGAATTACGATGAACAAAGATCACCCTGAAAGGCATGGGAAAGAGAAACAGTAAAAGCTGGTGTAGCGTATAAATTGGCTCTTGGTGCATGTTGTGGTTGGATATGTCTGTGAAGATAATCGGTACTAAAGGATCATGACGTGTCATAACAGAAGGACATTTGCTATATTTTTGTTCAAAGGATCAAAATATCCAAGGGACAAATGTTCTGTGTTCTTGTATGTTTCACTTAGAGTATTCTGTTGACCATTTAACTTTTTTTTTTTTTAATAGGATGAAAAGATTATAATGCATTTTCTTTCTGAGGAGCTGATGATTTGATTCCCAAACAAAAGACTTCTAGTGTTTGAGTTGCACTGTCTCAGGTTAAAAATTAAAAAAATAGCTTTAATTCACTGCAAAGCCAGATTCTGCTCCTGAATTCCTGGGAAGTTCCCACCCGAACTAACTGCCTTCTGTTTCCCTGCCTCCTGGTTCTTTTGTCTCTGTACTTACTCATTAGGAGCAGGCTCTCTGCCTCATTTAAACAACAAACGAAGGAGGCACACATCAACATTTGTTTCTGTGTTTCATTTTACCTAGGGTTTGGGAACAGCTTCAGTTAAATCCAGGTTACCCTTCTCCACAGGCATGTACAAATTGGTATGTGGGTGTCCAGTGTAGTTGCAGATGAAGAAAGGATGGAAAATTGCCGTGATATAACATGTTCTCTTTGAAAGTTAGAAACACTGGCCTTTCTTATTAGTTTTGGTTAGGCAGTTCCCTCCTCCACATGCTGGCTTTTAAGACTTTTCATTCCTGGATGCTGAACAACTCATTTTAATTGCTTTAATTTTCTTGAGAAACTAAACTTCTGCATGGACCCCAAGCACATAGTCTGGGGTAATAAACTTCTGCAGGCAGCAGGATGCTTAACTGTCAGGCACGGCAAATACTCACCTCCCAAGCATTTTTCAAAGATCCTAGCCAACCCTTTCTTCCTTTTTTTGTGTTATACCTACTCTAATTACCCCACCATCTCATCGAAAGGATTGTTTGACTATAAGCTCCGTTCTTCTAGTTTAAGCAGCAGTGTTTGACTCCAGCACAGGCAGACGCCATAAAAAATCATTTCTGTCAGATGCAGAGATGTGGTGACGAGAGATCTCCTTAGCAGCTGGCACCAGCGTGGGAGCCGCTGGATGAAAGGCCCTGCCGCCCTCCTGCAGCCAGTGGCCGTGGTTCTGTCCTCTCCGTGGGAAGCTCCTCTGCAGGGCTTCTTGAGGGAGCAGGTCGGGCTCTGCAGTTTTGTTTAGTCAGCCCGGGACAAACACCAGTGTACTTCGTCCTGCCCTGATGACAGCTCAGCCTGCTTCCGCTGAAGTCACTGGTGGAATTTCAACTTCTTTTTCAAGCAAGATGCATGTTTAGCTCTTTGAATATTTTACTTACATGCCAAAGACATTCCCTAGAAACTTCAAGCTCCTTTTTGATCTTCGTATTTCGCTAGGGAGTAAGAAAGCCAGAGGGTAAGCATTTAAGTCAGGATTACATTAGTTTGTCTTCATGCTGAGTGCTAAAGTCATCATGATCAACTCTGGGGAGTCATCGCCCTTCTGACCATCAGAGTTCACACTGTTTTTTCTCTCTCATCACAGTTACAGACTTCCCTTTTTCCCCTACCATCAGGATAGCACATACCTCTGAAAGCAGCCAGATGCCAGGTGAGGCACAGAGGCTGTCTGTGGGACCTGCACAGGAAGCAGTGCAAAAGCATTTGCTGGCCACAGTTTACCTGCTGCTTGCCCTTGTGCTCTGTGCAGCAGTCGTGTGTCCTCTGGCAGGCCAGGCTCCAGAAAAACAGTAAGAAAAAAGGACATTACTGCTTCCTTTTTGAGTTATGGTATGATAAAATCAACAGCCTAGAGATACTTGTCCCTCTCAGTGAAATAAATAAATGGAACTAAGAACAAATAACTCTCCATCACAACTTTTGGTCTTCGATAGATCTTGGGTATTAAACAGAATAGAAAGGTAAACTGGGTATTCTCTTCAGTAGCCTGCAGCTGATGGAGCATAATGTGGATTGAAAGTAAATGAGTGCTGTGGAGCCAGGAGGTTTCTGTTCACTATACGGTGCATCCACAGTCTTCTACTTCAAATTACTCACTCTGTGAGGTATACAGAGGTGGGGAAAGCTACAGGCTCCAGCTGACACAAAGTGAAGAAATGGGCTCATTTTTCCCCTAGACTGTTTATTATGTTTCTCTTGCTTTGTTCTTTGAGTCAGTATTTCTTAACAGTTTTTAAACTATACATCTTTGTAAAAGTCAAATCTTCCCACAATGCTATTAATTTCAATTCAAGGGGATTGAAAGAGCAAGGGCACAATTAATTACACAGCATGAAATAGTTAGATTTAACAGGAGTCTACACAGCTTTATTTTTCAAATGTTTCTTAACATGAGAACTAAGTGAAAGTGTAAAGCACAAGACACTGGATTTTTTAAATGTCAAAGTAATTTTGGCCTGTCTCCGGCCTTTCCATTTGCCACATTAAGGCAGCTCTGTTGTTCTGTAAGCTTCACAGTTTCAGTGAAAATACAACACTGCATTTGCCAGGGCCAGCTTTAGGGTTACCCAGAGTAGGCTGCTGCCTACTATCAGGGAGCTAAATGAGGGAAAAGAAAAAAAGGGGAAAAAAGAAGAAAATAAAAAGAAAATTCACAAATACAAAAATACAAAACATTATTTTTTGCCAGTGGCATTTCCTTTTCAAACTGGCAAGGAACGGTAATATAATTCTTCTTGTATTTTATCACAGATCAAAAAAATCGGTGGAAAAGTCTCCTCCGTAAAATGGGTGAAGGCCGGCTAGGATTTCTGTGGCCTTTGTCAGAAGGCTCAGAGCAGATCTGCCAACCCAGCAGAGGGCAACCCACAGAAATGCATTCTGTTCCAGGAAGGGTTTGCCTCCACACAAGCAATCAAAAAATGTGCCTTTGGAATAACTTAAGAGGGTTTTGCTCAAAATAAGCCGCCTTGCAGTTGGGTGTTGGGGTTTTTTTGTTGTTGTTGTTCTTGCTTTTAAACACAGCCTAGTGTTATAGTTTGCATCACCTGCAAAATGGACTATTCTGACTGGTTTTAACTGATTTCTTTTATGTTTGCAGTTAGCATAACAGAGAGAAGCACTGGCATTTTATGTTTCCTGGCCGTCTTGCAAGCTGGAGTCTTTTAAATGGAAACCAAGAGTGTGATCACTGTGGTTCACAGGGAAAGAATGACTTTTGGGAGAAACTGCTCAAGTCTCTTAGGTCTGGATCAACCAAGCAAATCAAGGTAAAACCCAGAGGGGCAAATATTCTGCACAGATCGGCTTGGGAAGCATCCTTTTATAGAAACAAATGTGGAAGTAAAACATGGTGCTTTAAAAGTGCATTAAGTATACTTTATTCCCCAGCTCAGTTAATTCAAGCAATAAACTCACTGCTTTCACACGTGCTAAAGCTTCTTACAAATCTCATGACAGAGTTCCCCACCAAACCTCGGGGGAAGCTTTTATAACGATAACTCCCTTCCCCCACCTCCAGGCTGACCTGGAAACACTTTGAGAATTGTGCTTAGCAAAGCCCTGTCCTAAGACTTTTTTATTATTATCGTTAGTACCTGTGTTTTTCTCTGAACTGTGTATATAAAAGAGAGGGGATTTCCCCTTGCACCAATTAAAACTCACATCTCACCTCCCCTTTCTTTCCCCTCAACAAGAAGTTAACCCCTGCTGAGCTTCTTCCCCCAAGGCATCTATAAAGCCTCACAGGTGAGCTTGTTGCAGCATAATGAGAATGAATCAGTGCTGATCTTCCAACAGATAAACACAGATAAACTAGCCACCTGGCTCTGGTCTTATGAGGCAAGAAAATGTCTATGGTGTGAGTTAGTTGGATTTTCTCCCTTTTGTAATAGTCCTTCTTTTGTATTTTTCTTTCTTTAGTAAGCCCTCTAGAGAGAAAGGTGCTTTGAAACATCTTCAGGCTGTTTCAAGCTCGGATGTTTCTTACCCAAAATCTACGTTCTGCCACTTTTTGTTGGAGGAAATTACATTGTTTTGTGTATGGTAGGTCTACTAAAGTCAGTTGCATAAGAACTATTCCTACCCAGAGTCCTTGAAATACAGACAAGTTCATCACACCTGGATAGAAGTAATATGGAAATGTTTTCATTTAAGTACAGGTTTAATTATAGTTAAAGCTAGTTGTTGTACCTTGGGGAAAATAGAAAGATCTATGTGGTTGCGTAGGTAAATTTGTCTCATCTCCCTGTGGTTTTGACCATAAGAATATAGAGTCAGAAGTTGTAAGTAGTTCACTAAAATATTTTCTGTCCTAGACGTGCATTAATCATGTAATTGTTTGCTTAATGAAGCTCTTTAAGAATAACTGGAAGAAATGAAATGCATTAAGGAGTCTAACAGGAGAATGAGCCATTGTGCCAAATTATGGAGAATTTCAGTGATTGTTCTGAAGTAGAAAGTGAAGTGGGAGGATGAGAAGAGAATTCTCCAGTTCAATTTCTACCTCTTCACCCTTTTCATGATATAAATAAGTGTTTCACAGGACTGCCTTCAATTTATTGTCTGGTTCTGGCAGACAGTTACTGTTCTGTCTCCTGCAAATTTCACTTTTCCCTATTACCTCATACACTTTGGGGAGAACGTCACCAAATAACTTTGGTCCTGTCTTCTTTAGTACTTCTTGAAATTATTTCCTCTTTCCTGGGCAGATACGTGTTTAAGACATCACGACTATAGACAAGACTGAGGTTTCCTGTTGGCAAGACAGTGAATTTTTTGAAACAGAGTTTCTCCATAGGCAGGGCTGTCAGATCCCGTGCCTATCCCATACAGTTTGATAAGCAAATAATTTTCTATTTATGTAAAATTGGTAGCATAAATTCTGGGCTCTGCTGCTACCTGTGTTTTTTCTAAGTCTATCAGAGTGGAAGGATAAGGAGTCCATGTTCTGAGAAATCTAAATGCATGCCTTTTGCCTGCTATTTTTTTACTTTCTGCAAAAAAACAAATACGAAAAACAAACAAACAAGCAAACGACAACCAAAAAAGCAAATCTGCAAAAACTTTTATAATCAATTTTGTGCACAGTGGGGATATTTGTACCTGAGAGCAACAAAGTTATGTTGGGTCAGGTTCATTTAGGGTTATATTCTGGGCACGCCACAGAAGAACAAGACCTCCATTTAACTGTTGTTTTGTTTCTGCAAGGGAAGTTGTGCTGCTAAAACCCAAGCAGGGTAAATATTTCTTTGGAGGACCAAGATATTAGATCGGCTGCTAAGTTTATAATGGTTATTTGCTGGTTTTATGGCATCCCTTACAACTAAGGTGTACTTGGGTGCATTTCTTTGTGTTTGCAGAACTCTTTCTTCTCAAGAGCTCTTGTCCTGTTCAGTCACTGTCCATGGACAATTCAGTGCGAACAGAATGTTAATTGTGCTGGGGACAATAGATGCCAATGATGATTTACATAAATAAACATTATTATTTTATGCATAAAGTATTTTTATTAGAGTTATTTTCTTTCTTGTGGACTTGAAGAGAAATATTTTCTTGCTTGGTTGCTTAGGTAAGAGGAAATAATTTTTTTACATTGCATTTCATGAGGAAAGAGGGGACAGAGGAACAGCTGAGATAATTTATAATGAATGAGGATAGAAAGCAGAACAACAGCAAGTGGGAGAACTGGTGATGGAATACAGAGCCTTTTCTCTCCCAGGTGTTCAGATGCTGGGTAATGGGCATGTCATAAATACCTACGTGGCGAGTTTCAGTGAGGCCTGCGCAAAGGGCAGCAGGCAGGCAGTGACACGGGTGTTGCTCACAGGTTCAGGAGACCCTAAGACCTCTCGTGTAGGTCTCTGAGGAGGGACAGCCAGACCGTACGTCTGGGCCCAAGGCAGCCCCATCGCCAAGCACTGTGTACTGTTTGCCACTGCTGTTTGCAGCTGCTGTTTGCAGCGGATGTGGGGGGGATCTCATGGACAAGCACCTGCTTTGCTCGCTCTGGGTCTTCTACTGAGTTATCTCCACCATTGCATTGCATGCAGCTGCACGAGACAAGGATTCTCTGATGGGTTTGTCTGTAGGAAGAAGCAAATTGTGTATTTCATGCAAGAGATGTAAACTAGACAATTGTGCTAACTCTGGTCTCACGCTGCAGCTCTTAGATGAGGAACAGAGCACAGGTATTGCCCCTTCAGAACTCATGCTCATTCAGAAACATGGTTCTGCTCTATCTAAAAATCATTACTTGGAAGAAATACTGCACTTGCTAACCATAATGTGTACTCTTCCTGACCTGCAGAGGTGTACCTCCTCTGTTTGAAGGCAAAGCAGCTCACAGGATCGATTGGAGCAAAGGCTGGATCTTTATTTAGCTGAAGACTCATATTAACATTCTTAGATGTTTAGCTTTTTGAGCCTTTTCTCTTGAAAGGAGAGGAAAGCTTTGAGAGATGTGTCATTCCAGCACTGAAGAGAATTATTTCTTTTTTTAGTGTATAAGAAATACGGTCTGTGAGATCTCTTGGAAGAAAATCTAACACTTGGGGCTTATCTGTGTATACTTCTAAGTATTTCTAATTGAGAGACACAAAGCATTGTTTTCTTTTGGAGAATCAGCCCCCTATTTGGATTTAGGAAAGAATGCAACACCGAGGTAATCTCACTTTTCCCATCATCATCCTTTCAGTCGTCTTTGTTCCCTTCCTCCCCAGACACAAGGTGACACATCGGAGTACTTGTCCTTCAACAGATTCTTCAGCAAGCAACAGAGCAGAAAGCCCTAATATCTATTCATTTGTAATCTGTCATTCTTAAAGTATTAAGGACAATTGACTTCACATGTCTTAGGTAATTAGAATAGTCATCCTTTGCTCCAGATTTTTAAAGTAAGTGTCTTAAACTCTTAATCAGTACATTTATTGATGTCTTTCAACATATCTGTTTCTTGTCAGGAGTGTGTTAGATTTGGGGGGAAAAAAATCCTTGCATACTGAATTTTGCATAAGAATTATACTGAAAACGTTTCAATATTGCTTTTGTAATCAAATAAAATATATTAGTGACAACATGGTATTTTGCACATTCAGATTATTCAATCTCTTTAATATGGAAAACTTCTGAAAACAAATTAATAAATGTCGGGAGTTACATTTACACAAATGTTTTACTACTTGTTTTCCCAAGTTTACATTTTCACATCAAGTGATATTAACTATGATAATAGCTAATACTATTTTATAAGCTCTGAGGGGCTCATAAAGAATGTCATTGGATTTCTTCAGCTGGTACTGATCTTAGTAGAAAAAAACAGGCATTCCTCCCCTCCGAAACCTGAATCCTCATGTTGTTTGTCACCCATGCAGGTTTATGTGATTTATTAGCTACAGATTTGGGAGATCTCCAAGGCCAGACACCATTCTAAAGAGATAGAGCTCTGCAAGTCTGGCAGGTCTGATATTTTTCTGAGAAGAACAATCATTACAATTAGCACCTTTACTTTATGACTAGATAGGCTTATGCACATTTTTGGGAGGGTTTTTTGTTTGTTTTGGTGCTGTTGTTTGGATTTGTAGGGTTATATTTGTTTTAGCCTTACTGTCGCATTGCTCATTTCAGAAAGTGCTTCCCCAGCATCCCATTAGCAAGAAACAGGGAAGTCTCACAAAAGATACTGTTATTCATTTGGTCCCCAGTCACTTGGGAGCTCTGGTCACTCAAACCATCCTGCCAGCAAGTCTCCAGCTAACTTCATGTGCTGGATGTGAAGAAGACAATTTTTAACAGTTTTTATTGATCTGAAGTCAGATCTGGGAAGCAGGCTGGGCAGAAGGAGATGTGTGTTTCTGTCACTGCTGCAGTTTGCACTTCTTAGCCACACCACGTCAGAAAGCAGGAGAGGGCTCTACAGAAAGGCTAGGCAGCATGGAGGTCAGCAGGGATGGCAGGGTGCTAGGGCAGAAAAGATTGGTTCTCTCCATCCCTGTGCCAGTGTTGGCCCTTGTGCACCTCACTCACTAAGATCCTGACACTTTCTGCTTTGTACACTCATTTGCCGTCCTATTCAGGGGTTGGTTTGGGGATTCAAACTGTCCCATGTTTATTTATAATTTCAGTATTTTCCAATAAAGGGTTGAGGAGGAACACACTATGGTAAAACAAAAGCTTAGAGACGACTTGATGTTGCCACCATATCCTGGCTGTCCCCCAGCTGCAGGATACTCCCAACTTCTCCTGGGGGGAATAAATGTTGTACGGAGGCTACGAACCACGTTCAGACACTCTCGTTACATCAGTGGATGTTTTGCAGAAATGTTCCATTTCCAGTTTGTCGGAAGAAACGGGGATGTGCTCCTGTGTCTCATTCTTTTATTGGCGCTGCTTTTCTCCCATACGTCCTCTTCTTCAGCTGCACAGACCATGGTCACAGTAAATGAGAAACTTGAGCAGGTGCTGTGTAACCCAGTCTTAGCCTTAGGGCAGCCTCTGGCCTCCTGGGAAGGTTGGGTGCTCATTACAGAAGAGCTCTTTATACCTGAGAGCTCTTTGCACGACTCATTGTGGGGAACACAAAAGAAAATATTTGAGGTGTGCTTATGTAGATGTTCCATTTTCGGTGAATTTCTTCCCTCTTCCCTTCATTTAATTTCTCTTTGAGACCTGGGGTGGGTAAAAACAGAAAAGTGAGGATACAGAAAGAGAATTCTCTCCTGAGGAAGAGTCTCACAAGACTGTGGATGTTGTTTATGCCAGGACAGGGCATAATATTGCGCAGGCTTCAATCGAATCCCATATTTCAGCAGAGCGCAAGGTGCCTGGAGTGTAAGGCAGCTGGTGGTGTTACAAGTGCTGTGAGCATGAGCAGTTTCAAAACATGGGACTTTATTTGAATCTCTCCATTGAGCGATATAAATTGATTACTGATAGGGGTTTGGCCTGTCCAACCAACTTAGTGTTTTCATTTTGTGTGTGGTAATGACAGCTGTACAGATCCATTAAGCAGTTCTTCATATGAACAGCTATGTCCACCAGCCCAGGAGAGAGACTTGAGGATTTCCAAGTGTTGGGTTCCAAAGCGCTTCTGAATCATAGACTTTCAGTGGTTCATAATAGATGAATTCTCTGATTTACTTCTCCTTCAGAAATGAATTGATGCTACACATGCATAATACTTACTTATTTTTGTAATATATTACTCAACGTGGAATAATTAGGAATGCAAATGCTGCAGTGAACAGCAACAGTTGAATGCTTACCTCCCACTGAATCATTTCTGTCTCTTTAAAGGATTCATTTCCTGATTACTGAATTATTTCAAACATGATATTTAACCTTCACCTTCTTTAGTTTGTGTGCACATTAAGTAAGCTTGATAATTAAGGACTGTTGCTGCATTTGGGAAATTTGGAGCCCTGTTCAGAAAGCTATTGCCTTTATGAACTATCTCAGTAAAATAATTAATGCAAGAATAGCTGTGGTTTTAAAATGTAGATGATTGGATTTAGAATTTTGCCTTCATTCATTTCATTGGAAGATGATTTCCGACTGCTCTGGGATAATTTTATGTAGGCATCTAAGCATGCACACAGTGATGTACTGTTATCACTGTATTATTCACTGAGAGCCACTTCAGCTGAGATTCAAACACAAAATCCTCCCATAGGACAGGTTAATTGGCTTGTGCTTTTGTAGTTTATGGTGTCACCAACCCCCTTAACACAATTCTAGCACTGTACTGAACAGACATTAATCTATTCTTCTTATTATTATTGACTTATTGTTGATGTAACACCTACCAGTACCTCTCTTTCTCAAGAAGACAGTTAATAACTCAGTGAGGATGGTATCAACTTTTTTTTTCTGTATCAACTTGAGACATGGAAAAGTACTCCACGTAAAAGTACCACTTTAATGAAGTGCGTGTGGATTTTAGCTTTCTGGAACACATGGCATTGTATTGAGAAAAACATTGATACTGGCTTCATTCAAACTTCTACTTCAGGACTGTGACAAAAGAAACTTAGTTTCAAAAAAATGTCCGGTGCAATTTTATTGTTCATTGAAGGCCACGAAATATATCTAGATTTGCTGCTACACTATAAATTATACACTTTTTCAAAACTAAGGCTGTAAAGACAGGATCACTCTTTCTTCAATTACGTAGCCACAAAAGTGACTTATCTCATGCACTGTGTTCTGTCAGAGTTAGAAGGATATTGTTCTGAATTCAAGAATTAGAAACTGGCCAAAGTGGAAGCCAAGGGCTAAGTCATGGCTTAGCTTTATCCCACTGTGGATCTATTGACTTACATGAATATCAACTCAAAATTTTAGAGCATGAAATCCATCTAAGGCAAAAGCTTTATCACAAGAAATTCAGGAAGGAGGTAAGATAGGAGTTTGAAATCTTCCTTGTTGATGAGAGAGATGGATGAGTGTGAAGGGGAAAGGATGCTCTTCAGGCCTGGTCCAGAGGGCTGGATCTCCTTGGTGGAGATATAGGGGTGAGATTTTCACCCAAGACCAGCAAAATCCAAGGATGACAATTGCTGCCCTGACTTCCTTCCCTGTCAATGGGTGAGTACCTCTGAAGCACAGTCTGGAAGATTTTAAACTCCCAGGTCTCAGTCAGAGCTTTATTCGACTCAGACTGATTTTTTAGGCTAAGCTATAGCACTGGTCAAAATGGTATGGTAAAAATGAGTGGTCTTATGTTACAATACCTTTCCTGTTCCACTGGGACAGATCCAGCTAGAATGTCTAGAAAGCACAGAGCATATTGGAGCTGCAGCCACAACAAATAATGTGTGGGTTGGTGGGAACATTTTTATCTGCGATGTGTATTAATTGTTCTATACTTCCTGACAGGAGAAGATGAGTGCAGCTGAATAGCAAGGAGTGTTAAGGTATGCCTGGGGAAATGCGGGAAGCTGAAAGGCAAGGCCTGGTGCTCTTAATAACCATTATAATAAATTAGCATAGGGTACAAATGATGCATCAGAAGAAAAAAAAGAAAAAAAAAAAGAGGAAAAAAAATGCTGTCTTGTAAAGCAGGACATAATTTTGCGACATGTCCTCTGTCTCTAGATAAAGGTTTTGAATGGTTTTCCCAAGAAGAAGCTTTATGCAAATGCATACTGTCATCTGAATCAGATGAAGGGAAGAAAGATTATTTATGCATGAAATCCAAACATGCTTCTGTGAAAAGGAGGGGAGAAATAAACCCTTTTTCTCACCACCATGCACATGCATGTGCAATGACTAAAAAGAAATGAATGTGTTGCCTCTATTGCTAACACTAAGTGATTTCCCACTAACAATTAGCATGAATCATAATGATAAAAATGAGATGGGAAAGACCTATTAGATGATGTATATCTCCTCCATCTCCTTGTAAATACAGGAATCTCCCTGGCATTTTCTACGTGGAGCAGTTCAGTGCCAGAGTCTGTATTTTCATTAGTGCTGCTTCTCATGGGCATTAGCTAAGAACCTTAAATAAAATGTTAACAACTTTAAATAAAATGGATTAGCTGTGCTTTCACGCACCACAGAAGATGTATTCAACAGCACCATAGAAAGTAAGAAAACTGAAATACCTGATTACAGTGAATGCCACAGAAGCATTTTGGGTAACCCTAAGCTGGTTTCAGTTAAGTGGAAGGTGCATATGGAGGTGTTCATGGCTACCGGATTTTCAGGTTTGTTCTGTGCCCCCTTCATCCCAAAGCCAGGCTAAAACAACTTCAGGGTTGCAAAGGCTCCTCCCTCCCTGGATTGGCCCCCACCATAATTTGTTCCCGTTCCCTTTCCTTGCCCCTAGGCAGTGCAGGAGGAGATGGTGTGCACCTGGCTGCATTGGCACTATTCCCACCCAGGCTCCTGCAGGCTCTGGGCAGCTTTCAACCAGCAGCACAAGGTGCCAGGGATGCAGGCCATTGCCTTGTTCTCCATAACCAATGGCCCAAGCTTCAAAAAGAACTTAGGATCAAGATTGGCACAAACCTCTTTACAAATAATCACAGCATCTCAGCACGGCTGAGATGGGTAGGAGCTCTGGGTCCATGCAGCCCACCTCCTTCTCAGCAGGGACACCCCGGGCACAGGCTGCCCAGGCCCATGTCCAGGCAGCTTCCGAAGGTCTCTGAGGAGACCCTGCAGCCTTTGGGTACCTGTGCCTGTTCTCCAGCACTTGCACATTGAGAAGCATTTCCTGCCACCTCCGGTGTTTCAGTTTGTGTTCGTAATAGAGATGTGTTCATAACAGCAATGCACTGCTAGAAACAGAACGGCCCAGAGTTGCCTTTGAAAAGAAAAAAAAAAGAGAGACTATGAAGGCAGCAGCCTTGTGTGGCAGCTGCTGCTGTCACAGGGAAGGGGAACAGTGCAGGACCATCATCTGCATGCCTTGTGAGATGCCTGTGACTGAAGTGTTAGAGTGCACGCAAGCTGGAACAAATGCGAAAGCTGTTGAGATGATTCCAGGCAGATAAAGTTGTAAAGGATATTGTTCCTCTGCAATGCATCATTCTTCCCAATGTGAGCTAAAATAATTTAGATCAAATCGATCCACTCACGATTCCTTTATAATGCTTGTATTTTTAAATGGATGTGTTTTCTTTCTCTCATTTCTTGTAGTGATTTCTCTGAATTACAATGATCTTTAAATATTATTCATGGCAGATGTTACATTTTGAGACAGAAAATCCACCTTTATTTAAAATAGATAACTGGCTTTTAAAAATAAGAGTTTTCTGGTCCTGGCATGGGCCCAGCCATGGGTGTCCTGGTGTGTAACTCAGCCCTGCTCACTTTAAAAACAAGAAGTTTGCTGAACAAATACAGGCTTCACAGAGCTAGCATGCCTGTCCCTGTGGACCAATGAACTTCCTTGTGACTCAAGATATTTTTAATTCTGCTCTGGACTTTCTCCAGGAAATCAGTAATAATTACTAATTGTATTTTTGTAAGCTAAATGAAAGGATGCATTCTTTCTTGAAATTCTCCTTTAGCTTTTGCAATTAATTATGTTGCTCTTTTGTGTGATTAATCCTTGTCTTTGTATTACAACTTCACTTAATCAAATAGTGGTGTGTAGCATGCCAAGGGCTCTTAAGTGTGAGATATTTTCTCCTGGCTTATTGTCACTTTTTCCTTTTTTTTCTGCTGCTTACATCTCTTCTAAACTTTGAGTTGAACAGTGTTTTACTGAAGTACTAAAGCATTCTGAAACCATCAGAGTGAATTTGCATGAGAGCTGTTGTGACTTGGCAGAACTCCCCTGCCATGTGTGGAGCTACGGGCTGATTTTTACCAGCTGAGGATATGTCCTTATATCACCAGCACATACTAACATACTAACACCATTTTCTCTTAAATCTGTTTCAAGAGAAGGCCAGTCAAAACCCCTAAATGACCTCAGGTTTTCTTTCTAAATCTTTGCTGTATGAAACACATTAGAAGAGACTTACCTGGCCACCTTAAATTGTACATTAGAATTATTCTCTTGCAATATGCACATGCTGGAAATGTCAGGCAGAAAGAAGCTGGTTTTGAGTGGTTTAGAGACAATCTTAAACACTTAGGTTACTGTGCAATTTTGTGGCAAGCCTTACTTCTTCCTCTGCAGCCAGGAAAAGCTTTTTCTGTGCTGGAAGTGCAGCACGTCTGTCGTTCCAGTACAGCATGGCTGCAATATGGCCAGCTTTAAATGTTCAGAAGTCAGGGGAGTGCTTTACTTACTTCAAAATAAAGCATTTTCGTTTCTAGTTTCTTATTTTTTTAGGGTACTCTTGAGTCCTGTTTCCAAAGGCCCCTCTGTATTTTAAAATGAATAAGGAAGAACACAAACTCAACCAAGTTCAGTAGAGGTGGTAAACTCCTGGGGACGTTAAGAGCAAGGTCTTACCAGACTATTGCCATGGCCGCCCTGGGATCCTTGAGCAGAGCAGAGGACAGGCATCCTGGCTGTGCCCATTCAGGAAGGAGAGGTGGGCTGAGCCCAGGATGCTATCAGCATTGATTAGGAAGGCACTCAGAAGCTGCTTGCCATTCATTAGGAATCAGTCTCACAGCTTGCTAATGAAATTATGGATGAAGGCAATAACAAAGAGTCCTGTGCCAGGGTAAACGTAAGCACCTAGTTAATAGATAAGATACGAAAAGACATTGATAAAATACCACTGCAATTCACTGAAGGACAAGCAAAACTTATTGGTAGTGAGCAATGCAGTGGATGCCTCTGAAGCTTTTACAGAATTCTAATTGCAAAAAGACTGAGCAGGCAGAGGAAGGAGTGCAAAAGTAGCATTTATGTATTTTATTAAGCACAAAATAAATACTGAAAAGTAGCTTACCAGATTCAGACGACTGGCCCCCATTAGCAGAGAATGGGCCTGCAGTTGTAACCTCTTGAAAATAAATAAAAAGTACTGCAGAGTTGCATGGCTCTGCTTGCATGAATGCTGCCAGGGATCTGCTTCTTGAACCAGGTCCTTTATGCAAATAGTAAGTCACAAATGTGGTAAGGATTTATTTTATGTTGTTTCAAATGAAGATGGGTTGGCTGTATTCAGTATATTAAATCCTTCCTGCTGTTAAGCTTAAAGAAACTGATTCTCTTGTAACATATTTTGATTTGACTACTGTAGCTTCCAAGTGCTATAAAGCACTGGAGTAGTTTGCCTTGGCCTCACACCTAGTTACAGTAGTGCTAACTTTAAAATTGCTGAAGAAACCCACATCTGGAGTCAATTGAGTGAATTTTAACCAGCTTTGGTGGTAATATGCAAGTAATATTTCATCCTCGTGTGTATTTCACTCATCTTATAAAAAAGATGCCTCATTCCAAGGCTCCTAGACATATTTCTTTGCTGTCTCATATATCAAGAGTATCAGACTGAGCAGACTGCTTAAAACTGGATATGTCCAAACACTCTCTTATCCTAAACAACGGAGAATATTTTTGCCAACACTTCCATTTCCTGAAGTGGAAAAAAAAATATATAATCCCAAAACCTTGGCCAGATCCTGCTTCCCTTGAAATGCACGGCAAATTTGTCAACAAAACCCTCCCTGGCTCTGTGGCAGAGGGAGAAGTTGAACAGCTGGAATTAACCAGCAGGAATAATGCAAAGTGGGCTGAAGCTTCAGATTAGTTTTAGTCTAATGCTCGGGTTCAAGGCTGAGCTCGTGTTCCAGTCCGCCTGTGCCAAACTCATGGAAGCGACATCCAAAACCAGAACCAGAAAACAGACCCTTTCAGCGCTGGGCCTGGCTCTGTGCCAGACCAAGGCTGTGGGCATCGGTCCAGGAATCCGGCTCCAAGGTACCCGCAGGCACCAATCCTAACGGTTTGAAATTCCCGTTTTCTACCATTGAAAATATTAGTCTGCTGCAAAGAAAGTACTTCCATTTACAAAAACGTTGTAAGTGTCAGCAATTAATGCCCATTTACGTGCGCTCTATATCTCTGGCTGTTTGCAGGGGGATGTCCAGCCATATGGGAGACAGGCACCCCACGAAACAAGCTCCCAAATTGTTTTTATTCTGTTTTTTATCTGCAGGGACCACCACTGGTGCAAGGCTCATTTCTTGTCGTGCCTCAAAAAGCTATTAAAGGCAATTGTCGTGCTGGACAAACCAAGTGCTGCAATCCGGATGTGCCATCCTATTGGCGCGCCCGACATCGCCTCCTCCACCCCTCTCTGACATGAATTTAATGCAGGTGCAGACACAAGCCTCGCATAAGGGAGCAATTTTCTGATTCATTCATGTAAGACCCTGAGGGAGAGTTGGAACAAGATGTACAAAGGTAATGTGGCATTGTTAAAAAACTAATTTTGCTTCCATTTTCTGGAGCCGTAGTGCTGTGTTGCTTAGTTACATGAATCAGGAATTTAGCAGTAAACAAGGTATTTCACTCCTCAGTCCCTAGAGTTTTCAGCTCCGTTTGAAAAGCAGCTAAAATGTGCATCTTTTCCGTATTGTTGGGTCACTTCTTGCTGCTGTTTGAAGCCTTTGAGCCTGCAGGAAGCCAGAGGTGGCGGTGCCACTGGTTGGAGCCATGCTGCCCCCCAATGCTGCCCTGGGCTGGAGGCGAGACAGACAGCTCTGATTTTTGTTTTGGGTTCTGTTTGTACAAATGCTGACTGCATGGGTGCAGTGTCGTGAGTCTGCCAGCTGGACTACTGAGTTATTCGAGCCATTGGAAACGGGAAAGGGGCTAATTATCTGGGTATGTTATTACATCACTAGTGGAAATTTTTTTTTTTTTTTTTTTTTTTTGCCCTCAGGATCTACACTGCTGTGTCTGCTCAAAGCCGTTAAATATGACAAGGTCACTCACCCTGCTTTAGTAACAATGAGCACTAACAAATTTGGGGTTTACATGCATTGTCATTCCTTAATAGGGTTGTCCCTGTAACAGAAGCATGGCATGCGCTTCCTACCAAGCAAACCCCACAGTGAGTCAGATGTTGGATTGCATTGTACCCTATTGGGTACAATCTGATTTTAAAAATGCCAGGACACACAAATTTCCTGCATATTTACACTCTAAACAAGATTGGAAAAATGACAAATATGGAGAAGATGGGGAGAGATAAATGATGGAGAGGGGCTAAGAAGCAGGGCTGAAAGTGTGAACAGAATGCACTAACTGATAAGGCAAACTTTCAAAATTCAGAGCCTTTTTCTTCTGGCTCTGCAGATGGCTGGGGAGAATCTGTCTTTTATAGCCCCATGTACAGAAGTAACATGCACTTCTGAAGTTTAGTTACCCACTAATTACTAGTCTTTCATTAACAGAAAAGCAACACAAGTGATGAAGTACTTGCTTATATCCCCTATTGTTGAGGCTTAAAAAAATAAATCATTAGCTACATGCTTGTTAAGCATGCTAAAACTGTTTATGTAAACTCCCCTGCTCTTATTTTGGCTCACACAGATGGTTAAGATACTTTAGCTAATATTTCTTATTTTAAAGAGAGAGCTAATTGCCTATATGTTAGATGTGCCAAGTATTGCTTGTGTTAGAGAGAATGGGAATTTAATTGTGCATGGCTTGTCCTAAGATGTAGGTTGCTGTTATAGATTTGATGTTTAGCTACTGATTTGTAAGAACATCATCACGGTTGAGGAAAACCTCTGTTGTAGCCACAGCCACTCAGGACTCTTGAATCTTCTGTTACTTGAGAACAGCCATTGGTTTTTCCACCGAAAGTGCTCTTCAAGGGAATATTTGAAGACTGAGTCAAACGTTAGTAAGCAGTACACTTGTTTGGTTAAGACTTCAGCCTTGACCTCCATCTTTAAGCCCTTGTTTGTTATTAATCACGTGTTTCCTGAATCAAAGAGAATATTTTTGGAGAGGGAAAATTGTTCTGGGACTGGAGTGTTGTACGCCAAACAGACTTGCCCAGATGACAAATAGCCTTTGCATGATAGCCAAGGTTCATCCAGCTGCTCGGCCCCATACCAAGTGATTGATGGTGTTGATGTTCTAAATAGGCTTAAGATATGCCAAATATCGGGGCTGTAACAAAGTCCTTCAGATATATACTGTAGATAGGCAAGAAAGCATGTTCCCAGCATATGGCAATTCTGAGAGTGGTGTCAGGATTATAAGTAACCTTACAGGGCTTGTCTGGTTTCTTTCGAAGTTAGACAAAAACAGTTTTCTGTTCCGGAATGAGCAGGGTCACATGAGGTCTGCATGAAGCTTCCAATTACCACCGATTTTCTCTGTAACTGGACACCCTTCGGAGTTATAACAACATTTGATTTCTTAGCAGAGATCAATAAACTGTTTTTCTTCCATGATTCTGAGGAGGAAAGAAGAATAGGATGTACTCAGAAGTTGCTGTCAAGGTTTTTTTTGATGTCTTGAAGGAATGGGAAATTCACTCCTGAATAGTTTTATCTTGGAAACATGACAGTGATGGTTCTTTATACTCACGCACAAAGGACTGTACATCGATATCCCACAAGATCAAGTAGCTGTGCTGCAGAAGCGACGGTTTCGTCGATCATTCCTTTCCCCCATAGAAACATCTTTTTTTGTGTGTTTTCCCTTTGCTGGAGAGCATTTCTCTGGAATAAGCCAGGAATTCCTGCTGTATGTGAGAGATTCTTGGGTGCTGTAGGACCTCTGCTCCTCAGCTCCAGCTGAGGGCCTCTTGGACTGGGTGAAGCCATGAGTAGTAACATTTTCCTCTGCTTGAAGTCAGCCTGACCCCTTCCTGGCATCTGCCGGGACCTCGTACCCCTTCCTGAAGGATACTCCCTGATGCACTCACCAGCTGGGCTGTCATCCTTTTAGCTGCCACTGAGTCCCTGTATGTCCATGGGGGAATGTGCTCCTGTCCCACTGAACCCTCCATGCAATGCTGTAATCTCACTTTCTAGGAGATTAACCCATCTTGTTTTAGTGCTTGAGTGTGAATGATTTTCTAAGAATGAAACTGAGGACAGCGTATTTTGTGAAAGGGCCTTGATGGTGCAGGGTATTTCCTGGACCATCAGCAACTGGAAGATGAGTCAGGTTCACTCGTTCAAAGCCAGCTTCTCTGCTGAGTCACTCTGGTTTGAGCCAGCAGATCTCCGCTGGTTACCACCACATTAAGTGGCCAAGACAGCCTCTGCCATGCACCAGACCAGTAGAGCAAATTGGCCATGAAATAGAATCAAGTGACTGCAGGGCAATCAAATTTAGCCAGACAGTACCAGTAAACTCAGGACTGGCAATGCTCTGGAACACCAGCTGCATAACAAAGAATGGCATTTCGTAATAACCGGCTGAGTTTGGGGCCACAACATGGAGCGCTTGGCCCACGTTCCTTTTCCACCAGGCCTGGTTGTAACCAGCTTTGTAAGAGATCAGAGCTTTGAAAATTCCTCTTTTTGTCATCCCCACAGGCAGGCTGGAATCAGCTGAAGTCCCAGAGTCTGTAACTTTATTTGCTGCTGACTCACTTCTTGTTGGCAGGTTGCACATTGTGTCGAGGCCCCGTGAGCCAACGGGCTGTCAGTGGTGATTAGCAATTAAGTCGTATGCCAGTCAGTGCTCCGCAGTGCCTCAAGTGACTCTGTTTGCATCCAGCTTTGGAGTGGAACAAGCCAGGTTTTAATTCAAATTGTAATTGAAGTGTGAGTCTGTGCATGGATGTGCTTATCTCTGCATGCTCTGTTTTAAGGGAGCTCAAACTTGGTCAAAGTCGCTGGAGCTAAATCAAAAGTGAGAGTTCTGGGAATGAATGTAAAGTGAGCAATCGCTCATAGCCTTGCTTTCAATCAATTGAGTGTATAAGTGAAACCAGAACTAGCTTTTCCACTGGGTTTCTTTTCCTGCATAACCCTCAGTGTGGCACATCTAATGCTGCGAACACAGTGCTAAGAGTAGGGCTTGTCACTGTCCCTTCTTCGCTCTCGTTTAATCTGATATTGAGGACGTTGAGGCTCTAGTAGGACACAACGGGTATGTAGGCTGACCTGCCTAGCACAAGTCGTCAAACTTATCTAATAATACAGGCATTACGCTCTTATCTTTTGCTCAAATTACAGCCTGTATTTTGGAAAGATGGGCAATTGTGACTTAAAGGCTGCAAGTGACTGAAGCTCTACCATGTACCTATTCAACTCCTAATCCAAGGATTAATTATCCTCTTCAAAAGAAGCCTTATTTTCTCCAAGTTGCATGTGTAACCTTCTTTGATGATATCAAACTGTGATATTCCTTACTTTTGCTGATTTTCAATTGTTGGGGTGAAAA
This sequence comes from Tetrao urogallus, assembly GCF_951394365.1. Taxonomy (NCBI): domain Eukaryota; kingdom Metazoa; phylum Chordata; class Aves; order Galliformes; family Phasianidae; genus Tetrao; species Tetrao urogallus. The sequence continues at coordinate 27,504,515 of NC_136820.1, read as the reverse complement.
AAAAAAGCATCCCTGACATTTCACTAATATTACCAACTAATTGCAGCTGGATCTTCCAGTTTATTGAACAATTTCAATACAATTATAGGATTAATTGAACCCAAGCTCAATTTTCACAGCTGCCTGAGAGGGTTATGACCTGCCTGTCCTTGGCACGGCTCTGACACAGTTGCCTTTTGTGTTTCTAGGTGGGGTCTCCAGCAGTTCTCTCTGCTGACACTGCTCTTTGCATGGGACATTGATGCATCACTTAATCATACGGGGTGGCAGGTAAACACGTGTCATTAGGATGGTGGGGAAAATACTGACTCCAAAGGTAGAACAACTCATCTCAAATGAAAGATGTAAATATAAGTGTAGAAAGGAGATTAGATAAAATAAAGCTTCAATTGCTTTGGGATGCTGTAGCCTGGCAGATGAGGCGCTCTCCACCTATGGCTTCTGGAAAGAGAAGTATTGAACTCTGTTCTCCTTCAGAGTAGGAGCTGCTGGATGAAAAAGCTGGCTTCTCCCTTCCTGGGACTTCAGCCTGATGCTTTATATGCTGCTTTTACAAGTGGCCCAAAGGAACACTTCCTGTTGAGCAAAGCAAAATATTTTTTATTTCATACAGAAGGATTAAACATTTTAAACTCTCATGTAAACTTTTCCTAAACATTTGTTCTTTTGTCTTCTAGTTCAGAGAATCAAAATTATCTAATAATCCCAGATGATGCTACCTTTTTAGGAAATATTTGTGAATAATCCATGCACATGCTATCACGTGACTTGCTTTTCCTAAAAGGTCTTTACTGCAAAGAAAATGTAAGTGATTTTGTCCATTATCTTCCTTTCAGGTATACTGATGCAGTTGCAGTTACATGGGAGTAAAATTCATGTGATATAAGTTCAATAATTCTTTCTGCTATAACTTGCATGCTAGGACCCTGCATCAACAGCAGTTCATTGAGCCTCCTGAAACCTCTTTTAGTGATGGAAAAGCTGAAGACACAATGGAAACCTGGATGGAATCAGTCAATAAATCAACCCCTATTTATTTCAATCCAGTTCCCTGACTACGCTTTCTCTTCTTGCTCCTTGTAAGGGAGAACATTTTGCAGTATTGTTATTACTGTAGCACTTCTATAATTCAAACCCTGTTACTCATTCTTCTGGCCTTGTGGATTAATGAGCTTAATTGGTCCCTGCCTTCCTTACTGTATCTTCGGAGAGATTTTCTGGATCTCCTCTGCCTTTTGCTGGGGTGAATTTCCTTGCTCCCATAGGCCTTTCTCACACGGCAGGTTACACGGATGCCTCATTCCTCCTGTTCTCCTGGGCTCTCTCCACAGCCACCATCATTCAGGAGTTCAGTGCCCATCTCGCCCTCCACTTGCTGCTACAGTGAAGTCCTTGGAGGTGTTCACACTGTGGAGTGCATTTGAACTAGACTTCCAGAAATCAACTGCTGCGTTGGGCCATTGATATCACAAAGCTGGTTCTGGTTCTTGCCTACTCCCTTGGTTTTTGAAATGTACGTACTGAAACTGAGGCTTTGAATATACACTTCCTTTGAGTATTTGATCTGCTCTGCAGCTCTGAGTCTCCCAGTTATTTACAGCTGGCTATTTGTATACTCAATGAGCTCCAGTGTGTGAGGGAACTGTTCAAAAACTGTTTAAAAATACATTTTAAAGAGATGATTTCACTTCATGTGGTTTTTTGCCAGCAGTGTGGTTTTTAAGGACATTTTTTCAAACCATGTAGCGCACAACTATGAAGCTGTGCCTTAAAAGGTGAAGCAGAGCCCTTCACTTGGGGAGTATGTTCAAGGGAGCTGCTGTTGGAGCACATTGCAAGCCCTGTGCGCTGCTTGAAGCCTTGGTGTGAGTTTTGTTTCCCTGTGTAGGGAAAACAGTGATAAGGTTGTGCAGAAGAGGGAAAGGTTATTTAAAAATTGTTTCAATATGGCCCTTGGTATAACATTATCTGAATAGGCCTGGATATTTAAAAGGGAATTAGCCATAATGATCCTTCTCTGTCTCTTTTCCTCTTGTTTCTACTTTTCCCAAGGAAGGGGAAAAAAACGAAGAATAGACTTGGGAGCTCTCGTGTCAGACCCATCCTCCCGCTGCCTTGGGAAGGAGCCTAAGACAAAAAGCCATGCCAACAGAATCCTTCTCATCTAATCCTACTGCCTTGATTAATGTCTTCTGCCTCCAAAGAGGTGAACTCTGGCATCCAGGCTCAGCTCCATGGGGGCTGAGCTGGCCAGCATGGGACGAATGCCTTGGCTTGTGGAAAGGGGCGGTGGTTTCCCTGCTGGATGCTTGCTATAGGAAAAGCAACGGTGCAGGGAGGCTTAAAGCTGTGAGGTTGCAGACAATCACCAGTGCTGGTCGCTCCTTGCTCCATCTCCAAAGTAGGAAGTGTATTGCATTCTGAAACAACAATAAATTTGATTTTATGTAATTTATTTTTTATCTATATCTGAATAAAGATAACTTCAATAAAACAATGAGCACATTTTCCCCTGTCTTAGGAATTAAAAAAAGTGTTCAGCTTGGAACAATATTTTGGTCATGAAGAAAAGTAAGATAGAAATGTGCATTACCATGAGATGCTGTTGCAAAGCTAGGCAACATACAGCAGTTGGTACAATTCCCAGCAGCAGGCCAGTATCTACAAGTTGTATGCATGCATACTTTGCATGCACAGCAGCAATAATTGGTGGCTGAGCCCCTTGTTTTCAAAGCATTTGCTAAAAGCAGCTTTTTGACCACAAGCTGTAAGTAGCTGCAGTTATTTCACTTCATTTTGCAAGCTTTCCTATTCTGCCAGGCATTTTCTGTACAATGCCATGACAGTAAATTCCCTAAAAGAAGCTGTAAGTGTCGGGAGGTTTCTCAAGAAAGGTAATACTTGTTATTTGACCAGATGATAAGTCCAAAAGCAGTGATGCTTTTCAGCCAAATTTCTTGGCTTTAATTTGATTTGCATAAAATGTAGAAACAATATATCTGTTTGAAACATTCACAGTGAATTCAAAGGCTTTCAAATATTCTTCTTAAGCCTGTGAGGAAAAAAAAAAATTGTTCTTAGTGGTTCCTTCTGAATTTTGTGTGCCTCACTTCTAGCAGAATTCTTTTTTCCCCATTGACTCCTTCCAAACAAAATCTTCAGCTTTGTGCTTGCAGTCCAAAACCCTTTTAGTCTTCTTCTTCCTTGCCTTAAAATTTCACAAGTATTAAATTCCACACTGAAAAAAATTGTCTTCGCACACTTCCACACAATTTGATACCAAAAATGTTTGGAAGGCAAAGTAACATTCCAAATGCTAGAAATCACCCCAAAAGGAAAAGGAATCCAGCTATGGTGAGTAATTTTTATTTTAATGTTTTGAAAGAAAGAAAGAGAGAAAGAAAGAGAAAGAAAGAGAGAAAGAGAGAAAGAGAGAAAGAGAGAAAGAGAGAAAGAGAGAAAGAAAGAAAGAAAGAAAGAAAGAAAGAAAGAAAGAAAGAAAGAAAGAAAGAAAGAAAGAAAGAAAGAAAGAAAGAAAGAAAGAAAGAAAGAAAGAAGAGAAAGAAAGAGAGAAAGAGAGAAAGAAAGAGAGAAAGAAAGAGAGAAAGAAAGAAAGAAAGAAAGAAAGAAAGAAAGAAAGAAAGAAAGAAAGAAAGAAAGAAAGAAAGAAAGAAAGAAAGAAAGAAAGAAAGAAAGAAAGAAAGAAAGAAAGAAAGAAAGAAAGAAAGAAAGAAAGAAAGAAAGAAAGAAAGAAAGAAAGAAAGAAAGAAAGAAAGAAAGAAAGAAAGAAAGAAAGAAAGAAAGAAAGAAAGAAAGAAAGAAAGAAAGAGATTTAAAAAACTAACTCTCAAATACTTCTTAAACAAAAATTTGGATAAAAAATAAAGAAGGTGGAAGTGGCTGGAAAAGATCTTCTGAGGAGTGATTATTTTTTCCCCACTAGCAAAATAGGTATGGAAAATGTAAGTATGCACAGCTGTGTTTATTTCAATGATTAGACATTCTATTTCTCTGTGACCTCTCTGCATTGAGCTGGCAAGGCACCTGGGTATGCTTAGAAGTGTCTCATTCATACATTTACATTAATTCAACTAGGACCTTTCTTTCTCCCTCTTGTGCCCTTTTCTTCTCTAAAGAGACCACAGAAAAAAAAGGCAGAATCTGGTGCACTTCTTCCTGTCTTTTCTTCTTGTTCGCAAAGTGTCAGTTAAGACTCTGCACTATGCTTGTGCACATTCTAAATTAAAATATTAGCACTATTTTAATCAAATGTGAGCATAAAACTGTCCTTTTCAGGGAGGGAAGGGGCGGCTGAAGAGAATGGTGTGGTGTGACCACACATGCTGCACTAAGAGCACTGCAGAAGCTGAGCCCTGGCATCTCCATCTCTTGTGCTGTATATGTGCTTGCATTTTATTTGTACCACCTACGTGTGTGCATATAACCTGGGGTGTCTTTGCACTACTGCCTGAATGTCCCAGGTGATAGTGATTGATGCTTACTTGATATGAAGAGGTTTGTTAACCAAAAAAAAGAAGGCGGGCACAGAAATTTTGTAGTCCAGACTTGTTACTGGTATAGAAGTGAAGCAGAGAGGGGCTAAAGGGTTTCCTCACTGTCATCAAGGAGGTTTGGTACAGAGCTGAGATGTTCCATCAATCTTCATTCAAAGCTTTGCCCATTTCTTCCCCTTTCTCTGCAGGCTTTGCAGGAAAGTCTGATCTGAGTGTCCAAACTCCAAAACTTTCTGAGCTGCATTTGTTTACTTCTGGTGTCATTGAAGGCAGAAGGGAATTCCTAATGATTAAAAGCAGCAATTAAAAGCATCCATTCCAAACTCGTTCCTTCAAGCTTGTTATGATCTCTCCCACTGCTCTTTTGCATATCTAGGTTTTTCAGAGTACTAACTACTGACTGTTAACTGTAGAATAGGTTCTTTTAGTAACTCCACCATATCATATTCTTTGTTTCCTTAGTTATTATGAATTTAAACTGGAGAAATATGACTATACATAGATAAAATTAGAGTAAATTAAATGACAATGAGAAGCATCTGTGCATAAGGCACTCATTTTCCTTTCCTTTCAGGCTGTCTGAATTCATTAGCTGGTCTCCATACAGCGTACTGTGTACAATGCAATGTCTCATATCTCCTCAGCTCTGTCAAATTAGCTTTCTTCTTGTCTGCTTCAGAACCATTATTCAAAAATTAGGAGTTGCTATGGTCTATTAGTCCATTTGGTTTACTATTTTATTTTATTTTCCCCTTCTGCGCGTTGATTTATATTTTATATGTGATTAGGCTTTATTTATATGCCCCATGTCGGCCTTCTTTCCTAGGCATCGTGCCTGCATAGGGCAGAGTGTCCAAAGCTTTCCACTAGAAACTGAGGCACTGGTCCATGCTCAATACCCAGCCATAGTACACTGCCCCTGCAGAATCAAGCTGAATCAGCTGAGGACGTATAATCTAAACATAATCTAAAGAGAAATACTGAGTGATTTCTTGTACCCTCACTCCACAGCAAAGTTAAAAAGTTCTGAAACTTGAACACAAGAAAAATCAGCATGATAACTCATTTCTTTGTATATCCCCCGAGATCACCCTTCAGAAATAGGAAAATGCAGGCACGTTGAAAAGGCTTCACAGCAGGGCAATTCAGTAATTAGATTTGTAAGGAAGTGTAAAGAAAAGATTTAACTCTGAGATAAATGCCTTTCAGAGTATTGGTTTGCCTGCCTTTGGCTAGCCTGGTTTGCACTGAAATCTTCAGAGCCAGATCTGCCCAGCTTGGTTATGCAGAAGTGAGATAAGCAACTTTGGCAACAATAGTCATACACAGAAGCTGGAAGAAAATGAAGGGAGTGAACCAGAAAGTGAGGCATAGAAGCAGCTAGGCTGGATAGAAAGGAAAAGAGAGCAGCTTCCGTGATGCATGATGATTTCTTCTCCTTCTGGAATGGGGATGCATTAATGAAATCTTTTCTTCACACTTGCATTAGAAGAATCTTCACACAGGACATTGAGTATGAAGCCAGGCAAAGCACTACTTGATTTTGTGTTGCTGACCTTGAAGGGGTAAATGCATAGAGAAATTCCCTCCTGTGGCAAAGCCCAGCCCCTAATATTTTTAGAACTGAGATCATCTCACACATCCAGTTTTAATGTTGCTGTAAATAACTTGTCCTTCTGAGCATAAACAAAAGCAACCCAGCAGGGACAGTAAGCAGAGGTGCTGCCAACAGCCATGATAGAAGACGCTAAAGGGAAAGATCCCCCATGCCACCAGAGAAACCACATGCACTAGGTACCCTTGCTGCTCCGTAGGGATTTTCTTCTTCTGAGAGAGAAGGGATGGATCTGGGGGTTGGCTGTTCAGATGCATCTGTGGCATTTTAGCACCAGTTCTTGCTGAAATGTAGTGATGTCCAAATCCCTTGTGGCTGCCCCTTATTGGATCCTGAGGAGAGCATCCGCTTTGTGACTACTGAGCCCAACCACCTTGGGGAACCAATGTGATAAAGTCAGAGTTGAGACAGGACACCTGGGAAGCACCAGGAGACACATTTATGAGCTTTTTGGAGCTCAAAGCACATTGTGAGGGCTGGAAAGTGGCTTCCCCAGTCCCTGGGGCTGGTGAGAGGCTGGAGGAAAGGAGTGGGAGCCAGCAGCCTCCATGCCCTGGCCCCAGGCGGAAGGTGCTACACTGAGCCTTCACCTCCCACCTTTCAGCCACATGAAAGCCCGATTATTCACGCTTGATGCCGGCAAGGTAGGGCCCTGCTACCCAGTGCTGCTGGATCCCTGTCTTGAGGGGCCCACTTAGCCCAGCACCATCAGGCCCTTGGATGACATTGCTCCCTCAGCCTGTGAGGCCTGGCAGTGCCTTTTTGAGACATTGGGGCATAGCCATGGCTGGGACAAAATGGTAAAGGTGGAAATTACTTCTGCCCTCGCAGAAGCAGTGGCGCTCAATGAGCTGCTGATAGGCCAAAATGAGAGTTTGTTACAGCACTGTATTTTCCTTCCCCTGGGATTCCTGCTGCTGCCTCTCATCCTGCTGAGGGGATGCAGGCTACTGGGGTGACATTTTGGTCAGAACTGGTACTAGATGGGTTGCGTGGAAGCTCTGGTAGCTGCAACTCAGCAGTCAGTCTGGGGATCAGAAGGTGCAGAGTACAAGCAGAGATGCATCATTGCCCCAGAGAGCAGCAGGAGAATGGGGGGACAAGCTGAAAATTCAAGAGGAAGGCAGAGGACTGAATTGACCCTTTTTTCCCCCCTTGCCATTCAGATGCTTAAAGATTTTATCAGGATTTTTAGCTGCAGGGCAAAAAGCTTCTTTATAGTTCCTTCCAAAGCTCGCTGCCAAATGCAGGCTGCGGTCTCAGCAGCTGTAACCCAGCCCCAAGGCTCACACATTCCGGTGCAAACAGCTCAGAGCAGCACTCAGGATTTTGCAGGGAGAAGGCTGAAGCATCCTCTAAGGCCTCTAAACAGGCAGTATTAAGCATGTTTCACACATGGCAAAATATGGCCACAGCAGCAGCTCTTCCTGCGGGTGAGGGGCACAGGGATCAGGTGGCACTGCCACCATTCCCCACTGCCCAGGGATTGCAGGCAAGTGAGACCAGAACTGAGCATTCTGCCCTCCCCCAGGGAGGAGGTGCAGGGCCTGGGGTCACTTTCTTGCAGGCAGAATTCAGTGTTTTTATGGCATGTCTGGAGCCAGTTTCTCATCTCTTTTTTTCTCCCCAGTGGAGACTTGCTCATTTGAAATAGGAAGGTTCATTGTTTTCCTGTCTGATATTTCTTTGATTACTTAAAAAGAAATCCCAGAGGCTTGTTTTCACAAAATAGTGATTGCATAATTGATGTGATTATGATGTATTTTGCTGTGTCACTGCTGCTGGGTTGATTATTTTGAGAAGCCCCGAGCTCTGTTAACGCTGCCATGTGCTGCGTGTGCATGGCCTGAGCCTCCCCCCCACACAAGAGCCCTTTGAGCACCACTGCCTTCCACTGGGACCTTGTGAGGCTGTGAGGCCTGCCTGGGTGCAAGGAGAGCAGGCTGACCCACAGGGAGAGGGCCGTGTGGGGACAGTAGGCCAAACTATGGGGCGAGGGCTGTTCAGGGAGCTACCACACATCTTGTGGGTGAATAACAACCCATCAGTGTGAATAATTCCCTAAAATCAGGGAGTACGGCTGTAAAATTGTGGGGGCAAGTTCCAGGCTCTTTGCCTGGCTAAAAATGCACAGATAAAGCAATGCAGCCCAGTCAGGTGTGCTGGAAATAAAATTCTTCTGAACACAAAATAGCACAGCAAATTAACGGTAATTATTCATCATAACTTGAAAGCGTACCAGCCCAGTGCAGATAGGAATATGTAATAGATCACCCAGGGAAACCATGTGAGAGAGGAAAGCCTTCCACATTTTGGCTGGAAATTGTTAATTATTTTCAGCTTGAGGCTAGAGGCTGTCCTAAGAGCACTTTCTTCTTCCTGGTGACATTCTTTTCCGTTCCTTCACACTGTGTTCTCCTTTCCTTTCCTTTTTAATTCAGGGATGAAACATTGTTCTCAGGAAAACTTCTTGGCCAGATTTTCAGATTTCTGAACCTTTGTTTTTCTCAACATGTGTGCAATTTTGACTATTTTTGTCCATCAGTGACCTTTGGAATTCCAGCATAATTTCCCTCTCCTTCCTGGTGCCCTCACATGACCCAGGAACACAAACATCTGAGAGACCTCTGGGCATCTTCACATCTGCTGGTATATAAGATCAGAGCCATTGTGTGATGTATTTTTAACAGCAGGTGTTGGGCTTGGAGAAGGGTGTGTTGGTTTTTGAGGGGCTGGGCAGAATCTGCACTTAATTCTTAGTTCCCAGGCTATTTAGGAACAGCTTAAAAACACACTTAATCTGTTTGTACAAATTTAACATTGTAAAACCACAATAAGGAATTGCTAATCAAGTGCAAGCCTGGATTTAGTTTCAGCTTTGCATCATTGCTGTCTTAAAAAAAAAAAAAAAGAAGGAAAGAAAAAAACACCCAAACAAAAAAAAAACCCCACCATCAAACTTTAAAGCCGAGTCCAAGATTCTGGTTTACAACTTATTTTCATGGAGTACGATTGATTGATTACTTGAAGCCTGTTAATTATTATTTAGTCATGGTTTTCAACACAAACTCCTTACAGCAGCAAAACAAACAGTGTGTTTGTTTTATCTTTTGCCAATTAACACAGTTTGAACATGACTTAAAATAGGCCTTTAGCTCAGGCTCTGATTCACAAATGCATCACTCCCATTTGTGCTTCTGTAATTCCATTGACTTCCATGGCATTGCAAACACTACACTGCAAAACGAAACACTTCTTAATTGACCCCACCACCACCTGCAAAGGAGCGCATGCTGCACCAAAGCCTGATGCATGAGACTCTTCCTTTGCCCATTAGCAGCAATTTAACATCTAAATTTAAGAAGTGCTCTAAGCAGAGTGTTTTCCCCAAAATATCATTGAAATCCTATTTTCACGGAAGTCTCTTTCAAATTTTTTTTATCAGAAAAATCTAAAATGGTGCTTAGTGTTCAGTTATCTGCCAGGTATAAATGGCATAAATGGATGATTACTTTAAATACATCTTCTCTGAGAAGGGAGTTATGGGACCTCACAAAAGCATCAAGCTGTGACTACTTTCAGGAAATCACCTGGAAATAAATAAGATGATAAAGGTTGCTTGCAAGTCCCTAGATTCTCGGTGCCTTTTTAGGCAGATAATTGAATTCAGTATGAGCTGTAATTCCTTTCTGGTATCACTAGAGAACAAATTCTTTATTATTTGGGAGAACAGACAGAGTGACCTCACAGGTCCTTTCAGTCACAGCACCTATGATTATAAATTCTCACAGCATCCATTGCACGGGTGTATCTGTCCTAAAATACAGAGGCAGATTTTAGCTTTGTTGAAGTGAGGAGATTTTTTGTTGGTGGTTTCAATCTAGTTTCACCTGTCCACATTTCAAGGCTCCATTTGAATGTTACCACATGACCTATCAGGTCGTCTCTGGCTAGAGTCAGAATAGCTATTTCCAAGCACTTATTTTTAATAACATACCACGTGTGGGTTCTTCTTAAATGCAAGGTTCCTATTGTGGATCAACTGAATCTTCTCTGGATTTGTCCCACCTCTGGAGTGTTGAATTTGTATCCTACTCTATTCCAGATGTTGATACAGAAATGCATTAAGGAGATTTGTATCAAGCTGCCACTGCAGGAGCAACCCAACCCTGCCTCCTGCCTACTGCCTCCTGCAGCTGCAACGTGTCACATGCTGTCTTAGAGCCAAGTAAATAGCAGCCAAACATGACTACATGCAGTCAGCTTGTTGGACTGGTCAGAACTCATATCCTGCTCTCTCCTAACCCTCTTCCCTGCATCAGCCTTCTTCTTCCATCAGGTAAGATATGGGATACTTGTACCTTCTGGATCCTGCTACCATCCATCCAGGAAACCACACCTTCTGGTCAGAGAAGCAGCTTTCATATAATGAAATCACTGTTTCTTAAATGGTGGGATGCTTGTATATGAAACCTCTTTTCCTTTATTGTTGTCTTTTTGTTGTTGTTTGATTGTTTGTTTTTCTTTAAATTATTCCTAATCTATAGTTGAGGAAATGGCACTATTGACTTTCTTGGCATACACCAAGGTCTCTTTGAACTTTGGGAGTTCATGGTGTGCAGTGCAGGGACATGTGGTCACAGAACGACCAGGAATATTTCATAGAGCAGATCTGGTAATGGCTGGAGAAAACGGGACCTCTGAAGGAAGGGAGAAAGAATTAGAGTTTCTTAGAGTGAAAAAAATGCTAAGGGATGACAAAATTGTCTTATTATGTTGAAAGCTGCTGCAAAGAATAAGGGAAATATTTGTTCTGCATGCTTGTAGGGGATAAAGCAGGGCCTGAGATTCAGTGGGAAGATTTATTAAGAGAAATAGTAACAAAGAATGAGAAAGGTGATTGTCCCTCAGTACTCAGTGCTGGTGAGGCTGCGCCTTGAGTACTGTGTTCAGTTTTGGGTCTCTCACTACAAGAAAGACACTGAGGCAACAGAGAAGGGCAACAGAGCTATGAAGGCTCTGGAGCATAAGTGTGATGAGGAGCAGCTGAGGGAACTGGAGTTGTTAACAGCAGGACAAGGAGAAATGGTTTTAAGTTGAGGGAGAGAAGATTTAGGTTGGATGTCAGAGGGAAGTTCTTTACAGAGAGAGTGGTGAGGTGCTGGAACAGGCTGCCCAGAGAGGTTGTGGATGCCCCGTCCCTGGAGGTGTTCAAGGCCAGATTGGATGGGGGCCTGGGCAGCCTGGTCTAGTATTAAATGTGGAGGTTGGTGACCCTACATGTGGCGGGGGGGTTGGAGATTTATGATCCTTGAGGTCCCTACCAACCCTGGCCGTTCTGTGATTCTGTGATTCTGTGATTATTCAGTCTGGAGAAGAGGAGGCTCAGAGAAGACCTCATTGCTCTCTACAATGACCTGAAAGGAGGAGAGATGTAGCGAGGTGGGAATAAGCCTCTTTTCCCAGGTAACTAGTGGTAGAACGGGAGGTAATGGCTTTAAGTTGCACCAGGGCAGGTTCAGACCGGATATGAGGAAAAATTTCTTCTCAGAAAGAATGATGATGCACTGGAACAGGCTGCCCAGGGAAGTGGTGATGTCACCATCCCTGGAGGTGTTCAATAAACGTGTAGTTGTGGCACTGGGGGACGTGGTCAGCAGGCACGGTGGGGTTGGGTTGATGACTGGACTAGAAGATTGTAGTGGTCTTTTCCGACCTAAATGATTCTTTGACTCTATGAAAACAGTGCAACATGTAGCCTGTGAAAACTGCATATGTCTTTAAGAAGAGGTTAGTGAGACTAGATGACAGTAACAGCCCGTTTTACTTTGGGTGCAGGTGTCTCCAGAGATCCCTATGAACCACATATTTATTTGGTAATTCCAAGACAATAAAAAAGGTTTTCCATTTTACTCCAGTGTAAGCAGAATCCATAATAAAGTAGGGGATGTTTCTCCCTCAGTAGAGGTATTACCAGTGGTGGTAGAGAATGGTTTGGGAAAGCTCTGTTTTAAGGTGGCTGGGATGAACAGCTATGGGACAGCTATTCCACAACAGTCAGGAATGGTCAATAGGTACACAGGGCCCTTTCATCTGCTCTGTGATTTTTTAAGCTCATAGAGACTTATTTCATTCCACTTAGAATACAATATGGGGTGGCCTCCAGACACTGAGGATGCTGCCAGACAGTACCCAGAAACATACATGGCTGTGACATGAGTGACAGAGGAAACGATTTTTCCTATTTCCAAGAGACTGGAGGCCAACCACCTCATTCTGTCCTCTGCCAGACTTTCTGCATTTTGATAACAGTGCATGCCCAGTGTTCCTATGAATAACATTAGAGAGGTCCCCTGATGCTGAATCAGGTTGCTGAGATCTGAAATCTCTCTCACACTATCCTGATAAACAAGTGTCATACAAACACACAGTCCCATTCTGGGATGCTTGAAACTGGCTATGCGCTAGCTAAGGCCAGTGAGTGATTTCCTGAGAAGGTTCAAAAGTCATCTGGTGGAACTGAAGTAGTTTATAAGTATGCTAAAGCTGCTGTGCTGAAAAAAGGACCAACAGAAATAGCATGCTAAGTAGGCAGAAGGGTATGATGAGGAGATAGAAAAATATAAGCTTTGTCTATCAAAAAGTGTTCTCTGACATGTTCAAGCTGATAGACAGCAGAACCCATGTCTCTGAAGCAGCAAGTCATCATGTTTGCACAGTCACTCTTTCAGAGAGGATAGAACCAAAGAAAGAGGGTGTCTCCTGTTTTGGTTCAGTAAATCCACAGCTAGCATTTCCACCCATACACTCTGCAGTTAATTTTTCTCCTACTCTTCTTCCCACTTCACCCCACGAGTACCCCATCCACAGGAATATCTTCAAGAGAGGCCGACTGCAATGATGTGAGACCTGTAAGGCAGACAGGCCCCCCTCACTCAGAGGGGATCAATCCAATTTCACATGTGATGTGTGGGCTCCCTGGCCATCACACCACTGAGATTCACCACCATTTTTCTCACTGAGTTTTGCATGCTGCCCGACCTGGAAGGCATGCTCTGGAAATGCATGTCAGGTCAGGCCTGGCAAGGGAGGGTAACACTTTGTTTGCAAACCTCAAGAGAGCTTAGATGTGAATTAGGTGCTTGAAGGCGCACACTGTTAAGATCTTGGCAAGTTCTTGGCCAATATTTAGGAATTTTTCTGGCAGGGAAATAGATACCTCCAGGCATATGCAGCAGCTCAGTGAGAGTGCAAATGGTGGTGCTGAGAGGTATGGCAGCAGGTAAGCAGTGCAGAGCGAGTAAACTTGTTGTGAATCTAATCCAAATCCACTGCATGTAGATAAGGACTCTGAGATAATGGAACGGTGAACTGAAGGAGGTGCAGGCTGGAAATGAAGGATGCTAATGAAACTAGAAGAAATCTGATGGAACAGAAAAAATGCATTTAATGACCTCATTCGGTGAGGGCTGTACAGCAATATTTAACTTCTAAAAAAACAGACCCTCAGCACTTGCAGCTTGCCTGGAATAAGAGGGAAGGGTGGCTACAACAGGACTGGCAGAATTGGTCATGTCCTGAGGGTGGGCTGAAACCTTAAACTGTGTTTATGGAAAAACAATGTGCTTCTTTACCTCCCTCCAACCTGGATGCACAGAACTGCTTTGAGTTGCAAGCAGTCTAATTAATCTGGTCTGCGCTTGCTTGTCAAAGCTTTCTTGTGGTGAGATCATTTCTTGCCATTTTAAGAGAAAACTGTTTGATTTTGGAGCAAATTGCTTTGAATTTCAATTTGGGGATATCCAGTAGCATTTTGGGTAGGGAAAAGGCATCCTGATGCTGCAGGCCAGCTATTTGCAGGCCAGAAGTGGTGCCTGCCACACTCACTTGGTGTGGAGTGTACAGACAGATGGACACAACCACAGCACTGGGCGGTAGGAGCTCAGCACGGCTCAGCCCAGCCTTCACCCATCATCCTGCCTCTCTCACCCACCTCGCTGAGCTCAGGGCAGCCAAGCTGAGCCTTTCACAAGTGCCCTTGAAGCTTGGGCTGATGCGACCCACATCTACTTTCAGTCCTGCGGTAAAATTGTTACACTTTATATGGAGAGTTAGTAGAATCCAGACAAAATAATTTATCTTATGCTATCCATTACTAAAAGCCGAGCTGCCTTTCTTGTTCTGAGCAAAACATGTTTTTCTTCTTGGCCTGTCTTTTCTTTTGTGTGGCATCTACATTTCGGTGTGAACCCTTTCAGCATGCAAATGTGCCTCACCTCAGCAGAACGGCTCCTGTTGGATGCAGCGTGTCTGCGCGGTGGTGTTCTGGAAGAAAGCAGATTTTCCTGTGATGTACAGATCAATTCACCTTAACCCAACAAAATGGGTGCTATTGTTGTTGCTTTTCTCTGCACACTGCAGAAGAAACACAGCAGAAGAGCAGATGTGAAATAGATTTTTCAAACAAACCCCGAAGAGAACAATGGTTGAGATGAGTCTCTTTAAGGTTTCTGTGTCATCAAATGTTATTGTTGACACTGCGAATGTAGCAATAGTTGTTACACTAATTAGAGTGGTGTAGTTCTAGAAACAGGAACTGTGAAAAGACTGTGTCTGGAAGGTACTAATAATCTTCTGATACCTGTATTTTTGCCATTCTTTATTATTATAATGAGAGTGTTAATGTGCAGAGGAGAAATCATGTGTGCCCTTAATAAAGAACGAAGCAGCACAGTTGTTATCATCTTGAGTATCATATTCATTTAAAATCAAGTAGGCAACTCAAAGGTTAAGAGGTTTAATGTTCCTGAACTGTACAATTGAAGCACTGTAGTCCACATTATTGTTAGCAATTACTCAAAGTGCTTTGGGTTTTCATTAGAAACTTCATTTTCCGGAAGAAAGTCCCCTACAACTTTAGCCAGCACCAAAGCATGACCATTTAAAGGCCAGACACTTTTGCATGAAGTGCATCACAAGATATTGTCATGATATAATTTGCTCCCAGCTATTTACGTGCTTCTAGATAACCATTCTCAGTCTTCAGCCTCTCGCAAGTTTTCATGCTACATACAATTCCAGAGAGATGTAGGGTTTTTAAGAAGCTCTGTATTTAAAGAATAATGTGATATTCCTCACGCTTTACTCCTATATCAGGAATATTTACTTGCAGCTTTTCCAAGCACAAGGAAGCACACATAGTTGTATCTAAAGCAGACTTTTCATAGCAGTATCCAACAGTCTTCCCCAACCCTTCCCATCCCTTGTAAAAAAAATGTCACCAGGACCTCCTTACAATTTTTGCTCTGTTGGGAGAGCTTAGGAGAATAAGTAAGATATGTGGCATAATTTTCTGATCAACCACCCAGGCACAGTGGTAAACAGACAGAAATTTAGGTCTGTCCTCCCACTTTTCAGCAGCACATGATGTCCTGTAGTCAAGCTTATTGTAGTGTCCTGTACTTGAAGCTTATTTGCTGTTAGACAATGAATAGCACTATCTGACACAGCAGAGATGCAGTTCCTTCAGGATGGATCAAATAAGTGCCAAAAAGAAAACAGGGTAAAGCTGAGATACGGAGAGACAGGAGTCACCTCTGCCAATATTTTTCCTAATTTGCAGCTGTGCAGATGCCCCAGCGATGAAGACATATAGGAACCACTTAAAATACGCTTCTGATCTGCGTGCAGAGACAATCCAGAAACCAGAGTGGCACCCCAAGCTCTGATCACCTCTTGCATAAAACTCCTACAGGGCTCTGGAAATGGCCCTGCTGAGGATGAGGCTTGGAGGCATCAGTTCCCAGCAGTCTCAGTGGTCCACAGTGGCAGGGACTGTGGTGGGGACGACTTCGCTTTTCAGTGAATGTCACAAATCGCCAGCATAAAAAGAAATGAAAGAAAATCTGACGGAGGAAATAGCTATCTTTCCTTCTTCAACTAGCTGGTTCCCTGTCCTCTGGCATAATCCCATCCTCCCCTGATTGACTCATAACCAGTTTGGTTTCGTCCAAGCCACAGCTGCGTCAAGGCACAGTGAGAGCCAATCAACCCTACCAGCTTTGTCTGTGTTTCATGATAGTTTAATCACTGAAGACTGTCTCTGTGTTGAAATATTTCCCTTTGGGGTTTCGGATAGCAGTATTATATCAAAGCAAAAGGAACCAAAAAGTGAAAAGGCTCATGTCCTCATCCAAATCGTTTGGAGTCGATACAAAAACACCTCTCCCTCTGCCTTTGTAATGAGCACGCACACTTACAGCAAGCCCTCCGGCTTGTGCAGTCAGAGTGGCTCAGAATTCAGCTGCAATTTCTGCACGTTGCATTCTTCCTTTCATTGATGCCAATGATGATACCAGTCAGAGGATGCAGCCTGAAAAGATTGCCAGCCTCACATACTTGCTGAAAATTGAAATAGGAAAAAAAAATATGTTGAAACAGGAAAAAAAGGGGATACTACTGTGGATTGATAGTAAATGCATTATTCCCTGGGCCAGGTTTCATCCTGGTGGCAGTCAGGAATTAGGGCTGAAGTACTCAGACTTCTCTCTAACCAGGCTGAACAACAGGATCAGAGGAAAAATTTCTATTCGACCAGCGCCAGTTCCAGGTTATAATTCTGAATACACACTGCCGTATTTTCCCTCAAATCATATTTTTTTAGTAAGTGGCTGACACGACTCAAATTGCTGCATTGAGATTCAACCTCCCCCCCCCACTCTCCCAGAAAAAGGCAAAATGGAGAGAGAATAGAACTGAGCAGCGCTGACATGGAACCTGAATACTATCATCGTTCCCCAGAACAAGCTTATTCACTCCTTTTGTTGAAAATGTCTAATCAAACAGATATTATTAATGTATACAAAAAATATCCAGTATACAAGTAACACTGCTGTAAGGAAAACATCTTTTTCAAGAAAGTTACAAAAATTATAGGTCCTTGCACCCACCAAAGTTATTTTAGCAGAGCCATGTTGTTAGCACTGGAACTAAGCCATGTTTTCACAGTCAAATGATAGGCCTTTTCTAAGGTCATGCCCACCCAGTACAAAGCCCACTAAGTGCTTCATTGAAAAGGCTAAATGGAATTCACACTTCTCAGGCAATCGTTTCATTATGATCTGTATGAGTATTCACAATGTAACTTTTAAAATCTTGGAAATAAAGCAGGCCAGTATCTGAGAGCAATCATATTGCGTGTCACGTTGAAAAGCGTGTGATTTGGGTCTTTCACTTCCAATGTATAATATACCATACAATGAAATTAGCATTTGTTACCTTACTCTGTCCTTTCAATCACATGCTTCTGACTTACATTTTTGAAGAAAAAAATCCACTTAGAAATAATAGAAATCAAGATTTCATCTTTTCCTACTGAGACTTACTGAACACACATGTAACGTTTGTAAGTGGTGTGGAACCTTTAAGGAGGTGACAGCAGAAATGGCAGTGTGTGTCTTGGAAGTACAGCTAGAAAATTAAAGAGTATCACATTTATGCAATCCTTGGAGTCTTGTGGGCTGAGGTCACATATGGAGATGCTGATTTCACTTCTGAAGCTGGGTTGTATTTAACTGAATTTAGGATCCCTCTGAATTCACTGGCTGTTTGTTTTGCAGTATCTGGCTTAGGTTAATCTCAACCAAAATGCAGTGAATGGATTCACAAAACCAGACTTCCATTATCCACCACAAATGGATCCCGTTAGTCTATTAACCTTATAAAAAGATAAGCCAGGGAAACAGCTGCATGGTCTTGCAGGATTATTTTGCTCAACTTCAGTAAAGAATTTGTTGCTGCACAACAATCTTGTAAGCAGCCTATGGAGCAATTCCAGAGGGTGGATACGTAACTGACAGAGTACTAATATAACTAGAGCATGGAAAATGATGGGGAAAGGGGAAGAGGGAAGGGGAAGGGGAAGTGGAGGTGGAAAGGGAGAGGGAGGGGAAGGGGAAAGGGAAGGGGAAAAGGGAGGGGGAGGGGGAGAGGGAAGGGAAGGGAAGGGAAGGGAAGGGAAGGGAAGGGAAGAGAAAAAGGATGTATCAAATACACAAGTGCAGCATGGAGAAAAACTAGTTAGGGAGCAGTGCTTTGGAAAAGGAGACTGGCATTATAATGGCTGAGTTAGTAATTCCATACGTCAGACTTCATGTTGGGTGTACTCATATGGGAGCATCTGCCGTCATCCACAAAGCACTAGTCCAGCTGCAAGGATGCACTTCAGTTTGACTACTTCGTATCAGGGAAGGGAGGAGTTCTGGGAGGCATCCTCAGGGTGAATGATCCAAGGTGTCCATTGAGGAGGGACTGGGGCAACATCAAAGGAATTGTGCTAGGGACACCAGGGAAGAACCATCTTCAAGTATGTAAAAGAAGAGGAACGAGTAACACCTAACCTGTATTTCTGCAGTGGCAAGAAGCAGCAACACTCTTTAATTGTACCGAGGGAGACGCAGGCTAAGTATTTCAGGAAATACCTTCCTAACAATACAGGCAGACAGTGAAGCACTGAGGTTTGCTGTCTGGAAAAGTATTGAAACACTCAGTACTATAAATCTTGCAAACCACTGAGACAAATCTCTCAAGGACCACATGAACATGGTGAGTTGGCCTTCCAAGTCCCTTCCAGCCCTTTCCCTTTCAGTCCCTCTGCTTAGCTTAGACTTTTCAGGCTGTCCTAAAGAAGCGGCTGCAATTAATAGGCAGCAGGATTACTCTCTCAGAACAGCTGAGAGAGACAAAAACACCTGTGAGGAAAGGGAGTCTTGCCATTCAGATGGACCTTTAATTTGGTTCAACCTTCAGTCCTTGCCTGCCTCTGGAATTACAGGCCATCTTTTTAAAGAGCTTTTGTGCTATCACAAAAGAGCAACACCTCTCTGGTTTCCTTTTTATTATTTTTTTAACATTGTAAATTATCCATCCCGGTATTGCAATCCCCGGACTCAAATCACATTGCATATATCACTGCCATTTCCAGATGAACATTTTTATCATGTAATTTCTCAAAACTGTGTAATAACAGTTGTGCCTGTTTGCATTAGTGCATGGCAGAGAAAGTGGAGGGGCAGAATTTGAAGGCTTTCCATTATTATTTATACAAATCTCAGGTTTCATGGCTGGGAAGTGTGGAATTCACGCAGATAAATGGTAATGAGCCACCACTAAAAGATAAAAACGTAGGTCCAGAGTCCCCAGTACTGAGCATTAAGTGCCAATAGTACATTAAGCCTGACCCAGGAGGGGAAAGTTGGAGTCTGCCTTCTCAAGAGGGCTTATGATGTTAAAAGAATCTCGCAATCTAAAAAAGGTCTTTCCAGCTAGATATGCCATTTTTCATTCTTGTGCACACACAGATCAAGGGAAGGCCACGAGTCTGTGGCTCATAAAGCAGGTTTTTTTTAAAACTTCTTAATCTCCTTTGCTTTGGGAAGTGCTAAGATCTAGTCTCCTTTACATTGCCTTCTTTTACTTATTTATGAACCTAAAGCCCGGATTTTTCAGAAAAGGGAGAAAATTGCTTTGAAGTTAATTTTAGATGTAGAAGCAAACCCTGACCACAAAAATGCTTTCAGAGGGTCACAGCACTGTCTGGAGATTGAGTTGTCCTGACACTTCCTAATATCGGGGATAAAGCACATTCCGTTCACCTTGATGTGAGACATTGAACTTACTCAGGTTAAAATATGGCATCCTACAAACTTTGAGAGGACTTTTTTTCCAGTATTTTTCTAAGTATTCCTAAATCCAGATCCTCCAAGGATGATTCTGAGCTTAAATTCACCACAAGTATATGTTTTTTCAACATAGACATCACAGAGATGGTTTCATCACCGTACACTGTATCCTTTTCCCAAGCAGTTTATTGTGCGGTCACAGATCTGAAAACAAGCTCACAGCTTAACTTTCCAAGAATGCTTTTCTTAAAGTCATCCACATTGACACATATCAGTTCCCTTATCTTACTAAGGATGACTGAAAGTGCCAAAAATGTGCCTATGGAGGTCTGAGGAAATTCCCCAGAAAATGCATGATAAAGGTAAGGATTTAACTGTACATCTTTTAAAGATTCTGGCTGAAAGTTTGCAACTATTTAAAAAACAGCCACTCTGTACTTGCTCTCTTGCTCTATTACACTATTAAACAAACACTAATTATCATAAATAGTATCTAATATCTGTATACGTTGTTTTCAGTTTCATCACAGAACCATAGGATGGCTTAGGTTGGAAAGGACCTCAAAGATTATCTAGTTCTGACCCTCAAACACCACTCATTTTCAAACGTAGCATACCTCTCGTGGTCTTCAGTAGTTTTATAAAGTGAAAGAAATATTTTATATGTACATATACTCAACCTTCACTACGATCAGAATATGCCAATGTATGACTAGTACACATCCATGTTTTGAACAGGTTCCTCTCTATTTCCAATGACCATGAAGCTCTGAGCTCTGAAAGCAGGGATTTTTTTGTCCTTTATACTGTTATGTCTTAAGCTCTGTCTCAGCTATTATATATACGTGGATATATATGCAGGTGTATAAATAACAAGAGGATTATTCGCAAAAGTATTGGCAATTTTGGATGCCAGGTCCTAATACACCAGGGGCACAAATGTCCCTGCAGAACCAAAAACTCCAAATTATCATTTGCTTCTTCACGGCTTCATCGTTATTATTTAATAAAAATATCTGAGTTTTTGCTTTAAAAAAATTAATTATTATTCTTATTAATTTACTTCTCATCATTTCAATTTCCATCTTTTGAAAACATCCATAATAGCTTTAGCTGTGATGCTATCAAATATTAAAACTAATCATATTTCTTATCACGGTTTAAAAAGAAAAATGCTTAATCATACCATGACAGAACATAAAGTCTAACAGAAGGATTACTTCACATCACTGGCTCCAACTGACCTGACACAGCAGAGGAGAGCAGAGTTTCTCCCCTGACCATTTCTCTCTTACAAGAAGAAAGAAAACTTCCAAAAGCTCCTTTAAACAAGGTTCTAAGCTTCCAAAAATCCTGTGAATAGTTTCTGCTGAACAGGTTATTTGTAAAACACACAGAAACCCATGCACCCTATGCTCCTGTTTGCTCCCTGCTGTCAGTCCCCCTCTAAGTACTCCCATCCATAGGGCTCACATGAGCCACACTACAGCTTCTATCACACTACACCTACTATCTTCTTTCAAGGATATGCCCAAGAACATTTTGCAATTTATAGAAGTGTTTTTTGATTCTTCAGTCAGGCTCTCACAAGCTTGATGGGGCATTTTGGCTGCATAGGAAGGACAAAGCAGGAAAGGAAAAACAAGTTGGCTCAGACAGCTGTAGATGGGGAAGTTCTTGGCAGATGTTCCCATTATGAAGTGCATCCCATGTGGATGACCTTCCTCCTGGGGCTTCTCAGGCGCTATATGAAGCATCACTGCTTACACACAACTATCTTTGCATTGAGTAGGCAAGAATGCCAGGACAATGGCAGGATGAGAAATGCCCCATGGTGTGCCAGTGTCCATGTAGGAGGAGAACTGTGGTCGGTGAAACTTCTGATGGACACCCTAAGGTGTCATGACACATTCTGAGAAAGACTCTGATGTGTTATGCTTTGGTTGCCTTTGGCATAGAAACCCATGTTACAGTGGTTCTGTATTTTCATTTGAAGGTACATTAAACCATTTTATTTTAAAGATCAATCAGATAAATGGAAGAGCAAGCCTTTGAGCATGCTGGTAATACATGCTTTAGGTTACTTTATCTTTGGGAATGGGCCAAAGTGGTTTCTGTCTGTGTGCGTGTGTCTATGTAATTAGCCCACAAATTCAAATGCAAATAAAACTAACTAGGCAATGCATGTAAATAACCATCAGCACCATGATGCGTATCACTCTCAAAATATGATTCCCATGCATTACAAAGACACGGGGACTGTAAAAGGACAAAGAAATCTCAATTTTCATTTCAGTCACTAGGAAGAGCTGTGGGGGAACCTGGATACTCCTGCACTTTGGCACCTTAAATAGGAAGCAAAGCAGTAGAGTAGAACCAGTTTTCATGCACAAGGAAGTGGCTAGGATGATAAAACCAGTAGCAGAGGGTGGTGAATGGAGGCCATGACTTGCAGAGGTTCCTCGTTTGTAAGCTGCTTGCTGCCATGGTGCTCGACAGCTGGGAGCTCAGGTGTCTGCATAGTAGTCAGGACAAACTGAGTTTGCATCACCTGGAGATTTTCATGTGCCAACTCTCTGTCTGCAGGAGTGAGTATGGGGCCTCACTCCACACAGCCTTCCCTCTGGAGTGCCTCAAGGACAACCTCACCCTATGGGTCAGGCTTCAGGCCTGCACATGGGGCAGTGCCTGTGACACACGGACACACCTTCCTTTGGCCTCCAGCGACCTCCACCCAGCATTTTTGTCCTTCTCTGCAACAAGGCACAGTCATTGCCACAGGTTGTCCTGTGAGGCAAGGCTTATGTCAGCCAGCTTTCAGCCTTCCTGCTCCTCTGTCACCTGCCATGAACCAGGACTCACTGTGGCAGTGTAAGCTGCTATCAGCAGTAGCCTGTGTCACTGTCAGTGGAGCCATAGCAGTCTGGTAGGCAGCTCCCCAGCTTCCCCCAATTCACATCAGAAGATACAAAATAAAACAGGAATGCATGGAAACTGTAAAGCTGTTTAAGGTCAACTTGTCCAAATGCTTGTTAAGTTTTATTGCAAAGAAGGATAAACACCCCAGAACATATTTTGTTACTGGTTCTAGCTTTATCTTTGAGCAGGCTGGAGCCTGCCAGGGAGAAGGACACACCGTATCTTTCCTAGTTGCTTTTTTCTCTACTATTCTCATCCCCTCTGTTTTCTTTTGTGCTGGGAGATATGGCTTCTCTTTGCATCCCAACAAGAAGGACACGAACTCTTCCTAGGCAGATGAGTATTAATTAGTATGATTGCAAATAAGGTGAAAGGGAGTTATAAATTCTTTTTGTTAAGTATTTCAGTAAGAAAGTAAATGCCATTACAGCTGAATATTCACCTTTCCCTTCTGGGCTGGAGCAGCCCTCCTACAAAGACATGCTGAGGGAAGTGGGCTTGTTGAGTCTGGAAAAGAGAAGGCTCTTGGGAGACCTCATTGTGGCCTTTTAGTACTTACAGAGAGCTTAAAGACAGGAGGCAGAGCAACTTTTTACATGCACACAAAGTGATAGGACAAAGGAAAATGGCTTTAAACTAACAGGTGAGATTTAGGTTAGATGTTAAGATGAAATTTTTTACTCAGAGGGTGGCGAGGCACTGGTCTATGTTGCCCAGAGAAGCCCCATCCCTGGAGGTGCTCCAGGCCAGGTTAGATGCAGCCTGGGCAAAGAAGGTCATCATAGTGCTTCACATTTGCATTCAAGAAAAAGTGATAATGACACAAATATTTTGAAACTTTCTCTCTTCATCTGCTGGTATTGTGGTATCCTGTCATGGCCTCATGCTTGTCACTGGGTTCTGACTAATTGTTTTTTTGTCAAAAACTGCTTGGTTTTCCCACTAATGAACACCTATGAGCTCCAGCACTGAAGGGGAAGGAAGGCTGGAAAGAAGAAACAAGTTTGCCGTGTGTCCCCAGCCATGCCTGGCCCTGCCCTCTCCAGTGTCTGCTCTCCCTGAGGGCTGTGCAGGAATGTGCCACATCTTTTCATCTTTTGCATCAGGGAGACCCATATTTTGGAGCAGTCACCACATTTGAGGAAGACATTTCCAGCGGAAAGTACAAAAGGAACATAGGGGTGTACCTGGGATATTTGATTCCTGCAGTGCAGTGTATAGGCACACCTATAAGAGAAAATGAGAAATGCAGAGATGTCACTACAGCCAAGGAAATGTTTTGCATCATCTGCAATGGCTTAACTATGACTGAAGACGTATGCAAACTTTATCTCCACTTGCAGGAGTCTTTCCAGCACAGAAGTTAGAATGTTAAAGAGGAAAGGTGATCCCTCAATTAAAGCACTGGCCTAGATGATTGCTTGCAAGTGTAGGGGATAATTTACAGACAGATAGATTTTATACTAGGCTTTTAGTTTGTTAACGGTGCTATCAGCTTTGCTGACTATTTAAGAAGCTTTGGTGTGATATCCAAATAGCTGCTATCTGGTCATTTTAAATGCTAGATCAAATCTTTATATCATGGTAGAAAATTTTTTTTCCGTGCATTAGAATTTAAATAACACCAAGACTTCACCTTCTTGTCTTCTAAATACTTTGAAGTACAAATATTGACAGAAGTTGAACTATTTTCAAACACCACAAATTTACCCAAAGTATCTGTGTGCCATTCACACTGAATTTCACAGCTTCAGGTTGATTCCAAATCAGTGCTCTCACTCTATTTGCACCTGTGTTTGCAGAAGCCTTATTAACTAGTGGCTAAAGGAGATGAGGAAGTACTACTGAAATTTTACAAGTACTTGTTGAGATTTTATCTCAAATGCTATGTACCACTTTGATTTCCCCTTTTCATGTAGGACCTTGAAGCAGTACCTACAGCTGGGTTCTGTGGCCCTGGAAGATTCTTTCTCACTCTATTGTCCTGTGTGTCAAGTAGAATGCGAGAACAAGCTGAATTTATATATTAGATAACCTTTAAGCGTCCGTTCCAACTCAAATATTACATGATTCTATGATTTTCCATGACTGATTAAGTAGTTTCTGAAGCGCAATCTCACTTCAAAGCATATTCAAGCCCAGTTCTTAGCTGTGACTATAGCATATCACATTTGGGTTAAAGTCACTGATCAAGATGCAGGCAAGAACACAGCTGGGCTTCTGGACCCTGACACACTGGGTCTGTGCTGCTGGAGTCTCAGCGAGCTGATTTCTCAACTCTACTGAATCATAGGGAGTTTCACCATTTAGTGGTGCAAGATTATCACCTCCAGATTTACTTGAAATCAGTGGAGTTAGCCATATTTGCAATGACATCACAGAGATCAAAATCTGATTCTTGCCCTCTTCGTCAGTGAAGTAACAGATTTAGAAGCAAAGTCTTAAGCTCTTCTAAAAGACTGTCAAACTCTCGTCTCCAGGCCCTTGTCTTCAGCACCACCCACTGCTCTGTGAAGCATCCCACTTCTCCCAGTGAAGATTTCATCTCCCTGTACCTCCAGGTCTGCTGCCCCAGATCCTGCCTGAAAGCACTCCTCCTGTCCATGAGGTGATCTGCAGTGGATCAAGCTGCCCTGTGCTGGCTGCTCTCTGGTAACTGCATGGAAAACTCTGCCTGCCTTGATTCATCACTGCACTGCGTGCCTCAAACTGCTGTGCATGTCCCCACACATTCACACAGCTCTTCTCCCTTTCACCTCCTCCCCTCAGGTCCAGATGCATCAGTGAGTCACTGCGGGAAGTGCACCTGATGATCTCAAGGACGCGGCACCAAACATCTCGCATCTCAAAGCTGCCCTGTGAGATAGCTTCAGACTGGGCCAGCCATAGCCAAGCTGCTCAGATATTTGTATCCGGGTTTTTTACTGCTTCTGTCTGCATTTCCCGGTAGATCTTTGCTTTAGGATTTCAATGTACATTTAACATTTGAAATTGTAAATGTTTACATCTGTGATGCCACATGGCCTATCTGAGTGAACAAAAGGATTAAGGATTTGGAGATGTTATTTCTACTGTAGTCATTATACTTTAATCAATCTACAGATCTACCCAGCATCGACTGGAGCAGAGAAGTACATTATGATCACAGAACAGAAGCAAGAGTTTTTGCTACTGGTGCTCTTTGTGCACAATTAAAATGGACTGATAACCTCAGTAATTCAGGACTACTTATAGTGTCAGCAATATTTCATGTATAGATGCATGCATCCAGGTGCATATGAGCTTCTGTGTTTCAGTAGGCAGTAGCAGGTGATCCATTTGCAAGGAACAGTCGTACTGAGCCTCACACGCATTCACATCAGTGAATTTTGTGTGATCTTTATGTAAGGAATGACATCCATCTTATACCACTGCAAATGCAGCGAATCTCAGCTGAGTGCTTACCCTGGCATCATGTCTTTGTCCTCAGGATTCCCTCAAATGTTTTCTGAGGCAGGAAATCATTTCTTTTCATTTCTAAATATTTTAAAGAATGCTAGAAATGGTTTTAATATTACATATATGTTCCTGTTTGGGAGTAGAGCTCTCATGAATGCAGTTGAGGGCAGTAAATCTTATTTTGAACCAAGGTGAACAGGTTCTGCAGGCTGAACGTGCCTGAAGGCAGCTGTATCCTACACACCCAATTTTTTACAAAACACAGCAAGACAGGTTCACGTCTGGTGTAATCCTTTTGCCTCCAGAACATTTTCAGCTTGGCAAATCTGCCTCAGAAGAAAGCAGCATGTTGCAGTTTCATAGTTGGGGGCCAGTTTTAATTCCATATACCCTAAACCACAACCTCTTGGGCTTGACCATTTTCTTCAGATGGGTAGATAGGTCAACTTTCGGCCATCCAAGCATAAAAATGACACAAATCTTCCTTTAGTTGAGAACTGGTACAAAATCGGAGGTGGTCAGGACATCACACTATCAGAGCACAGACGCTGTTAACAGGCACTGGATGGAAGTGGTTTTGGCTGGAATCTCACAGCACAGCCATTTTTCTTGTGGCTTGGAGCTCCCGAGGCTTTCCACTCACACGGTGATCTCTTGTGTGCTGCAGGATGGTGCGAGCCAGACCTGGAGCCTTGCACTGCTTTAATGTGGCGGCCCCAGGCTTGGATTCAGTTTGGGATTCAGAGAAGCAGCTCCAACTTTATCCACATAAAACACGTCCCAGTGTCCCAGTGTCACAGCAGCGCTGGCTCGCTGCTTCACCTCACTGCTGATACAGCCCTTCAAGTAATGCCTTGCACAGGAAACTGGCTGATCCAGGTGAATCCTCCTCTCACGCTGTCAACATGCAGCAATGAGGACAGAAACTGCTGCCTTCATGTTGCTCAATGCACTGGGAGTCTGAAAGGGCTTTTAGGTGAACGTGGAGCCAAAGTGTCTGTCTCCACCCACTCTGGTTTTGCCAAAGAGGCAAGAGGGAAAAAAGCCCGCACTTCTGTTCTCTGATTTCAGTGTGCTGCAGCAGGGACGTGCGTGCGGCTGGCAGGGCTTCTGCTGCTGAACACCTCCCAGCTCGAGGGGAAGAGGTTCTCTTCCATATGCACAACTGACTCAGAGACTTGTTTGTCCTGCAGGAAGAGTTACAGGATTAAGTTTGAATACTTTGATATTCAGTGATGAAAAAGCACACACTGACATGGGGATTTTGGCAGGCTTTGTGTGTTCTTCTTTCTCTCTTTTTATGCACCTAGAAGCTGGACATGATTGACAGATTACAATTTCAGTCCTGGAAGCAGTCTCTTGAGGCTTAAGGACAACATAGACTTCATGAGACCCAGCTCTGCTGCGTGAAAAACCAAGCAGCTTCTGCAGGTGCCAGCTAAGACTCCAGCAAAGGTTCCAGGCTGCCCAGCACCCAACCAAAGCTCTCCAGGAGGGATGGGAGAGTGAGTGGTAATGATACAATGGCCTAGGGTATGTTTCTGTCATACAGGCACAATGTTGATAAAAATATCTGCCTGTAAATCTTCTTTACATTGGCATTCTTGATACAAATAAATTACGATAATTACATACTAAATATTTCCTCCTGGAAACAGAGGAAAGAAACTAATTTGGAAAGCAGCTGTTGCCTACTGCTCTCTGAGATAGAGGTGGTTGTCAAACTATTTCTTCTCTGAGCCTTCCATGGGACATCCACACACCCCCACACACTTGCCATGAGACACCCCTGCCTCTGCATTGCCTCTGCAGCGTAGGGGTGAGAGGGGGACTCTCTGAGACCCACAGAAGAAAAACACCATATACCATCTACTGCAAATTTAACTGCTTGTTTTCTCATTTTATATCTTAGTAATTCCCTCAGTTTGGCATTCAAAATCAAGGTATTTAACAGTCTGCCCTCAAGAAGTGCCCTTCTGTTTCTCAAGAAAGCCAGTGTTCCTCCAGCTGTCACGTTTGTGGAAGACAAGGAATCCATCAAGTCTCAAGTGAGTTTCATTTCAGAGACATTCATCAGCATAATACCAAATAGAGACTGAGTCCTCACTTTCTATTGGAAGCATAGCATGATCATCTACAATGAGGCAAATATGCAGCACCATCTTACATTTCCTGGATAAACTGGAGTTTGTCCCTCTGTAGACTCCCCCTTGGCTGAGATAGGACTGATTCTGTGAGTGGCCAAGGGCACACTGCAGTCCCACCAAGACCCAGAGATAGTAGACCTTCAAGAGCAACAGGAAGCCAAACAAGCCTGAGCCAGCTGATGATTAACATGCTTTCTTTAGAGAAGGAAGTGTTTTTAATGAGCTTCCATTTGAAAAATACTGTAGTGATTTTAAATTCTGCCTTGCGTTGCATCATTTCCATGAAGTCGATGTAACATCAATAACTTGTGGTGCAGGACGTGGCCATGCTGGGTTTGAATGCAGCAATGCTTAGGATGTTGTCTTTCCAGGGCTGTCTCCCTTCTGAGGAAAGCATTATTATCACATTTGAAAGGTAAATGCTAGTGGCAAAGTGAATTAATGGTATCTAATTTATGAAATTATGGACTAATTCAAGTGGACAGTGTTTTTTTACCAGGACTCCTATGGATGAAAAATGCAAATCTGGCAACACTGAAGCTTTCCAGGAAGGTCTCATTCCACTGACTTTTTCTCATACAAAACTGAGAAAAAATTCCCCATAAATCAAAATCTTCTGTGGTAAGATTTTTGAAATTAAAGATTCAGAGGGGATTTTTTTTTTTTTTTTTTTTCAAAACAACTGTTTATTTTGAGATGCCTTTCCATTTTCTTTGAAATAAAATTGAAAACATTTTTTTAAATCTCAATTTCAAAATAGAACAGTTCATTTGGGGATCAAACAAAACATCTCATTTAAGTGGTCAGGAAGTTTTTTATTCTTTGGAGCTGCTGATGAATCAGAAAAACGCTTTCTTTCCACAACGCCGATACTGATGCTGTGTTGAAGCTGCTTTGATATTTGATATTTATTACCTTAATCTTATTTGTGCCTTAGCATTACCGGGTATAATGGCTTCATCTTTGCCTGATGTTAGAAGTTTAAATGCTCTGCTCCTGAACAGTGTTGGGATGCAAGACCACTTCAGGATCCCCAGTGTTGCTGGCATAAACTGAGCAATTATGAAGGGAAGACCCCATTGCCATGGTTGTTGATCTGGTGGATTAAAAATAAGAGAAAGAACGTTGCTCACTGAAAGTTAAAAAAAAAGAGGATTGAAAAAAAAAAAAAGATGATATAATAATAGTGAATCTTAATTGGAAGAAACTCTGAAGGTAGGAGAAAAATCAACTCAGAAATGTAGAGATCTTTTGGCATTCGGATTAACTTTGATTCTAATTCAAATGACAACTGAGAGCGTATGAGCAAGATGCCATGTTTTAAATCACTAACTAAAGTGGTCTTAAGCCAGAACCTCTCTGATATTTGGTGTTTGCTTTCAGCAAAGTGCCTCTGTTAATGGCTTGACTACAGCAAAGCCACCAATCCTCTCCATCTTACAAGTACATCTCTTTCTTAATGCAAACACTAGGGAATGTTGGTCTTTGAGTGACTGGTTTACCATGCATTGAGAAAAGTATTTCTTTCTTTCTTTTATCTTTCTTTCTTTTTTTTTTTTCTTTTTTAATGAACCGTTTGCCGTCAAAACCCCAAAATTGTCACAATTAAGACCACGCAGTTGGCTTTTCTGTGGAATTCAATCTTCAAGCAAGTAGCATGAATACAGAAAGTTACAGAGAAGGCTACATGCGTATGCACCAGCGATTTTGTTTATTAGGCTCTAATGTAGCAATCATTATCAAAGAAGTTGAGATTCATGCAGATTTTACACTTGTTGCTCAGGCAAGCATTATCTCCCATTTTCACAGAGAAAACTGTGTTTATGTGGTGGAGAGTAACTTACCAACATCCAAATGTTAGGAAGAGAACCAAAGTCCTTGGTGTGCCATGACAGCAGCAAGTCTGTTCTTTCTGTCAAGGGCTGTTCTAGTGCTTTTGAGCTGGATATCTGCCTTTTCCTCTTGATTTCTTGGCTGTGGGCAAGACGAGGGCAGGGCAGTCCACAGGAGTGTCTAGTTCCAGCTTTGGATCTCGAAGCCGCCCTTATAAAGCTTCACAGTTTTCACAGTTTCAAGCATTTATTTCAGAGCTATTTGTATGTACACAATGAAACCTGAACACCTACCACCCGAGTCCTTGAACTGTATTCCATCTTCTTAGTGGTCTAGTCATCTTTCCATGGTAAATACACTAGATACAGTGTGATCACTATTATAGTAGCTTCAGCCAATGCCACGTGGAAAATATGTCATGGTATTGAGAAGGACAGTGTTTAGCTTCAGCAGGAAACATTTCTGGAAGCGACATTTAATTCTAGCTAAGAGAATATTATGAGCCTATGCTTCAAGTGGAAAAAAGCACCTGTAATCAGGTCCTAAAACCAGAATTTCACACTTAAGTGTCTACATGCTAATTCATACAGGCACCTGAACAAACAGCCTCATAGCAAACATCTACAATGGACAGAGAATATGAGAAAGAAGGAGAAATTTTTTTCAGTTCAGTACTCATGTTTAGTTTCGCTATTCAAGTGGCCATGGCAACTTTCTATCCCTCTCCTTGTCCTGAGCAACCCCTAAGCTCTGAAGTTCTCCAAGTTTTTTTGGTTTGCCAAGGAGACCTCACAAGAGGCTCGACTGCCACAGGACAGAGGGCCATATTTTGGGTGTATCTTCATCTTGCACCTCTGCACTGCTCCACCCAAGCATGGAGGCATCCCACACTGCTCCTTGCAAGAGCTCTTGGTGCTGCTACAGCATGCTCAGGTGCATGCTTCAGAATGGCTAGACTTGTCGGGGAAGAAGAGCTACTGAGTCATCTAGGTAACTCTGCCAACAAAGGAGTTTTACCCACAGCAGTTGTGTTTGCAGTGCAAGCAGTTCTGCTCAGACACTCTGAGCAAGAGCGGGGATTCAGATGAAAGACTTCTGATTTGAAATTCTTGTAGAATTCCTCCCTATTGCTGTGAATGCGGCCTGTTTCAACTTATCTGGTAAATACTTTTGTCGTAGTGACTAATGACTTGCCAGAAGGAAAGGAAAAAAAAAAAAGGCATACAAAATGGAGCAGTGTTCGGGGGAAGGTAGCCATGCTCTGCCCCTCCAGTTTCCTCACAGGCAAACTATGATGGCTCTCCTTTGTGAAGAAGCTCTTTGAAACTTCACATTCAAAATCTGACATTTTCTTTACAGTATTGTTTATACAGCGGTCATCTGGAAACAGTCTAAAGCTTTATTTGTGCCCAAGAAAAATAAGACAAGCTTTATTTTGAAATGCATCTTTTGATCAAGAACACAACCGGTATCATTAGTAGAAAAGAAAACAAAGTTCTGCTCTGAGTTTTTTCCTGGAAAGAAAACAGATCATATTCATAGCAGTCCATGAATGAAAGTACAAAGCTTTCCCAGGTAGATTCTTCAAGGTTCTTGCAGAGGATGCAGCTACTACAGAGCTAAACATTGAGACACAAAGAGACTTGCCAAGCTGGCAACAAGATCTAACTCTTTTGCAAGCCAGTCCACTGAGCAGTCTGCTGCGCTCTGCCT
The DNA here is from genome assembly GCF_951394365.1 of Tetrao urogallus. Lineage (NCBI taxonomy): Eukaryota > Metazoa > Chordata > Aves > Galliformes > Phasianidae > Tetrao > Tetrao urogallus. Next base: position 27,472,657 of record NC_136820.1, on the reverse strand, counting down.
CCCCTGCTTGAGGAGGAGTGAAGGAAATAAATGGTTCCCTGTGTCAAATCCAGCAGTTAAATTCTGTTCACTCTATTCTCTGGACATTATGTATGACTCATTACAAAGGCCTAGGGGTTTATCCAGAAGATGTGTGCATCCATATGGAGTCACTGCTTATATCTTTGCAGGGCTGCAAGGCCCATGGTCCTTTTGGAAATGCAAACTTGCACTGTGGTTTTGCTACTATTATTTTTTTTAATATGTCTCTTTTTTTTCCCTCACAGGTTTCACAGCAATAATTGAGCCCCTTTGGTTTGTCTCTGAGGAGAGGGAACTCAATAACTGGTAATTACTTTGCCTACTATTTAATGAAATTCAAGGAGCACGGTAACATCCATAATCTCACTCTTTTAGCTTGTTAAGCCCCAGTTCTGCATGTCTCGAAGTGTTAATATTCAGACATAAATGGAAAAAGGTTAAAAGGATTCAATGAATTTGTGACAAATGTGCCCTTTGTATATATGAATTCTGAGTCATTTCTACTGGACATGGTGCATTGGTTAATCTTGCTATGAATACCAGAATTACCTCCTTGTTGGCAGGACCCATTGCTGTTATTACTGTAGCCCAGAGGAAAGGGCGCAGACTTAGGTGCTAGGAGACTTAGTTTCTCATCACATCACTGCTGCTATCCTGACATTTGTCCTAAGACTAATTCCTGCATTTCTTTATCCCTGTGTTTCCTTCCCCAAGTTGTGTAGCCTTGAGTATCTGGAAGTGAAGCTGGGGGCAGAGAACTCCCCATACATTCAGCATCAGGTACAAGGAAGCCTTATCTCAATTGAGTATTTTAGTCATAATGAAGTAGCAATAAATGCCAACCAGTTATAAGTTAACCAAAAAGAAATTACATCTGAAATTGATGAATATACTCAAAATTGAACATATTCTATGGAAATTTTAAACCAGCTTTAACAACTGAAGTTTTGACAGTCTTGATTTATCTGTGAAGGAGGTGCCACATTCTGCAACAGCTTCTTCTACATCTTAAATATGAAAGCCTTTAATAAATTTGTATTGAACAAAAGCCAACACAGCTGATCCCATGCCTTTTCAATTTTACCTCCCTTCAAGTTGTCCTGCTTTCATATCGTCACTTTCCATGCACTGTGTGTTTTTGTGCTGAAAATTAAAACTCAGAGGGAGAAGTTATCATGAGGAAAGATTGAGAGGTGATCCCAGGTAATCTGGAGTGAAACCATATGAGTTCTGCAGCTGTATTGAGGGAAAGAGAGCGAGCAACAAGAAAAGCAAGAACGCAGAGAGTGGGGTAGAAAAGAGGCAGCATTTTATTTATTAAGTGCCATCAATGCTTAAGGCATAAGGCAGAAATTCCTGAACCAAGTAATTCATAGTTTAAGTGTTAAATTGTACTTTTAAGTGGAAAAAGCCCACACTGAGGCCAAGAAATCACTTACCAAGATTTCTCAGAATGTTTTCCAGGCACACTGGGGTCTGCCTTCTTCCCACCACTCTGGTGGAAAAGGAGGGTGCCTCAATAAATCACATCTCCCATAGAGGCCGGTGTCACCTGCACAGATATCCTCCATGCCTATGCTGATTCGTGCTTCACCACCAGAGCTTTGTCTCTGCTGCACTGCACACTCAAAAAAGAGTCATCAGTAAGCAAAATGAGGTAGGGCAGGGCACAGCCAGTCTAGTGAAGGAGTAAAGCCATGATGCCAAACCCCCTGATGAAAAGGACCACGGCTGGTTGGAAGCAAATAATGTTAACAAAAGGACTATTAAAGACTTCCCAGAATTTGTGGTGGCTAATCTGTCCCCTGTTCAGCTGAATGTGTCATGTCATCACTCACCTTTTCATCACAAGATACCCCCTATTTCCTGCTATATTGACCCTTGAGCATTATCACATCTATGGAGTTTCGTCGTGTTTATATGCCCATAGCCTGTAGTTTGCTCTCTGTTGGCTGGAGCTCAGGTATCTATGGCTAATTACAATAGTCTGTATCTTACTTAATGCAGGGTAAAGACCTTCAGCCACTTGACCTTTCATGATTCCATTCTAGAGTGTGTGGATATCAACAGGTTTCTCTAAAAACAGCAACTTGTGGGATGAGAAAAAAGAGTAAGAAATACCCTAGGTCCCAATCCACCCCACAGAGGCACAGCTTTGCTGTGAAGGACATAGACAGTGTACGCAGTAGGCTGCTCTGCAATAGCACCTTGGCATCTACAATAAAAGAAAAAAATCAAACATTAACAACAACAAACAGGGGAAGAGTTATGGTAATTCTAATTAAGGTGCCAGGGTGGAAACACATCACGGAAAATCCTCTGAAGCATTCCAGTTGTCATCCTTGACTGTGGAGCCTATGTGGGGCATACAACCTGAGCCTCTCCCTCTCTCCTTGCTGAGAATTTTCTTATGCTTTTTGTTATTGCACCTGTGTTTGTAATGAAAATCTGACTTTTGTCATCATCTAAAAGCACTATCATGCATTTCAAACAGAGAGAGAAAAGAAAAATGTGAACAAGTAAGCTGAGAAAGCTGCAGAAATGTACTGAGTGCTCCAGACAGAGCTCTTAGAAGATTGTTCTCCTACCACAAAATGCAGATAAAATCTATCTGAGGACAACCAGCTTTGGCCTAATATAACCCCTACATTTAGAGTAAGGCTCAGAAAGAAATATGCAGCTTTGCAGGCAGAGAGAGGTATAAGGCACCCAACCTAGAACGGGCTATTAAGCTAAAAAAGCTGCTGATTGGAGGTGTTTGGTTTTTCTAACCGTATTTTTCATACCAGAAAATGTAAGACTTTTAAAAGCATTATTTCAAAAAATATCAAGGTTATAATGTCTACCATGCCAGAGTATGAAACAAAAAGAAAATGAGAATTTGCTTCTGGTTTACAGCTGTTGTCCCAATAGCTGTATGTGCACCAATGAAGTCTTACAATGGTCCAGAGAGACTCACAGGCCAAGCCACAAGCACTTCAGGCTCCAGAAATGAACAAGAGAGAAGAGAAATCAATCCCGCTGGAACTACGTTAAAAAAAAGAAAAAAGAAAAAAGAAAAAAGAAAACTCTTTAGCTCAGTTTGAAACCAAGTAGACTACTAACAATCTTGTGATACCAAAAACATCGATTTCCCACCCCCAAACCATGACACTAAAGATATATGCACTAGATGTTTTTATTTGCATTCTACAAGCCCCAGCATTCACACGCACAATCTTCTCGCTACAATCACCAGTGCTCAGAATTTTAATTTTTAACAAAAGCTGAGACTGCCATGTCATTTAGTGACTCTGGGCACTGAGCTTTGAAAAATATATTTTTTACAGGATTTCTATCAAGTAGCGAAAGATGGAAGTAACGCAGTGAGGGTAGACAAGGGGCAAGGGAAACGTGTGAAGCAGAAGTGTGCAGTGAGACTGGGGGCAGCCTTGCCTAATCCTCGGTGCAGAGGATCTGCCCCAGGGGCTCTGCAAGGAGGCAGTAAATGCCCTAAACTCCAGCCCCAGCCCTGTGCTGCTTTGCTGAGGCGCTCCGTCTGCAATTCCTCCGGGAAATCCCACTGAGATTTTTGGCCAAGGCTTCGGAACAACTGGAGAGGAAACTTCAGCAAGCCCTCCTCCGCCTGTTTGGAAAGCACTTCACAAGTTTATGCTGTGCTGACTGAACACTTCTGCAATGCAAATACGAGCCCTTGGACTCCTTGCTTAGTGTCACGGCTGCTGAGGCCTCCATAAGGGCTGCCGGTGACAGAGCTGGGAGCAAGGAGGGCCTGCCCAGCTGAGGGCACGGTCCGATCCCAGGTCTGATTTTGGGGCCATTCCCCCATTCTGTGGATGCAGCTTGCAGCAGTTTCCTGACGGGTAGAAGGAATCTGTTGTTTTCTCTCAAGAGAGTTACTAATCTTTTCAGCTACATAAATACACTTCTATCATTGTCTGAGTAAATTGCCTTGGAAAACTGTTTCTTCAGGAAAAAGCTGAAATTTCTTAAAAGGAAAATGGCACTATATTTTTCATAATTATTCCTGTCCTTTTTTTTTTTTCCTACCATTGTTTATGGTAAAATCTTGATAGTTATGAACTAGCATATAACTGACATTATTCTATGACTCTATGATTATCGCATCTGCTTAAGGATCTGAGCTCACCAAAACCCAAGCAAAAAGAGAGTCTGGTGCACCTCAGTCCCCTTTGCTCATCTCAGACAGATTTATCCCCAGGTCACTGCCTGCCTGCACCCACTTGTTATTTCATCATGACTGTCGCATGGTGAAAGTAGAGCGCTGAGAAGAAAAGGCTCACACAGCCCCGCCATCTGCACTGCTCACATCCAACCTTTGCAGATTCCAGCTCAGCGAGGTGTTTATCTGAACGCCTGCTTATGCAATAGTCTGCATTCATTCAAACAGCAGGGTTTGCTCTGGCAGGAGGAGAGATGAGGCAGTGTCTGACCAACACGGATGTTCAGTGATCAGAAGCTCCCAGCGCTTTATTGAAGTGAGGGCAGGGATCTGCTCTGTTTTACGCACACCATTAGGTGCTTGCATGAAGCTCCACTGGCGTTACTGGATTTAATAACTTTCAATACTTGAAACCAGGAAGCCTTTTGAGACATTTCTCTTGTAAAAACTAAGGGAACTATGTAACATGCACTATCTAGTTGTAATTTCCAAACAAACCCTCACTGTGATCTCACCAGGAGGTCTGCAAGGGAAATGTAGGCAAACCCAGAGGACGTGTGCAGAGATGCCTCAGAGCGTTAGTAGAAACTGCCTTTACACCACAGCGAAATATTTGGTCAGAAAAGAGCCCATGCCTAAGCAGAGGGCACTGGGGAAACTGCAGGCAAGTCCCTGCCTTACTCAAATTATTAATTCTAGGATCTGGACTTACACCTGAGGAGTAATGAGGGCATTCAATGAAGACGGTGAATCCATGCAATTTGGATCCGTTCTCCAAGGATATATTTATTACAGGCTGATAACATCCGAATTCACATGGAATATCCCTACATTTAGTTGCAGTTACTGTAACAGTGGAAGAGGTTGCAATCATTTTTTTCATCTGATTCTAAAATTACCTGCCCAAACAGCACTTTTCATACCAGATCCCGTCCACATCCAGAGGGCCACACTATCCCTGATAGGGTCATATATCTGCAGAACTGCAGCCAGATGTGAAGATGCCTATCAGATTGCTTATGCTGCAGCCCCGGACGTTTTGTCACAAGCCCTGGGATCACTTACCCTGCTGAAATCCAAGCTTCTGGCAGAAACACTCTGGCACAATATCAGCCTTCCTTTGTCTAATTTTTTGGAGGCTCAAATCTTCTGTTACAAAGAAAAGCTCAGCCATATAATCTTCTAGAGGCTTAAGAATCAGAAATAAGATCAAATACAGGCCCTGTTTCCTAGATCTCATGATTATCCTGGGGATCTCAGCACTGGATTTCCAATGCCTGGGACTGTGATGCCAACTGAGGGATTCCCAGCACCACCAAAGTTCACTTCCCCAGGTGTCAGCGCAGCAGGTTTGGCCTGAAGCCAGTGGCTTACTCATCTCAGAGATCACTGGAAACGTTTCAGAGGGGACTGCACCTACTTATGATCCTTTTTTTTCACCTTTATGATCTTATTTCTTTGTTTCAGTACTTTTTTTACCTTGTAGTTTTAAATCTCACATAAAGCTGTCACCAAGCCATTTTGAACAAGCCGTGGAGTAGCAGCAGCAGAGCACACAGCGTACCACAGCAGACATGCTCAGTTCACTCCAGCAGCCTCTGAGCACAGGGGTCTCACATCATCACAAGTATTTCTACTGCCTAGGCCTGTTGCTGAGCTTTTTGGCCACTGTGCAAGAGAGCAAAGTGCTCCAATGTGCACTGTTCCTGCAGGAGGACAGAGCCCCATCCCTCAGCAGCATGGGCACGGTGGGCAAGACCAGTGAAAGGCAGCACAAGATTCAGCCCTCCTGGCTTTCTTCCAAAAAAAACACTTGCAGAGAAACCTGGAATTACATGTAAGTAAAGTTGCCTTTTTTGATATTACCACGTAATTTCCACTTCTGGCAAAGAGGTTTGTGCCCGGGCTAATTTGGACGCATTTTCCTGCACCGCGTTGGCACCGCAGTGTCGTTTCGATAGAAGTCACATTCATCGGGAGAGGCACGGCTGCCCGCTCGCCTCTCCTCTGCCCAACAGGCTGCTTGTTGAGCCTCTCGAAAGGCTGCGCAGACAGATAAACATGCTACACATGAAGTACATTAGGTGGAGGTGAAATACAGATGATTATATTTAAGGGCTTACAATAGTCGTTAAGAGCTTCTAACCACAGGCCCTGGCAGGGCTGGGTCTGGGCTCGCAGTGCATGTCTTGGCTGCATCCTCAACTGACTTTCTTTTTCTCCCCCTTGAAACAGGGCCAATCTTGTCAGTCTGGTGGCAATGAGAAAAAAAGATCGACCCTGTTAATAGGATTATAAGATTTGGGGAATATAATGTTGTTGCAGATCATTTATTTTGAAAGCTGATTTCGTTTTAGTGAAAACAAGCTCGGCCCTGCACGCTGGGGGTTTGCAGCCTTTATGCCAAACGCAATCATTGCTGGTTTGAAAGATGTGATTGCTTTTTAATGTGGAAATTTCACAAGGTTACAAAAGAGGAAAAAATTAAACTCCTTTCTTATAACAAAGTCACTCTGGGATATGAGCTACAATGCCCTGACAATGTCCAGATACTCTGACCACATTACACATCAGAAAGGTGGATGAGTGTGATTTACACCATTTCGCAATTGGTTTTTTTTCATGCAGCTGAAAAAAGCCTCACAGTTCTGAGCAAAAATAAAAACAGTGCTTTGTAAAATGCATTCAGAATTGCACAAACACAGCCCAGGGGTCAAGGAAGTAGAGGGTGGATGAGGATAGAGTACAGAGGGATAAATAAGAGGATAACACGATCTCCCGCTTCGTGCCCAACAGTTTGGGTCGCCCACTTGGCATAGTGAAAGCTAAGCTCACCCTTAGTGCTACAGACCATCTTTATATTTGTCAGACATCAGCATAAAAAAAACAATCATCAGCATCCGTGGCCTTTTCAATAGCAATCTCCCAGAGGGCTTAAATATATTCTAGCAATAATGGCTAAGCCCCACTTTTCTGGGTGTTAGAAGATGTTCTGTCACCATCTCAGAAGAACCATTGTTGTGACAAAAGCCTCATGGCACAGCCTGGACGGGGCTTAGCGGGAAAACAGGCACTAGCAGGAATGTCCCAGTCAGAGGAATTCATCAGGAGGCACCGAAAAGAATGAATTTTTCCAGAGCACTCTTAAAATAGCAATGAAGGGGGGGGACGAGGCTGGCCTTTTTTGGGTACAGAGGTGGCAAGGATTTGCAGGCTATCTTCTCCTTTGTATTGAAGATGCTGCTTTTGATCTGCAGCACAGGGACAGCTCTCCCCGAAGGCAGGGCGAGGGAGGGGTAGGGCTGCGGGGAAGCACAAAGGATGGAGCTGAAGCACTGCCTCGCAGCCGTGGATTGAAATGACATGTGCGCCGCGGAACCTTTTTCTTTTCAAAGCAATTTGCTATCATTATACTGCCCGTGCATTTCCAATACATGTCAGCCTGTTCTCTTTTAACTTGGCGGGAGGGGAAGGTGCTTTTATTGCAGGGCTCCTTGCAGAAGCTCGCCAGACATTGCTATTATTACATCTGCCGGGCACAGCACAGAATGATGCATGTTCATTAAAGGAATAGGGTTAGAGTAGAGCAAATTCGTTCAGTTCTTGTCAGAGACAGCTTTAGTGGGCTTTGAGATTTTTGTATACACAAGTACTCTGGATTTAACAAATAGAATGGACTCTAACCCTGTAACTTCAGTTCAGCTTCTGACTGGTGTCACTGAAATCATTTAGCATTGTTTGCCTGGATTCCGACAGTGGCGAAAAACCAGGAAGCTGCTAGGACATTATTAATTTCATAAAGTTGCAAATTGCAAGGTTTCTATTAACTCTTCATATTAGTATTTCTCTTCTGTTTTAACACATACACTCCTCCAGATACTATTTTACAGTGTGTGGTCGTATATCTGATGTTCTCTCATCCCCATGCCAAGAGATGGAGCTCATAATCTCTGTGTGTGCCTGGGCTTAGCACTAATAGGCAGCCCACAGAGATGAAGTTAGGCTCTGTGTCTGCATTTCCAGCTATTAGTACCAGGAAAACTATGCAGAGCAGAACAATGTAATTTGGGTTCCTCATCTACTTAATCCTGGTTTTGGTTCAGCCCCGGACTGAACTCTTCCTCCACACTTTTTTCCTTCTGTTCTTGTAGTGGGAAGTTAATTGCTGGAAGGGCATTTTTGGTGGGAACGTGGCCAACCTCTGGCTGGGGAGCTTTTGAGTCACGATTCCTAACGAGATAGAGAGGATTTGCAAATTCTTCACCTTCTCTGTAGAATGGTGAACATGCCATCAGTCACCTCTCCAAGATGGCTACGGCTGCTGGAGAGCAGAGAAGTCCCATCCACTCACACCCACGACCAGAAATCAGAACAAAACACCAGAAGACTACACAGGGGCTACACAATGCAAATTCTTGATGCTATCCTGAAAAACGTAGTGAAGGAGTTGGCTCCCACAAAATTAGAAACAAAAGCATAATGCTAATTGATGCCTCAGGGAATATGGGCTGCAGGATGGTAGCGATGCCAGCAATGCCTCCCTCTGCAACTACAGCCTCAAAAAGCACTTGGTAAGGACTTTTGCAGCCAAACCTAGAATTGGGCTTGGGACATGAGGTTCTTTTGGTCTCCTGCAGGAGTGCAGAACCATGGGGAGCCCATCCATCGCTTTGCACAAGAGCCCAACTAACAAAGCAAAAGGCGCAGCTTAAGATGGGACCGCTGCATGCAGGTTTCCTCCTGGTATGACAGGCTATTGCAGTCTTAATGGCAGGCTGCTGGACTAGAAGCAGCCTTTCATTGAGTTTGTCTTACTGAGAGGAAAAACTGCTTTGTGTAATAACTTTATGGTAAATGTTGGCAAAAGATTTGCACTGCATACTGAAAGAGAGACATTTCTGACCACAGCTCATGAACCACATCTATTTACTCTGGCATTTGTCCATTATTTGTTCATAGGCTTTCTGTCTCTGCTAAATGTGTTCCAATTTTGGGAGCTAAATCGTTGCCAGTAGTTTCCAGGACATTCCGCTAGGCTAAGCAAAATTGCCCTAAGCAGTTGTCAGAAACCACTGGAGTAGTATTTTAAATGCAGAGTATTTGAAGAAAATAAAAGATACTGAGCGTCCTATCTGTCTGGATCCAGGATCTTGTGTGTTGTAAAAAGTTAGAAAACAGAAGCAGAGGGCTTAAAGCAGTGCATGCCTTTCTTGAGCCATTTTCCATCATCTAATGAAACAACCTGATTCTAGAAGGAGGTCAGTAATTTTTAATATGCATATTTATCAGCAGCTCTCCAGACAGAAGTCATGCCCAGCCTTCAGCCTGGAAAATCCTAGTTATTTATGTCTTAAATCTAAAAATGTATTACAAAATACAGGAGGAAAGCCGTGACTGTTAAAACTGACACTCAATTGCTATCAGACGGCCTTACAAAAGTGGATGTTTATAGCTTAGGCAGGATAATCACTTGAGAATTATCTTTCTGGAACAGCTCCTGGATTCATCTGCTCACTGTCCTGTACTTGAGAGGGTTCACAGTAACCAGAGGCATTACTTGCTCTGTCCACAGGCTAATGAAGATGTCCAAATAATCCCTAAGATGCTGAATGACCAATCTGAAGTATGAGCTTCCTTATTTTTCTCTATTACCATGACTGCATACAAACTTACTGTCCAAATGAAAGCTCATCTTCTTTGGACAGGGCAGAATTTGTGGCTGGAGCTTTCCCTTGGGGAAGCCAAGGGTCTGGCAGCAGCAGGAACATCCAAGGGGAGGGAGGGGAGGCTCACCTTCCTGTGCTGCCGTGTTTGCTGCCTCCCACTTTCATCGCATCCACTCTGCTGTGTAGAAGAGATGTATGCTGACTATTTCTTCTGCTTCTATCAGTAGATAGAACCATTTCTAACCATTTCAAAGAGAAATAGTCCCAGCTTTCCAATTTCTCCACTAGCGAGTCAGAGCCATTTCTGAGCTCATCCCCAAACCCCTCTGCTTCTGCAGACAGAACCAGTCCCACAGCGCAGTGCCAGGGGAGCTGTGCTATTGATTTACATAACGGCATCCTGCTATCTTGTTCTTTATGCACCCTGATGTTTCGTCCTAGGTTTTAATCTACAGCTTTACATTAACAGGGCATCCTCAGTGAGCTGCCAGCTCAGATTTCTAGGACTGTCTTCTACAGCAGTATTTAAATTTAGGGGTCTTTGGGTGAAAAAAGAAAAAAAGTGTTGGTTTGGGGATCTTTTACTTTTATTTTTTTTCTTTCTTTTCAATATTTATATAGAGTATTTTATCAACACTGAATTCCAGCTGTCTTTTCATCACTCATTAGTTTATTTGTAACCATGTGAATATCCTCAAAATGCTCTTTGCAAAGAGTGAAAAAATAACGCTATGTCCTCTGCTTAATTTTCATCAGACTGCCCGCTTGTACAGTAGGCACAGTAGTAACAGTAATACAGTAATAGTAGTATAGTAGGTAGTGGCACTGATCCTAGTCAGTGGAGCATCTCAATGCTAAACCTTTCACTTTGTCAAAAGCTGGCCATTTAATCCCTGTGTGAGTAATTGTTTATTCACTAGGTATAAAGAGTACTTTGCTTCCCGTGTTCGAGCCAGTGTTTGATTGATGGAAAGATTCAGCTTAACTTGCACGATGGTTTGTTTTTTCCCAGCTCTGCGTGTGCATGTTGTCAGGGGCTGGAAGCATGGTGCCCAGTTTGCCTCTGCCCACAGCCATGGCCATGGGCAAATAATGAGAGAGATTAGAGAGGTAAACAAATCTATGCCAAACCTTATCTGCTCAAATATTCCTGATCCATTACCATTTTAATGTACTTGCCCTTTGATGAATTTAATGGTAGCAGACAGGATTCCTGCTGGTCCATAAATTCCAGATCATCCTTGCTTTTTTAGATTCTGGTAGTGTAAGCATTATCCCAATGCTTTAAATATTATACCAGTTTCCTCCAGTGATACCTTTGTTTCACGTTCTGTGTCATTATCCCTAAGAAAGAAGAGAACAGATAACTTTCTAAAACCTCATCTAATAAAAATCTTTCTGCACTCACCCAAGTCCAAGCAGTGTTTTGATTCCCTCGAAGCCTTCAAGTATCTGATATATTCAAATAAAACATTCTTATTCATTCTTCTTATTGAGATATTCAGCTACTTGGGCCTTTAAAAAGCGATCTTGACTTCCTAATTTTCCTCTTGCCGGTTCTCTGCTAAAAGGCAGCACTATTATCATTCACTTGTACATTAGAGTCTATTTTCCAACAAAAAAAAAATAGAAGGACTACAGTGGGAAAGCAACAGCATCTGGAAAAATCAAACAATGCGAATTAATACATTCTTTGCGGGCTAGGGGAAGCAATGGAGTCAAGGAAGGCCTTTGGATGCTGTGTTTTACAATACCTCTGGAGGCCCAAGCCCCACTGTAGGCTGTTTTCCTCCTGACTTTGGACAAGGCAAAATTAACTGGTAATAACACACAATTAAAAGCGCATGTGCGTGTCTATGATTGTGTGTGTGTGTCTTTGCTCTAATTCCTCTCATTCTGTGCATTTTAACTTTCAAAATTAGACAGCGGTGAGGAGGAGACAGACAGGTATACATAGCAGCCACATCAAACTCCTCGTGGGGCAGGGGGAACATTTGACACCTCCTTGTTCCAGTGCCCCCTGTCTGGTTTTAATTTCACTAAATTGCTCCCGTCTGGGGATTGTATATTTTCAGTGGCCTCTCCCAGCAATGCAGAGGTAGAGCAATAGTGTGCCAAACCCCAGCTATGCTCAAATGTGGGGCTGCAGCTTTATAGGAGAGCGAGGGGAGGCAGCTCTCAGGACCAACTATTAGCCGACTGACTTCCATTTAAAAGCCATGCCAAGGAACCTCTCTTTCCCTTTTCCTTTTAGTGATGTCTTAGAAGGGAAGGAGTAGACAACCTGGGTAACAAATTGGTCAATAGATCATTTGCATCCCTGCTTTCAAAGTGTAATTATGATCTGTGTGTCTGAATGGTCCCTCATTAGTGAGCAGATATTGAACAGAAGGTGCTGCATGGGAAAACAAGATCTTTGTTGGCATGGGGGATGCAGAAAAAGAGATTGAGAGATTTGTTTCATTTTAAGAGTTAGGTGGGTCTGGTGCTGAGCACCTCTAGGGAAAGGGATGGCTTGGAAAGGTCATGGGAGGAGGGCTGCTCCAGGAAGATGTAGGCTCCTGCCCCACACCACTGAGGGCAGTTTGGCAGCACTGAATGCACAGGTAATCTTTGGAGGAGATGCCTGATAAAGTGAGCAACAAGAAAGCAATAAAAAGCGAAAAATAAACTCCCTAGTCACCACGGCTGAGTGTTGCTGTCATAATGCATGAACTGCAGTCCTCCTTCTGTGGGCATTTCACACAAGCACTGGACATTTCATAGGAATTTTGAGTAGTTAGTCCTGAACAGAAATCCTTCTTCATGCATGGAAGCCTGTCAAGAAGCAAAGTGTAGCCAGTTCCCCCAGTTCTAGCTCCTGGCTGCTCTCCCACCTGTGATGGGGGATGAGGTGTGGGAAAAGGTGAGCGCAAAGCACTGGCCAGAGCCCAGATGTGAGGGTGCTGAGGGCTGCAGGGCTCTGGACCGGGGCTGATGAACCCTCAACACAGAGCCAGCTGAGGCACATTATGGATTCACTTGGGCCACTGGAGCTGCTCTTGCAACAAACAGGATTTGGAGCCAGTGACAGTGAGGTGGCGACAGGGCACTCACTCTGAGAAATGGCGTTGTGCCTCTGTGTAGCCCTGAGGATGCAATGTGTGACCGACACAACTGGCTGCTGAGAGCGCAACGAGGTAAAGCACCACAGCCTGCTCCACCAGGGCTTCAGTGCATGAAAACCCATTGTTTTAAGGTCTCAAGGATCTCCCCCTGCTCCCCCCGCCCTCACTGAGTTCTCTGTGAATTGAGCATTACAGTGGCTTTGACTGTAACCATTATAATCATTTTCCAGTGCTAATGTTGTGGTTTTAATGAAAGGAAACAGCAAATGGGGTATCGACTTATATACACAAATCTGCACTTCATTTGCACAAAATAGCTTCTGGATGGCTTTCCTCCATGTTTTTGGTCAACACCACTCTTTTTGAGAAATGATCAATGTCTACAACTGTTTGCTCTTCCACAGATAAAGCAGATGCTATTCATTACTGCCTTTGCCATGCATATATTGCTACTTTCCCCAGAGCAGCCGCAGTGGGTCATGTGTTTATTTTTCTTTAAATCCTTTTGTTCTTAAATCGCTACACTTTTGCTTTCAGGCTATGACGAATGATTAATACTGTAGTAGCAGCATTATTGAATTAGGAAAGTCACTGGCAGCTTCCAAAATTATTGAGACAACCAACAAATAAATACAAACCACTTCTTTAGAGTTAGACACAGCAGAACAGTGTGATGGTGTCGAGATAAGCAGAGGTGAGGCTGACGTGAGCGCTTTTAAAGCTGTAGGGCAGGCTTGCAGCTACTGGAATTTAAATCATAGCAGCACTGATAACAATGCGGATGTCTTGCACAGTCTTGTGTTGAAGACATAAAAACAACGTTAAGAAAGACTCAGAACTGATGTGGGCATTTGAAGAGAGTTATTTTCTCTAAGAAGTGATATGATTATAAAGAAACAATTATCAGTGGTTTTACGTTTTGAGTTTATTTAAAGAAAAGAGACTGGGAGTGGGATGCTGAAAGGGGGGTGTTCAGCACCTCCAGGTATTACAGCCAACTGTGAGAAAAGAGCTGTTTGGAAAGGAGAGAGATTAGGGACTGCAGAAGTAACCCTTTGTAGTCACCACTGGCAGGTGTGTGGCTGGCAGGCAGGGATCCTACTGCTTGTGATGCTATTGCAGAATGTATCATGGTAGGATTTCTGTTAGCTGCATGAAACTGGATAGCAGGATTAACTTTGTTCTCCTACATTTGTGCACAGAAGGTTCTCCCCAGGCTTCCTAATGAAGTCTGCCAGGCTTTCCATGTGGCCCTGTGCTTCACGTTTCTTCCCACCACCCTCATAGTGAGCAGAGTAGGAGAGAACAGGTCACTAATCCCAGAGCTTCAAGCCTCAGATTAAATGGATGTAGCACCTTATAGACACATGTACCAGCCCTGAATTTCCAGGTGACAACTGTCCTCTAGCTGCACCCTTCCCTCAAGGGCTACAGGCAGGGAAGAGCCAGCCTCAGCACCTCCAGCTGCCTGGGGTTGTGATCCAATGAGACAAACCTCATATCCAATGGGATGTGGCACTGCATGTTGCTTGCCAGTAGGAAAAAACACAGCTTGCCTCACCTGGAGGTGCCCTGAGTGCACCACAATGCTCCATCCCTCACTAATACTTTTCCCTGAGGCTCTAGCTAGCATTTCTGTAGATATCAAGAGACTCATATTGGTTACTTCAGTGTAATCCTGAAAACATAGGGCTCCTTTATTGAGTGCTATAGGGCTATACACTTCCCTGGCCTTAATCATTTTTCCTTTCTTCTTTTCTTTTTTTTTTTTTTTCAACTGCCTGCTCCTTACTAGAGCTGGGTAGGCAAATGGTTTACATACAGATCTCATGGCCTCAAGAAGGTCCCTGTTCTACTTCAGGTTACTACCAAAGCCTTTCAAATAAGTCTTCTTGTCTCCTCCTGCTCAGAGCAGTCACTGGAGATGTTGGAGAACTGGGTAAAAAAAAAACATTTCTCTGTAGAAACAAGAATAAAAGCCTGCTGCAGCCCAGGATCATCTCTGTGTGTTGGCAGAGGGCAGAGTTCACTTCCCTGGCTGAAGCTGTTCCACTGACAGAAGCGATAGCTTGTCAACCTGAGAAGAGATGTAGACTTCCTCCTGCTCCTCCCAGCACAATAATAATCTAATTCCTGGACTGCCAGCTCAGGGTCTTTCACTCTCTCGGCCAATGTTTTTGTCATTCTTTATATCAACTGGAGCATCTCCAGCAGGAGAAATTCTAATTTTGAAACAGTCAGAGCCCAGAACCTACCAAAACTGAGCGGTGCTGGCTCTCATGTCCCTGGGTCAACTGAAAAAGTCTCTAAGCCAACATGTGGTGTGCTGGTTCGGACCTGAACATCTTACACAGCAACTGCCCCAGTGCAGCAAACTGAGGTGAGCAAACTCTTATTAAGACCAGAGATTTACTGAACCAGTGCACATCTTCCCATTAAAAGTTCTGGCTTTGTCAAATAAGCATTTGCTGATTAGAGGACATTTTCTCAAAAAGCTTTCAATCACCTGTGTTCCCTCTCTATTACCTGCAGATCTTCAGAAGATTCCTCCACTTGCAAGCCTTCATTTTCCTAAGAATACTCAAAGAAAAGTATAGGAGACACCTTCAGCCTTGCTACAGCATCAGCTGTCCTTTTATTTCCACCAGACAAAGGGTCAGCTTGTAGCTGTGCTACCCTATTTGCAGCCCTAGGGAGATCCCTCTTCACTCCCAGCCATCAGGAGGAAGCAAATTGCTGAAGCCCTTTACGGGTGCTGTACATATATTGCTCCTCACCAGCTGAGCAGGGGATCTGATGTAGTACAGGGAGAAACTGGAGGTCCCTTCCATCCGATCAAGTGAGTCTTAGACGCAGGCCAAGGGTAGGATCTATCATGGGAAGAGGTGATGGATGGCCCTACCCCATTCAAAACCACAAATCTGTAAGAGAATCAACCAAAATCTTGCCCCACTGCAAGCTCATCCACTTTAATTTCCTCCCTTCATGTAGGAAAGCTTGCACTTGGAAATCTCTGCCCTTCTCGTGCTTGTGTCAGAACGAGGGAGGGGGAGCTGCCAGAGCAGGCATTGCTCAGCTCCATCCCCCCTCAGGCTCACTGCTGTTTTGATGCTCCAGCTGAAGAAAATCTCTGCGGATTTTTTTTGTGCTCAGAATGAAGCTTCCCACTGCTAGCTTTGGTAGATACAGCACATCCTGACTGGGCAAGAGCTCTTTATGGATATTTCTAGTGCTCAGAGGGAGAAGGGAAAAAAAAGCAACAAACTACAGCAAGTTTACAGTAATTGCTTTAATGAGGCAAAGCCCTTTAGAATGCAAACATGCTCAACAATACGCACAGAAACAATCAAAAAGAAAGTGTTTTATACAGGCTGTTTTATAAGAAGGTAATAAAAACAATTGTATGGCACACACAGTTGCATAAACAGGCTCACCATGGAAGGTGTTTGTGTGAGAGCAGGAATATGAATACTTAATTGCTTCCATTATTCTTATTTTCAGTACAAAATACTGCAATCAAAACTTAATCTGCAGCTTGATTTTAAAATAAAAAGGTTATATCCCAGTTCCATTGTTGTAAATATAATAAAACACAGTCTTTCTGTAAATGCTGTTTCATTTCTTACTGCTTCTAAAGAGGAACAAGAATGATTAATATCTAAATCCCTGACAATTTCAAAACACTTTTCAAAGGCAGGATCATTATTCCTCTGCACAGGGAAGGCAGAAGACCAAAATGTTCAAAAGGTCTTCATTAATGACGTGACTAGAAGTCCTGGAAGCCTTGGTGAGGTCGTTCTGTGGCTGCCAATCCTCTTTGAACCAAGCCCTACAAGCAACACAAAACTCAGGTTTATTTTTATCTTCTGACAAGCTCAAAGGAGCACACAAAGGAACAATACACAGAAATATGACTATGGGGACCTTAATGAGTTGCAAAGTATAAAACTGAAAAAATGCCACTTATTTTCCAGTACCTCTCAGCCAAATTACTCAGTGAACAGGCTCATATGAATTTGAATTCATTCTGGTGCATCTGGAATGTTGCACTACAGCTAACATGTTGGCTGCTGGGCTGTTGTTGTAGTTTTTTTCTAATATGTGCTGTTACATTCTGCTTTAGCAGCATCCAGACCAGAGTAATTTTCAAATTCTTATACATAAGAACTCCCGTTTTTTTCCCCTCTGACTTTTCAATTCGGGAGGAGATAGAGACCTGTCAAAGACCTGTGACATAAACTGAGTGGTGGGTCTGAAAAGATTTAGGGACCAAGACAAAAAAAGCTGGATCTGGATGAAAAAAAGCATGCTTATTAATGGTATCTGCTTTGCAGATCGAACACATTGCTGTGAAATTACATAATACCTGAGTAACACCATAAAGATCAGAGGCATCCTTGTTGCAAATGGGATTCCCTAGGAAATAAATGATTTCAAACTAATGGAAAAATATGACCTTAAATGTAATAGCTGTTGCTTAGACACATTTTAATTTACATATTTAATTATAATAATCTTCTAACATAATAGATATTAAGATGTAGCTTTTTTCCAGTTCAGAAGGCTCATAATTCCTAACCTAAAATGTCGGACTTTCTGTCAATGCTACAAACCATCTGACAAATTGAAAACGTTTTTATTTTCACCTTTCTCATCATTCCATACAGTACAATGCTATCCAGAATCAAGCAGCTGCCATCATATGTTTCCAGCTTACAATTCCACCATCACAGCTTAATATTTTACATCACTAGTGACCAAAACCAGTCACATGAAGCAAAAACAAAACAAAACAAAACAACCTGATAAGACATGAGAATGAGAACATTTCTCCTGCCCCAGGAAAAATAATTACTTTTAACAGCCTTCCAACATAATAGTAGATCACTGCCTAAGAGATAGGAGGACATGTAACTAACCTGGCGAATGTTTCAGGTATAGGCCTTCCTAGAGCCAACATTTGATCTTCTCAGAAGCCATATGGCAAGATCAGCCTTTCAGCTCACTTATCTTCAGAGTGTCCAGGAGACCAAGAACTCCCAAACAACGCTTGTTGACCTTTTGGCAATGTACCCTACCCTGTTATTAGAGATCAAAACCAGATTGTTTGCTGGTGTTCATCAATCTTCAACAATTAAAGGCATGAAAATATACTGAAGAAAAACACTGTAGCTATGTACGTGAATGTGGATATTGGAAGGAATTTTACATACATACAAGAAGGAATGAAAGTACAGATTATAACCACATAATATATGAAAGGAACAGGTATTAGGATGAATGCATACACGTATTTTAATAATACAATGTGTCAGTGTACATCTGCTGGACTAAAAAAGCTTTGATGTACTGAACAGTTTTTCTTAAACAAGGCAAATTACAATTCCTGACCTTCCAGTATATGTATCTCTTCACAAAAATAACAAATTGCCAGTCAAAGATGATAAGGGTACCATGATCTCATTTCTCCTAGCAAACAGCTTAATGATGATTATCAAGACCAAGATTTTTGCTTGCAAATTAAATGGGTAAGTAGGTTTGGACTACTTGTTATACAGAAAGATCTAGCACATTAATTTGAAGTTCCAGAAGCAATCCAGACTACACAATCCCTCTCAGTGTCAAAACTTAGAAAGAAATAAAAAACTAAAAGATGCAAAGATGATCCATAATCTACAAAACTGAAATTGAGAAGAAAAGTTATTCAGTCCACTGAGCTAGATGAGTGTCTGAAGCATTCTGAATGTCATCTGCCAGAAACAGCCATGAAGATCAAGGAGTCTAGCTGTGGCAGACTGAAATGATTCCAGAGTTACTCATAAGCCAACATCTGCCAGCAAGGATGAGTGCGCAGCCAGCAACTAGTAGCGAGGAACTTGCTGCAGAAGTGTGACAGGAACCAGCTCCCAAAACAAATCTGAGAGGCTTGATGAGATGCCACCGTATGATTCTCTGACTATCCTGAATGCTTTGGCTCCAAGGTCCTAAAGTAGAAATTTTGTTGATGTTTGCTGTCGTAATTGATTTTTCATGTTTTTTTCCTCAACCCCTTGCCAAAGGTTGCTCACTATAGCAATCAGGCTTCAGTGAAAGTAGTCCCAGATAAACCATCCACTCTTCCCTTGACCTCCTTCCCTGTGAAGGAGTTCCTCCTCTGTTCTCTCTACATCTGCAGGATATTCACCTCTGTCACTTAAAAATGCAATTACTTTGGAGAAGTAATGACCTGAGGAAGTGTTACTTGGGAGCCACCTGCAGTGATGCTGCACTTTTATTTAGGGCCTCAGAATGGCAAGGAACAGAATAGAGATCCTGGTACACTAGTTTGGTTTTGGTTTGCATTGCTGGTTCTGTATGTGGAGCAGTAGCTAAAATATAACTCTTTGGAAGGGGACTTGAAGTCAAACCAGGATGCCTGATCTGGCACTGTGTGATGCAGCATGACAACCACTACATCTCCATGCCAGGTAATAACAACTCCTCCTTCCTGAGATGATCAAGCTGTAGCAAGAGCTTCACAAAGCACAGCAATCCAAGTATAGACAGTATAAACAGGCACAGTAGCTACGGTCAATCCTTATTTCCAACACCTAAGGCTATGTCTCCCTACCTCTGCTTTTATCATGCTTGCGTAGGTAAAGACACTGAAGAAAAAAAAAAGCCTGCTTCCTCAGAAGAATTGTTGCCCAAGAGCAGTTTACATCATTCACTATCTGGAAGCTATTCTGTAAAACATCGTAATAATTGCTTTTCCTGGACTCAGACACTTCTTAGTAGCAGCTAAAGTTAACAGATTGGAAGTCTGCCTGAAGATGATGGATGGGTTTTCTCAGATTGTAGATTTCTGGTCATTTTCCATGGCAGCTATAAATTTAAAAATAATATAAAATTAAGCAGTGATAGAGTAGAATTCACAAATATTACACAGCTACTGACTTGACCATTAATCATCCTAAATCAATGTTAAAATGTTACATATGATGAGCCAGATTCTGCCCTGAGGAGCATACAGAAGCTTCTCATTGATTACAAATGGGAAATGGCACATGTCTACAAACACAGAATTTAACCAGCTGCCTATTTTGCTGGATTTCTTTTTGTTACTATTTAAAGGTGGAGCCAGTTCCATTTTTTTAAGAATTCCCTTTCATATTAGTGATCTGGAAGAAAATGATCTCTGTAGTCAATATCCCAACATTATCCCAAATACTTTGAAAAGTATTTTCAAAGTTGATGTTGTCCTCCAGAGTTGAGGCATTGTTTGATCTGCCTAATGTCCACCTTTAGGTTGCTGCAGTCAAAAAGCCATCTGTAACTCAACAAAGTGAAGATTTTGGTCTGGGCTAAAACAACATTTTCCCCCAGACTTTGTCTCAATTTACCCTGTTATTTCTTTTGTGGAATGATGTATCTAAGTGTACCTCAGCTGAATAACTACAGAGGAGCTGCCAGAGATATGTATGTAAAAAAATAAAAATAAAAAAACTGTCACTCTTCTTCTCCAGCAAACCAAATCAGATTCAAATAAAGAAGTCTTGCACTTCTCATTTTCTGAGCAGAATCCAAGGGTAAGAAAAACTATAATAGCTTTAGCAAGGTCATGGAGGTACACAGACTTCTGCTCTGCGAGCACCTAATTCTTCCCAGCTCCTTTTGCACTCACTGAATACTTTTATACAGATTACACATTAACTGCACTGTATGTAGGCATATGTCACACATGCAGTTAGTATTAATACATACTAGATACAAGATTGAGTTTTCCAGCATTACTAACTTAGTGTTGTATTTAATGTCTTTCATACTCTGTGTACGACACTATGCGGTAATTACTCTGAAAACAACTTATTTGGATGCCAGCTACAGAATATTGTTACCACCACATTTTCTCTGGGCCTATTTACTTCTGTCTATTCACAGGCTTTGGTAATAAATACATGTATTTTGGGGCTCTAGGTACGTCAAACATACTGAATAGTCAGCGCTTGTGGAAGCTAATTTCCCTGTCATTGCATTATAGTTAAATTGGTTACGCACGTCTCATTCAATTATGTAACTTGAAGAATACCAACAACATAGGTTCCCGATTTCAATAGTAGTTATGCTGGCTTTAGCACTTACAGTGGATCAGCTTTTTGCATGAGACACTGTACTCATCATACTATGAAATCTGGAGCCACAATTTAAAATGTAGACATGCTTTTTGTGCCTGCTGTTAATGGCTTTTCTTTTTATACTTTCTGAATGTACGGTGTAAGATTTTGTTCATATCAAGATGAAGACTGGAAGGTAATTTAGCAGGCTGCCCCTGAGGGATGGGTCCCGTGGTACAGAACCATATTGGAACAGTGCTTGAAGCACTGCAGCCTGTGGGAAGCACACGCAGGATCGGTTCGGTATCCCATGGGAGAGCCCACCCTGCAGCAAGGGCAGGGAGCAAGTAGTGGATAGGCAGAGATGAAGAGTTACAGACTGACCACAGCCCCATTGCCTGAATCCCTGCACCGCTCGGGGGAGGAGTTAGAAGGGGGTGGACGGGGAAAAGGTGCTTGCAGTTTGCATTTAGTTCTCACTGCTCTAGTCTGTTATTAGTAGGCAATAAATCACCTTGATCTCCCTTAAGCTGAGTGATGGTAAATGGTGAGTGATCTCCCTGTTCTTATCTCAACCTATGAGGCTTTTTTCATCTTATTTTTTGCCCTGCTCTGTTGAGGAGAGAGAGAAAGCGACATGGTGGAGCTGAGCTGCCTGTCACAGCAGAACCACCACAATTCTACATGAAAAGAACTGATACTGCACTAGTGCAGAAGGAACAAGGAGAAAGGAAGGGTTAAATTAATACCCACAGAAACTGACATAGTATTATGATATTAACATTGTGCAATACCAATAAAGCACATATCAAATGGATTAAAAACTGGCTGACAGATCTAAAAAAACAAGCATCAGCAGGGAATTGAGATTGAATGAATGTTCCCAATGTTCCTTTGGGGTCTGTACAAGGCCTAATATTCTTTAGCAATTTCACCAATAATCGTATAAACATATCCCTAAATACAGTTTGTGAATGACATGAGTTTGGCAGGATGGTATACAGTGATGAAGACTGGGCAGTCAAACAGAAATTGAGAATTAATCAAAGGATAGTTCCCTGCAGTAACTATGAAAAAAAGTAAAAAGTTCCATATGTTGATTTTATCAGGGAGAAGATGGGAAGAGGCGAGTTTTATTCACAAGAGACTGACAGCGGAAAATTGCAAGTAAGGAAGAACTCTTCCATCTAGCAGGAGAATCACAGTCTGGAAACTTAAGACAGATAAGATAGAACCGAACTGAAGGTGCCTTTTTAACTATAAAAGTTAAAACCAGAGATATACTGACTACATTTTATGATCTCTTAAAAACCAAGAGGAAGAGATACTTTAGCCAAAATAGCAGAGGGTCTTTTCTGTTTAACATAAATGTGAAGGCATGCAAGCAGACATATAAGCAGGCAAATCATATTCTATGGTCTACACACATGAGTACAGATCTACACAAATTTACCAGAGCCAGCATTTTCTCCTCTGCCTCTGGTATGAGGAATGAAAAATGATCACTGATTCTTGCATCTGTCTATATAAGTGTTCAAGCAAAACCCTGCAAGCTTATTTTACATTGGGAATCCAGACTTTATTTGTTTCTTAACACATCCTCAGTCTCTTATCAAGACAATTGCTTATCAACCATTGTCTTCTAAGGAGATGGATTATCACTGTTTAATCTTACCTCAAGGGATGTTATGAAAGAAAAAGTTAATCAGATATTTAGGATGTGTAACTAAGTCTGCAATAGAGCCTGACTTGCAGCACTACAAGCTGTTAGAGAGTCCTTATTTGTTAGCTACAAACCTGCAGTCAAACACAGGGAAGACATGCAACTAATTTTAGCTTCAGAAATACTATCAGACTGAACATGAAAATACTACCATCACATATGCTTTGAGCATGATGGCATTACAGCATGCCTCAATGTTGATTTTAGAATAATTAGAATCACACTAGAACTCTGGCTATTTTCTACTCTATCTATAACAGTAATTAATAACTGCTAGGATCCCCCTCCTCTTCCATTTTGTAGTGTATTTTTATCTCCTAGAAACTTGCTGAGCCAGTTACATTAGCAGAAGCAGAGGGTAAATCTATTCAAAACAACGTGACTAAGAGCAGAATCTGTCTGTGTGTTTTTGCGTGATTTTAACAAAAGGTTTCATTGCTGCTATTACAGCTTGATAGCATTTCATAATGAATTCTGAAATTTTGGGGAAGTCAGATTGCAGTACTGGTTTGACATCAGACATTTTATTGTTCGGATGTAGGATCACGCCTATGTCCAGTCTGTGAAAACTGTAGTTTTTCTTTAGATATTAAAAAGACCACTGAAATAATCCATAAAAAGCTTGGACCTCAGGAAAGAAGTCTAGAAGACAAACACTGTTAAAGCTTGGTCAGACACAATTAAGTGGCTGACGATTACATATGATAACAATTAAAATTATCTGATTCCAGCCACATGGCATCTTAATACAGCAGATCTCCAAGCAAATAATGTGTCACATAATAGGTTTTGACTGATGTTGTCAGCAGCCTTTTGAACATTACAAATACCTTAGCTTCAGTGTCCCAGAAACTAGTGGAGACTACTGACCTCATCCAAACTGGAAGTATTTGCATGTACCTCTCTGGTTTAAAACGTTCTCTAACCTAAAGTTCTTGGTTTACTACATGATTCGATACATGCATACATGGCACATGGCTACTTACTTCCAGTTACAAATAGCTCAGCTAATGCATGCATTAGTGGTTTTAGCAAAAGCCCTAGATGTTTTCTGAGAGGCCTTTCAGTTACCTGCCAGTACAGCTCGGAGAAGATAAGTCTGATTACAAGCCAGCTGAAGCACTCCAAACAATTGCTGAAGTCCATGTATTGGTTGGCAAAGAGAACCTAACCAGAGAGTATGAGGAGCTGCCAAGGAGCTGCCACTGAGCAGCATGAGCCTACTCTACTGCCAACTTTAATTTGTGTTAAAAAAATAGGGATGAGTTAATGATTGCTAAACCAACAAATCATCCTCCCATTGGAGGAGCCCCAGAGGACATTCTGTCTCCAGTGGTGATATAACCAGTAAGCAAACACATTGTCACATTGCTTAGAATGGGCATACAAAAAACAGAGGGGATCTGACCAGGAATTTGGAGCATTTTCGTGGTGCCAGTCCCCACACATGTTCTTGGCTTAGCCTTCTCCTTATTTTCCTCTAGACCAACATGAGGGCACAGCCCAAAAACTACTCTTCAGATCTGTGATGCAAGTTTTATTGTTTCCTTCTGTATACTGTTAAATAGGAAGAGAAACATAATGTCTTAAAAACGAATTGAGGAATAATACCATACATTTGTTAGAAGGGTAGTTTTGCTACCATTGTTGTTTTAAAAAACATCTTTTTCTGTTTTGGCAACTAAGTTATGATTGCAACATCTTAGCTGGAAGAACAGCTGTCTTCTAATCATGGCTGCAATGCACACAGTTGTCCCACTGTAGCCTGTAGAGACCTAGAGTGCATAAGAGCATGTTGAGAATGAAGGTTTAGTTAAGATATTGCAATGGCTTTTCAGTGCTGTTGATGGACAGCAAAAATCTTGTGTTGTTCACAGCAGTTTCATTGTTCTTTGTGTCTGTTTTCCAGACACAAAGCAAGATCTTGACTATGTTTTAAATGTATGGCAGTTTATATCAAATCCATTGTAATTTGTTTCCATTCTTTATTGCAGAACAACTGAAGATGAAGAATTGTAACAGATCACACTAAAATTCAAGAGGTAACTGAAGCAATAATCCTCAGAGCCTGACACAGCAGATACCCACGGCACCTCAGACATACATACGTTTCTGCTCTGAGTTCACGGTTCTGCAGTGCATGGCCCAGTCATATCAGAATGGCCTTTCCAGTAAAAAGTAGCAATTTGATTGCATGATGGATCATCTGAAGAAAATGTATTGGCTTTGTAACAGTAATGAGAGGAAATATCTAGTGTGTCCATATTTAATTGAAATCACATATTACTCCTCTGCAAGAAAAACTATGTTCATTGTATTTATGCATGAAAACTGGCTAGCATCACGGAAGAACAGATTTTCCAGAAGAGCAGTGAAGCATCAGCTCATTGCAACATACCACATGGGACAGAAACTCAGTATCAGTTTAGATCTAAACTTTCAGCACCAGTAAGACAACAACACCCCTTCTCCTGAATCGTGGATAATTCTGTCCAAAAATCAATGATTTTGATCAAGTCATCTGAGACTACAGAGATAAAATCTCAACTTTGTGCAATACATTAGACAGTGTTCAAGTCATCCATGGGTCATCAGTAGAGTGATCAATACAGCATGTAATCAAGTCAAATCTATATAAACAGAGATGTAGCCAGACATCTGCGGAGGTGTGGCCATCACCATACTCTCCAAATAACTGAGTAAACAGTATGACAGAGCTAGTTCAGTTGATGTACAGCTTCCATCTCCGAAGTCCAACACTGTCAATTCAGAGGCTACTTTACAAGTAAAATGCATCTTTTCAATAGAAATTGTTTGTATTGCTGACCTCTTTGAGACAAGAAATGAAAGTTCACCAGTCATAAAAGAGTGGGCCTCAAGGAGAACATTGTGCCAGCACAGCCTGGATCTGCAGGCTGCCTGCTGCCTAGCAGTTCATGGCCCTTGGCTTGCTGCTGTGCAAGTTCTCCTCAGCTATTTCAAGGTTTTTTTAGAGAGCATGGGAAAGAAGGAGAATAGTATAAGTTTCACACACTGGTCCTAATCAGACGGATGCAAATGGAATACTTCTGTTCCACATAGCACAGCAGAGACCCATCTTTCCTTGTAATGTTGAAGATTAACAGAGATGATTAGAGTGGGAGCAGGGCTTCTCACTTTCTTATTTAGATTCTAATACAGAGGGATTTTAATCTTTAGTGGGTGAAATAATGAAGATGATAACAACAGCAATAATGGGTACATACAGCAATGCTGAACCATGAACATCTCCATGAACATGTCCATTATAACACATAAATATTCACTTGGCTACCAGAGAAGAAGAGCACAGGACCCTTTGGCTTCATCCTCCTCCTCCACAGCCAAAAGAACACACAAGAAATATATTTATTAACTGATAAATACTGTCTTTTCAAATTGACGTCATAAGAATTTGGAGTGTCAGGCTGCTCATTTATATCTGAGAATTTATATAATATTAGAAACAAAGAGAATATTTGAACTATGAAAGAATCTACAAAACCAGCCAGAACAGCAAAGACTGTATTTTAAAACAGGACAATAGAGATTGTGACACATCTCAGTACCCTGCAATGCTTTAAAAAGTGTAGCTTGTACCTACAAAACAATTAATGACTGATTTGATCCTATGTATGATTTTTTTAGAATAAAAGAGAAATACCCAACCACTAAAGGATGAGTGGCCTCTTGGCCAACCCCCAAAAGCCAGATCAACTAATCCAGTCAATAGCCACACTTTGCTGCCAAGTCCTTCACTGATGTCCTCAGTCACAGGAAGGTGATGAATTTCAAACTGTTGAACTGGTGAAAGGTGGGCAGAATCCTGGTCTTAGTATTGTTTTTGCTCAGAGTTCTATGGCCTCAACGCCATCGCTAGATAGGAATTGCATCCATGCTAATTCAGACTTGCCTCTTCACATGTGATAAAAGTATGAGTGAACCTCAGGCTTGAGACAGGCACTGCTCAAGGCACTGCTTCACCTTCTCAACTATTCCCCAGATGAGCATTTTGAGACGGAAGCACTTGCATTTTGCATTTCTAATGGATCGTGTCAGAGGTGATAGCATATGAATTCCTCCGTAAAAGAAGACATCATCCCAACAAAAAGTCGACAAGCAACAGAAGGTATTTGGAGTAGATATTTATGGAGTAAACACAGTTATTATTTGTTGACAAATCTAATGCACCAGAACTTGGCTTTAGAGATATGAAATGAGACTCTGGTATTTTCTCAAGTATGAGTAGTGTCATTAATGATTCATTCATGATAGTGAAAACATATCTGTGTTTCAGACGTATGCAGGAATGGGGCAGCCTTGCTTGGGAAAGTCAAAAACATGTCCAGGGGATTTAAAACATTAAAAGGTCATCTGCAGTGAAATTTTCTGTACACACTCTAAGGGAAAGTAGAGCATGTTCAGGGAAATAATTCGGGGAAGCCAAAAATTACCACTGGGGCTGCACGGAAGAAGCCAAATGTCTCTGTTATTTTCTGATCACAATGAATCAGTTGAATGCCAAACTCACTGAAAGTGAGGAGCCAGTTCTTCCAAGAGAGGTTGAAAGCAGGGAAGTGGGGCTGCTCGCATAGTCTTGCTTGGTATAGTTTTATTTTTCACAAAAATGTGGGGAAGTAACAATATCCCCAAACTCTTCCAAACAGTTATTCTTTTTCTCACTTGGATTACAACACACACAAACAAGACTTTTGGTTCTGCAGGTCTACAGTTCCACCGCCTAGTCTACCCTAGTTTGGAGCTGGGATGGAGCTGCCCCACTCCGCATGTTGAAAAACTCTCCCCTTGAAAACACACTTGGGTTGATGCCTTGAAGCGACACTTGAAACCTGCCTGCGCTGTTTTGCTTTTTTTCTCCTCATTCTTGTTGTCAGACTCATCATGCTGAGTCATATCTGCAGCTAGATCATAATGATTATCCTGAAATGTCAGCAGCTGCTCCTTTCACCCCCATATGGTGCCAGACCTAGGATGAGGTTTCCCTAATGCATAAACAATGACAATAATTGCAGTTTTCTACAATCAAGGTATCACAGAGATGTTATTCTATTGTAAAAAAAAATGCATTTCCACAGCTGTAAAGAAGGGATGGGTCACGCTGACCCATATGCTTCTTTGTAGTTCACCCTGAAGAAAGCCTGTGACATAAGTGAATCCCTGTCAGCATCGTTGTTGGCCATAAGGTGTTGTCTGACAGGAGAAACAGCTAAAAGCTTTGTCATTTAATATCTTCCTAAGTGTGTGAGAATCATCTGCCTAATTCCAGAGATGACTGATAGGCAGAAACCTGGCTTTAACTCTTATATTCTTAACTTCAGTGTAACTTCTTTGCAGCCCTCAGACAGTTCTGTCTTCTCACATAGCTCTCCTTCAAATTACCTGCTCTCTTTCAAGTCAACTAAAGATAGCTGAGGTATAAGAGAAATAGTAAATAAATAAGAAGACAAACAAACTAGCAGAAGTTGGCAAAAGAGATGAAAATAGAAGGCTCCATCTCCTCTTTCATTAAAAGATATGCACTGAGTGCATCTTCACTATCTAGCAACAGTGGAGAGAGATGATTGTGGAACTGTTGTCTTTGAGAGAGAAATCCAGTTCTAGAACCTCCATTCTGTATTTTAGTGCTGCGTAAAGCAATAGAGAAATAAATGGAAGATACACAAGTAGAAAAGCCTGTAAGGATAAAACCAGGGTGAATGTGTTGTATTATTGTTGGGGATTAGGAGAAGAATCATTGAAGCTAAAGGAAGTAACAACCACACTTCATTTGAGATAACAGTCAGGGGAGATCTTTGATGAGGTACTATGGGTTTCCAAGATGAGGCAAAAATGCACCCTAAATCTTGAATAATTGAGTTGAGATGGTACTGCTGGTTATCATGTTCTGTAAGGAAGTATTTGTGTGTATGCATGTACAAGAGAACACGCCAGCTGAAACATTAAACACAGCAGCTAAAAGGAAGGTAGCTAGACATAAACGCTTAAAGGCAGAGATTATTAGAGATACTGGATGAAAAAGATGTGGTGCTATAAGCAAAGATACCATCTTTGGTGGTTTGATTACATCTGCAGTCAGAAAAACAGGACTTCTCATGTTCTTTGTAGATAGGTAGAGCTGCACGCAGGAAAGGCCTGATTCCATTGATGGCTTCAGCTTCCTAACCAGTACAAGATCTGTGGTCATTTGTGTCAAAGGAAGGAGCATTACAGGTAGTGAAACAGGCTAAAAGGAGGACTGCAGGCAAACCTATGCTGTCCAGAGAAAGCTAAGGATGTTTCAGTGAGTTAAAATTCACTGTTATTAATTAAATTCACTATGTTGTAATGAATCAAAAGTGACATGTTCAGAAATTATTGCAAATGCAAAATGCTTTCAGATAGCAACACAACACTAGAGGAAACTCTTCTGAAGCTTAAGCCAGCCCTCCAAAATGAGCCTGAGAAGATGCCAGTGCTTTGTACGACAAGAGAGGTTCAGGTCTGGTGAGCTCAGAGATGTGAGCTCCAGAGCAGTGTCCTGTGAGTACTGCCTCTGGACTCACAATGTAGATACCTAGGCCTTGTCCTTACCTGAGCTCTAATTAAGTCCCAAAGGTCCTATCCTCTCCCTCTCTGAAACAATCAATTAAAGTGGATTTTACATACCTAGTGGTACACAAAATAGCAATGGGCCTATTTTGCTGCTTTCAACTCTTCCTGGACAAGCTCTATGTTGAAGCCCTCAGATGAGGTGAAAATTGTCTGGACACATGATGGCTGGCATGACCTCTGCCTGTAACTTGAGGTGAACACATTATTCTGCCACTGTAGCACCATGCAGCACACACTGCCTTCCTGGGTAGGCCTTCATTTGGATCTGTAGTGATAAAACCAAAGAGCCTTTCCATAGCTGAAACTGAACTCCAAGACTATTCTGATTGGAAGATATCCCGATCCTTCAAAACCTAGGCACAGAAGAAAATCTGTAGGATGCCAAACACAGTCACAATTGGATTTTTTTCATATCTTTACCTTCATAGCTGTTCTGTAGATATTTGGTTTCATTCACTTGGATAAGAGTCATCTGCTTAGACCTAGCTGTCGAAGTGTCAGGCATCTAGGATAACTCAGTTTCCCAAGCTTCCTTTACAGTTATGGAGGTAGACATTGGCTTATTACATGAGCCAGCAGTGTGCTCTTGCAGTCTGAAAGGCCAACTGCATCCTGAGTGACATCAGAAGAGTCAGCAGGGTGAGGAAGGTGATTTTCCCCCTCTACTCTACCCTTGTAAGGCCCCATGTGGACTAACTCCTTCAGCACAAGAAAGATGTGGAGCTGTTGGAGTGGGTCCAGGGGAAGGCCATGAAGATTATCAGAGGGCTGGAGTGCCTCTTTTATGAAGAAAGGCTGAGAGGGCTGGGCTTGCACAGCCCCCTTTGGGGAGATCTCATTGCAGAGTTCCATTATGTGAGGGGAGCTTATAAACACGAGGGAGACCCAGCTTTTACATGGGCAGATAGCAATAGAACAAAGGTGAATGACTTTCAACTAAAACAGGAGATTTGCATTTAATATTAGGAGGAAATTTTTTACTCAGAGGGTGTTGAGGCACTGGTACGGGCTGCCCAGAGAAGCTGTAGATGTTCCATCTCTGGAGGCATTCAAGGCCAAAATGGATGGAGCTCTGGGCAGCCTGATCTTGTTGGGGGCAGCCCTGCCCATGGCAAGGGGATTGGAGGTATATGCTCTTTAAGGTCCCTTCCAACTCAAGCCATTCTGTGGTTCTATGAGTCTATGATTCTATGATTCTGTGTTCACTTCCAGAAAAAAAAAAAAGGCCACTACATTCTCATAAATAAACCCAAGTTTGGTATTTCTGAAAAATAGTACAGTCCATATTTCTTCTTCCATTGACTGCAATAGGAGCTTGGACAACCAGTCTGTCTGAACACACTCCTTTGGGACAGTAGAAATGAAATGACAAAAATTCTATTTCTTGTATATTGAGACTTGATGTATTGTCAATCCTGAAAAGCGCTTGTGGTATCATAGACATAACTTTTCTTTGCCCTTCTGCCACCTTTTGCTTTTGCATTTGCATCTGTGTCATCACTGTCAGTGTGGAGTGTCATTGGTTTGGACGCTGTTTGTGTAACCTTCCTTGGGTGTGTCAGAAAAGATGTTGGCAAAGGAAGCAAGATTATGGCACCAAAACATCTTACTAAGCACTGTCTGAGGAAAGACACAGACTGGACAAGCCGCTGTGGTGTCTCATCTGGCAACCAAACCTTCTGTGGCTTCTTTCCATGAAGGAACACTACTTGCCATTCAGTAATCCTTCATCACAAAAAATTCTGTGTGGTGGAAAAAAAATGAGAATTCATGTCAAAAAGGCGTGGCTTAATCAGGAAGTTAGAGGTGAGCAACGTGGTCTGGAGGAGGAGAAGTAGGAAACCAGAGCATTTTGATCTGCCTGCCAGTCTGTAAGGGGTAATGCAAGGTTGTTTTATTGTTCCTCCAGCATAATGTATAAGGATGATTTGTAACCAGGGAGAATCTAGGGTAAATAGTTCTTGCTAGAACACTTTGCTTTCAGATATCTTAAGAGGTAATCTGTGGCGGGTATGCTTGCTGTAAATCAGAGGCTATGTCTTTGCATTTGGAAGTCACTATTATTATGTTGAAGGGTGTGTGCTTACATAGTTCGAGTATGGCATTTGGAAAGAAGTAATTTCACCTCAGAGTGGAAGTTTCCCTGAGGCACAAATCCTCAACAGTGAAATTCTGTACGTGTACTTTGACATAAGCATGCCAGTGGGCATGTGCCAAATTATGCCTTTGAAGCCATGGAAGCTTGGCTGTGGGAACCTAGAACCTTGAAGAGTCCCTCAAGAGAGAGGAAACAGAGCCAGCTGGACTCATTTTCTATAGACAGAAATTTAATTGCTAGCTAGTAGCTACTACATAAGAAAAGCAATCATTTCAGGGGCCTGGAACATGCTGGTGTGAAGCTCTTGTAGGAGAAGTCAGGTGGCAGCCTGACTGTGACCCAGCTAGATCCCACTTTTTGCACATTGTTTTTATCTCCAATATTTACTGTCATGGTAAAGTATGATCATAATTATAAGAACCAACACATAGCTGTTATTAACCAGCATCTAAGAACAAACTGCAAATACTCTGCTTTCGAGTGCAAGCCAGCTGAGCAAAGAACAATTTGTCTAGAGCTAATGTCTATCAGTTCAGCTTACATACAGACAAGAAATTAAATCTTTGTAGTAAAATTGATGCACAGCTTCTTGTGCAATAAGTGGCTGCTCTTCCCTGCCCAGCAGTGGCTGGGCTCTGTCTTCCTCATTCTCTGGGGCCCTGCAGCCCCTGAGAGACCGACCGTCTCCTCTTTGTGGTAACAGATACCTGTCTTCTCCACCAGCTCTTTTCACTTCATCCTTCTGTGCTCACAATTTCAGCATCCTCTTTAACTCACAGAAACAATACATGAGTTATTTTGTCTGCCCACCAAAATAAAAAATTGGGCTAAAACATTGCCCTAAAAACAGGAATTGTGTATAGTGCGCAATAATAACTTGATATTACTGTACTATTAAGATAATGTTTCTGTAGCAAAGTCATTACTTTATAAAAATAGCACTTATGACAGTAATAAAAAGTTCTACTGAGGGAAATTAACCTATGAAAGGGGACTCACGAGGGGCTGGATTATACCTTTATCACTACTCTGAGGTCAGAGCTAATTGGCATACAACAAAGCTTATGAACTCAGAGTTGATTGCTGCCTTCTGCTTTTCTCTGCTGACAGATGAGCGCACTGCTCCCTCAATTACTCCTGTGATTTATTTTTACTTGTAGGCAGATAAGATCAGCGCATCGTTATGTTGGACTCTGTACCAACATGGAGCAAGAGCACCTCCACTATACGGCTTACGATCCGGTCAGAAAATGGAGGTGGGTGTGAATAAAGGAAATATTTCTTCCTCCTCTTTTACATGGTGAACAAATGTTCTGATCCACAGAGATACGTAGGTGCTCTGCTG
This sequence comes from Tetrao urogallus, assembly GCF_951394365.1. NCBI lineage: Eukaryota > Metazoa > Chordata > Aves > Galliformes > Phasianidae > Tetrao > Tetrao urogallus. Next base: position 27,439,791 of record NC_136820.1, on the reverse strand, counting down.
ATTTGGATCTAACCTCTGTGAGGTCAGACTCACAACCATTTTAAAGTATCTTCAAGCAACAACTGATCTGCTGCATCCTGCACATCCTCTTACTGCATGGTACAGACAAGGCAACCAGACCGCTTTCAATACAGGCTAAATTAGCATTGCTGTTGTATGCCCAACATTTTTTTCCCTCCCAGAATAACAGTTCCCGCAGAGACCTACACTGGGGAACTGATTAAGGTTAAATACAATCCAGCAAAAAAAGCAAAATGAAAAAAACCTTTCACATTTTAAACCAGATTATTTCTCCTATCAGGAATACAATCTCACGGCAGCAGAGCTGGTGGTACTGGCTTAATTCGCTGGTATATCTTCAATTTGGATCACATCAGCCTGTGTGTGCCCTGGGTAAGAGTGCACACAAGGACAGTCACTGCCGTTCAACTGAGACACAATGGCTTGTTAAATTGTCATAAACCGATCATAAGTCTGAGTCCCAAATGGCTTACCCGAGGTCACCCAGCCGTTTGAGACACACCCAGCGACTGAACAACATCTCCGGAGTCCTCTAGCCTAGCGTCAAATACAATGGCACTTTTCCTCTCTAATTGCAACCAATTGTCACTGTCTTCTGGTGGGTATAACCAGGAGAAAACGGATATGGGAATGAGCTAAGACTGTCCAGTCAGCCCTTCCAGCTTCAGCTGAAGCATTGTAGCAGGGTTTCATCAGGAAAACTGTGTGGTTCTACCAGGTCCTCCTTCTCCAAAGGCAGTGAGCAATTAGATATTGTTGGTTAACTCAGCAAAAAGTTCTTGTGATAGGGATAGGTGTTGCTGCCAAATAACAAATTTCATTGAGAGTGGCTATCAGTTGCAGAAATTAGAAGTGCTTTTTACTTTGTTCAACTCCTTCCCTCCTGTTCTCATCGGAGTGGCTAAGTGGTTAGTGCTATGCAGGGCATGGTTTACTAGCATTCTATAAATGACCTGGGAGAAGTAAAAATGAAGTAACAGAGCAAAGGGATGCTGTGCTGGAGGAATGCTGCTTTCCACAAGCCATGTAAACTCTAATTAACAGATAAAGGGTTCTATTATTTTCTTGTGTTTAACTCCACCCCCATCTTCTTTTCTCTTTAACCATATGCTTTCTCACCCGCCAGTTTAAAGTCGTGTGTACACATGGCCTGATGAAAGCCTACACAAATCAATGCCAACATTCCCATTGACTTCAATGGGCTTTGTAAAAGAGAGAGAAGAGAATAGGTGATTATTTCTCCCTTCCAAATGGCAAGTCCCTCCTTAAATAAAACAATCCATACAGTAGTCATAACTGCTTTTTTCAGTGCATGGGCATAACTACTCCAATCCTCTAAGCAGTTTGTCTCTATAATGCTTAGAAAATTATTTTAAATAGACTTCACATCTACAAAAAAAGGATTTTTTTTTACGTCTAAGTACCTAGGGTTTGATCCCAGCAGTTGTTACCAGCATATCTGCACAGACCTCAATTTGCACATACAGAAGGACTGCCCAGAGCAGCACTTGCTGCATGGTCAAAATCATTTTGATATCCATGAGTAGTCCCCTCAAAGCCATAAATGTAGGGTCATGCTGCTGTTGATGTTCAGCCAGCTATCTAGGCGTGCTCTCAGTTAATGACTCGCCTGGCATTTCAGTACCATGTCCCTCAAATGAGTGTGCCAGCTCCCCACTCTGCAGCCAGGGAGCTGAGCTGTGTGTTCCCAGAAGTACTGAGCTATCACCCTCTCAAATGGAGTAGCGTGAGTCGGTGAGGCCTAGGTGACTTCACAGCATCATACAAATTGAACATCTGTGTGCAACAAGCCACTGAGTTCGAATATCAGTCTTGCCTGCAAACTTATGCTGACTATAACACCTCCATCTATCTTCCCTACCCTACAAGAGGACATGAAAGGATTCCTCCACCCCTTCCTCTCGATGCACTGAAGTGTAAAAATCCCAAGGGAATTTAAAAAGTTATTTTCTTTTCCATCATGTCTGCCTCCGCATTTTGCCTGCTTAACAAAAGGCTAATCCATCGCTTAGACATGGAAAAGAAATCAATTGTTAATTTAGTGTGATAGTATGCTCTGGATATCCAAACATCTTCATTCCAAAAGGCTGATTACTCTTTTTTAACAATACTTGCACAGAAATGATCCAACTAGATATAGAAGTGGAGGTGATACGTAAATTGTTCTTACACAAAATGGAACGCATGGAACACTGTTTTTCTAATCTTTCAACTAAAATATGATTTTTGGTTGTTCTTCAGAATGTCTGCCTGATTAAATATCGTTGAAAAAACATGTATGGGACTGCAATAAAGAAAAATAAAAAGGTTTCTTTTAATCAGTAATTACATAGCAATTATTACTATTTGAATCTAATGTGTAATATCTGTAGAAAGAACACATGTAATTTATCCTCCAAAAGCCAAAAAGATTTGGCTTAAGCAAAACCACCTTACACTTTCCCTCACATTTACAACAGAAAAGGAGACTGCAGATGGGGAGCTAGTGTGCCTCGGCCAAGGGCTGGGAACACTCAGCTCAGAGATAGGAGCTGCCCATGAAGCTTTCAGTCTGTCATCTGGAAGCGGGTGAAAACACCTCTACAGTCCGTGTGGTTTTCCTACTGTCTCCAGTAGAGGAGTCTTTCCTTTGAGCCGACTGATAAAATCCTTCAGGTTTTAACCTGAAGCATGAGCTCTCACTTTTGTGTAGGTGGCACAGTAACTGCGTCCTGTGTTGCAATGGGCCTTTGCACAATGCCCTCCGCATGCATTTTGCAGTAGAAGGTTAAGAAAATCGATCAAATCATTTTCATGTGATGGTTGGGGGGGGAAGATTCTTCATTAACACACTGTGAAATATCACTTTGTTTACTATGCTACTTTGTAAGTCACAAGGGAAAAAAAAAAAACCATATCATGAATTCCTTTAACTCTACAGTGTTTGAATACTTAGAAAATAATGCAAGCATGAGTTTGTACTGTCTAGAGCCAGCCAATCTGACTATATTTTGCCCTAGATGCTTTCAGATAAAACTGTTACAAAATTTTATTTGGAGTCTAACCTTGATTACAGTCCATTTAAGCCATACGTGACTTGACTAAAAAAAATCAGTCTTTCCATACAGCTGATTAAAACTGAGTTGTGATCTGGTGACAGGTGGCTACAAAACTAGCTTAGAAACTTCTGGGGAAATCACTGAGTATAAGACAGAAACTCTCACAGACACCAGAAGCTTTTCCACTTGTGTAACAATGACAGAAGCATATGCAGGCCTATGGCAAAGTTGGCCTTTTGAATGTGGGTCAGGGAGAAGTCAGAAGTGCACATGGATGGATCAAGGATGTCCTTCAGGCTCTCCAAGCTGAACGTGTGCCCTGCCCTCATCCTGATGCCATGCTGGGGTACAAGTTGTTCTCCCAAGAGCTGCTGCCAGCTGGGGAAGAGCAGACCCAAAGGGAGCTCAGGAACTTCCAACCTGGATTCTGCCCCTACAAACTGGGGCCAGGAAAGCACTGCAGTAGGCACACAGTAGTCCTGCAATTCATGACCCACAAACATTTTAAACTCAGTGATAGAAGCCTCTCACAGTTCATGGGATCTATCAGCTAAAGACTTAATGGATTTCTCGTCCCTTGCGTGAACAATGTAAATCCATTTTAAAAAAGAAACGCTACTCAGCAGAAACCTTATGGTTTTAAACTGAAGTTGATGGGTTAGAGATGGAATGTACCATTAAAACCTACCCATTTTAAAGTGGTAATAAGGAGACAGATGCATATTTGAATGTTTCTCTTTTTAATTTTTCCAACACCTAATCTCTCCAATGAGAGCAATCAGAAAAGAGGCATTCTAATTCTCTTGTGGGATAGAGAAGGCGCCAGAGATCAAGTGATAACCACGCTGTGTCTCCAGCCATTCTCAGGAGACTTTTGGCTATGTGTGAACCCAAAACAGAGAAGAGAGTTTTAAGCACAGTGTCTGCCAGAACTTCAACAGCAGACGCACTTCTGCTCTCATGGCACGAACCCAAACCGTGGACAATCTGTTTCAGAAGGCTTTGCAGAATGTCAGGCTTGCACATTCTGCTTTAGTTTACATAAAGATCTTTCTCACACACACATACCTCGAAGCTAAAAGAACAATGAGGTCTTGAAGTTAGTCACTCTAAAGGTAGAAAGTGCCAGACGTGAGGTTACATATGCAACCCAAATTTAGTTCCTCGTATGAGTTCATGATTAGACATGCTTTAATTACATGGCCACAAAACTTTTTCCATAAGGACAGTGATAACCAAGGCCTGACTTACTAGGGAAGCACAGAAGTAATGAACACAGTGGGTATCACCACGTGCTGGACAGTCCTAATGAAGGACACTGACCAGTCTGCATGGTAAGAAAAGGACAGCACAGCACAGCTCTGTCCTGCACAGTGGAGACAGGAGGCCGAGGAACTGCCCCGTGCCATGTCAGCAGGCTCCTTCCCACCAAAAACTGCCTGCTGTAAGGGCATGAAAGGAGAAGAGCAGAGAGGGAAGGCAGCAGGCTGCAGCACAGAGCACATCAGGGGAATCGCCGACAAAAAGGGGCAGGCTGCAGCCAAGGTTGCTCTCTAGCCTATGACCTGCTTTGTTTCTGCAGCAATCTGGTTCACATTAGCAGTGCAGCACTGACAAAACTGGGGGGTGGGGGGTGTTGTTGTGGGTTTTTTGGTTGTTTTGTTTGTTTGTTTGTTTGGGGGGAGGGGGGAAGGGCGGTGTCATTTGCTGGCAATTCCATGGCTTTTCTCACCTCTTCTCTAAATATCTCTTTGTTCAGCCTCGTGCCTTTGAAACTTTACGCTCAGGTCTAGCTATCTTTGTATTTTCAGCCCTAAGAACAAAGTAGGCACGAACTCGAAAACAACCGTGGACTCATCTAGGCCTAAAGTTCTCCCCAGCACGAGGCCCCCCAGTCATCTCCACGACCCCGAGCCGCCGCGGCGTTACCGAAACGCGGTCTGACTGCCACGACCGCCTCAAGGAGCGGCTCGTGCTTCCCCGGCCCGCCTCAGCTCAGCAGGTGAGGGACGCCGCGGGAAGCTCGGCCGGAGGGCGCCCGGCTCCCCGGGGTTTTAAGGTCGCCTCTCAAGGCGCCGTTTTCTCCTCGCCGCGTCTTCAGCGAGACGCCCTGCGAGGGCGCCCGGAGCCCCGCCGGCCCGGGGGGACCGGCGTCTGCCGGGATCGCCCTTCAGGGATCGGGACGAGGCGAGCGCCGTTCTTCGCGGAGCTCGGCAAAAGCGGAGCGCCGAGGAGGCCCTCGCCAGCGGCGGCCGACCGCTGCGGGCGGCCCCGGCGGCAGGCAGGCCGCGGCGGGGCCGGGCCGGGCCAGGCGGCCGCGGCGAGGCGGGGCAGGCGGCCGAGGCGGGGCGGCGGCTCGCTCCCGCTTGGCGCGCCGCCGCCGCCCGCCAGGCGCCACGGCCGCGGGGCCGGGCAGCGCCCCCAGGTGCGCCTCGCTCCCCGCCGCTCCCCGGCAGCCCGGCCGGCTCCGCGCCGCCCGGCACCGCCTCCGCAACGCGGCGGGAAGGGAGGGCCGGGAGGGCTCCGAGTCCGAGCCGGCCCCGCGCGCAGCCCCCCGTGGCCGGGAGCGCCGGGCACGCCGGAGCCCCGGGTCGCGGCGCCGAGCCCGATCCGATGGCGGCGGTGACCGGGGCTCGGTGTGATTTACGCGGTGTTCGCTGCCGAAGGGAGGTTTAAAGATCAGTAATGAAGTCGCACGCTCGGCTGCTCGGGCGTTTATGGAAAAGCGATTGGCCGGGTCCGATAAATCAATCCTGCTCCTTCGGCCTCTGTCCCACTGGTTTCAGCGCTCCAGAATTTTCTCCCTTGCGGAAGGAACCACATCTAACCGGGTGCCGCGTGGAAACGCACCGTGCCAGAAGCCAACGTGCTAATTAATTATAGATTAATGGCAGCTAAAACTCGGCCGGAACGACACAGAGAAAAAAAAAGAAATCCACGCTGACCAAACGTAGCGTGTCATCACATACATTACGGTCGCTTGAAATTCTGTCTTCCGGGGGGCACCGCATAACGCCCTCGGCGCCCTGCCCAGCTGGCAGCGGGCTTTGCTGGGGGCTGAGGTCAAACCCACGGGAGTCCCGAGCTCTGCATCCCACCCGGCCCCGCTGAGGGCGCCGGGAGAGGAGAGCTGAACAACCTGCCCGCGTTTCCTCTGCTTGGGTTTGAGCTGCTCGAGCATTGAGTCACCGGTGGAGGAAGAGCGCGGTCACTCGTCAGTCTATTCGTTCCGACGTATAAAGAATGTTTCTGGCTTTGTTTTATTCAAAGCTTAATTTGAAACTGATTAAAAATTAGCCCTCGGACTGGATTGCAGCCAGACGTGGTGCTGCCGCTCCTCGGGACTCCGGAAATACCCGGCAGGACCGAGAGGGAAACCGAGGGCTCCCACTCGGCTGGTTGGGATGGAAGCGCGGTGCCACGGCTGCAGCCTTTCACATTTTAATTGTTCTGAACCGGCGGGGTATTTCGCCAGAACCGACACGTCAACGGTGGGAGCAATCACACCTACAGGAGGAGGATGTCGTGGTTTTTGATTTCCTCTTCGTCTCGCACACAAACACCGCATTTCTGGATCTGTCTGTGTACACACGCATAGAAAATTGTGGGTGGCTGCATACCGCACACACGCGTACATAAATTTCTCTAATATGTTTCCACGCTCAGGGGCCGGATCGGCGGCAAATAAACGTTCCCTGATTTAGAGCGCTCCTCAGGTGCTGCAAACACTGATGAACCAAAATCCGTACGCAGAAAATGAGCGCTTCCTTCGTACGCACACACATACACACACGGCCAGAGAGAGGGAGAAGGAGAGGGAGGAAAAGAAAGGAAAGGGGAACTCGATTTATTCTCATTTGTTTATCTCTAGATTTTCCCCCCTTTCTGCAAATTCATTTGAATAGCTTTCAAGCTGCAAAATGGAAATGTGGCTCCTGCCCTCTATTTCAGCAGCAGCGTCCTGGCAACAGAGCAATTTTCTATCATCAAGGATAAATGGCATCGAACAGAACATTCTGATAAAAAAGAAAAAAAGCTTTAGCCCGAGAAGCCCATGATTGCTGCCCTTCCTGTCTGTCATCCCTTTACAAAATCCTCTCCTCCAAACCTGAGCTGCATGCTGTCAGAGCTAATAACGTCTTCTGAAGAAAAGGGGAAGAAACGGCATTCATGCACAATGTTCCCATTTATTACATAGAGTGCTTATTTAAAAATCGCAAATATATTTGTTTGGTTCACCGCAAATTAAAACCGAGATATAGGAAGTTACGCGATGCAACAATTATTCGTGTCACAGCAGAGCATCAAACCCTCATATCTTGCTTTTCCATTGGTTAGTGCGTGTGCGCGCGTTGTGTATGTGTGTGTAACGCAGGGAATATCCCTTGTTATGAAAATAAAAAACCACTCCGATCCTCTGGGTAAGGCTGTGTTTTGTTGGTCTAGAGCTAAGGGGGAACAAAACGCACACTGATGTAGGCAGGCAGAGCCCGAGCGCGGGGGACCGAGCGCAGAGCCGCCCGCAGAGGCCGGCCGGTGTGCGGAGCTGTCGGGTGCGTGGGGCGAGGTGCGGCCGTCCCGGCCCCGCATACTGGCTTTGGCTAAGAGTGCGGAGTGCGCGCCTGCAGGGAGAGAGACTACGAGGCGTGGAGGAACCCCGTGGGGCTGTCCGAGCTCTCTCTCAGAGCAGGCCGAGGAGATGTGGAAAGACAAGGCCGGGAGGCGCTGCCGGAGTGCCGGGGAGCGGCGATGGCTCCGTGCGGAGCCCGCACCTGCGCCGCCTCCCCCGGCCCGTTCCCACCGCCGCTCCGTGACGACGGGAAGATTAACGAGGCCTCTCGGCAGCACCTGTCTGTTTAAGCTGTCGACACAGCCAATTAATACTTTTAATTACCCCTACCGGGAAACTAACCAGAGCCCCTCCGCTCTGGGTTGCCCGCTGCGCTTTCTCACCCGCAAAAAGCAGCAGCGCGGCGGAGGGAGGAGCGGCGTGGGGGGCGGGGGGGTTCTTCGTTGAAAGATTGGGAATTGTTATAGGGGGTCGGGGGAGGGGAGATTTCAGTTCGGGTTTATTTACTCCGCTTCCCCCAGAACCCCGGGGAATGCACAGCGCTGGCCCTCATGAGGACTCCCTGAGACCATCCCGGCCCTGGCGGCCCACGGGCTCCCCGCACACACGGCTCCGGCCCGTCCTCGGGCACCGCTCCCTGTGCCCCAGCGCTATGAGGAGCCGGGAGCTCCCCTGTGGGAACCCCGCGCCTCTCTCGGGCCTCGCAGCTCTGTCACAGCCGCGGTGTCCCGCGTTAAAACAATGTAAATCCGCGACGGATCCTGAATGTGAATGAGGCATGGGTCGTGTGACTGCTGCTGAGCTGTGCCGCGCCGAATGTGGCTTTAATTAAATGTCTTCCGGCTCTAAAAGATTACACGTTGTGCAAAATATATCCTAGCATGAAATTCACTTCCACGATACGAAATTAGGTTACTTATAAATGTCTTCATTTAAAAAAAAAAAAAAAAATCACTTCTCCCCGTTTTGCTTTCTGCTTTGTCGAATAGAGCGCTCCGGCGAGGAAGGAGGGCTGGGACCGTGTATTTATAGCGGCACGTGTAACAAAACCTGCCCGAGCGGGCGGGCGAGGGCTGCTCGCTGCAATTCGCAGCACGGGAAAGTCAATCCCGAGCTGATTCGTTTCAGCCCCACTGTCAGAGCCCGCTGCCTCCGCACCCCGTGCTGCGGAGCTCCCACCTCCTCCTCCCGCATCCCTCCGCGGCTGTGCAGGGCTGGGCGTGGGTCGGGCAGGTGGGGAGAGTCGGCCAGCTTCTCTCCCAAAATAAAATTAAATTAAATCATTAAAACTAATAAAAAAATTCCAGTCGGGAGGAGGGCAGCTCGCGGTGAGCCTCGGACAGCCGGCACAGAGCGGTTCCCTCGGTATGGGGGGACCGAAGCCGCCTCAGGCAGTGTTATGTTGGTCCCTTCTTTTTTACGCCCTGAGATCTGGGATCTCGCCTATAGATGGGTTTCTGTAGAGAGATCAGATAATGGATCGCTCCGGATTACCTTGCTAAATTAACTTCTAGATTTGTTTTTATAGTCCGTTGAGACCCTGACAAAAGGGGCAGTAGAGAGATAGAGATGCGAGATAAACCCATCGGGCAATCTCATTACATGGCAATGAGCGAAGAGCCCTCCTCGCAATCGACTCGAGATAACGAGGCTGCCTGAAGGAACGAGCAAAGCCCGGATATTTACTTCTTTTCCTATTAAATAAACCTCAATAACTGCATTGACTTTGCGCGGTGTTTACTACATTTTCATTCAGCGCTTGGGTAAATGCATCCCTGAAGGTAGAGTAAATAATTGCACTGATCTCAACAAGGGAAACGTGTAGGCATCTGAAGCGTACTAAAAATAAACGAAGGCGATCAGACTGCAGGGAGAGGACCTCGCGCTCGTTGCCGCAGTTAAAGCCCCTCTCCCCCATCGGGGCCGCGCTGCTGGCTGTGCGCGGCTCTGGCTGGGAACAGGCGGCCGCTGCCGCAACAGAAATTGCAGCCTCTGCCCCGACTTGAAAGAGCCTCGGGTTTCCATCCACCTCTGAGCCCTTCCAAGATGGGCACTGGAGAGAGGTGGTTTTTCTTTTTTCTTTTTTTCTTTTTTTCTCTCTCTTTTTTTTTTTTTTTAATTTTTATTGGATGGCGTCTTCTTCTGCTGACAGAAGAAGAGCTTCATTCTTGTTGTTGTTTTTTCTTTCAGTTGAAAAGAAAACAAACCAACACGAGTCCCCGCTAAAACCAACATCTCTGTTTCAGCAGCTCCCGCGCCGCCGGGGAAGCAGCCAAAGCGAAACCCCGCGGGCAGAGCTCCGCACATCAGCGGCTGCCCCGGGAGCTGCTCCCCCGCCCCGCAGCGGACGGACTCCCGCGGGCCCCGTGTCCCGCAGGGAGGGGAGAGCCCTCCGCAGGGTCTCCCCAGGCCCCCCCGCTGCTTGGCCGCATACCTGGGCAGGTGCGGGAGGCGGACGGCCCTCTGCCCCGGCTCCGCGGGGTCCCGTCCCCCACCCGCAGCCCGGAGCCGAATTCCATTTCAAAGCAGATATCCGCCCCCATCCCACACCCCGTCGGGGGAGACAACCAACGACAACAGCAAAACAAAACATTAAGCAAACAAAAAGCCCCAACCCCCGGCTCTTCGCAGAGCCACACATTGAACGAATCTGGCTGTAAGGTTTTAATTACAGCGAAGCCTTCGCTACAAATCTGTACAAGAGACAGTGGCTGGTTCCCTCTGGATCTTTCCCCTTCTGCCTCCCATTATTTTGACCCACGCTCCGACATAGAAAGCGGCGTGTGGGATCCAGCTGCGAGGCCGGGCTTGGGGTTTACCCCTCCGCCCCCGCCACTTCCTTCACACTCGCGGTATGGAAAGCCATCGACGCCTGCCTGTCTGTTCCGATGGTAGCGGCTTGAAATCCAGAGCCTCTCCTTAAAATAGGTCGGGAGCATTCGCTCGCCGCAGGGCAAACGCTTCTGCGCGACCGCTTGGCGTGGCCCGAGGAGCGCTCCGAGAGCCGCGGCACGCGTGCGTGCGATTTTCAGTGTTCACGAGTGTGCCATTTTCACGAGCGTGCGATTTTCGGGGGCGTGGAAGCCGTTCTGCAGCCGGGGAGAAATCCCGTGCCTCTGCGGTGGGAGCCGCTCCGCAAGAATGTGTCTGGAGCAGCTCGCTGCCAGCAGGAATATTCCTCTGCTTCCCACCTCTCCCCACCCGGCGCTTTTCGGAGACCCCAGCGCTCTGCCCTTTCCTTTGTTCATTCGATTCTGCTGTTAAAAAAGCATAGGGTCAGGCACTGATCCTCGTCCTCTCACCAAACTTGAGCGTTTCTCTGTCCCTTTGAAAAACAGCATTGCGAGACTGGATTGCTTGTGGGTTCTCTAGGGGAAAAAAACGCGCGCACGGATGTCATTCCTGAAAGACGCTTCTTCCCTACTCGGGACGGGACAGAAAACACTCTCCGTGGCCCTCATGTGAACTGGGGGGGAGGATACGCACAGAGCATCCCTCAGCCCTTCAGCTACTCCTCACCAAACGAGCGCACTCCTGGGGAGCGCCATCAGCTGCCGCCCCCAGCAAACCACGCGCGGAACAACCCGGCACGGGATCCTGCCGCTCGCAGAGCCCACCCGCACAAAGCCTGCGAGGGGATGAGAAAGAAAAGGCGAATGTTTGTTTTCCCCTGTTGTTATTGTTGAACGCATGAATGAATGAATGAATGAATGAATGGAACAGAAGGTGCTCCGAGGCATATAGGAAACCTCTGGCCGTTTATATTAACTTCCTTTTATGCCCTAAAAATAGAACCCCGTTTCCTGTTGTTCGTCAGCTCCTTTTAAGCGTTGTGTCTTCTGTGACATCTTTCAATTCGCAAACGCAACTTTAAACCACGCTTTGGTCTTTTGAAAGCCTTGTTCACAAACATCATTAATGCGACGCGGCTTAACGTGACACAGGGCAGTGGCGGCACGAAGTCACCCCGTCCCTCTCACGGGCTGCCCGGTGCGCACTGCCCGCTCTTCGCCCGTGACCGTGGGGACACGGAGGGCACCGAGGCCGCGCTGCTCCCCGGCTCGCAGCCGGTTCGGGATGCGGAGGCCTCCGTGCCCCTGGACGAGCGTGGGGGCTTGCGGGGTGCCCGATAGAGGGAAAGCAGACCGAGGCTCACCCCGGCTCACCCCTCTGCCTTCAAGTCCCGAGGTTTTATTTCTTCGACTCGTGGCTGGAGTGAGTTGGATCCCCGGTATCTCCGACATACCGGGGGCCGTATGAGAAGAAACACCCCCACATCTGCCATCTCCAACACGACACCAAAGTGTGGTCCCTTTGAGCCAGAGGACACGAAGAAAGCAGAGGTTTGAGGGGGGAGAAAAAGAAAACAATAAATATTGACAAGCAGCGTGACTCCTTGCAGCCGTGTCATTAACATCGGCCAATCAACGGCAGCTCCATACCGGGAGATTTGCCTAATTAAATTGGGGGAAATGATCGGTGTGAGGCTGGATGGAGTCAGCTGTCCCGACGGCTCTGGAGGGTGGCTGAACGCTGCGGGGGGAGCAGCGCGGGGTGCCGGGGTGTCCCCGAGAGCTCCCGCTCCGCTGGCGCCCACCGACGGCTCCAGGGGCACCTGAGCCGGGCCCGGGTCCGTCCGGTCGCACTGCCGCCCTCCGAGGGGAGCAGCTCCGCGGGGCTCCCTCCCCTTACCCCTGTCCTTTCTGCTCCGCGGTGTCTGATTAAGACTCCTCGACCCTTTCTGCGAGGAGGCACCTCGATACTAAAGCAAAGCGTTCTGCATGCCCAGCCCGTCCCGATTCCCGGCTAGCATCCATTGTGCAGAGGGAATTATTTCGAAATAAGGAAGCGCCGTGTCGCAATCACTCCCCGGACCATTTTCTGACACCTTTTGTTACGCGTGCTCGGGCTGCTAGGGAAAATGCCAACGTGTGCACCTGCGGGAAAGTGCCTTGGTGATGTTAGCAGCGGGCTGAAGGGGATACAGCAGTAGTACTGCAGAATGGACCTGTGCTATGGAGCATGTCACCACAGCCACGCACACAGAGTCCCAGAAGGAACTCTCTCTCTCCCTTCTCTCCCCATTCTCTATATTTTTGTTCGCCGTGGGGGTATACGCGCCGGCTCAGGTTTCCCTTTCGCGTGTTCAAGTGGAACTCGTGTTAAAGCCGGGGAACAAGGCAGGACACTTCAGCCTCATTCAGAGTCACTGAACCGACTCCGAAAGCTCGAGAAGTGAAACACCGACGGGAGCTGTGGGGGGGGGGGGGCTGGGGGGAAATACGACCCCTCCCCAAAGCCCCCCCCCTCGTCCTCCCCCCCAAGCCCCCTCGCAGCGCCCGAAGACGAACACCGGGCCCGGGGTTCCCGTGCCCGACTCCCGCAACCCCGCGGCCCCCGGCACCAGCGGCTGCACCCCCAGCAGCCGGGGCTGAGGACTGGGGGAGGCAAACAGCAAAAAGAAATGAAGAATAGGAAATCAGAAAAAAAAAAAAAATCAATCCGAAATAACACTAACAATAATAATAACCTTCTGAATATTTCCGAGAGCGACGTGTTAAAAAAAAATAAATAAATAAAGGAAGGAAACAAAAAAATCTATGAACGCGTCCTCTGGGACAGCCGCTGTGCCAGGCGGTGTCGGGACCTGCGCTGCTCCGGGGCTCTCCGGGCTGCGATGGCTTCGCAAGCGGCCGCCGCCGGTGCCGGTGTTGGTTTTCAAAACCCGCAGCCTCCATCCAAGCAGCCCCTTCCCGCTGCGGAAACTTTCGGTTCTCGCTACGCCGTGTCCTTCCTACCTCAGTCCTCCGCGCTGGGGTCGGCTCTGGAGCTGTGCTGCCCGAGAGGAGAGTTCAGCGAGGGAAAGGGGAAAAGAGAGGGAGAGGGGAGAGAGGGGAGAGAGATCCTCCACGGTGCCGGATCAAAGTTAATGTCTTTCCCCGGTCCATCTTTGAGAGAGAAGTGGTAGTACCACCTGGATGCTCGGATATAAATCCCCTTGCAAATAATAAATGGATTAATAATAACAAGGTATGAAGTTCTTTTTATAGAAAAAAAGGAGAGAATTGAAACTAAATGCGGCAGTTAGACAACCATTTTGATAAGAGGATAATTGAGGCGACACTGGTGTATAATTAGAGGATAATTTATGCTATATCCACTTTTATTCCACCTCCCAAAATAAACCCAGTCCATAATCATTACAGGCAAATTGTTCTGAATTTTATAGCAGCAATTTGAACAAAGTACTGCAGTTAATCATGGGAGATTTTTGTGTATTCCTGATTAGAAGTCTAATTGCCTCCTTCCAGAAAGTAAAAATAACTGTAAAACGACTCTATTTTTATCATTAACAATGTTGACAATAAAATAAAATCAACCGGAATTGTAATCTAAAGACAAATTTAGGGCGAAGGCGCTTTTCCTTGGGTCGTTTATATCCGAATCAAGCTTTGCCAAAACCGCTAACCGCACGTAGCCATTTGCATATATTTGAAAGCGATTACGGGAGCCGGCTGCTCGCAGGCGGAAAAAGAAATAATAATAATAATGCGGGGGAAAAAAAAGGCGCGGGGAGCGCGCGCGCGGCCGGCGGCGGCGCGCAAGAGAGAAAATAGCGCGCAAATCGTGATTGAAGGGCGAGAGAAGGGGGAAGGGGGGGTTGAGGGCGCGCATCCCCTCGCCCCGCACCTCATCCCGCCCCGCGCAACGCGCGCTCCTCGTTCTGCGCGGGGCGGGGGGAGGCGGGGAGTTGCGCGCCCCCGCGGGCTGCGCGCGCGGTGGCGCGCCGGGGCGGTGACGTCAGGAGGCTGAGTGACCAATGGGGAAGCGCTGCCCTCCGGAGCCGAACCATTCGACTTGTGGCGTTCCTGCCCTTCACGCCGAAGGCGCGCCGGAGCCCAACTTTGGCAGAAGCCACCTTAAAACCTCCGCCCGGGACTCCGCCAGCCCCCAAAAACACCCGGCGGGGGGATGAGGAGCGGGGACAAAACGCGCCGGGAGTAGCCCTGCCCCCCCCTTTCCCCCCCCCCCCCCCCTCCGCACACAGCCCTCCCCTTCTCCTCCCCTCCCTCGGTTAACAAGGCCCCTCTCGCACTACGGGAGCCTTAAAAAAATAAACCCGCCGCCTCCAGCGGTGCCGCGGCGGTGGCCGGGCAGGGCGGCCGGGCGCGGGGGGCGAGCCGGAGAGCCTCGCTCTCTGCCTCCCCGCCGTCGATGATGACCATGACCACGATGGCTGACGGGTTGGACGCGCAGGACTCCTCCAAATCCGCCTTCATGGAGTTCGGGCAGCAGCAGCCGCCGCCGCAGCCGCCACCGCCGCCCCACTCGCAGCAGAGCTCGCCGGCCATGGCCGGAGCGCACTACCCGCTGCACTGCCTGCACTCCGCCGCCGGCTCGCACCCGCACCACCAGCACCACCACCACAGCTCGCCCTACTCCGGCACCGGCGGCTCCTACAACCACCGCTCGCTCGCCGCCTACCCCTACGTGAGCCACTCGCAGCACAGCCCCTACCTGCAGTCCTACCACACCAGCGGCGCGCCCAGCCAGACGCGGCCGGACGACGCAGGTGAGCGGGGCCCGGAGCTCCGGCCTCCCCCCTCGCCTCTCCCCTTCGCCGTGCCCCCCCCCCTTACCTCCCCCCGGGGCCGGCATCCCCCATCGCGCTGCGGGGCCGTCTCGTCGATATCCGCGCAACGCTGTTTTTCGCAGGGAGCCGATGTTTGCGTGCAGCATGCGGAGGGGCGAGGGGGAGGGGGGGGGAGAAAGCATTGTTGCAGGTCTCGGGCTGCTGCCTCCCGAGCGTCGGGCGATGAGCTGTGTGCGGCCGCGAGGCCCTGGCTTCCAAACCTTCCGCTTTCGTTTTTTGTTTTACTCGTTATTTTTATTGTTAATTATTTTCCCTCGGGGGGGCCGCACGGTGTTATGTGGCGTCCGCGGCCCGGGGGGACGGCTGGGGGGCAATCTGCGGCCGAGCTCCCAGCTGCGGCTTTTCGCTTTGCAGATCAGCAGAAAACGACTGTGATCGAAAACGGCGAGATCAGATTCAACGGGAAAGGGAAAAAGATCCGGAAGCCCCGAACCATATACTCCAGCCTTCAGCTGCAGGCGTTAAACCACCGCTTCCAGCAGACTCAGTACCTGGCGCTCCCGGAGCGAGCCGAGCTGGCGGCCTCCCTCGGCCTGACCCAGACGCAGGTAATTGCGGCGGCCCCGCACCGCCCGCTGCCCCGGGCCCGGCCCCGCACCGCCGCGCTCGGATCTGTGCGCGCCGCGCAGCGCTCCGCCGCTGGAGGAGCCGAGCGGGGCCCTTCCCTCGGCCCTTCCGCCGCCACAATAAAGTGCTGGAGTTGCCTCTCTGTTCGGATGGGAGCGATCGCGGCGCCAGCGCTGCCCGGCTGCAGAAGAAGAACAAAGCGGAGGCGCTGGGCCCGGTGCGGGGCTGAGAGCGGGGCCACGCAGCGACCTATAGGCAGAGGGGAAGCGGGAACTCGTTAGGAGATACCTGTGAGCTCGATGGTTAATTGCGCCTGGATGGAGAACGCCAACGCAGTGCTCGCCGCCGGGCAAAATGTGCGGAGGTGATCAGAGATGCGGGGACCGGAGCGGCCGTGTGCGGAGCAGTGGCACTGGGCCGGGCCGAACGCGGGGCACAGCCGGGCCGGGGCCATCTCGGCCTCGGGGAGAGGGGCTGGAGGGCCCAGAGCGGGCGCTCAGCGAGAAAGCCGGGCGGATGGGTTTGGGCCGGGGGAGCTGTAGCGAGTAGAGTCCGTGCTTTGCCGTGACCAGTAATAGCAGCTGCTTCCAGACAGGGGGTTTAAAATACGCCTCAAACGTGAAGCACGGAGACAGAGCCGGTGGCTGCAGCGATGGGTGCGGTGCGCGCTGCTTCCCTCGCGCAGGTGTAAGGGCCCGAGCTGACGGTGCAGATAGACGTAGTCCTAACGGTGCATCTGCCGAGTCCGTGAGGTCAGATTCACACAGGAAACCGCCTTTGTTCGATTTTGAGGCATATAGTTTCATATATACTTTAGCCTTCCCTTTTTAGTAATTTCTGTAATAACTGTGAGTTCCGCAGCCCGACCCGGGTGCTGATCTCAGCCAGGGAGGTGGGACGGGGCCCGCAGCCGTTCCCACAGCCAGCAGTTCTCTGAGAAATGAGAATTTCCATTTCCTGATCAAGACCTGTGCCAATAAAGTCGCTGCCCGGCCCCGCTGTGCCTCCCTCCCCCCCAGGACCCGCGCACGCTTTGGGATGCGCGATGCGCGCACGGTGCCCTTTGTCCATTGGCTCCTAGCTCCTGGCACCAAACCAGGCAGATGCCCGCAGCTGACAACAGCCGCCAGGTGATGGAGTCACCCCAAAATTCGGAACGAGGCACCAGTAGAGCGCAGTGACTCCCGCCCCATGCGTGCCGCACCCCATCCCCAGGCCGTCCCGGCGCTGCCTCCGCACCCATTGCCCCGGCGCTCACTCCACAGTCCCCGCAGCCCGCACAGCCCCGGTTCCCGCAGCCCTAACGCTCGCTGCCTTTCGCTTGCAGGTGAAGATCTGGTTCCAGAACAAGCGCTCCAAGTTCAAGAAGCTGCTGAAGCAGGGCAGCAACCCCCACGAGAGCGACCCTCTGCCCGGCTCCGCCGCGCTGTCCCCGCGCTCCCCGGCACTGCCGCCGGTTTGGGACGTTTCGGCGTCTGCCAAGGGCGTCAACATGCCCCCCAACAGCTACATGCCCGGCTATTCCCACTGGTACTCCTCTCCACACCAAGACACAATGCAGAGACCGCAGATGATGTGAACTGTCCGAAACAACCCACGGCCCGAGGACGCCCGGCGCGGCCCGGCCCGAGCGGAGCGGCGTTGCGGGGGGGGGTTGCCTTTCGTTTGTTTCATTTTTTTGAAGTAACCTCAGCGATCGCTCTCGGGCAGAACGAGCCACGTCCCACTGCGGCGCGGGGGAGACGCTTCTCTATGTTCCCTCGGACCCCGGGGCACCGCCGCCTCTTTCTGTGCGGAGTGCGCGGACTTTTGGCTGACTTCGCCCTCGAGAAGGACCCGAACCGCAGCAGGGCTGTCTCTCTGTGTTCCGTGAGCTATGGACACTGCGCGGTGAGAGACTGCTCCGAGCTCCCTCATTGTCATACCCCGAATGCGGATGGGGAGAAAAAATTAAACAGGGAGAGAAAAGGAGGGGTAACGAAATGAAGAGGGAAAACAAATTAAATAAAAAGAACTGGTTGCGAATGAAAATGTACCGCGAGCTCGGAGCACGGCCACGCAGCGCGGACTGCACGCGTACGGGGAGCATCTGCAGCCCGACGGGAACCGCACGGAGAGCCGCCGGCAGCCTCGCACCCTGCAAACCCCGGCGGACCGACAGCCGGACGGACGGTTGGACTGACAGACATACAGCCGGACTGGCAGCCGGACTGACAGACAGCCGGACCCGCGGAGCAGCCCGACACCCCGCTCCTGCTGCTGGACCTCCCTCCCGAGCGACCTTTCTGTATATATTGTTGAATTTTAGCTGTACATAATACTTTGTATGGTTTGGTCTCCTTTCATATCTAGAGTAAAAGCCACCAAGCGCCCGCCCGCCTCGCGTCTCTCTGCCCCGCAGCCCGGCCCCTGCCCCGCGCCGGGGAGGGGGAACGTCCGGGAGCCCCGCACAGCCGAATCCGGGGGCAGCTTGTCCCGTCCCGGTGCCGTCCCTCCGCCGTTCCCCGCGCAGAGCGTCGTGCCGCCCCGGCCCGGAGCCCCCCGACGGCAGCACCCACCCCGCGGCGGGCAGAGCCCCGCAACCCCCGGCCCCGCAACGCCGGGACAACCGCCGCGGGAAGCGGCGGCCGCGGGGCCGACAGAGCCCGCGGAGCGCTCCGTCTAATGACAGCTACACACAGGCGTGCAAAGGACACTCACTGTAATTAGACACAAAGCAAAGACTACTTACCCAGAGACCCCGTTTGGGGGGTGGTGTGTTTTTTGGGGGGTTTGGTTTTTTTTTTTTTTTTCTGTTTTTTTTTTTTCTTTTCTTTTTTTTTTTTTTTGTTTTTTGATCGACATCCCCGCTCTGTCAGTCTTCGGAGTGCTTTAGAGCTGCTCGGTCCTGTCATTTCCTACCATTCGCATTGTTACAGTAAGAAAAAGGTTTTCTTTTCTTTTTTTCCCCTTCCCACTGTGAAACTTTGGGTTCAGAGCTCCCCAGGATCAGCCCCGAACAAAGCCTCCAGCTGCAGCGCCATCCAATTTGAGGCAGACATTGGGGACAATTTAAGGTTTTTATCCACAAGAAGGTTTTTTTTCCATTCTCTTAAATGCAGCCATAATTAGAGTAATTTTTCATGTAGCCCGCTGATTACAGCGTTTTTACCGTCAAAGATAATTACCTGTAATTTTCTTCCACTTTTAATACTAAAAAGCCATCTTTATTTAGATTCGGGAACAGGAAAGGCGAAACAAAAGAGTAAAATTATTCTGTTATTCATACACAAATTGCAGAGACGTAGGGCCTAAAATTGAAAATTAACCCAAATTATAATGCTGAAAAGAATGGAAGAGGCTTCGGCGGTACAGCTGCGAGCGGGGCTCCCCGCATTATTCAAATGACACCGGCGGCGGCCCCGAGTGCGGGCCGAGGGGGGAGCGCGGCCTTCGCGCCAGATGCGCTGAGCCGGGCCGGGCCGAACCGGGCCGGGCCGGCCAGTTGTGCCGAGTCGGTTTTAACCCTTCCGTCGCCGCCCCGAGCCGGCGCTGCGGGCCGCGGGGAAGCCTCCCCCCCGCACCCCCACAACCTCCCACGAGGGCAGGATCCGGGGAAAGCCAGACGGCGAAAGAGCAAAGGAGTGATAAAAAAAAAGAGCCCGGTGAGAGTAACGCGGTAGGAGAAGCGGTGCGGGCAGGCCGCTCCGCCGGCGGGATGGGCGGCGAGTGACAGCGGGGGCAGAGCCGCGTCCCACCCGCGCGGCCGCCGACTCTCATGAAACAGCGGCATCTATGGACCGAGAGGCGGCACGCCCGCCCGCCCGCCCGCCCGCTCGCATCCCGGCCCCCGCTCGGCCGCCGCTCGCCGCAGGCGCTGCGCGGTGCCCCGCCACCGCCCTCCCGCCGGCCCTGCCGCCCCGAGGATGTGCGCGCTGTTCCCTCCGCGCACGGCTGCGGAGAGCCGAGGCGCGGCGCCGGGGGATCTCGCGGGGAGCGGCGGCGGAGCCCCGGGGGGAGGCGGGGAAGAGGCGCGGAGCGACCCCGAGCGCGGAGCCCCACACTTACCGTGCCCGGTGGGTCCGGCAAGGCGCGGGGCCGCGCGCGTACACTGAGCCCGAACGGTGCGGGGTATTTTTCTGCGGCTCAGGGCAGAAGCGCTTTCTCTATATTCGTGGTTGAGTGAGCACATCCAGGTGTGAAATTGTTTGCACACCCCGGCACCTCTTATATTGCCAGCAAAATTAGCTGTTATTACTGTCACTGTTTAGTGATGGTTAGCTTGATAAAAAAAACGGCTGTAATCAAGACCTGGCGCATCTTTGCAAATTACAGATAATTGTAAACGTCCAGATTATGATAATAGCATCCTAATCCAGCCCGCGATGTAATTATTACGGAGTGTTACATCTGAAACTGTCCAGTAGGGCTCATTCAGCCATTATTCAGACCCTATTTTTGCACTGCAAATGGGTTGCTGAGTTGAAAATGTACGATTGTAATTTCGCGGGGCACTCAATGAGTAATGGTATAGGGAGAGAGAAACACAAAAGTGAAACGCGAACGGGAGCGATCAAATCAAACTCCGAAGGACAAAAGAGTGTTTGATTCCGAGGGAATGAGAGGAGCGGGAATTAAGAAAGGAGCGAATCAGCGCTGCGCGGCGGTGCGGGGCCCGGGGGGAGCGGCGCGGGGCGCTGACGGGCGCTGGGGGGCGATGAGCGGGGCGACGCGGCGGGTCCCGGCCCCGCACTGCGGCTCTGCCCGCTGCCCGCGGCCGGCGGCGGGTACCGCGCATCCCCCGCCGAGGTGCGGAGCGGCCTTACGCGCTGCCCCGCACCCCTGCAGCAGCAGCAGGCAGAGATCCTTAGGGAAATTAGCGCGCAACCTGCTAATTGTCATTAATTAAGCTCAAAGAGCCCGACTAACAGGACTACCTGAGGCTCGCGGGTTTCGCGCGTGGGGGGGGGGGGGGGGGGTTCCCTTTCGCCTCCTGATGCGCTTTTGTGAACCCCGGGGACGGTGGGCGCAGGGCCGCATGTGGCTGGAGGCTACAATGGGGACAGGGGAGCGGCGGCTCTTACAGCTCGGGGCCTTCCTTCGCACGGGGATGGATGGAAGCAGTGCTTAGGAAAGGAGAGATAAGGTCCACGGGCAGCGCGAGCCCTGCAAAGGCGCTGTGTGACGCGCATCGAGGAGAGAGCAGAGGTTTCCCGGAGTGGAGGGTGGCTCCACTGCCTGACCGGAGCCGGGCAGGGGATGCAGCGCCCGGGGAGTCCGCGCTCAGGCAGCCCCACCAGGCAGAGCGACGGCAGCGGGCGGGCGGCTGCGGGCCCGTACCTGGGAGGGAAAGTACGAGGCTGGGAGCTGAGAGTGGAGCGTGGCTCCCGTGGGTACGCAAATACCAGTGGAGGGCAGGGGCTCGGCCCTCGCCACCGTGTGAGCGGACTTTGCGCGGAACAAAGGGCAGCACCGAGGATGGAACACAGGTTCTTCCTCACCCAAAAAAAAGCAGAGTGGAAGGGCGGCCCCGTGCGAGCTCTGCGGTTCCATTTCCACAGCCCCCGCCCGACCCCTCGGGCAGGTCATTGCCCCGCTGCGGGCGGCCGCTCCGAGCGGTGAGAGTAAGAAGGGGGGTTTCCCCTCCACCCCGACTTTACCGAAGCAACACATCTCCGTCCTACAGCCACCCCCACAACCACCTCAGTGTATCAATCGCGTGGCACGAATCACAGATATTTGTAATCGCTGCCACATGCGCGGTGACCCCCGGGGCGGGCACGGAACAGGGACGGAGCGGACACGGAGTGGGCATGGATGGGGAGAGAAGGCGAGAAGTGTCCGCAGAGCCGCGCTGCGGGTGGGGGGACACGGGGTTGGGAGAGGGAAGCCGTTCCGTGCCAAGGGGAGCAGAGATGGTGGGGGAGCGCAGCAGGGATCCATGGGGGAGGGTTTTCCATGGTGCCCATGGCTGTGTGTGTGTGTGTGTGTCTGACTGTGTGTGTGTGTGTCTGTGCGTGTTTGTGTCAGGCCCTGCGGCTCAGCCCTGGAGCCGCTCGGCACCCACAGGAATGCGGCTCCTCTCGGATCCCCGAGCTGCCCCGGCTCCTCATGGAAGTGGCCGCCAGGAAAAGAGAAGGGCGGGGAAGAGAGAGCGAGGGGAAAAAGAGAGAAAAAGAAAGAAAGAAAAAAAAAATAGGAAAAAAAAGAAAAAAAATTAAGCAACAACAACAACAACAAAAAAAAACCAACCCTCCCGAGCCAGCAATCCGTCGTGCCCAAAGAGAGCGTCAGACAAAGGACACTTCATCCCATCCCGTCTCCCATCCCCTTCACGGTTTCTTTTCGGCCGCCGCCAGGCCCCGGGACAGGCGCCGGCACAGGGCACGGGGCACAGAGCACAGAGCACAGGGCACAGGGCACAGCAGCGTCCCCACCGGCGCTGGGCTGCTCACCTCGCGGGCAGAGGGGCAGCAGCCGGGCGCAGTGCGACTCCCAGCCAGGGCCTCTGCCCGGGGCACAGTGCCGGCGCTCCCAGCGCTGCCGCCGCCCCCGGGCTCCCGGTGGGGGAGGGAAGGAGTGAGCGCGAAAGGACCGGCGGGAGGGAGCGAGCCGGGGCTGCTATCTCGGGGGCTGAGGGGAGAAATCTCGGCGAAAGGGGGAAGCTCCGGCTACAGGTCCCAAACGAACAGCAAAAATAAAAAGAATACTGCTTGACTAAAGCTAAATGAGGAGGAAGAAAATAAAAAACTCGGGATTTTCTTTTTTCATTTAATGTGATTTTTTGAAGGAGACGGAAGTTGGCCAAAGAGACCAACCGAGCAGCTCCGCGGTCGCTCCCTAAAGCCGGGACCGCCCGCAGCGCCCCGGGCGTCTTGCTCGCGGCCCCCGGCCCCGCCGCAAGGCCGCCTTCCCGCTGCTCGCCTCGGCCCCGCTGCTCCCGGCATCGGGATGTCGCCGCGCATCCCGGCTGTCCTCCATTTTTCCGCCGCCGCCGTCCCACCCGCGGGGCCCGGGGATGTCCCGCCCCGTGCGCGCAGATACAGCGGTGAGAATCCCTGCACCGGATGAACCCGCGGGAGCGTGGGGAGCGGGGCTTTGCCCTTCTCTCCTCTCCGGCCCGGCAAAACGCCTGTCTGCATCTGTGGTTTTTTTTTTGTTTGTTTTTTTTTTTTTTTTTTTTTTTTTTTTCCCAGAAGGGGTGATTTGGGAACGCTTCTCGTGGTCGAAATAATTTTATTTTATTCAGAATATACAGTTTAATTCCTCTATCTACAATTATTTACAAGGGTTAAAATAACATTGAAAAAAAGTCTCTGGAAAAGTTGAGGTCATAGATTTCAAGGCACCATTGACAGTGTCCACAGCTGAGCCGAAAAACGTCCGCACGGTATAAAAAAGGGTTCCTTTGAAATGCAATAAGTTACATGCACAAGCTTTACACATTTTAACCTTTTTGTTGTTGTTGTTGTCGTTTGTTTCGCTTCCCTTTAAAAATCCCCCATACGCATTCCTTTCGTTATTATTCCTTAACCGTAAAACACAGGAGTCCAGGGAGCGGAATACAAAAGAAGCAGAAGGGTTCGGCCCTCAGTAGATCGTCCCGGAGGGCAGCGCCAAAGGGTGCTGTAGGGAGCCGTGGGGCTGCAGGTGGGAGCCGAGGGGGCTGGCGGCGGGGTACCAGGCGGAGGGGCTCTCCAGGTAGCTGCCGGGGGACGGGTTGGCGGCGGGCGGGTGCCCGTGCCCGTGGTGGCCGAGGGAACGCGACGAGCCCTGAGGTTCCCACACCGCCGGCGACTGGGGGGAGTTGCAGGCCATGGGGTCGCTGGAGCTGGGGCTGTGCTCCGGGGGCATCTCCCCGTTCTTCATGATCTTCTTGATCTTGGACCTTTTGTTCTGGAACCAGATTTTCACCTGCGGGAGGGGGAGAGCGGAGGGAAACCCACACGGTCAGGGCCGGGCGCGGGCAACAGAGATCGCTGCGGGACCCCCCCGCCCCGCCCCGCCCCACAGCGCCCCGAGCCGCGTACCTGCGTCTGCGTGAGTCCCAGCGAGGCGGCCAGCTCGGCCCGCTCGGGCAGGGCGAGGTACTGGGTCTTCTGGAACCTCCTCTGCAACGCCGCCAGCTGAAAGCTGGAATAAATAGTCCGCGGTTTGCGCACTTTCTTTGGCTTGCCGTTCACCATCCTCACCTCGGGCTCCGCCACCTCCTTCTCTGCACGGGCGCAAGGGCGGGAGAGAGACACACACGCAGACGTTAAGGCGCGGGCCGGGCGGCGGCGCCGTCCCGACGGGCCCCCGCGGCTCCCCCCGGGCCGCCCGCGCCGGAGGCCGCTCCCTCCCTGCCCGCCGGGCTCCCCGCGGGGAGGGCGCTGCGGGAGCCCCACGCGCGGCTCCGGCTCCCCGTGTTCCGCCGGGAGGGGAAGGGAAGGGAAGGGAAGGGAAGGGAAGGGAAGGGAAGGGAAGGGAAGGGAAGGGAAGGGAAGGGAAGGGAAGGGAAGGGAAGGGAAGGGAAGGGAAGGACCCGGCCCGGCCCGGCAGGCACTCGCTCCTCCGCACCGCTCCGGCACCGCACCGCGTCCCGAGCTCCGCCGCGGTCGCTCTCGTCCCGAACCAAGCGCCGGGCGCCCAGCGTGCTCTTGTTATTTCCTTACTTCTTTATCCCCACCTATCCTCCTTTGTATTTCTCAATATCTCTTTTCTTACAAAGAAGCAACGCAGAGCGCTAAAATCGCGGCGCTCTCTGGCACAACCCCCCGATCCCGCTCCGCTCCCCCCCTCTCCGAGCAGGGACGGCAGCTCTCGTAGGCTCCGCGGTGCACCACGAGCCGGCCGTGCTCCCGTCCCGCTGATGGGGAAGGCAGCAGCGGGGCCCGGGTGAAGCTGACCGACGGCCGCCTCTCTCCGGAGCCCTTTCCGACGGGGTTTGCGCTGGGAAAAGCGGACCCGGCGTTCCACTTTTTAAATTTTTTTCTTTCTTTCTTCCTTAATTTTCAAAGGTTTCTTTAATATGTTGTTCGTTTATTATTTTCTATCGTTAATTTATTATTATTTTTCTAGTTTCCTCGCGGCCGCGGAAGCCCCGTCCCCGCGTCCCTCACCCCGCTCTCACCTGGCTGCCCCGCGGAGCTTTGCCCGCGGCCGTAGGCGCCTCCGTACTGGTGGTAGGGACTGCCGTAGCCGTAGTCCGCGTAGGCTTTGGCGGGGTAGCTGCCGGCGGAGCCGTTCATGCCGTATTGGTACTGGTAGGGGTTGAGCGCTTTGCCGTAGGAAGCCGAGGTAGGCGAGCAGTAGCCGTGCGGGGCCGCCCCCGTCGGGCTGTAGTAGTCGGAATCCGTAGCCGAGGACTCGGGTAAAGTGGGAGACTCCTGGGACGGGTGGTGCATGGCTGCGGCGCTCTGGAAAGGCGGCTGGAAGTCGGAGGACCTGATGTTGGGGACCCTTCTGTCAAACACTGCTGTCATAGCGCGGATCGCCGGGCTCAGGCGGACATGGCCGGGGGAGGCGGCTCGGCGCGGCGGCTGCGGCAGACTGCTGGCTGGGGCGCAGCATAGGCTTGGTTAAATCCTTAATTGCGCTCTTACGCACAGCAGGGTGGATCGGGTTCCATTGGCCAGAGCAATCGGGAGCAGCGACACCCTAACTCGTCCAACTAGTTTAGCACAACAAAGCTTTGGCTTAAAAAAAAAAAAAAAAAAAAAAAAAAAGGGGGGGGGTAGGGGGGGGAAGTCCCATTCAAGCTCTTTTCAAGTGAATACCGACAGCAACGTCCTAACCGTACGGCAGTGACCGAACGGCTTCGAGATGAGGAACGACCCACGGAAGCCCCCGCCCCCCCCCACGAATGCCCCGGTCCCCTCGCAGCGCTATGCTCGGGGGCCTGGGGGGGTCCCATGAAGCTCCAGGAGCGTTTTCGTGTTTATGAAAGCTCCCAATTCGCACTGAAACACACGAAGAGGGGAAAGCGAGGGGGGGTATGGGGGGAAGCTGAACGCTGTCATAAATTCCAGGGCACTGCACTCCGACACGTCCGGGCAGGACGGTGCCGTCTGAGCGCGGGGAGGAGAGGAGCTGGGATTTGGAATTTGGGGACTGGGACAGCAGCACCAAAACTTTGCTCTTGTTCTATTCCGAGTCAAAGCAGAGGAAAAAGAGTTCGATATTCAAGTAAAAAAAAAAGAAAAATCTTCCAGATATAACCCCCTCCCCCCAAATTATTTTTTAAGCATTCGCAGCCTCTGTAGTCCCATCGGAAACCACACAGACCCCCGTACTCGGGAGCTTTCAGCCCCCCACGCCTCCCGAACCCGATTTTCCTGACTTTCCGCTGTTTTTTTCCCCAGCGGTTTTTATTTAACACATCCGGTGGGGAGAGCGCGTTTTCAGCAACAGCCGGCCCCTGCTTTCCTCCCCACAATGCCCGCTTTGTTCCCGACACACGCTCCCCGAGCCGCGCCGGGGCCCCGCGCCCGCTGCGCCATTTCGGGCCGAGCCGGGCCGGGCCGGGCCGGGCCGGGGGGCCCCGCGCTCACCCGCTCTCAGTCCCGGAGCGCAGCGCGGCTCGGCGGTGCCCGTGACAATAGCGCCACGCTGCGGCCGCGCGTGGGAGCGGCGCCGCGCTACCTGCGGCCCCCCCGCCCCGCCGCCGCCGCCCGTCCCCTCCGGGCCCAGACTGAGCGGCGGCGGCGGGCGCGGAGCCGGGCGGCCCCGCCAGCGCTGTCCCCGCAGGGCACGGAGAGCGGAGCGCGGGAGCCGCCGCCGGACAACGCGGCGATTGTTCCCGCCCGCGTCGGGGAGATGCCGCGGAGGCGGCGCGGGGGAAGGCCGGGAGCGGGGCGCCGGGCCCCGGACCCGAGTGGACGGCTCGGAGCCCACCGCGGGACGGGGCCGGGCTGCGGGCGCTGTCCCCCGGCACCGCCCTTCCCGTGGCGGCGTGGGAGCGCCCCGCGGCGCGGTGCCCCCCGCCCGGGAACCCGAAGGGTTCTCGGAGCGTTTCCGTCCCCGCGCCCCTCGGGGCTTTGTTTGCAGCCAACGAGCGAAATATTTCAGATGAAGCCTCTCAGACTTTTGGATGCAATCTTTCAATTGTTCAGAGAAAAATCTTTTACTTTCTGGAGAAACTATTCTAGCTCGGGCACAAAGTTTTTGCTGGAAACTGTATTTCCATGGAAATTGCTGGCAAAGAATGAAAGGAATTCCCTCCCCCCCCCCCTTCCTTAAAAAAAAAAGAAAAAAAAAAAAAAAGAAAAAAAGAAAAAAAAAAAAAGAAAAAAAACCCCTCCACAGTGGAAACATGGATTAACTCATGTTTTACAGCAGTAGAAAATGGAGATTTCCCAAGAACTTGGACAACAGAGGGCTTCCTTCCAGCGCACTGCTCCAGGCTTCGCGCTCTGTACCCAGGGGCGGTTCCAAAGCAGGGGGCAAAGGGGCTGAACGTCCTCATGCCTGAGGCTGGAAACAAATGCGGTCTGCTTCAAAGCAAAAATCTCGCTGTGTTCAGTGCAGGGATGCACACGGTGATGAGGGGCAGTGAGTGCCCGAGAGTGTCACAGACCTGTGGTGAAAGGAGAGAATGCAGGAAAGGGTTTGGGGGTAAAAATAAAAGAGAACTGGGAGCAGGGAGGAGAAATAAACCTGGAAGAAAATCCGGTTCGAGTGTGCGACTTTCTGTTGGGGTTTCAGCAGCATTGCAGGGTCAGCAGGGAAGGGGCATTCTGGCACTCGTGGCACTCTGAGGACAGGATCCGTTGGGTTCCTGTGTTCCCCTTCCCTGCCCTGAAGGCAGCTCATTTTCTGCCACCTGGGCATGGCTGCTGCTGGGTGTATGTGGCCTGGGCTCTCTGGGCTCCGCCTGCCCCAAACCTTAATGCTGTACAGAAAAACCGTGGCCTAGGAATTCCTAGTTCTGACGGAACTGGAATTTGCCCTTTAACAAACTCTGTGAAAGTTGTGTTTGTGACTGGCCCAAGAGCTGACATGAGGAGCTCATGCTCCCACCTGCTTCCCCCAAATGGCAGTTCAGCTCAGCACACACAGGCCCCTTTTTATAGGAAAGCAGACATTGTCTGGGCTGGGCGGCAAAGCAACGCCTATCCAGAGAGCTCTTCCCACCTCCAGCCCTTGTCTCACACTGTGGGGTAAGGCTGCTTATCTCCCTGAGGCCATGGAGGCCAGGAGGGAAGCTCCCAAGATGATGCTGGCATTGGCTGCCTTTCCAGAGCTGTTGTGAGGCTGCTGGGGCTGCCCAACTTAGGTCTGGCATGGCCATGAAGAGTGAGAGGATGAGCAGAGGGAGACTGAAGAGCTGCCTGCAGCTCCGAGGCCTGCAGGAGGAAGGACTCCAGGAAATCCGGCATCCTGCGGGGCTGGACAGCTGGGCTGGGTGACTGCAATGATCTTTTCAGGCCTGAAAATTTATTGCGGCAGCTTTCAGCTCCGGGCAGCCGCAGGCAGTTACCCCTTGAGGAGCTGATTCATCTCGCTCTGCTTATTCTCGCCGCCTGTCACTTCTCCTTCAGCCATAACTCACTCCTCGGCCTCAGACAGGAGCAGGGCTGCTGCTCTGTGGGACTTCAGATGGTTAGATAAATCCCTTTGCATCCCGGTGCCGTAGGAATGCTTTCCCAGGTCACTGACATGCCCGTTAAAAGATGACTGATCAAAGCACCCAAACTTCCCAGGGCTGCCATCCCTTTCGCTCTGCTGTCGGTGGAGCAGAGCAGGGCACATTTGCTGGCAAAAAGCTTTTGAAAGGCCCACAGCTCATGGATCTCCCCTTGAAATCTGGGGAGTGAAGCTTACTGTTGTCATTTTGCTCTTTTCATAAGTCTCTAATACCTTGTTATCCTGCAGAGGTCAACCAAACTTTTATAGTTTAGACCTGGACAGAACTGGGGATGATGGCAGTGCTTGGCAAAGCTCTCAGGATGTTTAGTGCTAGATTCAAAGGCAATCAGCACAAATCAGGCGGCATTAAAGCCTACAAATCGATGCAGTGATAAAACAGCAGTGAGACTGCTCAGGAGGCCAGTGTGAGAAGTAGCATTCAACAAGGAGCCAGGACACCTTGCAGGTTAAAGATCAAAACAGCAAAATCACCCCTCTTTTTGTGCCTCTCCTACTCAAGTCTTTTTTTTTTTTTTTTAATAAGTGAATACATACAAGACTTTCCCTGAGATTGCAGTTTCAAGGCTACATTATTTCATTTCATCTCCTTCCATGACTTATCCGTCCCTCACTGAAATGTGTGCTGCCATAATCTGAATGCTGGCTCCTCAGGCAGCACAGGGAGCCTTCCCCTTTGCCTGCAGCTGGGAGCAGCCCTGCAGGGACACTGCCTGTCAGTGCGTTGCTCAGCGCAGTGCTCGTGCTGCCTGCTCCAGGGGCTCAGGGAGGGCACCGCCGTTGCCATAAGCACAGTGGAAAAGACTTTCCTTTCTCTGCTCTCCCTGCCTGAATTACATCTTTGTCCCTGCAAGAGGCCCTGCTGGAAGAAACATCAGGATGCTCTGCTTTAACACTCGTTTTACATTCTTGTGAAGATGTTCACTTATTGGAAAAATGGAGGTTATTTTCTTCTTCAGCTCAGATTTCTTCATCACGATGCTCTCTAGCTGGTGACTGAAAAATAGCTCTTGGGGCTGTGTCATTTGTGCTTCTGTGAGCCCTCTAGTTCTCTTATTATTAGGAAAATGCCTTGGCACGGGACAGAGAGATAAAGTGTTTTTCTTAAGAATCAATCCCTATTTTAAGGGAGGCAAGTACTGTGCGGTAAAATACCACCTGGATGAACACCTACAGAAGAATTTTCATCAAAGACCTTTAGCTGAAAATGCATTTGGACAAGGAATAGGACACATTTTATCTTTTTTTCTTTCTTCTTACTAAAAGGGTAAATCAACCTTTGGAAAAAACAAAGGGTTATGGTAGCTTCCTTCTGACACGTACTTTCTTGTGGAGATGGACTGCCCCTCCAGGTCAGGTCTTTGGAGCAAGCACATAATGGAAGAACAACACAGAAATTAGTAGGTAAAGTTGTATGGCTTATTTAGAGCAAATGACTTCTATGCTCATTTCTGGCCTTCAAATCTGTATGGCTTTTAGTAACATTTTCACCAGTTTTATTAAAAAGTGCACTTTTTTTTTCTTTTTTTTTCTCATATGCTGCCACAAGAGGTACGCATGGTTAATGTGACATAGCTCTGACTGCAGACTCCCTCAGTCACAACGGGCATGTGATGATGCCTGTATTTGTTTTTGGGACTTGCCATCTCTTGAAGGGCTGTTGGTGAACACTAGGGCCCTTTACAAGAAGGTGTAAGGAAGGTGGGAACCTGCCTGGTGGTGAGAGTTACCTGTCACGACCCACAGAGCTCCTCCAAGTTCCATTAAAGCCAACAGGAGAATTGCTGGCTTCAGCAGGCCATCTCTCCCAGGTTGTCCTGGGCTTTGCTGCTATGTTCCACAAGGGCCAGCAATTTCCCTTTCTGGCTTTGGAAGAGCAGTTAGATAGCATGCAGCAGTTATGAAGGGAGACAGTCATCTTACAACAATTCTGAGCAACGCAATGAGGGTTCTGGGCTGAGTGAAAGGAGGGTGCAGCGTGATCCAAGATGTGCTGGAGCCAGTGTGAGCCTTTCCAGCCGCATTCAGCAGAACTTCAGGAGTCCTTTATGTTCGCACAAATGTTGGTATAAAAACCGGACACTTCTAAGACCAGACAGGCCAGGATGCCTTTAGCTTACTTTCCATAGAGTTTCAGGGCGGAGAGCTGTAGGGTTTTATGGGCAAAGTTTGCACTGAGGATCTCTAGCAAAGCCTGGTGCTTCTTTTGGTGGGCTATTGGTGGTGGTGAGTGGTTTTGTGGGGAGCAGAGCTCCTTGTTGGGTGTTCAGCATTAACTTCTGGAAGTAGAAATAAAAGCAACAATCACAGACTTCTGCACATTTTGTGTTTATAATCATAGAATGATAGAGTGGTGTGAGTTGGAGGGGACTATTAAGATCGTTTTGTTCCAACCTCCCACAGGTTGCTCAAAGCCTCATCCAGCCTGGCCTTGAATGCTTCCAGGGAAGGAGCATCCACAACCTCGCTGAGCACCATGTTCCAATGTCTCACCACCCTCACAGTAAAGAATTTCTTCCTAATATCTATTCTAAATGATTATACTATGGTGCTGTTTACTCATCCAATATAAGCCCGGTGCTCTTGGCAAATACAATGTGTGTGCTCCGAATTCTTTGCAAAGCAGAATTTACACGCCACAGAAGAAAACACTTCAGCCCCATTTGAATAGGAAATAAAAGAGATTGCATTACTCTATTTCTTTGTAAGCTGAAAAAAATAAATAAAAGGCATTGTCCTCTTTCAGAGTTCAGATTTCATTTTCTTCAGATGAAGTCGTGGTGGCTAGATTTACAAAAACTCTATTCTTTTTTTTTTTTCTTTTTTTTTTTTTTTTCCACAGATCTGCAAATTTCCTATCTTTAAAGAGTTTGCACAGAGTCTGAGAGAAAACAATAGAAACAAAAATCTTCAAGCCAGAAGCTCCGAGCTGGCATGAAAGCGGCAGGAACAAGACTTGAACACTCCTTAATGCCAGCACAACCATCGGTTTATTTCTAAATTCCCTTTTCTCTGAAATTCTGTGCTTTATTTATCATGGCAAAGCAGAGCGCAAAGCAGAAAACACACTTCTGAAGATTTTCTTGGACTCTTTAGAGCTACATCTGAAGACACATAAACTATAATAGAAAACATACACAGAATTATTATTGTGTTTTACATTTTGGCATTTTTGCAAACTTCCATAATTATGTCATTTTACTACATTAAAACAAACAGCAAGGAAATAGAAAATACTTCTTCCACAGCTGTGTTTACTACCTTAAATGTGTTTTTTTTTCTCAACTAGGCAACCAGTCTGAGATAAGAGGTTTCCCTGCTGTGTACCACAGCATAATCAGGAGCACACACAGTACCCACCTGGAGTATTCCAACTACAAGAGCAGTGGAAAATTAAAGCAAGAGAATGGAATAGTCAATAGCTTTTTCCAGTGAGACACATTTGACATAGTAATAGACTTACTTTTTAAGCATATGAGTGTGCAGAAGACCTCTGAGCATTCATTTAAGTGAAAATCTTGTTTATAGAAGGAAAACAAGAATATTCAACCTTCCCTAAACAAATCCAGGTTTTAATTGAAAAGCTTTAAATGCATTTAGCCATAATGTGAAGCATTATTTTGCACTTTCTTTATTGCTTTTGGGAGCAAATTTCACACAAGTGAAAGCTTAATAATTTATTCCGGTCAAATGAATGTATTTTGTCAGAACTGCAAATATCTGAAAGATGTTATCTAGTCAAAATCCACACCGACCTCAAAGATTTCCTGAGGAGGCTTAATCTGCTTGAATGTCTTCTTAGGAATAAATTAAAGTTTTTCCCAGTACCATTTCTAGAGTGGAGTCAGGTTAAAAAAATCACTGTAGAGCAGGGTAGGGTTAAAAAATCACTGTAGAAAAATCACTTGAAATTATTGATGTGACTTTCGATTTTCAGCCATTGGTGATAAGGGGTCACTACTTTTAAAGCAGTTTGGGCAGTCTGAGTAGGGTTTTGTTTCTAAGGAAGGTCTAATGGATCTTTAAAAAACTTATTTGGCATGATCACTCAGTATTTATTCAGAGTTGCAGAATTTAGCAACAGTGATGGGCTTTTTAGATCATATAAAACATACGTTTTTCTTGACTTGAACTTAAGTGTTGTACTTCAGCTTTGACTTTTCTTTAAGGTCTTCAGTTCTGTATAAAGGAAATGTAAAACACTTTATAATCGCAGAATGAAAACGTGTTTTGAAACATCAGTGTGCAGTTTTTAGACTTCCATATTGTTTTGTCTCATGAACAGTTGAAGAAAAATCCTCTCCAGTGAAGTCATGGAATTTCTTACAGTAACCAAGTTTACAGATTTTGTTAAAAGACAACTTTGTATGACAATAAGTCATCTAAGCCCACTTTGTTATTTAAACTTGGCACTGGAGAAGAGAGTGTGAGCCCCTAAAGCATATAGGAGCTTTCAGAAATTCCTCCCATCAACTGAAATATTAAGCATCCTATTTTTTTGGGGGGAGGGGGAAGGTTTGAGCATCAGTGTAGGCTGTTACAGTGTTACAGCTTCTCAGTAAGTTTCATTAACACGGAGTGCAGCTCACCTAAATTTGTCACCCAAAAGTCAGGTCCCAGCTTTGAGCACAGACCCTCTGCTCCCATGGCTGAGGTGGAGAAAGATGGATGTGTTGAGGGGAATCACAGTATCATAGAATCACCAAGGCTGGAAAAGACGTCCAAGATCATCCAATCTAACTGTCCACCTACCACCAATAGTTCCCACTCACCGTGTCCCTCAGTACAACATCTAAACGTTTCTTGCACACCTCCAGGGTCAGTGACTCCACCACCTTCTGGGCAGCTCATTCCAGTGCCTGACCACTGTTTTGGAGAAGCTTTTCCAAATGTCCAACCTGAATCTTCCCTGGCACATGAGGCCATTCCTTCCTATCACTAGTTACATGGAAGAAGGACCAACCTCCATCTCACCACAACCTCCGTTCAGGCTCTTTCAGAAAGCTCTACGGTCTCATTCTCTAGACTAAATAAAGCCAGCTTTCTCAGTCGCGCCTCATAAGGAAGACTTGTGCTTTCCTGGGAGAGGCATCATGAGGCAGCTGTGTATCTATTGCTGATACCAAGAACATTGTCAGCTGTTTAGGATGCATGTGGATGCTGTTGTAAACACAGTCCAAGTGCTAACATTATGGCTGCATTCCTGCCAACTATTTAATTTGGATATGACCAGCTGCAAAATACAGATTCTTTCTCAGAGGGCGTTGGAGTTTTTTGGGACTTGTTACCACCATGAAGTAGAACAAATAGACAGGGGGATGGATCTTAACTCTTTATCTGGGAGAGGGAGACAGCACTGTGGTGCGTGCTTCCTCAGGGAAGATCACCGAAGGAGGGATTTTCTTCTTCCTTCTCTCAAAGGGGCAATGCCCATTTCTTTAAGTGAACAACGAAACTATACTTCCTATTCCATTTTGGAAGAAACGTGGAGTTGTGACTACTTAAAAACCACTTTCTACCACACAAAGCGCCGTTCTACTCACAGAGATATTTATAGAGGAAATTAACACAACTTCTCGATAAATCTGTTGGATTAAAAAGTGATGTGGCTGGCAAACGCAGGTTCCCTTTTAAGCTGTTTGAGCATTTCTGTCATAACAAACATTGTCCCCAAATGGTGGCACCCTTTCCTCTAGCAAATTTTTGAGCGATGCTGGAACACAGTCTGCTATGATTCCCTTTCATTTCTGACATCGTTATGTCATTTTGTGGATTTGCGCTGACAGCATTTCATTTCGACATCATTATAGCATCTCAGCTGACTTTGCACACTGAGCACACCATGAGAGTTTTGTGATGAGACTATACTAAGAACAGGTAGAATAAGTAGGTTATTAACTCTATTGAAAAAAATTACGCAGCTGAAAATAATTGTTACACATGAACACAAGTGGCTTTCCTGCTTAATTTTTTTGCAAAATTTGATTTTTTTTCTTTTTTTCTTTAATAGCCAAAAGATTGAGGATAAATTACAGCTAGCCATGAGCTGGGAAGTGCAGAGCATTCCATGACAGAGGGAAATAATGGGGGAGAAACAAGAAAAGCTAACAAAAAAAGTTGTAAATGAATCCATCTCTTTTTACGCCTCCCTGTGCCATATCCTACAGATCCATCAACTCACAAGCCAGGGTGTGCAGCAAGTGCTCTGCACAAATGTTAGGAAGAATTTCTTCTCAGAATGTGTGGTAATTCATTGCAATAGGCTGCTCAGGGAAGTGGTGGAGTCACCATTCCTGGACGTGTTCAAGAAACCTGTAGATGTGGCACTGAGTGTTCATTGGATGTGGTGGGGATGGGTTAATGTTTGGACTAGGTGATTTTAGTGGTCTTTTCCAACCTTAATTCTGTGATTCTATCTCTGAAGGATCACTGGGTGCCCAGGCCCCCCAGGTAATCATGCCAGTTCCACCTGAGATGCTCTTGAAGAGAAAATCTGGGCTGTACCAAAATGCTCCAATTTCAGAAAGTATCTGTAAGATCACACTTCCATCAGGGAGATGCTTTAATCATTTTATTACATTTTAATTATATTATCACATACTAGAGGGTTTGTTTTTTTTTCCTTTCTTTCTTTTTTT
Organism: Tetrao urogallus; assembly: GCF_951394365.1. Taxonomy (NCBI): domain Eukaryota; kingdom Metazoa; phylum Chordata; class Aves; order Galliformes; family Phasianidae; genus Tetrao; species Tetrao urogallus. The sequence goes on along the minus strand of NC_136820.1, from coordinate 27,404,676 downwards.
TTTTTTAAATTTGTGTTGGCGAGGATATCCAGGGCATGCTTAAGAAATAAAATAGGTCAGCAATATTATTCCATGCCATTTTAAATTAGTGATCCTGTGTTGGTTACTGCATTTGGTGCAACGAATAAGGCCAGTCATTTCTTCAAGGCTTTTTTACAGGACTGCTCTAGTATCTGTATTGTGTAAGTACCATACCAATCTTGGTAACATTTTTCCTAGGGTGAAATGAGATAATGAATAGCACTACCTCCCCTGTCTGAGATGAAAAGATGAGGCAGAGGAGACTTGCTGGAGGCCAGATGCACGTTGGCTCCTTGGGCTCCCACACCCATCCCACTGGGGCACTCACTGCTGTCTGCTCTTTGTGAGTGTCCTTGGGCAGAGAGAGAACATCTTTCCCTTTGGGTTTGAGTGTATGTGTGACATCTCCACACCGCAATGAAGTAGCAGGTTGCCAGAAAATAGTGTGTAACTGAAAATGGGAAAGTTGCTTATATGCTAGCCATGCCTGATGAGCGGGTCAAGGAGCAGCAGGGAGAGGACTTGGATGGAGGAGCAGGGAGCTGGAATACAGCCTTTCAGGGTTGTAGCTGCAAATTTCTTATTTCATATTTGGGAATCAAATGATATGAATCAAAAAAGTTACCTAAGAGCAACGCTGAATTGTCTCACTGAGATAAGAAACTAACTAAATGTGTAGGTACACAGGGGCAGCACTGGAAGCCCTGTAGACCAAGCGTAGGGCTTCTTCTGCATGTCTCAGCCAGCAAGCAGCAGCCATCCGTGACACGGATGTGGGAAATGGGAATGTCTCCTGCAGCTTGGCTGATGAGTAGTCACATACTTTGTCACAAGCATCTTACTGCCTGAAGCGGCTGCAGAACCTCCAGGTCCTTTGGGAATCTTTCTGCACAACCAAGGGCAGTTTTGGTGTCAGGACAGCCAAAGGGCTGTCAGTTAGAGTGTGCTTTGCAGCCAGACTGCAAACAGCTACAGTTCATCCCTGTTCAAAAATCTCCCAGGTCAGAAAGAGTTTTTGGTGTTTCCGTGAACAAGCAAGAGGGTGAACTGTGCTTCTTGTAGCTCCCTTAAGCGAGGGAAGAGTGGCCTTCATCACAGTAGTGTCCCAGGTTTTTCCTGAGATGGTAAAGCTGAAGCAGAGAGAGACCCCTAAGCCCCTGGGGTGCAGCTTGTCCTTTCCATCAGAGCACACTCCTCTTGGCTGCCTCACCCCAACACAGATGTGCTGCACCCGGCCTTCAGAAATTCATGATTCATAGCTTAGCTTCAGCCCACTGCCAACCAGCACAGGATTTCCATTGACTTCACTCCCTTCTGTGGCCACCCTCAGGTTCTCAAATCACATTGCCAAAGGCCAGCTCTCCATTGGAGCTGTCAAGGATGTCCCATGTCACTGCAACTGGTGGCACATCGCCAGTTGCTGCCATTTTGGGCACGGAAATCACAAGCTTCTGTTTGCCTTGTGCTTCTTTTAACGTGGAAAATGAGATTCTGTAATTGAGAATATAGCTTTTAGATATCAAAGGCAGTTTAAATTAATTAAGTTTGTCAAAAGATGGTTAAAATTAGAACTTACAGTGATGTCTCCTGAGTTTTTGCCGATAAGAAATATGACAGACTTTCTGGAAAACCCTACCTCTGGGATGGCTGCCAAGCGTTTGCTTCTCTATTGCTACCATATTTTGACCTCGAATAGAACTTTCTAATTACATCACAAATATTATTATATCATGCAAATTAGGAAGCTGTTAACATAGCCCAAGATAAAATAGCTGAAAAATAACAGGCTGCAGCCACTTCTCATTATGCTCTGAAGGTCTAGAAAGTTTTGAAGTACAGCTCCTCAATCCTGTCTCTTCGAATGTCAAAGAGCAGATGACCTCACAGCAAAGAAAGCTGGTTACCTAAGGAAGCTGGCTCATCCACAAGGCACAGTTTCTGCTCTCTTCTGCTGGCGTCCTTTGTCATAACATATTAACAGTGATTTGTGTCCTGCTGAGAAAGTTGTGTTTGTGTAACGCCATTGGAGCTCTGTTGGCTGAGACAGAAGGTATTCTGGCTAGTTAGTCACAGCTATCAAATGCTTGGAACTTCGTTTTCGCTCTTTTCTGGCTAAGCATCTTTGACAAATATTTTGCCTCGAGGTTGAAAAAGTCCTAAATAGTCAACAGCATTGTTTGCAGGACTGGACATGCGTTTGCAGCCAGACGGGTGTGTGTGATGCGCTCGTGCAGTGGGGACACAATGACATCTGGTGGCCGCTTCAGGCTGGCAGCGGGGCTGGGGAACAACCAGCAGATCGGCCCCTGCGAGGAGAGGGGATGGCATCCCTTCGGGATGATGGGCGATAGGTCGGAATGTCAGGGCGTAAATCAAGTAATACAACGGGAATTGTGAAACATAACTTATAAGATATTCTACTTACACATTATTTGTTTATTGTTATTTGGGAGCAAAAAACAGCAAACAAACAAACCATTGGCCAAATCCTCAGATGGTGAAAAGTTTCCCTATTGTCTTCAGAATTGGCTGTCAGATGAAAAAAAGAGTTAAAGCAACATATACTGGGTGTAACCACCAGAAATCCTCCAAGAACACCCAGCGTGAACAAATGCAACTCCTTCTCTGCTCCTGAAAAAGAGATACATGTAAGCACAGGTTTCTGACATCTCAACGTGACCTGGTTACTGCACCGTACTGCTGTCCATGCATTTTTTTCTGAACATGATGCAATCTCTGTAAGTCTTTTGCATAAAATTTTGCATAATCTACCACAAACACATGGTGCTCCAGTGGTAAGGTACTTCTTCTGCAAATAATGGTATTAATATGACTAAAGAAGGCAACCAAAACTCCTGTTTCTGAAAATGCGAATGCTAGTAATAGGAGAGAGAACATTTCCTACCAGCTCACACTTTTTACGTTAAGTGTATTACTATTTGTCTTCTATCAGCTCTGCTCCGACAGTGTTAGTTCTGTTGCCTCACCAGGATGCAGCACCTTAGAAAATCATCATACCTGCTTTCTAAAACCGGTGGGCTGTGCCAATTTGCTTAGTGAGTGGTACTAGGGTGGGGATGTGATACAGCTACAGCATCATCATAGCATCCAGAAGAAGACCACATTAAGCAGGAAGGAAGTTTTTGCTCCAGCTGACGGAGGCAAATCAATCGTGAGCCGAGGGATGCGGCAGACACTAGATCCAGCCCAGGGCTGTACCAGTTTCCAGGTGGTGAGAAGACAATCCAGCCTATAGGAAAGTATGGTACACAAGAGCAAGAACAGTGAAAATGAGCACCGGGCTGGTATAAACTTCTGTATCAAAAATAGTCACCTTGATCCAGGATGACTGGAGGACAGTTGTGTGTTGGTTTTAGTGGGAGACAAGAATGGGCTCAAGGTGGAGCATCACCTTGTATCATTACCTTCATTTGTGATACAAATGAGAAGTCTGAGACTGTGCAAGTATTCTCTTCCTTACAGAGCAGAAAAAGGAATTTGAGCAGAGGGGTAGGGAACTGACCCTAATGTCACAACCCTACTGCTCAACAATGGGCTCTTCACAGTGCTGTTTTCAAGAAAGGAAAGAGAAAGAGGAGGGTTTGTGTGGAAGAGAAGACAGAAGGAGAAAAGGCAAAATGTGGAAAAGAAAAAAATGATAATGTGTAACAAGTTCAGTCTGCTATTGTTAAAGGTTTGATACTCCTCAGAGCAACAAATAGAAATCTGTGATAAAAAAAATGATCTGACATTCAAATATTACAGAAAGTTCTTTACCAGACCATATACAGCATATTTATCTGATTAATCAGAATCAGACATCCCCACAGAAGATACAGGGGTGCTAATAATGGGACAACAAGTGGGCTGAATTTCCATCCTCAGATCATTTCAGAGCATTAGAATGTGGCATTTGGTTCCTGACCCAGCATTCAGGATGCAGGATGAAACGGGAATGCATGCATCTGCTGAGCTGCTTGTTTGAGTGTGCCATCCTGGGCTTTGCATCTGAATGGCTGTATTGTAAGGAGAGAAAAATATCAAGAGCAAGAAAATGTTTTCCCTACTTTCTGACTTGTGCATGTTCTTTAAAGAGAGCTACTGTGGGATGTGAACTTTCATGTTAAACACAGTGACACCTAATAATGAATAAAAAAGTAAATCAGATGCAGATTTCTGGGCTGCTGCCTTCAGTTATCACAGCACTTACAACTTAGTGTAACTCAGTAAGTGTTCATGCATGTTACTGATTTTCTTGCTGCAGTAACCAAGTAAGATGTAGCCTCAGAACAGTGACACTTGTGTCCCTGGTTAGTGCTACACAAACCTGAAGACAACTCCTGCCTTCTACACTTGCAGGTTGGCACATGTGTGCAGAAGTGCCCACAGGTATGTTCTGCATTGATTCTGGGTAATAATCAAACATTTTCTGAAGCCCACCTACTTATTGCCTTCCAGTGTCTGACTTCCATGTATGTTTCCCATGTACTTGGTTACATATGAACTGTCAAGAAAAAATATTTGTTCAGATAATAAATCTTTTTTTTTTTTTTTTTTTTTTTAATTTTATTATTTTTTTTTTTAACCCAAACCAAAAAAATCTGCTGAATCTCTTGACCAGCAAGAGGACACTCTGTGGTAACCTATGCTCTCCCTCCAAAAAGAACTGCAGTGCCTGAGTTATTTGTTTTAAGGGATACTGTGACGTCAAGCTGGGAGCTAAAATAGCAACTGTAAACACAGTTTCTTAACAAACCAAAGACTTGTGGAGATACTTCTGTGTTTATCATTTGCAGTGGATAGAGGGGACTATGGTGTGTTTTTATTACAAATCTTCCCTTTGGCCAGTGCATCTTGGACAATGCAGCCTTATGCTTGTGCATAGGAGTCAGGATAAGACAATGGTGAGAAATTAATGACTTGTCCATGTTATTTGGCTACTCTGTGATAATGATGAAATACAGAAAGGCCCTTTGATACTAGAAAAATGTTCATGAAATCACAGAAAATGAAGTGGAAGGGCAGAGCACCCTACTTAAAACACAGGTTAATAAACATGTTTGTCTTCAGGTATATCCAATGATCCATGGGCAGTTACAGAGCTGGGAGGGTCCCTTTACTTGATTTTTTTGTTATATTGGCTTCAGTACAGAAGCCTGCTTGCATATATGGATGTATAGAGACAGATTTTCTTCCCTTCTGGGCCTACTGGCAAGCCACAGAACTTTGTGTGTGGAGCTACAGTCTCCATCTGGAGACATCTCATAGGCAGGCTTCTGCTCTTCACCTTTGGGTACCCACTGCGAGACACACACCTTCTGGGAGCCACCTTTAGGACACTGAATTCAGCCAGCAGCTGAGCTCAGTACTTCCTTTCCAGCCGTACAGCAACTTCTGGGACAATCGAGGACAAAACTCTCAGACACACAAACCATGGGTGCTCAGGGAACTCTGCTCTTGCGATTGACCTCTCCTTTTTTCCCTTGGTACGTCTCTTCGCTTTCGTCAATAAGCAGGCAAAAAGATTACTATGTAGTGAATGAATGAACTGTGGAATGGGTAAACAACATGGCCATGCTAATTATTCTTAGCAGCTTCTAGTCTTTGACCATGTGCTTTCACCCTGTGGCAACGCACAGATGTCTCCCTCTAGTCCTGCAGTGTGACATGTGACGGATGTACGGAAAAAAAAAGCCTTTCTGCTAAAAATAAACAGGCATCTTTTGGCTCTTTCCTCCTCCATGCTGAAAAGACCAACCAGAGACAGGGATAGGATATACGCACAATACCCTCAATCCTGTAAGCATCTGCCGGTAGGTGGTGTTCAAACAACTTTTGAATGTTTCAGCATATCTTCAGTTCTCTTTGATTCTTCTGAGGTTATATGGGTGGTTACTGGCAGAATTATACAAATACAGTGTTCACAGCTCAGCAATCCTTGGATCCAGATTTGGAGTTTAATGTGGGTGGCACAGGAGTAAATGCCAAGAAGGCCAGGACAGGGCTGTTACTTACAGAAACTCAGTGACTCAGTAATAGAGCCTTTGCAAACTGCAATTAAAGAGCCAGAAGTGTATTTTGTAACTACTAAAGTGTAAGGGGGAAACCTCAGTTTTTGTAGCGCCGTTTCATTTTCCCCCTTTAATGAATGTTTTAACCTTGCCTTAAGACATATTTCTGTTACTCAGCGTCAGTCAGAGTCAACCAGCATCTTTCAAGTTTTTTTGTCATCTGCAGCTCTGCTGTTGGAACGAATGTCTTTCAGTCCACTCTAGGGTTAAGACTTCAAACCTCAATAACTGCACGTTCCCTTTGTTAGGAGAGCCTTGACAGTGTCTATAGATAGATTTTACTAAACTTGCCATTGGTTTTGTGGGTAACTTACCATGTAATGACAAAGTATTGCCCAAAAAGTTATTAATAACAGCCATCACTTTGACACAGTGTGGATTAATGCTTGAAGTTACGCAAACCTCAAAAACAATATGAGCTATTGGCTAAAGAACTGACTTGAGACCCAGGAATGCCTGCAGTTATTGTCCTGTCTCTGCCACTGTTTTACTGAATGATGGGTGTGCAGTGTGTCTCGCTTTCTCAAGTTTCCCATCTTCTGAATGGGGATGCAGGACTAACAGGCAATCTGGATGTAGCTAAAGGCACATTTTGAAATGCAAGCATGTAAAGTGCTCAGTGAATACAGGGTACAGTTTATATTGTGGGAACTACTGTGATGAGTTATCACAAAGAAAGAAAAAAATCACCATATTATATACCTCAAAAAATCTGATTACAAAGTTAGACAGGGAAATATGATTTTGGTAAGTTACTTCAGACCACTACAATAACAAAACAGTCTTATGTGCACTCATGCATGCATGTACATGAGTGTGTATGGGCAAACATATATATGTGCTAGGAGAAGTGTATTGGTGTATGTATGTGTCTACACACGTGCATAAAAAAGAGGTATATGCGTATCTACACATACACTCACGGTTCATGGAATATCTTCTTCTGCTTGCATGACAGCGCATGTATCATACAGGCAATAGCTGAGAAGGATCTCAAGCACTTTCTGGCAGCAAGAAAAGGGACCTGTGTTCCAGAATCCTAAAGACAACACTGGAATTTGGTCTACACTTTTTGAGTCAACCAGTGATTTCTAAACTGGCTGGAACTTCAGTAACTTCTGTCTGGTAAACTGAAGAGCTGATCTCAGGATCAGACCATCGTGCATATATATTTCATGGGATTCAGAGCTTCAGATTTCTCTAAGCTGTTGATGGAAAAAACAAACAAAAAAACCCAACAAACAAACAAAAAAGCATAGCTGTAAGCAGCAACAGGGAGGAAGGAATGACCCCAAATTTGCATTGCAAACCGTCCCGCAGTCATTGACATGACTGAGTTTTCAAGACAATCATATCCCAGTGGATCTCAGAGCAACTTGCATATTAAATGCAGTCTTTCCTGGGAAGGCTGAAAAGAAGTGGTATTGTCTGAAGACCTGCTAGACCAAAGGACTTCAGACTTGCAAGGATAAACTTGCCCCAGGCTCTGATGAGGTATAACAATTTTCAAAACATGTTGAAGATGCCTGTGGATTTTAGAGCACTTTGAAATCCAGCTCTTAAATGAGCAGCTTTGCTCCCAGGGCATAACTTTGAAAACAAAATGCAGGAAGACAGTAAATGAGTCAGAGCAAAGCCCTCTGGAAGCTGTGAAGAGCACAATTTTGATATATGAAACTGAAAAACAGACGGGATGCGATTCTTGTCCTTTTAAAGAATTTCTGAAGTATTGATCCCCTCCAGTACAATTCATGGTATGCTAGTGTTCATTCATGTATAGGAAAATAAAAAATGATCCCTTGAACACAGTACGACTTTACCAGATATTAGTTGTGGAAGATTTTTTAAAGGTGGGCTTCATTCTGGGTATCCATTACTTAAATGACCTGACACATGAACTACAGACCTAGATGGCATTCTCCACTTTCTCAGTGTGACCCAGGCAAACGTTTGAATTTCAGAGCTCACAGAAAAACCATTGGTGATGGCTTTAGAACACTATTTTGAGCAGAAACTGCAGCAGTACATCACTGCACCATGCAGCATTCTACTTAGAAAACTCATTGTCAAGGGTTTTCATATATAGATTACCTTTTCTCCCCCATTAATTAATTTAAAACTGTTATAACTGATGTTGGCTCAATAAACAAAACAGGACCATAAGGATGCTGTGACACTTTGTAGCTCCTTTCCCCTACCCATGGAAAGTCTCCAGCCTTTTCTTCCTGAAGAGACCATGCCCATAACACATTGGCCTGAAGGAGTCAAACCTTTTTCTGCAGATTTTTTCTGCAGATTGCTTTGGCAGTTGAAGGGCTTTGTTCTTCCTGTAAAACCTACAGCTGCTACTGCTCCATAGCATATAGGAACAAACCAGCATTCAGCTCCTCAGAGTAAAAGCAAATCTCAGTAAAGTAAAAAAGTAGACACTGCTTTCAAAACCAGAGAGGAGCTTGTGATTGCTAACTTACTTGTTTCTCGGTCTGAAAACTGCTCTTGTGGCACCTTGTAAATAACTCTTGTTTTGGTTTAGGAGAAGTGCAAAGCCATAACTCACAGAGCAAACAGCAATGAACTCATTATTAAAATCCATATTTCACAGATGTGATCTTTTCAATGCTAAGAAATGCAGTATGTCTTTTGATCGCTGCCAGTCCTGCCTTCAGGTGATTTGGGAGGGGGGTGGAGGGAGGAACTGATGAACACTGATAGTGCTGTTACATGAAACAGGTTCAAGAAAACCCAAGTATTTATGTTAAAGCTCCATTTTTTTTCATGTGGTATCCTACAGCTCCATCCTGAAGCTCTGCCATTAATATGTGATGTTATACCAAGAAACCACAAAGGAAAATCCTGAGTACCAAGAAATGAAACTCCAAAAATTACCAGATCCAGCGAATAATAAAAACAGGATAAAGAACCACCATGGTGATACCCCCCAGTCTGCAGTGAAGCACTGAATTTTGGGGTAGGGAACAACAAATGAGCAGTGGCAGAACACCACACTGCTCCATGCTGCTTTTGTTTTCTTTCTTGATTACAACATCTGGAGGGGGACAAAAGATTTTATCTATCACCTTACATGAAAGGTGAAGTGTTATAATACAAGGTCAGTTAAGTATTCCAGTGTTTGGCTGATGTGTTACATTGCCCTAGACAAACTGGGTGCATGCAGAGCGCTACCAAAGATCCAGAAAGGATATGAAACGTGAAAAATGTTTTTCTAATAGGTATTTTTATGCCAAAACTATGAGTGCTGTTGGAAAATGTATATTTCATTTTAAACAGTTGACAGCGATAGGGATTATTCAAATGCTAAAAGTTTTAGAAGAAACGTTTAAAGCGGAGAACCTGTAGTCTCTGACTCTGTGAGCTCTGTGCTTTCATGTTGAAGTGATAAATCCAAACACCTTCAAAGTGCAATAGTCTCATGTTTGGATTCCAATTTTGCAGCACAGCTCTCATTTCTCCTCCAAAGTGTGTGGAACAGTGCAGCTGCACCTCACCTTGCCAATGCACAGGGTCTCATGGCTGTGCAACAAGATTGATGCTTCATCCCTTGAGTGTAGATAGTTAAAAAAGATATGAGATTTTCAGCTGAGATTAGTTACTTGGTGAGGAGAGGGAGGAAAAGAGAACGCGTGTTCCACCCAGTCCCCTTCACCACAGTGCTGCTGCCAAAACTGCAGCAGCCACACAGAGTGCTGAGGAAACTTTTAAAACTTAATTAGGGAAGAAAGCAAACAAAATAATACTATGGCATATTTACTTAGAGCTGCAATGCTGCCAGAGAAACCACATAGCTTGCATTTGTAAGCAATGCTTTTCATATAAGGCATATTTAATTAAAACAGGAGACAGGACAATAAGCTTTCTTCTAGCTCCGTTTAAACACACGCTTATGTTGTGTTTTAAATTCCCCTTGGGCTAATGCAAAGCTGGGCTAAAAACTTAGACGTAATGCAGGCTGGCTAGTTCTATTCCCGGAGTTTGGATTGGGGATCTGAGTGAGCATCACTTGGAGAGCAGGGGGAGCAGCAGTTCATTCCAGACTTCAGGGGGTTAAACTGCTGTTTTGTATTCACACACATGGTCCTTTCTGCAGCTTTTCAAAATTTTTATTTATTTGCTTTGGCCATTTTCTCCCCAGCCATCAACAACAATTTGTTTCTTGCTCTTTTTGTGCTCTGGAAGGGATTTTGATGCATTTGAGGAAGCATATTTGTGGAGCTTGAAGTTTTACCATGACTTGAAAGCAGACCAGGAAAACAAGGCTTTGCCAATGAATGGTGCACACTTCACATGGTATTGGAAATTACAAAATGTGCTCTCTCAAACTGTGCTCATGTGAGTTAACAGGAGAATATCACACCTTTCACAGAATTTTAATGCAATTGAATGGAACGGTACGTGTGGCAGAGTAACCAAATTGATTAAGAGTGTATTTACCAGAAAGTCATAGAAGACATAAGATGTGGTGGTTCTAAATATTGACACTTTGACACTAAATTTCTGTTTCCATTTTTTTCCATAGGAAAACTGATTTATAATCTAGGCTATCTTCTGGTTCTTTACTTTGAATGTTGAAAGCAATAACAGGTTAAGGACAAAAAGAATTTCCAGTTCATTGTCTGATTTGGCACTGCTGCCTACAAATGAAGGTGTAGCATTTTTCCCCTAAAAACATCTTTTTTGCCATTACACTGAGCTTTGGTGCTCTTTCATCAGTCTACTCTCAAATTTTTCAATCATTTGAATCATTTCAATGAGTTTAATTCTTTTAGAAAAATTCAGCTAAGTAGTAGATGTTTCTGAAAATGAGATTAGACAAAACACTCACAGGTTCTTCGTAATCCTTCATTCTTTTAACAGTCACCTACCTGAGAAGTGCTGGTGCCTTTGCTCTGGGGGAAGACTTGAAAACTTCCTCTGGAATAGGGAAAAGAAAGTTGTGAAGGGGAGACAGGGAGATGGAAAGCAGGAGGGGCCGTGTTCAGGCCAGCACTCCTCCTCAGATGTGAACCTGCCTACTTTTGGCTCACTGCAAAGCTCCGTTCATACGCATTCAAGTAGAAAGTTGATGGAGTACGGCAGCTAAATTCTCTTTCAGATTTGCAATTCAACCATCATCTCTTAGGTCTGCAGGAGGCAAGTGGCACTTCCTCAGGAATTGTTTCTTTTGACTGCCAAAGAATGTGTTTTGGATGATACAGATCATATGCTTCAGATGAAAGAACAAGGAATCCTGCAACGAATGAGCAGCACGGGCAGAAGCTGACCTGAAACACAACTCCCTTTTAACATCAACCTGCCAATCATGCAATTGACTGAAATCCAGAAACAGCTGGCTACCAAAAACATAGTGTAGCTTATTTATTTCTTAAGAAGTACTTTCCATGATTTGGTTTCATCCCACTATGAGATGCATACGTGAGTACTTGAGGCCAACCTGATGAGTTATGTCAAATAGCACCAATTATGGCGTTTCCTTTCCTTGGTGAAATGGAGCTTTCAGATGCAAACTAATTTTTCCCTGTGCACTGTCCTGTGCCACGCTGCCCTACCTGCTGGCACACCAAGCTCAGTCTGCTTGAGCAACCTGCCTTCACCTGAGCCTGCAGTGGACAAGCTGTCATCTCTCCAACGAACTCAGCCACGTCTGTTACATTCACTGCCTGCATTCCTCCAAATCCTGGAGAAAGAGCCAATTCATTTTACAACAGCATATGTGTACATTCACTTGCATGTGCAACTTTTAGGTGGATTTAGAACAGACTGTCCTATGTTAGGACTGATTTTGCTTCTGCCGAATCAAGGTCAAAACCTTACCTTACTTTGACAGTGGCAAAATCATTGTACAAAACTCAAATATCAGGAGCTTTTTCTAAGTCATTTATGAAACTTTTCATTGTGCAGTTGCCACAGAAGATTTAGCAGGCATTTAACCATCAGAACATATCTTTGGCTTGGCTTCTGAATCAACAATACTTTGTAAAAAGGGATTGTTATTAATTTATTTGAATATGTAGAGATTTTATTTATACAAACTTCACTGCTCTGAAGTAAGAGGATTTTGTTGTGCTCTGCACATTGAAAAGATAGGAAGCATAAGACATGACTATGGTTTTTTATGTTCATAGCAGGAAATTAGACACCCAAGGGTTTTGTACTTTAACATTTAACCTACAGTCTCAAAAATTGCAGAATATCCTTCTTTTCTTTTCTTTTCTTTTCTTTTCTTTTCTTTTCTTTTCTTTTCTTTTCTTTTCTTTTCTTTTCTTTTCTTTTCTTTTCTTTTCTTTTCTTTTCTTTTCTTTTCTCTCCTCTCCTCTCCTCTCCTCTCCTCTCCTCTCCTCTCCTCTCCTCTCCTCTCCTCTCCTCTCCTCTCCTCTCCTCTCCTCTCCTCTCCTCTCCTCTCCTCTCCTCTCCTCTCCTCTCCTCTCCTCTCCTCTCCTCTCCTCTCCTCTCCTCTCCTCTCCTCTCCTCTCCTCTCCTCTCCTCTCCTCTCCTCTCCTCTCCTCTCCTCTCCTCTCCTCTCCTCTCCTCTCCTCTCCTCTCCTCTCCTCTCCTCTCCTCTTCTTTTTTCTTTTCTTTTCTTAACAGATGACAATACAGCTTAGTTTTATCTGGATGGCCACAGGTTCTGGAAAAGTGCACCACATTGTTGCATTCTATATTTAACCATTTATTTTGATTCACATAAAGAAATCTTCTTAAGATGCTTTTGCTAATTGTTTAAATTACAGCAATTATAGCAGCTCAGTGAATACTCCAGCTTCAGCTTCTCTAGCCAACACATTACTGATAAAAGGAAAAAAAAACAAATATGGAAGAGTTCCTCCACTCTTCCTGCCTTTTGAGATAGGAATGGAACACACAGCATTGCTACTCTGGTAGATTCACAGGGTCTTCTGCTTGCTATTGGTTGGCTGCTAGCACAGAAGGACTGATAAACAGCCAGAGCTGCTGCAGAGAAGGCTGGGACTTTGCATCTATGCTGGACCACAGATTTCTTGGGAAAAGTCTGAGATGCCACTCATGTAGTCCTAGACATGGAAATAAAGATTTGGTATACGAGATGAACCTTGCTGTCTGGCTTTATGTTGCCCTGTAGCAAAGCTGGTATCATCTCCCAGAATCCACAGGTGCTATGGAGTATGGCACAGAGACATTCTGGTGTCTTTGTAGGATCTGCTCCAATTTCAGCAAAAGCACTGAGCCAGTGCTTTTGAGTCCAGTTGGATACAGAAGAATTATTCATGGATTATCTAAATCACAGAAAGATCATATGGAGACATAATGAATGCTATATAGAAGATGAGCAAAATGGCTTTTAGTCCTCGTGGACAAAAAGACAAGATATGTGAAAAAAAAAAAAAAGCAGATTGCAGAGATGGTTGATGTATCCTGGTTAATATTTGAGCCACAAAGGAAGTGCCCAGTAGAGGGCTTCAGTAGGCCACTGAAGGACTCCCAGACACACACGCGATGGATGCAGCAAGGAGAAATTCGTCAGTGTGCAATGTAAGTAAGGGTGCAATGTGTAATGTAAGGTCATTACAAGAACAAATATTTAAATTACTTCTTCAGATGAACGCACCTGGACGTAATTGAGAGGAACTGCATCATTGCAAATACAACTGGAGAAACAAATCTGTTTCTTTTTTACACAAATATTTTAACAATTTGAACATCCTGATGGACAAAATGCAAAAAGTTTAAGAATCCTTCCTGATAGAAATGTCTGCAGAAGTACGGTTTGAAAACATAGTAACCCCAATTGATTTAGGGATTAGGACTGCCCAGCAGGCACTGGGGTAACTGTGCCAGAGACAGGGAGGAGAATGGGAACTGGACGAGCTGTCTGTGCCTTCCATCACTTCTGAGTTAGACACTGGGAACCTCAACATTCCTCCCCTGAAGTGCCTAGAAGAATAAATAAACTTCAAAAAATGTTAGGGAGTGAAATAGTTTGTAGTTTGCTCTTTTCTGTGTTACTCGGGCATAATGACAAGGCTTTTTGACAAGGCAGTATATTTTTATTACATTTCTCAGTATCCTGGGGGAAGTTTAATGCTCCCTAGGCCTATAGAAATGTTTCCCTTTTGTTTTGAAGTCAATTATTTGGGCAGCTAGCAAGAGCTTAATGGGGCACCATCATTATGCTGTAGATGTTCACTGCTGCTTCTGCTGCCTGAGTTTTAGCCCCTTTTTCTGTATTCAAAATAACCGTGACTGTTGATACTTGAAGATTTTTCCATGTGGGTGGGTTGGATATGATGTTAAACAGCTGAGAAAACTTCACTGCAAGCTGCAGAGCTGTCTGTGGGAGGCAGCAGAAAGTGGGAGCTTGGCGATAGCAGTGGGGTGGCACAAAGCCCTGGCAGACCCAGGAAGGCAGGACCCAAGCTTCAAAATGCAGATAAACCAAACTGAAATTGAGGAAGCTTGGTTTTAGCAGATGAATTAATTTGCTCCGAATTCTGCCCAGGTGTAAAATGAGTTATTTCCTCTTGGAGAATCAGAAATAATGTAGTCAACAGGAGTTGGGGGGTGATTGCCCCTCTGTACTCAGCACTGGTGAGGCCATACCTTGAGTACTGTGTTCAGTTTTGGGCCTCTCGCTACAAGAAAGGCACAGAGGCCCTGGAGTGAGTCCAGGGGAAGGCAACAGAGCTGTGAGGGGTCTGGAATGCAAATCTGATGGGGAAGAGCTGAGGGAACTGGGGTTGTTCAGTCTGGAGAAGAGCAGGCTCAGGGAAGATCTTATTGCTTCCTATGATGCCCTGAAAGGATGCTGTGGTGAAGTTGGGGTTGGCCTCTTCTAGGTAACAGCAATAGGATGAGAGAGAATGGCCTTAAAGTTGCACCAAGCGGGGTTCACGGTGGAGAAGTTACAAAACTTCTGTGAAAGAAAGGTGATGCACTGCACAGGCTGCCCAAGGTGGTGGTGGAATCACCATCCCTGGAGGTGTTCAAGAACCGTGTGGATGCGGCACTGAGGGACACGGTCAGTGCGCATGGTGGGGATGGGTTGGTGGTTGGGTTGAATAACCTTAGCTGTCTTCTCCAATCATAGTATTTCTATGAAAACAGAGCTAAAAGAGAGAACTGGACAAAGCTGCACCACGGCGGTTCAGAGTGGACTGTGGAAACATTTCTTTACTATTCACTGCAACATAACCACCACCCTTCAGCTAGGGTAGTGGTTAGTGCCCCGTGCCTGCCACTTCAAGAAGGATTTCACAACGCCCTCGGAATACGCTCTATCTTTCAGTTAGCTCTGAGGTTGCAGCGGCGGACTGCACGCCCCTCCACCCGCGGAGGCCACCCCGGGGCTTTCCGCGGCCGCCCCGCGCCGGGCCTCTTCCGCCGAGGGCGGAGCGCAGCCCCGGGGCCCCGCCTGACAGCTCCGGCGCCGCCGCCATGCCGGGCGCAATTGGGCCGGGGGCGGGCGGCGCACGGAGCCTCTACCGGCGGATCCTGCTGCTGCACCGGGCGCTGCCGCCCGCCCTGCGGGAGCTGGGTGACCGCTACGTCAAGGAGGAGTTCAAGAAGCACAAGGCCGCGGGGCCCGCAGAGGCACGGCGCTTCCTGCGGGAATGGGAGGCAAGTGCCCAGTGAAGCGGCGTTCAGTGGCTGCCCGGCCCGGCCCCGCGGGTGGCGGGGGAAGCTGCGGCGGGTCGGGCCGCCTGGGCACGCTGTCAGCCCGGGCGGCGCTCGCTGGCCGTGCCCGGCCCGGTTGTCCCCGCGCTACCGCAGCCCGTGCTTGTGGCGGGGCACCCCGCTCCCTTGCCCCGCTGGCAGCCCAGGGCAGCGCTGGGGGTCTGTCGTTGCCTTGTAGGCGTGTGACCACAACTGTGCGCGCATCTATATGTAACAGTTATATAATTAGCTATCTGTGTGTGTAAAACAGATGTGAAATTATGGGGTGTCATTTGCATGTATGTTACATAAATATGTATGTACATATAGCTACACGTGTAGCTGGTTGTATAATTACGATTAACTAAATATACATGTGTAAATAGCTTCCACATGAACTTGTTTTTCATTTTTGAGTGGTATTGTTGCCTTTACAGAGCAGTTCCTAGGGCAGCAGGCCTGATGGAGTTCGAACAGTGCACAAAGCTCTCAGGCACAGGGTTTGGATTTTGGGTGCTCGTGTGTGGGACCAGGACCTGGACTCAATGATACTTATGGATCCTTTCCAACTTGGAGTATTCTGTGATTCTGTGACATTTCACAAGTGCCGGAGGGGAGGGACTCTTTAGGTGGCTGGGTGCCAGTCAGATGCTGGCAGATCAGTAAGCCCAAAAAAGGCCACACAACAGGGAAATGTGACAGATACTCCATAAAGGAAAAAAGCTTTCAGTTAGAGCATCCAAACAATGATGAAAGACATACCTATATGAACCAGTAGCGTGCCTTTGCAGACCAGAAAGCCAACCATATCCTGGGCTGTTAAAAGAAGCATGGACAGCAGGGCAGGGGAGGTGCTCCTGCCCCTCTGCTCTGAGCTGTGAGACTTCACCCGTAGTACTGCATCCAGATGTGGAGTCCTGAGTACAGGAGAGACATTGACCTATTGGAGTGGACCCAGAGGATGGCCACAGAAATGATCCTGGGGAGAGAATGCCTATCCTATAAGGACAGGCTGAGAGAGCTGGGGCTGTTCATCCTGGAGATCAGAAGGCTCTGGGGAGGCCTGAGCGTGGGTTTTAGTATCTAAAGGGAAGATAAGAAGAGGATAGGCTCTTTAGCAAGGTCTGTTATGATAGCATAAGGGGAGATGGTTTCAGACTAAAAGAGGGAAGATTTGGATTGGACATAAGAGTAAGTTTTTTCACGGTAAGGATAGTGAGGCACTAGCACAGGTTGCCCAGAGAGGTGGTGGATGCCCTATCCTTGGAGACAGTCAAGATCAGACTGGACGGGGCTCTGATCTAGCTATAGGTTTCCCTGTTCATTGCAGGGGAGTTGGACTAGGTGACATTTAAGGGTCCCTTCCAACTCAAAAGATTCTAGGATTTTATAGACAATTAAGCCTCTAGTTAATTTTCATACTCACTGAAATGTTTGTTTTTCTGACTTTTGCTTTTATTTTTTTTTATTTTTTTATTTTTATTTTTTATTTATTTGGTAGTGCTCAAATGTTTCTGCTTTGATGTTTCCAGTCTTAGCATGAGCTAAAAAGACAAGTTGCAGGTTACTATTTTCAGTGGTAAAATCTTCCTTACAATATTTTTTAATAGGAAAACGGTGTTTACACTGAGATATTTTTAGCCATTTCTGTGAAGTGAACAAATAGTGAACACCTTTCTCAGTTTAAAAATGTTTTAGAAGTAGATTACAGAGAAAACTGGGAAAAATTAAATTATGAGGAAAGGAATGTGAATTTTGAAACCTGGCATGCATTGCTATTAGTTATGATATGTTCAAAGAAATGAAACTAATTTAATAACTGTTTTGAGTGCGTGAGCACTAAGAACTTTGCAAATACACCTTTCTTCTAACAAGATGCTGGGATGTATTAGCAAGTGGTTAATGTGGCTCTTCTCATCTTTCCTTTAATCTTTTGTTTCTTTCCGGGATTTTTCTCCCCCAGATTATTATCTGTTTCAAGGGTGGAATTTCTAAGTCAGACCTTCGCATTTCTGGCCTTTGGGACTGTGCCTCTCACAGCGTGCTGTGGTTTGCGGCCCCTGAAGGCCTGAACCAGGTAGCTGAGGTATTCTGTAGAAGACTTGGATTAGCCAAGAGCAAGATTAGCAAGATGCTAATGGTGCTGGTGGGCTGATGGTTAGGCTAGATGATCTCAGTGGTCTTTTCCAACCTTAATGATTCTATAATTCTTGTTAAAACTTCTACAGTGCTTTATGGATAGGGTCAGACCTTGTGTGTGGGAAAGTGCCTGAATATGCTGTTTTACAAAACAGAAATGGAGCTGAGCTCCTAGTAAGATATGGGATGTGTTGAAGGTCATTGGTTTGAACACATAGTCTGTGTTTGTAAGGTTGTTGTCCTCTTATTTGATCTGTATTTACAAATTTACTATTTAGCAAACTGCCTAGCATTTTAATCAGTCATTAGGGTTGCTTCCAATGTTTTTTCACCATGCTATTTTAAATCATGATGCTGTTTCAAGAGAACTGAACACATGGTTTGTTTACCTGGGAAAATAAACTGTGCAAATCCCCTTTATTTCTCTTGAAACATGGTGTGAAAAACTGTAATCTTTTAAATGCATTAAGAACAACCATTAGAGGAATTTTATTTTTACAGGGTGTTCAAGCCACTATAGCTTTTAAAATTGCTACAGTTCTTTAATATTAGGTTCTGTTACACTGCAGTAAGGAAGAACCCAAATCTCAGCGAAGAAATAGGATGGAGCTTCTAATTCTCAATGGGTGCAGTCATTTTGAACATACTTACAGTACACAGAAGCACAAGTAGAACACTGAAGAGAGATTTCTTAGATTAAGTTTAAACAGAAATTGAAAAAAGTGTTGAAAAGACCCCCAGATAGTATTGTCTCAGTATGTGGATGATTCTGGAAGAATTCCTGTACTGCCCTAATACTGCTGCAGTATCAGTTTGCATTAACAGAGATGGGAAAAGAACTCTTTGGTTTATAGAGAAACGGGGAAATTTATTGTTCTATCACAATTTGTGCTGGTGGAAAATGCCATTTTATGGCAAATCCAGACTGACTTGAGTTCATAAAATAGATAAAGTGCGCTTTGAATATTCTTGGAAGAGTTCTTTAGTGAATCAGAACTGGTAGAAATACTCTGCAGCTATATGCAAATTTGTATAAAAGTAGAACAACATAAAAATTGTGTTTTTCCTGTCATTTCTGTTGGATTAATGCTTTGCTTCTTGAGACCCATTGGGAAATATTAAAGGGAGTTGCAAAGAAAGCACGCTTTGTTGTTCAGGAATTATGGCTGTTCAGGTAGATTCAAATTAAGTATATCAATTATTAACGTATGCTCCTTCCTATTTTCTAAATATTTAATATTTTAATTAAAATAATTGGTACTCACTTACAAGAGGTGGCTGATATAATTAGATTGATAGTGATTATTACCTTGGAATGGTATTGAATTAATGCTGACAGATATGGTAAGTGAATTAGTTCAACAGTCTTCTAAATCATATGGTAGCTGATGAGAACGCTTACATAAGAATAGGTAATATTAAGGTAATATTGATTACTTCATTCCAGGTTACAAATGACATAATGTAGAATATTCAGCTAGGTAATTTAAGTATTTGTTTTACATCGTTTACATAATTCTTCTTTTAATTTTGAAATAGGTAATTTCATACTTACCTTGTTTAAAAAGTCTGACCTTGGTAGATTGGAAGATCTGGACTATCTTGAGATGAGCAGAATCATTCTGCAGAATTACATGACATTTTCTCACATCAGAGAGATAGAATAAATTGTCTTTGAAATGCTTTGGCCTTTTTTCACTCAGAAAGTCTTTTTATAAGCTTTCAAATTAACTGAGACTGATTGGGGAGCTGGCATCTGCTGTTGTACACTGAGAAGAAAGGTGACTATTTTTCATTCCTGTTAATATGGCTGGGCATTATATTGGCAAAATTAAGATGAAACTGTATCTCTCTATCTGGGGAACTGGTCCCTTAGCCTCTCAAGAATGGCTAATTTTTCTAGTTAACGTGATATCAGAAATGATAAAAGTAATTATCATTCATCAAATTTGTTTTCAGTTTTGCCTGGCACTTGCAGTGTTTGATTTGCTGGAATGATTTATGGCATGGACCCATAATATCTCTCAGGGCACAGCTGTCACGATGCATCTCCTTCTGCTGGTGACTGGGTATAACAAATGTTTTCCTTCTTATTTCTTTTGGCTAGTATGATCTTCCTTCCCCCTTTTTGATTTATTTTTAAGCTTCTTGCAATCAAAAGCACACTGAGAAATTGAAATGAGAATTTGAAGAGCAAATGACCAAACAAATTGACTGGGCAGACGAGGAAGCTGTTGCCAGTACTGGAATCAGACTGGAACAGGAGTGGAATGTGGGTTGCCTTTTCAGCAAGTGTATGGGCTGTGTAAGTCTGCAACTGCTGCTAACTTTCTGTATTATGCTGTAAGTTTCTGTAAAGTACATTATATGAGTGATCTTCTCTTTGCCTGACAAAGAAGTACGTATTTTTGGAAGTGAAATATGACTTTAAGGTTTTTGCCATTTTATGACTTTTATGAAAATTGGGAAATAGGATTTAAGAGTAATATTTCATTGTAACATTACCGGATACATTGGAATTTGCTTTTAGTGTTTTTTATGACTATCTGGGTGAAAACTTTCTTATTAAGAATAAATTCCTATTGAGACTTACACATTTAGCTGCTACTTAGGGTAGCCACTGAGTCTTAATTTGTAAGCACTGAATTGGAGGCAGTTTCCTTTATTTTCTTTGATATCTCTCAAGAAGCAGGAAGGAATTTCTCACTTCTCTGAAAGCTGAATACTTATGGCTGATAAATGAAAGAGCATGTGGGATTTGAACATGGCCAGATGCAGGGAATCATCCTGCTGCCCTGACCTTGTGCGTGGGGTGACCTGTTCTGGAGCCAGATCTGAAGTCTGCCTGTATAAGATGGCAGCTTTTCCTTGGGGCACCCAGGGTTTGGTGAGCTCCCTGAACCAGCTATTGTGTCCAAAAATCCCTCTGACAAAAAATAAAAATGAAAGAAAAAAAAGAAGAACAGCAACAACACACACACACACACACAAAAAAGAAACAAACAAAAAACAACAAAAAACCCAACAACCAAAGAGCAAAAAAAAGCAACAAGAAAACCAAATAGCCAAAGAACCAAAATGAATCGCTATAACAGCATTTCTTGGTAATGAAATTCCTTGGCTTCACTCCCATCCTTCCAGTGCTCCTTCAAGTGTAGGATTAGAAGCAGGAGTGGGAGCCCGCTTCTCTTCTGCTAAGGCTCCAACAGCCTGGGGGTTTTCTGATGCGGAGGAGCGGCCTGGCATGTGTGGGGTCTGCACCTCATGGGAATGAGCACGGAGTACTTGTCAGCTAGAGAACAGTGTCTTCTCCACCAGATTCCTTTGCCCACTCTGACGCCAGCGGTTCCTTGTGTGTTTGTGGCTCTGGGTTGGTGTGGTACACCATTTGATTAAGCCACTCAGTTTAACTTGTATGGAAATATACCACTTTTTTTTTCTTTTTTTTTTTTTTTTTTTTTTTTTTTTCCTATTTCAGTAATAGTGTGGTCTGGACTTAATGGAAAGTAAGACTTAAAGGCAAAACTGAGATTTTGTTTTAGACCTTGATATGTATTTTCCAAATTCATAAGCTTTGACATTGGTATTCTTAATGCTTATATCATGTTACCATGCCAGTTATGCAACCAGATAACATGCATCTCAGGGTCCTGAAGGAACTGGCAAATGTGGTTGCCAAGCCACTCTCCATCATTTTTGTAAAAGTCATAACTGTTGAGTGAAGTCCCTGGTGACTGGAAAAAGGGAAACATGGCTCCCATTTTTAAGAAACAGAGAAAGTAAGACCTGGGGCACTACAGACTGGTGAGCCTCACATCTGTGCCTGGGAAGGGCGTGGAACAGATCCTCCTGGTAGCTATGTGGAGGCACATACATGATGAGGAGATGATCTGAGACAGATGGCATGGCTTCACCAAGGGCAGATCTTGCCTGAGCATTTTGGTGGCCTTCTTGGACAAAGTGACAGCATCAGTGGACAAAGAAAGAGCAACTGATGTCATCCACCTGGACTTGTGCAAGGCTTTTGACATGGTCCCACACCAAAACCTTATCTCTAAGTTGAAAAGATATAGATTTGAAGAGTGAACTATTCAATGGACAAGGAATTGGTTATATGATCATAGCCAGAAGGTTGTTGTCAAAGGCTCCATGTCCAGGTGGAGACCATTCACTAGTGGTGTCCCTCAGGGGTCAGTCTTGGAACTGGTGCTCTTCAACGTCTTTAACAGTGGCAATGATAGTGGGATTGAGTGCATCTTCAGCAAGTTTGCTGATGACATGAAGTTGAGTGGTGCAGCTGGTATGGCAGAAGGAAGCCATCCAGATGCCATTCAGAGGGATCTGGACAAACTTGAGATGTGGGCCAACATGAACTGAATGAGATTCAACAAGGGCAAGTTCAAGATTTTGTACTCGCAGGCGTGAGTACAGACTCAGGGAGAAGAACTCATTGGGAGCAGCCCTACTGAGCAGGAATTGAGGGGTTCTTGTGGATGAAAAGCTGAACATGAGCCAGTAGTGTGCAATTGCAGCCTGGAAGGCCAACTGTATCCGGGCCACATCAAAGGAGAAGTGGTCAGCAGGGAGAGGGATGTGATTGTTCACCTCTGCTCTGCCCTTGCAAGGTCCCATACTGTGTATGTGTCTGACAGTACTGAGTCACATATACGTGTCACAGTACTGAGTACTGTGTCCAGGCCTGGTGTGCATAGCATAGATGTTGAAGTGGATCCAGAGGAGGGACACAAAAACTATCAGAGGGCTGGAGCAGATCTCCTGTGAAAAACGGCTGAGGGAACTGAGCTTGTTTAGCCTGGAGAAGAGAAGGCTCCAGAGAAACCTCAGTGCAGCCTTCCAGTACTTAAAGGGAGCTTATAAACAGAAGGAAGACTGACTTTTTACGCAGTCTAATAATAATAGGACAAGGGAGAATGTCTTTAAGCTAGAAGAGGGGGGAGATTTAGATTAGACGTTAGGAAGAAATTTTTCACTCAGAAGATGATGTGGCACTGGCACAGGCTGCCATTGAAGCTGTGGATCCCCATCCCTGGATGTGTTCAAGTCCAGGTTGGATGGGGCTCTAGGCAGCCTGAGCTGATGAGTGGCAGCCCTGTCTACAGCAGGATGTTGGAACTAGATGATCATTAAGATCTCAAACCATTCTGTAGTTCTGTGATGATATGTGTTGTTGTGTCTGTGCATGTAGCTGGTGCAGTGGCTGTCCTGATAGATGTGATAGAATAAAGCAGTCTGCTGCTTTATTTGCAACTGTTTTGATACAGCAAGAAGCACTGTGTGAATTAGTGGGGACACAGCAGATGGTCGTGGCTGCCAGTCCCTCAGGTTATTGTAAACTGTGGAGTAAATGCCACTGAAGTGGTAGAACTTAGTATAAATATGTGGTGTGCAAATAGTTTTATAAATTTTAGATAATTTGGTCATTGTATGCATTCATGAAGTATAGGCAGTGCCTTTGATATTTTGTGTGGGATTAATTAAGCCTGAGCTGTATGGGAAGTTTTATTAATTATAACTTTGATAGAGAAGCTGAGATTGCTGTATAACAGGTTGAATCTCTAATATGCGTAACAGTTCACTCCTTGCATTCAATAGCACTTGCCTGGGAGATGAACAAGGATCTTTATGTTAATGCTTGCAGATTCGTATGCTTCAGAGGAAGTTCTGTGGCTGCCTGCTTGTGGAAACTTTTTTGATGAATCCAGCTTTGTGTCAGCCAGCTTGTGATTAGATGTCTGAGTAAGAACATGGCAAAATCAGATGCTGTAGCAACATGCACAGGAATGGGATGTTTGCAGAATTGTGATTTTAAAAGGTAATTCAGGTTTCCATCTAGTGGTGGTATTAAATTCAGTCTAAACCAAAGGAAGCACAGTGTATTCATAACTGTGGTATGTGAAGCGTTGTAATACTTGTGTATGTGGTTGAAACTTAGGAAATAAAAAGCCTAAGGATGCAAATTATGTACTTTTACAGCACGTAACTCTGAGAGCCTCCAGATTTCTTTTTTTTATATTGAAGTTATAATAATTAAGGGTCAATTATATTAATGGTATGCATTCAGATAGTACTCTTTGACTCTAGCAGTTTATTTAATTGCTGCAAATTAATCTGATTCTACTTCATCAATGTTCTGTGACAGACATTTCAAAAGGTTTGATTTGATACAGGTCTAGAAATCCTTACCAGGTTAAGTTTGCAGATGGAGAAAATACCTCAATAACACATCCACCAGTCTTTTGGACTTGTATTTTAAGACTGTAGCAGGTTGAACAGAAAACCAGGTTTAAACCATATTTGCAAATTTATAAGAATTTCTGATTGTTTATGTTTAATTGATACATTCCTTCTAGCATTTGTTTGGCACTTGTTTGAATACTGCCAGATTGTAGTGTCTATAAGCGTGGTAGGTGTTACTATGTTTTCAATGCATTTCCACTGTCAACATTGTATAAACACTGCCAACTTACCACAAGTGCTGTCAAGTACTATATTTTGTAATTACTGCAGTAATATCACGAGTGCTGTAATTGCATGTACTGTACGGATATGCTTTTCTGTTCTGTACGCAGGCACAAAATTGATATTTCTTCTGTGAATTAAAATGGAATCAGGAGCATATCTAAATATTTCTTTCAGAATTGCTTTTTCACATTTCAGCATCATACGAGGTATCTACAAGTCGTTCTGTACAGATGGGAGGAGTTTCAGAGCCCTGAACTTGTGCAGCACATCTAGATGTGTAGCTGATATGTTTGGACTCATCAAGGCTCCCTTATACAGTTTACTAATGTTAGTGTCAGTTTTGCCAAGACACCAAACCTTAGATTTCAACTTCATAATCTTGTCTTTTGTAGCATCTTTATCAATCTTTGTTTTGTTTTTGCTGTCTTTCACAATGCCAAAAGCTTTGTGTGTTTTAAGACTGAAGCTGATTCTATGTCTTCTAATTGATATTCTACCATTCGTACTGAGCTCGCTCCTACACTGAGCAGCAAATTTCTGGTAAAACATTTTTATTTCTGTGTCTGGAAGTTGCTAATTAAAAAACCACTTTTTTTTTTTTTTTTTTTTTTTTTTTTTTTAAGGACATGATGGAAACATTTATTTAATCTTAGCGTCTGACAACATTTGTATTCATTGATTTTTAAAGGTCATTTCCAGAAGTTAATGTCAATGAGATTTTTCAAATGAACTGTTCATTATACTAAAAGTTAGTTGCAAGTAATACTACAAACAGACTTTACTTTTATTTTTAGGCTTAGTGATATGTGGAGAGCTTGAGTGCTGATAATATGCTCATTTCTTGTTGCAGAGATACTAGTGAGAGACAGAGCAGACAAAGGCAAATGTGCATAATGCACTTTTTACCTTACCAGGCTAAACCTCTGGGTTGATCTTCTACCCATCTTTCAAGAATGGCTAGTGCAGTAGAATCATAGAATCGTTTGAGTTGGAAGGGGCCCTTAAAGGTCACCTAGTCCAACTCCCCTGCAGTGAACAGGGACACCTACAGCTAGATCAGATTGCCCAAAGCGTGGACCAGCCAGACCTCAACTGTCTCCAGGGATGGGGCATCCCCCACCTCTCTGGGCAACCTGTGCCAGTGCCTCACTATCTTTATTGTAAAAAACATTTCCTTTGTATCCAGTCTAACTATCCCCTATTTTAGTATAAAACCATTTCCCAAAGTAGATGCACGTTCCCTTGTTACATGTGATTTCCTGAATGGTACAAAATTTATACACTGATTTTATGCTTTTTTTCCTTCCTGAATTATTCTTATCCATAAATTAGAGGAAATTAACAGGTGATTACATCATTGCAATATTATTTCTTTATTCTTTTCTGAATTTCTACATTTTTCTTTTCTGAATCTGAAGCGGGAGAAGGGTGATGAAAGGGTGGGAACTTAAGACAACTCTCCATGACTGTCGTGACTGAAGGTGCTGAATAGTGTCGGTAGTATTAAAATCTGCATAGAATAAATCAGAGCAACTGGTTTGTTTTCTGTAGACCACAAAATGCCACTTAGCTCATAATCAAGCTTTTGCCTTTTTCAGTTGCACAGTTTCAGTTGCCTTTTTCAGTTTCAGTTGGAAGGCATATGAGTTATGTAATTGACTTGAGTTTGTGTGCTATATGAGGTGTAGTAATACCATCTGTATAGTCTGTCTTGATGGAAGAATTTGTACTACATTAGCAATCTTTCAGGCTCTGTCACCTTCTGACTTCTGTCAATAGTGCCCTCACTTGTAGTTTGATAGCTGATTTTAGACTTTGGTGATACATCAGAAGTGATTATCGTTCATAAGATTGCAGTTTTTGAAGTGTACACGTGATGGCAGCAAATACCTAAATTTATAAGGCACGTTTATCTACTAAAAACTAGTAGGATTTTGAATTTTCTAATATAAATTAGTTAGAATTTTCACAGCTTGAATTATTGTTATTTATTGAAAACTATAAATTCATTAAAATACTGCTGAAGATTTTGTGAAGGCTTTTTAATTCAAAAATTATACTGCATTTTCTACCTTCTGTGGCCATAATCTATTTAGTGGTGTTTTCTGGTTTTGATGTGCACCAGAGTAGTTTGTTACTGGAGCAGCAAAAGCTGGTAGCTGCCCAGGTAGTTTGCCATGTTTGGTGGTGACCCTCTGATCCTTTGTAAGAGAAGAGAAGACGCACACCATTCTTTTGTCCATCTTTGTGTTTCCCTGGCATTCTACCTGCTGACTCCTTATTGTGCTGAAATTTGCTTTTCTGAAGCCCGTTGTTGGTTTTTCTCCATTTGAGGACTCCGTGGAGACACCTCTCATAATCTGCTCCTACCTCCCTCACATTGCTCAGATTACATCTCCCAGCTGGATCTGTAGATGAGTCAAACCTGCTACAGCAAACTAATCTGACATAAACACCCTGCACAAGCTGCTGCTATATTGAAGTGGAAAAAATCCTAACCAAATTTGAGGAACTTAATAGCTGCTGGTGTGTAACTCTGCTTCTGACAGACATTGACGTGGTAAGAGTCCCTTTTTTTTCCTGGAGCTGGAAAGTTCATGGAGTTCTTCAAAATGTTTTACTCATTGTCTTGTGATCAAACAGTTGAGTGTAATTGGTTTTCTTCTGTTCTTCCTCTTTAAGCCTTTCTCTGGCACATTTATTAGCTAAATGCTTTCTTCTTCCATAACAGATGCATGCTTTTGGCATACTGTGTTGCATTTTGTTTTTCATTTCTTTTTCCTGTGCCAATCATTCTTTCTGAGTTCTCATTTGTTGTGTAGATCACTAATAAGTTTTCCACCAAGTGTTCTTGGTCTGATGAAAGGACCCAGTGTGTCCCTATTCCTGAGCATGCCTCATCTACATATTGGGTGCACACGGAAGTGAAATTCCTATGCACTGCAGCCCTCTGCTTTCCAGCCACAGGCATCTGCTGCTGTGGGAGCAGGGAGGGAGTCCTCACTGGAGCCATGAAGACGCCTCAAGTCTTGCTTCACCTCAAGCATCATGTGGAAAGCATAGGTCAGCCTTAGGCCATGGTACCAGCATGTTGCTTTGTCCTTCTTTGTGCTGAAATTTCTTGCCTTGCTCTGTGTAGTTACTTCATTTACTGTAGTTTTGCATTTGTTTTAATGTGTAGAATTCGTTTGAAGGTGTCTGGCAGAAGAATATGATATCCAGTTGTTTGCTCGACCTCTTGAATTTTTAAGTTCAGTTGGTTGTTGGCAGCGAAGCATACTGTTGAGCTTTTTAACAGCCATTGCGGTGAGTTACTGTAAGAGTTGGAGAGCCATGATGTGAAGAGTTTTAATGAAATAATGAATATATATTGTGTCCTTAGTGGTTTAAAGAAAGGAGATCTTGTATAGCTGTGTTTTTTTTTTTTTTTTTCCCACTGCTTCTGCTGCTGATTAATTGATGAAAAGAAACTTAATGGGCAGTGTCGGGTCCATGGGCAGTACTACCTTTGTTATAGCTGAAAGAAGTTTCATCATTAAGAAAAAGCATTGTGCTCTCGATCAAGAAGGAATGAATGTTGCTTTGTGAAAACTGTGAACATTGATTATTATTTTTTTAAGCTTGGTGAATGGGGTGCCTGTCTCCAGCAGATGCCACTCCAAAACAGGAGACTAGTTTCCCAAATTGACCAGCTAGAGGAAAATAGTTGTGGTGGCTCTTGTTTCTTAGAAATGTTGGTGGCAGTTTGCCTGATACCGTCTTTGTTTCCCTTGATAAGAACAGCCTGTGCTGTAAACAGTTAAATATTTATCTTTTAAAATGGAGCTGTATCAGCAGAGAGAGTAAGGTGTTTCTGTTCTTCTTCTGTACTGAGTAAGGTGGAGACTAGAAATCCTGGGACTCGAGAAGTGTCACTGGAGGGATTCTGTGTGGCAGAAAAGTGCCTGTGTCAGGATTGCTGAAAACCTGTAACAAGGCAATGACTTAGAAACACAGGGCTCAGTGAATTTTAGTAAGACACACCCTTACAAAACCTTCAGAGACATGTTGAGAAGAAGATGGCCAAGTTGTA
This sequence comes from Tetrao urogallus, assembly GCF_951394365.1. NCBI lineage: Eukaryota > Metazoa > Chordata > Aves > Galliformes > Phasianidae > Tetrao > Tetrao urogallus. Next base: position 27,376,245 of record NC_136820.1, on the reverse strand, counting down.
GGCCTGTCTGCTAAGACATACTGGGATGTATTCATCAAACAGCAGAGGTTGCCAGTATCTCAACTGGCAAGATCTGAAATAAGATTTTACTAATGAATTGATCCAAACAAGAATGTGACCGCTACCTTGTTTTTCCCTGAGTTGGTGGTGGCACAGCTGTGGTGACAGGACACTGAGATGCTTTAGGCTGGAAGGTGGCCAGATCAGAGGGTGGTGAGTGAAGCTGGAGGAGCAAAATTGATCATGACAAGGTGTTGTCTGCCTGGATTGTGGAATAGGACCCCAGGAAACAGATTCATCTGAAGAGCTTTCAGGTTAGTGAGGCAAACAATGCTTAAACAATTTCTGTGTTTCTGGTACAGCGAATATTGGACAAAATAATGCATTTCCAGCATGCTGCGGTTTGTAGTGCTGCTGGCAGAGGTAGGGAAGGCATCTGTTAAATGCTTGCTAGTTTTCTTGCTATTTCATTTTGGCTTGCTAGATAGAATCCTGACACACTTTAGAGGTTATTGAAGGTGTGCTTGATTCCTTGTAAATGTTCATCTGATACTTTGTGGCTGCTGTTGCAAAATGTGGGTTGCATTTCAGCTGGAAAGGAGGTTTTGTTCTTCTTTCCTCTTGCGTATTGGACAAGCAAAGCTTTGATGGCTGTTTTAGTGAGAAAAAAGATAAATGCATTCTGTTTCTTTACTGAAAATCTCTGCCAATGAAGTTTTGAGTTTGTTGCAGAAGAATTAGATGGAAACTTAATGTAAAAACTAGATTATACGTACAAAAAGCTGGTATTCTGATTCGGCTTCAGTAAATCAACTGAAAGTAAATATTCGCCTTTTTGCTCACTCGTGCCCTGGGCTTACTCTTCTGAAGGCTGAGCAGTGCGGCCTCTCAACCCTTCCTGGTGCAGCCCGTGCTCTGGCCACCGCTTTGCTGAGGTTGCTTCTGTCAGACTCTCTGTGCATGCATTCTGTTGAAGTGGATGCCCAAACTGCTCTGACTGGATAGTCCAAGTGAGATCCAGCCGAGGCTGCTTGGAGCAAAGGGCCCGAGTGAGATCCAGCCTGTAGTTCTCCCAGTCTGGCATCCGCTGTGATGCTGTCTCATGTGACAGAAAAAGCTGCTTGTGTTGGTTTTTGTTGCATTGTGTTTGGGTTTTCAAATGAGCAGCTGCATTACTTTTGATTGGGAAATGATAAAATGTTCATTTTCTTAGATGATGTGGAATTTTTTTGCATGTTCTTAAGCACCGGACTGAAAAAACACTCTGGCAGAATCCTGAGGTTCTGCTGCTTTGAGGGGGCTGAGAATTTGTTTCTTCTTGCTTTTAATACATTTTTTTCCATTTGGGATTTAAATGATATATCTTGTATTAATTAGATAATAGGTTGGGAAGTTCTTGGAAAGTAGTGTTAACTTCCAATTTTTTTTAATTGTTTAAGTAAAATCATTCATGTTTAGCCATTACCTGAGAAGAATATTCATGTCTTTAATGAGATTATTGCACGTAATATGTAAGCACGTAGTGGCAGCAAGTCATTTCTGCTTTTACTTCACAGCATTGGTGTTATTTTGTTTTTCCAAGGTTACAATTGTATCCCTACTTTTTTATTGAAGAGCTTACTGAAAGTGTGTTACTGTGATGTGTAGAACACTTGGTCTTTTGACATCCAAACCGTAATAATATTAGACCTTTCCTTGTGATTTCTGAGAAAAGATTTAACTTACAGTTTTCCAGTGTTAACTGGAAAATTCCCAGAGCTTCTGGATCTGAAGCAGAATTAATGACAGTGATAAAAGCCAGAAAGCCATAATTTAAATCTGCATTCACGATGGGCTGGTACTGAAGTGCAGGCGTGAACTCTGGAGATACATGTCAGCATCCCCTGTGGTACAGCCCATTGCTTGTTTGCCATCCAAGAATAACAGCACAAAGAACTGAAAATCACACTGCCTGGTTTCGCTCAGTTATTTGTTTAATTTGTATGTAATGTAACTGTGTAGATGTGATGTTGGCTGCAATTTTTGACAATGTTTAGTATGCTTTAGTTTAATTTGTGAGATTTGGTGTTATGGAACCAGCATCAGTCATATAAATTACATATCTGGCTGAAATGAAGGCTAATATGCTGAGCATTTGCTGGAAAAACCTTTATGGCAGTGGGCAAGGACTTAGAAAGTAGGGTCATACTGGACGTGGGTGCTATCTCCATCCTTAAGTTTTATCATTTTGTTTTTCATGTTTTGTTTGTGCACTTATTTGCACACATATGCATTTCTAATGCACAGCAACAGATAAAGGTAGGATTAAATTAAGCATCTACGTCTGTATAGACTTCTTGTTTGAAAATCAATTCCGTGATATTGATGACCATAGTTCCAGTTAGTTGACAGCATTACAGTTTTAGGATGCATTAGCTAAACTGGAATCAAACAGTGCTTCATCTGAATCTATTTAGAAGGCTAGCAGAAAGCATGCAACAGCATTAATGGTTTTAATTGTAAATAATAGCGCAAATGAGCTCTTTGAATTAATTTGGCTTCATGTTTTCTTTTCACCTTCAGATGTTCTTATTCAGTTGTGTCAGATGACTTCTTGTGACCCCTTGTGCTATTTAGCCACCCCATTTGCTGATTAGGGCCTTTGCTGTAGCCATGCATCCATCAGAAGCACATGTTAACTAAGTTACTCGCCAAAGATTTCTTTTTTCCTTAGTAATGACACTTTACTGTTTTCATTTGTGAATAGACTGCTTGTAGGCAGTGTTGTGGAGGGAAGATGGGATCCTAATGATATTTCAGATAGGTGTGATATTCTTGATAGCACCAGTGGCAGAACTTTCCCAGGCCAATTCTACGTGCACCAAATGCAATAAAACACTGTGCTGCATTCTGCAAGGAAAGGTTTTTTGTTTTTTTTTTGCATAACTGTGGTCTTTGAAGTCACTCCTACAATGGATATAACAAGCAGTTACAAGCAGATCTGTTTTGGATTTTTCTCATAAATGAATACAGTAGAATGCAGATAATCCCATTGCTCTTCTGTAGAAAATAAAAGATGCACAAAGGTATGCATGTAAACCTGTATAATAGCCTTATAGGGCTAGTACAGCTTACTTCTAATAATATAGCTTACTTTCTGTAGCATAAATCATATTTAATTGAATAAAACATAAAAAAACTAGACCTTTTAGACTAGATTTATTAAAACACTACTAACTAAAACACCCTAAGTTATCATTAGTATGTTTCAAGGGTAAGCATCTCTGCGTAGTAGATAATGCAAATGTTATTTAAGATTATTTACTTGTGTCTTCAGGTAACTTACTTGAGAGTTTTTCCTGTTAGCTTTCTTGGTCTAACTCTATAGTGAATCCTGTGACTAAAAAGCAGTCACTTAGCTGGGAGTTTAAGTGAAATAGGTGTCTCTGAAGGCCTTTGTACTGAGTGGAGAATGAGACAAGAAGTCACTGTGATTATGATGGAACTGCCTACTTGTGAGCAGATGGGCACAAGATCTTTTCCATTTTTTTTCTTGATTAGCAAGTGAAAGTCATTGACATGTAGGCAGCTCAAAAATACTTCAAGTTCTTATTGTTAGAACAGTGTTGTATTGCTTTAAGCAGCTTCAGAGACATTGTAAAGCCATGCTAATGTAAGCTGAGATAATTCCTTGATGTTGAAAAGTCTTGAAACACAAATTGAGATATCTCAATAGCTTAAATATTCTCTGAATGGTAGAAACCTTGAGCAAGTTTTATTCACATTCCCAGTGGATGGCAGATAGAGATTTTTCTAGACCTTGATATGTAGTCAGTTTGAAAACTCCTCTTTTCCAGGTCATTGTACACACTAGAAGAACATGCTTCCCAATAAGGCACAGATAAAAAAATGCAGCAGCTTATCATTCACACTAATGAAAAAATATCTTCGTATTAATGTGGAGAGAGCATTTGAACAGATGCAGATGTGCCATACCAAAATGATTAAATAGTACTGCTTAACTCAGAGCAGAGGTACTTTATCTCGGGAATTTCAGTTCACAGGTAGAACTGATGTGCTGCACTTCCCATTTCTGCTATCATCTATTCAGGGAAGCTGTTCCTGCTCCAAATGTCAATATCTTACCCAAAGCTGAACAACATAGCATGTGGCTGTTGAAGCACCTGGGAGGTTGGCAGCCACAGAGCAGATCTAAGCCAGTCAGAGCGATCTCAGCATGGTATATTTGCTTTTGTGAAATGTTGCCTTGATGTTTTCACTTATTTTTAAAGATCTTTTAAATTGTAAAGCAAATTAACTTATGTTCTAGTTCAGCAATACCAAGTGTGTGAAAATTTTTTGGAGTAAGCAGGCAGTCTGAATTATTCTTGTGAAAGCTTAAGGTTTTCTTGGCTGAATGTTCATTCATCTCAAAGTACATACAACCCTATTTGACTTACTTGGTTTCCGTAGCTTGTTTTTTGTCTCATTTAATAATTCAAAGAAAGCCACCTCTCATGTTAAGAACACCTTGTACATGAGCAGAAACAAATAAGAAGCAATGAAACAAGATTTGGATGAGTTCATTTTGAAGTATGTGTTGTACAGAGATTATAGGACAGTGTGTTCAGGCTTGAATTTGTTATGTATTTGATTTTCCCAAGAGCAGTAGAGAATATTTTGTGGAGTTTCTCAGAGGTGCTTTCAAATTAGTTCTCTCTACAGGTACTTTCTTAAATTTGGGAACTTGTTCAGCAGGTCAGGAGTTGGACTCAGTGATCCCTGTGTGTCCCTTCCAATTCAGGATATTCTGTGATTCCATGATCAGTGAAATTTTCTCGCTCTTTTTGCACTTCATCTTTCCAATCTTTTGTTCTTCTGTGACAGCTCAGCCCTTACTTGCTGTAATGTGAAAGATGCTTTAAAAATCCTCTTTAGATAGAAAGATAGAGAGTGGCTTGTAGATGATCACAGTGGTTTTTTTTATTCCCCAAATCTGGAGGTTTTGATATAGTAGAGATGCATCCTCTTTTATAGCAGCTCTTAAATACACTGATGATGCATTTGCTTTCTTCAGTGAAAAATTCTGGCAATTTCTGAAATAGTTCAGAACAAGTTAAAAACCAGGTTAGAGTTGTAGGCTTCAGAGTTTCTCGATCTCCAGAAACAGGAAAAGAAAACCAAACAGGAAAAAGCCCCGGCACAATATTAGGGTTATGTTTAGAAAGGCAACTTAATTTCTCTGACCTTTTTGTCTGCACTATTATATCAGAAGACTTTCTGGCTGCACGCTTGTTATATTGCCATAATTTAAGAAAATAAAGCAGAGCAGAGGACCTTCCATTGCAATTTTGAGAGCTGTAAAACAAAAAGGAAGGAAGAGCTGTGGTATGTTCTATTAGGGAGTATAGGAGATTTTGGAAACAATTTATTTAATGGAAGTAAGTTTATGTATGTACAAAGTGTATTCCTTATCTAAATGTGAGTGTCATCTAGCATCCTTTGGTGCTCAGCAGCAAGAACTGGAAAAGAACTTGCCCAGAGGCTAGTGGGTTAATCCTTTTGCCTTTTAACAAGTACACATCAGTAGTGTGAATAAATTGTCTTTACTGCAGTGCGGTTTTACAGATATAAACCAGTATGTTGTCAGTTGCTTTAAGGAAAATATTTTATTAGCATGCATTTATTTTCATAGAAACGATGTATTGCTGCTATTTAGAAACAACACGGACTGCATTTTAACTGGATGATTTTGGTTAACTGCATGGAGTTATTTCTTCAGAGTAGAACTTAAAAATTCCTAGACCAGATGACATGCTTGTTTAAGTAACACCCAAAAAGGATTCACCTGTGTTTCCCAGCGGCAATATGTTTTTTATTCTTGAAAGAATACGAGTCCCCCTGTATGTAAGCTTTCTTTATGGACAGCTAGTCACTTTCATTGTGCTGCATGAGGAACACACTTGCAATGTGTGTGTGCCATTTTGTTGGAAAGGTGGGCCCATAATCTTCCACAGCCCATTGCTTGTCTGCCTTAAGTACTACTGCAGGGTGTACATTTCAGCCAGTGTTACTAGAGGGAGGTGGTGGAGTCACTGTCCCCAGGGGTTTTGAAGAAACGTGTGGATGTGGCACTGAGGGCCATAGTCAGTGGGCATGGTGGCGATGGGTTGAGATTGGACCAGATAATCTCAGTGTTTTTTTTTCCAACCTTACTATTCTATGATTCTATGATTTTCAGTTGCTAAATTTGCTTTGGAACAGAGAGTATAGAATATGTTCAGCTGAAACTGGGGAAGCTTCTGTCCATCCTGATGGACAGATCCGACGTCCCTCAGATAATAACCTTCTGGACTGCTTATTAAATATTGCCCATAAGGTTTTACCTAATTCATTCAATCGCATTATTCTTGTGTGGGTCCATTTCAGTGAAAAATGCAGTGCACTCTCAGCAGAAATGTTATTTGTGGTGTCATTGAAATCAAAGCAAGGCACCTATTTACGGATGAAATTTTTGTTTATACTTGAGATTTTTTATTGTTGTTCTGCTACCTTAAAGTTTTGGCTCTAATAAGCATACAGGAATGTGAGTAATGGAAAAATAAGGATACCAAGTTTCTGTATGTATGCTTATGCTTTACTGAGTATAAATTGAATAGAACATGCATGGAAGGCCTTCCAGTAGTATCATCAATTGGGATATTTAATCTTCTGCAGCTAGCAGTCTGGAAACTGATGTGGTTGTCTTGGAAACAGGCTTTATTTTGCTTTTGCAAATACCTAGATATGAAATCATTGTCTTTGAAAATCGAGTAGTGATATGATACATTCTCAAAGAAATAACAGCAAATTTAAGGTGCTTGTCCTCTTTTTGAAGAATTGATGATGTTTCTATTGTGTGCTTTAATTGTGGTTGTGTGACTATAGTTCTAAAACAGAATGTAGTTTTCTTTAACCTAAAATGTCTATTCTTATTGCTGATATTTGTCTTGGAGTTAGCTGCAGTAAAACACTTTGCCAAGATTTTCTAGCTTAATATTTAAATAGAAATATTGCAGTGTAACTAGTGTACTGAACAAGTTACATTCCTAAAAAAATGTATTGATGCTATCATTTCAGGTCTTATCCCTTGCCCCACTTTAAATGAACAGCTTGTGAGGAATCCTTGACTCTTCTGTGAGGCTGTAGCACAAGACTTGCCAAACAAAATACCAGGAGTAGAGGAAAGTGCACAGGATCGCAGGAGAGCTGCCATGCACTGTGTGAAGTGTGAAATCAAATCTGGGTGGATAAATAAGCATCTTTCACATTGCTGAGGATTTAGTAGGATTTGTATAAAAATGTGAAACAGTATTCATGAAAGAAGTGTGACTTCTGTTCTTCAGTTTATTAAGTTCAGTGGGGTTTTGATGTATTTCTCTTCCAAGTATTTTTGTGTCTAGCATCAATTTAAAGAGCTTTCTAAACATTGGTATGTACTTCAGAGAAGGCTTTTTTTTTTTTTTTCTTTATTTTCCCCTTTCATTCTTTTATGGCTTATTTTAAGGGAAACTTACAGACTGAATTTTGCAGCCTGTCCATAGGAAGAGAGGAGTATCATAGGAGCTTGGCAAGCCACTGGAACTCAGTTTTCTGACCATCTCTTTGGTCTTACTTCCAGTCTGTTCTTCCTGTTCCATTTCCTGTGCTGTGTTTACATTTCAGTTTGATCTATTTTCAGAACTGAATTGGTCAATTTATTTCTCCTTAGGAGTTCTTCTATCCAGCATGTCGCAAAATCATGGAATCATAGAATGGCTTGGGTTGTAAGGGACCTGGAGCATCATCAAGTTCCAGCCCCACCCTGCTACAGGCAGGGCTGCCAACTGCTAGATCAAATACTGGATCACATTGCCTGGGGCCTCATCCAGCCTGGCCTTAAACACCTCTAGAGATGAGGCATCCACAGCCAGCCTGCTCCAACATCTCACCATTCTCTCAGTAAAAATCTTTTCTGTGACATCTAATCTAAGTCTCCCCTCCTTTAGTTTAAAACCATTCCCTCTCATCATATCACTGTCTGCCCACGTAAAAAAGTTTATTTCCCTCCTGTTTATAAACGCCCTTTAAATACTGGAAGGCTGCAGTGAGGTTTCCACACAGTCTTTTTCAGGCTGAACAAGCCCAGTTCCTTCATCTGGTCTTCTTAGGAGAGATGCTCCAGCCCTTGGATCATCCTCCTGGTCCTTGAGTGCTGAATATTCCTTTCTCCTTCACTAGAATTAGCTCAAGTTTTCTCTTTAAGACGTAAGACGAAGCTTATTGACATAAGATAAGATGATCTTAAAGACCATGGCTGCTATCAGATGATGCAAAAAGCTTTTAGAGAGCGAAGTTTTGGCTTTGATACATAAAACTTATGTTGGTATTGTACGTCCAGAAAGAAATGATTAATCACAGCTTGTTCTTCCACAAATGACAGCTAAGTCACTCTGATATACTCTAATGGGGTAATTGATATGTGTTTATCTTGATGGTCAAACCACAAACTTTCCACTTTTACCTCATATTGTCATCTCATAAGTCTTATATGAAAAAGGAAATTAAAATAATGTATAATTTAAGCCGTAAGCAAAGCTGAATTGGTTCTTGAACTTTTTTTCACATTTTTCTAAATAAATGTCATTTCTTCCAGTTTAACAATATTAGTAAACTGTGTTAAAAAAGGAGTCCATTTGTACCTTCCTGATCAAATAATAATTCTCCGTGCTGATTACTAAGTAGTACATAATTACATTACCTGGCTCCATTTTAGCTGAACAATTTTTCATTCTCTCCTTCCAATCTGCAAACGAGCAAGCAACCAAAAAAACCAATCTCATATGGTACCAGTTCATTGTGGCTGCAGTGTGTGCATCCCTGCGTTACTGTGGTCACTGCCCTGAAGTTTTGGTTGGTTTAGCATCAGTCCTGAGTCTCTTGGGAAAACTCGATGTTCTTAAAGTTCTCTTGGCTTTTCTTTCCTGATGAAGTTTTAGAAAACTTTTGACATTTTCTGGTTGTTTCCAGTCTTCACAACCCAATGACTTTGTACTGCTGAAATCTGTTTTAGCCCTCTGCGTTAGAAATGGTGATGTGGTCTTTCACCCTCAGAAGTGAAAATGCCATGTAATTCAAACTTTTCTGAAGATGAAAAGGAACTGAGAATTTGTTGGTCACGTGTTTCACTTGAGGGTGTTGCTGAGTCTGACCTCAGCAGGGTTCCCAAACAGGAAATAGACTACAGAGGAGGGATTACAGATTCATTCAAGGATAAAAGGTATTTTTTTGTCTTTTTTCTTTCAAAAAATAGTCCAACTAATAAGCACATTCTTTTTAGCACAAGAAAGCAAGAAAGTTGTTTGAAGCCAGTTAGAGAAAGGAATGTAGTGATGAGACCCTCATGTCTGAAGGACGGTTTGTCAGGTTATCATGAGTTGAAGAAGAACCGTGTCAGCCCACACAGCCCGGGTCTGCATGTTTAGTTTCTCTTAGACACGTAACATTCATCAGTTTTACAAAATCCCATTGCAAGTGGTAAAATTTGTTCTTCATGCAGCTTGTGGTTACAGCTCCTCCTTAATTACTGTTTGGCCTGTTAATTAGAAAATGCAGGATTTTGTTCAACCTGCATTTACTTTTGGGGCATGAGATGTCTTCAGTGGGGGCATGAGATGTCTTCAGCTGCTCCCTGCTCTTGGACTTGTCTTGGACTTGGTCTTATAATTATAAATAAACAATTATAAGCAATAGGTCTGTTTTATAAGTCTTCATTTTTCTGTACATAGCAAACCTCTGAATAAACTTATGTATTTAACACACTGACTTCTGCGTAACTTTCTATCTTTAGCTTCTCTATTATTAAGAAAAAACATCAAGAATGTCTGAAATTTGAAATGTAAAAGAAACAGCAGATTTTCTGGCTTGTGCAAGCTTTCTGAAGGTGGTAAGTAGATCTTTAAGTATTTTTAGCCAGATTGCTCTCATGGAATGTAACTCGTGAATCAGGTGAATTAATCTGGCATTGCGTGCCATGAGCTGTGCTGGGACTCCGCTCCATATCCTCTCACTACCCAAGAGCTGGAGTTCACAGTTTGCTTAATTTGAGCAGCAGAGGTTTGTGTGTGCATGCAAGGAGGACTGGGATTTTATTTAAGCTGTACCTCCAGCAAAACTGTGTGAACACTGGACATAAAGAAGGCTTGCTTATCTTTGCTGTTGTAATTTTGCACAGCTCTGCCTCTTCTATTCAGTATTAGGCAATGGACTGTGTACCTATGGCATTAGTAGTGAATCAGATGCTAGATCAGGAAAATGTAAGAAAAAACATTGGCTTCTGTCATAAATCAGCTTGTCATTAGTTTTTTTTTTTTTTTTTCTTGTATATAAATTTATAGCTTAGCCATAGTTTTATGAAGATACCTTATTTCTAGTGCTTTAGTTAAATGGAGCATGGTGTTCCTGAAGAGGCCTCATTGTAGCTTCTGAATCTAAGTGGTGTTTGTTGCATCAGAACTGAAATGTTTGATCTCCTGCCATTCAGATGTTGATGATGTCCATGGCTATGTGGTGAATCTAATAGCATCTCCCAGCAGGAGCTGTGTTACATCAGTGACCCAAATCACTGTGGCCCTCCTCTGGCTGTGCTCCAACAGGTCCACATCTCTGCTGTACTGAAGACTCTGGATTTGGCCACAGTCCTAATGCTTTGGAATTTCGTGAGCTATATCCCCCATTTAAACACCACTTCTCTGAATATTTTGTCTGCAATTGATACTTAATTAGCTTAACAGAAAACAAAGCGAAGAGAGATCTTTTGGGGAAAAAAAAAAAAAGAGTAAGTCAGCTACAGAAATCTGTCTGAATGTATGTAGAAACATAAATCCAGTGTCTCTGTGCAATCCAAGCTGAGGGCATTGCTTGCTGTGCTGTCCATTCGCATTATTGTTTCTTCACACTACAGCCCTGGCAGCAGGTGTAATATTTTGCAACAGAACAAGAATTTGACAGGCTACAATTTGGAGTTAATTTCCAATGAGTGATGTGGGTGACCTGCCAGGCCAGGCTTGTTTTTAGATATCATCTTGAGGAATGGTTTAAAATCATTTGATATCACTTCTTGATGGCTGTCTGAGACGTTGAACAGGGCAATGAGCAGCTGCCGCTGCTCTGTCCCAGTGATGTTGTTGTTTGATCAGTGTGATGTCATTAATATGGCTGTAAGTGAAGATGATATTTTGGAAGAGATGAAGGCATCAGCTCTTTACAATGTTCTACATGTTAAGCCTACCTTTGTGGAGGACGCCAAAGAAGACAGAGAAGATGGTTGCCATTCTTCCCAGTACAGATGGGAATTTAATTTTTATTTTACCTTATAATTAAATCATACATTTTGCTCAACATTTCATATCATATCAGGTGAACGCTAGCCTGTCAGAGTGTACTGGGCAGGATGGCAGTCTGTCCATCTGGCTGTCAGGCAGCAGAGCTTTTGTTTGGGCAGTTGGGGCTTTTATTTTTGTATTTGATTTCTTCTAAACCTTGTAAGCAACAAGCTGACACCCTTTCCTTAATTAGTGATATTCTAAAACCTCGGCTGTCACCCATCCCTGTGTGCCATTCTGATAAAACAGAGGAAAAGCTGTGTATTCACTTCAGATAGTGACCTTCTTGGAAAAAAAAACCACAAAAAGGTGGTTATTGATTACAGTAAATACTTTCTGAATTTCTGTAGCAGACAGCTACAGAATCCACGTCATTCAATCTCACGCCACAGTATTGAGGCAGCCTGATGGTTGAGCTCAGCTGCTCTCCTGCTCTCCTCTGCTGCCTCATGTACGCTGAGCATGACTCTGCTGTGCCTGCAGGCTGGTCTGTCTCCAGCTTTGTTTCTTCTCTCTCACGTACTGTGAGCACAGTGTGAACTGTAACTGGAATAAGATGCCCTTGGAAAATCTGTCGGAGGTTTGGATCACAGTTGCCAGAGAAGGTTTGTTGTATTTGGAAGATGTAGCTATGTGTAAAATAAAAAAAAGAAGGGAAGAAGTGATTTTCCTTGTTTGAGAAGGCTGAGCAGGGGTTTGTTTTGGCTCCGCTGTTATAGGAGGTGCTATTGGTAAATAGTTACACTCTGTAAGTTCTAAGGAAAGCTAAAGCAAAAGCAAAGATGCTGCTCCTTCTCATTGCTGGGTACAGATTGTGATCACCAGATTTTGTGGTACATTCCTGAAAGAGCAAATGTAAGCTTCCTTCTCCTCTCCTGTTATGTTTTTAAACTTATTTCTGATCTTCATCTGGAGTTCTGCATTACAGTTCACGTGCAGTGAGAAGATGGTGCATTTTCTGCATTCAAGCTGAATCTTAAGTGACAGAACAACATATCAGCACATGGTGGAATGCTTTGCTGAGGGCACTGCTTCCAGGGCAGAGATTCTTTAACACTGATGGCTTTTCTCTGTTAGTAACAATTTGAGATACGCTGTGTATGTTGTTCTATCTGTTTTGGTAGCTGTATATCACACTTCGCAGTGGGTAAGATCCCACTGACTGGGGTGCGTGCTTCCCTTCAGAAGATCATTGGGGAGGTTCACTTGGGGCAATGCAGTTTAGTCTGTCCAAAAGGAACACGACCAAGAGAAGTTCTCATGTTCAGAAGACCCTCTGGTCTTTGTGCCTTCAGTGATTGTGTGGTTCTTTCTGAACAAGATGCAGTTTTTGTCATTTGGTGTTGGTGGATTTTCACAGGTTGTGTAAGAGTATGATTGTATGGTAAAATGGTGTTAAAAGAAGTTGACAGGAATCCTGCACGTGTCATTTTTGTGACCTTTATATCCTCTCTTCATAGAACTATGCAGCGCTGATATGGCAACAAATTAATGACGACAAACAGAGCTCGAGAAAAAAGGCTGTATTTGGAATCCAACTCACAGAAGAAAAGCTTAATGACTTCCGTGATGAGCAGATTGGGCAGCTGAAGGAGCTGATGGATGAGGCTACCAAACCTAAGCAAAAAATCACTATTTCTGAAGACTCCGAACACAAAAGCTGAAAGATTCTGAACATTTGACTTAATGCATACAGAACCATTTTGAAACTTCCTTTTCCAGCTGGGGTAGAATGTGATTTCTGTGGAATGATGGCTGCTGCTGCTGCCATAACCTGTCTGAAGGTGGTATCTCTGACTTTTTATGCAATTATGTCTGGTAAAATGGAATCATTATGACAATTTTATGTTAATTGCAGTGTTTTTGTTTTTCTAATGGAAGGGGGGGAGACTTAAAGAATTTGGTAACACTAATTTGATGTTTTAAAAATAGAAGGTTTTAATTTTAATCAACTTGGAACAAAACTTCTTTCCATTTTTACATCATCCTCTGCTGTGAAGGGGAAGGTACAGTTAACATTTGTTTTTCTGATGTGGATTCAATAGACAGAACAAAAGTATGGTGCTGAAGTGCATTCATTTCAATGGAAAGGAATGATCAGTATTAGAAACGTACTGTTGTTAATTCTTCTTCAGCTTCATTGTGAAATGTGCTTTAAAATAAAAGATAAAATTCATTATTAAATTGATTTTGAAGAAATCATTGGTTTATGAAGGAAATTATTTTATTCACCAATGCATATCTTTTTAAAAACCGTTCATGATTTTGTTCTGTTAGAGTTCAAGTAATCTTTAAAAGCTTTGTGTCCCATCCAACTCGTTATTTTATGCTGAGCAGAGTTTATAAGCAGCTCAGTTGCCAAAGTTATCCATTTCATAATGCCGTGTAACAAACATCAGTTATATTTGGTAATGGGTCAGCCGTCATCAGGACCATGCATGCCTATTGTAATACACTGTTGCAACTAAAAATAACAATCCTACTTCGTCTGCTAAGAAAACACCTCCCTTACTATGCAAAAGACAGCTTTCATTTCATATTCCAAACTGAGTTTTATATTATTAGTTTTGTTCTATTTTTGGACCATTTGCTGTCTGTTACCCATGGAGTGTTTGAGACAATATAATTTCTTTCCTCTTTGGGAATAACAGCTTTGACATGTAAGCACATTTCCACCTGTCTGGGGTTCTAACAGCATGCTGTTTGCCAGAGCTACATGCCTGGTTCTTGACAGGGCAAATCTGGGGAGCAGACTGCTTGTCTCTCCCATATCTGTCTTCCCATTTCTGAAGCCTTTACTGGGATTTCAGGTTGCAGGTTGCTCATTTCTATTAAAAGGTCAACTTCTTGACTCCAGCACAAGGTATGCTTGCAATTGCTGCAGTACTTCTTCCTCTGGCTGCTCTGCTTTTTGTGCTGCAAGAGCATCCTTTAGCATCAAGGAATGGTTGCAAAGTGCCTAATCGAAGCAGAGATTAAAGGGCAGAGATGATACCCAGGCTGCAGGGCTGGGGTTTCCGAATCTTGGGTCTTGACACTTCAAGGACACGGAGTGAATTGCAGCTCCCTTCTACCTGCTGCTTACCTGGGCCTCACCTCAGTAGCAATGTGGGAAGCAGATGGGGCGTGTGCAGAAAGCCTGAAAACTTCTCAATGTTGTTGTTCACATGTAACTAAAGCTTTTTATACTTCAAAGGCTATAAAGATCTAATCCAACTCCAGAATTTAAAGCAGAAAGATATATTGTGTTGTACCTTCAGATTTACAGTAACCAGTAATTTCCTCAGTGGATCTACTCAATTCAGAAACAGTGTTCAGATGTTTGGCAGCAGAGTTTGGTCCCATTCCTTGACTGCTATACACCTGTCTAATTCCAGCATCCACATTGTTTCAAATTTCTTTGGAATGCTATGATATGGGACTATGATTAACATATTTTAGGCAATTTGTGAGTTTAATTGAGCTAGTTAGAAAATACAAAACTAGAAACTAATACTTTTATATCTGCTCATATGTATGTAGATAACACACATTTCTGGAGGCTAAATTAATTCATAATGAAAAATTGCTCTTTGGTATGAAAAATTCAAGCTTGAAATGAGACCTAAGTGAATTGGAGATTAGGTAATCATCTGCATACTCACAGTTTTCTATTAACTTTCATTCCCAGTAGTAGTCGGTATTCTGTATTGCATTTGTGTTGCTGTTTCAAACAACTCTTACAAAAGCCAAAATACCACATGAAGGAGCAAAACACCTTTAAGGATGGCTGATTCTAACATAGCCAATGCAAGCAATAAGACATACTGTGATCCAGGCAGCAAATAAATGTATGCATTTATCAATGGCCATTAGTTGAGGAAGGCAGGGAGTGACACTTTTATTTTGAAGGCATGGGATAGTTTTTATGGGGAATTTTGGATGGATAATTAACAAAGGAAAGAATCCATCAAAATTACTTCAGAACTGCAAGCAGTTGGTGATTTGAAGTGGCAAAATACTTGCTTGGGGAAAAGATACTAATTATCTTATGAAAAATATAATGAACTATAATGAAAAAAAACCCCCCACAATGAAGGATAATTATAACCACATTAGAAATTAGTACAAAGTTTTAAACTGTGCTTTTATGTTTTGTGTAAATCATTTGCTTTTATGCAGATAAAGATTGAAAAGCCGCTGCCAGCCTTACAAGAACTCATTCACTCCATCAGCTCATCCATTGAGGATGACCCTTTGTGTTTGGGTGATCCTTCATTGGTCGTTGAGAGCTAAAAGTGAGTGACAAAGTTCATTGGTTAACTTGGTGGGACCTTGTCTGTGCTAACACCTTGAGTGATTGCCTGGCAGCTGGGAGGATGCGGAAATGAGCGGAAGGTGGTGGTGGCTGGAGAAGACACGTGGGCTGAGGTGGAATCAGCAAGCAAATGGTTTTGAGAAATACGTCCCTCTGAAAATGATCACACTTTGGGTATGCAAAATACGGCTGTAGATCTCAACAAGAACAACAAAATAGTTGTTCCTCCAGTGTTTTATTACTTCAGTGTTGTGAGTTCGTCTTCTTTTTTTTATTTTAACTGACAGTCTAGCAGAAGCTATTAGTAAATTTTCTTTCTTAAAAATAAATAGCATAATGAAAACAGAATTTATGAAGGAATTTATGAATTCCTCAGCTATTTAGAGTTGCTTTAATCTTTTTGAATTACTAGTGGGCTTTCTATTTTTTCTTGGATCTGTATTTATGAGTAGCTGGTTATTCACTGATGATTCAGAAGCTAAAATTTCACTGGCTCCTGGATAGCAATATTGAGCAGTCAGATCTCCTCCAGCTGTTATAATCCACGTTACTCACAGAACCATGCAATCACAGGGGTTGAAAGTGACCTTAAGAGGACCATCAAGTCCAACCCCACTAAAGCAGTTATCCTACATTGGGTCACAAAGGAGAGTGTCCAGGCAGGTTGTATATCTCCATAGGAGACTCCATGTCCTCTCCAGGGAACCTGTTCCAGTGCTTCATCACTCTTACCATAAAGAAGTTCTTCCACACATTAGCATAGAAATTCCTATGTTCAAGTTTCAGGCCATTACTCCTTGTCCCACTATTGTTTACTCTGTAGCTGAAGTGGAAGATCTCACAGGTGTTATGTTGCCTGCAACACATCTTGAGGACTATAGTTTTAATGCCCGTAGACATCCCGATATCATCATTTTCAGCTTATGTTTGATGCCTGCCTTGCTGTCTGCTTCTTTCAGAGAAACAGCTGTGATTGCTGTGGGGAAGGATGTGTTTTATGTATTGCTATGGATAATGTGTTGCAAAGATCAAGCTTCTCTGAGGCTGTGGCTGCCTTGACATGCAGTGATGGCTCAGGTAAATACCTGAACAATTACATCTGCTCATTTAGCAGTAACAGTTTTGACAAATTATAGATTATCACAGAATAGAAAGACATGACATTACCTAATTTAAAAGCACAGAAGAACTCAGTGCCTTTAAAAAAAGCAATTCAGTTATGTATATATGTAAACAGAAAGCCTTTTTTTCACTGACTATGTGCTTGTAAAAGAAGGCCATTTTCAGTTCCCAGACAGGTAAGGGGCTTTACATTTATATAATCAACTTTCCATTTACATTCATCTGAAGATGTAATCCAAGTACCAGAAATGCTTTCAAAGATGCAGCCTCTCAGGGGAACGTAACCCTTTTCATACAATTGAAAGTATCATCAAAGCTGTTGATTCACAATGCTTTCAAACAATCCATTAGGATAATACAGTAATTTCATATATCACTTTTTTGGCCAGATGATTTGTGTTTACAGCTATCAGAAGTTGATTTTTTTTTTCAGTGCATGTATACCGCATGGATGGTGTTGGAAGTGAGAATGATGGTATTTGTGAAACTGAGGGAGGAAGACACTTCTTGTTGTTGCTATGAGGGCTAGAGTTTGTGCAGCAGTCACTTGTTCTGTTCCCAGCTCTGCCATCTCCTCCATCCTGTGGCCCCCTCTCCACTCTCCTCACCTCTCACCCCTCACCCCGAAAAACAAAAACAAAAACAAAATCCAAAAAAACTCCTCAGGTGTGTGAGTTGAGTGTCCTACCAGCGGTATCTCAAAGGACACAGATGATAGGAAAAGAAGGAAAAAGTCTTTGAAGCAGGACAGCCCTTTGCGGAGATGGGAAAGGATGGGAAAGGGGCTGAAGGAGGACCTGGGACATGAGAGGGCTCAGGAACAACACTTGCAAGTGCAAGGCAAGGATCCAGTGCTTCCTGTCCACAGTCACTGCTCCAAGCCCCTCAGCTCATGCATGTCATCAGCAGGCATCTGCAGAGAACAGCGTGATGTATTCTAATATAAGACCTACCTGTATTTGTTCTATTATCAGTTTTTTAAGACAACATGGATATGAATTCTGAGACTCGACCTTCTAAATAGTTGTGAGAGAATCTTCCCTTGCTAGTCCGCTCCCTGAGGCAAAATCTACTGCAAAAATTGCATGGCTGTGTAGCAAAACATGAGTGTGTTATCTGTTTGTTTTGTGTATGTGATTGTCATGGATACTGAGACACTGCATGAAGTCTGTGCTCTTCTGTACTGCCGATCAAAGCATGAAGTGTGCCTGATCACACTGCTACAGTAAGTAGATTGTTGCAGTGTTTGCTTAGGAATAGTTCTGAAAGGAGCTTTAAGATTTCAAAAAATGATGTGTCTTAAGCCCAACAGACTGCCCTTTCAAAAAATGCTGCATCTGCACCAAAGAGTGAGATTCTGCCAGAGTAAAGCTATTATATGGCACAGGATTTAAAACCTGGAGCAGTGGTGGAAGACATTCCTAACACAGTGAGATCAAAGAAGTGTCAGAGCTTTGTGGAGAAATATCCCTTTTGGTTTTGTGAGCATTGAGGCTGGAGGAACACACGAGAAGGCTGCATGGCCTCATCCCTAACTGTCCAGATCCATCAGCACCTCCTTCTGTTTGTCACAGAGCCATGGAGCCATTAGTTTGGAAAAGACTTAAAATCAAGTCCAGCCATCAGTATAAACACCACAAAATCCACCACAAAATGATGGCCCTTACTGCCGCTTTCACATCTCTTAAGTCCTGTAGGGGTGGCAACTCCACCGCATCCCTGGGCAGCCTGTTCCAATGCCTAAATACACTTTGAAGAAATATTCCATCCTAAGCATCCCCTGGCACAGCTTGAGGCTGTTTCCTCATGTTCTGTTACCTATCACCTGAGAATGGAGACCAACATCCACTTCTCTACAATCTCCTTAGAGAGTGTTAACTTTGTAAGGAGGTAATATCACAATGGCCATATGTGTCTGTTGCAGGTCGTGGCCGAATCATTGTGCTTCCCCACCAGCTCTTGTGCATTACTTCAGAAGCAGCATTTCACCAAATGGAGGTGCTCCAGGATCAGTAAGCCATACGGAGCTAATCTCTTGGTTCTCTCTTCCTCAGTTTACACTGGCTCTGCCAGCTGGCTCCCAAAGCACGTGCTGCCCTCCTGGCTATCTGGTAGCAGTTTCAATAGCCTCTATGCAGTAAAAGCAGCCAGGCTGAGGTTGTGCTGCCTCTTGTGCTGGCTAGCACTGATTTAGAGTATGGCAAACAGCTCTCTGAGGAAAAAATAAACAGCAGTGATTGCCAGGAGACATGTTACAGGAATTTACTGGTTAAATTCCTACTCTCAAACTATGACAGTTGTTTTACAAGTTATCAGTATAAAAACTCATTTCTGAGCTCACTGTGTAGCTTGGTAATACCTACACAGTGAGACAAAGCAAGGGGTATTGACCTGGAATACCTAGGGGCATGTGATGTTAGAAGAAACCTTGTAAAAGCTGGTTATATGCTATCGACATGGTGCAGTGTGAATATTTATTTTAAAACCAATATCCAACAGGCTTTGCTTCTTTTCAGTTCTTGCTGCTCTACTCTTCTATCAATTGGCAATATATTGCATTTCTCTTCCTCAAGCTGAGTCTGCTGTGCTCCTGGTGGTAGCTGGTGGTGCGGCTGGGTGCACACCTGGCAGCTGCCCGTGGCCAACCAGCACCACTGGAGGTTCTTAAGGCATCTGTACAAAGTTCTTGTAAGTAAATGAGATGCTACAAATCCGAGAATGCCTGGGCTATGCCACACTGAGAAGAAAGATTTAAACAAAGAATAATGCTTACCCTTGAAGAGAATATGTGGAATGAGATGTGTGTACAGTTCTGTGGATGCATCACGTGAACATTATGTGATGTACAGTCACTGCTTGGTCTAATCACTGCCATGTGTACCCTTCTAATAAAACAGATCACTATGTGATTAGCTATGGTGTAGTAATTTGTAAGAGCAAAACTTTGTTTCCTGCCTAAAGGGAACTGGGAAGAGCTATAAACATGAAATATCAGTGCTACCTGTGGAATTCAACTGCTGTTTTGCAATATCTGTTATGATTAACAGCATGCCATGCAGCGTGTTTCTTAGTATGGATGCTTTGGGAATACAAGGCATAATGCTTAGTTGTCTTTAAAAACTGAACTATATGCTCTAGCTTTCATTTTGTTTCTTTCTAAACATCACTGGGACATCACAACTGCTACATCCTTCATGACCCAGAGGATGTGGTGGTAGGGACTGTGAAACATCCATCCCATGTGGAAGAGGGGAGAAGAAAGGAGGAGATTGACTTTTTAGCAGGGTCTGTTGTGGCAGGGCAAGGGGAAATGGTTTCAAACTAAAACAGGGGAGATTTAGATTGGTTAGAAGTTTTTTATGATAAGGGAAGTGAAGCACTGGCACGGGTTGCCCAGGGAGGTGGTGGATACCCTATTCCTGTAGACAATCAAGGTCAGGCTGGAGGGGGATCTGAACAACCTGATGTAGCTGTAGGTGTCCCTGCTCATTACAGGGGGTTGGACTACATGGCTTTTAAGGGACCCTTCCTGCTCAAAGGATTCTGTGACTCTATGATCACCACTGCTCAGATAAGTAGGCGTCTCCACTGTCATTGCAAGGAAGTGTGAGCCTCCCTGACATCTTTAACACATTCTAGAGGTGTTAGAAATGAGTGTCTGTTCCATCTCTCTGTCATGGGCAGCCAGCAAGTCTCTTGGAAATTACCTTTGGTGGGATGTGCTCAGATTTTCCTTTCCTTTGAACTGTTCTTCTATCTTGCCCTTGTGGCAGGACAGTGCGTGTTACTGCTGCCTCTTCTCAGGCACCTACAGATCTGAGATCAAAGCATTTCCAAGTTGGGATTTTTCAGCCTCAGGGTAACAGGAAAGGTGTCCAATATCAACTATTCAAATCTTTATATAAAAAAAGTACTGTTTTTAATGAAGTTGGACAACAAGCCCCCAGATAGACAGGTTATTTTATTTTATTTTTTTAGCAATTCTCAGACCCTGTGCTGATCCAAAGATGTGTTACGTATCTTGGAGCACATCTGCCCTGCAGGCTGCAGTGGGATGAGCTGGCCTGCTGCTGCTCCCTGCTGCTCCCCTGCTATCTGCCATCCCCACTGCTGCCTTTGGGCAGCACAGCAGAGCAGGATCAAGTTTGAGCAATGGAGCTCATCGTTAGAGACACAGCCTTTGCCATAAACTGGTGTTTCTTCTGCTCTCTCTGCGGTGCTCTGCCTGGATGGCATGTCACCAAAATCCAGGGGTGCCCCAGAGCTTGGGGATGGCGTGCTGCTGAGGAGTGCACCTGAGCAAAGCTGTGATGGTGTTCTCTTTGCCAACGTATGGGACCGACAGTTCCTTTTTTGTGGCTTTGGAACAAAGGCCTTATAAAGCATTTGATGTGCAATGTGCTTCAGAAGAATTTGGAAGTAGCCGTATGAACAATTTATAGGGGTTGGCATGTTCCAGTGAAATATTTATAGAGGTACTATATTCCAGTGAGTTATGTTGCTGGTTCCTGCAACTCGAATGATAAAAATGTCCTTTATAATCTACAGAAAAGAGACTCATCGGTGCTGTGGATATAAGATTTCCAACCAATACTGCCATCGTCTCTCTGGAGCACAGGAAATTGGAAAACACCTTTCCTACAATAAATCCCCTGTATGATCGAGGTGGTGGCACAGTTCACCTGCCACCAGTCGGGTAGGTGTTGTTTGTGCCAGTGAGGAGATGGGTCAGTGCTGCAGGTCTGGCCAAAGCACTGGCAGTGGCTGGTGTAGGAACAAAGCAAAGCCAACAGCAAATTGCTTCACATTCCTCTGTGCTGGGAGATAGGAAGTGCAAAGCCTGTAACGCCTGCTTGGAGGCAGGAACAGTATTTCATGCGTTACAGAGGGAACCCTCTCATTCTCTTGGCGTACAGATAGATGCTGGTGCAGAAAAAAGATGCAAACAAATGAGAAAGAGCAGGAAACTGCTGATTACAGTGGCAATTTTTTCTTTTCACTGCAGAATGAGACTCCAAGGGATCCAAGACAAAAAGTCTTGAAATGAAGTCTTCCTTGACCATGGAGGATTTATTTTGGTTTTTCCTCCATGAGTGATTCTCCTTTCCTGGATGTAAGTGTGCAGGCAGGAGTCCCTGGCACACTCCCTGCTGGTGCACCAGGGAGTACAGAGATCTTTGGGATTACCAAGGAATAAAGCTGGTGTATTTTTTGTCAGGTTTCTGTTCTCCTGCTTTGTGGCATAGCCTCAGTCTTGGAGAAACCAAACCTGCCCAATGCCCAACTGGTTTTCTGCACCTCGACATTGTGTGGTTCTGTAATGCTGGGAGACTTCGCCCTTCTCACTCTCATCAGAGTTTTTCAGTAGTCAGCAGCACAGAATAGTAAATAATGTTTCCTGTAAGCAGGCCATTTATAAACAGGATCATCCTTATTTTAGCATAGCTTTATATGAATTTGTCTTCATACCACTTGGGCAGCTAATTCTGCTCTGAATCCAGCGTGAAAGCGTGTAGCGATCCATCACAGAAATCAGTGCTGCTCAGAGTTTAATTTTTCAGCAAATAAAGAAGTGATTGAAAATTGCTATTATCCAACTCAAGTGAGTTTTTTCAGAAGAATTAATAATTCCCTGTTATTTTAGTACAAATTGGCATAATGAGCTGTCTGTGTGCTATTATCTCTGAGCATTAACTGCCTCTACTATGTAGGATAATACTCAGAATAATTATTACTTATCTGCATGTACATACAACGAGTAATAAAATAATTAGACCTTTTAAAACAGAGGATAGAAAAGATTCCACTTACTGTAATTCTGACTTTCTGATTATAAGGTTGAGATAAATAAAGGGTGACATTCTATCAGTGTGACAAGCCAGCAAATGCTGTGTTTATAGATATCAGTACTGCCTGTATATTTTCCAAGCTCCTGAATGAGCAAAGGTTTGAGTAAGGATGTGGAAGAGGTGAGCTGCACAGCTGCCATGGGCTTGATGGGTGGACTGTGCTGGGCCAATATTAGAATGTTGTAATGGGGAGGTAATAGCACTGTGAGCTTTCCCCTTTGGCCACTGCTCTTTGTTTCCAAGAGCTGCGCTTCTGTTTATCACACCTCCACCCATGCCTCTCCATGAGCACACTGGCAGAGCTGCTCTGACCATACACACATTCTTGGCCTGGGATTTTCCTCATCAGCAACCTCCAGAGAGCGACCTTCTGACTGGCACGCACCCCGTGCATGGGCCCTAAGCTACGATGATGGGTGTTATCCATTGTTTAAAGGATAATTATTTTAAGGGGGATTTTTTGTTTGCCTGTTTCTTCTAGGACACCTTGGGAATAATGGAACCAGGTCCGATAATGAAGACAAGCCAATTCATCTCATACTCCCTTGCAAATCCCAGGCCCTGTGTTAATCACTCAGATGATTAGGAGCTGGAAGCAGACTGGTGGAAGATTTTAATTCTGTTTGTTGAGAGCTGTAAACATAATTGATTTACATTTCTCTTCAATAAGTTAATTTGAGAGAGCATTCCCATCGTGAATAATATCAGATTCAAGGCTATATGGCTTACAAACTTCAGTGACTCCACTGGAGAAAATACAGATCACTCCTTGCTGCAAAAGGATGAAAGGGAGAGAGACTAATGACTGATAAATGTTGGCTTCCTGTAAACAGAAAATTACCAAATCTGACAACTGCTATACATAAGCACGGCAGCACAAGAAGCAACATGCTCCCTATTATCACTGATAAGTTAATGGATCAGTGCTGAAATTCAAATAAATAATTTAAAAACATATTCTCTGGAAAAAAAAAAAGTCTTCAGCTTGATTCAGAATAGTTTTGGTTTTATAAAAAACTCAATTTCCATCAAATACTATGGTTAGCTGAAGGTTTGGTGTACTTTACCACCATAAAATGTGGACTGATTAAAGATGATGATCTCTTTAGGAGATCCCTTTAGATTAAATCCTCTGCTTTTGGTTGGTGGGGTCAGGGAGAGGGTGGGAAGGAGCTGAGGGCTGAAATGCAGCAGACCCAGATTTAGACTCCTGCTGGTGCAGCATAGCTAAAGTATCACTGGCCCCTCCTCTCCTCTCCTCTCCTCTCCTCTCCTCTCCTCTCCTCTCCTCTCCTCTCCTCTCCTCTCCTCTCCCTTTAGCAAGGTGAAATACTACTTTGTTATTACTGTTGAGTGCAGTGTGGACTTATGGACCTACTGAGTGCATCATAACTCCCTTCGTTGCCCCTTGCAACTTACCACACTGCAAACCCCAGGTAAAACATGGAATGAATTTCCAGAACACCCACCTGCCACTCCCTGCTCCAGCCTTCCATTATTTGCTTACACTTTTTGAAGTCAGTCTGGACTTTTACAAGCTTAAGTTCATCTGCATTCCCATCAGAGCATGGGCTTCCCTCTGTGCATTGCAGCTTTAAGGTCTTGCAACAAAATCCAATCTGTTTGTTTTTCAGGAAAAATAATGTTAAGAAAATAAAAGTTTACTTTTCAAGATATCAATTACAGCAAACACTCTTCTGGTGTGGTGAGGAATAGACTGTAAACCGGTCAAGTCTGTACCGCATCTTAAAAGTGTCATGATAAAATGCAAATTTATAATAAAGGTCACCACCAGATACTAATCATTTTCTTTGTGGGAATCTAATAATTTTCCATTGATGATTCAATAACTCCATAGTCATCTTCAAAATCTCCTGTAAAAGTACATGTCAAAAAACATATGTTTTTGCATGATAGTACAATATTATAACAAGTACAATATTTTATAGAATCATAGAATGGCCTGGGTTGAAAAGGACCTTGAAGATCATTAAGTTTCAACCCCCTTGCAGGGTCACCAACCGCCAGACAAGGCTGCCCAGAGGCACATCCAGCTTGGCCTTGAATGCCTCCAGGGGTGGGGCATCCACAGCCTCCTTGGGCACCACCCTCTGTGTGAAAAACTTCCTCCTAATACCTTATGATATGTCTGCTCTAGTTCCCCCAGGGAACACAAGGCAATCATGCCAGGGAACATTACGCAGGGTGGACCTGCTCTGACTGACTCCCATTGCTGTGCACAAGCCTCAGAGTGAAGAGCAGCACTGCAAATGAAACGGGATTGTTAGCAAGTCATGTTATCAGTTCATAAAAACAAAGTCAATTTACTTCATTTCGAATTAACCGATCACATTATTTTCATCCGATTCTGTAAAACAGTATTTCACAGGTAATTTAACGTGACACCAGGAAATTAACATCACATATAAATGTCAGTGTAAGTATCATGAGAAATAAATCTACTGGTGTGAGCTCACGGAGTACACGAGATTAATTAAATGGAACCATTCAGTTTTAGCCAGATACCTTAATTAAAGCAATCCTGATTGGCAAGCAGATTACTTAATGAGTTACAAAATATATATCATTTAAATGTTCATTTTCTGGATACAAAATAGATTTTTACTTGTTTCATTACATTTTAGTGCGAAAACCTAGAATACATTAACAAATGAGATATTAAAAAGTCTAGAAAGCTATTTCACTTTTCTAGTTTTTTCACTTATATGGGATGCTGTGCTTTTTAGGGGAGCCTTTTCTAGGCAAAGACTGTACTGAATGGCATTATGGGTCTATGCCAGATAGGGCCAGAGATGGTGGAAGCCCGTCTGACAGCCACACCTCAGATATTCACCTGCAGTTTATGGTGAAGTTTTTCAGCACATCCATCCCCACTTGGCTACAGCTGGATAACTTTTTTTTGGCACTTTGTGGGCACACATTTGTGGGCACTTTTTCTGCAAATTGAAAAAGTCTGATTCTCAGCTCAGCTTGATGCACTTTCACAGGTGGGAGAGGAGATTAGAAGAGAGAAAACAAAACAATTTGTTGCAAACCTGTAACATAGAGAAGAAGGAAGATAAAAAGAGAGGTAGAGCCTAGGTGGGTGAGGGACCTTGCTTACAAAGGAGTGAGATAGCATTAAGCTAGGAAGGACAGAGAAGGTGTTATCAAGCTTTTCTTAATGCAAAGCACTCTCTGGATGACTTTTAATGTAACTGCCACTCTCAGGTGCTCCAACTGCTATGATATCCTACTTCATACTAGGGTGTCAGGGATTTGTGCTAGATGCATTACATGTTTGGAGGGAGCCGGTCTCAAAATGATTCACATATCCTTTCTATGCAGTCTTTGTGTCACCACTGGTCTGCCTGTCTTCTTCTCTCTGCTAATGAGCCAAAGCTTTGCAGTACCAAACTGTGTTTTTTAGCTGAATATGTAAATGCAAAGAAAGGGGCAATCTGCTGAGCTTTCGGGCCAGTGCAGAGACAAGGAGGTGAGAGGTACTGGGATTTACCTTAGTCTCAGTGGAATGGTTACAGCTACTCTAATATAAATTGCATGCAGTAACGCTGAAAGATGAATGCATGTGGGAAAATGTGCACATAGCATAGTCTGATATAGGTACTTTGCTCTGAAGCAAGAGGAAAGTCTTGATTAGCTTTGGTGAACTGCAGTGTTTTGGCTCCAAGTTCAGCTAGAGTACTGTCACTGATAAATGACTTCACTAAACTAAAGTTTTATGGGAAGAGATATTTCAGGAAATACGTCACTGATGAAACAGTGAAAAAACTTATCCCAGTGTGTACACTTGTGACAGTGGCAGGCACCTACAAGTAATGGTCCTTGGGATATTCATGCCCAGAGTCAGGCACTGGGTACCAGAACTGAGCTGTTCCAGAATAGCCTTGCTTTGATTTAGAAAGATGAGTCAGTCATCTGCAGTACTACACATTGATAATTTAAGCAACATTTAGAAATCCTTACTCAGTTTTATCATTATTACTTTTGCTGTGGTAGTTTGATAAAACTTTTTTGCAATCTTATTTTCTTTTCTTAGTTAAAGAAGTCAAAAATACCAAAACCTTTGCAATGTGGATATTCATGCCCACTGCCCAAAGCTGCACTTAGCTCTAGCTGTGCATGCTTCCGTGCTGAAAGTCACTACATGAAGACAAGCTGCTATCAGTTTTTGAGGTGATTCTCTCTGGGAATTTCTGTTTTGAAGAACCTGGGCTGAATTCTGTTTTCCAGCACAGTGGCAATGGCTATGTCCTCAGAAATGTATGTATATATCAAATTTGTTTTAAGGTAATTGCATTTGTCTCTAATAATGAGCTGAAGTAAGTAACCTGCAGGATGCAAGCAATGTTGTATATTTAATAAGCTCTGAAGGAATAAATAATAGACCATTTATGAGAGGTTACTCTTGAGTAAAGAAAAGATATTAAAATGATTTCTTTATTCAATTTCTAAACAAATGGTAGCTATTGAAAAGGGAACACATCCTTTTAACCTAATGCATCTAAATACTTTACAGCAGAGTTTTCTACTGCCAAAGAGTGCAATATAATTGACGTAAAAACAATGTGACAAAGGCCTTATTTAAAAAAATCTTTGAAATAACCTTATGGACCTCATTTACACAATCTATTTTGTTGTTGTTCTTTCACCCAACCTTTTTCACTCAAATTTTCAATGGGAAATAACAATTTATATAATCATGAGGAATGACATTATCTTAGTTGTTAATAGACATCCACCTTTTGGGTGGCTTCAGGCAAGGTTTACAGACATAAGCAGGATACTGCTAAGTGTTAGGATTATTAATTGCTGATATCAACAAACCCTGGATATGAATCACTGGAAATTACAATTTTCTGAATATAAGATGTTATTCATCTAGAGACCTACTGAACTAGTGGGATTAAAAGCTGTTTCTCATGGAAAGATGTGTTTACAACTGAATAAGGATGGACTGCAGCCCATCCTTAGGTATCTCCCGTAAGTATGACTGTAGTACTAATGTATGATTAGTTTTTGCTGGAAGCAGTTCTTTCAACTTTGGTATCCTATTTAAATCTACTTTTGTAGTGGATTATTCCTTAGAATTCTTCAGTCTAGTTTCTGAAACTCTTTATGCTGTTTCTTCTTATGCACCATAACTAATTATTTGTATAAATTTACATATAAATGTATAAAAAGACTATGAGGAAAAAAAGTACCTCGAGACAAATATGGATTTTGTGGTTCACCCATCTCTAACTTCCATTGGCTCCTGGAGCTGTTGCATATCACCTCATTGTCACCAGCCTGGCCAAGTTCCTGTTGCACCAGTGCAGATGAAGTGAGTTGTTCTGAACCAACAGTTTTCCAGATCATTTGACACCGTCGAAGCATCAAGTTGAATTTTTCAGAAGAATTACTGTTAAAGATTTCTTTCAAAGCAGCAAATTCAACTGCCCTTAAGAATACGGAAACAAGTTATACTGAAAGGCCTAATTTACAGTCTATGCAACATACTTACATTGCAAACTTAGAGGTGTGAACAACTTTCAAGGCAAATCTTCGTGCATTTACAAACAGCCTTCACTTTTCTCTCCCATGCTGTGTCAGGAAGCTTTTATTTAAGAAGTATCAAGAAGCTTCATGGAAACAGTACTGCCTTTAGGAGGAAAGACCTCGAAGACTGGGACTCACAGAAGAGATGTCTGTAATTACAACCTTGCAAGGTATAGAGCAGAGGAGATCTTGGGGAATGAGGTCATGAAAAGTTGGGAGTTATTTTGGTGCTTTGGCAGTAGACATCAGGAATGTACTTGACATAAGCAGATGAAGAAAAGCTATTTTTCATTTGCATGCCTCTTCAATAACACTGCCACTTCCTACTGTGCAGTAAGGAAAAGCACTGTGTGGATTGTTATGGCTTAGCTGTAAAATAAGATGTTTCTGTCACAGCACATTGTTTGGCTTTTGGTGTTTTCTCTCAGTGTTATTTGTGCGCTATGTTTTGTGTTCATAAGCAGTTGTGATTACAGCTAATAAGCATCATTATATCTTGTGTGGGCAAATTAATTTGTTTTCTTAGTGCTGTACACTGAAATTATATAAATGTGTCACATAACAACTGAACTCCCGGTTAACGTAGTTCAGTCATCACTGAGATTTCAGTCATAGGGCACACAGGCAATGTTAACAAGAGACGTAATTACAACACTGAGTGGTGTAATAAGGCTTTCCTGAGCATTTCTGCCTACTTGATGATCTGAAACAGACACTTCTCTACCTGCTGCACAATGCTTTCTTTTCAGCAGTAGTACTGTTAGCCAAGACACTGACAAATGTGATTTTTATTTATTTATTTTTCTTTCCCTTAGCAAATCTTAATTTTTTTTGTCTTCCACAGCACATTAGAAATCCAGAAAGTAGCATGCTTTAAAGTATCACATGATTTCTGGCTCAGTTGAACTCAAAAATTCAGAGATGGTAACGTTTTATAAGATGAAATGAACCCAGCCTATTCATGCCTCAGAATAAGCTTGAGTTGAATCCAATTTAGGTCATTTCCATAGCTGAGCAGCTTAGCTCATGCTGGAAAGTAGCATTGTAACCCTCCAGCTTTAAGAGTAGCTCCCAGCTGACAAAGTTGTGGCAGCTGAGTGTAGGGTGGGAAGCCCAAGAGAAAGGAAGCCAACCCCCTCAGGTGGTGGAGCAGCAAAGTAATAAAATGAGGTGATGGGATCTTAACTTTCTGCTTGCTGCTGAACAGCACGTGGAAGGTGACAATGGAACAGACAATAAGTTGCGTACTCTTAGAAATTATAACAGTATAAATAAAGAGCCAGGAAGCACCAAAACATGAGCATTCTATGGAAAGGCAGAAACAAGACTGTGTGCCAGAGCCAGAAGTTGTTGTAAATTTCCTTAGGGTTGGCTGAGCTTTGGTTCCCACAAGTCCTGGTGCTGCATTCAGTGCAATGTCAGAGCTGCTACACAGTGTGACAAGATCATGTCTTTCGTATCTTGTAGTTGCCATCTGAATTTAAAAGAACAAAACCAAAAACTTGGTGAAAGGCTTCTGTCTTCAGAAAGGTTAGGGAGAGATACAATGGGTTATATAAATCAGGGGGAAAAAAAGATATCAAACTATTTGGGCTCTAATATGAATTGTTCAGTGCTATGTCATCCTTTGAAGAAAACAACTTGATATTAAGTAAAAATTTTCTCCTACGTCTCACAACACCACGTTATTTATCTTCACGTCTCTCTCAAGTTCTTGTGTTCCATAATGGCAAAGAATTAAGACTTGTGTGCCTTCAAAGGTTTGTAGATGAAGGCCCTAGATGGAAAGGAAAACCTGACTCAGGATGTCTCCTTTGAAATGTGTTTCCAATTTATTGTTTCTCTTTCTCCATTAGTTAAAGGTCAGATTTAATCAAGGAATATAGATTGTTCCTTATATTTAACATAAATCTCTCTTGATAGCCTCTCATTCTTCACAATTTAAACAAAGAATAAAGTAGTCTGGGTTCTCTGTACTGACTTGGAAATGTTTATGACTTCATTTCCTTTATAAACTGGGGACTCTTGTTTCTCCTACACCATAAATGTCTTCAATAAAATATGTTCAATTGTAAAATACAAAACACTAGCCTTTTGTACAACTTTTATTGTCATGTCTGTTTCTCTTTCTTGCCTTGATGAACATGAAAAGTGTAACCATCTGCCCCAGCCTACTTTTTTTGTGGAGATAACAGTGCAAAAGAAAACCTAAAACTGTTATTGATATGTAAATTTCTTCTTCTTGGGGTTAATTTGGAAGTGGGAAACATTTTGGACATTTTATTTGGGTTTGCATAACTAATAAATAAGTGACTATTCCAGCTGTCACAAGTCACCAGTTGATAAAAGACAGTCAGCAAGTTGATAAAAGCAGTTTTAGTGATTGGATAACGCATCTCTGCTGGATTCTCCTCTTCTGAAGTTCTGCATAGCATCTCTGAACACACACAAAAATACGAGCAGTTAGATTGAAAGTGCAGAAACTGTGAATAGCTATTAATTAGATCCAAACCTGGCATGACCTGTCTCTCTCAAAGGGAATGGAAGACTCCAGATGATTCATACTCTTTGCATGATCCCAATGGGAGACCATGCCTAAGGAATGTGTCCTGGCAGCTGAGGCACTGCTCCCACGTGGCACAAACCAGCCTGGTAGGATTTAAGACCCTTGGGATGGGGAGGCAAAGTCATGGACTGGAGAGACAAAGCTGGCAGCTGACCTTCAGCATTTAGAAAGACAGTGAGTCAACAAAAACATCTGTATTCCTCTGGTATAATGCCACTCAGTATTAATCAGTGCCAAAATTACTTCTCAGCATGGAAAATAACAAAAGTTTTCATTTCAGAAACTAAACTCCTCAGTAAGGTCTTGAACTCCTTCAACAGGTTGCTGGAACTCTCTGGACAAAGCAGTTTTCTTCGTTGTTCACTCTTGTATTTGTATTTGTCAAAACCTCTAAACCCTCATCACTTGGAAAGTCCTGCTGCAAATGCTGCTTTTCAAAGTGTCTTACGCTTTTATTTTTCAGATGGTTGCAGGACTCCCTGTGCCACACAAACTGCATCTCAAAAATGGATAGAGATGCAAGAACATTTTTTCCATTTACAAGGTGATGAGACACCCACAATAAGAAGGAAATGGCTTGAAGAACACAAGAGCAGTAGCAAAACACATGCTGCTGTTTCGCACGGAAGAATCATCTTTATGAAAGAGACAATTGTAGCCTTATGGACCTAACAATGACAACAATTTCATACATTCCCAGCATTAAATCTTATTATGTAAGCCTTAACAAAGGGGTAAAGAAAAGAAAGAGGGCTGAAGAAGTCATTAACAGAGTCATATGCTGCTTAACAGGATATCACAAAAACTGTTTGAGGCGTTCATTACCCCATCAGATTTGACATTTCTTACTGTGTAAGCCCGAGCTGGACCAGTGAGGTGAATTGGGTGAGTCAGGTCCATTCTCGACTTCAATGAGACCAGGGTTTAGATCAGTTTTCATCAGCTTTTTTTTCATCCTTAACTTTGCAGTTTTGTTTTCCCTTCTTTTGTAATGCAGATCAGAGTCATTCTTCTCAAGCACCTTACTTTCATTGAGAAAGCCTGAGGTTTTTCTTTAACACAAATGCATAAGACAGCATTAAACTTCCACAGAGTGCCTTAAAAGGTGGAAACTCAACCATTTTGTGTGCTCCAGGAATAATATTTCTCTGCCTGACAGAAGCCCCAAAGGATCAGCAGAGAACAACAGGAAAGTGAAGAACAGATGATGACACAGCCTTTCTGCCATTGTCTGTGGCTTGGTACTGATACTGAAACGTTATCTAATGGACACATCCTACTGAGCTACATGGTATGGTGATGTTTCCCCTTATCATCCAGTTGCACAGAGATTTTGGAAGGAATGCTATCACTCTGGTATCATGCATTTTTAATGAACAAAACCATAGAAACATTCAGACTATTTCTTCTGTTCCTTTTTTTTTTTTTTTTTTTTTTCCTGAACATACTTTTTGCCTAAAAATCCAAGTGGGGTCACGAGGCTACAGTACCTCCATGCTAGTAAGGTGTAAAATTCTCAGCCCAGAGAAACATGAAGAGGAGAGTTTTGTGGTGGGTTGGGTTTCCTCTCTTGCCTTCTGTGGCAGGGTGAGTGAGGCCCAGAGGAAGGATGCTGGATTCGGGCCCTGATATATTTTGTTCATGACTCAGGGTGGTCCTACAACGCCCAGTGCTGGCAGATAGATGCCTGTTGTGGAACTGTGGTTTTTAGAGTCAAATTCTGGGCTAGAGATAGTTCCAAAGGGTGTGTGTGGTTTTACCTGCTGCCCCAACAAGTGGTTCTCATCTCTTGAGAGCAATGGTGTTATCATGAACGGACACCTTCCATGAGCTGAATGAGCCCACATCTGCCTGTGAGACCACCCTTGTTTCTCACTTTCTTCAGGAAATTCCACAGATGTTTCCCAAGCCAGCTGCAGGTCAGTAAGCTTCCCTAATAACTATGAATCAGCCATAATTACTTGACTAGCTCTTCGTCCTCCTCCTTGCATAGATCTATCAAACTTTCCATTTGAGTGGTACCTGTTCAGGCATCCATGACCAGCTGCATGCTTGAAGAACCTCAGATCTTCAGTACTTCCTGGTGGAATAAATTCCCTAAATCATTGCAGCTGGAAAGAGGGGAGAATATATAAATATAAACATATATATATATATATATATATATATATATATATCTTTTTAAAATGGTCCTCTCCTGAAAAGGAGGTTCTGAGTAGAGCCAAGCATCATAATAAATAATCCTCAAAGCAAACCTGCATTTCAATTACTACCCTTTTGTGGGATGGAGCATGATGGCAAAGGGAAATCTCATCTCTGCAGTTCACTGCTATCTCCTAATAACCAGTAGCAGAGTTTGACCTGGAAAATGTCAGCTACAATAAAACTTGTGCTGAATGCTGGCTTGTCACCATTCATTTCCATGACCGTTGTTAGCAGTGCAGTCTCTGAGAGCTCTGTGTGGAGCAGGATCTCCCTGATCCATCAGGATGTCACGGCCAGAGTGATACACCTGTGTCAGAGGTAACATCACTGTTATATGTGTCACTGTAGTTGTGCTACTGCTCTTGAGAGATGATGGAGTCCAGTTTCTGTGTTAGAACATTTGTAGCAGTGTGGTGCTTGGGAAGAAGGAATATTACAGACAAGGCAGATGAGATCAGAAGAGCTTAGGTGTTAGTTTGACCTTGCATGACATTCTCAGTTATCTTTCATTCCCATGTTTTACTGTAGGAATCACCCATATGGATCGTGACACCAAATGGTCTGATTCCAGGCAATAATCCTAAGAATGTGGCTTCCTACTAATGCCCTCTAATTTTCTTCTCAGAATATGTAGTACTGCTGTGCAAATCTGGTATTCTGTGGCTCTGTGCCAAGATTGGGTATAGGATCATGCACCCAACTATTAATCATATGTCAGTTTTTCAAATAAAGAAAGAAAGGTAGCAATTTTCAGGAACCTATAGTTTCAAAAGGCATTCAGGAAAAAAAAATCAGCTTTACCTCTCATTTCAGGAGTTCTTTGTTCTCTTCTGCCATCTTTGAAATCTTGTTAAGCTCTCTTCTCTACAGCATTGAATGAGACTGATACTATGGGACCTACTGGAAAACTGCAATTCATTTGGCATTGAAAATCCTCAGTGAAAAAGGAAATGCCAAAAAAAGCCCACAGGACAAGGCATTTTGTGACTATGGCAGAAAAAAATGAACAGTGTTAAATACACAGTGACTATTCTTGTCACTATAAATAAAAATTGGGCTGTCACAGTGGGAACAGTGACAAGAGTTGAGACAGAAGTTGATCTCATTAGAAATGCTTCTAATTGACCAAACTGCCTGCATGGGTCTAAGAGTACCAAGCTCACTTTGAATTAACTGTAAACCACAGAGAGTTCTGTAATATGCAGTATCATGAAAAAAAGAAGCAGCAATCACAGAAGTTCTAGTCCTCAATTTGTTATTATTTTTAAAATGTATTTATTTATTTATTTATTTATTTTGAGAAAACTCACATTATCTAAATGTAAATGTGCATGAGGAGACTAAGGATGAGATTGGATTCATTAAGCTACCAGTTCTGGACAGTCTGGCTCTCAGCTCCCAGTCTCCATTCAGACTGCTGCCAGGAGTCACCGATGCTCTGACTGTGCAGGTCATCTCAGCAATTCTTGAACAGCACAAGTAAGAAGAATAGCCCACACAGCAGATCCAACAGTGTAGACCAGATTCTGAATTATTTTCTGGGAGAGAATAACTGAAGTGTTTCTGTTCATGCTAAGAACTGCCGCATTCGTGCTCTCTTTCACAACTACCTATCTAGCAACTAAATATGCGTTGCTGGTTTTGTTCACTTTTGCAAACATGCATTGCTTGTACCTTTCAAATGCCTTCTCATTATCAGGAATGCTTAGAGAATACTTTTTGTTACCAGATGACGAGTTATTTTACTAAAATTCAGAGATGTCTCAAAACTTGTGTACTCATTGTGCTGTTTTGATCCAGGTGAGGGCAACACAGAGAAATTTTCCAAAGGATTTGTCTGTGTTATGTGCTATGATAACTTGTATTCTTCATTGTCTCTGCTTTCTCTCAGCAGCAAACATTTTTCACATTTAAATGGCTCCTGTCTTGAAGAACGATTATTTGCATTTCAGAAAAATCTAATTGACGTCCCTGAAGTAAAAGATGCAAGATTTAATGGAATTGACTTAATAATGCAAGTTAACAAAAATTCCCATTCATCTCCCAACTTCCTTATCACATACACAGCCCAGTAAATGGATGTCATCATTGAATTAGAGAGCAGTGACTGGATTTAATAATATTTTTCAATAAATTCTCGAACAATCCATTTGTGTTTTTGAAAACAAAGCAAAACACCAGACAACAACCAAAAATGTCAAAGAAAAGCGAGGAGAAGAAAGATGGCACCATTAGGATGCACTGAGTTGATACAAAGATCTGATTTCAAGTCTTACCTGGAGGGAAGACAAATTCTGGTTTCTGGCTCTCGATCCAGCACAACATTGTTCAGAACAAAAAACCTCACAGAGAAAAAAATCACTCTTTGTTCACTGAAAAGTAGTCCATCAAAGACCAAAGAGCATGGCATCAACAAGATTTGTAGGTCAAATGAGGGAGAGAACATCATGTCAGAAATGCCAGTGTGCCAGCAGAACCTCTGCTCCATAATTACTGCTGCTGGCTGTTGGGAGACGGGAACTGATGGCATGCTGAAGGTTTTGTAAGTCTATTTTCTGTGTTTCTATGGAATGGTATATTTGCTCTGTTCTCTTTTCTGGAGAAGTCAAGTTTTCTAGAAGCAGAGCAATGAATGTGAAACAAAAAATGAGCAGTGGACTAGCTGAATAATGACTTGGATGTGCTAACATCGTGGTTTTACAGCAAAAAAACCCAAAATATCCTAGAAGTTCTCATATATCTCTTCCCCCTTTTTACAAAGAGCAACTTGTTGAGATAATGACTTTTTTTTTGTTCCAGGGAGTCTTTCTTCCAGATAAATTTACTTTGTTGATATATTTTCTCTGCCAATTGAAATATGGTGGTAATCTATCCAAAGGTGCTGCACAGGTGTCCACAAGCAGTGGTGAAAGGAAATTGTATTTCAAAATATTTAGTGATATGTTGAAATAATTTCTTGAGTAGTACATTATTAATGAGCTCAATCTACAGCATTTACAAGTAATAATTTGTTTTTTGGAGTTCACCTGCTGCTGAGGAGGCTACTGCTCTAAGATTTCATCAGAAAATAAAACTGCTACCCTTCATGTTTTTAAACTTCTGAAGCACGGTTTCTGGACTTCAGCCATATTTACATTTTGTTGTACAGTGCTTTCTGTTTTAAGTAATTTAACCAAATATATTTTTCTTTGATTTACAGAAAAAAATTATTTCTATACACATGTTAAAGCTGTATTTCTAGGCTACCAAGAATAAAGTTCAAAAGAGAATCCTATATTTTCTCTCCATACTGTATATTCTAGAGTCTTTAGAGCTAATAGCTTCCAAGTGAAAAAGAAAGATAAATACCAAATATAAACTCAAACAGGGTGTTTGTATGCCTCACTGTGGACAGGAATGTTTTTTTTTTTTAATTTTGTAAAATATGCCATGGGTTTAGCAAATGAGGAACAATCCTGTAATAAATAAGGCTATAAGAACTTTACTTTAGCAGTCACCTTCAGTGATAATAATATTCCCCTGAAAGATAGTGAAAAATTTCACTAAGTGGCAGGAATAAAGGTAAGTGGTATTTATTGCATACCCTTTAAGTCTGGTTTACTTTCTAAAAGAGTAATTCAGTGCCAAGTTCACCAGACTGGAGTGTGAAACTTAGCCTAGCCATTAAACATGACTGGAGTATGAAACTTAGTCTAGCCACTAAACATTACTGAAGAGGAGTAGAACTCCTTGGTTTCACACCAAATATTTTACATCTACCATCTTCTCAAAATTCATTACACCCCAATCCAGAGGTTAAGTATTCTATTGAAAATTACACATTTGTATTCAGAAGCTTTAGCAACAAGAAAAAACTATGCTTAAACGTGTTGAAAGCTCCAGTCATTCCAATTCGAAGGTGGAAATAACACTGCTGTAATGCAGAAAGACCGTGTGATGCAGCCCTCCTTGAACACACACACTGCTAATTGAGGATCACAAGGAGATTGCCATGGATCCTAACGCCTCTTGGCCACATTCCGAATTGTTAAGCATCATGTTGTGTCTTCAGGTCTCTTATGAAACTTGTGATTGAATCAAAGTGAGAATCCCGTCTGGTGTCTGCAGTATATGTGCCCCTGGACAAGGCATACTTTGCAATACAGAGGAGTAGCACCTATACCAACTTTCTGACTGTAAAATTGACTGCTGCTCATCTAGAGAGAGGACTTGCACTATTTTTAACTAACTTGAAAGTTGTAAAAGCCCAAAACTTGTAATGAAATTGAATTTTCCAGTCCTTCAAAAGAAATGACCAAATGCACATTGCTTTTACATATTTTGCAGTGTATTAAAAGATAGGTGTCCTTTCCCATTGAAGCAGAAGAGAGGAATTTTTCTTCCTGCCAGAAGATCCAGTCATCTGTCACATGGCATAAAGGGACAGATCTATCTGGAAGAAATGGGGATTAATGTGAGCCTTGAGCCCATCCCATAGCCTTGCTGCAAGGGTAATTATCTGGGAGACTCAAGGACTCTGCCTGCAGAGTTCACTACCTCTTGTATTATTAGGAAAGTATTTTTGGTACATTTCCTGTAGGACATGCTAGGAAACCCAATTAACCCCACTAGTTAATTAGCGGAATGCCAGCTCATGTGCTTAGTTCAGAGTAGTCTTAAGGTGTGTCTCCAGCAGTGCCACTGAAAAGCTCCATCTGCATGAAAGATAAATGCAGTAGAAACTCCATCCTGAGCACTTAGGCTGAAACAGAAACATGGAGCCAACTCCATGCTTTCTTCCTCAGAGAAGGCTGCTGACCACCACAGGTGGGGTGAGCAGGCCACGGGCCCAACAACCACAGCATCCACTGCTATGTCCAGGGCTGAGACTATGCCCATGTCCCCAACCCATCCTACTTTGGGTCAGGACGGGGGGACAGACATGGGCTGTGAGTCTTTGCCCTCATACCCTGAAGGAAGCCCACGGGCTACAGCCCCCAGTGAGCCCAAGCCCCGACACCCCAGTGCTATTCCACATCTCCTTCTCTGCAGTTTCTGCTTGCTTTGAAAAAAAACCACACAGGTTGTAGAACTATGATTCATGACTTGGTGTTAATAAATTCATGTGGGTAAATATTTGGTTCTCTTCAGCTCTGTGGAGAACAATTAGGTGATGCACAGATTGTGACTAAGTACGATTAATAGTGGCAGAGCACACCTTCACAGGGGAATAAATACAACAATTAGTGTCTTATTTTATTGGCTGTGTAGGATTGTTGCTAGCTATAACAGCATTCACAGAGCATAGGAATGCATACAAAACACCGTGTCTTCTCACATCCTGGGGCTTTACATCTTGGGATGAAAAGCATCTGCTTTGAGACCAAAATTTTCACAGCTGGTGTCAGCTCAGAGATGATCTTTTCTCTTTCAAAAGCTGAGGAAGAGTTAACAAGGATATTTCTGAGCTCTGAGTTTGAGCCTCAAGGAGCATGGTGCCATCCTGCCACAGATCTTCTCAGCAGCAACTGGCTCTGGTTTGGATACACAGTATGTCTAATTTTAAATTAAAGATCACACTCAGTTCTTCATTTCACAGAATTGCAGAATGGCCAGGGTTGGAAGAGACCTCAAGGATCATGAATCTCCAACCCCCCTGCCATATGCAGGGCCACCAACCTCCCCATTTAATTCCAGACCAGGCTGCCCAGGGCCCCATCCAATCTGGCCTTGAACACCTCCAGGGATGGGGCACCCACAACCTCTCTGGGCAGCCTGTTCCAGCACTTCACCACTCTCTCTGTGAAGAATTTTCCCTTGACATCCAACCTAAATCTTCTCTCCTTCAACTTGAAACTATTTCCCCTTGTCCTGCAGTTATCTACCCTTTCAAAGAGTGGATTCCCCTCCTGTCTGTAGGCTCCCTTTAGGTACTGAAAGGCTGCAACAAGGTCACCCCGCAGCCTTCTTTTCTCTAGGTTGAACAAGCCCAGCTCCCTCAGCCTGTCTTCATAGGGGAGGTGCTCCAGAGCCATTAATGGCCACCCTCTGTTTGCAGCCTCTCAACCAGTTTCTTATCCATCAAGTGGTCCATCCATCAAATCCACATTCCTCCAATTTGGAGATAAGGATGTGGTGGGGGACCATGTCAAAGGCCTTGCTCAAGTCCAGGTAAATGACAGTGATTGCTTTCCCCTTGTCCTCCAAGGCGTGCTTTCTATCAGCTGAAGCTTTTCAACCATGGCTGAATCTGAAGAGATTCTTTAGGGGACAGCAGGAGAACTGAGCTGTCCGGGTACAAAATCCAGCCATATCCTACAAAGAACGTTGTCTGAATTCTCAGAATAGGCAAACTAGTCCTCAGAAATGGCCGTCTAATTTTCATTCTTATTTCTTCCCTCCTCCTTCCGTGCAAAAACCTTGCAATAGAATCATAGAATCATAGAATCAGATTGAAAAAAGACCTTAAAGATCACCAAGTCCATATATTCACCAATATATTAGGTGAAATTTTTTGGTTAAAATGCTGACGACTGAAGTTGAACTCTTAAAAAGGGGGGTGTTGGAGAACCTCAAAGGCAGGTTTCTATCTGCTACAATAGGTCTGAGGGGAACAGAGATTATTTTGGTCAATAATCCATATTAGCACTTGATACCAGTAAGCTGCCTTTTATTTTTGGAAATCAACGCTCAGTTGTCTCTTATGGAGACACGCAATCATTTCAGTGCTCTCCACAGTTCTCTGACACTGTCAGCAGCACATGGTGCATTACTCAGTCTCAAATGGATCCATACTTTAATTGAACTCTTTCCTATGCATTGTTAGAGCACTCAAGAAGTACATCAAAGGTGCTATTGTTTTTCTAAAACGTCTTATTGTTAGCAAGAGAGCTGAGGTGTTCTATGCAAATGCTGCCTTTCAGCTTTGACTTTTATCAGGATTGTTTTGTACAAGGATAACCAATGCCTTGCTAAATTAACTGCTGTTCACCTGAGGATAAGGATTGTAGCTGTGGGCAGGGGGTGTTTTCAGCTGTAGACATTGAAAAAAGTAGCTCCCAGCTGCAAAAGCAGTGTCCTTGTTACATATCCTGCCAAGAACCAGGCAGCACTGCATGGGCCTGACCCCTTCCATCACCCACCACCATATTCACCGTGATGATACAACTCTTCCCAGGCACTGAATGCTAGAGAGCATCATCAGATAAAGAGCAGATGCAATGTGAGGAAAAAACAGAAAGGGCAATTAAAAGAAAAGCAAACAAAAAAACAAAAATAAACAAACCAAACTAAAAACAAACAAACAAACAAAAAGAAGGTTCCAGAACTATCACAAGAACCAGAAAGACTGTATGTGTATATTTAAATACATTTTCTACACAGTGTCATGGTCCATGATGCAAGACCTAGTCATTTGAGCTAGTTCTGGACTCTGCTAAAAAGACCTGAATTGTGTAAATGTCTGTAACAAAGGTGGCATTTGAGACCAAAAGCTGCTGTTCAGCCTGAAAGGACCTTTTGTAATATAAATTACTCTGAATATGCTTGAAAAATGCATATATTAAAAAAAAAGAAGAAAAAACGATAGGAGCCTTTTCTTAAAGGCACACAAAACTTCAGCTGATTTAGTTTAAAAAATGCAGATTTTTGAGGCTAATTTTCATGGAGGCAATCTTTTCCTGCTCATCTCCTCCTCCAAAGAAGATTTTACAGATCTTCAAAATGGTGTTTTTCAGTCCTGTTTTCTGAAGTCATTACACCTTTTCTTCTCCTTATGAAGACTTACAGAATTTCAAAGCAGTACATTTCTTGAAATTAAATTGATATAAAGGTTTTACATTTCAGATCTTAATATATAGTGAAGTTTTTTGATTTCCTACAATGAAAGCTTTTTCTGCTGCTTTCCTGAGGTAAAGTGTTCTAGTCTTAAATTTCTGTCTCTATCAACTTGCAAAAGAACTTCGCATTCTGCTTCAGCTCTCATTTACCAGAAAAAAAATGGTACGCTTAAATTGTCTTTCCCCTCATTGATTCCAGTGAGCTGATTAGATTTCTAATGACTATGATGACTGCATAAACTAAAACCAGACCTAATCTTTGCAAAAAACTCAAAGCAATCCAGAAACATATCACAAGCTGTTGTTTTTACCTTCTCTCCTTTTGCCGTCTCCCTAAAAGTAAAGCACCCATAATCCTTCCATCTGCATCAAGTGAAGTAACAGCCAGCAAGCAGATTCTTCATTACGCTGCCCACAGAATGGAACAGGCCCACAAAAACTTCTATCCTTCTTACCTCCACAAATGTCACCGTGGTGCTCTCAGGTATGTGCTGTATTTAGACATCTCTGTTGACTCAGGTAATGGTAAAGCTAATTCATTCTATTGCAGACGTAAGAAATGAAAATAAAAGAAAGGTAGCTGAGTTGAAGATTATTTCTTACATCAAACACCCCGAATGCTTTGCCTGTTCACAACAGCTATTCCCACTTCCACCTGGTGAATAGGTCTTTCTCTTGCCAGAAATGATTTTGTGCTGCTGATCCAGTGTATCTATGCATGAAATCCTGATCTGCAGAGATATTCAGCCCTCCCAGGGATTATGGAAGTAAACACTTTAAAATCATTAGCTTCTGCTGAGCAGCTCTCCTCTATGGTCAAACTGCCTTGGGCAACCAAAATGCATTCTTCTCCCCCAGGAACCACTATTATGCCAGCACAAATTCATTTGACTTCCGTCAAGTTGTTCTTTGCATACACAGACAGAGAGATCAGACCAGGCCAATTGTCTTTAGCAATGTTTTTCTTTGTTGCTGGATAGATAGCATATCCAAGGTTTTATTTAATAAAATCAGCGTGCCTAACACAAACCAGATGGACTAAAGTTGGTTGACAAAGCAGATAGGTTATTTTAAAAGACACTGATTCATGGTTTTCCAGTGAAAAAATGGCATTTAATAGATTTATTGTTGTTGAATAAGCAGCTGAGAAACCAGGGAAGATCGATTTACCTGATGTCATTTTCATAACTTTAAAAGCCTTTTGCTGGGTACCAGAATGTTTTAGGCAAAAGGCAAACCTTTCATTCACTGGCTTTGAAAAGCACAGAATCATGTACAAAGGGCGGCAATCCCTTCAATGCCCTGCTTCAAAGCAGGATCGCAGTTGCCCAGGATGTGTCCAGTTGCTTTTTGGATGTCATCAAAGATGGAGAGTCCACAGCTGTTGGACGATCTATTCCTCTCTTGACCATCCTAGCGGTGAGGTTGTTTTACTTGTGTGCAACCAGCCAGCCTTTCCCTTTCATTCGCTTGTGGCTCTTGCCTCTTTTGCTTTCTCTGTGCAGCTCTGAGAGCAGCATGATTTCATCTTCTCTATGATTTCTTGTTAGACAACTGAAAAGAGCAGGAAGATCTCCCTTCAGCCTTCCTTTCTAAGGCAGAGAGAATCCACTTCTCAGTGTGTTCTTGTCCATCACCTGCACCAGCCTCTAATCATCTTGGTTGTCATTCACAGGAATCTCTATTGCGTCAATGTCTGGTACTGGTTGGTACTGTACTACCTACTTATTTCCTTTTTCTCTCTTTGTCTCTTCTTTACTTATTTGTTTTTTTTTACCCCTACAAAGTTCATATTTCCTAAAATTATGATTTCAAAATAAAGCACTGGATTTCTAAAACTCTGCTAGCACCAGTGAGACACAATTGCTGATACTTCTGAAACTTTAGGATCTCTGAATCCAGACACACTTTAGGTATTTAAATTCACTGGAGTTGAAATATGGTGGGAAAAACCAACCATTTCTGAGAGATCTAGATTGTTAAACATTGCTTTTGCTACCCACTGAAGACTTCAGTAGTGGAGATGTTGAGATTCTTTGAAAGAAAACAAGAACAGAGAAGAAATAAACCTTTGGGTTGCCAGTGAGAAGGAAGGTTTCATCCTCAAGCAGATGTTTTGCCCGACTGTACTATGTCCTGAAGCTGGAACTACTGTGTGCAGCTGAACTGCTGTGAATTCTTGCTGGGGGGCATTTTCTTCAGGGAACAGCAGAGGGTTCTAAGCTGGGAGAGAACTGCATTTTCATTTCAGTAGTATCTCTGCTGTTTTGTTTTGTCTTCCACAAACAGAAATGAAAACAAAGCAAAATTAATGTTGAAATCTATTGTGGAAGAAAATTCTGGAAAATTTTCATGTTTGCCATTAATCTCCATGCTGCTTTTCATAGCTAATATTGATTAGACCACTATAAGGAAACAAACAAACAAGATGATACCTTTGCAGTAAAAACTGATAGTCTTGAGAATGGCAGGGCATTAGCCTGCCTGTTGTTTTCGTCTGTTTGAATCTGATCTCTGAGCACTGGCAACATTATCTGAATCTAATTTCCAAGCAATTTTAGCAGTCGTGACATTCCAGCAGTTCCATCTATCTAGAAGACGGCACTTTCAGGGACTCCATGGGTGGGCTGGCAAAGCTGTCTCTGTGCAGAACAAGCAGTGTGCATATATGAAATACAACATTAAAAGTCCCTTTCCCTCACTCTGTTAAGGCATCTTCAGCCATTGCATATCTTTATTGCATAAAGTTGTGTAAGTGAGCAAAGCTCCAGGCCCTAGATGGCAGAATTATTTCCACCATAATAATGCTGCACCAATCAGGGAACTTGACAGGTGCTTTCAAGCTGTTACCACTGCATATTTTCTCACAGCAATGTGCCCAGTGCTGCTTGGCTTGCCTAGCATCATGGATCTCCAGCCATCAGAAACAAAGAAAGACAAACCAACGCCCCATATTGGCTGCAACACTCGCAGCTGGAGTCCCAAATATCTTCTGCTTCCCTCAACTTTAATAAAGCCACAGCTGGCTGCGTTCTGTCCAGTGGTCCTGAACCTTCCTTCTTTACCTTCCTCTTATGCAGGTTTTGTGAACAGGAATCTTGAGCTCCACCAACTCACACCTGCCGCAGCAGCAGGGCAGGGCACCAATAATAACAGAGTGAGGTGCCACCACGTGGGAGGGCTGCATCTTGTGTCAGCTTGATAGAAAGAAAACTCCCCCTCTAAAACATTTAGTAATTATTAAAATATATTTTAATTACTTACAAAAGGGTGTTAAAGGACTTATGTGAAACAACAACTGACAGAGAAGTGTCAGTTTTTAGAAGCACTTAGCTGGAAACCTACGCATTGCATAAATACTTTCAACACCTATACGTATATATATATTAATAGAGCTTTGAAAATTAGCATCTTTCCCACTCTGGGATGCTCACGATCTGTTTCCTGATTTTTTCTTACAAGACATTCTGACACGACGGAGATGGTGCTGTGAGATGAGTGGGACAGGTGGAGAAGGTTTTAGACTTGTTGGAGAGTGTCCAGAGGATGTCCACAAAAATGACCCATAGGATGGAACTCTTCTCCTACGAGGACAGGCTGAGAGAGCTGGGGCTGCACAGCCTGCAGAAGAGAAGGCTCTGGGGAGACTGTAGAACGGCCTTTCAGTATCTAAAGGTGGGCTGTAAGAAAGAAGGAGACAGACCCTCTTTAGCAGGGTCTATGGTGGTAGGACAAGGGGAGATGGTTTC
The DNA here is from genome assembly GCF_951394365.1 of Tetrao urogallus. Taxonomy (NCBI): domain Eukaryota; kingdom Metazoa; phylum Chordata; class Aves; order Galliformes; family Phasianidae; genus Tetrao; species Tetrao urogallus. The sequence goes on along the minus strand of NC_136820.1, from coordinate 27,331,697 downwards.
AAGCCTGAAGAGGGAACGTTTAGGTTGGATATTAGGAAGAAGTCTTTCACAATGAGGTGTTGAGGCACTGGCACAGGTTGCCCAGAGAGATGGTGGATGCCCCATCCCTGGGGACAGTCAAGGTCACGTTGGATAGGTCTCTGAGCAATCTGATGTTGCTGTATGTGTCCCTGCTCATTGCAGGGGAGTTGGGCTAGATCACCTTTAAAGATCCCTTCCAGCTCTAAGTATTCTTTGATTCTCTCATTCTGAAGTATGTTGTGTACAGCCCCACCAGCATGGCAGTAGAGCTGGGGACAGCAGGGGGTTTGCAGGGTGAAGTGGCATGCTCAACTGAGACCTGTGTCCTGGTGTGTTGTCCAGAGAGGCCTGACTGTGAGCGCAGGGGCATCCTTAGGCTGCTCTTTGCTAATGTCTGAGTGCTTCACAGTGCAGCTTGGGCAGTGTAGTGCTGTTGGGGTAGATTTATGGAGTTGACCTTAATACTGGATCCAAAATCCTTCCTGGGAAAGCTTCAGAAAGCTGAGTGTAGTGCCTTCCCCAAAGTGTGCTGAGGAGAAAACTGCATCAGCTTCTTCTACATCAGAATTACCCATTCATTAGGATTTTGAAAGACGGTATAAATGATTACGGGAAACTAATTGCAGACCATTCTTTCTGACACAGCAACACGCTCTTTGTTTCATTTAAGCACTTTCTTGATCAAAAATGGTCATTCAGATAGTTATTTCTCACATATTTCTCACATTGTTTCAAACAATAAAAAATAAATTAATAAGTGATTGAAAGAAAAGTAGGAAAAGGCAGGAAATTTACCTTACAATTAAAAAAAAAAATAATGTTATTTTTTGCTTAAAGAAACCAGGTCCAGAAAAGAGAAATCTCATCTGGCTGCTTCCTAAGCTTGGGTTCTTGCAAGCGGCATTCCCTCTCTGCAGCCTTGCTGGTGCTTTAGACCTCTTGGATGGGCACAAAAAATTCATTTTCATAAAAGAAGACATCATCCCTATGCTGCAGTGGGTTGTGTAGCACTCCGTACAGTTAGCATTAAAAATGAACTTCAATTAGGCCAAGCACTCATTGCTTGCTACTGTTCTGAGCAGTGTTTCCACCTGGGCTTCAGCAATGCTTCTCAGGGAGCTTCTGTCAGAAGGTTTCAGCACCGTCTGGAACAAATTTGTTTTTAGCAGGTTATGTGTCTTGGGGATATTGGTACTACAAAGGGACAAACTGATGTCGGCAGTGAGAGCAGTGCTTTGGGAAAAACTCTTTTCATGCGTTGATAAAAATCTGTATTTATGAACAATTTCAGCTTCAGAAGTATTCCTGTATTCATATCCAATTGTGCACTGAAATGTGAGCAGTGGCACTATGAAAGTCAAAGCATTTATTTCATCATCTTCAAATAAGACAGTCTGATTTTTTTGTTCCCAAGATGTATACATCTATCTTTAAAATTCCATCTTGAAATTGAAACAAAGCATTCAATTTGAGGTTGAACAAACTGCCTCTTCAACCCAGGCAAGCACTGTATGGATGGGAGGAGGCTCCCCTTTGCAAGAGATAAAAATAAATTATTCATGCAACTTAAATACTGCTTATCTATTATTTAGTATAGCCCCAGTGTTTCAGTTTCACATCATGCAGACAGCACAAATGGGAGAAAAAGAGGGCTGCAGTTCTGTAGTGTTCATCACACTTGATACACCAACTAATGATATTTGTCTAATAAATCGTCCAGCACAGGTCTGCAGGAGAAAGAGTCCAAGCAATTAAAAGTGCTGTATGGGAAACGGGAGAGCTCTGCCTTTTAATCATGGAGAAGCAGCACTTCGGAGTTCACAGAGCTGCTCTCGCCGTTATTTCTGCTGTCAGTCCCAGGCAGTTGTTCTGACAGGTGCCATTGATTTTTCTGAAATGCCAGAAGGCTGCCTGCTGGCTGCAGCTCTGCTCCCACACAGTGCACGGCACCGTCCTGGGAAGGAGAGGCGGCAGTGTTCTAAAACAGAGGGATTTGATGTGCTCACCGAAGGGAAATTCCCCAGGGCTTGCGGAAGAGAGGGTGCTTGAGGGGAAAACCTCCGAAAGATGAAAGCGTAAGCTTGGCATTCTGATTTCTACAGCAAGCCAAAAGAAATAAATTTTAAGCAGTGATCTACTGAGAGTTGCTTTCCTGATTTATAGATGGTAGAAAACAACCTGTATCATTCTTAGAGCTCTGCTCCCCATAGAAACATAAATCAATAGAAGGGGAACCAATCCCTGATTCCCTGCAATCTCTGTTTTAATCCACAGATGTTTTATTACCTCCCTCTCTTCTTCCACAGTCACATTTGGTTCTCCACGAGCACTTTCATGCCAGGAAGCCTGGCATATTCAGAGCAGAAATGCCTTGTTACATATTTTATGAGGGTCCTTAACCACATGCGTGGAAAATGTTTATTTTATAAGTGCGGAATTGTCCCCCAGGGATGTTTTGCTTCACAAATGAGCCTAATGAACATTAGAGGAGCAGTTTTCTTCAGGAAAGTGATAGGGTTTTTTCTTCCTTCATTTTTTAATTACAGCCCCCAACCTGAAGGACTAGCACGAAACTCAAAACAGAGGAGGTTACAAGAAACATGCTTCTTCTACCATGAACCAGTGTGTTACCCCGTGCTGACAGTGAGCCCTGGAATGCTCTGTGCTAGCACACACCTTGCTGCTGCCCTCAGCAGCTCTTCGCCAGGGACCTGTGCAGACTCATGGGTGTCAGCTGACATCCCCACTGTGAACCCCAAGTGATGCTTGTGGGAATGGCACGGGGCTTCATCAGGGAGGGTCAGGCTGGGTGTTAGGAAAAGATTCTTCAGTCCTACTTCTCACCCCAACATTACTTGATTAACACGCTTGCCATAGGCGATAACTTTTCCTGGCAATTACAATGCCCACAGTATATGACACATAGATTTCCCCGGTGATACAGAAAGTTGAAGAGCACCCAAATGACAGGCTATTTCTTTCAGTGAAGGTGAAACTAGTGGAGCACTGAGGTGGGGTGCATCACCGCAGACCTCTAGAAGCAGTCTGGCTCCCTTGGCCAGGCATCTGCCTTCTCAGACAGGAAAGTTAGAGCCACCCCCTTGCTGTACCTTTGAGAAAACCAACAGCTTTCTCTCCCTGCTCCGATTTCTGCCATGAGCACGGACTGTGTCACTCTTCAGCCTAGCCCAGGGGAAGACAGCTGAAGGTGGAAGCAAATGGTGACCATCACTGCACTGTCCTGTGTGTCTCCAGAGTCTCCTCTTGTATCCTAAAAATCTTTCTTTGTTCCCCAGATAAGTTATCTGTAGCGACTGAGAGAAATCGGGTCTTTGGGCCTAATAGAAATATATTCTGTAAGTTTTATAAGATTTCCCTTCTTTTTATCCTTTTGTGTGAGTCGCTGATGCACACAGTGGCTATGTCTATTTTAAGCACTGATTTTTTTTAAGTTATATAAATGCTAGATGACTGTGCTATGTCTGTACCTATTGTTTGTACTGAAAATGGGTATTTTTAAACATCTACTAAAATAAATGAGCAAACAGTCAAGGCAAAAATGAAGAGATGATAATATTATTCTGAAAACACTTCTTGATTTTCGTGTTTGACTTATTGTCCTAGAAATGAACCAAGTGAATCTGGTGTATAAGAAATGAGGAACCCTCAATCTCTAGTCTGATTTATATGCAAATGTCCAAGTGTGTTTGTTTTATACACGTATTGGCTAGTACACATGGGCAGGACCAGATGCAGCTGTAGCTGATGCTCTTTGTTGTGTAACTCACTTGATTTTTTATGTGAAGGATTTGGAACTTTTGAGACAAAAGTGCACAGAATTGTGTGCTCAGATGGGGACCAAAGTCCTGGCTTTCAAAAATAATAGAGGTCTTCTGACAGTAAGAGCATGGGAAGGCAGCTCATGGCAGGAAGCAAGGGTTTGTGCGCTCTGCAGACTGTCATTTTATGGGAACATCAGATTTTTGCCACGTGGGCCCATAAAAGGCATTTTGAAAATGGAAAGCTGGATCTAAACATAACTGAAATTTTGCCAATGCCTTGAGAGTCCATTACACAGTGTATTTTTGAAAATAGCCCATTTTATCCTAGTAGGAGCTAGTGTTGCCCTGTGCTGTTTGCAGAATAGATGCTTTTTGTTTGGCAGTGGCTGAGCACACAGAACACTCAAAACAGTTTCAATTGTACCAGCACTAACACCACCACAGGAGTGCAGCTGTGGTTTCAAAGTGTTCCTATTTTGTACTTCCGTCCCATTCCTTTTTGTGATCAAAACAAAATCATAAATGTCATAGATGAGCACGAAAAATGTTCTGATTTCTGGGGCAAAAAGCTTTGCTTTTTCCAAGATTAATGAATGTGGCTGAAGTCTATGGAGGAGTGCTTGCTGGTTCTCAGAATCTATGTGCACGTCCCATTTCCAGAAAGGCAGTTTAAGTTGTGCCAATTACCATTCAAGCTGGAGGTGCCTCTCTTCATTGCAAGAGAGTTGGACAAGATGATTTGTAAGGTCCCGACTCAAACAGTTCTATGATTCTGATTTTCCTAACATTTTTCTTAACTAATATCAAGCTGGAGAACAAGATTTCCTTGAGAAGAAATGGATGTTGGTTTTCACGACATGCCTTTTCTTTGTTTGGAGGCCTTGGCTGTTAACACCTCAATCACCTCTTACTGTGCTGCTCCTTGGCATGCAGGTCCTGTCCCCCGCGTGCAGGAAGCAGTGACCTCTGCAATACCAGAGATGCTGTATTTGAAATAATTCAGGCTGTTAGCATTAAGGAGGAAGAGAAGATTTTTTTCTGAGAACATTTATTCCCTCATCTCAGTGGTAATTTTTTTTTCTTATAGGTGAAAATCCTCATAAAAAGGATCATATATTAACAGTTCTGTGTCTTAAGTGCCTGTTATCTTGCTTATACTTAAGTGATGCCAGGAAGTTTCATTATTTCAAAGGTCTCCCCTGCTGTGAAGCAGTTAATTTTGACATTGTCAGAGAGGTGACAACCCCTCTGAGCAGTGAAAGACTTTTGATTCACTGAAGCAATGGCTTTGCTTCACTACACAGCACCAAAGTGCGACTCTCAGGGTGAGGCACATTTAACACAGCAGGAGCTCTTGATGGGATATTGGTTGGAAAAACTGTTTGCGTTGACTATAGGGGAAAGGGATTTGGGAAAAGTGAGGAGCATTAGGCAGCCTGTTAAGTTCTGCCCCCTTGGCACTTTTGTTCCTGAGACCTTGAGATGCAGTCACTGCCGAATATTAAATACAAATATCTCAGATTTCTTCTCACTGTGCTACAATTACTACAATTTTACAAACATGTTTTCCTCGTCATTCATTTTCATTTTTAGTTAGCCTCTATCAGTTTGTGATATCATCATAGAATGACATAAAGGCTTGGGTTGGAGGGGACTTCAAAGACCATCCAGTTCCAGCCCCCTGCCTCGGGATGGGCTGCCAGCCAGCAGCTCAGGCTGCCCAGGGTCCCATCCATCCTGGCTTTGAGTGCCTTCAGGGATGGGGCACCCACAGCTTCTCTGAGGAGGCTGTGCCTGTGCTTCACCACCATTTGAGTAAAAACTTTCTTCCTAGCATCTAACTTAAATCTATCCTCCTTTAGTTTAAATACATTCCTCCTTGTCCCATCGCTATCAGACGGTATAAGAAGTCAATCCCCCTCCTGCTTGTAGGCTCCCTTCAAGTACTGGAAGGTCACAGTGAGGTCTTGCCAGAGCCTTCTCCTTTCCAAGCTAAACAAGCCCAACTGCCTCAGCCTTACTTCGTAGGAGAGGTACTCCAGAACTTTGATCATCTCTGTGGTCCTCCTCTGGGCCCACGATATAAGAGTGTCTGTTGACTGTACAGAGAACTGTTTTGAGGAGACTTATGAAAATGCCTTTCAAGTCTGAGGGTTTACAAAAAGCTTGTTTTCTCCCTGTTAATGAGACAAGTAGTTTTCACAGAATCGTGGAATGATGAAGGTTGGAAAGAATGACTAAGATGATCTAGTCCAACCATTATACCTTGCTATCTAATGTATTCCTCCTATTTTGTTTTTCAGAGGTTTGAATGGAGAGCATATTTTGGTGGCTGTGGGTTTTTTTTGTGTCACAGTTCAGCCTGGTTCAGTGTAGTTGCAGCAGAAGAGACCCATGGACCAATGCGCCGGGATGTGGGGAAAGGGAAAAGGTAGGGAAATGGGCCTAGATGTGAAAAATAGTGGCAGCAAACTAAGGGAAAAAAATCAGTTTACTTAATATAATAAAGGAATGAGAGATAATACAATGTAATCCAGTATGATTGGAATTGAAACTAATAAATCAAATAAAATGAGAGAGAGCTTACGAAACAGAAGTCCTAACTCTAATGGTGTTGGTGAAATGTCCAGGTAGCACAGAGAGCAAAGAGGCAGTCTCTTTTATCTTTCCCTTTGAATGGAAAATGGAAATGAAAAAATGAATTCTTCTGGCAGTTGTAGTTCATCTCTTCTGAGGCCAAGAGACCAGAAATATCAGCAATCCACAGAACCACAGCATTAACTCTTTAGCTCCCAGTACACTGTGTGATGTTATGATGTGGAATGTCAATCAAAAATCATAAAAACATGACATTTTGATGGAAATTAGGTGGGATCTACAGGAGAGATTTGCAAGCAGCCCACATCCATCTTGTTCTGGGGTATTCCTGAGGTACCTGCACTGTTCTGGCAGGCAAAACTGGAGGACCTCTGTAGATACAACAGCTCTACAATTACAAAGGACACTTACCTTACAGAATGTCACTCACTGCACTACCAAAGCTGTCTGAGTTTCATACAAGTTCAGTACTCACTCTAGGATCATCTAGTCCAACTGTCAGCCCATCCCCACTATGCCCGCTCAGCCACATCCCTCAATGCCACATCCACATGAACACCTGCAGGAATAGTGACTCCTCCACTTTCTGAGCAGTCTGTCCCAGTGCCTCATCACTCTCAAGTCATCCATAGCATTTGTGCTCAGCAAAATAAGCGCAGAAAAAAGCAGTGGTGACAATACATAAAGGACTGATGCAGTGCTCATAAGAAAGACAGAAAAATGAAAACAGGCAAGAGGAGCAGTGACAGCCAGACTTGGTGAGAGGTTTCAGTTGAAATGCCTGGATTCTGGACATAGAATGTGGACACATCTGTTTCTATTTCTCTGTCTTTTACAAGAGAGAACCATATTTCTCAGTGTCTGACTGCCTTCTGTGATCACATCTCATTTCTATAAAGCTGTTCCTGTTGCTAATGTTCTGAGTTTGCTCCTAGCATTATTAAAAACTCCAATCTGAACGTGGCTATGCACAGGAACAGTACTAAGTACAAGCAAAGATGCCTGACAAACAATTGTAGCTTCTCAGTTCTTCTTTAATCTGAGTTTGTAGTCTTCATTTTGTAGAAATTTATCAGTTTTTCAGACTGATGCCATGTGGCACTATTGAAACTTCAAAAGATTTCTAGAGCTTTTCAAAATTCCTGTTTTGACCATGAGCAGTGAGGCACAAACTACTCATACGGGCCAGGCAGTGATAGCAGAACATGTTCAGAAGAGAGCCACGAAATGATCCAAAGGGTGGAACACCTCTCCTACGAGGACAGGCTGAGAGAGCTGGGGCTGCTCAGCCTGCAGAAGAGAAGGCTCTGGGGAGACTGTAGAGTAACCTTTCAGTATCTGAAGAGGGGCTGTAAGAAAGAAGTGGACAGACTCTTTAGCAGGGTCTGTGGTGGTAGGACAAGGGGAGATGGTTTCATAAAGAGGGGACATTTAGGTTGGATATAAGGAAGAAGTCTTTGACAGTGGGGGTGGTAGGCACAGGCTGTCCAGAGAGGTGGTAAATGCCCCATTCCTGGAGACAGACAAGGTCAGATTGGATAAGGCTCTGAGCAACCTGATGTTGCTGTAGATGTCCCTGTTCATCGCAGGGTGGTTGGACTAGATGTCTTTTAAAGGTCTCTCCCAACTCTAAGTATTCTGTGATTCTGTGATTCTGCATGTTGCTCAACACAGGATATCCAAATATTATAGCCTTCTACATTTTTTTCCACAATGGCTCTGTAACAAGAAAGAAATAACTGAGGATATTTTCATAGCCTGCTCTCCTCTCTAAATTCATTCAGGGTTTTTTCTGCTCCCAGGTAGAAGAGAAAACTCTTTGCACTATTGATTCCAAACATTATGTGGTTCTGACACCAGCATGGCAATGAAAAGTAATTACTTACGCCAGTCAAAGTGCACAAGGTTTAATGCACAAGTGCCTAATTTCAAATTAGGTGATGAATAGGAATTAGAGAGGATGTCAGAATTTCAACTAATCTAAATGAATTCTCTTCTCATTATACTTTAAAATGAAGAATGAGGGTACCTGTTGGAGGAGGCAAAGACTCTGGAAGAAATAAAGCATCGTGCCCAGCAGAGTTTACAGCAACTCCACTTTGAAGTTCACTGATTTGTTTTCACTTCTGAGGACATCAGCCTGAAGTACGTTCTTGTTAGGATCTTTATCTGAAATTCACCAGAGGCCTTCAGAAGAAAGGAATGTCAGGAATTGAAGGGAGTAAGAAACTGCTGTTTCCTTACGGCTGGCATCTTTATTTATTTCCCTTAAAATATATTCTGACTTTGATTTTTTAGGGAGTTTTTCTTTTTTTCTTCCATTTTTTTAAAGAATACCGATACTGGACTGTTTCACTCTGCTCTCTCAGAGACTGCCCTGGGTTTTGATGCTGTGCCTTTACCTCTTACCTCAGGCAGCCTCTATTTTTGAAGCACTGAAACTTGCAAATAAGGAGATCAGGGCAGGGGATGCTGTGGTGCTGGGATCAGGTCATGGAGGGGCAGCAGCAGGGAGGAACTGGCAGGGAGGAACACAGTGGAAGTGAGAGAGGCTCCACAGTGATTTCCCCTGGCATCAGCTGTATCGATTCAACAAGTGCCACAGAGAGACATATTTTCTCACATAAAGATACTAAGCGTAGAAATGCATCTCCACTTTCCCAAGCTCTTGGAGCAGATAACGAGCCACGAGTCCCAAAACTTCACAAAGCTTCACTGTTCTCTTCAGTCCTGTTGCTCTTTTCCAAGGCAAGACAAACAGTGCACCCTCCTGATTGAATGTCATGCACTTTTTAGCCCTTAAAAACCTGTGTTCCGCAAGTGGGAGTTAAACCTTTGAGATTACGAATCTAAAAAGGAATACAGAGAAGACACTCCAATGGTGAGCAGTGCCCTCTGGATGCGCTGCCTGACCCCTCTGCTGTGCTGACACAGCTTTGTAGAAAGAGGAAGGTACAACCATGACCAGCACAAAGCAGAAGCTGCATCTTCCAAACTTTTCTGTGATCTTGGAGATCTGGCTTAGCTCACAGCTTTGGCAGAGGACATGGACAGCTGGTTAGCAGCCAGATAGGGAAAAGGAAAAAGGAGTGAGCCTGGGGATTCAGTACACCTGCAGACAGCAGCTTTCTCACTCTACTTCATTGCTCAGGTACAAATGCTAGGAGGCACTGGAGGCAGCAAAAGCAGGAGGGGTGTGAGTACATTTTGCCCCATCTCCCCTTGATTTACAGAAAGCAGAATGGCTGGTATGCCACCACAGGGATCACCAAATTTACATTAAAAATGACATGGAGCATAATTCTGTGCTCAGTTGCAATTATGATGTAAATACAATTTGACCCTTTCAGCAAAAAATATGGTTCTAGTATATGTTTTCTTCAGTAGTCACACTTGTTCAGAAAAACAGTGAGTTTGGTTCCAAAAACCTCTGTATTCTGCAAGTACCAATCAAATGGTGGAAAGTAAATGACTTTGTTTTATGGAACTGCAGTGATCTCAGCTCCTGTGAACAAACTGCAACAGAAATGTGTGCATTGGCCATCTCATATATGTATCTGGAAAAGAAAACACCATTTCCAGACAAGTAGAAGAAAACAGAACTATGCTCACATCCCAGATATGTTCACAGGATTCCCCAGAGGAATCTGTGAGTGTCAGAATAACACTGACAGCAGGTGACAGAACTTGCTGAACTGGGGTTTTGCCATTTGCACCCCTTGACACAATCCAGCGACTCAAGTTTTCATCTGTAGACTGAGCAGATATATCTAGCAAAGTAAGGAAAAAAAAAAAAGCAAGCTTTTCAGTGGCATTGTGCTTGTTTTCTACATTGTTTCTTGAGCTAGGGAATGAAATTCTAGCCAAAATCAAAACTGGGGCTGCTGCACTGTGCTCTTCCCCTGGGCATGTGGGGCTAAGTGCTGTAATTCTGGGTGGGGAAGAACGCTCACAGAAGAGACAACTGAATCTCACTCTGGGTGATGCAGAAAGGAAGCTGATCTACTGCTGTTTCTGCCACTCACATCCTTCCCAGTTGTTTTCGCTTGTTCTTCCTGGTGCAAAATCCTTTGAACACACATAAGGGAGAACACATGGAGCCAGGCAAATGCTCCTGGCTGCTGCAAGCAGTTCAGCACGTGAGCAAAAATGACTGAATGCAAATCCCACAGTTTTCAGAAGGAACAGAAGTTTTTGTTGGGAAAAAGTCTTTAGAAAACTGAGGTGTGGAAACAATACCAAAGCTTCAATGAGAACAATTTGGAGTACCCGTAGCAAAAGAAAATATATTTCTTGTGAGAATAATCTACAAAAGTGGCAGGGTCTGGGGTGGGGGAGGGATGGGCACCACCCACAGAAGAAGAAAATTGGATTAGGGACCACTCAAGAAATACAGAGATGCATAAGCCCATATAATCATCCAAGGAGGCTGAAAGAGATGGATAACATTAAATAGAGACCTTACTCTAACCTCTTTGAAAGGTCATAATGTTCAATGGTGATTCTGATGCAGAAGAAAAGGTGAATATTTGCTGTTAAATATTTACAAGGAGGTCCTTGTTGTGTGCCTATTATATAGTGCCTATTCCCTTTCAGCTGCATAATGGTTTTCCTAGATTGAGGCCCAAAAGATCTAAACTGTGTACAGCAAGTGGTTTGGTCTGAGTCAGTAACATAACCCAGCTAGCAACAGTCCAAATGCAGAGAAACACAGAGCCTTCTGTCCAGCCTATTGCTTGTACTTGGCTTGAGTTTTCTCCATCTCTTCTGTTCAACTCTTTGGCTCTTCCACCTCTTGTCCCCTTAATGTTGTCACTTTTGCAGTTAGCACTTTTGCCACTGTTCAAAATAGGGAAAAAAAAACCAGGCAAAACCTGTTGAAAAATGCTAAAAAATGATCAAATAAACTCTTATGCTGTCTTTATTTTGTGAGCTGCTGGAAGTCTTGGTGTGGGAGCTTAGAGCATTAGGTTCACAAAGTAAAATATGCTGAGATCGATTTTCCTTACACTTCTGAGGCATTGTTTGCTTCTAATGTATTTTATATTATTATTATTTAGAAGTGTTTGTCACTGGTCTCAAATATGTAAGACATTACACAGGTTTATGGCTGCTAAGAAAATTGTTTCCAGCACTGGTTAGTACATCTTCCTTCTGTTCTTAGTTCTAAATCAAATGTGGACTCAGAAGGGAATTTTTCTTCTGAGTTGAACTGTTAAGAACCAATTGGGGTGTTCCTGGACTCCCACTTCCATGGTGGAAGTTGCACTTCCACCTACCAAGTTCCCTGTGTGGGGGCCCCAGAGCAGTGCTCCCCACTGTGGAGATCCCAGCCATGCTCCTGAGGCTGTAGGCAGCCATGCCTGCATCCTGCCTGACTGAATGAGCTCTCTGTTACCAGGTGTGCTTCCAGCTGGAGTGATTCCCCATGCTCACAGCCCTGGCAGACACACGTGGGTGTCCTGGCTATGGTGTCTGTTGCTCTGTGTTATTCTGCCAGCACCGGTGGCATTTTGTCTTCTAAGGGGAAGATTTAAATTAGTGGAAATTAGTACAAATCTTTGGTAATTCAATTTTCTTTCAGTCAGACTTCATTTGTTATACAGCAAGCCAGTGACACCACGTGCACTTTCCACATTCCAACAAACAGCCCCTAACTGATCCTCCTGGAATGCATCAGAAACCAGAGTCCAGCAGCAGAGAGCAAATAACCTCTTCCTCATGCAGCTTGTAAATACACAGCAGGGTGCACGGTGCACCCATTTTGCAGGCATGACTTCTACTCTTGACACTCCATGCTCCAGGAATGGAGACGACTGGTGACAGAGGTCACCCCCTCTGTAGAACCCTCTAGCGGAGGTATCTCTCTCCCTCCTCTCTTCTGGGGGATGTAACCCAAGCTGAATTGGAGCCGCCAAACAGAGCATCAGAGCACAGGAAGGCAACAGGGCTGCTGGGAACATGCAGGGCAGGCAGGGGTGAAAGGAAGATGGCTAGCAGCTGGTACAGAGGTAGGGCTGCCCCCACAGTGGCCCTACAAGAGGTTGCAGCTTGTTGCATCCAATTCATGATGCCTGAGCTAACAAGTTCTTTGGCCAGCCCCTGGGGACTGAAGGGCTGTGTCCAGGCCTCAACCCAGCTGGTGTCCAGTGTGAATTTGGACTGTGCCAGATGCATGCAGATCTCCCGTAGAAGTTTCCACACACGTGCTCAGTGCTATCTTGGGTGGAAGAAAGACAGTACTGGTGAAGATGAGAGTCTCTTAGGTGGAAGGATGCTGCTGGATCCCAAGAACAAATATTGTCATGACACCAGCCATCACTGCTGACCAGCTTGCTGGTGAAAGTGTATGGCAGTGATAACCTGTTCTGCACAACAGCAGCTCTGCAAAAGCCTGGACAGAGCCTGGCGTATGAAACAGGAGAACTCCCAGGCATGCTCCCATTTCATAGTGCTGGACAAACTGAGTGAGGAAGGCAGATAAAACCACACCAGCTGTTTGGGATGCATAGAAGGAGAGAGGGGGAAGTGTGATCTGGGTCTGGGATAGCACTGTGATATAATACTGAAATATGAATCACTAGATGATATGGAGGGATAAAGTTTCCGGCAGATGCTTCCCCCTCTTCTTGCCACGGAGTAAGTTCATTATTTATACTGGGAGGTTTTATGTTTAATTAAACAGCAGCTACAACCAGAGGCACACTGCCTCCTGAGCACGCATAGCCAGCAGTAGCCTGGGTCGTGTCTTTCTAGCAGAGATGCTGCAAGGAGTAACTAGCCCAGAACAGCACCAGGCTGACTGGAACTGCTGTCAGCACAACAGACACTCTTAGCCCTAAGGTAATGAAAACTGAGGAATACGGATAATTTTCTGGGCAATATGACACTACTGAAAGGTAATGCTAATAGAAGCTTGAACAGTGCACTAAACTAAGAAGACACATTTCTGCAGAGGGATTGTACCTTTAGAAGACAATTCCTGTATTGAAGATGAGCAAAACTGAGATGACCAAACAACAGTTGTTCCAATTTTGCTGTCTGTGGAAACTTTTGATGCATCTATTGTGACACAACTGTCAGGCTGAATGAGTGATCCCACCTGGGCCCAGGAGCTGTGCTGTGGGCAATGCCACTGCTCTGTGCACCTGGACTGGGAGGCAGCTCTGTCAGACCCAATCCAGAAAGGGTCGGACATTTTAGTGTCCCAGCTATGAGATCTGTCACACTGAAAACAAGGTGAGATGTGCAAGCTGCCTGTGGGGCTGGTTGCTTTCACAAGGAGATGCTTCTTGTTGGGGAGCTCCGGCAGCCTTGGTGTTACTGCTGAAGGCTTCCTGAAAGGCTGCTAATAGAATCTGAATTGGCTGCTGCTGAGGGACCCGTGGCTGACCCTTCCTAAAGGCAATATGGGCGAGTGAGGTGCCTGAAATAGATGCAGCAATTCTTCCCGGTAAAAATCCTTATTTGTATGTAAAAAGCAGTACGAGCATTGACATTTATGATGCGTGAGCATATCTGACTGCTCAGAAAGGAGGAAGGATCAATATTTAGGAAGAATATACATGGAGTATTTGAAGTATTAAGAGCATAGTGGAAATACAGAAAAGCTCCAAGTCTGCACATCTGCATGGAGTTAAGGGTTGCAATGCAGGAAAAGCTCAGTAAAAGTCACAGATGTAAGGAACTGTGCAGAAAATCAAAATACTGAAGAAAAGAGGGAGAAAATGTCATTCCTTCAGCTTTATTTAACTTTCAGTCTGAAACTCAAGGGTTTGCAACATCCATAATTCACAACTTGTGAGGATTGTTAGGGAAGTTTTTCTCTGCTCTTGAGCAGGAAACAGGATGCCAGTAACTTACAAATAAGCCTGTAAGACTATTTCCTGATTCCCAGCCTGCCTCGCATCAACACGGTTTGTCCAAGCTCTCTAAAGAGCACCGGCTATTTTGAGAGATACTGTTCTTCATTTTGTATACTCAAAGGAATTTTTAGATGAATACTTTAAAGTGGCAGTAGAGGACGGATGCTCAGAAAAAAGTCCTTGGACATGCATTTCCTATTCACTTTTGTCCAATCTGATCATTATATTTTTTCCAATATCCACGAGGGTTATTTTTCCTATGTTTGCACAAGAGACATCTATAGTATTAATGGCAGCCGGTATTTTGACCTGAGCTTTATGAATGATGAGTGGAAGAAGAGTAATTTGCCATACCAGGAGCATTATTTGGATCCCTTACACATATTCCAAAGTGACATCATCGCTTCCCATTTCATTTCCATTACTATATTATTATTATGAGTTATATTTATTTGGCTATATTATATCATAGAAACTTTGCAGGTAACTAATGATTATACCAATTTCTGAAATATTCTGTCTGTACGCTCCATGGAGCTGGTTAACATTTCTTACATTTTGTCCCACCCAAATAGTTTCTACATTGCCTTACTGATATTCCTCTATGTTCTGGTACGATATTAATCTCAGTTTTTGCTACATGGACTTCTAAAAAGGGCTCCGATAGATGGTCGCTCACTTTGCCACATTGACTGATTAGTCTAAACTTACTCAATAGCTGAATTCAGTGGCACAGAGAGCACCATATCTGCGATGTTAAAACCATAAAACAATTTATTTTCCTTTGTTTATGAAATAGAAGATAATTGTGTCTCTTGAAGCCCATTTTATCACTGAAAATCTACTTCTGTAAACTCGTATGTCAGACAAGTGCTCTGAAAATATTCTAATTACATCTTTGTGAGTGGATTTGAAATAAACATGCAAACAAACATTAAATGTGGTTTGAAAAATAGAACAGAACATGAGCCACATTCTCTGCTGACATAAATCCCTGTGCTCTTTCTGTTCCATTACTTCACAGCGTGTTCTGACCTGTGGTTTCCAGACTATTCTGTAAACACATTAATGTATTCAGAGACTTTATTGCCACTCAGTTTGTGCAAATATGTCTAATATTGGACATATATTATCCTTTATCACCTGTTTAGCACTTTCTCAGTCACTCTCTGTTGTTTCCTCTTCTGCTTCTGGTGTTTGGGAGGAGCTCCTTCTGAAGAACATATTTGCAGAACCATATCCATATCCTTTTTTTTTTTTCCATATAAATCCTCCTTGATTAGGAGTCTTCCGTCACAGTGAAAACCATACAATATTAGTACTGTCTGTGCAGTGGTACTAATGTCTTCCATGCTGATTAGATCTGCCCACTGCCTTTATATACTCATTCTGTGTGTTGTCTAGAGTATTATGTTTTGGTCCTGGTTTTGGAAAACTGGGACTGAAACTGAAATGTATCTCTTTTTCAGTTTCTCTGCTTAGAAGCTCCTAAACTGTGACTTCTGAATGCAATGGTGATATGAATAATGTGTATTATTCATACAGGCTAAGGGGACAAAGTTGCCCCAGCCACTGTACAGGATATTCACAAATATGAATGAACTTAGAGCATGATGGTTGCTTTAGCAACAGAGTACAAAGAAAGAGCTATCAACACGTTAAAGATATTTCCTCTTGTATCTTAATAATATTGTGTGAACTGCTCCACCTACAGAGAACTGCGCTTCTCAATTGCCCACTTCTTTGTAATGTTAGAATTTGCTCTTTTTGTTTCCAGTGTGCTCTTCATCATTAAATGTATTCATTTACATAACCACTTTTCCAACTCCAAAGGCAGTTGGACTATTTCAAATGCTGTCATGACTGACAACTTGTTTTGAAAGACAATTTTCAATAGTCAGTACATAACGTAATTGCCTTATTTTGGGATACTTGGTATTTTGTTTCAGATCTGGATAGTGCATATATTATATAGATTATTTTCAAGTACACGTACGTTAAAAATAATTCATTTATGCCTCAAAGACCTTTCTAAAGCATCTACTTGGGGATGTTGCTTTTTATCTCTGAGTTGTCCATATCTGCACAACCCAAAACTTCATTTCGTCTAAAATCCTTTGAAAGAGAAATATATATATATAACAAATATGCCAAAGTGATGTAGAAAGCACTTAAACAGCCATTATGTTTGAATGATGCAACACTGGTCAAATGCTGGAGAGAATAAAATTAAAAGCGAATACTCCCAATACTTCCTTGTGCCTACAATTCATTTTATCTGGGCAGATAAGAAAATCGATCTTGGCAGAAACACCCAAAGATCAAAGGTTCCCCAATTCATAGGCAGACATTACGTGACTGAGAAATGTATTCAGCTTTTGCCTGATAATGCTACCTATGCTGTCCTTAAGCTAAATGGAAATGTGGTAAATGGGCATCATTTTTAAAACTAACGCTATTACAAGAATATATTATTTTTGCTCTTAATGAAAGAAGTTCACCATCTCTCACTGGCAAAAACTGTTAAGACATGATCAGAGAAATACATATCCAGTAGTCTCCTTTTTCAGTATATATGAGACATACAGGCTGGAAAAGGTGCTTTGCTTCTTTAACATTCGCAGGCAAAGGACAGTTATTTTCCCCTTAAAGAAAATGTTCAAAAAGGAGAAGAAAAGAAAAAGAATGTTTTTTTCAATCATTCCTCTTTTTTTCATCCTTCACTAAAGCCATTCTACAGCACCTTCAGTTGGACAAATTGTAATACATCCTCTGATAAAAAGAATCTGAGTGATTAGACCACTTTCAGAAAAAAAAAAAAAAAAAAAAGGACAAAAACCAGTCAAGATATAGACAAATTAATTAAAAAATAAATCTTAATTGTCATTTCACACTGAAACACTGGTATCTCTTTGAACACATATATTATGTTTGATTTCATTAATTTTAATATGAAACTTAACCCTAAGGTTGATAGTTCATCTAGCAAACCCTAAGGTTGATAGTTCTTGTAGCATATTATTATCTTGTTTGTTAACCAAGCACAAACAATGTGAGATTTCATGGCTCTGATCAGCAGAGCTTTAAACTAGGTCTGATGGAGGAAGGCGACGTACTGCTGAGTGACAGAGAGGAGCTAGGGAACACTGTCACTGTAGAAAGCAGGAGAGGAAAACCTCAGATTTATCCCAGAAGAATTTGGGAGTGCTCCTTCAAGAATGTAATGAGTTGATAGCCTAGCTGGAGTGCTTCTATAGCAGTGCATGCAGCATGGAAAATAAGCATGAGGAGAAGGAAACTTCGATGCGATTAGAAGCTATGATCTAATTGTTATCACAGAAACATGGTGGGATGAATTGCACAGCTGGAACACTACTATGGAGAGCTACAAAATTTTTTGAAGGGAGGGGCAAGGCAGGAGGGCTGGGGGAGTTGCCCTCTATGTTTAGAAGTGCCTCTTCACAGCCATAATCAGGCTGAAAGCTTGTGAGTTAAAACTAAGGACCAGATCAATAAAGCACATCTGGTGGCTGGGGTATGATGCAGGCTGTCTGATCAAAGGGTGCCTGTTGATGAGGCTTTCTTGCTTCAGCTGCAAGAGGTGTTGCTCTCTCAGGCTCTCATACAGATGGAGGATGTCAACCTCCCTGGTGTCTGCTGGGAAAACAACATGGCAAGTTGCAGTCAAGCCAGGAGAGTCCTACAGTCCGCTGAAGATAAATTCCTGGTCCAGGTATTGGACAGAGCAAAGAGAGGTGAAGCAGTGCAGGACCTGATGCTCCTCAGTGGAGAGGATCTCATTAAGGAGACTGGAAGAAGTCTGTGTGGCCTCACCTAAAGTACTGTGAACAGATCTGGGGCCCACTGCAAAAGAAGGATGTGGAGCTGTTGAAAAGAGTCCAAAGGAGGGCCACAAAGTTATGAGGAAAGGCTGAGGGAGCTGCACTTGTTCCTCCCAGAGAGGAGAGGACGCAGTGCATGGCTGGATTTCCAGAAGGCAATACTCCATTTGAGAAGCCATTCTGAGGCCTGCCTGGGACCCTGCCATTTCTACCCTTCTCTCAATAGAAACACAGTCTGAGGTATCTGCATGATTCTTCTATATTTATCACCACAGACAGTGTTGGTGGCTTGGGTTTATTTGACAGAGACAGGCTGGATTGTGAAACTATTGGGCACCAGAAAGTACAGTCTGCAGAAAAGTAACAAAACTTTGTAGTTGTAGCCTGGAAGTAAAAACACTCCTTCTGCTTTGGAAGATTCAGGACATCAAAAACACAGCAGTTCCAGTGGGTGTAATGAAACACCTCAGGGGATTATCCGTATGACTTGACACCTAGAGGAAACACTGGATAATTGCCACCTACAATTTTGAAAAGATGGATGACTAACAAACTCAACTGCCAGTCAAGGAGACAGTTTTGTGGGATGGATGATTCATAAGAGAACAGCATCACTTTTTCTGTTTTTCACTTTTTTTTACTTTTTGCCAATCAATGAAGGTGGCAAACACAGGCAAAATAGTGGCTAGCAGACGAATAACCACAAGCATGGGGGATATATTCTAGACTGTTGACTACTGTGTTCAATTGCTTCTGGGCAATACTGACCAAAAGAGAACCCAAATCTGAACCAGTGTTCTGAGCATATTCCAATGAGGTTGATACTTGTAAAGAACTTCTCTTTAGGATCCATGGTCAACTGAAAATGCTGTAAGACAACACAGCATGTTCATGAGGTCCTAAGAGTCAGAGAAGATTGTTAAAATGGGAAAGAAGATTGAAGATGAATGTGAGCATCACTTTTTCCAAGCACTGTCAGCTGTGGGACATGGTGTTCTGCCCGCTCTCTTGCACAAAAGGACTGGTCTCTAGAACAAAACTTCCTTGGTGTCTCTAAGACAGATTTCTTGGTGTCCCTTCCCACAGACTGTGACAGCCTCATACCTTGGCCTGCTCATTGGAGGGAAGGTTAAACCAGAGCTGAAGGCAGCAGTTCAGAGGCTCTGACACCTGTGAACATGGTGAAACATTGGATGTCTGACATTAAAACTACCTAAGAATGAATTAATTCTTAATACATAACTGATTAAGAGGGAAAAACTCCATCATGTGATATAAGTACTATTTTTTTATTATTATTTTTATTATTTATTTATTATTTTTTTATTATAAGTACTACATTTTTTATTATGATTTTTTCCTAGTTTCAGATCCCAAATTCTTGTATTTACTGCCTTTCTTCCATATGAAATATGCAATCTTCTCATAATTCAATGAGAGAGTGTGATTAGAATGGAGCCTGAGAACTTCACTTCTACAGAATTTCAATTATCTCTGGTACACAACCAGATATGCGCAACCTATTATTGAATATAAACACTCTATTCATTTCCCTCTGCCAAAATTATTTGCATCAAGCTCAGAAACAAGAAATCATATGGGAAAGTGGATCTTCTAAAGAGATGCTTTGATTTTCATTTTGATGAAAAGCACTGAAGAACAGCAAGAAGTGAAACTGTCAGTGCTATACAAAATAGAGAATTGTAATCAAAAATGTGTATATTTTTGGTGGAGTTTCCATTAAATTCATGTTGGCATAAATTGCTGCCGATCAGATAGTTACTCACTGCTGACTGCAGAAACACAGGTTCCCTGCTATTAGTGTATCCTATTGGCAGCTCAGAAAAATGTTTAAGTATATGCTTAAATTCACATTCTCAGAATGTATCCACATAAAGCGTGGAATAAGAAATTGTTTTCAGCTTTTAAGCGTGGAGTAAATGCTATGCTGATTTAAAGCCTGAAATTGAGATGTAAAACCCCCATTTTGCAGCTAGCTGTAGTTAATGCTTCATTAATGCTTTTCACTCGCGGTGCACTAAAGCTTCTTTCTGTGAGTCTCAAACCATAACATTTCGTTCTCATTCTCATACATGTTTTATTTTCTTCTAATTGTTTCTCATTATACACCTGCACATGTATATGGATAAATTTCTGTAAGTCACCATCTATTTCAAGCAGTCTATACCAAAGTCCACCCACCTGTTTGGCTGTGCAGTCTGTTTTGTAAATTGACTGTGATGTGACATGGCAATTGCATAACCGGGACTTGAGCTGGCACAACTCAAGTGGGAGAAGAAGGAGGAATAGCAGGGTTACAAATAACTCCATCCTGGGTGTGGGTATTTTGGGTTGTTTCAATCTATTCTAAATTCTTCAGACCTGAAGTGCAGCGAAGAGAAAAGGTGACACAGCCAAGATCAGAAAACCTCTTTTAACTTCAGTGTATCAAAGCTTGAAAGGCCTCTGTCATTCAGTGTAATGCTCTTGAAGGAAATTGCAGCTCTAGGAAAAACTGAGTATTTATCTTGCCTAAATTTAACCCCATAAGTGCAAACCGTACATTTTTTGGAAAAGGAAAGAGAAAATATTTCAGTATCTATCTATGAACATATTCTGGCACATTTTTTTCCTTTTTTTCAGTGCTTGAAGTAAAATTATTATCTAGATGCATGATCTATCAGGTCATTTCCGTGGACATGTAGTCATTCTTAATAAAAAGTGAATGCACTGTACAGTTTCCAGCATCTACGGACTGATGAAAGTTAAAAAAGGAGAGATCTAGCTTGAAAGCATGAGGGGATTTCACTAGGAAGAGACCACAACAGCACAACGGCAGTGTTGCTGGCTGGCACTGACTGGGCAACTCTTCCCGAACCACAGCCAGCTCTGCTTCCCATCTGGAGTCCTGGCAGAGCTCTGCAAGAAGTCAACCCTACTCCATACGCTGCTTGCATTTGCTGTCTGAGGGTAATAAAGCTGTTTCCATGTTGTGTTCCTCTACACAGCTTCTTAGCATCAAGCATGCTGAGAGCCAGCTGACTGATGCTTTGCAATGGCATGGCACAGAGAAAATTGTCCTGTGGCACCACTTACGCTGAGATGTGCAAGCATGCATCCCAGTGTATCTGTATGGAGCAGATCAAGGCTGTCCAGCAAGAGGCACCATCAGGCAGAAATGCTTTGCAGGTATAATCTGACAGAGTATAAGTATCTACCCATTACCTTCCAAATTTGACCATGGGATGCCCTGCTTTAATGTTCCCAAATTGCTTTCAAGCTCTTTCTCTGATAGTTATTGCATTTCCCAGAGTAAGTGATGTTACGCTGATTGCTGATTACTTGGGGACTTTTTACTCTATAGGGAAAACTTCTGTTTGAATAGCTTCAACATGTACCAATTAAAGTAAAGTTGAATGGTACATCTTCTATCAGAACAGAGCTGCAGAAGAACGTACGATTGAAAAAACAAAAATTACAGGTTTTGTTAAAGTAAATCAACATGTGATTTCTCGAAGTGAGCAGTGTGGCTTCTTAACTTCATTCAGAGTTCACAGCTTTGCCAAAATGAGGGTAAAGTTTGTGAACTTCTGATTTGCACAAGTTTCAGTCAAAATTCTCAGTTCTTATTTTATTTGACAGCTCTTTTTTGACAGACAGAAGATGGGAAAGTATGGGGATCACACACTTTCATTTAGTATTTTAATTGCCGAGTCTAAATTTGGCAGTGTCTCCGCCTTAATGGAACTTAATGGTGCTGTAATTGCTCAGTGGTGTCACAGAGAATTGATTCCTGATTATGTTCAGGAATAGCACTTTCACGTCTCAACTGAATTCAAACATGGAGACATTCCTGCCAGCAGAGTAGTGTGCCACAAAACACCTCTTCATCACTGCTGATGATAAACAGTGCCACTAATATCTTGATAATAACTTTTGTCTTCTTTGCAACAAATATTTTCTTCGTATTTTAGCATGTTTGATTAAACTGCTCTCTGGGGCCTGAGAAGCAATTTTACATTTCTTTTACTGTAATTAGTCTGCATGTAATGTTAAAAATTAACTGTGCTAGAGAAATTGTTATCTCTATTATATTTTACGCAAATCAAGCTTTACTCTTATTTTCTTTTAGCTGGAGTTATTGCTGCTTCAACCAACTTGTAAATTAACATTATTATTTACAGAGGAGTTACTGTCTCCCAGCAAATGCACTGATATTTTTTCCCAGTGAAGGAAGGCAGTGAATGTTAAAGTTCACAGCTACTGTATGGATCTCTGATTCAGAAGAGCCCTAAAGTATTGCTTGCAAACTGTGCAATGTTGGGGGCCTTTTGAATTGAAATCACCTCACATGCAGCCAGAGAAAGATTCAAGCACCTGAAAGCAGGCTGAAATGTGGATGGTGAAGTACTAGTGGTGCCCAAGATATTGCACTGATGCTTGTAAATCAGAGAATTGTTGAATTGTTAAGGTTGGAAAAGACTACTAACATCATCTAATCAAACTGTAGACACATTTCCACCATACCCATTAACCCATGTTCCTCAGTGCCTCATCTACCTTCCAGCCTTGCAAGCTTCCAGGACGTGAAGATCCCAGGTGGCAAGGCTGGAGGAGAAAATGCCTGAACACTTGGCTAGGAACAAAATGCATCAGAGTCTGCTGAAAATGGTCATTACTGTCCCAAAGAAGGGAGTGTAGTGATGCATGTAAGTATAAAGCCTGTACTCTATAAATGTATTACCAAAATGTATATCTACCTTGTTAGTCAGAAAGTTGTCCATGGAAAGGAGGGCAGACAGCATCCCTTGGGCTGCTGTTAGTCAAACAGCCCCTCTCCAAGGCCTCCAAGGGCAGCCAGTGAGAGCCAGGCACCTTCTGGTTTTGCACTGTCCAAGAACCCAAGGCCTGCACTTTCCACTTCCCTACACATACTGCTTATATCGAATAAAACAAATCAACCTCTGAAATTAGAGATCAAGAGGGGAAAACATGGGGAGAAATCTAGCATCCTTTCCTCTTTGCATTTCAATAACCAGATGTCTGAGGACCAGGTCTATTCCTCATGTGAGCATAATGGTCAGACAGTTCCAGAACTGTTGTCAGCAGCTGAGATCCTTGAAGTACTTTTAGAAAAGCAAAGCTAATTGTCACACTAGTATGTACATTTCTGATGTACATTTTCTTGTTGCCATATCTCAAAGAAAAGGAGATAAAATATTGGGGAAAAAAAAGATAAAATGCCATGTGAAATGCTTCATGTACCCCTCTCATGAGTGAACTAAAGATGTGTTGGTTCATTTTGCTAAGCCTAATAACTGAACTCAGTTGTCTCGTGTGTTGAACGAATGAACAGGAGATGATCAAACACTCCAAGCTGAAACTGTCACTTGTGATGAAGCCAGCTGACAAAGACCCATTCTGATGTGATGATCTGGGAGTCTTTTAGCACTCCCTGCTGTTTGACTTCTTGTTGGAGTATCTTTATTGTCTTATCTTTCCAGAATGAAGCTTTTAATTCTCTCATAGGATGTTATCTGTCAATCATTCAAACTGTGCTGCTTTGGTGATTAGCTAGTTTTTTATAAGAGGCTAAGAAATAAAAAGTTGAACTCTGTCATGAAGTGAAAAAAAGAGGCTCAAGTTGGATTACAAATGAGATCTGACTCTCCGTCACCAATGGCTTTGGTACTGATGGACATTTACAGTGTATGGTGACTAAGAGCCTGGTCCCTAAGCTGGGTCAGAGAGGATGAGGAGGAAACAAATGGGAACTAATTATTCCTCTGG
The DNA here is from genome assembly GCF_951394365.1 of Tetrao urogallus. NCBI lineage: Eukaryota > Metazoa > Chordata > Aves > Galliformes > Phasianidae > Tetrao > Tetrao urogallus. The sequence goes on along the minus strand of NC_136820.1, from coordinate 27,307,799 downwards.
GAATATATAGACCATCATTCAGGTTGTCTCTGAGAAGATATAGAAGATGCATATGATGTTGCAGAATTTATTGGCTCCTAGCATGGTTTTTTACCCCTGATGACTTCATCTCCAACATCCTGCCTCTTGTGCCTCAAGGTGTTTAATCATTTTGCAGATCAGGCATCAAACTGCAGCATGATGTCCAGTATCTGCCCTGTTAGATGTCACTTAGCTCTAAACAAGGGAAGATATTTATACACATGAAGGAATGGGATTAGTCCTCTTATGTGAAAGCAACTGAATACTTTGATCTAAGCCTGAAGCTTTCAATTGTTTGCTTATCTGTATCATTGAGAAGTTGGTATCTCTAGATCATGAGGAATCCGGGGGATACATTCTTGCATCAATAGAGTTTATTGAATTTTCATGGCCAAACTTAGTCTTGATTCAGATGAACATAATTGGAATTACTTCAAAGAATGAAGGTAGAACAATCTATTTAAAATCAGGATTTTAGCTGACAGAAGAGAATTATCACTTCTTGTTCTATCACGGGCATTTTCATTTATCACTATTTCAGGTCATTCAGTGTTCCAATAAATTGAACACATCATATCTCATAATGAGATCTCCTCTCCTCTCCTCTCCTCTCCTCTCCTCTCCTCTCCTCTCCTCTCCTCTCCTCTCCTCTCCTCTCCTCTCCTCTCCTCTCCTCTCCTCTCTCCTCTCCTCTCCTCTCCTCTCCTCTCCTCTCCTCTCCTCTCCTCTCCTCTCCTCCTCTCCTCTCCTCTCCTCTCCTCTCCTCTCCTCTCCTCTCATCTTTAGCAAGGTGAAATACTATTTTGTTATTACCATTGAGTGCAGTGTGGACTTATGTCATAATCGCACACACACAAAAAGAAAAAAATGCACATGTATTTTTACACTGACTTCAGACTTCACAGAATTACAGAATCACAGGATTGTAGGGATTGGAAGGGACTGCTGGAGACTGCATTGAATTCAACCCCCACTTCTATGTGATCAGTATTTATGTATTTATGTAGAGTATAAATATATATTACTCTGTATACTTACAGAGTACACTCTGCAACTGCAGTGTCTAAGATAGCTTCAGTTATGAATAACCCTTAAATGGAGACCAACAGGATTTGCTCCACTGAAGGTGATTTCCTCATTAGTTGTGCCATTCGGTCATAACAAAAGAGCAGAAACTCTTTTGCCATGCTTGGGCAAAATGCCTACATGGACACTGTTAGATTATTTCTGGTATAACAAGTTGTACTGCAATCTATTCATTCATTTCATAAGCATTCTATGATTTGGAAATGCTTTCATTCTGAAAAACATCTAAGAACAGAAATGTTGTCCAGTGAAATGAATTGCAGAGCAAAGAGTTGTGGAGGCCAGATTAAATCCTTCCCTTGATTAGATCAGAACAATTAATTCCACCTTAAATTTATATGCTGCACTCCAAATTAGTAGTCTCTGAAGGTATGAATTTCTTAATGTTGCTAGCAACATCTTTAACTTTTCAAAATATTCAATTTCTTTGGTTCCTGAAGAGAATTTTTGCAAAAATGAACCTTGAACAATTAACCTCACAGTTGTGCTTTCAGCAGAAAGTATTTTTTCTCACCTTGGGAAAATCCAAGCTTTTATTCAATTGGTTAAAATTTCTGTTTCAAGGAATGTTGTCTGGAAAAAAAAAATCTTCATGTGAAATTTTCATTTGTGAAAAAATGACCACATCATGTAGTGAGCAGGTGAATGTTCTTTGATCTGCTGCGTTAAATTTCTGTTTTGAAATTATCTGAGTGTGATTTCTAAAGGTTTTGTTTTAAGACTAATTTTCTTGCAGAATGCTATTTGGAAAGCAAAAAAAAAGAACCGGGTATATTATTCATATAACTGTGTTGTTATTGATGCTGTTACTTCTGTTGATACTTCCCATTTTATTATTTTTATTACTAATAATAATAACTATAGCCTAATAGCAGCAATGAAATGTATCTGACATTTGGCAAATTCAATCGACTCCATATAAAGTGATTTTTTAAGTAATAACGAGATGGACAAAAGAAGCATTCAGGAGACCATCTGTTTTTTAAAATATTATCCAGATCACTGAGTCATCAAAATTGATCCGGTAATATCCGAATATACTCTCTTGTGCAATTTGCAGTCAGGCCTGCATATGGCAGCATCAGTAGCATAAGAACTTCTTAGGATATTACAACACTTCTGTTTCTGATAATGTTGAGGGAGATTAAAAAATCCATTTGTAATTAATGTTTTTTGGATAAGAATTTTCTAATTCTTAAATAAAATTGTAGAAATAATTAAACAGAACATATAAACAATAAGTATATAGCCTAACAACTAAATACAGCCGTGTATTGGAGGAAGTCAGTACCAGGATAGTCAGTAAGGTAGACCAGCACTGAAGCACACTCCTAGGAGGAAAAATATCAACAATAATCTCGTTATATGTTTGCTAGAATGAGAAATACTCCCCATACTTTACTTTAATCGGTCTCAGAGCATACATTTTCAGTTTTGGAAACTACAAAATAATGTATATTTGATTTAGGAATTAATAACACCATGTGAGATGAGGAAAAAAAATTAAAGTCTTTCATCAATAACCTGGGAAGTTAATGAATCAAGCCTAGCTTTGGTGCACATGAAGAGTCTTTTATCCTGAGGAGAATTAATTTATTAAGAACATATACCTCTGCTACACTTTTCATTCCATAAAGTCATCTCAGCTTTTCAGACTCCCTGTGCAGGCTCAGCAAAAGCTGTGTGCCTCAAGAGCTCTGGGATATGATCATCTTCTCTGCGCAGGCCCAGCAGGAGCTCACAGAGATTTAGGAAAGAATGAGAAAGCTGAGGGAGATGCAGAGGCGAGATGTGAAGGTGCAAGCAAACAAGAATCCTTGCATGAAGTCACATCTTTCCAGAATTCTCCTCTCCTTTAGCCTCAGAAGAACAGATGTGTGCACTGGGGCCATCAGCATCTCTTTAGCCAGGAACAATGTCTTGCTGTGGGCACTGACTTGTCCTGAATGCCAGAACCCAACTGCTCATGAGTGTCCACCCTTGACCCTTGCTTTCTATGTGTGGACTTGAGTCCTGCTCAGCTGAGGCAGAAAACAGCAATAAATGGCAGTCAGTCTCAGTGCTCAATGGCCTGCCACCTGCCCATTCTCTTCTTGCTTTATTATAATTTGTTCCTTATATTCATAGAATTGTAGAATTACAGAATCATTTGAGTTGGAAGAGACCTTTAAAGGCCATTTAGTTTAACTCCCTTGCAATGAACAGAGGCAACATCAGATTTTTCAGTGCCCCATCCAGCCTGACCATGAATGTCTCCAGGGACAGGACATCCACTATCTCTCTGGGCAAATTATTATTTGTTCCTTATTTTCCTTGTAAGTCCACATCTTCTTTTCCTACAATTTCTCCTTGTCCACGAGTTCGAACTTGTACTTTTGAAAAGAATAAATCCATGAACAGCTTTATTTCAGCTGTCAGTGCTTTTATTGTGAAATATAATGCTACAAAAGAGCACATTTTTACTTCTTTATAATGTGAGACAAAGCTGGAGTGAAACAAATCTCACCCACTGGAAGGTAGAGCCCACACACTCATAAAGATTCATTAAATCATCCACTGTGCTTTCCTGAAACGGTCCATGAAAAGTTACAGTAAGCAAACTGAAATCAGTGCATTTATGGTGTGCCTATTGCCCACTGCATTGCCATCCCTACCTGTGGCTGTCATCTGCTCCCACTGGCACAGGATCTTGGCAACTGCAAAGGTGCTGTTTTCTTGTAAAGAGGGTACAGACCTCACTGAGGCTTTTGTTCCATTCCAGGATGAGGCATTAACTTAAGATCTTTACTTGGGATAAGGCTGGTTCTGCTAGCAGCTGTTGCAGGCTGGCACAGACACAGCTGAGGATGCAGACCTTCAAAGAATACTGAATGCACAAGCAGTGAGAAATTGCATGGTTAGAGTTTTTGTGGCTGCAAAGCAGACATTACGAAAACAGCTGACCAAGGAGACAATAAATCCTTAAGCTACTTATTGTACAGCAGAACAAATATTTATTCAGTTTGTAACCTGGTTTTGTCAGCAATCAAACAAGCCACTTGTTTTGCGCGTTTTACAGCCAGTGATCTGAATGTTAATGGTCACTCTGTGATTTGACAGATGCCATCATCATGCTGACACCTCTTTTATTTTCTTTCCAGGACCACAGTTAAGTTTCCTGGCTTCTGAGTTGGACAGATTTCAGGGGCCTCACAAAGAAAAGCAAGGAAAGCCGTAAGAGAACTGAAGGAGCTCCTCACTCACAGACACAGTGTTTCTCACGGCTGCCTAATTTGAACATTACTTCAGATAACGTCACTGGAACAATTACAGACAGTCTACCTTCAATATCAAGTAAAATGACAGCCTTTTCCCCCTGGCCTTGAGACTCATAAAGATCACTCTGCTGCTGAGGCTCACAGAGCCCGTGTCAATATTTCAGTGTGGAAATGATTTAGATGGGGCCTCAGGATGGCAGAGAAGAAGAGGGCAGTCCCCTCCCTCTCCCTGCTGGCCACCCTCCTGTTGATGCAGCCCATGATACAATTTGCCTTCTGTGCTGCAAGCATGCATTCCTGGCTTGTGTCAAGCTTTTCATCCACTAGAACCCCCAAATCTTTCTCAGCAGGGCTGCTCTAAAGGAGTTCTTCTCCCATTTTGTACAGGGCCCACTTCACGAGATTGTCCAAGTCCCT